>NC_138977.1:40780761-43180761 GCF_964341445.2 Mesoplodon mirus
TACTCAGGTTTAATTCTTTGCCCCCAGCAGTTTAATGTTTTAATTTTAGGGGGTGATTTATTCCTACTTAGGACTTTCTATAAAAGTTACACTTGCACACAGAATTAGGGAAAAGCAGTTCTTAACCTTGATTTTTATACTATTTGTTTCCATATATTCGATGTCACATTTAAAGTGCTATTCCTAGATCCATTTCAGGTGTTATTTCTTGACCTAGATGAATATTTTTCTGTGTACTGGGCTGTAATTTACTTTCAGACTTGCACAGAATCGAAAAACTCTCCCTTTATACAAATCCATTTATCAGCTTCATGTTTTTCTTAGGTCTTCTATATTTCAATCTGAACTCCTTGCCCTTCAGAATTGTTGAATAACTTGAGTTGGGGCTTTGCCGTCATTCTGGGGCGTTGCCTTGTTCCTGTCAACTTAGGTCCTTTGTTTCTTGAATCCCAGGGCTTGCTTTTGTATAGCCCATCTTCCTGCTTCTGAGGCCTTCCCATCTATAAAGGTCTATTCCATCCTCGTAACTGAATAACTAGTTTGGCTCAATAGAGAATTCAAGGTTTAGTGAAGAGATTTGATGCTGTTCTGATTTTTCATCATTCATGTGAAATGCTTAGGGTTTTACCACTGTCAGTGTTTTCCAATTTCATGACTATCTTGGGTTTGTTTCATCCATTGTGCTGAGCACTCAGTGGGTCCTGTCATTGTGTAAACATGCTCTTCAGTCCTGGGAAATGTTACTGGAGCTGATCTTTCCTCATGTCCTTCACCACCCCAGTCTTTCCTCCAGAATTGTTTTTTGGTTGTGAGCCCTGCGCATCTGGTTTTCCTGTTTTCCATTGCAGGCTGTTATCCTTTCAGCGATTTTTACAACTTAATTTTTCAACTTTTTTTAAGGTTTTTAATTTCAGTCATCTAATACCTGAGACCTCTTTCTCCAACCTGTGTTATAAGTAGTAACCTGTTCTTACACGGGTGTGTATTATCTTTTATTCAAGTCTAAAGTTAATAACTTTCAGAGTTTGTTTCCTCCAAGATGCTTTTCTTTCCTGTTGCTTTGGCCTCTGCCTATAATCTTCCTCAAATGTTTGGTGATCCTTGTCTCATATTTAGGAGTGCAGCATTTTTAAAGCAGCTTGGATGTTGTGAATTTGTGGGGCTGAGGGATGGGTACTTGTCAACCATGGGGTTCACTACTGGTTGATCGGGCTGTGTCATTTATTGAGGAACCTCTTGATACATTTTTTTTTCCTTCCTCGAGCTGATCAGGTTCATCAGAGAAGTCTTTTTCTACTCTGCTGCCTGGAGGGTAAAAAACCTGGCTGCCAGTGTTCTGAGATCCCAGTGAGGGGAGAAACCTGAGGGATCTGAACAAGTAAACTACTTGAACTCCTTTATTTTCATCATTGTATGCCTATTGAGTCCGAAGACCACTCTCTTACCTGCTTCAGACAAGTTTCTGCCAGGATGGAAGAGTTCAGCTGTCCAGCAGTACAGAGGGGATCTGGAGGTTTAACTGTTTGTGAAACAGACTTTCAACCAATCCTCTTTTAGTCCCTTTTACCTCTGTTTACAGAGATACCTGGGCTGCCGATTGCTAATATAAGCCTTTGGGGGTTCTGTGGTACAATCTGAAATATCCTCACTGCTGACAGAATATTCAGTTTTCTTGTCTCCTTAGTCAATTGCCATTTATTCAAAGGTTTGCAGCTTCCAAAATTTTGTAGTTTCCTCTCCCATTTTCTTCTTTTTGTTTTGTTCTGTTTTTTGGCTGCATGGCTTGTGGGATCTTAGTTCCCAGTCCAGGGATTGAACCTGCGCCCATGGCAATGAAAGCGCAGAGTCTGAAACCACTGGACCGCTAGGGAGTTCCCTCTCCCATTTTCTTTGACCTTATATATTTTTTATGTTGCCTCCCCCCCCCCCCTTTTTTTTTTTTTTTTTTTTTTTTGCGGTACGCGGGCCTCTCACTGTTGTGGCCTCTCCCGCTGCGGAGCACAGGCTCCGGACGCGCAAGCCCAGCGGCCATGGCTCACGGGCCCAGCCGCCCCGCGGCACATGGGATCCTCCCAGACCGGGGCACGAACCCGTATCCCCTGCATCGGCAGGCGGACTCCCAACCACTGCGCCACCAGGGAGGCCCCCCCCTTTTTTAAGTAATGGGTTTTAGTAGGATTTCAGGAGAGACCAAAAGTGGTATTGCACCCTTTTTGTGTGTGGTAATGACAGATTTGGGGAGACAAAATGTAAGTAGTTAAGTACCCTTCTAAAATTTGGACAGCAAAGTAGAAGTTTACAAGTAGTTTGCTAGTTTCTTAGAGAACAAATCTCATTTACCTATTGGACAGTGTTAGGAAGCTTTTGATTTCAGTTCTCCCATCAGTTTTGTAGACCCTGTTAGAGCTGCCAACCCCCCTTTCTGGGTCTGTTGTCCTAAGTCAAATTCTGATACCTTTTGGTTTACTACCAGGTGAGTTAGTTAATCTCTCTTCCTGGGGTTCTGGGTTTCCTCTTACTCCTTTTCTAACCTTCGAATATGTATTGTAAGGTTGCAGGTCTTATTACCACATTACTCTTTCCACATTGGGATGGCAATTGCTTCACTGTTATTTGTTGTATACAAGTTAGAATATAGTTTGTGGACACCTATCCTGGTGCCATTCATGCTGAGATAGTTTTGAAAGGTAGTCTCAATAACATTAGGATCTGATTATTAGGTCTTTGTATTCTATATGTGCTTTGTTTTACTGCTTGGGAAAGTTCTTTGAAGTTGTCTTGTACTTCAAAAGTACTTTATGTTTATGGCCTTGAGGTATTGGGAATTTTAAAACAAGGACTGATCCCACTGTCCATCACAGTATTTGTGTTGGTCCTGAAATGTATAATGAGTATATTTGGTTTGGAGTCAGATTAACCTGAAATGTAAAAATCTAGATCCATGCATAATGGATGCACATCTCAATAAAGTAAATTTCTTTGGATGCAGTTTACTTAATAGTGCAATTTATCAGTGTACTAATACTTAAGGGTGACCCCACACTTCATGAAGACTGACTGTTACTACCTACTTTTGAAAAGTTGAGAAGAATGCATACTTTTTCCTTTCTTCACTACTGGCTATAATTAGGAGTCTAGTTTGAAATTTTGCATGTGTAACATGATTCTAGCAAGATGCAGTTGTGTAAATTGGTGGGTTGGGCTGTATATTGCTGTCAATTGCCTATAATTTGGAAAGTTGGGGGAGGGTTGATTATAATCTGGTTGGTATTTCAAAGAGACCTGCAGGCTATTTATATCAGAATCAGTATTGTTTGGAGGTGTTCCCTGGGATTCTGTATTTCACACACACCAAGTGATTTTACCTACACTGAAGTTGTAAGGACTGTTGTTTTAAGGTGGTTAGAGTTAATAACGCTTGCTGTTTCTTAAGGATTTTTTGTTTTTCTGTTTTTACTTTTATCTCGTGTAAAGACAAATAAAGGTGCATGTTTCATAAAACTTATACCACTCAAGCATTTTAATCATGGACCCTAAGTCTAGCTTGAAAAAAAAATACTTAGCATTCTAATGAGTGTACGAGAGGACAAGGAGCAGTAGTGTGCCATGCTGGGGAAGGGAGGTGGTGGGGGTAGGTGGTTGGTATTAAACTCTTTAGAGGCAGTACATTCCCCTGTTGCCTGCATATTGCCCCCTTTGGTTTGTCACTGACTTCATTCATTCATTCCATTATTATTGGTAATCAGCAACTCTGTTTGAAACTGACATTTTCTGTTGTCTTGAGTTGGGCTAGTTATATATTGCCCTGTTGTCCATAAGCATCTTTTAGATTCTCATGAAGGAGATAATTCCAATAGCTTCCCTTTATAAGTGGCTATAGTATAGTAGCTTTGGGTAAAGACTGCAGGATCTAAGGGAATATGTAATTTAGGAAGACAGAGCAGAATGCTCTGCTAAATGTTCATTTTCTCCAGTAAGCTCTGTAGAGGTAGATAATTTGGGGGGACAGAAAGGTGCTTAGAGGGCATGAAAAAAGGACTCTACAAAATTATTTTACTACTTACGAAGGGTGAAATACTTTGTAGGAGTGAAATCCTAAGTAAGAGCAAGGTGTTCCTTGTTTCAGCAGTCCAAATCAGTTATTTTAGTTGTCATGGGAAGAATTCTTTAAAGTCTTCAGAGAAAGTACAGATAGGCCCTCATTTATTAAACATTGATATTAGGGTTATCGGATTCTATTTTGAGAAACTTACCTAAGTTGCTCGGTGTTGGGGTAGAGAGTTTATTTCAAGGTTAGTTGATACACATTTTATTTGTGTAGGCTATATTCTGTTTGTATTTTAGAAATTGAAAGCAAGGTTACTTGCCTGGCTTTTTGAAATTTTTCTTTAAAATATTGGAAGACACTTAACAGTTGTATTATGCTAGTACCTAAATGTGACATTTAACATGTCATGGAAAGCTATGCTTTGAATAAATACTTGAGAAAAGGAATTATATAATTGCCCCTTTGTTGTATGGATGGCCTTGGGTTTACACAGGGCTTTATCACATTTTTAGAGAACATTTGCCAATCTCAGACTGATGAAGTGGAACCCTTTTAAAAGAAATTGGAAGATGGCTATATAATTATTGCAGTGTAGTTAAGAGATTGGCTAAGGCAATAACGAAATACTCAAATTTGTTGTAAATTGCTTCTACAATAATTGATAAAGCATGCTACAACTAATTATATGTATTAAGACCTATCAGCATGTCTTTTTTTAGAACCTGGTTGACTTGATTCTAAACCAACATAATGTTCTCTGTACCATTTGACATTTTCAAGACATATTCTCCCTAAGCAGATTTTGTTGGAACCAAGTGTTTCCAGTTCTAGAAGCCTACTTCTAGAATCTTCATGTAAAGTTTATAGTGGGCTTTAATGGGGTTTTGATTTGCACTAAACTTTCTTTTCTGAAAGATTATGTTTAAATTATAATGTAGTGCTTTTGTCTTAAAATTAAACTCTTTAACAGCAGTCATGCATTTTTTGCACTGTCTTTTTTTTTTAAGGTTTCCCCTCTTGGATGACTTTCTTGAAATACGTAGGTCTTGTTTTCTTATTTGGGAAGGTAAGGCAACTACTGTCGTGTTTAAAATGACAATGTTAAATGACGGGATTCTTTTTAAAGTTAGTGATGCATAATTGGTTAAACAGTATTACAGGTTGAGATTTTGATGGAAGAAAAAAGAGCAATTTCCAATTTTCTCCAGAATGTTCATGAGAAAGGATACCAAGAGTAGGAATATTTTATATGGGGATGTTCAGTCTTTAGCCTCTACTGGGCTTGCTGTCAAATTGTAATGAAACCACTAAAAGGGCTGGGAATGCATTTACTCTCTATGCAGACAAATTTTTCAAAAGGCAAATAGAATTGGATGTGTACAATAGCAATAATGTTAACCAAGGTACCCATACTCAACGTAAATACAGAAAAAACCTAACTATCATTTCATTATTACATTTCCTACGTTCCTTTGAGAACTCTAAGGAATGTGGGTCACTCAGTGCTGGCTTGCCAAGAGAGAGGGTCCCATCATGGTGGGTCATGGTGTGGTGCTGACCAGGGGCTTCCCCTCAAATGACCTGTTTTCCTGTAACCAGCTTGTAATTTGTCTAAAAGTCAGACCGGAATTAAATAACGCATTTTGTTCTAGCTTCTGCGAAGACTAATGAGATAACGAATTTTCAAAACAAGTTAAAATAATTCTTTCAGACTTATTAGAATGTATGGGACATTCTATTTTGTAGATATTTTAAAAATTCTTGTTTAATATGTTGAATGGAATAGATACTTCAAGTGAATGGTTCAGAGGTCCCACTCTGTCATTTGCCCTGTGATGTTGGGCAAATAAAATTGAACTTCTCCAACAAGCATCAGTTTTTCCAACTGTAAAATTAGATGTTCTTTAGGGATGGACATTAAATGATAGGTATGTGAAAAGTACTTTGATGTTAGTCGTTCTCAGCTTCATACACTGAATGGGGTTAAACACATACACTTTGAGGCGCCATCCCAACCTTAAGCAGAATCTTCAGATTTGGAGCCCAGACAGCCTACACCGCCTTATTAGGATCCCCAGGTGATTCTGATGCTGAGCGTTGAAAACCAAAGCTTCATATTTATTGCTGTGATCATGTTTAAGAGCTATGGAAATCATGAATATGAAAAAGTACCAAATATTAATGTCTGCCTGTATGTGCTAGGCAGTCCGAATACAAAAAGCTTGAGGGGAGTAGACACATAGCTGTCCACCATGATGGGGATGAGTACCCTTTTTGAAGCTTGCCTGGGCACCTGCAGGGACTCCCTACTTTTGCTTGCTTCTGTCACTCTTCTGGGTTTCCCTGCTGTGAGCCTTCAGGAGATTTCATGTGGAAGCTCCGTGATTTTGGTGAGTAATTTGGGAAAAGGAGATAAGCAGAAGGGAGGAGTCACAGTAGACTAAGGTCTAGATCACAGAATAGCTGTGATCCCCTTTATAGACACAGGAGATAAGGTCCAGTAAGCAGTTTTGTGGGGAAAGGAAGAAAAATATATACGAGTTTTAGGATTTAATATTTGAGGTGTTTGCACGTTTTCCAAGTGGATGTCTCCAGTAGAGAAAATGGAATTCAGAAGGAAGGTTATTGCTGGAGAAGGCAATGCCATGGGAGTGAATAAAAGCACCCTGGAGAGTGTGGAAAATGAAGAGAACCGAAGGCTGAGCTCTGCTGCAGTCCATCTGAGTGAATGAATGAATGCACGACTGAACTCCCAAGGTCTAGTCCACTTTCTCGACCCACACAGCAAGCAGTGTCTTCATTTGTTCATCTTTTTTCCTCTTACTATGTTAGCCCAGTGGACTCTGGCAAGTGACCTAACTTGTGCTTCAGTTTTCTTATCTGTAAAATGGAAATAATAGTACCCACCTCAGGGTTGTTGTGAGGATTAAATAAAGTACTTCAACAGCTACTGGCATATCAGTGCTCAGTAACTTAATATTAACTGGACTGCCTTTACCTATTGAGATGAATTTGATTTCTAATAAGGTCCAATTCCCATCCCACTTACAAGCGTGCAAATCTTCCTCAGTGACTGGAGCCAGTGTTGATCATTATCTATCTTGTATTTTTTCCCTGCCACACAATGCATCGCTTAGATGTTATTTTAACATGTTTATGATCTTTGTTGGTCTTGCCTCAACTGGAATGTAAGCTTCCCTTAGGATCAGAACCATTTCTTATACTTCTATATACAGATGTTAATTTCTCAAACATCTGTTATCTCTATCAGTGTGGTAACTTAGAATAAATCTTGATGATTTAGGACTGTTTTGGTGCAGAGGAGGAACTCAACAATATTTGAATGCATAAATGAAAAATCTAAGATTGTCTTAATTGTTTCTTTCTACTCAGGTACATTCTGCTAGATGTTGCACAAATAGGGAAACACTTTACTAAATGTGTGCTTTGCTTGCTTCTTCCTAGCAGCTTTCAACAGTTCATAAAAATAGAAGTCATCTGGAAAACTCTTAAACTCTATTTAAGACTGCCTAGGAAAACAGATTACAGATTACATGGGACGTGCTGCCTGGAACCAGGGTGATAGACTGTGCTTTAAACACGCTGCAAGTGGAGGGAGGTTGCAAATGCATTTTATTTATTTTTTAGGCTTCTCGGTCTTGGCATCCTAAAATGTAAAATTGGGGGTGGTGTGGTGGCTAGATTAGGTGTTAAATTTGATGTCTTCTAGCAATAAATATGCTAGTATTCACTGGCAATCAGGATACAAACATTGTTTTGTACATAATTATAAATTACAGAAATAATTGGAGGCAAATTTTATAGGGCTACAAAAATAATGGCAGGAAAATGCATGACAATATCTCCTCACAATATTCCTTAAGATTCCTATCTCTACCCCCCCCCCCCCCCCCGCCAAACAACCTACTAACCTGGTCCAAAGCAAAATAGTACTGATGTGTGTTGTCTGGCCCACAATTAATTTAAGCGGTCAGATAATATACTCTGAGTTAAACATGTGGGTTTCGTGGCTATATACCTCAGTCAGTACTTGAATCAGTAAAATCTCAGCTTTCTAGCTGTGTGATCTTGAACATGCCATTTAACTTTGCTATTTTCTCATATGCAAAATAAAGATAATAATATGAACTAACGTTAACATAGCACTTACGTGCCAGCCAGTTTTATGTGCTTTACATTATACTAACAATAGTTTTTACCTCTTCATGTCATTGTCAAATTTAATGAGACACCTCTCCCCCAAAGCACTTAGTACATATGTCAGACTATATTTCTTTTCCTGGGTATAAATTACAGAAACTCCAAAAGTTTCTAACATTTAAAATGCTTTAAAAAATATTTTGTGAATGGAAAGGTGATACTGTGCTGGAGGAATTGGGACCTATTTAAAATGCTGATATTTGATCATTATCAGAATTAAAATGAGTTCTCTAGTAGTCAGGAACCCCTGTTCTAATCTTTTTATTCTTCCCCATGGATCACTGATTTTTATGATTTTTAAAACCTACTTTAGACCTCAACATCCCCATTAGGAAATAGAATTCATGAAACCTGTAACCAACCGTGAAGTGAAGTTGAACGTTTTGGGTTTTAGAAATCTTAGTGATTCAAGGTTATTGGATGAAGTGTATCAGTTAAAAAGAAAGAAAAAAGCTGTTAGCGTGGTAAAATAGAAGACATGACCTGTTATTTATTAGAGAAATGATAAAGCTTCCTAATTTTTTAATCTTTACCCAAAGAAATGCCTAGTATAAAACACAATGGTTTGAATTTTCATTTCAAATGAAAGAATATGTAGAAGAGGTGAATGTGTATCTGGACTGTACTCATGTAAGGATTCTTATTTCTAAGGGAATTTTAAGGTCATTGCTGAGTAAGGAGTGAGATGGGGATTTAATCAATGCCATAAATGCAGTTATCTTTCCTATTAAGTGATTGTTAACACTTAAATAGCATTTTCTATGTGGTAGACAACAACTCGATGTGATATTATTATTATTAGCTCCATTTTAAAGATGAGGAAACAGGGTCAAAGGTTAACCAACTTGTCCAAAGTCATCTATATGGTATGTGGCAGAGTGGAGAGTTGAAGCTTGGCAGTCTGATTTCAGGGTATGTGCTTGTAATATTAACAAAGAGAAGAGTAGTGGAGCAGTGGTAAAAAAACAAATGGGATTACAGAAATGGGAGAGGTACAAAGACTAGAGTAAAGGAACACTAAAGGGACAAGGAAATACTTCCAACCCCCTTTTCCTCCATTCCTACCACTAGAGAAGGCTTTTGTAATTATTGGTTGTAGAACTCTATAATTACATATAACAATTTATTGGTACCTGCTGGGGATAGGGAGAAGGGTCAAGTTGGTATTACATTTTACTTAAAAGAATGATGATGATTGAAAGGAGAATGGCCACGGTGATGACTATAATCTTTTTGAAGTGTTTCCACCATATCCTCCCAAGAATCTTTCTTGTTTTTTGGGATTCTTTGGCCTGAAATGAAAATAAACACAAACTTAATGTTTTCTTTCCATTTCTGGATTAATGTGCACACACACTACAATACTTATTAGAACAATTTAGAAGAACAGATTTAATTTGGGTTTGACCAATCACAAAAAGTCTCAATAAGTCTGAGCAGCTGTTATAAAATGATGCACCAAGATTCTTTATTGTGTTCAGCTATACTTTTATTGGCTTTATTAATTTTGTGACCTTGAATAAGTTACTCTCTGACCTTCAGTTTCCTCATCTTTACATCATGATTCTACTTAAATTCCACTATCCCCTAGAACCCTATTTAAAATTGCTATCCCATCTCCATTCCAGAAGCCCTATTCCTCTTCAATACATTATTTTTCTCCAAAGTACTTATCTAACAATATGTACATTTTACTTATTTGTTGTTTGTTGAGAATGTAAGTTCTATGAAGGCAGGGATTTTTTGTCTGTTTCATTTACTGCTATATTTCCAACAGCGAACAACATAGAGCAGGTGTTCAATTATAATAGTATTTGTTGAAAAAATGAATGACTAAATCTATTAAATGAGGATAATAGTATCTGCCACATAGTAGCCCAGATTGTGAGGATTAACTGAGGTAGTGAATATAGTATATCGAGACTGGATATAAGAATAAATTATGCCATTATTAATATTTTGATGAATAATGAGATGGACTTCGTTAAGTACGATACAAAAAGTTTCATATCTTAACCTAATTAACAAACAAAATAGCTCACTTTTATTAAATTTTATTAAGATTATTGAAAGAATCCAAGGAGCAGTGGAGAGAAATGAAACACTGTCACACGAAGTTGCAAAATCCTTCCCCCCCACCCCCTGAAGTAAGCTTTATTGTTTTCATTTGGTCTACTCCTTTTTATTTTTAAAATATATGTAACTGCTTTTCATATAGCGTGATACAAATAAATTGCTTGATGCTTACATGGATTTCTGCTATCTGCCACCTGGATGAGTAAAACTAACATTTCAGTTAACTTTCTTCGTGCATCAGATCTGCTTTTTTACTCTCAGTATATATGGTGATTTTCCAAGAACAAAATCAAGGTATGTACATGATTACAGTGCATGCTATAAATGGCATGAGTCCTGGTATGCCACTCAGATGACCTCATGACTCTAGTGTATGACAAGTTATGGGAGCCCCAGGTTTATATATCCAAGATGCTGGTGGTTAGTCTCAAGGATCTGGCATATGGAAGCTAGTGACTACATATACTTTCCAAGATGTTATAATTTATTGAATGCTTAAAGTGCAGGTACTATAGGACATGCATTATATGTATTTTTGCATAATAATATGCAATACTTAAAATAACCTTAGGTGAATATTCCTGTTTTATAGTGTTGAAGAAAATGAGGCTCAGAATGGTTTAAGTTGCTTGCCTCAGATTTAGAGTAAGTGGTGGAGCTGGAATTCAAATCTAGAATTGCATGACTATACTGCCTCGTGTAGAAACAGTGAATTAAGGTATAAATGGACTTTATATCTTTCTCTTAGATTATTTATTCTCTTTTATTAATGTAGTGTGTATATATAGTTTGAAAAGTCAGAATTCTGTAAGGCTTATGAGTAAAAACTGCATTTTCCTGCTCTGCTCCTCCTCAACCTGATCCTATTTTTCAGAGGTAATCACTTTCAGCTCTTTTTTGTGTGTTTTGTTAATTGCTGTATCTCTATTTCCTGGAACAGTGGTTCTCTCCTGGGGATAATTTTGCCCTGCAGAGAACTTTTGGCTGTATCAGGAGACTTTTGTTTTTTCTTTTTTGTGGTACTCGGGCCTCTCACTGCCGTGGCCTCTCCCGTTGCGGAGCACAGGCTCCGGACGCACAGGCTCAGCAGCCATGGCTCATGGGCCCAGCCACTCCGCGGCATGTGGGATCTTCCCGGACCGGGGCACGAACCCGCGTCCCCTGCATCGGCAGGCGGACTCCCAACCACTGTGTCACCAGGGAAGCCCAGGAGACCTTTTTGACTATCATGACTGCAGGGGTGCTACTGGGCATCTAATGGATAGAAGCCAGGAATGCTATTGAATATCCTACAATGCATAAGACAGTCCAGAGTGTGCCACGGTTGAGAAACCCTGACCTAGAACAGTGTCTGACATATAGTGGGTGCTCAGTAAATACTTGTTGAATGCACCTCATTTAGCTGTTTATTTTTTCCTGCTGTTTGTTTTCCCCTGTATTGCTAGAAACCATATATATATATTTTTTCTTGATTTTTCCTGTTTCCAACTATAGAAAAGGGGATATAACTCCTACCATACCTCCAAACGCCCCTTCCCCAAACACACACCTTTCCTTTCTTTCCTATTTTTTTTTTTTTTTTTTTTTTTTTTTGCGGTATGTGGGCCTCTCACTGTTGTGGCCTCTCCCGTTGCGGAGCACAGGCTCCAGACGCGCAGGCTCAGCGGCCATGGCTCATGGGCCTAGCTGCTCCACGGCATGTGGGATCTTCCCAGACCGGGGCACGAAGCCGTGTCCCCTGCATCGGCAGGCGGACTCTCAACCACTGCGCCACCAGGGAAGCCCTTTCCTATTCTTTTTAATTAAAGTTTTGTAACTATTCCCTGAGACATGGAGCATATTTGACTACATTGACTTTAATGTATAGCTTTTTGGTTTCTCTAGAGCTAACAATAAGTAGGTAGTTAAAATGTTTTCATTTATTAGTTTTTAATCTACCAACCAGTAATTCATTCCCAAACTTTCCAAAGGAGCTAGAAAATATCCTTCCTTTGATGGCTCCTCTGTTGGATCCTTCTGCTTTATCTTGAAGTTCCTCACAGAGCCTTTTGATCTACTCCAATGTGGTTTGATTGGGGTCTAGGTTTGCTATACCTATAGCTTTAATCTTCAGATCTTTCTGCACCAGTATCCTGGGAATGCCCATCTCTTGTGCTGGGCCTTTTGGTTTTTCAGTCTCATTTCGTTCCCTTTCTTGATTTCCTTCTGTTGGTGAAAAATTTCTGCTGAAAACTTCTTAGAAAGGGTGAGTGGGAGATATGTTTCTGAGAATTTACATGCCTAGAAATGTCTTTATTCTACCCTTGGTAATTTGGGTATAGAAGTCTAGTGTGGAAATCATTTTCCTTCAGAATTTTAAAAGCATTCCTTCATTTTTGTTTAGCATCCATATATTGCTTTTGCAAAATCTGTTATTCTAATTGCCAAGTCTTTGTTTTTTTTCTCTCTAAAAACCTTCAGAATCTTCTCTTCCTTTTTAACGTTCTATAATTTCAAGATTACATGCCCTGCTATGATCCTCTTTTGTTCATTGAATCTGTAAATTCATGTTATTTAGTTCTAGGATTTTTTCTTGTATTAATCTGATTTTCTCCCCTCTGATTCCTTCATTTTCTTTTTCTGAAAATCCTGTTATTCATATGTTGGATCTCTTAGACTGATTCTCTGTCTTTTCTCTCTCTTTTTGCTTTGCTCTCTGAGAGAATATCTCAACTTTATATTACAATCATTCTATTTAATTTAAAAATTTTACTGTTGTTTTAACTTCCAAAAGATCTTTTTCTTCTATGAATAAGCTTTTATATAGCTTTCCATTCTTGTCTCAGGGTTGTACAATATTATCTTCTATTATTTCTCCCAAGACATTAGAGAGGTCTTTTTTTAAAATAAATTTATTTATTTATTTTTGGCTGTGTTGGGTCTTTGTTGCTGTCCGCGGGCTTTTTCTAGTTGTGGTGGGTGGGGGCTACTCTTTGTTGTGGTGGCTTCCCTTGTTGTGGAGCACGGCTCTAGGCACACTGGCTCAGTAGTTGTGGCTTGCAGGCTCTAGAGCTCAGGCTCAGTAGTTGTGGTGCATGGGCTTAGTTGCTCCACGGCATGTGGGATCTTCCCGGACCAGCAGCTTTTACTGCTCTAATGAGGCTCAAACCCGTGTCCCCTGCATTGGCAGGCAGGTTCTTAACCACTGCATCACCAGGGAAGCCCTGTTTGCTTTTTTTAAGTGAAGTATAATTTACATTATTGTGTTGGTTTCAGGTGTACAACACAGTGATTCAGATATACATACATATGTATATGTGTGTGTGTGTATATATATATATATTCCTTTCCAGATTCTTTTCCCTTATAGGTTATTACAAAATTCCCTGTGCTATACAGTAGGTCCTTATTGGTTATCTATCTTATACATAGTAGTGTGTTTATGTTAATCCCAAACTTTTAATTTATCCTTCCTCCCAGAGAGATTTTTTTTAAAATGTAGCTTTCTTTTGCTTCTGCATTATCTGTTTTGTCTGAGTTCCTTTTTTCTGTTTACTTTGATTTTTTTTTATTATAGAGATTTTTCTCAAATATCTCATGATCTAAAATGATGATTGGAAACTCCATATGAGTAAGTGAGGGCTATCATTTGGTGGGCTTCACTATAGGATAACCTGGTATGAACCTGACTGCTTCACTGGGGGAATGCCTCAATATCTGTAGGTCAGTATCTGTAGGTCTTTTTTCTTCGGCCTCGTGAGTTTTCTTAGGAATCCTCTAATCTCCTGCCTGGGTGAAGCTGACTGGGAGAGAGGTTGGGGAATGGTCACCCTATTCAGGATGCAGATTTTTACTTAGTCCACCTAATTTTAATATGATGATCACTCTGTCCTTAACTGCACCTGGTAAATGAGTTTAGAATCTCTTCGGTCTGTTGTCTTTAGATAATACAATTTATTATCCTTTGTCAGGGGTAAGGAGAGGAAACTGTGGCTGTAAAAAGTCGGGAAGGGGCTCTACAGGTAAAATGTTCCTTTTAAAGACTTTATACCCAATCTCTTCTTTCTACACCGATACAGCTTTTAGAAGTACCGTGTATCTCCTTTTAGAAGTACGATGTGTGTCCAATTTCTGATCCTTTCCAAGGTTCTGTGGCCTGGATCATTTGGCATCTTAATATCTTCTGCTATAAGCTTGTTTTTCGAGCTTTTACTGCTCTAATGAGGCTATTAAGTACTCAGAACCCATTTTCCTAGCTTCCAAAATTTTGAAATTTCTTTTCTCTTGTTCTTTTTCTAAAAAATCCTAGTGGTTTATACATTAAAATCTCTAATTGTTGTTTTACCTATCATTTTATTGGCGTTTTGAGAGGATACCAAAATAAATGTATGTTTAATCTGCAAGTTAAAATCCATGACCCATATTTATCTGTAGGCAGACTGACAGAAAGCTTATTGGCCTACTTTTTGTTAAAAAGCCAAATCTGCTTTTTAAGAATAGCTAGGTCTTTTACAAAAAGATCAA
This sequence comes from Mesoplodon mirus, assembly GCF_964341445.2. Taxonomy (NCBI): domain Eukaryota; kingdom Metazoa; phylum Chordata; class Mammalia; order Artiodactyla; family Ziphiidae; genus Mesoplodon; species Mesoplodon mirus. Next base: position 40,795,610 of record NC_138977.1, read on the forward strand.
GAGAGAGAGAAAATTAATTTAGCTAGGCAAAAATAGAGGGTTTAGTGAGAATGATTATGTGATATCTGTGTGAAAATAATCTGAGAACAATTGTAAAATATTTCAGTCAAATTTCATCTTTATTTTTTTCCCCTATATATATATATATATATTTTGGCTGCACTGCGCATGGCATGTGGGATCTTAGTTTCCTGACCAGGAATCAAACCGGCAGCCCCTGCAGTGGAAGTGGAGAGTCTTAACCACTGAACCGCCAGGAAAGTCCCAAATTTAATCTTTTATTGAGCTGCTTCTACTCAACTGGCTTCAAAGAGGAAGTCATTTTTTCCCATGTAATCATGAAAATACAATGTATACATAAAAGTGGGATTTGTTTGGAAGGAAAGGCAGTAAAGTGAAAAAAAAGTCTCTTAATTTTTTTGCTATAACTTTCTGGGATTTAGGTGTTGCCTCTTTTCTGATAAGAAAGAAACATAATCTAATAAAAAAGTAATAGATCCAGTGATATAGTGGATTATGTAACCCTATAACCCTGCCACTATTACTACTCAGAAACGCTAGATAAAATATAAGAAGCAAACTTTTTTTTTTTTTTGCGGTACGCGGGCCTCTCACTGTCGTGGCCTCTCCCGTTGCGGAGCACAGGCTCCGGACGCGCAGGCTCAGCGGCCATGGCTCCCGGGCCCAGCCGCTCTGCGGCATGTGGGATCTTCCCGGACCGGGGCACGAACCCATGTCCCCTGCATCGGCAGGCGGACTCTCAACCACTGCGCCACCAGGGAGGCCCAAGAAGCAAACTTAAATGCATAACTGATATTGGAAGAAAGTAAGAGTAAGGCCAAGTGCAGGAACCTAGGAAAGCAGTGCGAAGTTGCACTGATGGTGCAGCTCCTCTGGATTTGGGAAGGTGATGATGTTGGCCTCTGCCATGCAGGCAGGGCTTAGGATTTAGTGCTCACAGCGGGCTAACCCTTGGGCTCACGTGAGGAAAGCAATGAAACTACTCAGTTTCCACCCTTCCTGTTAACTAGGCTCAAAGCTTTGGAGTCTTCCTTGACTCTCTCACCTCATGGCCAATCTGTCAGCAACTCTAATTCTCTCCACCTTCAAAATATATCCAGAATCCAACCACTTCTCATCACCTACATTGCAGTCAATATTCATTTAGTGTTACCTACACCTTTACCACTATCTATATAGTTCCTTTAGAATTTCCTTTAGTGATAAACTTCCAGATGTGATAAAGACAGCCAGCTATCCACTGAAGACTTTGAGTTCCCCTTCCATAATGTAGAGTTGTTGCTGGCAAGAGACTGTCCAATTACAGACCACATTTCTCAGGCCCTTCACCCCACCCCTTGCTGTGTCCTCTCTCTACCCCATGTACCTATGCAAAGCTGTAAGACTTAATTCCTACCAATAGATTGTGAGTAGAAATGATGGGTGTCAATTTTGGGTTGAACTGGCTCAAAGCAAATGTGCTTCTTCCACTCCCTGTTTAACTAGCTACCACCTGAAATTGAAAGATTCTGAGGGGCCAAAGGCAATGACAGTCACAAAATGTAAAAAACTTGGGTTTCTGGATTACCCTGTGGAAGTCTGCTCACTGAAAGCCTGACTTATACTGTTATACAACCGAGAAATTAACCTCTGTTGAGTTAAAACACTGAAAACTTGAGGTATGTTGGTATAGCTAATGTTTCTCTAATAGTGAAATTGTAGTAGGATGAGATGTTGTTATTATCAATACAGAACTCTAAAACTCTAGCACTGGCTTAGCCATCAGGTGGTAGGCACAGAAGAAACTGATATTAGAGTCTGGAAAGATAAAGACCAATGCTCTGCAGGGTAAAATATTTGCTAAAACTATTGCCTGTGATAATTTGGAAGGCAGACAAAATACTACTGAGTCTGTCCTTTTAGAAGAAAAGGTTGGAAAATAGAAAGGTAGTAGCGTGAGTTCTTTTTACTGGCTACATTTAGCAAGGCAACAACTGGCTGGTTTGCAAGAAGAAATGAAAAGGAATAGAGACACTGCAGAAATGTGGAACATTGGAAGATTGGATAAGCTGATGGTTCTTGGGCCCAAATAATAAGACATTAGATTGAAAAGACCTTTTAATGACAGATGCCCATTAAGATTCTACCTTTCCTCAATTACAAAACCCCCTGAAACCTATTAAAAATGGGCAAATGACTTGAAATGCAAATCAAAGTAAGATACCACTTCACACCCGGTAGGATGGCTATAATAAAAAAAAAAAAAAAAAGGAAAAATAACAAGTGTTGAAGAGGATGTGGAGAAATTGGAACCCTCTTACATTACTGGTGGGAAGGTAAAATGGTTCAACCACTGTGGAAAATAGTTTGGAAATTCCTCAAAAAGTTAAAATAGAATTACCATATAATCCAGCAATTCCATTCCTATGTACATACATAAGAGAATTGAAAACAACTATTCAAACAAAAACTTGTACACAAATGTTCATAGCAGCATTATTCACAGTAGCCAAAAGGCAGAAACAACACAAATGTCCATCAGTTGAAGAATGGATAAACAAGTTGTGGTCAATCCATACAATGGAATATTATTCAGCCAAAAAGGAATGAAGTACTGATACATGCTTAGATGACCCTCGAAAACATCATGCTAAGTGAAAGAAGCTAGACACAAAAGACAACAGATTGTATAATTCCATTTATATGAAATACTCAGAATTGGTAAATCCAGAGACAGAAAGTAGATTATTGGTTGTTAGGGGCTGGGGAGTAATTGCTTAATGGGCATGAAGTTTATTTTGGGGGTGATAAAATGTTTTGGAACTAGATGGAGGTGGTGGGTACACAACATCGTGAATGTACCAATTGCCACTGAATTGTATACTTTAAAATGTTAATTTTTTGTTATGTGAATTTTACCTTAATTACAAAAAGATTGTGCCCTGCATTAGAGATCAGATTAAGTGTATAAGCTTCCTATCCAACCAAGCTTAATGGCCTCAAGGTAGTTGCCTTTAACTTGAGAGGGAGGCATGAGCAAGAAAGCAAAGAAAATACATATTGGAAAGGATAAAAAAAATCCAGTCATTTTTCATATATGATGGAATTTCTATGTAGAAAATGCAAATAAATCCACAGACAAACAATATTACCATAAAAGAGTTCAGCAAGAGTTGGGATACAAAATCATTATGCAAAAATTGACTGCGTTCCTATTAACCAAAAATTTTTTGAAAATGTAGTTTAAAAAATATCATATACAATAGAAACAAAAACAGATACCAAGAAATAAATCTCAGAAAAGTTGTACAAGACCCTTAGGGGAAAAATTATAAAACTCTACTGAAAGATTTTGAAAGAGACTTAGAAAAATGAAGAGACATAGCATGTTCAGAGAAGGGAAAACAGTATTTTAAAGGTGTCAGTTCTCCCCATATTAATGTAATTCCAACTAATATCCCAACAATTTTTGTGTGTGTGTGAGTGTAACTTGAGATGTAGAATCTAAAATTCCCCAAAAGAGAAGTAAGCCTTGCCAACATAATTTCCAAAAAAGAGAAAGTAGACGAACTTGCCCTATAAGATATTAAGACTTCTCATAAAACCACAGTAACTAAAATGGTGTAGTACTGGCCCAAGGGAATAGAAATAGATCAGAAGAATATAATACATACAAATTAAAAGAATGAAAATTGTTTACATATGAAAACATTATATGTGGCAAGGTTGGCATTACAAACCAAATGGGAAAGCCTGAGCTATTTAATAAATGGTCGCTTGGGCAACTGGTTATTTATACAGAAACTAATAAAATTTGATTCCTACCTCATATTTTATGCAAAAATAAAATTCCAGATGTTTTAAAGATTCATGTTGAAGAAGCAGAAATAAAAACTTTTAGGAGACAATATAAGAGTATCTTTATAACCTGGGGAAAGGAAGGCGTTCTTAAGACACAGAAAGCATAAAGGGCAAGACTGATACATTTGCCTACATGAAGTGTAGTTGATTTACACTGTTGTGTTGTGTAAAAAAATGAAAATATTTAAAATTTAACATGGATAGGCACTGACATCTTCCCTAGGTATGATGTAAAATGGTAAATCATGAAAGTTAAGATATTTTGAGGGTAGAGGGGAAATTCCACAGTGATGCAGAGTTGGCCACTGCAGACCCCTTTGTCCACTCTCTTGTAGTGTATTGCAATACCTACAATTTATATGGGTAAGTGAATTATGGGTAATACATGGGTAATATTATTTAGTTTTAACTAAGCTAAAGTAGACATGTGGCTTAATTATACTAACAAGGCAAAGATAAACAACAAGAAAATGACAAAGAGGATATATCTCTGCTTCTAGTTTGAACACTCTACCTGCCATATTTAGAGACTTAAAAAATAGTCATTTGTAATCAAATCTGACTTTTAATCACACTATCATTAAAATACATTATTAAAATTTTTCTTAGAGAGACATAGTTTTAATTTTCTTAAGAAAAATTATTTAATATTTTATTTCATTTTTGTCTCATTCTTTTAATTTCTATTAGTATGTTTTAATATATAACATTACTATAGAGGAATATATATAATTTATATATATTTAAATGCATTCTCAAGAATATTTTATGAATAAGTATGCATGATCAAAAAACTCTATAGACCATTGTCTTAGAAACATTTTGTAAATGTGTACTAAAAGACATGTACAAGGGTGTTCAGTGCAGTGTTGTTCACAATAAAAAAGTTGGAATCTACATTAATATTTATTAAAAGGGGAAAGGATAAGTATTTCTGTATTTCTTAAAATAGTAATGATATGCTGTCAGAAGCTAAATTGATAAATTAGAGCTAAGTGTATCAAAATGAATACATTTCAAAAACATAATGTTGAACTAAAAACTCAGGTTGCAGAAGGATAGGTTCATTATAATGTCATAAATACAAAGTTTAAAAATGCAAACCAATACTACAGATACATATATAGCAGAGGAATCAAAACATGCATACAAATGATTCAAATCAAATTCACGATAGCGGTTCTGGTGAGGGAGTGGAATGGGTTTGGGAAAGGTACACAGGGGACTTTAATTATATGTATAATTTTATTTCTTTAAGAAACAAAGGCCCAAACCAAATGTGGCAAAATATTAAGTCCAGATAAAGCTGGCTGATGATTACAAGGGTATTAGATATATTATTCTCAAAACTTTTTTCATAGGGACTTCCCTGGTGGTCCAGTGGTTAAGAATCCGTCTTGTAATGCACAGGACGCTGGTTCAATCCCTGGTCTGGGAACTAAGATCCCACATGCTGCAGGGCAACTAAGCCCGTGCCACAGTTACTGAGCCTGCTCGCTCTGGAGCCCGCACGCCACAACTAGAGAAAGGCCTGTGCACCACAACAAAGAGCCTGCACGCTGCAACAAAAGATCGCAACAAAAGATCAACAAAAGCATGTTTATTAATGAACAATGAATGAATCTAAATGGCTTGGACAGTTTTATCTGAACTCTTGTGTTATAACTCTCATAAAGACAACAACTGCAGTGCTATACAATGATTTACTTTATTAGTTCTTCTTTGTAGATTATATAAACTGATGTGACATCTTTTTCCTGCTATAGAAACAATGTAGAGGATTGCTTTGTTTAAGTAAGTAGTGTTTAATTTAACTAACATTCAGTGCTTGTTTGCTGGGGTTGTGGCTATCATATTCATCCTTATTATTCTTAGTGCCTATTATAGAGCCTGGTAGACAGTAGATCTTCAAAAGATATTTGTTTAATTGATCAATAAATACAAGGTGCAGGGATGGCATAGATGAGAGAGGCATAAACTCAGCCTGGGCAATGGATGAGGAGATGATTCTTGAGTTGGGTTTTGATGGATGAGTAGAAGTTTTCCAGGGGAAGGAAAAAGAGGGAACAGTATGCATAAAGGTGTGAAATAATGCAACAGGTATTTTGGAGAACTACAAATAGTCTGATATTTTTTGAGATTTATAAACTACAAGACATGACCTCTGGGTGATATGACTGGCAATATAGTCAGAAGAAAGCTCATTAAGTTAGGGAGGTTGGACTCTACCCTGCTTGGACAAAGGGGCACCACTAGAGGGTTTTAAAAAGGCTATAGATAACGTTCATACTTGCATTTTAAAAGAATACTCTAGTATCGGTGTGGAAGATGACTGGAGCAGAGTAGAACCAAAAATAAGGAGAACAATTAAATCTGGGAATTACCATAGTCAGACAAGAGATAATTGATCTTGGAGTGAGACAGCGAGTGGCACTGGGGTGGGCAGAAGGTGTGTTTAAAAGAGATTTAGCTATCTGTGGAATACTATTTAGCAATGATAAGGAATAACATATTAACACAACAACATGAATATAAAATACATTATATTAAGTAAAAAAAGTCAAACACAAAAGACTATTGTATGATTCTATTCATATGACGTTGTAGAAAAGACAACACTATAGTGACAGAAAGCAGATTAGTGGTTGGTTGGGGTCAGGGTTGGGGAAGAGTCAACTACAAAGGAGGGCAGATTTTAGGATGGAAGAGCTAGTCCACAACTTGATTGTGGTCACACAATTGTACATAACTACCACAATTTGTCAAACTCCACACTTAAACTGGGTGAATATATGTGAATAATACCTTGGTAAATTGTTTTGAAAGGTGAAAAAAATGAAGCTTAGAACAAAAAAGATTTAGGAGGTTGAATCAATAGAACTTGATGAGTAAAAAGTAGTGTGTATTCTTTGCTTTATATGGTGGCTGTGTTTCTAGAAAAGATCTGTAAAAATAAAATTTAAAATGCTCAAAGCAGGGGAATTCCCTGGCAGTCCAGTGGTTAGGACTCCGAGCTTCCACTGCAGGAGGCACAGGTTCGATCCCTGGTTGGGGAACTAAGATCCCACAAGTCGTGAGATGAGGCCAAAAAAAAAAAAAAAATGCTCAAAAGGAACTATTGAACACTTGGTGATTGTTTTAAAACTATTTTCTAATAGAGAATTTCAGACACATACAAAAGTTGACAGGATGGTATAATGAACCCCTGTATACTCAGCATCCAGATTTAACCATTGTCAATTTATGTCAATTTATGGCCAATTTTAATTTATACACCATTCTACTCCCCCACTCAAACTATTTTGAAGCAAATCTCAGATGTTACAAAATTTCATTCGTAAATATTTTAGTATGTATCTCTAATAAGTAATGACTCTTTTAAAAACATAACCACAATGCCATTATCACAGCTGAAAATTAATTATATTCCTTAACCTCATCTAATATCCAGCTAGAGTTCAAATATCTATTTGTCTCATGAAGTTGTAAATTTTCATTTTTATAGTTTGTTTGAATCAAAATCCAAATAAGGACCACACATTGCAATTGATATACCTTCTAAGTCCTTTTATTGGTAAGTTTCCCTCTCCTTTTTCCCTTGCAATTTATTTGTTGACTAACCTGTGTGTTTCTTAATGTAAGAAACCCTTCTGTTACACAAATAACCACTTTCTACTTTAATGGGCTTTAAAGTTTGGATTGTTTTATTTTATTTTATTCATTCATTCATTCATTCATTCATTCATTCATTCATTCATTTATTTATTTATTTATTTATTTATGCGGTACGCGGGCTTCTCACTGTTGTGGCCTCTCCCGTTGCGGAGCACAGGCTCTGGACGCGCAGGCTCAGCGGCCATGGCTCACGGGCCCAGCCGCTCCGCGGCATGTGGGATCCTCCCGGACCGGGGCATGAACCCGTATCCCCTGCATCGGCAGGTGGACTCTCAACCGCTGCGGCACCAGGGAAGCTCTGGATTGTTTTATAATTATTCTTTTAATATTTTAGTTGCACTTCAATAATTTTTGATAAAGCCATAGTTTGGTGACATAAGATTATCTCACCAAGTGTCCCAGTATGTTTTTGCTTTTGGCAGTTTGTCTCAAGGGCAATGATCCTATGACTTAGAGCACTGTTTGAGTATTAAGACAGCCGTGTAACACTCACAGTTGTTTGCAGATCATCTGTCCTATCAGTGAAGATATTCAATCTTTCTTCTCTTTCCAAAATTTTATCAATATTTTGGGTCATCACATTTTTTACATCAGTTACATGACTCTTCAGTGTGGATATCGAGCTGTCCTCTTGATTTTTATTGTATTTCATCTATATAGAAGTGAAATATAATATACATTTTATTTTCTGTAAATGAAATCTATTGTAATATATTGTACAAATTAGAACAAAGGTGTCAAAGGCACATCTCACTTGTACTTCAGCATAAGGAATCAACTAAGCCTCAAATTGTCTTACCTTAATCGTGAAGAAAAAATGGGGGGTGGCAGGAGAGGGAATATATCAATGTATTCAATCAGCAGTGGATTTTTAAAGAATTTAAATTGTGTATTTATTTGAATAGACTTTTTAAAAGAGCAGTTTTAGGTTCATGGTAAAATTGAGTGGAAATTACAGAGTTCCTGCATGCTCCTTACCCCCCATACATGCACGGCCACCCTCACTATCAACATCCTGTGCTTGAGTGGTCCATTTGTCACAATGGATGACCCTATGTTGATGCATCATTATCATCCAAAGTCCATAGTTTCCATTAGGGTTCACTGTTAATATTGTACATTCAGTGGATTTTGACAAATGTCTAATGACATGTTTTCATCTTTACAGTATCATACAGAACAGTTTCACTGCCCTTATAATCCTCTGTGCTCCACCTACTCATACTTCCTTTTTCCCTAAGCCCTCGCAAAAACTGGTCTTTTTACTGTCTCCATAGTTTTGTCTTTTCCAGAATACCGTATAGTTAGTCATACAGTATGCAGTGTTTTCAGATTGGCTTCTTTCACTTAGCAATATGCATTTAAGTTTCCTCCATGTCTGTTCATGGTTTAATAGCTCATTTCTTCTTAGTGCTGAATAATAGTCCATTGTTTGGATGTACTGTAGTTTATTTATCCATTCACCTATGGAAAGACATCTTGATTGCTGCCATGTCTTTGCAATTATGGATAAAGCTGCTATAATATCCATATACAGGTTTTTGTGTGGATATAATTTTCAAGTCCTTTGGGTAAATACCGAGGAGCACTATTGCTGGATCATATGGTAAGAGTATGTTAGTTTTGTAAGTAACTGCCAAATTGTCTTCCAAAGTGACTATACAATTTTGCATTCCCATCAGCAGTGAATCAGAGTTCCTATTGCTCCACATCCTTGCCAGCATTTGGTATTGTCAGTGTTTTGAACTTTGGCCATTCTAATAGGTGTGTTAGGGGTATTTCATTGTTGCTATAATTTTCAATTCCCTAATGATATATGATGTTGAGCCTTTCCATATGCTAATTTGCCATCTGTATATCTTCTTTGGTGACGTATCTATTCAAATATTTGGCCCATTTTAAAAATTGGGTTGTTTTCTGATCGTTCAGTTTTAAGAGTACTTTGTATATTTTGGGTTACAGTCCTTTATCAGATTTTCCTTTTGCAAGTATTTTCTCCCAGTCTGGAGCTTGTCTTCTCATTCTCATGACAGCTTCTTGATCCAGTTTGACAATCTCTTTTAATTGGTGTATTTAGACCATTAACTTTTTAATTTAATTTTAATTAATTAATTAATTTATTTATTTTTGGCTGAGTTGGGTCTTCATTGCTGCATGCGGGCTTCCTCTAGTTGCGGCGAGCAGGGGCTACTCTTTGTTGTGGTGCGTGGGCTTCTCATTGTGGTGGCTTCTCTTTGTTGTGGAGCAGGGGCTCTAGGTGCGCGGACTTCAGTAGCTGCAGTGTGTGGGCTCAGTAGTTGTGGCTTGTGGGCTCTAGAGCACAGGCTCAGTAGTTGTGGCACATGGCCTTAATTGCTCCATGGCATGTGGGATCCTCCTGGACCAGGGCTTGAACCCAAGTCCCCTGCATTGGCAGGCAGATTCTTAACCAGTGCACCACCAGGGAAGTCCTAGGCCATTAACTTTTAAAGTGATTATTGATATAGCTGGATTAATATCTACCATATTTGTCACCATTTTCTATTCATTGCTCTTGTTCTTTGTTGCTATTTTTGTCTTCCACTCTATCCATATTAAAAATGACCTCTACATCTGGAGAAAACTGTAATTTGAAAAGATACATGCACCCCAATGTTTACTGCAGCACTATTTACAATAGCCAAGACATGGAAGCAACCTAAAAGTCCATCAACAGAGGAATGGATAAAGAAGATGTGGTATATATATATACAAAGGAATATTACTCAGCCTTAAAAAAGAATGAAATAATGCCATTTGCAGCAACATGGATAGATCTAGAGATTATCATACTAAGTGAAGCCAGACAAAGACAAATATCATATGATATTGCTTATATGTGCAATCTGAAAAAAAAAGACACAAATAAACACATTTTCAAAACAGAAAGAGACTCACAGACATAGAAAACAAACTTATGGTTACCAAGGGGGGACAGTGTGGGGAGGGATAAATTAAGAGTTTGGGATTAACATATATACACTACTACTTATAAAATAGATAATCAACAAAGACCTACTGTATAGCACAGGGAACTACAGTCAACTATATTCAATGATACTCAAAGTACTCAATACTTTGTAATAACCTGTAAGGGAAAAGAATCTGAAAGAGAATTATACATATAACTGAATCACTGTGCTGTACACCTGAAACTAACATGGCATTGTAAATCAACTACTTCAATAAAAAATGATCTCTAAGATATAGTGTTATATTTAAAAATTAAGCTGCAGCTGCAGAAGAGTATTAAATAATAACTTATCAAGCACTTAGTATGTGGCAGCCACTGTTTTAAGCACTTCACACGTATTAGTTCATTTAATTCCCAAACCATTATATAAAGTACTACTCTCTTCATCTTTTATTTTCTAAATAAGAAAACTCAGATTGAGAAATATTGCCCAATGTTACACAGCTAGAGGCAAAACAAGGATTCAGACTAAGAAGCTCTAGAGATTAAGCCTTTACCTATTGTACTAATGATCCCAGTTTTGTGAATTTATATATATATATATATATATATATATATATATATATATATATATATATATATATATAAATAAATTCTGGAAGCTTACACACCAAACTGTTAAGAGTGTTCACCTCAGGGGGGTTTGATTGGGATTGTAGGAGATATTTATATTTCACTTTATATACTTTTGTATTATTTCACTTTATTAATGAGCATTATTTTTAAATATAAAAATGATATTAAAATCCCCTGCTCTTTGGCAAGTGATCAAAACCACCTTAAACAGACTCTGATCTTGGTCACTGGACCATGCAACTTACAATTGATGTTCTGTGAGGAGCTCACTAGTTGGAATGCAGAAAAGAGGGAATTCCTAGTTGAACTGTGTCCCCCCAAAAACATTCTTTTAAGTCCTAATTCTGGATACTTGTGAATGTGACCTTATTTGGAAATAAGGTTTTGGTGGCTTGTGTTAAGAAATGTTTAGTGGATGCCTCTATGGCTCATGGGTTAAAATTGTTTTATTAAGACATAATCAAGTTAAGATATAGCACAGGGAACTCTAGTCAGTGCTCCGTGGTGACCTAAATGGGAAGGAAATCCAAAAAAAAAGTGGATATATGTATATGTATAACTGATTCACTTTGCTGTACAGCAGAAACTAGCACAACACTGTAAAGCAACTACACTACAATAAAAATTAATTAAAAAAATACATAATCAAGTTAAGATAAATGGTGAATCTTTGATTTTTTTTATTCCTTTTCTTTTTCTCTCCTTTTAAAAAATGCTTCATCTTTTAAGATTAAGAGACTCATCTAAGTTTTGTTAAGATAATGTATTCATAGTCCATTCAATGGCATTTGGTACATTTATATATATAAATATACTTAAAACTCTCTCAAAACTACTTTTTTTTTGCTGTGTGCATTTTGCTAATTATAGTATAAAAAAGTCAACACCTTTTATAAAATTTTCTACAGATTTGAAGCTCACCAGGTTAGTTTATACATGTTAAACAAATTTCTTTGATGTCAGATGTGTTAACTGCTTAAAATGTGCATATTTTCTCAGGGTTTTCAGGGAGCTATGTTAATTATATATTTTAGCTGTGTTGAATATTGCAGAATTCTCCATAAGAGAATATACAAATTTAATATATCTATCCTTAGTTATTTCTTCAGGCATTGTGGTGGACTCACCCTGTGGGGACCCCCACTGAGTCACATCTTTATAAAATTCCCTCCCCTTCAGTGTGATCTGCCCCTAACGAATGGAAGCAAAGGTGATGGATGTCACTCCTGTGATTACATCATATTATATAATATTTAGCAGACTGGAGTGAGAGATTCCTCTGCTGGCCTTGAAGAAGCAAGCAACTGTGCTGAGGACGCCCTCATGGCAAAGAACTGCTATCAGTCTTTAGGACCGAGGGTGTCCTCCAGCCAACAGCCAGCAAAAAGTTGCATCCCTTGCACAGCTCTTAGGAAATAAATTCTGCAACAATGTGAATGAGTCTGGAAGCAGATTCTTCCTCAGAGCTTCCAGATAAGAACATAGTCTGGTTGACACTCACTGCAGCCTTGTGAGACCCTAAGCAGAAAACCCAGTTAAACCATGCCTTGATTCCTAACTCATAAAAACTGTGAGATAATAAATGTGTGTTGTTTTAGGCTGCTGATTTGTGGTAATTTGATACCATACAATTTATTTATTTATTTATTTATTTATTTATTTATTTATTTATGGCTGTGTTAGGTCTTCGTTTCTGTGCGAGGGCTTTCTCTAGTTGCGCAGGCTCAGTAGTTGTGGCTCACGGGCCTAGTTGCTCCACGGCATGTGGGATCTTCCCAGACCAGGGCTTGAACCCGTGTCCCCTGCATTGGCAGGAAGATTCTCAACCACTGCACCACCAGGGAAGCCCACCGTACAAATTCGTTATCATAAATAGAAAACTAATGCAGGTGTACTTAAAATATTTTATTATGGAAAGGTTCAAACATATACAGAAGCAGAGTGAATTGTTTAGTGTACCCATCACCTACTTTCAGCAGTTATCAGCACATGGCCAATCTTATTTCATCTGTACTACTACTGATTACTCCTTCCCCAAATGTATTATTTTAAAGCAAATCCTAGACAGTCTATTATTTTAATCTGTAAATGCTTCAGTCTGTATCTCTAAAAGATATGGCCTTGTTTTTCTTAAAAAACAAAACCACATCATGATCACATCTAAAAGAATTCCTTAGTATCATCAAATATTTGGTTTGTCCCTTATACACTGATGATGGGAATGTAAATTGGTACAACCACTGTGGAAAACAGTACGGAGCTTTCTCAAAAAACTAAAAACAGAACTACCATATGACCCAGCAATTCTACTCCCCGGTATATATATCCGAAAAAAAACCCAAAACACTAATTTGAAAAGATACATGCACCTCAATGTTCATATCAGCATTATTTACTATAGCCAAGATATGGAAGCCACCTAAGTGTCCATCAACAGATGAATGGATTAAGAAGATGTGGTAGGGCTTCCCTGGTGGCACAGTGGTTGAGAGTCCGCCTGATGATGCAGGGGACACGGGTTCGTGCCCCGGTCCGGGAAGATCCCACGTGCCACGGAGTGGCTGGGCCCATGAGCCATGGCCGCTGAGCCTGTGCATCTGGAGACTGTGCTCCGCAACGGGAGAGGCCACAACAGTGAGAGGCCCGAGTACTGCAAAAAAAAAAAAAAAAAAAAAAAAAAAAAAGATGTGGTAAAAACAAAGAAACAAAACAAAAAGAAGATGTGGTATACATATATACAATGGAATACTACTCAGCTGTAAAAAACAATGAAATATTGCCATTTGCTGCAGCATGGATGAACTTGGAGGGCATTATGCTAAGTGAAATAAGTCAGACAGAGAAAGACAAATCCTGTATGATATCACTTATATGTGGAATTTAATAAATACAACAAACTAAGGCATATAACAAAAAAGAAGCAGACTGACAGATATAGAGAACAAACTAGTGGTTACCAGTGGGGTCAGGAAAGGGGAGGGGGTTGAGGTAGGTGTAGTGGATTAAGAGGTACAAACAATTAGGAAAAAAATAAGCTACAAGGATATATTGTAAAACATAGGGAATATAGCCAATATTTTATAATAACTATAAATGGAGTATAACCTTTAAAAATTGTGAATCACTACATTGTACACCTGTAACTTATATTGTACAGCAACTGTACTTCAATAAAAGAAAAAAACTTTATTATGGTAAAACATACATATCATAAAATGTACAATTTTAACCATTTTTAGCTGTATAGTTCAGTGGCATTAAATATGTTCACATTAAATATATCACCACCATCTATCTCCAGAACCTTTTTATTTTCCCAAACTGAAACTCTGTACCCATTAAACAATAACTTCTCCTTCTCCCTTCCTCCCAGGCTCTGGCAACCACCTTTCTACTTTCTGTCTCTATAAATCTGACCACTCTATGTACCTCATGTAAGTGGAATCACACAGTATTTGTCCTCTTGTGACTGTCTTATTTCACTTAATAGGCACTACTCTTTTTAAAAAAATTTATTGAAGTATAGTTGATTTACAATGTTAATTTCTGCTGAGGGACTACTTTTAAAATATTTAATATTTGTGTAAAATATTTACACAATGATTATGATTATTATAATTTTTAAAATTGTGTAAAATATTTACATGGTTCCAAGTCGAATTTGCAAGACAAGTTTCATTCAGAGAGGTCTAGTTTCTATTCCTGTCCCCATCCATACACAGGCAACCACTGAAATGTTTTTGGTTTATCCTTCCTTTGTCCCCCCATCCCCCCTTTGTTTTTGGTATAAGCAAACATATTTGTATTTATTCCCTCTTTCTTAAATGGTTGCATAAGGATGGTAAGTAAATAACAGTATACCATATATATTTTCTCTGTCTTGCTTTATTCACTTATCAATATTTCATGGATATCATTCCTTATCATTATATAGAGATAGAAGTTCTTAGTTCTCATTCATCTTAACAGCTCTTAACTCATAATTCCTAACTGATTTGTCAGATGTAATACTGACAATGTTTAGGATCACACTTGGAGGTTACATACCATATACTTTCCTAATACTTGTTGAAAATCTGTAGCAACTGCATTTGACGGAGAAAAATGTTCTTGTGACATCAAAGGATCTCTCAGAAAAGTCTCACTAACCTGGGGAAATTAATGGAAATATTTAAATTATATAGATAATTTCAACTGGAGAATTACATAGCAAGTGTTTATTTGAAGCAAAGTCTGGCAGAAACTTGCAATAAAAGAAACCAGAACGGTTCTAGATTTTTGGTGGCAGGGTATCTTTTCTATTTTAAAGATGCAGTATTTAATGAAAAGTGTGCTCATATCTCATATCTCGTATCGTGAGATTGCAGGTGCTACCTTGATTCTTTGGTATTGGTATTTCTGAAGACTTGAGGGGACTCGCAGATGTTCACCTCTGGCAGACAAGGAAGGATAAGGAGTCACTGATATTCTCTAAGTAAGTGCTTTTCATTTTCCCCTCCTGCTCTTACCCTCAAAATCCATTCAATGATAACAAAACAATCCCAACTAAATGTCATAAGACTATCTTCCAAACCCTATAGGGTTGTTATATGATATTTCAAAGCTTTAAGAAGGAATTCTGACAACTGTTTGTACTTAATGTTGTATCACCCGAAAAGCAGTGGTAAAAATCATGCAGTTAGTAATTTTGTGTCATTTGGTTTTGGAAAGTTGGAAAAGTTGCATGTTTTTCCATAATGGCAGAGAGGGAAAAAAAAAATTAGAGTATAGTCAGTTAAATGGCTAACTGTGTTTATCATGTAGATGCTAACAATTGTCTAGGCATAAATGTAGAGTGAATTACAATATTAGGCCTTATAATCCTTGATTCTATATGTGGTTACAGTTTGAGTTGTGTTAAAACAAGTTGGTACACTAAACAAATGAAATATATGCATAATGTGACTGGAGAATAACTATTAATAACTATAGTACAGCTGACCGATTTTTCCATTAATATTTTTTGTTAAAATATTTTTCCTAAATTATATATTTGTGAATAAAATTGAAGATTAGTATTATTTACTTTTTTTTTTTTTTTTTTTTTTTTTGCGATACGCGGGCCTCTCACTATTGTGGCCTCTCCCGTTGCAGAGCACAGGCTTCGGATGCGCAGGCTCAGCGGCCATGGCTCACGGGCCCAGCCGCTCCCCGGCATGTGGGATCTTCCCGGACCAGGGCACAAACCCGTGTCCCCTGCATCGGCAGGCGGACTCTCAACCACTGCTCCACCAGGGAAGCCCCATTTACTTTTTAAAATAAGAAAAAAACATACTATTTGGATCATAAAATTACCAGAATAAATGGTTTAGCCCTAGTCTGTCTCTGAGACTGCCTTTCACAGTCTTATTCTAGTTGGAAGTTAGACACTGGGTGATAGTCAGCAGTAGATGATATCTATTGAGAAGGGTAATTAGCCTTTAAGAAATTTATAAAATCTCATGTATCTATATAACTACATACGCATAAGTACTCTATTTATCATATTTCATATTTGTTGGCAACTTTCAGGTAAAACGTTCTCTAAAAGTAGTATATCTTGATTAAAAATTTTTTTTTCATTTAACTCATAATTGATTCATATTTTCTGCCAGAAGTGTCTTATCTATAATTATTTGAAAATTAAATACATATGCTATTGAGAAGGTATATTAAATATTAGTAAAGCTTAATTTTTCTTATTTTTAAAGAACAAAATAAATATGAGAGATTCCAAAGATGATCTGGGTTAATCATCTTTGTAGATCTTGCTTTAGAGTTAGGGGAACTGTAGAAGCAGAAGACAGATGAGGGATGAAGGTAAGAAATCTCTGAAGGTCACTAATGGCTCTGCTATATAGACAGATCTGCTTTTGGTTAGGGACATTATTACCAATAAACTATAAAACAGACCTCATAATTTCAATAACTGAAAAAATCAAAGCGGTAAAAGAAATTACTTACATTTTTAAGAAATGCAGATGGTGTTACAGTATCTAAGGCATTGTCTGAGGCACATAGGTAAGTGATTCCGTCAATAAAGAGAGTATGGTAGACAAAGCTTTGAAAAGAATACATTCAGTTACATGATAATATTAAAGAAATTAAGTACTGATAAGGGGATTTAATTTCGTTTTCAAGCTCTCATTAATAGTATAAAAACTATGTAGAGGGCTTCCCTGGTGGCACAGTGGATGAGAGTCCGCCTGCCGATGCAGGGGACACGGGTTCGTGCCCCGGTCCGGGAAGATCCCACATGCCGTGGAGCACCTAGGCCCGTGAGCCACAGCCGCTGAGCCGGCGCGTCCGGAGCCTGTGCTCTGCTACAGGAGAGGCCACAGCAGTGAGAGGCCTGCGTACCGCAAAAAAAAAAAACCCCAAAAAACAAAATTATGTAGATAACTTTTTATAATCAGATTAGAAATCTTTCATACCTTTGAAAAATTAAACTATGTTAAATAAAAACTCTCTAAAATGTGAATATGTATTTAAAATTGCATCAATAAAAATAAATTACAATAGAGAAAATTCTAATTATCTAATCATATATATTTCACATGCCTTTGATGGAAGTTACTCTCATTCCAAGACTGAATCTAGATTCTGATCAAAGAGAAAATGCTATGTTCACTGATTTTTACTATCCTTATATTTTTAGGTAGACATTTAATTTTGGCACTTCTTGGCTTTCTATTATGATAGATTAGAATTTGAAATCTGTGAATTCCCAAGACCAAATATTCTAGAGAACAGGATGAGTCCGGGAGGGGGAATTAAACTCCCCTATAGTAATCTGAAGTGTAGCTTTTCCTGACCACTCCAACTTCTAGAACTTTTGTGCCTTCTCAGACTCACTTATTAGGAGGCTAGAAGACTCTTGGAAAGTGCCTCCATCTTTACTACCCAACAATCCAGAAAATTTAGGAATATGGCAACCAAAATAGTTGCTTGGTGCCTAGGCTTTAATCTAGTCATTTTTGAGCACCCTATATCCAAATGGTCAACAGGCAACAGACCTGTTCAAATGCTAAACTGGATAGATATGAGAATGAGGAATCTCAAAAATAGGTAGAAAAGATAATCCCAGGGGCAGAAAATTTAAGATATGTCATGAATATATCATATCATGAATACAATATGCTACATATATATATATATTTTTTTTTTTTGCGGTACGCGGGCCTCTCACCGCTGTGGCCTCTCCCGCTGAGGAGCACAGGCTCCAGAGGCGCAGGCCCAGCGGCCATGGCCCACGGGCCCAGCCGCTCCACGGCACGCGGGATCCTCCCGGACCGGGGCACGAACCCCTGCCCCCTGCATTGGCAGGCGGACTCTCAACCACTGCGCCACCAGGGAAGCCCTCTACAAATATTTTTAATGATGATATTAATTGACATGCATAATATCCACTAGGAAAATATTTTTATTTTTAAATAGGGAGGAGTCTTCACAGGAAAAGAGTTGCTAATTCTGTCATCTCTCCAAAAGTTATATATGTGATCTAAATTGATACTGGATGTGATTTTAAATTTATGCTTAGTGTGTTACTGGTAACACTCAGAAAACATCCTTAAATATTAAAACTCTTGAATACCTGACAACTAGGATATATTGTTAACTGACAAGTGCAAGATGGAGAAAAGTGTGTATGATGTACTGCAATTTATGTATCAGTCTCATTTCCTAACATAAGGGAAGTACAAATATACGTATGTGTCTCTTATAGAAAAAAAAGAAAAGGTAAGAACTTATTTGAAATTGTTACCTACATAGAGGGAGAGAGAGTAGTGTGAAGAAAGCAATGAAAATTAGGCTTTGTGAAGGAAACTCATTTTGTAGATTTGACTTTGGAGCCATATAAATGTTTTACATAATTGTAAAATGTTATTAAATCAAACTTTAAAGAGTGCAATCCTTAAAAATCAAAAACAAAATAATAAAAAAAAAGAACTTAACTTTATATCAAGTCACCCAAGCAAGGGATGGTGGCGGAGGTGGTCAGATTCTGAATATGTTTGGAAGGTAAAGACAACAGGATTTGCTGATGGGCTGGGTTTGGAAGTAAAAGAGACCAAAGTCAAGGATCCTGAAGGTTTTAGGCCTGAGGAACTGGAAAGGTAGTATGTGGAAGACTGCAGGAGGAGGCGTGGCTTTGGACAGAAGTCTGAGATGCCCATCAGACATTCAACAGATATGTGGAATGAGCAGTTGGATATACAAGTCTGAAGTTCAGGGAAGAGGTCTTCAAAAGATTCAAATTAGAATGTTCAATATAGGTAAGCCAAGAGTAGAGGAGGAAAGAATCTGTTTGTGAAATCATTCCAGCTAACAAATGAAAACAAAACTAGAATATCACCATTAGGCAACCCCCAATAAATTAATGGCTCTAGGGTGTAGGCAATGAATATCAATGGCTACTAGCATGCCAAAAGGAGATATAAGCAGGTATTATATACCGTCTGATGAAAAAACACCTGCAGTCTTGCCAAAGGGATTAGGCCACTGGATCCAGCCACTTGGACCATGGTGAACTGCATTTTGAATATGCTATCAGCAAAACCAGACTGGGGGAAACTCTATAGGTTCTTCAACAATAAATTGTAAGGAAAGAAAAGTGGTGGAGGGGGAATATATGGATTAAAGAGACTTAAAAGACACCAAATTAAAAAATGGGCAGGATTGGGCTCTTGTGCCTGAGGATGCTCATTTAGGTGCTGAGGCAATGAAGAAACAGGATAAGTGACTGCTACAGAATTTGGAATGGTGGTTGATTTGGTGGGGAGGGAGGAAACTGTGAATGGGGCAGGATACGTGGTAGGGAGTTTTGGGGATACATGGCAGCATTCTATTTTTTGGCTTAGATGGTTGTTGCAGTTGGTTGGGGGAGGTCCTTTGAGAAACTTCATAAAACTATACATTTGCTTGATGTGGCTTTTGTATTTTGTTTTATTTTACAATATAAAGGTTAAAACAAACCTCCTCTTAAAACAACAATGATGAGTCTAAAAATAATAGATCTCTTATTCCCCACCTGTTTTACTAGCAAATGTTTACTTGGGACATTACATGGTTTAAGCCATACCATGTGATGTCCCAAGTAGAGTGATGTTATTAAAGATATTTTCAAGTGGAAGTTTCCTTTTTTATTAATGAAATATTTTGGGGATAACTAAAAAGGTATGGAGAATAAGATAACAAGAACACTTGTAGACCTACCATTCAGTCAAAATGTTACAGATACAATTAATGTCCCCTGTATACCCTTCCTCAATTTCTCCTCCTTTCTCTTCTGCAGAGGTAACCACTATCTTGAATTTAATGTTCATCATTCTCATTCATGATTTTATAATTTTACATATAGAAGTTCTCCTTTCTGAGGGTTCAGTCAAGAGTCTGTATAAGAAACATTTTCCCCCATGTCATTATCACTGTAATTATCAGCTGGTAATGATTAAAAAATAGACTTTTATTAGAATATTCCTTACCTTCCCATTTGAATTATGGTCTTTGGTTCAGCTCTAAGAAGCACTAGTTTAAGCACTGTTGCCGCTGCTTCCTAAAAATAAATTGTCAGCATTTACTTTGTAGAAGATTGTAGTGTCTTTCATTACTCATCTGCTTAATTTACCAATGTTTTGTTTAGTTTATTAAGGAACAACTGTTTACTAGGAGAACTAATGGGTGGTTATTCATAATGCATGGTAAGAGGCAAGTTATCATGAAATGTTCATATGAATATGAAGGAAAATATTAAAATTACATAAATATACATATACTTTGTGTATATACATATAAGTGTGCAAATAAAAGTTGCACTAATTAGTCCTTTTCACAGCACATTATTAATATGACTGGGAAGATATTTGACTATCTAATCAAATATCTTTTCAGTGACTTCGAAGAAGCTATACATAAAATGTTAATGGATTAAAAGTATTCAGCTTTTAGTCTCTGAATAACCTATGCAGTCTTCTATCTTTTTTTTAGATTAAGATAAAAATTTTACTCATTATAATTCACTTACATCTTTCTATTAAACAAATAATTGCTAAGATCCCTTCTACTTTTCTTTTTTTTTTGTTTGGCTGCGTTGGGTCTTCGTTGCTGCGCGTGGGCTTTCTCTAGTTGAGGCGAGTGGGAGGTTACTCTTCGTTGTGGTGCATGGGCTTCTTGTTGCGGTGGCTTCTCTTGTTGCAGAGCATGGGCTCTAGGCGTGCAGGCTTCAGTAGTTGCAGCATGCAGGCTTAGTAGTTGCAGCACGCGGGCCCTGCAGCGCACAGGCTTCAGTAGTTGCAGTGCGCGGGCTCCAGGCACACGGGCTCAGTAGTTGTGGCTTGCAGGCTCTAGAGCACAGCCTCAGCAGTTGTGGTGCATGGGCTTAGTTGCTCCGTGGCATGTGGGATCTTCCCGGACCAGGGATTGAACCCGTGTCCCCTGCATTGGCAGGAGGAGTCTTAACCACTGCACCACCAGGGAAGTCCCTACTTGTTTCTTTTTTTTTTTTTTTTTTTGCGGTAAGCGGGCCTCTCACTGTTGTGGCCTCTCCTGTTGCGGAGAACAGGCTCCAGACGCGCAGGCTCAGCGGCCATGGCTCACAGGCCCAGCCGCTCTGCGGCATGTGGGATCTTCCCGGACCGGGGCATGAACCCGTGTCCCCTGCATCGGCAGGTGGACTCTCAACCACTGCGCCACCAGGGAAGCCCCCCTACTTGTTTCTTATAAGGCTCATTCTTTGGGAGAAAATTTGCAAGGTATTATGATTATCCAGAATACCTTAAATACAGTTAATTATATGGAATCCCATTAATTGACTTTAGAAGTGTGAAAGGAAACTGAAAGTTACCTAAGAAGACTTAAATAGCCACACTCCTGATTAACTTTTCATTTTCAAAAAATGACACTTGAAATAAAAATTTTTTGGGAGAGAAAAGCTTGTTATTAACGGTAGAGAGTAAAACTTGAAATTCTTGGTATTACCAGAAAAATCCAGGCAATATTCTCTAGGAAAGGATTTCCTAAGAAACATTAAGGGAATTAAGAGAATACATAATCTTTCAGTTACTCTATTCTCATCACTGGAACATATTCCCCTAGCCTTCCCAAAGTGTCTCTTTGAGAGTATATAAACTATGAAATCATAGAAAAATGTGAAACAAAGCAAATAGCAACATGAGGCAGTAAAATAATCGACACACTGGACTGTAGTGCCATTTCTGGAGCTGAAGTGCTGCACAACCTAAGAAAATGACTTGTCTGGGTCTGTTTCCTTGTGTGAAGAATGAAAGGATTGGGTAAGATGATCTCTACAGTCCTGTCCAGTTCCATCTGATTTCATGATTAAGCTTTGGTAGGTACTAATGTTTTCTAATGAGTATAAAATATTTGTGACATTAATATTTAGCACCAAAGGAAGATAGGATAGAACTGTGCCTTAAAGCTCCTTCTCCCTGGTCAGCCTTCCACACAGCAGTCATTCCAGACCTTTAATCCTGTCACCCAACTGCATACTGCTCCACCATCTTCCACTTTCTTACCTCCCTGCATGCTTCATAAAGAGAGGCCAATGGGCTTATAAACTCCTTCAACTTTCTGACTCTCTCCCTTCGTAATTAATGAAGTAGTTATTGAGAACATACTATGTCCAGGCATTGTCCACTGTAAGGACAGAGATGAAAACAGTCCCTGTCCTGAAGGAGTCCGATGGCAGAGACAGATAAGTAAAAGAAGATTCCAGTTCAACCTGGCAAGTAGTTTGGTAAAGGGATGTAAATTAGCCTGGGCATAGAGAAGGCTTCAAGGAGGAATTGAGAAACATCTCAGAGCACAGAAGAGGTGACACTGCTAAAAAATGGAGACAAGTGGGTTCCGGGGAGAGGGAATAGGAGATTGGAAGGGAGACCTTGGTGAGACTGGAGAGCAGCATGAAGTTCAGGATGGCTGGAGCACAGGGACAGCTGGGAAAGAGAAGGAGGTAATCATGGAAAAGCCCTACCAGGGAGGGCTGTGAATGCCAGGCTAAGGACTATGAACTTTACAGTGCAAGTAATCAGGGCTTCCCTGGTGGTGCAGTGGTTGAGAGTCCGCCTGCCGATGCAGGGGACACGGGTTCGAGCCCTGGTCTGCGAAGATCCCACATGCCGCGGAGTGGCTGGGCCCGTGAGCCATGGCCGCTGAGCCTCCATGTCCGGAGCCTGTGCTCCACAACGGGAGAGGCCACAACAGTGAGAGGCCCGCGTATCGCAAAATTTAAGCAGGGGAGTGACAGGATGATCATATTTGCTTTTAGGAACAAGCCTCTGAGCAGCAGTGCGGAGGCTGGTTTTGAGAGGGACAAGGCTGAGGTCTGGGAGATGAGTTAGGAGGCATCTTCAATAACGCTGGTGAGAAGTAATAAGGGCCTTGATGAAGATGTGGTTCAGAAACAAGGAGATGGATTCAAGATATACTCAGGAGATGGAACTGATAAAACTTGGTGGCAAAGAACACATTTGAGGGTGCAGAAGAGGGAAAAATGAAAGATGACTCCCAGTTTCCAGCTTGAATGGCTTAGTAGAGCTATGTGGCAAGATTAGAAATACACGAGGAGGAATCCACTAGGAAAGAATTAATTTAGTGCTGGACATGATATGCTTGAACTTCTTCTATTAGGCAATCTACTCATGGAAAGAGATTACCTTGCAAGCAGATTTGGCAGTGATCAAAATAAAGGTGTCCATTTCTGTGAACGAATGTGTCAAGTTAAAAGAGGACTAAAGTTAGAACCCTGAAGAACATGGCATTCAAGGGACTGGCACAGAGGAGAGCCTCAGAAGGAGACTAAATTCCATGTCTATATCCACACCCCCTCCTTCCCCCAAGAGAAAGACAGCATTCCTCTAAACCAAGGCTCACATCTCTACTGCCACATTGGATCCATCCCTTTGTGCTCCTTCAGGTCTTGCTCTAACCAATAATCACTGCCCCTTATATCTTCAACCTCTTCTCCTCTCCATTAGCCTATATTCAGGTGAAGGTTTTCCCTGTATTAAAAAATGAGGCCCTTTCCTGGACCATACTTCTTCTAGCTTTCACCCTCTCTCAGTCCCTTTCTAAATTCTTGAAAGAACAGTCTAACTTCACTCTCTCTACTTCCTGGTCTCCCATTCACTTGGCCTAAAGCAACCTGGCTTCTTCTGCCTCTACCTCTACCACTATCAGTAGGACCACTTACCATTTCCTAATTGTCAGTCCAATGAACACCTCTTGGATCTTGGTCAACTTCTTTGGGTCATGAGACATTCTTGTAATTTTCTTCTCTCAGCTTTCAGAATACCACTGCTCTCATTTGGTGACCAGCCTCTCTATTCTATTCTTAACAGTGTTCTGCCTTTTGGTACTCCTTTCTTCTCACTTGGGCAATCTTACCCACTTCTACCATCTTTAACTGTTAGCCCTGACCCTCTGACTGCTACCTATTGGAACTTATAATGACTTAAATCTTTTGGGAATAAGATGGAGGAATAAACACACAAATAGATTGGCTATTTCCAACCGGCAACAAAATTCAACCTGTCCCAAATTGTACTTTCCGCCCTTGCATTTCCTCTGACTTCTTCCCCCAGAATCCTGCCCCTCCATCTGTAGTTTCTATCTTGTTTAATGCCACCTAAGAAAAAAATTTGACAAATCTTCACATTGTACACCTTAAACTTACAAAATGTTATATGCCAATTATATCTCAATAAAGCTGGGGACAAAAGATTAAAAAAAAAAAAAAAAAGAAAACTGAGAATCATCCTAGGCATGGCCCTGTCCCCTATCCTACATATCCAGCCAGTCATTAACTCCTGAGGGTTAGTTTGCAAAGTCTCTTTAGGATCTGCCCACTCCTCTCCTTCTTCACTGTCATTGCCTTAGCTCAGGACTTTAGATCTCCTAGATAAACTATAACACCACCATCCAAACTGGTTCTCTTCCCTCCAATCCCCCTTCTGTATTGTAACCAGACCAAAATTCCAGTAAATGGATCAGATCTTGCGATTCCTCCATTTATAAATCTTTAACCGCTCCCTGGTTTCCCTCGGATAAGAGAACAAGCTGAATATAGGACCTTCCATCAACTATTCTCTGTCCACTTTTCTGACCTCCGCTTTAGCTCCTATATACTGCGATCCTGTGCTCTAGCCACACTGAGGTTCTTGCGGTTCCCCTAAACACGCCATTCTGTTCCCTCTGCATGGAGTCCCCATTCCCCTTTCCTGTGGCAGGCTAGTGCTCACTCTTGTAATACTTTTAAGCCAAGCACCTCCTCTGTGGTTGGTAAGCAGTCACCCATCTTGAGTGCTACAGGAACAATCTCCATCTCTCGCCATTGAAATACTTTTTACATTGGAGGAGAACGAATGCAGCCCTTGGGTATAAAAGGGCAATGTGCTCATCAAGGGACAACTCCAGGCGCCGTCTTTTCTTCCTTGTTGCATCGCCTACACCTTTACCCCGGGATTTTGCAACTAAAACACGTTCGATAAATGTGTGTTGAACTCCAGGCCATTTCCCCGCGGGGGAGAGAAAATCTTTAAGGGTCTCCGGAATTAAACGTGACTGCAAATCACAAGTATGTCGCGTGCAGCACCAACCCTAACCCCTGGGCGGCGCACTTGCGGCTCGGCCGGCCGGGAGCGCGAGTGGCTCACGCCAGGGATTCACCATCTCGCAGGCTAGGCCGTACGCGGGAGCGGGGCCTCCTCACGCCTCAACAGCCCGCTCCGGGCAGCCCCTCGGCGCTCCGTCCTGAGGGGCGGGTCCAGTGGGCGCCACCCTCGAAAAGTGGAACCTGCGAAGGCCGAGGTGACGACCCAGGAGTACCTGATAAGAGCCGCCGGTTAGGGCCAGCTCCGCTAGGACCGCTCGGCCATTTGCAATGCAGCTGTAGGCGATCGTCATAGTGGGCGACTCCGCCGGGCCTAACCGCCCACAACAGTCTCGGAGTGCTGACTGGGGCGTGGCTCCGGGAGGGGCGGTGTCTGCGCAGGCGCGAGGAGCGATTGATTGGCAGGCAGGGAGGCGGGGCCCTTCCTTGCCTGGGCTGAAACTGTGATGAGACCGGGCAAAGTCTCTGGAAAAACTGGCTTTGGTTAAGTGAAGCCTTTCTTCGTCGTCATCCTTAAAATCATTTAGGAGCCAGTTACTTCACAGTGTTTACCTACGTAGGATTCATTCTCAATCTAGGACATGTAAAATAATAGACCTTGATTTAAAATGAGATTCATTCATGAATTCAGCAAGTACTTGCTGAACTCCCACTGTGCGCTCCCTAAGTGCTTGGACTCACAGGTATGCAAAAAGATAGGTTCCAGACCATGACTTTTAGGAGTTCATGTTCTAGTAGTGGTCACAGAGACACATGTAGACAAGTGCCAATCTCAAGTGACAGGTGTGCACTATGATTGAAAGATAAACTAATCGCACAAGCTGGAGTGGAGGCTACTAATTCTCCCTGGGAGAGGGAGCAAAGCTTTCAAAGTCACTGTCTGACGGAGAGGGTGGGTTGGAATTCTCTTAATTGGGGAGGAAAGGTAGGACAGTCTAAGCAGAGGGAACAGCTCTGTGAAGGCTTGGAAGAAGGCAGGCGGGTTCAGGGAATGGATGTGAGTGTGTGATAGAGGAAGGGTGTGTCGTGGAGTGGGTAGGAGATGAGAAGGGTAGGAGTGGTAGAATGACTTGTTATCCTAGACCTCGAGTTTCTTGACAAGAATTTTAAAAAGTGCTTCAGATAAGCTTAGATATTTTCTTTTCTTTTTTTTTTTAACATCTTTATTGGAGTATAATTGCTTTACAATGGTGTGTTAGTTTCTGCTGTACAACAAAGTGAATCAGCTATACATATACATATATCCCCATATCTCCTCCCTCTTGCCTCTCCCTCCCACCCTCCCTATCCCACCCCTCTAGGTGGTCACAAAGCACCAAGCTGATCTCCCTGGGCATAAGCTTAGATATTTTCATTAGCAAGACATTGTGGTAGAGTTGGAAGAAGTCAGACACACTTGGATCCAAAAACTGCCATTTACTCTGTGCCTTTATCGTAACTTAACTCTCTGAGACTCGGTTTGCTAATTTATAAAATAGGGATAGTTCTCAAGTTTAAATTAAGTAATTATGCAAAATACTTAGCATACCATAGATATGTAGTTGCAATCTTTAGTATGATAAATACATTAATGACAATTACTTTCTTGCTTCCAATGGTGTAACTTTAAAGGAAAAACAGTCGATGTCCTTCTGGGGTGCCTGACAGGAGGTGAAGACAGATAGTTGACTGAGTTTATTTTAACCCAGTACAATCAAATTGTATTTGACAAGCAAGCAGCAAAACTGGTCTGGACTGTAGCACCTGAGAAAAATGCCTTGTTGAATCATTTTATATAAAGGAAATCTTGAACCAATGTGTCTTATCAACTTAGAGATAATATCTTGTGTTACAGGTGGGTTGACTGAATTACAAGCACTGGTCACATTACTTATATGTGGGAAAATGAAATATGTTAATTCTGAGGTAATGCCCTGGTATATTCTTGCTTGCTGTAAAAATAAGCTTAATAAACTTGGCCACATTGTGTTGCTCCTTCTGTTTAGTAAATAGTGGAGCTGAAAGCCACTGGGCAATGAAGTCATGAGCTGTAGTAACAACAGCAAGCATCAGATAATTGGAGAGGTGTATATGGGACTGTCCCCCTCTTGGGCTCACCTTGTTATATTAAAACAATCCTGTGAAGCTAGTGTGGTGGGTCAACTTTGCACAGCCCACAAATTCCGGCCTACAGCAACGTAAAACATAATTTATAACACAACTCGACCTTTCTCGTGAGCCTCATGTTACCCGATACCTGAGCTTAATCTAGTCAGTGCGAGGTGTCCTCAGTAAACTCAGAATTTCCCCCTTCCCTTCTTTCTACATGGGGAGGCCATCTACGTGTGTGAGGAACTTGGTGGAGGGGAGATCTCCTGAGTCATGATCTTCGTCTCTCTAAGGTGGCATCTGCTGCTAATGTTTGTTTTCTGTCTGTGGTCATCAGTTCACATGCTCTCCTTGGAACCTGCAGGCTCCCTCATGCACTCTGGCTCTCTCTCAACCACTTCTGTGGCCCTCTTAGGGGCAAAGGAAACTTTCTGACGCTCCCTCATGGCATTCTGAGGCTTTGGGAGGTTCAAGAGGCTGTCTCAGGACTCTGGCCAACACAGCATGCTGCCACCCCTCCTGTCATGCTGTCAGTCTGTTGTCACGGGGGAGCAGCTCTCAGACTTTACCTCACCTGGGAAGCAAGCCCTTGGATCCCCAGTTGGCTGAGAGTCTTCTCATCCCACAATCCATCACCCCTCATCTCCCAGCCGGGGCTCTGTGGCTGCATGGCTTCCTATGGACCCTCTGCCCTCCTCCAGCCTGGGGAGACTCCAGCAGGCCCGGGTGGGGAGCTGCCCACCCTTCAGGCATTCTTCGCAATTTGTAGCATTACTGTTGGCTTCTGCTGTCGCAAACCTTTTCTTTCCATGGACTCTCTCTTCAGGGAGTTTCCAAAATCTATTTTCAAAGGTTTAGAGCTGAGAATCTTTCCCTTCTCTCCCTGCCCTACATCCTCTGTTCCTCCTCCACCTCCTCCTCCATTTTCTTTGTTTTCTTTTTTTTTGTAGTACGCGGGCCTCTCACTGCCGTGGCCTCTCTTGTTGCGGCGGAGCACAGGCTCCGGACGCGCAGGCTCAGTGGCCATGGCTCACAGGCCCAGTCGCTCCGCGGCACGTGGGATCTTCCCGGACCGGGGCACGAACCCGTGTCCCTTGCATCGGCAGGCGGACTCTCAACCACTGCGTCACCAGGGAAGCCCTGTTTTCTATTTTTATGCAAAAGGAATAATTGAGAATAAAACCCACAGCAGGTAATATAAAACAGCACAGGTATTTCTGTCTTTCCCTTGATAGTTTGGCAAAATCTTGAAGGTGGAGCAGAAAGAGAAGATGGACCCCTGGGAAGGAGAAGGGAGACATTTCACTTTTGTCCATTTCTTTTAAAACAAGCTTTTAGACCTCATGACTACTTTCATGGGCCAGCAAATCTACTGTCATTGCTTTTTAGAGACTAGCATCTCAGAAGGAAAAGTCACTAATTTTGAATCATCCAATTTCTTAGGTCACTGGAGAGTTTCCGAATATTCCACAAGCTGGGGACTTTTAAGCACTCACTAATTCACGTTGCTTCTTGTAGAGTATTAAGTTCTCCTGTAAAGGACTATTCTTTTACTTATTGTTGTTTTTCAAAAATGGAAATATTTTTATAGTTTTTTTTCTTGTAGTGTTCACTTGTAGTGAACAGTGATCACTGTTGAAATTCAGACAATACAGCAGTAAAAGTCTCCTTACCATCCCATGAAAATAACCACTGCAGTAATCTAATTTATATTTGTCTTTTCTTTTTTATGCCTTTTATATTTAACATTAATGAATAACATATTTTCTGAACTCTGTTTATTTATTTTTTTGACCGTGAGTCACTGTATGCAGGATCTTAGTTCCCGGCCAGGGATCAAACCTGTGCCCCCTGCAGTGGAAGCAAGGAGTCTTTAACCACTGGACTGCCAGGGAAGTCCCTGTTTTGTTTCGGTTTATTTATTTATTTAATTTATTTATTTTTGGCTGCATTGGGTCTTTGTTGCTGCTCGTGGGCTTTCTCTAGTTGCGGTGAGTAGGGGCTACTCTTCACTGCAGTGCGTGGGCTTCTCATTGCGGTGGCTTCTCTTGTTGCAGAGCACGGGCTCTAGGCGCACGGGCTTCAGTAGTTGTGGCTTGTGGGCGCAGTAGTTGTGGCTCGCAGGCTCTAGAGCGCAGGCTCCATAGTTGTGGTGCATGGGCTTAGTTGCTCTGCGGCATGTGGGATCTTCTCGGACCAGGGCTTGAACCCGTGTCCCCTGCATTGGCAGGTGGATTCTTAACCAGTGCGCCACCAGGGAAGCCCTGTTTTGTTTTTCAAATTAATAATACATTGTTCTTTGACTATTATATATATCTCAAATATTTTCTTCTGAAGCTTACCATTTTCTTTTTCTTTTTGGTGTCTATTCTTTTCCAGACATTTTTGTTTCTTACCTCGTCAAACATGTCAGTATTTTTTTATTATGATCTTGGACCTTAGTGGCATGTGGTGCAAGGCTTCCTTTTCTATCTCCATATAAAAATATTGCGTTATTTTTTCTTCTGTTTCTTTTGCTTGTTTTACTGTTTAAATCTTTAATCCACCTGGAATTCGTTTTTTTGTCTCTTGAAAGGTAGGAATTTGTTTTCCCAAATGTACAGCCAGCTGTTTTGTACCACTTACTGACTACTTTCCCCACTAGTTTTTTTTGTTTGTTTGTTTTGTCTTTTTAAAGTTTGTTTGGAGGCACCAGGTCTTAGCTGCAGCACGCGAGATCTTTAGTTGTGGCATGCATGCAGGATCTAGTTCGCTGACGAGGGATCTAACCTGGGTCCCCTGCTTTGGGAACTTGGAGTCTTTACCACTGGACCACCAGGGTCCATTAGGTTGAAATGCCACTTTTACCACAGACTAAACTCCCACATGTACATTGTTAATTAGATTTTAGAGTTGATGTATAGGTCTATTTCTGTGCTGATATCACAGTGATTCAATAATGGATTCAATAAAGCAAATTTATTTTTTAAATTTAACAAATTGGAGAGAATTAATATATTTGCAATATTGAGTCTTTTCAGCCAGGAACATCGGTTGACTTTCTATTTGTTCTATATTATATCTTCCTATAAATGCTCTGTAAGTTTCTTCATAAAGGCTTGACAAATTTTTAAATGTTTATTCTGGGGTACTTTGGGTGCTCTTGTTGGTGGAACTTGTTTTCCATTATGTTTTCAAACTAGCTGTTTCTGGCGTGTGGAAAATCTGTTGGCTGCATTTAATTTATTTGCATGTAGCTCCTGCTCCATTATATTGTAGACTCCTTAAGGCCAGGGCCCTCCATAATGCTTTGCTCAATATGAACATGATGTAGGATACTATTGTTGACCGTCATATTAGGCTTTTCCATTATACTCAATGACCAAGTGGAGGGGAACCTCAGGTAGCAGTGTTATTTGTGAAAACTGGATCATGATCGAGACAGTGGGGAGAGATTGAAGGGACCTTGGAGTCAAGGAGACCTGGACTTGAATGCTGACTTTGCCACGTTCTGGTTGTGTAATCTTGGCATCTCTGAACCTCAGTTTCTTCCTTAGGCTCATCTCTGAACCTAATTCACAAAATGAGCTAACATATAAAGCATTTCGTGACTGGCCGCCAGCAGGTGTTCCATGATGGATGGTTGTTATGATCATTATGAGTCCATATTGTCATGTAACCAAATCTATCCAATAAGAGTTACATTTAAGAAGGCAGGGTCTGGTATATTGAATTGATTCTTATTTATTTATTTATTTAAAAAAATTTTTTGGAGGGGATTTTTTTTGTTGTTGTTCAAACAGAAAGTCACAAAAATTATAATCATCCTCATCAGTTCACTCAGTCCCATGTAATTAATTTTTTTTGTCTTGATCTTTTGTTAGCACTTTTATGAGTTCATCAGTTTTCCATTAGAGTTCTGAACATGCTTATTCATTCAGTTCAGCAGTATAGTCAGTTACCAGAAACCTGTACTTGTTGAGTCTTTTCCATCAATTCCTTGAAGATGAAACCCTTTTATAGGAACATATTTGCAGAAGCTTCAGAGTACACCCAGAACTGTCTGTAAATGATAAAAGACTTAAAAATGACCACGGTTAAAGATTTGATGAAAGGTCATAATAATGCAATTGACAAGGAAATTTAGTTATTTCTGAGATATACATTTTAAAATAACAACTAGCATTATGACCTATAACAGTATACCAGAACATATAAGATTTTTATAAATTTCATGTAATGTCTGAAACATTTATATTAACATATTTCCATACAAATAACCCAAAGAAAGTTTAGTATTTGTTGTTTTGTTTGTTTGTTTGTTTGTTTTTCTATACTGCAGGTTCTTATTAGTCATCAATTTTTATACACATCAGTGTATACATGTCAATCCCAATCGCCCAATTCATCACACCACCATCCCCACCCCACCGCAGTTTTCCCCCCTTGGTGTCCATACGTCTGTTTTCTACATCTGTGTCTCAACTTCTGCTCTGCAAACTGGCTCATCTGTACCATTTTTCTAGGTTCCACATACATGCGTTAATATACGGTGTTTGTTTTTCTCTTTCTGACTTACTTTACTCTGTATGACAGTCTCTAGATCCATCCATGTCTCAACAAATGACTCAGTTTCGTTCCTTTTTATGGCTGAGTAATATTCCATTGTATATATGTGCCACATCTTCTTTATCCATTCGTCTGTTGATGGGCATTTAGGTTGCTTCCATTACCTGGCCATTGTAAATAGTGCTGCAAGGAACATTGGGGTGCATGTGTCTTTTTGAATTATGGTTTTCTCTGGGTATATGCCCAGTAGTGGTATTGCTGGATCATATGGTAAATCTATTTTTAGTTTTTTAAGGAACCTCCATACTGTTCTCCATAGTGGCTGTATCAATTTACATTCCCACCAACAGTGCAAGAGGGTTCCCTTTTCTCCACACCCTCTCCAGCATTTGTTGTTTGTAGATTTTCTGATGATGCCCATTCTAACTGGTGTGATGTGATACCTCATTGTAGTTTTGATTTCAATTTCTTTAATAATTAGTGATGTTGAGCAGCTATTCATGTGCCTTTTGGCCATCTGTATGTCTTCTTTGGAGAAATGTCTATTTAGGTCTTCTGCCCATTTTTGGATTGGGTTTTTTGTTTCTTTAATATTGAGCTGCATGAGCTGTTTATATATTTTGGAGATTAATCCTTTGTCCATTGATTCGTTTGCAAATATTTTCTCCCATTCTGAGAGTTGTCTTTTTGTCTTGTTTATGGTTTCTTTTGCTGTGCAAAAGCTTTTAAGTTTCATTAGGTCCCATTTGTTTACTTTTGTTTTTATTTCCATTACTCTAGGAGGTGGATCACAAAAGATCTTGCTGTGATTTATGTCAAAGAGGGTTCTTCCTATGTTTTCCTCTAAGAGTTTTATAGTGTCTGGTCTTAAATTTAGGTCTCGAATCCATTTTGAGTTTATTTTTGTGTATGGTGTTAGGGAGTGTTCTAATTTCAGTCTTTTACATGTAGCTGTCCAGTTTCCCCAGCACCACTTACTGAAGAGACTGTCTTTTCTCCATTGTATATCTTTTTTTTAAATACAATTATCCATTTTATTTATAGACATTTACTTATTAAGGAAAGATACTAAAGAGCACTAGACCAACTGTGAAATCACTTAGAGAGTTCTATGAGAGCAGAAACCATATGGACTATTTCCATTTCATCCTACCACCACTATACACCCCCCCAACTCAGGACCTGTGACTTAAAGATTTTTTTTTTTTGCACACAGAGGTTATTCTAAACATAGTGATTGCAGACTGCAACAACAACTGTAACTCTAGACTCTTACTCCACGAATACATCGTGGCTTTTTTTTTTTTCGTGGTACACGGGCCTCTCACTGTTGTGGCCTCTCCCATTGTGGAGCACAGGCTCCAGATGCACAGGCTCAGCGGCCATGGCTCACGGGCCTAGCCGCTCCGTGGCATGTGGGATCTTCCCGGACTGGGGCATGAACCCGTGTCCCCTGCATCGGCAGGCGGACTCTCAATAACTGCGCCACCAGGGAAGCCTCATCATGGCTTTTTGTTCTTAAGATATATTTCCACGATGAAATGGCCTAAATTGCTTATATATTATAATTAAACCCAACAATCACTTTGCATTGAGAAAGCCAAGTAATTTTATATTAAACAGTAAATAGGCTTAAAATGACCTTTGGGATTGGAAGGGCTCAAACTGATAAAATTGAAAGTTACAGCCTTAGTTTCCCAAAATCTCTTAGGGTTATTCAAAAGCAATGCTTAAATATACATAGTAAGGGAAATAAACAATTATAGAGAAAGAAGAGAAAAAATGAGGGTGGTTAAAAATTATCCTAAATTAAAAGAATTTTTTTTTTTTTTTTTTTTTTTTTTTGCGGTACGCAGGCCTCTCACTACTGCGGCCTCTCCCCCTGCGGAGCACAGGCTCCAGATGCACAGGGTCAGCGGCCATGGCTCACGGGCCCAGCTGCTTCACGGCTTGTGGGATCCTCCTGGACTGGGGCACGAACCTGTGTCCCCTGCAGCAGCAGACGGACTCTCAACCACTGCGCCACCAGGGAGGCCCTAAAAGAATTTTAATATCCTGCATTTCATGCATCTGTAATGAAACCACAATTTTGTAGGTGTTTCATTCTTTTAAGATGAAAAGGTTTTAAATATATATTTGGACAAGGAATGATATCTATATCCATATATCTATATTTATATATAGATATATATGCTGGTTTTTAAATGGGAAGTTAAGCTATATTGACATAGTGAAGAATGTGCCAGTTTTGGCAAAACAGAAGGACTGAATAGAAAAAGCATTTAAATTTAAAGCAGTAAACTACACTTCTGGTTCTAACACAAACTGTGTAATCCTAAACAGATCAACCTAACTCTTTGTAGGTCCTTTTCTTCTCTTATGTTTCCCACTTAGAGAAGTTCCTTTAGCATTTGTTGTAGAGCTGGTTTGGTGGTGCTGAATTCTCTTAGCTTTTGCTTGTCTGTAAAGCTTTTGATTTCTCCATCGAATCTGAATGAGATCCTTGCCAGGTAGAGTAATCTTGGTTGTAGGTTCTTCCCTTTCATCACTTTAAGTATATCATGCCACTCCCTTCTGGCTTGTAGATTTTCTGCTGAGAAATCAGCTGTTAACCTTATGGGAGTTCCCTTGTATGTTATTTGTCGTTTTTCCCTTGCTGCTTTCAATAATTTTTCTTTGTCTTTAATTTTTGCCAATTTGATTACTATGTGTCTCAGCATGTTTCTCCTTGGGTTTATCCTGTATGGGACTCGCTGTGCTTCCTGGACTTGGGTGGCTATTTTCTTTCCCATGTTAGGGAAGTTTTCGACTATAATCCTATAATCTCTTTAAATATTTTCTCTGGTCCTTTCTCTCTCTCTTCTCCTTCTGGGACCCCTATAATGCGAATGTTGTTGCATTTAATGTTGTCCCAGAGGTCTCTTAGGCTGTCTTCATTTCTTTTCATTTTTTTTTCTTTAGTCTGCTCCACAGCCGTGAATTCCACCATTCTGTCTTCCAGGTCACGTATCCATTCTTCTGCCTCAGTTATGCTGCTATTGATTCCTTCTAGTGTAGTTTTCATTTCAGTTATTGTATTGTTCATCTCTGTTTGTTCTTTAATTCTTCTAGGTCTTTGTTAAACATTTCTTGCATCTTCTCGATCTTTGCCTCCATTCTTTTTCCGATGTCCTGGATCATCTTCACTATCATTATTCTGAAATCCTTTTCTGGAAGGTTGCCTATCTCCACTTCATTTAGTTGTTTTTCTGGGGTTTTATCTTGTTCCTTCATCTGGTACATAGCCCTCTGCCTTTTCATCTTATCTATCTTTCTGTGAATGTGGTTTTTATTCTACAGGCTGCAGGACTGTAGTTCTTCTTGCTTCTGCTGTCTTCCCTCTGGTGGATGAGGCTGTTTAAGAGTCTTGATGGGAGGGACTGGTGGTGGGTAGAGCTGGGTGTTGCTCTGGTGGGCAGAGCTCAGTAAAACTTTAATCCACTTGACTGTTGATGGGTGGGGCTGGGTTCCCTCCCTGTTGGTTGTTTGCCCTGAGGCGACCCAACACTGGAGCCTACCTGGGCTCTTTGGTGGGGCTAATGATGGACTCTGGGAGGGCTCATGCCAAGGAGTACTTCCCAGAACTTCTGCTGCCAGTGTCCTTGTTCCTACAGTGAAACAGAGCCACCCCCCACCTCTGCAGGAGACCCTCCAACACTAGCAGGTTGGTCTGGTTCAGTCTCCCCTGGGGTCACTGCTCCTTCCCCTGGGTTCCGATGCACACACTACTTTGTGTGTGCCCTCCAAGAGTGGAGTCTCTGCTTCCCCAGTCCTGTCGAAGTCCTGCAATCAATTCCCACTAGGCTTCAAAGTCTGATTCTCTAGGAATTCCTCTTCCCATTGCCGGACCCCCAGGTTCGGAAGCCTGATGTGGGTCTCAGAACCTTCACTCCAGTGGGTGGTCTTCTGTGGTATAAGTGTTCTCCAGTCTGTGAGTCACCCACCCACCAGTTATAGGATTTGATTTTACTGTGATTGTGCCCCTCCTACCGTCTCATTGTGGCTTCTCCTTTGTCTTTGGATGTGGGGTATCTTTTTTGGTGAGTTCCAGTGTCTTCCTGTCGATGATTGTCCAGCAGTTAGTTGTGATTCTGGTGCTCTCGCAAGAGGGAGTGAGAGCACGTCCTTCTACTCTGCCATCTTGGTTCCTCCTCTCCCGAATTGATTCTTTATAGATTCAGTGAACATACTGGAATCATCATTCAAGGCACATGTTACAGAAATTTTCTAAAATTCTTCCTTTTGAGAAATGTGCTGTATGTTGGTCTCCTCTCTCTAACTTGTAAGTTTCCTGAGAGTAGAGGCCGAGTATTATTAATTTTTAAATCTTCAGTGCCTCGCACAATTGTGGACACAATATAGGTGGGCTGCATTTCATAGGATGAAGTATAATAATTTATTTTATAGTTCCCTTTTTATCATCCCCCCCAACTTTTTGTTGTTGCTGATACAAAAGAAGTTGAACTCTCATCTTTGCTAGGAAGTGTATCCAAGTTTAAGAGAGGATATGCAGATGGCAAAGATATCTGTAGGCCACCCAAATATAACTTTTATGGGCCAGTTGGTTTTAAATCTAACTGCTGGTCAGGGCCAGCAGAGGGCGCACAGAGCACAGCTTTGAAGGAGAAAGCTGACTCTAGCTGTGCTGGGGAAGAATTAAAAAAAGGCCGCTCAGGGCATTTGCAGAAGAAGGAAATGAGAGCTAGGAAGAAGGCCGTTCCTCGTTTTCATTCTCATCTGCTTTTGTAACTCATTCAGGGCCAGACAGGTCTGTTCTCCTCTTTTCTTTGGCCCTTGCTCAGCAGCTTATCACAACCCTTCCGTTTCTTCTAGTTAATTACACAGGCAGACCCACAAGTGCCGTCAGGTTCTCCAGGCTGGTTTCTCTTTTAGTCAGGTTGGTTACTTAGCTCAGATTCGGGGGATGGACATTGGTGAGGGTCCCAGAAAAACACTGACGAACTCAGAAGCCTCACTTCACCATCCCCACTGAATAAAGCCATTTGGAGGTACTTACAGGGTAGAAATGAGGGCTGGAGTTGGGTTCTTCTCTGCATGAGGAACTGAAGAGGCAAATGAGAGCAGACAGGAAAGGTTATGGGGAGTGGGGACAAAATGCTTTATTGTCTCGCATAAGAAGGTCTGTGGCAGGTACAGAGCCACCTGTGACATGCTCCAACCACATACAAACTAACATAGGCCAGCGTTTCTCAACTTTTTCTGTGGAATGCTAGGATATTCATAGGTGTTATGTGGGAATAAAATCTGTGATCAAATAAGTGTGTGGAAACTCTGGGTTAAAAAAACTGAACCGGTTCCTCTACTGTGGGAGTTCTTAGATCCTTTGGTAGGCTAATTAATATGGTTTGTGACAGAAAGGGACGTGATGTGAGATTTCCCAAACTTATGTGGACTGAACCTTTTTAACAAACGATATCTATGGGATGATTATTCTATGAATTACCCTTGGAAAGTGCAGAAATAGACTCGTCTAGTGTTTAGGAAATTAGGCAGTTATTCCATGAAATACTTTAACAAGTAGCCATGAAGCACTTTAAAAAGCACAGTGTTTTCTTCAAAAGACTCTTGTGGCTTCCCATTCCTTTTTTTTTTTTTCCTTGTGGTACGAGGGCCTCTCACTGTTGTGGCCTCTCTCGTTTCGGAGCACAGGCTCCGGACGCGCAGGCTCAGTGGCCATGGCTCACGGGCCCAGCCGCTCCGTGGCATGTGGGATCTTCCTGGACCGGGGCACGAACCCGTGTCTCCTGCATTGGCAGGCGGACTCTCAACCACTGCGCCACCAGGGAAGCCCCCCATTCCTATT
This sequence comes from Mesoplodon mirus, assembly GCF_964341445.2. Lineage (NCBI taxonomy): Eukaryota > Metazoa > Chordata > Mammalia > Artiodactyla > Ziphiidae > Mesoplodon > Mesoplodon mirus. Next base: position 40,833,860 of record NC_138977.1, read on the forward strand.
GAGGGAGGTGTGCACGGATGAGTGGAGTGCTGAAGGAAGGAATATCAGAATTTTAAGTGGGTTTTTTGAAATTTCTCATGTCCCTTACCACCCTTCCTCCTCAGATATTCTGATATCATCCTCACTACCTCATCCTCATATTTGAGGATCTCTTGACTTGTGTGCCATTGCTGGCACTGGGAGCAATTGCCTCTCTCAAGTGCATTGGAAGAGAGAAAATGGTTGTGAACTGTTGTCCTACAAGTGGAGTCCAAAATTCTCTGCTTGTTGTTTAAGGTTTTCTGTTGTCTTCTTAAACCCCAGTATCTCCCTAAGTTTAAACCTTCTTCTCCTTCCCACATTATTTACCACTATAGTCTGCTCACTGATCTGACATCATATTATGCTGATCCTGGGCTGGAAGCTCTTGGACATATAATCTTTCCCCACATTCTCCTAATTCCTTTTCCATCCTTCAAAATCCAGCTTAAGTGTTACTTCCTTCAGAGGGCTCCAGTTATCTACCAGCCTACACCACTTAGTTTTTACAATATTGGTTTCAGCCATTAATTGCAGATAGCTAATTTTTTGTTAACAAATCTGTTGGGTTTAAAAAAGTTTATAAAGTGATTGTTTGGAATGTAGAGCACATTCCTCTGCAGAAATATTGTAACTGAGTCAAAGTGTATTTGAAATAGAAAGAGTAGAAAACAATCTTTAGTGATTAAACAAAACAGGGAATTAATAAGATTGAATTAGCTTACTCTCATTTATCTTAGTGCTGGTGTAAAGAAGAGCAGGTTTAATTAAAGGGGGATGAAGAGATGTTGGAAATTAGTAGGTATTCTGCATGGGCCTTATGGGACAATTTCACAGAAGACATAGACTCTTCATTACTTCACAACTCCTAACTCTTCATTCCCTTGATGCTGGGGTCTGGCTACTAGTGCTTTTGTATTTGTCTGTGGTTTGGATCATTTTTGGCTTAAAAATGGTTATGGGAGAATGTCAGCAAAAATGGCAGAAAAAGGACCTCCAAAGATTTTCCCCTCCTTAAGAGCAATGAAAAAACTGTCAAAAATATTCAGAATCAACTTTTTTAGAACTCTAGAAATTAACCAAAGGCTTGTAGTAACCCAGGAATTGTTTATCCAAGAAAAATGGCTGAATCTTGGAATGAACAGTGAGCTCTGTGGCATTTTAACTTGCCATAGTCCACCCCTCACCCACTTTCCAGCTACATAATAGCCTTAAAAACTAACAGCCCACATTTCTGGGCAGCTTGACAGCCACCAGAGAGGGAAAAATGTATATGGGATTTATTCAAAGCCTCATTCTTATAGAATTGTTATTATCTGGTTTGTCTGGTGGTTCCCTGGGAGACTTCACTTACGAGGCTAGCTCAGGGCTCACTCAATGCTAAAAATCTTCTCCTCCCACAGGGGCCATTGTCAAGAACAATTAAAGGCAAAGATTTTAACTTTGCAGGTGCCTAAGATGGATAACAGTTGGGGGAAATGGTAGACTAACATTATGGTGAACGCACTGTTCATAGGGGCTTTGAAAAGCTCTGAAATATTCTTGGTAATTTAGAAGGCCATGTACATGGAAGAGCTGTGAGCATGCTTAGAAAAGACCTGAGAAGGCCCTAAGCTCTCGTTCCTAATTGACCACGAGGTTCTATGCAAGCAGGAAGTGAAGGCTAAGGTGGAGTTATAAACTGAGTTTTAAAGGCATGCTCCAGTATCCACACAAAGCCACTCATAGCAAAATCTGGGAGACTGATTGGTTCCAGGGGTTTAAGGAAATTTCTGTCTAATCATTAGCTCACTAATGAGTTAACCAAGTACAGACACTAACATGACAAAGAATGTAGACTTTACAGAATTAGTTCAGGAAAGTCACTAAACAAATAGCAACAACTATAACAAGTGGTAGCAACAACAAACAGTATAGGTAGTGTGAGCAAAATAAGCCTCAGTAAATTTAAAAGTATTGAAATAATTACAAAATATACTCTCTAATCACAATGCAATAATATTAGAAACCAATTACAGAAGAAATTTTGCAAAACTCAAAATATGTGAAAATTAAATAACATACTCCTAAAATAACCAATGGGTCAAAGAAGAAATCACCAGAGATATTCCCTCATACTTTGACATGAATGAAAATGAAAACACAACATGCCAAAATATAGGATGGAGCTAAAACAGTCGTTAGAGGGAAATTTATAGAAATAAAAATCCTAAATACAAATTCTATAAACAAAAAAATACAGAAGGCATGTTCTCATGGTGATAGCAGAGGAGCAAGAACAAATAAACTCAATCAAGCAAGCTCTGTAACACAGTCTCTGCTTGTGTTACATCTACTAATATCCTGTTGGCCAAAATTAATTACATGCCTGAGCCAGAGTGAAGGGGAGGGGCACAACACACTCCCCACAGTGGAAGGGCCCTGGTGCTCTTCACTGTATTATACTTCTCTGTAATGTTGCTTGTTTCCGTTTCCCTGCTTTTGAAGTAGGCATAGAATTATAAAAATGCAAGATAAAAGCAGTGAAAACCATGCTGCTTTCATTGTTCAAGATCTGTGGTTGTGAATTACTACTTAGTATGAGTTCAGATGTTAGAAAACTGCTTTAATCATGTATTCTAATCATTGGTGTCCATGGAGGAAAATATTTAACCTGTTGTTACACATTCTCTGATCAGCAGTGTCGGTTCTGTTCAGATGTCATCGTTTAAATGGTACTGGAAAATGATTCATTAATATGGCTTATTTTGAGATTGTCCATCTTAAAGTAGTGAGTTCTACTTATTATCCCAGAATTAATAACCCTTCACTAACCTGTGAAGTTGGAGGATGGATTTGGAAAAAGCCTGAATATTGTATCATATAAACCGATTTTTGTATTGTCCACTTGGTGGTAGAGTTGTTTTTAGAAAACAGTGCGAAGAGTGATGAGCCAAGTAAAAGAGAAATAGAATCTCATGAATTTCTAGCCATGCGAAGAATGGAGCATACACTTTTAGTAGGTATTCTTCTAGGCAGCATCATTACTTTTATTAAAGTATAAAAGATAATGTAATCCAGGATAGGTATGTTCATATAATAGTTTTTTTGTTTTGTTTTGTTTTTTGCCAAGGAGGTGTGATAATTCCACTTCCCAACACATCAGATGAAGCAACTTGCTTACTGGTTAGAGTTCAGTGCTCAAAAATATAGATTTTAGAGACTGTCAATTTGGGTAATCCTAAACATCATTCAATCTTTATTATTATTATTATTATTATTTAGAAAATCCTTGTGTAAAGTAACAGTCCTCATACAATGTGGTCTAAGTCCTTCTTCCTTAAAGCATGGTTTCCATGCTTTTATCAACACTGGCAACACTGGCATCGCTTGGGAGCTTGTTAAAAATGCAGAATCTTGGCCCTCACCCCAGATCTACTGAATTAGGCTGCAATTTAACAAAATCCTTAGGTTTTTTGCATGCACTGTGAGTTGCACCATTCTCCATTGGTAAAATGCAAGCAGCGGATGATGAGGTACAAAAGGACGAGAAGTAGGGCAGGTATCAGGACTGGAATCATTTAACAGATATTCACAGATTTATCCTGAACCTTTAGTTGCTTATTTGAAACCATCCTGTAATACCCATGCTCCGGCACTGGAGATTGTATACATGAAGCCATCCTGAGTTCTTTTAGATTGTAAAAGAAAGAAAACAGAGTTATGTCCGTCATTCACACACTTGTCAATCAATCACTAAAATATAGGAGATTCTGGAGACTGGTGTTCTATTCTGGTCCAGCCGGTAACTGATGGTACGACATTTGGCAGGACATTAATCTCTTAGTCTTTAGCTTCTTTATCTGAAAAATGGTTTGGTTTTAGGTGCAGTCAGGGTTGAGATTCAGTTGGTAAACCCAGGTAACCCTGTACCCATCTTCATGGGGGCATCGGTTTAGAGTGGCTGGTGCTGATGCCCCATTGGTTGTTACATAATTTGACTACTGTCAGCTGATGATTTCAGGGGAACTAAGTGACAGGGACTGTTAGGAACTAGTATTATCACTGTAGGTTCCAGAATATTTGCATGTCATAGACTCAGACACATGCAGATACAGACCCGAGGTGTAAGAAAGCTGAACCAAGTGGTGCAGGGAGTAGAAAGTACATGGGCTTTCATGTCAAACAGTCTTGGGTTTGTGTCCTAGCTCTGCTGCATACTAGCTGTATGGGTCTAAAGTACATTTTCTAAACTCACTTGGTATCAGTTTTGCTTTTTAGCTGAAAAAGAGGATTAACACAATAATATATAGCTCGAAGTGTAATTATGTAGAATTAATAAGATACTTTATGTAGAGAATCTGGCAAACAGTGGATGCTCTATCAATGTTATTTTCCCTTCGCTTATGTATCCATACTCAGACTAACTTATATATAGATCTTTTCTTCTGGAAACCTCTATAATGTGATATACTGAATGAACAGAGACACTATGTATCTTAATAGTTAAAAAAAAAGATAGCTAACTTTTTTTCTTAGTCGCACCATGTGGCATGTGGGATCTTAGTTCCCTGACCAGGGATTGAAACTGCATCGCCTGCATTGGAAGCTCAGAGTCTTAACTACGGAACTGCCAGGGAAGTCCCAAGATAGCTAACTTTTAAGGTAATTCTGATAATTCTAATTAGGGAGGGGGATGTTATACATCCATCTAGGGCTCTTGCTAAAATCAAAGATGACTTTTCATCTTTAGTCCAGTGATCTTTAAACATTTTTGCTTGTACTATGCCCTCCCTAGGAATTTTGAAAACAAGTAAACAAACAAAAAACAAACCAAAACTGCCATATACTCCACATACATTTTTAAGGTGACATCTAAAATTTTTCATCATAAACTTAAATAGTTGCAAAGACTGCAATTTCTGGTGTACTATAAATATTATCATTAAAAACAAAACTATTGTTTATCTTAGATTTAGAATAAAGTTTGTAAAATGTGTGCTGGGAAATTTCAATCTGCAAGGTGGACCACTCTGTATTTTTGTAATTCTTATTAGTGATAAACAGCCTGGTGAGGATTTGCTTTCACCAGGGTCTCATTCAGTGCCCTGGGTGCTTATTTATAAGCTTCATTTCAAGAAAGAGAAGGTGAAAAGTTACATGTTTATTTCTGACCGTTCAACATTGCATCTTTGAATAAAAGCAGGGATTGGCCCACTTTTTCTTAAAGGGCCAGATAGTAAATAGTCATATGGTCTCCGTCACAAGTATTCAACTCCCCCTTGTAGTGGAAGAGCAACCATACACAGTACAGGAGTGGACAGGGCTGTGTTCCAATAAAATTACTTACCCTATTAGTTGTCATTCCCTATTCCCAGCCCCCCACCCCATTCCTAGGAAACTACATATTTACTTTCTATCTCTGTAGATTTGCCTAGGCTGGACTTTTGGAAGCTTATTTAAGAGCTCGTTATGGTGGGTTTTATTTTTTTTTTTACAGTTTTATTTATTTATTTATTTGGCTGTGCCGGCTCTTAGTTGCAGCTTGCGGGATCTAGTTCCCTGACCAGGGATCCAACCTGGGCCCCCTGCATTGGGAGCGTGGAGTCTTAACCACTGGACCACCAGGGAAGTCCCCGTTATGGTGATTCTGTATGAGCCTAATTCTCTGTATTAAATTCCTTTCTGCTTAAAATGCCTTGAGCAGTTTCTGTTTCTTGTACTGAACCTTGGTTCAGTCAGAGTTAAAGGAGAAAGATGAATGGTGTGGCATTTTCAACTTTAAAGAGGAGCTTGTTTATTCATGTGTGATAATGGGTGTCAAATTGCTATGATATTTAGATTCAATTGTATACAATATTTACAGCATACCAAGAACTATATCTGTTGATAGTATTTCTATTTATGATGAAAAAAATTTAGATGTTTCACTTAAAACACTATGCAAGATAAATAGCCTTCAAAACTCTTATAGGTGAGATGCAAGCAAAGGAGTCTGGCATCCTGCCTTAGGTTTGGCATCATTATCTCTAGAATGTCCTTTGAAACTAAGGACCATGTTTTTTGGCTTCAGTCTTTAAAAAAGTTTACTAACTTCTACAAATCATTTTTGTTTGATTCCTTCCATGACAAAGCAAAATGTATTTATTATTTAAAACTTTCAAAACAATACAGATGTGATGGTCCTACCTAGAACCACACTTTTAGAGGTAAGTATACTTGCCAGATTTTTATCCTGAGATCTTTCTCTGATGCAGGAGCTATAGGAGAAACTTACTGGGCTCATTAGATGACCTCTTGAGCTGCCTCCTAGCATCTGAGATTGAAATACAAATTTGGTGCCTTTCTCTGGGCTCTGAACTCCTAGCACAGTGCCCTACCTCGGGTACTTAATGAATATTTGTTGCTGTTGACCTCTATTTTAAATGATTCAAAACCGCTAAAAGGAGCTAAAAAGTAAATCATCTAAGATGTGAGTCTGAAGTGCACATCTTTCTGTGTAGTAAAGATCCCGTGCAAAGCTAGTGCTTTGTTTTTTCTTTCTTTTTTTTCTTCTTTTTTTTGTAATTAAAGATTACGCTCACTTTTTAAAAAAGTGGATAACTATCACACAGAAATAACACATGTCTTTTGTTATTTAAGTCAAGTATTACCTTCTTGATCTTCCCAAAATGAAGTGATGCCTCATGCTATATCATTTCAATAGAGATAATACTGATAATACTTGACATTTATAATTGCTTTATATTTAACAAGTACTTTGAGATGTATCTTATTTGAGCCTAGTGGCACAGACTTAGTAAGGATTATACCCACCTTAGAGATGGGGGCCAAGAGAGGTTCATTGACTTTCTCAAGGTCATGTAGTTAATTGTAGAGCTTGAACTAAAACATTTTGACTTTAGTGTTCTTTTCCCCACCTACACATTAAACATTGCCCAGAAATTGCCTTTGTTAAATGATAATTTGGGCAAGATGACTTTGGGGGGCAATTATAGGATGGCTAGCATATGCTTCTGCAAACTTTGCTTATTCTTGCACAACTTTCCCATCTTGGAATCTGAGCGGCAGTTTAGCACCATTAATATAACTCAGTACATTAGGTGTGGCCTGATGAGGGTGCTCTTATTCAATGAATGGTTTGAAACCTGATGTTAAATTTCACTTATAAGTTCACATATGGCTTAAATAAATGAGTGTGAGTGTGAGTATGTTTATCTTGGACCAAATAGTTCAGTTTCACTTTTAAAAAAAAATCTATACAAAGAGCTGGAAGCTTGTCTTTTCCCCTTACTGTGAATATAACACAGTGTAGATTTAAAACAATAAGGAACAGTCCAAAGATTGCATTGTTAACTCTGACTCCTGAGGGAGAGTGTGGAGGGTGGAAAAGAGGCTGGATCGGTTCAGCACTGAGAAGGTGGTCAGCAACTGGTGAAACTTTTTTAAGGAGCCCTTTGACCCTCTTCCCTCAGCCCAGACCTAGCAGTGCAGACATCACATAACTAGGGTTCCCTATGTATGTGCAGGCCCTCAGTGTTTGGATTAGCTTGCCTAAATTTTTGGCTAACACCAAGAGTTATAAAATTTACATTTGCGTTTTCTGATTTACTGATGGAAAAATTAACCTGAGCTCAGCTTTGGTTTCTGAGCTGCCCATTTATGGACAGACTTGGGTAATACCTTCCTGACTGGGCTGATTCCCTTCCCCACCTGTCACCATCACAAACACATGCACACACTCAGGTCTCTCTTGAGCAGGTGCTGTCCCATCCACCTAGGCCTGGGAGTCCCTAGACAGTATAGGAATGTCACGTGGCCTTCAGCCCAATAATCACTCTCCCTGGCTAGTCTGTGGATAGTTCCTTAATTTACTGAAATCCATTATACCACGGTACACTGAATTTCTTAAATAGTGTCAGACAGCAGTGACTTTGCCACTTCCTAGCCTGGAAACTCTGGGCAAGTGACTGAACCTCTTCAGAGTGGGGCTAATAATAGTACCTACCTTCAAGTGTAGTTGTGGGGATTTAAAGATTCTGTAGGAAAACTGACTAGCAAATACTCAGTATTATTAACATCCTTGGTTGTAGGTCCCAACCTTAGGGAGTAGGGTTTTTTTGGGGGGAGGTGGGTACAGGACTAATAATAATTTTAGGAACAATAAGTTGCAATAGGGACCAAAGAATAATTTCTATAAACCCACAAGCAGAAACTTAATAATAGGACCTTAAGGGGGAAAGAGATTCAGGTTCCACAAAGGAAATTAACGGTCATTTTGGGAGATAGTATCCTGAGTCTGAGTGGCAGTAAAGGGGGCTCAGGTTAGAATTGGAGGTCCCAGTGACTCCCTCCCTAGGCAGTCTACCAGGAAGGATGACTCAGTGTTAAGCATCTCCAGGTTGAGGGCTGGAGCAGCTCAAGTTCAGCTCAGTGCATGCATTATACCCAGGAAGACAGAGGTAGAAAAAGTGTACAGATTGGCACCTGAAATGGTGAAATCCAACAGCATTTCATTGCACATCTACCCTTTTTTCCCCTCAGTGTTTTACTCTTTCAAAATTTATTTCTATACAGTTGAAATAATGTATGTGTCTAGGAGTTTTTAGTCAAGAAAGTGTTTGTTTGAAGATCTCAAGTATTTTTGGTTTGGCGTACTTTTTATATGGCAATAGATTATTGAATTCTTAGAGCTTTTGAAGTGGTATGTTTGATATGATATGATTTTTTTAATGCTGAGGAAGAGGACTCTCCCAATATGGATAAAACCTTCTGGTGATGTGCTCTTTCTTTTTTTTTTTTTTTTTACTGCGTAGCACTGTGCTCTTTCTTATCATCATTTAAATTCGTGTTTTAAACTTATCCTCATCTTCCTTCTCTGTTTTCAGCTTCCTAAATGCTGCAGAGAATGGATAAAATAGAATGGACGTGAACAAGACTTCCCTGAGAAAGGAGCCTCTGTTAGAGAGGTAGGAGGCCTAGTGGACTCAAGAAAAGATACCAAATAGTAGTGTGTATTTCTGTGTGTGTTTGGGAGATGGGCTGAGGATAGTTAGGTAAAGGGAAGAATGTGATCAACTTAGAAGAATTAAACCTCAACCGTCTATCTATTTAATTAATTATTTAATGAGTTTATTTTTTGGCTGGGCCGCATAGCTTGCGGGATCTTAGTTCCCGGACCAGGGACTGAACCTGTGCCCCCTGTGGTGGAAGCACAGAGTCCTAACCACTGGACCACCAGGGAATTCCCTATCTATTTTATTTTATTTTTTAAAATAAAATTTATTTATTTATTTATTTTTGGCTGCATTGGGTCTTTGTTGCTGCATACAGGCTTTCTCTAGTTGTGGCGAGTGGGGGCTCCTCTTCGTTGCAGTGCATGGGCTTCTCACTGCAGTGTTTTCTCTTGTTGTGGAGCACGGGCTCTAGGTGCGCAGGTTTCAGTAGTTGTGGTGCATGGGCTTAGTTGCTCCACGGCATGTGGGATCTTCCCGGACCAGGGCTTGAACCCGCATCCCCTGCATTGGCAGGCTGATTCTTAACCACTGCGCCACCAGGGAAGCCCTCCCTACCTATTTTAAATGACATTCTTGATTCCAGAATCTTAATGAAGTAGAGTGTAAAATCACTGATCAGAGATGTAGCAGTCAGGCTAGGCTAATTAGCTGAAAATCTCAGTGGAACAGAAAAAACTGAAAATCTCAGTGGCTTAAAGCAACAAAGGTTTATTCCTCTTTTTTGTCATAGTCTGATGTAGATTGGGTGGCTCCCCTGCTTGACTCTCCTCCAAGTGGCGACTCAGGGATTCAAGTTGCTTTTATCTTGCAATTCTGCTGTCTTATAGTACTTTGTTTCCAGCTGCATGGACAAGAGAGAGAGAGGGTATGGATAAGGTACATCCTTCTTGGATTAGAAGTGACACATCAGGGGGCCTTCCTGATGGCACAGTGGTTAAGAATCTGCCTGCCAATGCAGGGGACACGGGTTCGAGCCCTGGTCCGGGAAGATCCCACATGCCATGGAGCAACTAAACCTGTATGCCACTGAGCCTGCGTACTACAACTACTGAAGCCTGTGTGCCTAGATCCCGTGCTCTGCAACAAGAGAAGCCACCACAATGAGAAGCCTGCACACCACAGTGAAGAGTAGCCCCCACTCGCCGCAACTAGAGAAAGCCCACGCACAGCAATGAAGACCCAATGCAGCCAAAAAGAAATAAAATAAATAAATAAATTTATATAAAAATAAGTGACACATCACTTTAACTCACATTCTGTTGTTAGGAATTAGTGACATGATACCAGTAGGCTTCATGGGAGCTGGGAAATGGTGAGGAGCACATGGAGTTTTGGGAGGCATTAGCAATCTTGCCATAGACATATTGCCTCCATTATGTTATTCTGTGTCCTTTATCTTCTCAGGATAAATTTCTCATACAATTAGTATCAGGAAAAATTTTCATTTTCTAAAGAGTGTGCTTTACCTCCTAGAGTAATGAAAAAAAACCAAAAATAAACAAATGGGACCTAATTAAGCTTAAAAGCGTCTTCAAAGGAAAGAAGCAAAGGAAACCATAAACAAAATGAAAAGACAACCCACAGAATGGGAGACAATATTTGCAAATTAAGCGACCGACAAGGGATTAATCTCCAAAATATACAAACAGTTAATGCAGCTCTATGTCAAAACAAACAAACAAACAAAACAAAACCAAAACAACCCAATCAGAAAATGGGCAGAAGATCTAAATAGACATTGCTCCAAAGAAAACATACAGATGTCCAAAAAGCACATGAAAAGATGCTCAACGTCACTAATTATCAGAGAAATGCAAATTAAAACTACAGTGAGGTATCACCTCACACCAGTCAGAATGGACATCATCAAAAAGTCTACAAACAATAAATGCTGGAGAAAGTGTAGAGAAAAGGGAACCTTCCTACACTGTTGGTGGGAATGTAAATTGGTACAGCCACTATGGAGAACAGTATGGAGGTTCCTTAAAAAACTAAAATAGAAATACCGTATGATCCAACAATTCCACTCCTGGGCATAAATCCAGAGAAAACCATAATCTGAAAGGATACATGCACCCCAGTGTTCATTGCAGCACTGTTTACAATAGCCAAGGTATTGAAGCAACCTAAATGTCCATCAACAGAGGAATGGATAAAGAAGATGTGGTACATATATACAATAGAATATTATTCAGCCATAAAAAAGAACAAAATAATGCCATTTGCAGCAACATGGATGGACCTGGAGATGATCATACTAAGTGAAGTAAGTCAGACAGAGAAAGACAAATATCATATGATATCACTTATAAGTGGAATCTAAAAAAATGGTACAAATGAACTTATTTACAAAACAGAAATAGAGTCACAGATGTAAAAAACAAACTTGCGGTTACCAGGGGAAACAGAGCAGAGGGATAAATTGGGAGATTGGGATTGACATATACACACTATATATAAAATAGTTAACAAATAAAGACCTATTGTATAGCACAGGGAACTCTTCTCAATACTCTGTAATGACCTATATGGCAAAAGAATCTAAAAAAGAGTGCATATATGTATACGTATAACTGATTCACTTTGCTGTACAGCAGAAACTAACATAGCATTGTAAATCAACTGTACTCCAATAAAAATTTTTTAAAAATAGTGTGCTTTTTCTTTTTCTTTTTTTTTTTTTTGTAGTTAGGAACTTTAAATTTAATGCTAATGTCTACCTGATCTCAGATTTTTGGTAGCATCCTCTATCCTATTCCTCTACTGGGTTTCTAAAATCATTTTAGGGTAGTTTAAGCACTAAGGGCTTTACTATCTAACATGACAAGCCTGGCATTTCAAGGACTGGTTAATTCAATGTTACAGCAATATCATAGAGGACCATGTATGCTTTATTTTTCTCAGTGTTTGGCAGTGTCTCCCCTCCCTGTCATGAATAGCTTAGTAGTTCTAGATGTCACATGTCATGGTAAACCTTGGTCAGGCATGTGCCTTGTGTTGCAGGAGACAAATGATGCTCACAGACTGGCCATCATGACTTGACTGCAATATAGTGCCACTAGGCATGCATCATGCCTAGTCATTGTATAATATTGTATTATATAACCCGTGGAAAATGTTGCAAAATGATGCTGGGGGCAGGGCAAGAAATTGTATCCAGAGTTGGATGTTAGATCCAGGCAAATGGCTTGCTGGGAAAAGTTTTTGCAATCATATAAAGAAATCGTGTTGGTGTATTAGGAGACGTGTTTGGTGGGGGGTAGTAGTGATAGAAGCGGTGAGAAGCAGCTGGATTCTGGATATAGTTAGAAGGATTTGCTTATGAATTGGATGTGAGGAGTGAGAGAGACAGAGATGTTGAGAATGGCTCTAAGTTTTTGGTCTGAACAATGGGAGGAATGGAGTTGCTATTTATTGAGGTATGGAATATGGAGGAGCTTGGTGGTGTTTCATAAAATAAAATGTGTCAGGTTGTTAACACAGACTGGAGGTAAGATGTTGCAAGGAGTCTGGACTGGGGCTGAGATAGAGAGCTGAGATGGAGAGCTGGAATCAGAGTATTGCCCCAGGACCCAGACAGGTAGAAGAGGTACCTGGCATGGGCAAGGACTCTGGTATGCTGGAGGCCCCTCCCCTTGTCCCAAGCCATGGTCCTCTCCAGGCATGATTGGCTACAAGTGTTCCTCTTTTTTTTTTGCGGTACGCGGGCCTCTCACTGTTGTGGCCTCTCCCGTTACGGAGCACAGGCTCTGGACGCGCAGGCTCAGCGGGCATGGCTCACAGGCCCAGCTGCTCCGCGGCACGTGGGATCCTCCCGGGCCGGGGCACGAACCCATGTCCCCTTCATCGGCAGGCGGACTCCCAACCACTGCGCCACCAGGGAAGCCCTACAAGTGTCCCTTTTACAAAGAGCTCTGATACCCATTTTCCCACTCAACCCTCAGGAGAGACCTGCAATGTGGCGATTGCTCTTATGCCCGTGAGCAAAGACTTGAAAACAATCTCAGAAAAGTTGTTATTCATGCATTCATTTAAAAAACATTTATTATGTGCTGGCTGTATGTCAGAAATAAACCCCAGTTCTCCTGGTTCAAGGCCAGTGTTCTTTCCATATATCTACTTCAATATGCTGATTCCTGTTTCACTCTCCACCTAAATTTGCCTCTGAATTATTCCCCATTCTGTTGTGACTTTGAAATGTCTACAAATTCATGAGTACTCCTCTTTTTAAGAAGGGGAGCTTCAGCTCCCTCCCCATGAATTTGGATTGGTTTACTTCTAATGAATTAGAATAAAGCAGAGTGATAGTGTGTGATTTCAGAGGCCATGCCATAAAAGGGACTGTATCCCACATGCTGCAGCTAAAGATCCCACACTCAGACTTCCCTGGTGGTGCAGTGGTTAAGAATCCGCCTGCCAATGCAGGGGACATGGGTTCCATCCCTACTTCGGGAAGATCCCACATGCCGCGGAGCAACTAAGCCCATGAGCCACAACTACTGAGCCTGCATGCTGCAACTACGGAAGCCCGCTCACCTAGAGCCCGTGTTCCACAACCAGAGAAGCCACTGAAATGAGAAACCCATGCACTGCAGCGAAGAGTAGCCCCTGCTCGCCCCAAATAGAGGAAGCCAGTGCGCAACAACAAAGACCCAACACAGCCAAGGTAAAAAATTAAAAAAAAATTTCAAATTGAAATATAATTGACATATTAATATAACATTGTATAAGTTTAAGGTATACAGTGTGTTGGTTTGACACATTTAAAAAAATAAAATAAAATAAAGATCCCACACGCGGCAACAAAGATCCTGTGTGCCACAACTAAAACCCGGCGCAACCAAATAAATAAATAAATATTTTTAAAAAAAGAAACTGATTAAAAAAAAAGGGGACTGCAACCTCCTGCTTGTTCTCTTGTTCTCTCTCTTAAATCACCTGCTTTGGGGAAGCCAGCTGCCATACTGTGAGCAGAACAATGAAGAGGTCCATAGAGGGAAGAATTAAGGCCTCTGGCCAAGAGACATGTCAGTGACCTTGCGATCAGATCTTTTAGCCCAAGCCCACATCTTGACTGCAATCTCATGAGAGACCCTGAGCTAGAACCACCTCAATAAGCTATTCTTGCATTTCTAACCCTCAGAAACTGAGATAATAAATACTTGCTCTTTAAAAAAAAAAAGTTAGGTTTTAAAAAAGTACTGAAAAATGAAGAAAAAAAAGACAATCCACAATCTCATGAAAAAGGATAATATCTATTCCAACAGTGTAGAAAGAAAAAATGAAAACTCTTTCTCCCTTCCCTGATCTCTACCTTCCCCCCAGTTTTATTTAGATATAATTGACATATTCAAGGTATGCAACAAAACGATTTGATATATGTATCTATTGTGAAATGATTGCCACAATAAGTTTGGTTAGCATCAGTCACCCTGATCTTTAGTTCTTCATCCCAAGGTGACCAAGTTACTCTTCCACAAAATTTTCATGCTTATGCAATTTTCATCTTAAAATCCTTTTAAGATGTTCATTAAAAAATCGTATTACACTCTTGAAAAACTTAGTATATCTTGAAGATGCCTTTCTATCAGTACATACACATCTATCTTATCCTTTTCTTTTTTTATAAATTTATTTATTTATTTATTTATGGCCGCGTTGGGTCTTTGTTGCTGCACAGGCTTCCTCTAGTTGCAGCGAGCAGGGGCTACTCTTCGTTGCAGTGCAGAGGCTTCTCATTTCAGTGGCTTCTCTTGTTGCAGAGCATGCATGGACTCTAGGCACGGGGCTTCAGTAGTTGTAGCTCTGGGGCTTAGTTGCCCCACGGCATATGGTATCTTCCCGGACCAGGGATCAAACCCGTGTCCCCTGCATTGGCAGGTGGATTATTAACCACTGTGCCACCAGGGAAGCCCTCTATCTTATTTCTTTTTAATGGATTTTTCATTATTTGAATGTATCCTATTTCTTTAAATCAGTCTCCATATACAGATATTCAGAATACTTCCACTTTTTATTCCATTACAAGAATGTTGTGGTGAACATTTTCATATTTTTGTGGGTACCCTCAGGTAAATTCCTAGTGGTGGAATTCTGACATCAAAGGGTATTGCATTTAAAGTTGATACTATCCACCTGCTTCACAATATTTGTCTGCAGTTTACACTGACAAAGTATGAGAATGCCAGTTCTCCACAAACCTGTGAATATCGTTGATAGTAAGCATCTTTTATTAATTTTTTGCCATTTGGTTTTCTTCTTTTGAGAATTACAAGTGCCTAGTAGAGTGCTTGTCTTATAATAAATAACATAATACTAGCAACATACAGCATTTTCTGAGCTTTCTTGTACTTTACATATATATTTTAATACTTACAAAGACCCTGTGAAGTAGATACTATTATCATCTGCCCATGGTTGGTGGGAAAACTGAATCATAGAAAAATTAAATAAACTGCTCAAGGTCACACAACTAGAAAGGGTGGAGCCAGGATGCGAAAGATACTGAAACTAAAAATAAAAGTGAATAGTTATTGAATGAATGAATGGATGAATGAATGACATATTTGCTTTCTTTGCTCATTTTTCTACTGTGTTTTCTATTTTATTGGTAGGAGTTTTTTTTACTGTATTATGAATATTAACTTCTTTCCTATTCTATGTGTTAGAAATATCCCCCTAGTCTATTACTTGTCTTTAACTTATTTATTTGCCACATTTCTTGTTCATAGTAGAAAACCCCAAAGCAGTATTTAAAAAATATGACCCAAGATATTGTTGCTAAAATTTGTACTGGCCATTTGAAAAAAGCAGTGATAATAATTCAGGCGTACAGAGGAACTATGATGTGGGTAACACAAGGTCTCACGAAGTTCATCTAAATATGAAAAGTAACCTCAAGGGAATTAGTTTCTTTGTTCACACTGAGGTCCTTTAAAATTACAATTCCCCTTTAGGCATATTTATAATTGAAAAAGAAGGAGTTGGGGATTTTCATATGTATTAGATTGGCATTTGGGGAAATGAATTTTTACTTCATCTTCAACAACTGAATCCCAATCAGTTAAGTGGCTCTGGGCTAAGGGAACTATAGCAACTTCCTTTGCTCATTTTGTTTCCACTTTTTAAAATGCCCTTTTTGGCCCTATGAAACCCTCCCATCCTGCCGACCGAGTCACATGTCACTTCCCTTGAGGCCTCTAACCCTCCTCTGATCCCCTGAAGCATTTTACACAGAGGCTTTGGCAGACATCTTTCTTGCTGTCAGAGCCCCAAATTTGTTCAGGTGTTTACTTTCCCTCCTGCGACCTCAGGGGTATAATCATGCTCTAGCTTCAAAGGTCAAATCAGAACTTGTCAAAGCCTAAGCCAGTGTTCTCCAACTTTAGCATGATCACCTTCACCTGGGGGGCTTATTAGAACACTGATCGCTGAGCTACACCCCCCAGTATCTGATTCAGTAGGTCTGGGGTGGGGCATTCTTAACAAGTTTTGAGGTGATACTGATGCTTTGAGAATCACTGATCTAAGCCAGTCATGATGATCCAGCATCCTTTGCCCATGATTGGTTTAGTCATATTATTCTTGATCTCTGTTGTCTCATGCAGATAGATTATCACACCTGGAAAGTGACACAAAAATAATTTCTCAGATGAGAGCTCTCAATATGTACTGTGTAATATATGGATACCATTTTATATGATTTCTGTGTTTGTTTCTGAAGGTTGTGCACATAACACAGAGTATTTAAATACATAGGATGCATAAAGATGTGTTTGTAGCTCTGTAATTCAGGTTAACTGGGTTTGTGAGGAAATCTGGTACATGGACTTGGATGTCAGAGTAACTGTGTTTGAACTATACTTTTTCTGCCCTGCACTAACTTACATGAACTTGGGCAAATGACTTAATTTTTTGAAATTTGATTTTCTCCTCTGTAACCAAATTAGAAAGTTGAAAATTCAAAATAAACCATGATGAAGTCCCCGTTTTTCCCAATGTCCCTCTGCATTTGATACATACAGTCAATAATGTCTGGTAATATTCATGTGACTGCTTCATGCATTATTACTAGCTATTCATCTAAAATGTAATTTATCTGTAGGACAAGGGTTTACTCTGTCTATTTTTGTGAAAACTGACTCTACAAGCCATTAGAACTTTTCAAATACAGATTTTAACTGCACTTGTAACTACTTCAACGTTGGCTTCCAAATGTTTTCCAGTGGTATTATGGAAACCTTTTAGAGTCTTGTATGGGTCATGTAATTACAAATTATACCTTTTGCTCATTTTGATGCTTTTAATATTCTTCAAAAAACCTTGAAAGGCCAGGGAAAATGCTTCACATGGGAAAACCAATATAGGAATTTTATTTTCTCTTTATCGGATCAATGCAATTTATTTTTATCTTTTAAAACCTAAGTTGCTCAAATTGCTGACCCCCCAAAAACTCAGTCCTGAAATGAAACAATTCCCAAACTGGCCTTTGGTCTAGTTTTTCTAAGGATAATCAGATTGTAAATATAGTTTCTAATCAGTTTGCACATCATTAGGAGCCACACATATTAAACCAGTTTGGACTTTCTGTGATTATCACTCAAACTTATTTACTAATTTTTTTCTAAATAGCAAGATAAATCTGCACTCAGTCTTCCCCACCTCTGATAGTCCCATAAGAAATCATTTTGCTATTAGCCTGGAAATATTCCCAAAACAGAACAGTATGGTGGCAGTCTGCAGCATGGCCTCAAGGGAGACATCAGATGTTGGTTCAAATGTGACTTTTATGCTCTTGATCCCACATCTGAAAGTAAAGATGCAACGTGTCTCTCTAAAGGTGGTGCTGAACGGGAGCGTTCTATCTCTGTCAGCTCATCAGCCTCTGGGGAAGTGCAATCTAAAAGCCATCAGTGGACTCCTGGGCATTGTCTTTAATCTGGGTCTTTTTTTGGGGTCTTGAAATATGGAGGCAGTAACCAATTTAAAGCAAGCAAATGCTAATCATGCAGCAGCCAGCTGTATGAACACTTCTCATCTAGGGATTTAAAAACACTTTGCAAAACATAAGTCATTAATCTTCCAGTGGCCCTCTGGAGTCAGAAACATCCATCACCACCCATGTTTGCCACTAGGAAATCTGGGATTTCAAAAGCACAGGGAAGGGCTACGCCCAGCGTCCCAGGTAGGTACTGCAATACAAACTGTGATCTGATCATCAGGCTCTGGAATTAATCTCGTGAGCAAGAAACAACGGGCCCGTGGGGAGACGTCGCTGACATGGGGGGGCCATGTTTGGGTCTCTGGAAGTGCTGGTTCTATCTGGACCCCACCCAAATGCTATGTTTTATTTGAGGAAATGTTAATGGGAAAAGACCGAGCTGTTATGTCTCATCTTTTCCTTTCACTGATTATTTCTCTCCCTAGAGATTCTTTTTTCTTATAATCACTCTCTTAATTTGATTTCTCATGTCTGAAGTCATAGATTCACAGCCTCTCAGAACACAAAGAAACCTCAGAAGTTGACCGCTTTTAATCTTTCCATAAAATTTTGATGATCCTAGGCAGGGGTATAAAGTTATTGACAGTGAAAACCCAGGCATTAGGGAAGAATGCTGTTTCTGCTGCTTTGTCTTTTCTCCTGAAATTTTCTGGCTCATGGCAGTTGCTTCATAAATGTTTCCTGCATGAATGTATGAATGAGTAAAATCGTGCTGGGGATAAGGCTTGGAAGAAAAGGGATTGTGGCTGTGATAATTGTTCAGATATTACTTAGGTAAGGCTCAGAGATTTACTAGATCATCTTTTCTTGTTGTTACAGTGGTGCCTGGGAATTTGAATCTATTTAAGGCCCTAACTTTATAGACCAAAATACTAAGGACACAGAGAGTTTAAGTGACATGCCTAAAGTCTCATAATCCTTAAAAAATATAGTTATATAGTAAAATAGTAAAATATGAGAAATCACTGTATTCTTTCCTGCTTTGTAGAACCTAATAGTAATTGGTATAATGTTTCCTGAAGTGACTTAAAGTCCTAGTCTGTCACTTAGTGTCTGTGACTGGCCAAGATCACTTAATTCTAATGAGCAGTTGTTTTTTCATCTGTAAAATGCGAATAATGATATTAATCTTACCGGGTCACAGTAAGGATTAATAAGATAATGAATATGAGAGTGTTTAATAGATGGTGGAGTATTATATATGAATACATAGGTATTTTATAATTCTATTTGAATACAAGGTTCTTATTGGAGTTTTTTTTGCTGAATTACATATAGTAACTTATTCATAGTGACTCCTTGGACTTCCACACAAATTTGGTTGTTATTAAGCAGAAGAGTCTATCACCTAGAGAGGAAATGTACATATGTCTGGGTAATGCCAACCATTCCAAACAAGAAACGAATAGGTATTGCATCACTGACAGTGCTGAAATGAAAATATTAGAAAGTATGTTGCAGGAGGTTGGTTAGAGGCTTCTTGCATGTGAGGAGACAGGAGAGTGAGCCTGGCAAGGGAGACAGAATGTGTGAGAGTGTCGTGAGCCATATGTTGTGACACGTGGGCCTTGAAGGCAAAACTTAGGGCCTCAAAGTTTTTTAAAAAAGGCTTTATCTTTATGCAGATATGTAAACATGTATGCACCCCCCTACCCACCACCAGCCCCATCCATACATCCTGTATCTATAGCTGTCACTTGGTTGTCTACTCATATTTTCTACCACCTCTTCCCATCTAGAAAAGCCCACCTTTCCTGAATGAAGCTAAAAATGCCAGATTCTCATTTTCTTAATGTGTTTGCAGCTAATGGTATAGGTATGACCCAGTTCTGGTCAATGAGATGTAAGAGAAGTCTGATGGGATGCGGTTGGGAAAGATTTCTCCCTGTTAGAGAGATTTGTATGAGGTCATTTTTTTCCTCTTCTGGTGTTGTGCACTGTGGTGTGAGGACATGATATTTGGAGTTGTTTTAGCCATCTTAATACTGTGAGACAGCCAACCAGAGGATGAAAATCCAATGTATTGAGACTATCAGAGCAAAAGGATGGAAAGAGCCTGTGACCTGGATGGTCACTGAACTGCTGGACCAATTCTTGAACTGTATGTCTTCAGACTTATTACTTGAGAGGATTATGCGTGTCTTTAGAGTTCAAATCACTCTAAGTTGGGCGTTCTGTTAACTGCAGTCATAAGTATACAGAAGTATTCTTAATTCACCTTTTCTCTTCTTTGTCCCAGGAAGAATTTAAGGCACCCACGATATAGTGTGATTAAAGAAATTTGAAAAAGGTAAAAAATGATGCAACATAAAACATAAAAAAGGGTAGGACAGAAAGATGGGATGAGGACTGATGTTAACACACAAAAGGTGTGCCATGAAATACTATATACTTTCTAGAAGAGTGCTAATATTCTGTGGTCAAAGAGACACTGTCAGAGCACAATATTCAGTAGTTTCTCTTAAAAGTTTGTTGAATGACTAAATAAGAGCACAGGCCCCCCTGGGAAGGGACTCCCCCCTTCTCTCTCCCCTCTACTGAGTATGAAAATTTTAGCTTGGAGAGTAAGGGAAGTCAATGACCAGGCATTAAGACTGAGGCACAAAGGTGGTTTCCTGATCCTGTTGGCCACTCTGCCAGAAGGAGGAGAGGAACTCTTCCACAGAACTGTGGAAGCTGGGAAGATTAGATAACAAGTCCTTGGATCCTGATTCTGTGACTCTGTTAAAAAATTACAAAACTTGGAAAGTGTTATCATTATGTAATTTATAATGGCAACAACTGGAAAGAAATTCCAACTTAAAAGGGTGAGGGGGGTGCTTCCCTGGTGGTGCAGTGGTTAAGAATCCGCCTGCCAATGAAGAGGACACGGGTTCAAGCCCTGGTCCTGGAAGATCCCACATGCCACGGAGCTACTAAGCCCGTGCACCACAACTACTGAGCCTGTGCTCTAGAACCCGTGAGCCACAACTACTGAGCTCATGCACCACAACTACTGAAGCCTGCGTGCCTAGAGCCTGTGCTCCACAACAGGAGAAGCCACCGCAATGAGAAGCCCGTGCACCACAACGAAGAGTAGCCCCCGCTAGCCGCAACTAGAGAAAGCCCGCACACAGCAACGAAGACCCAGTGCAGCCAAAAATAAATAAATAAAATAAAGTAAAAGGGGGGGGAATGGT
Source organism: Mesoplodon mirus (assembly GCF_964341445.2). Classification (NCBI taxonomy): domain Eukaryota; kingdom Metazoa; phylum Chordata; class Mammalia; order Artiodactyla; family Ziphiidae; genus Mesoplodon; species Mesoplodon mirus. The sequence goes on from NC_138977.1 coordinate 40,855,054, forward strand.
ACAGTAAATTGTGGTTTATCTATTTAATGGAATTTATACAGCTAGTTTTTATTTATACACTTCTACCTATATCTATTTATTTATTTATTTTTTGGGGGGCAGTTCTGGTGATTTGTTTATTCCTCATAAGCATTTGTTTCTACAGTACAATTCAGAGAATAAATAGAGGCACACGGCTCTAATTTCCAGCACAATTTGCTGTTGAGGAGGCATTCAGTGTGAGGATAAGGGGCTGGGGGTGGGGGTGGGGCATGTTTGGGTCACAGGATAACTGGAGGCCTCTGTGATGAACTGTGCAGGGATCCAATCGATCAAGATCTGATTTCCTAGGCCTGATGGCCAAGGCTCATGGTGGAAGAGTTAGTGAACCAAATGCTCTTTTACTTCATTGCCATCCCAGGATGGGTCCAATTCTACCTGAACTCCAAGGGGTTGAGGTGGGTCTGACCTACTGGTCCACTGGGAAGAGGCTGTGTCAGCCCAAGCCATCCTTAAGGATTCAGTTCACTCCATGACAGGGCCTGATGGGACCCACAGATATCTGCCCTTGCCCTGGAGTAAGTTATAAATACAAGTTATACGATGACTGTTTACATCGGTTTCTTTCTGACTAAAGCGATCCTTTCCCATGTCTAAGGAAGGTGAGAGGAGTACAAATTATCTGCTTGTAAAGTCAAGGGAGAGGGAAATAGCATTCACTGAACCCTTCACAGGGGCAACAAGCAGACACGAGGACCAGTCTGGTCAGACAAAGTGGAAGGCCTGGGGCCATGATGCCAACCAGAAGCGAATGCAGGAGTAACATACAGAACAGCTCTGGCCTTGACTTTGTCAGGACCGCTGTACTGTCTGAGCCACTCCTATCGTTTTCCTTATTCCTCCAGGGCAGCATAGAGCACTGGTCCTGATCTGGGTCTGGGATCATCTGAACCGAATAGGGGCAGAAGGAAGAGACTCTGCATCACTTGGCAGAAAGTGAAGTAGAAGGCAGCAGCTGGTCTGCACCGGGTGACCCACGGTGTTAGGGGCAGAGAGTACCAACGAGCGAGAGACGGGCAGGGCACACCGGGTAATCATTGCTGCAGGGCCAGCGGCCCGAGCCTCAGACCTTCTGTGACAGAAGCCCTGCCTGGCAGGTGACGGGGCCCCTCCCGGGGCCTGCTCCGTGGTCATTCTCATCTCCTCTCACAGCGGGTTCTTCCGTTCACGACGAGCGGGTGGCGGGGCGTTGCTGTCAGCTGGGCGCCGCGCTGCGCCGGGCGGTGAGGCTCCGGGCTGACTTGGAGGTGCTGTGGGCCCGCCGAACCACCGCCGAGCACTTCTCGCTCTGCCAAAGCTTGCTGTTCTCGAACAGACCTTCGCTGCGGGGTATTCCTTGAGAACCATCAGGGAAGTAATTACTATTACTGTTGATTATTAATTTTTGTATATCCTTCTAGTCTTTTATCTAGGGTTATACGTTTATGTATACATATTTTCTTTGCGAACAGTGGGATCATACTGTTGGTCAATTGCTTTAAAATAGCTTTAATATATTATGAACATATTGCATGTCATTAAGTACTCTTCTACCATGTTCTTTTGTTTTTATTTATTTATTTTTTAAATTAAAGTATAGCTGATTTACAGTATTGTGTTAGTTTCAAGTGTATGGCAGTGATTCAGTTATTTTTTTCAGATTATATTCTATTATAGGTTATTACAAGATATTGAATATAATTCCCTGTGCTATGCAGTAAATCCTTGCTGCTTACCTATTTTATGTATAGTAGTTTTTATCTGTTAATCCCATACTCCTAATTTCTCCCTCCCTCCCTCTCTCTCATTACTATGTACTTTTAAATAGCTATGTACTACTCCACTGTACGGTTGTATCATAATTTATTGACTCAAACCTAAATTTAGGTTGTTTCCAAATTATTGCTGTCATTAGTGATATAGTGAATGAGATCTTAAGGTAAAATTTTGAACACAATTCCCAGAAGTATGACTGCTGAATTAAAACAATGGTAGATTTTAAGGCCTTTGATATGAATTCCTAAATTGATTTCTAAAATGATTGTATGCAGTTGCCAGCGGGTTATGAGATTGCATTTTTCTAATATTGGGTGGTTTTCTTTATTTTTTAATTTTTAATTTTTTTAATTTATTTTTTTATACAGCAGGTTCTTATTAGTCATCAATTTTATACACATCAGTGTATACATGTCAATCCCAATCGCCCAATTCATCACACCACCATCCGCACCCCTCCACGGCTTATCCCCCTTGGTGTCCATACGTCTGTTCTCTACATCTGTGTCTCAATTTCTGCCCTGCAAACCAGTTCATCTGTACCATTTTTCTAGGTTCTGCATATATGCGTTAATATACGATATTTGTTTTTCTCTTTCTGACTTACTTCACTCTGTATGACAGTCTCTAGATCCATCCACGTCTCCACAAATGACCTAATTTCGTTCCTTTTTATGGCTGAGTAATATTCCATTGTATATATGTACATCTTCTTTATCCATTCATCTGTCGATGGGCATTTAGGTTGCTTCCATGACCTGGCTATTGTAAATAGTGCTTCAATGAACATTGGGGTGCATGTGTCTTTTTGAATTATGGTTTTCTCTGGGTATAGGCCCAGGAGTGGGATTGCTGGGTCATATGGTAGTTCTATTTTTAGTTTTTTAAGGAACTGCCATACTGGTCTCCATAGTGGCTGTATCAATTTACATTCCAACCAACAGTGCAAGAAGTTTCCCTTTTCTCCACACGCTCTCCAGCATTTGTTGTTTGTAAATTTTCTGATGATGCCCATTCTAACTGGTGTGAGGTGATACCTCATTGTAGTTTTGATTTGCATTTCTCTAATAATTAGTGATGTTGAGCAGCTTTTCATGTGCTTCTTGGCCATCTGTATGTCTTCTTTGGAGAAATGTCTATTTAGGTCTTCTGCCCATTTTTGAACTGGGTTGTTTGTTTTTTTAATATTGAGCTGCATGAGCTGTTTATATATTTTGGAGATTAATCCTTTATTCGTTGATTCGTTTGTAAATATTTTCTCCCATTCTGAGGGTTATCTTTTCGTCTTGTTTATGGTTGCCTTTGCTGTGCAAAAGCTTTTAAGTTTCATTAGGTCCCATTTGTTTATTTTTGTTTTTATTTCCATTACTCTAGGAGGTGGATCACAAAAGATCTTGCTGTGATTTATGTCAAAGAGGGTTCTTCCTATGTTTTCCTCTAAGACTTTTATAGTGTCTCGTCTTACATTTAGGTCTCTAATCCATTTTGAGTTTATTTTTGTGTATGGTGTTAGGGAGTGTTCTAATTTCATTCTTTTACATGTAGCTGTCCAGTTTTCCCAACACCACTTATGGAAGAGACTGTCTTTTCTCCATTGTATATCCTTGCCTCCTTTGTCGTAGATTAGTTGACCATAGGTGCGTGGGTTTATCTCTGGGCTTTCTATCTTTGTTCCATTGATCTATGTTTCTGTTTTTGTGCCAGTACCATATTATCTTGATTACTGTAGCTTTGTAGTATAGTCTGAAGTCAGGGAGTCTGAGTCCTCCAGCTCAGTTTCTTTCCCTCAAGATTGCTTTGGCTATTCGGGGTCTTTTGTGTTTCCATACAAATTTTAAGATGATTTGTTCTAGTTCCATAAAAAATGCCATTGGTTATTTGATAGGGATTGCATTGAATCTGTAGATTGCTTTGGGTAGTAGAGTCATTTTCACAATATTGATTCTTCCAATCCAAGAACATGGTATATCTCTCCATCTGTTGGTATATCATCTTTAATTTCTTTCATCAGTGTCTTATAGTTTTCTGCATACAGGTCTTTTGTCTCCCTAGGTAGGTTTATTCCTAGGTATTTTATTCTTTTTGTTGCAATCGTAAATGGGAGTGTTTCCTTAATTTCTCTTTCAGATTTTTCATCATTAGTGTATAGGAATGCAAGGGATTTCTATGCATTAATTTTGTATCCTGCAACTTTACCAAATTCAGTGATTAGCTCTAGTAGTTTTCTGGTGGCATCTTTACGATTCTCTATGTATAGTATCATGTCATCTGCAAACAGTGACAGTTTTACTTCTTTTCAAATTTGTATTCCTTTTATTTCTTTTTCTTCTCTGATTGCCATGGCTAGGACTTCCAAAACTATGTTGAATAATAGTGGTGAGAGTGGACATCCTTGTCTTGTTCCTGATCTTAGAGGAAATGCTTTCAGTTTTTCATCATTGAGAATGATGTTTGCTGTGGGTTTGTCATATATGGCCTTTAATATGTTGAGGTAGGTTCCCTCTATGCCCACTTTCTGGAGAGTTTTTATCATAAATGGGTGTTGAATTTTGTCAAAAGCTTTCTCTGCATCTATTGAGATGATCATATGGTTTTTCTCCTTCAATTTGTTAATACGGTGTATCACGTTGATTGATTTGCGTATATTGAAGAATCCTTGCATCCCTGGGATAAATCCCACTTGATCATGGTGTATGACCCTTTTAATGTGTTGTTGGATTCTGATTGCTAGTATTTTGTTGAGGATTTTTGCATCTATATTCATCAGTGATATTGGTCTGTAATTTTCTTTTTTTGTAGTATCTTTGTCTGGTTTTGGTATCAGGGTGATGGTGGCCTCATAGAATGAGTTTGTGAGTGTTCCTTCATCTGCAGTTTTTTTGAAGAGTTCGAGAAGGATGGGTGTTAGCTGTTCTCTAAATGTTTGATAGAATTCACGTGTGAAGCCATCTGGTCCTGGGCTTTTTTTTGTTGGAAGATTTTAAATCACAGTTTCAATTTCATTACTTGTGATTGGTCTGTTCATATTTTCTATTTCTTCCTGGCTCAGTCTTGGAAGGTTATGCCTTTGTAAGAACTTGTCCATTTCTTCTAGGTTGTCCATTTTACTGGCATAGAGTTGCTTGTAGTAGTCTCTTAGGATGCTTTGTATTTCCGTGGCATCGTTGTAACTTTTCCTTTTTCATTTCTAATTTTATTGATATGAGTCCTCTCCCTCTTTTTCTTGATGAGTCTGGCAAATGGTTTATCAATTTTGTTTATGTTCTCCAAGAACCAGCTGTTAGTTTTATTGATCTCTGCTATTGTTTTCTTTGTTTCTTTTTCATTTATTTCTGCTCTGATCTTTATAATTTCTTTCCTTCTGCTAACTTTGGGTTTTGTTTATTCTTCTTTCTCTAGTTCCTTTAGGTGTAAGGTTAGATTCTTTATTTGAGATTTTTCTTGTTTCTTGAGGTAGGCTTTTATAGCTATAATCTTCCCTCTTAGAACTGCTTTTGCTGCATCCCATAGGTTTTGGATCATCGTGTTTTCATTGTCATTTGTCTTTAGGTATTTTTTGATCTTCTATTTGATTTCTTCAGTAATCTCTTGGTTATTTAATAATGTATTGTTTAGCCTCCATGTGTTTGTGTTTTTTACGTTTTTTTTCCCAGTAATTCATTTCTAATCTCATAGCATTGTGGTCAGAAAAGATGCTTGACATGATTTTAATTTTCTTAAATTTACTGAGGCTTGATCTGTGACCCGAGATGTGATCTGTCCTGGAGAATGTTCCATGCTAACTTGAGAAGCAGTGTAATCTGCTGTTTTTGGATGGAATGTCCTATAAATATCAACTAAATCTATCTGGTCTATTGTGTCTTTTAAAGCTTGTGTTTCCTTATTTATTTTCATTTTGGATGATCTGTTCATTGGTGTAAGTGAGGTGTTAAAGTCCCCCACTATTATTGTGCTACTGTCAATTTCCCCTTTTATAACTGTTAGCAGTTGCCTTATGTATTGAAGTGCTCCTATGTTGGGTGCATATATATTTATAATTGTTATATCTTCTTTTTGGATTGAGCCCTTGATCATTGTGTAGTGTCCTTCCTTGTCTCTTGTAGCATTCTTTATTTTAAAGTCTATTTTATCTGATATGAGTATTGCTACTCCAGCTTTCTTTTGATTTCCATTTGCATGGAATATCTTTTTCCATCACCTCAATTTCAGTCTGTATGTGTCCCTAGGTTTGAAGTGGTTCTCTTGTAGACAGCATATATGTGGGTCCTGTTTTTGTATCCATTCAGCAAGCCTCTGTCTTTGGTTGGAGAATTTAATCCATTCACGTTTAAGGTAATTATAGAAATGTATGTTCCTAGTACCATTTTCTTAATTGTTTTGGGTTTGTTTTTGTAGGTCCTTTTCTTCTCTTGTGTTTCCCACTTAGAGAAGTTCCTTTAGCATTTGTTGTAGAGCTGGTTTGGTCGTGCTGAATTCTCTTAGCTTTTGCTTGTCTGTAAAGCTTTTGATTTCTCCATCGAATCTGAATGAGATCCTTGCTGGGTAGAGTAATCTTGGTTGTAGGTTCTTCCCTTTCATCACGTTAAGTATATCATGCCACTCCCTTCTGGCCTGTAGAGTTTCTGCTGAGAAATCAGCTGTTAATCTTATGGGAGCTCCCTTGTATGTTATTTGTCATTTTTCCCTTGCTGCTTTCAATAATTTTTCTTTGTCTTTAATTTTTGCCAGTATGATTATTATGTGTCTCGGTGTGTTTCTCCTTGGTTTATCCTGTATGGGACTCTCTGCGCTTCCTGGATTTGGGTAGCTATTTCCTTTCCCATGTTAGAGAAGTTTTCGACTATAATCTCTTCAAATATTCTCTTGGGTCCTTTCTCTCTTTCTTCTCCTTCTGGGACCCCTATAATGTGAATGCTGTTGTGTTTATTGTTGTCCCAGAGGTCTCTTAGGCTGTTTTCATTTCTTTTCATTTTTTTTTCTTTATTTTGTTCTGCAGCTGTGAATTCCACCATTCTGTCTTCCAGGTCACATATCCATTCTTCTGCCTCAGTTATTCTGGTATTGATTCCTTCTAGTGTAGTTTTCATTTCAGTTATTTTATTGTTCATCTCTGTTTGTTTGTTCTTTAATTCTTCTAAGTCTTTGTTAAACATTTCTTGCATCTTCTCGATCTTTGCCTCCATTCTTTTTCCCAGGTCCTGGATCATCTTCACTATCATTATTCTGAATTCTTTTTCTGGAAGGTTGCCTATCTCCACTTCATTTAGTTGTTTGTCTGGGGTTTTATCTTGTTCCTTTATCTGGTACATAGCCCTCTGCCTTTTCATCTTGTCTGTCTTTCTGTGAATGTGGTTTTTGTTCCACAGGCTGCAGGATTGTAGTTCTTCTTGCTTCTGCTGTCTGCCCTCTGGTGGATGAGGCTATCTAAGAGGCTTGAGCAAGTTTCCTGATGGGAGGGACTGGTGATGGGTAGAGCTGGGTGTTGCTCTGGTGGGCAGAGCTTAGTAAAACTTTAATCTGCTTTTCTGCTGATGGGTGGGGCTGGGTTCCCTCCCTGTTGGTTGTTTGGCCTGAGGTGACCCAACCCTGGAGAGTACCTGGCTCTTTGGTGGGGCTAATGGCAGACCCTGGGAAGGGTCACCCCATGGAATACTTCCCGGATCTTCTGCTCCCAGTGTCCTTGTCCCCATGGTGAGCCACAGGGCCCCCCCGACCACGTCTCTTCAGGATACTCTCTAATACTAACAGGTACGTCTGGTTCAGTCTCCTATGGGTCACTGTTCCTTCCCTGGGTCCTGATGCACACAGTACTTTTTTTGTGCCCTCCAAGAGTGGAGTCTCTGTTTCCCCCAGTCCTGTCAGAGTCCTGCAATCAAATCCCACTAGCCTTCAAAGTCTGATTCTCTAGGAATTCCTCCTCCTGTTGCCAGACCCCTAGGTTGGGAAGCCTGACGTGGGGCTCAGAACCTTCACTCCAGTGGGTGGACTTCTGTGGTATAAGTGTTCTCCAGTTTGTGAGTCACCCACCTAGCAGTTATGGGATTTGATTTTATTGTGATTGAGCCCCTCCTACTATCTCATTGTGGCTTCTCCTTTGTCTTTGTATGTGGGATATCTTTTTTGGTGAGTTCCAGTGTCTTCCTGTTGATGATTGCTGTTGGGTGGTTTTCTTAATAGAATTTTGAAAATTTGATAAGCAAAAAGATGCTTTCTTTCTTAACTCATATTTCTTTAATTACCAATGGATGAATGTATTTTCATGTTTATTATTTCTATGTGTGCATATGTATATGTGTATGTAGAGACACACATACACATATAGTATGCAGGTGTGTATGTATAAGTGTCTAAGTTGCCTTTTATGTCCTTTGCCCAAATTTTTCTTGGTATGTTGAAAGTTTACTATATTGTGTAATGCAAATATCTTTTCCAGTTTGTCTTTTACGTTTGTTCATAGAGTCTTTTGATATATTCAGCCAAATTTAATAATTGTTTCTTTTGTGGTTTTTGTTGTGCATGGGAAGGCCTTCCCCAGCCCCAGGGAAGAGGAACTTTGATGGGAGGTGGGTGTTCTGTGGCGGGAAACAAAAGGGAGTAGACAGAAAGGCTGATTAAGCCTGCGGTTAACTCCACAATCCTGACAAAGGCTCTGGAAGTGCGTCTTCTACCTCCTTAATTTTACAGATGAAGAAGCAGAGGTCCCGAGAGAATAAGAAATAAGATTGAAGTGTCAGATTACAAAATCTCCTAATAAGAGCTTATCCATAAAGGGATATATTACATTTTTATAAGAAATAATTAATTTAGTGTGGGTGAAAAGCAAAAAAAAAACTATGCCTTTTGTGTTCTTTCTTATATTCTTATGTCGGTCACAACACTGTAATAAAGAATTTAGAATGCCCCTGAAAGCTGATTACATCTTCACATGTAGAATGGATGGTTCTAATTTCTTTTTATCGATTGTGTAGCATTTAATAAAAGCTGTATGGATGTCATGGTGCTTACCCAAAGCAAACTCACTGCAGCAATCATCATCCATCTATAATTGTTAATAGTTCTACAAATTAAGCTGGAGCGACTTGAAACTGAAGAGGAAGAACAGGCTGTATAGTATTCAATATATGGCAGTTTGTCTTGTTGGCTAAAGGAGTAGAAGCAAACAACAAATGATAGAATATTCCAGAAGCACGCCTTGCATCTATGAGGTGGAATATTAACTAATCTATGAGGCTGCCAGATTTAACAAATAAAAATATAGGACACCCACTTAAGTTTGAGTTTCAGATAAACAATGAATAATTTTAGGGTAAGTATGTCCCACATAATGCATAGGGCATACTTCACTGAAAAATTATTCACTGTTTATCTGAAATTCAAATTTAATGAGGCATCCTGCATTTTATCTGGCAACGCTGGCAAGCGGGACATTTTGTTGCACATATTGAAATACTAAACCCCTTGCATGCATTGTACGGGGCTGGTTCTTTATCATTCCTATTACACTAGCCAAATGAACAAGCTACTTTCAAGGAAAAGTCCACCAAGAATCTCACATTGATGTGAAAATTAGCAATGAGAAGCAGAGACATTGTATTAATTCCAAAGGGCTGCCATGACAAAATACCACAGACTCGTGGCTCAAAATAACAGAAATTTGTTGTCCCACAGTTCTGGAGACTGGCAGTCTGAAATCAACAGGGCCATGCTCCCTCTGAAACCAGCAGGGGACCCCTTCCTGCCTCTTCCTCGCTTCTAGAGGTTTGCCAGTAATCCTTGGCGTTCCTTGGTTTGCAGCTGGCTGCAGCACTTGATCTCTGCCTCTGTTGTCACATGGCATTCCCCTGTGTGTCTCTGTCTTCACATGGCATTTTCCTTTTATAAGGACACCAGTCATATTGGGTTAAGACCCACCCTGATGACCTCATCTTAATCTGATTACATCTGTAAAGACCCTGTTTCCAAATAGTCACATTCACATGTACTGGGGGTTAGGACTTAAACATATCTTTTTTGGGGACATGATTCAACCTATAACAAATGTGATCACTGAATATCTTTGATGATATATAAAAAATTGGAAAGTAACTTTAACTGTACTCATTTTATTATTTGCTAATTTTAAGTACAGATACTGATTGGGCAATCAGCTCCTATTCAGTTTTTCTCAATTGGAAAGATTTTCATTTTTAAAAGAACAAACAGAAATTTTTATGTGGGATCGTTGAATTTAGTCTTCTACCTTTGGCCTGCAACCCAAACTTGATGTTAGAAGGAGGAAGCTCTAGGGACTGCAGAAGTTTATATTGCCTTGAACATAAGGTGAAATGTTTTTTTTAAAGGAAAATAAGAGTTATTGCCATGGACTTTCAGGTGTGATAGTCAAGTGAAGACTCCTTCTGCAGTCCCAGAGGGACCCCTCATATCCACATGACTTTTAGTACAATTGTCCCAGAAAAGGAGGGGGAGATGTTATAAAGCCTTCAGAAAATTTTACTTTCAAAACTTGTAGAGCATTTTTATCTTAAAGTGCTTTGGAGGAGTCTTCAGACAACGACAAAGTCAGAGCAACTTCTTAGTGACAGCCAGGTTGTAAAGGAGAGGCTGGACCAGCAGCAAAGGTGGCCAAATAACACTTAGGTTTAAGTTATGATATTAACAACACAGGGGATAGTTAATCAAAGGCTAGACCAGTTCAATTTTCTAATTCCGAATAAGTCAAGGAAAGAAGGACATTTGAATATGTTTATTTTTGGAAAGATGATATGACAACATTAAAGAAATATTTGAAAAAAATTACCCTAATCTCAGAAAACTTAGACAAATATGTTCGTTTCTGTGACTTTCCACTCCTTTTGTAATACAGTGACATACCATTTTAAGGTTAGTGTTTCCCTACGAAAAGTAAAGCATATTTTTTGTTAATGAAAATATTTCGTTCTTTGAAAATAAAGACCACCCAACTTTAAAAGACTTCTCCTGCTTGGGCCTGTTATGGAAAAGATTACAATAAAAAATGTTAATAAATTGTTTGACACGATAAATAAGGTTGGTTTGTCAAGTCAGGGTCTTTGGTTGTCCTTGGGAAGGGTTGCATACTGAGTGTCTTAAGTGCAAACTTGTGATTCAGATTTACAGATGTTTCACCCCACAAACTTAAGTCTAGATATAAGGAATTATTGTATTTCGCATGAGTTTTAGTGCTAATTTGGAGTAGGAGGAACTGCTTTTGGAAATGGATTAATGAGGAACTACTTTTGGAAATGGATTAATCTCTGGTCTGTTAATTTTTCACAGTGTATTTTTAGGCAACCTCTATTAGTCGCTAGCATTGTTTCTCTGACAGCTTTCACTTTGTAATTAGAATAATGTATTTTCTTGGCAAATCCTGATCCAGTATTCGATGCTAGGGTGTTTCCAAGATAGGAAGGGCCTTGATAAAGTGGTGGCGGAGTGATAGGGGAGCCTGTCTGCATCTCTTCTTGGCCACATTTTAAAGTTGAACCATTGGTTGTATCAACCCTCTCCTATCGTTCACTTCCTTTGCTTCACCTTTTCTGGTGCCTCAAAGCTGGTGCCACTGAAGCCGCTTATATATCCACCCCATCCTGTCCCAGGTTCAGAGCCAGTCCTCACTGAGACAGGACATGCACCGTGTCAGGTCCCTTACTCTCTGCTTAGCAATAGTCATTTTCCTAAACCTGAGATGTGAGTACTCTTGGAGGCCCCTGCCCACTCCCTGGTTCTCTTTTGTTGCCAGCCCGGGTTTCATGCTTCAGTGACTACTGGGCTCCAACACTCTCTTCTTCTCCATCCTGGGTGTGCAGTGACCTGCTCTGGCTGTCAGCTTTGGTGCCTGTTAATTTGTCTTGTTCTTGCTAAGCCTTCTCCCCAGAGCCAGGATAGGTAACATAAGCTCTGCTTCCAGGATAAGTAACATAAGCTCTGCTTTGCCCTGGAGAAGTGCTATCATGTCATTCTGGAATCTTTCTTGACTCTGGATTTACAGCTTCTATTCTCCACTCATGTGCTGAGTAGCCTCCCACAATCTTCTCTTGCACTTCCTTGGTGGAACTTTGTTTCAGCCACTGATGTTCATTCCATTGTGCCCAGCCCATGTTCCTTTGCTGACTGGGTCTGTTTCAGGCAACTGTCCTAACCTGGTTCTGAGGCATATCTGCAGTATCCTTAACCCCCTTCCTTCCTGCTGGGAAACTCCATCTGTCTGATACTGTGTTCTGAGACATAACAAGATGGGCCCATTGTTTCTGAACCATTTGTGGGTTTTTGTCTTGACATATTGAGTCTCCCAAAGTTCCTTCCATTTCTGCATTACCTTTTCAGAGCTGTGGTAGAGAGAACTTACGGCACATGCAAAAAGCATTTGTTAATTGAGTGCATGAATAATTGAATGAATGAATGAACAACCCATTGAGGGTTGTTCAGCTTAAAAGTCCAAAGCTCAGGTAGGATTTTAGACAGAGGTCACTCACAGTAGATAGAAGAGCTGGGATTCCAAACTACTTACGCTTGGCTTCAATACCCATAAGAAAACACCAAAAGTGACAGCTAATTGATGTAGTGGAAGCAATACTCATAATCTTCTCCCTTGCTAGGGAGTGTTTTGACAGCTAAAGAGGAAACATTGATAGCTTTTAACCTTTTTACATGGTTTCTAGTTTTATTGATTGTGTCTTTATGTGTTGACTGTGAACTATTATACTGCTGCAGTGTCGGTGATTATGCTGGAGAAATGGCAATTGCTTCGTGTGTGAGTGACCCAGGCAGTGTGTGATGCTCCACGAGGGCAGTGAAATTAGAGGGGTCTCTTGAGAAGCCCCTGGGAGGAGAAAAGCACCCAATGGGGTTTGAGACTTGATTAGTCCTATGGTTATTTTGTAACATGAGGCAAACATGTACCCCAAACAATGGGCCTGATATTTTGTCGTTATATCTCAGGGCTGTTTTTTCTTATTGTGGGAAGAAGGATGTTTTTTCTTATCATGGGAAAGTCTTAGGAAGGTGTTTGGAGGCTCTTATATATGCCCCGGTGCTTGAGATAGTCTATGCAAAGGCTCTTAATCTGTTCTCCGTGTGTGTGTGTGTGTTTGTGTGGGTATGTGTGATTTTGTTTTGTTTTTGTAACGTGGATCCTTTTGGCATTTAGAAAAATGTCTTTGAATGCATAAAATGAAACATATAGGATTACATATATATGTAACAATTTTTATTGAAATCTAGTAATCACAAGGTAGTAGCGCTAGTAACTGCTGTAATTTTGAAGTAGTGATGTGTACAAATAATATGGCAAAAAGTCAGCAACATGTGATATGCTAGGAAAATATCTGGGATTTCTGTTGGTGGCAAATTCCTAGATGTTTCTAATTACTGTGGTTTGTGCTCTATATTATAATAGAAGGAAACCCAAGTTAGAGGTTTGTGGGGGAAAAAATGTAATTATTTCCAACCCAAGTTCACAATGCCTTGGTGAAGAACCCCTTCTCTTTGGGTAGGGGGACAAACTGGCTGTAAAGCAGTCACTACAAACTCAGTCACCCAGGCCTCCTCATAGGTGGCAGAGAGATCCATAAGGCAATTATTGTGTGACAATTGAGCCCGGATTCATCACTTCACCTCTTTATGCATCTCTTTCTTCTGTGTCACTGAATGAGATATGCTGGCTCCATCTTTACCCAAAGGTTAAATGTAGTGATCTATGTCAAATAAAATATGTCACATGTCTTCAGGTCCTTAGAAGCAAAGTCAATATTTAGTAGGTGTAATTTCATCTAGACAAATGTAGGGAAAATTAAACGGGAGAGATTAGTTTTCATTATTCATGATTCTATCTTTACCCAGTTTTTTTTTCTTTGATGCCCTTCTTAATAAATATTGCCTTGTGATGATTATTTCCAGGATCATTTTTCCAGGATCATAATGAAAACAAACTGGTTAGTCTCATTTCCTCCTTTAGTAAAATGTGGTTTGTTATCATATTATTATTAATGATTAAAAAATTTCTTTGTTAGTTGAAAGATACTGAAAAAAAAAACCCAAAAAAGCCAAAATAAGGAAAAATCACCTTCAATTCCTCAACTATTTTGGGGAGCTACATAAAAAAAGAAAGGAAAGTTATTGTGTTCTCTGAACCCCTACTCCACAAGATAAACACAGTTAATAGTGTGGGTTTAAAAAAATTTTTTTTTCAACTTTTCTAGCCTGGTATCTGTGTGTGTGCATACTTGTTTTTCTGTGTATGTGTGCATGTGTGTATGCATATGTGTTTGCGTGTGTGTGTATGTATTTTACTTATCATTGTAATCAGCTGTGGTAACTCTAATTCTATCTGGGATGCTTTTCCATACCCTTTCTTTGGCAAGATCAGTGTTTTTAGAGATGGCACTTCGTCTATTCCATGTGGTCCTTGGGGGTTGGTCACAGAGCACTGCTCACCCCTGATACAGGGGCAAAAATTGAGACCTGAGCCTGGCTGGCTGTAGGGATTGATTAGTCAGGAACAGGCATTTGTAGGATATTATCTAGGTTGATTCACTCGACAACCTTTCAACACCTGCTTCTGTTGCTCTCCTTTGCTATTGAGTTTGGAATGCTAAAATTTCCCAGATACCTTTGCAGTGGTTGTGAGCACGTGACACCATTCAGCCAGTAAAAAGGAAACAAGAAGCCTGCATATGCTTTGGGGGAAGCCTTTATTTCCCTGTTGCAGATCGTCCTTCTTTCTTCTCAGCCTGTCCCCAGAGATGCGTTAGCTTGAGCAACAGTTGCCACCTTGAGACCACAAGGAAGGTGGAGAGAACTGCATGGCTGTGAACGGAGGCCAGCAGCTGCCTACTTTGAGGACTTATCGTGGTATGGGGGGAAAACCCCAAACTCTTATATGTTGAAACTAATATTAATTGGGTTTTCTCTCACTTGCCTCTAAATGCAAACCTTGACTAATTCAACCTGTGTCTCAAGCTCGAGCTATCCTTTCCCCCTCAGACTTTTCTTTGGGAGGTGAAGGGGATGACAGCCTCTTTCTCTGGGGCTGCTCGGTTGGATGGATGGGAGTCTGGGCTTCCGAGGGGCTGCTTCAGCTACCCTGGGGAAAGGATTTATTTGAAGAACAAAACTAAGGAGTGACAGCCCAGGAGAGTAAGAGAGGCCTGATGCATCCTTTGAGTTCCTGGTTGCAGCCTTGTCTAAAGCCAGGAGCTCCAGATTTATAACATTTCCTTCTTTGCCCTGCGTGATTTTTAGCTATGTTTCTCTCACTTAGGATCAACAGACTTCTGACTACTTGGGTCTATAAGTGCCTCATTCTCCTACACTCACATATAGGCCTCCATTCCAGAGTTGCCCAGGGTTAGTTTAATATGTGTTTTCCAAGATACTTATATTTATATTTGTGAGATACACACATACAATGCATATATACACATAGGTAGTTTATATTTAAACATAAATGGCATCGTATTTTTATGCATCTTAACAACACATTTTGAATATCTCTATTTTAGCATGTATAGATCTACCTAAATCTTTTTAACAGATGCTTAATATTTCATGGAATGGTTTTACCAAAAATTTGTTTAATCATTTCTCTTGATGGAATTGAGATTATTTTCCTATTTCTCTGACTACAGGCAATACAGCAGTGAACTTTCTTGCAAGAAACCCTTTCACAAAAGTGCAAGTATTTTCTAGGATGTATTTTTACAGGTGCATCAAAGGATTTTTTTACAGGGTGTCAAAGGATTTGTATGTTTTGATATTTTAATGGATTCTGGGCAACTTATTTGCACAAAAATTATATTAGTTTTTACTCCCACTTATCCCCGTATACAATGGTTGATTTAAAAAATGTTGTCAAACCAATAGTCAAAAAATCATCACATTGTTTTGGTTATGTTTTCCTGGCTACTGATGAAGTTGAGCTTATTTTAAAATACTTACTGACCATTTATAGTTATTTTGTGAACTGCTTTTTCACATTCTTTGCACATTTTTTTCTATGAGTTTGTTTGCCTTTCTCTTTATTACTTTGTAGGAGTTCTTTGTGTATTAAGGAATATATTAACTTTTGAATGGCTATGAGCATTGCAAATAATTTCTTCTAGGTATTTTTTTGGAGGTGTATTTTTTTGGCTTTTTTTAAATTAGTTTCTGCTTTATAACAAAGTGAATCAGTCATACATATACATCTGTTCCCACATCCCTTCCCTCGTGCATCTCCCTCCCTCCCACCCTCCCTGTCCCACCCCTCCAGGCGGTCACAAAGCACCGAGCTGATCTCCCTGTGCTATGCGGCTGCTTCCCACTATCTATCTACCATATGTTTGGTACTGTATATATGTCCATGCCTCTCTTTCGCTTTGTCACAGCTTACCCTTCCCCCTCCCCATATCCACAAGTCCATTCTCAGTAGGTCTGTGTCTTTATTCCTAGGTTCTTCATGACATTTTTTTTCTTAAATTCCATATATATGTGTTAGCATACGGTATTTGTCTTTCTCTTTCTGACTTACTTCACTCTGTATGACAGACTCTAGGTCTATCTACCTCATTACAAATAGCTCTGTTTCATTTCTTTTTATGGCTGAGTAATATTCCATTGTATATATGTGCCACATCTTCTGTATCCATTCATCCGATGATGGACACTTAGGTTGTTTCCAGCTCCGGGCTATTGTGAATAGAGCTGCAATGAACATTTTGGTACATGTCTCTTTTTGAATTATGGTTTTCTCAGGGTATATGCCTAGTAGTGGGATTGCTGGGTCATATGGTAGTTCTATTTTTAGTTTTTTAAGGAACCTCCATACTGTTCTCCATAGCGGCTGTACCAATTCACATTCCCACCAGCAGTGCAAGAGGGTTCCCTTTTCTCCACACCCTCTCCAGCATTTATTGTTTCTAGATTTCTTGATGATGGCCATTCTGACTGGTGTGAGATGATATCTCATTGTAGTTTTGATTTGCATTTCTCTAATGATTAATGATGTTGAGCATTCTTTCATGTGTTTGTTGGCAGTCTGTATATCTTCTTTGGAGAAATGCCTATTTAGGTCTTCTGCCCATTTTTGGATTGGGTTGTTTGTTTTTTTGCTATTGAGCTGCTTATAAATTTTGGAGATCAGTCCTTTGTCAGTTGCTTCATTGGCAAATATTTTCTCCCATTCTGAGGGTTGTCTTTTGGTCTTGTTTATGGTTTCCTTTGCTGTGCAAAAGCTTTGAAGTTTCATTAGGTCCCATTTGTTTATTTTTGTTTTTATGTCCATTTCTCTAGGAGGTGGGTCAAAAAGGATCTTGCTGTGATTTATGTCATAGAATGTTCTGCCTATGTTTTCCTCTAAGAGTTTGATAGTTTCTGGCCTTACATTTAGGTCTTTAATCCATTTTGAGCTTATTTTTGTGTATGGTGTTAGGGAATGATCTAATCTCATACTTTTACATGTCCCTGTCCAGTTTTCCCAGCACCACTTAGTGAAGAGGCTGTCCTTTCTCCACTGTACATTCCTGCCTCCTTTATCAAAGATAAGGTGACCATATGTGCGTGGGTTTATGTCTGGGCTTTCTCTCCTGTTCCATTGATCTATCTGTCTGTTTTTGTGCCAGTACCACACTGTCTTGATTACTGTAGCTTTATAGTATAGTCTGAAGTCAGGGAGCCTGATTCCTCCAGCTCCGTTTTTTGTTCTCAAGATTGCTTTGGCTATTCGGGGTCTTTTTTGTTTCCATACAAATTGTGAAGTTTTTTGTTCTAGTTCTGTGAAAAATGCCAGTAGTAGTTTGATAGGGATTACACTGAATCTGTAGATTGCTTTGGGTAGTAGAGTCATTTTCACAATGTTGATTCTTCTAATCCAGGAACAGGGTATATCTCTCCATCTATTTGTATCATCTTTAATTTCTTTTATCAGTGTCTTATAATTTTATGCATACAGGTCTTTTGTCTCCTTAGGTAGGTTTATTCCTAGGTATTGTATTCTTATTGTTGCAGTGGTAAATGAGAGTGTTTTCTTGATTTCACTTTCAGATTTTTCATCATTACTATTCAGGAATGCCAGAGATTTCTGTGAATTAATTTTGTATCCTGCTACTTTACCAAATTCATTGATTAGGTCTAGTAGTTTTCTGGTAGCATCTTTAGGATTCTCTATGTATAGTATCATGTCATCTGCAAACAGTGACAGCTTTACTTCTTCTTTTCCAATTTGGATTCCTTTTATTTCCTTTTCTTCTCTGATTGCTGTGGCTAAAACTTCCAAAACTATGTTGAATAAGAGAGGTGAGAGTGGGCAGCCTTGTCTTGTTCCTGATCTTAGTGGAAATGGTTTCAGTTTTTCACCATTGAGGACGATGTTGGCTGTGGGTTTGTCATATATGGCCTTTATTATGTTGAGGAAAGTTCCCTCTGTGCCTACTTTCTGCAGGGTTTTTATCATAAATGGGTGTTGAATTTTGTCGAAAGCTTTCTCTGCATCTATTGAGATGATCATATGGTTTTTCTTCTTCAACTTGTTAATATTGTGTATCACATTGATTGATTTGCGTATATTGAAGAATCCTTGCATTCCTGGAATAAACCCCACTTGATCATGGTGTATGATCCTTTTAATGTGCTGTTGGATTCTGTTTGCTAGTATTTGGTTGAGGATTTTTGCATCTATGTTCATCAGTGATATTGGCCTGTAGTTTTCTTTCTTTGTGACATCCTTGTCTGGTTTTGGTATCAAGGTGATGGTGGCCTCGCAGAATGAGTTTGGGAGTGTTCCTCCCTCTGCTCTATTATGCAAGAGTTTGAGAAGAATAGGTGTTAGCTTTTCTCTAAATGTTTGATAGAATTCGCCTGTGAAGCCATCTGGTCCTGGGCTTTTGTTTGTTGGAAGATTTTTTATCACAGTTTCAATTTCAGTGCTTGTGATTGGTCTGTTCATATTTTCTGTTTCTTCCTGATTCAACCTTGGCAGGTTGTGCATTTCTAAGAATTTGTCCATTTCTTCCAGGTTGTCCATTTTATTGGCATAGTGTTGCTCATAGCAATCTCTCATGATCTTTTGTATTTTTGCAGTGTCAGTTGTTACTTCTCCTTTTTCATTTCTAATACTATTGATTTGAGTCTTCTCCCTTCTTTTCTTGATGAGTCTGGCTAATGGTTTGTCTATTTTGTTTATCTTCTCAAAGAACCAGCTTTTAGTTTTATTGATCTTTGCTATCGTTTCCTTCATTTCTTTTTCATTTATTTCTGATCTGATCTTTATGAGTTCTTTCCTTCTGCTAACTTTGGGGTTTTTTTGTTCTTCTTTCTCTAATTGCTTTAGGTGCAGGGTCAGGGTGTCTACTCGAGATGTTTCCTGTTTCTTAAGGTGGGATTGTATTGCTATAAACTTCCCCCTTAGAACTGCTTTTGCTGCGTCCCATAGGTTTTGGGTCGTCGTTCCTCCATTGTCATTTTTTTCTAGGTATTTTTTAATTTCCTCTTTGATTTCTTCAGTGATCACTTCGTTTTTGAGTAGTGTATTGTTTAGCCTCCATGTGTTTGTATTTTTTACAGATCTTTTCCTGTGATTGATGTCTAGTCTCATAGCATTGTGGTCAGAAAAGATCCTTGATACAATTTCAATTTTCTTAAATTTACCAAGGCTTGATTTGTGACCCAAGATATGATCTATCCTGGAGAATGTTCCATGAGCACTTGAGATAAATGTGTATTCTGTTGTTTTTGGATGGAATGTCCTATAAATATCAATTAAGTCCATCTTGTTTAATGTATCATTTAAAGCTTGTGTTTCCTTATTTATTTTCATTTTGGATGATCTGTCCATTGGTGAAAGTGGGGTGTTAAAGTCCCCTTCTATGAGTGTGTTACTGTCGACTTCCCCTTTAATGGCTGTTAGTATTTGCCTTATGTATTGAGGTGCTCCTATGTTGGGTGCATAACTATTTACAATTGTTATATCTTCTTCTTGGATCGATCCCTTGATCATTATGTAGTGTCCTTCTTTGTCTCTTCTAATAGTCTTTATTTTAAAGTCTATTTTGTCTGATATAAGAATTGCTACTCCAGCTTTCTTTTGATTTCCATTTGCATAGAATATCTTTTTCCATCCCCTTACTTTCAATCTGTATGTGTCTCTAGGTCTGAAGTGGGTCTCTTGTAGACAGCATATAGATGGGTCTTGTTTTTGTATCCATTCAGCCACTCTGTGTCTTTTGGTGGGAGCATTTAGTCCATTTACATTTAAGGTAATTATTGATATGTATGTTCCTATTCCCATTTCCTTAATTGCTTTGGGTTCGTTATTGTAGGTATATTCCTTCTGTTGTGTTTCTTGCCTAGAGAAGTTCCTTGAGCATTTGTTGTAAAGCTGGTTTGGTGGTGCTGAACTCTCTCAGCTTTTGCTTGTCTGTAAACATTTTAATTTCTCCATCAAATCTGAATGAGATCCTTGCTGGGTAGAGTAATCTTGGTTGCAGGTTTTTCTCCTTCATCACTTTAAGTATGTCCTGCCACTCCCTTCTGGCTTGTAGAGTTTCTGCTGAGAGATCAGCTGTTAACCTGATGGAGATTCCCTTGTGTGTTATTTGTTGTTTTTGCCTTGCTGCTTTTAATATGATTTCTTTGTGTTTAATTTTTGACAGTTTGATTAATATGTGTCTTGGCGTATTTCTCCTTGGATTTATTCTGTATGGGACTCTGTGTGCCTCCTGGACTTGATTAACTATTTCCTTTCCCATATTAGGGAAGTTTTCAACTATAATCTCTTCAAATATTTTCTCAGTCCCTTTCTTTTTCTCTTCTTCTTCTGGAACCCCTATAATTCGAATGTTGGTGCATTTAATGTTGTCCCAGAGGTCTCTGAGACTGTCCTCTGTTCTTTTCATTCTTTTTTCTTTATTTTGCTCTGCAGCAGTTATTTCCACTATTTTATCTTCCACCTCACTTATCCGTTCTTCTGCCTCAGTTATTCTGCTATTGATCCCATCTAGAGTATTTTTCATTTCATTTATTGTGTTTTTAATCGATGCTTGATTCATCTTTAGTTCTTCTAGGTCCTTGTTAACTGTTTCTTGCATTTTGTCTATTCTATTTCCAAGATTTTGGATCTTGGAAATAGAATCTTGGATCATCTTTAGTATCATTATTCTGAATTCTTTTTCAGGTAGACTGCCTATTTTCTCTTCATTTGTTAGGTCTGGTGGGTTTTTATCTTGCTCCTTCTCCTGCTGTGTGTTTTTCTGTCTTCTCATTTTGCTTATGTTACTGTGTTTGGGGTCTCCTTTTTGCAGGCTGGAGGTTCGTAGTTCCCGTTGTTTTTGGTGTCTGTCCCCAGTGGCTAAGGTTGTTTCAGTGGGTTGTGTAGGCTTCCTGGTGGAGGGGACTAGTGCCTGTGTTCTGGTGGTTGAGGCTGGATCTTGTCTTTCTGGTGGACAGGTCCACGTCTGGTGGTGTGTTTTGGGGTGTCTGTGGACTTTTTATGATTTTAGGCAGCCTCTCTGCTAACGGGTGGGGTTGTGTTCCTGTCTTGCTAGTTGTTTGGCATAGGGTGTCCAGCACTGTAGCTTGCTGGTCGTTGAGTGAAGCTGGGTGCTGGTGTTGAGATGGAGATCTCTGGGAGATTTTCGCCATTTGATCTTATGTGGAGCTGGGAGGTCTCTTGTGGACCAGTGTCCTGAAGTTGGCTCTCCCACCTCAGAGGCACAGCACTGACTCCTGGCTCCTCAATTTGGGATGATTTGTTGTCTATTCATGTATTCCACAGATGCAGGGTACATCAAGTTGATTGTGGAGCTTTAATCCGCTGCTTCTGTGTCTGCTGGGAGAGATTTCCCTTTCTCTTCTTTGTTCTCACAGCTCCTGGGTCTCAGCTTTGGATTTGGCCCCACCTCTCCGTGTAGGTCGCCGGAGGGCGTCTGTTCTTCACTCAGACAGGACAGGGTTCCAAAAATGTATTTTCTAAAAGCAGCTCAAACTAAGGTCCCATTTCTCCTTGGTATTAAGCTGTGATTATTGAAGTTTACTGAAAAATTCTTATTAAAAATATAAGGTCATCACTCCTTTCATCATATATGATTATCTTTTTCTGATCATACATGTAAAACATGTTCATTGCAGATATATCATAAAATAAAATAAACAAGAGAAAAGAGAGTCAGTAATCCCAATGCAGAGACCACAGTTGTTTGATACCTTTCCAGGCTCTTTTCTATATATGTGTGTGTGTACATAAGCATGTATATATATCTTTTTCCAAAAAATGGGACCAAATAATCCATTCTCGTTTGAAACCAGCATTTTGGATTCAATATTTCCACGCCATTAGTTCTACAACATCATTTTTTTTACCTGGCTGCATAATAGTTCATTGTTGTTATAGTGTGCTCTAATATTATTTTAGGTGGGCTGTTTTGAGAATCAGAATATTGAATGTAGAATAATATACTTAAAAGTTCTTAGTAAACCACTATACTAAAGTAAATTGTAATAAATATTCTTTGTTGCCGAAATTTGAAAACCTTTTGTTTGTGGTTATGTTTTTCTGCCTAATCTATCATTTTAGTCTTTGTCTTTTCTGATTCACCAATTCAGAAGAGGTTAAAATAGTACTAAATGAGTTAGGGAAACTTCCTGCTCCAGGACATGGGATTTGAATTCTGTTGCCCTGCAGAAAACTCAAGAAGGGTATTATGTGAGTGTAAGTCATCTTGTATCTTTGGACGGCTGGTGAAGCTGATTCAAAAATGACTCACTCCGTATAATTCTTTATGCATGCTCATCATTTTACATTCCTAATAAAAAATGCGTGACCACTACATGCTATTAGTGGGCAAATGTTCAGTGTAATTTCAGACATAACCTTTTCTGACACCGCCTAATGATTTTTGCTGTGCAAAGAATAATGTCACCTGTAGGGGATGTAATAATGAGCAATTTCGTTATCAATAATAGATAGAACTAGTCAGTGCCAAAGTCCAAATTGTTGGGTAAATTGGTCCCAAGTCCCTAGTGGTCTCTGGTGTTTCTCCATGATTTTCTGAGAATAGTTTCCTTACTGGATGCATGGAAAGCTGGGCAGGTAATATATGAATATCTCCTAAGGAATACTCTTTATCTGGTAGCAAATGCCTGGGTTTGGATAGGAATTGGTAGAACGTTGGGACCTGTATGTTGGAGTAATCTTTAGTTAAAGAAGTTGTTAAACATTTGCATCTTTCTATTACTCACAAGGAAGCTAAGGCACACATACAAGCCAAATAATCCAGGAAGGTATTTTGGTTGGCAGCTGAAGACAAGGTTTATTTTGCTCACGTGTTTGACTATGGTGTTCAAGATATTCAAGGTATTTTCCAACCTTGAAGATCCTTTGGGGGTTTTACCTGAGTCAGAAAAATCTCAGTAAAAGGAACAAAGCATTTTGCTCAAGAGTAAAAACTTCTGAATTTGTCCCAGAAAAATATGGATTGGACTTTAGCAGAGCATTCTTTTTTCAGGCAGGGTTAATAAGGATTAATGTTTTATTTATAATATTAGCTAGAGAAAATGCAGAGATTTCTGTTGCTTCAGAAATCTGCCTGAAGAATTAAAGAGAGAGGATCCCTCCCTTTTCTGGGAAGGACACTGTTCATTGTTGTAGCCCAAGGAGGCTTAGGAACACCTCTGGGGTGCTTTGGGCCTACCTCACTTTCCAGGCTGCTCATGAAATGGTCTCATTTCTATACCTTCCCCCACCCCACCCTAATTAGATTACATGCTGGAGAAATGTGTGTTTAACTGCAATTAAATATCTAGAATTCTATTGTTAAAAAACATATAATAGTCCCCAATCAACTTGCAGTGTAGGAATAAAGCAAGGGAATCATGAAATTGACAAAAATTGTTCAAGTATTCTTAGTAGTCCTGATTAGAGTTTTGGATTCTATTCCTATTGCTTGTCAAAACACAAATCTACCTCCAGTGGTGCTTAGCATAATGTTTGCTTTTCTTATTTATCAATTAAGCACTTTTATATTTACCTTATTAGAAGATTTTTTTTGAAGAGGGGTGGTAGCGATTTATTTATTGATTGTTAAAATGTTGAACTTGACTCTAGATCTGATTTGTTCCAGAAAATAGATTCTAACTATGACTTGTGTCTATTCTCTGATGATATTTGACATAGTTTTCATTAGCAAAGCTGCCCTTTGCTCAATTCCAGTAACTGTTTCTAAGTGATTTCTTTATATTCCTTTTCTTCTATGAATCTTGGAGAATGCTCTGTCCCTACTGTGAGATATCACTGAGCCCTTAGGATGTGTCATTGAGGAGACAGTCTTAGGAGAGTTCAAGAGGGGATTCAAAGGGAGGAGGGTCCATGCTGACACAATGTCAACTCTGTCACCGTTGTCTCTTACATTTCATCCAGTGAACTCCCCATATTATTTCCAGAGACTTCACCATCCTTCTCTGTTCCCACCTTGGTGTTTATATATTTGTTACCTGGCTACCTTTTTTGCTCCAATTGTGGACAGGTAATAACTCCAACAAGAACCTACTCTTCAGGATATACAAAGGAAAGACATTCTTCCCCCAGTTTTTTTCCCCTCAAGGAGATAAAGATAAGAATTTTTTGTCATAGCACAAAATTGTAAATAATTTCAATATCCATTATTGGGGGACGATTAAATAAACCAATTTATCCATACACTGAAATACTGTGTGAATTTTTTTAGAAAAAATGGAGTAAATCTACAAACATGTACAAACATGATCATCTACAATTTTTGTTGAGTAAAAATATCAGATTTCAGAATGTGACTTGAAAGATGATAACATTTATGTAGAAATAACATCATCATATTATTAGATTCATTTTCTTTATAAAATATTTTTTAATGTTGGGAATAATTTGATATTTTGCTTAATTTTTTCGTGTGTATTCTTAAATCAGTTTGGTCTTGTATCAGTTAGCTTTTGCTGTGTAACAAAGAACTCCAAAACAACTCCAAAATCATAGTAGCTTAAAACAGTGGCTTGGTTGACTGGATGGTTCTCCTTCTACCCCCAATGTGGACATTCTGCCTCCATTTTGTTATTGGTCAAGAAGCTCTAATGTGGACTCAAGAAAGATGTTGATGGGAAAAGCATTCCCATACTTTAGAGCTGTTCTTCTTCAGTGATGTATCTATGCTTTATTTAATTATGGTTAGTATCAGGCCAGGCACATATTAGTTGCTTAAAAATATTTGTTAAATAGTTAAAAATAATATAACTTTTGTGGAGTACTTACTGTATGCTGGGTACTATTTTAAGTGCTTTCTATGTATTAACTCATTTAATTTAACAAATAAATGAATGCTATGAAAGATAACAGAAGAAAATGCTTCTGAATTAGCAGACATTAATTTAGTCCATATTTTATTGAAATTTCTGAACCTGTTCAAACTCACTTTTGAGGTTAGTAGGAAATATTTACTAAACGCAGCTACTCAGCATTATAGAAATTTTACTCTCAATTTCTGTGCTTGCAGCAGGTGTTTAAATAATCTCAGGGATCTGAAGAATCAGAAAATAAATTTCCATCTCTCTTTTCTCGTGTTTGTTAGAGTGGTTGTATTTTTGAAAGTTTGGAAGTTGTTATTATAGGCCAAAATTATTAATCTTATTAGTATTTTCTTATATATGTTTGAGAATGGATATTAGAGTTTTATACCACAAAAACTTGTGTAATAATAAACTCTGAGTGGATTGTTTTGTACCTCTTTTGCAGGGAGAAAATAACTGCCCTGAATATTATAAAAATGACTCATGTGTATTAATAAACAGCATGCCATCTTATACATCTTATACATCTTTGTCCTAGTTCAGGGCCTTTAACTTAGGATCTCAATGAGTGATTGTTGAATTCAATAATTTGGAAAGCAGGCAAAAAATCATTCATATTCTCATCAATAAACACATCCACGCTTAGCATTTATGGATATTTTATTCTGGATCTTTTTTTCCCAAAGGATAATGAGAATGTTTCCACATGTTATTATTATAATCTTTGTAACCATCATTTCAACATTTTTTTTCAAAATGGAAATATCGTCTTATCTTTTTTCTTGTTATAACAGTAAAGAAATAACAAATTCAAACCTTTAGAAATGCATCATGTGCAAAATGAAAATTCTTTATAACTTCACTTCCCAGAGAGAAAGTGTTTAACTGTTTTATCCATCATTTGAAATACCTACTTATGATTCCATTCAGTGGGTTTACTTACCTAAGTAGTTTACTTAGTTTTTTCATTACTATTGGATATTTAAGAATTTTCCTCCAATTTTTGCTATTAAAAATGATACTCTAATGAATATCTTTGCACATAAAGCTTTTCCTATATTTATTTCTTTAAGATAAAATTTAAAAAATGGAATTATTGGGTCAAAAGCTATAAATTAATTTAAAGACCTTTGAAAAATATTTCCAAATTGCTTTCAAAATGGTTGTGCCAATTTAAAATTTCAACAATGTTAAAAGGTTGAAACCTGGCATAAAAGTACCAGGTTCACAACACGGGATCTGTATAGAATATTATCATCCAACAAAGCACTTCCTGATTTTGTAAGGAAAATAGCACTTTCCTGTGGTTTTACTTTGGATTTCTTTAATTTCTATTGGAACATTTCTCCATGTTTGTTTACTTGTTGTATTTTCTTTTGTGGAATGTCTATTTATATTATTAAGTTATCCAAGTTGTGGGTTTCTCCTTGTTGTATATACAAACCCTATAAGTTGTAACAAGAACAATAATTTGTCTACTATGTAAGTTCTCAGTTGCCTTTTAATTTTGATTTTTTCTTAACTTGGAGAAGTTTCCAAGTTTTAGCTAGTAAGGCTATTGATCTTTTG
Organism: Mesoplodon mirus; assembly: GCF_964341445.2. Taxonomy (NCBI): domain Eukaryota; kingdom Metazoa; phylum Chordata; class Mammalia; order Artiodactyla; family Ziphiidae; genus Mesoplodon; species Mesoplodon mirus. Next base: position 40,881,718 of record NC_138977.1, read on the forward strand.
TTTCTTCTATTGCTTTTTTTTTAAAGTGTTTTATTTTTTTTTTTTTTTTTTTTTTTTGCGGTATGCGGGCCTCTCACTGTTGTGGCCTCCCCCGTTGCGGAGCACAGGCTCCGGATGCGCGGGCCCAGCGGCCATGGCTCACGGGCCCAGCCGCTCCGCGGCATATGGGATCCTCCCAGACCGGGGCACGAACCCGTATCCCCTGCATCGGCAGGCGGACTCTCAACCACTGCGCCACCAGGGAGGCCCAAAGTGTTTTATTTTTTATCTTTTTATTTTATTATTTTTGGCTGCATTGGGTCTTTGTTGCTGTGCGCGGTCTTTCTCTAGTTGTGGCGAGCGCGGGCTTCTCACTGCAGTGGCTTCTCTTGTTGCGGAGCATGGGCTCTAGGCATGCGGCTTCAGTTGTTGCAGCATGTGGGCTCAGTAGTTGCAGCACGTGGGCCATAGAGCATGCGGGCTTCAGTAGTTGTGGTGCGTGGGCTCAGTAGTTGTGGCTCACAGGCTCTAGAGCACAGGCTCAGTAGTTGTGGCACATGGGATTCGTTGCTCCATGGCATGTGGGATCTTCCTGGACTAGGGATTGAACCCATATCCCCTGCATTGGCAGGCAGGTTCTTAACCACTGCTCCACCAGGGAAGTCCTTCTTCTATTGCTTTTGAACTGAGGAATTCCTTCTCCCTCTAGAGGTTTTATAGTTTTTGTATGCTCAGAATGTAACTGCTTACATCCTTGATCCATCTGGATTTTAGTTATGACAAGAAAGGCAACTCTCTATTGGTTTGTTTTGAAATTTTCATCTCATTTTCTCAACATCATTTATTAAATAATTCTTCCCCTCTCTACTGGTTTATGATGACTCCAATATCATTAAAATTTTTTTAGGTACCAACAGTTGGTACAAAAGTTAGACAGGCTCTAATTCTGAGTTATTTATGTGAATCTAGGCATGTGTGCCTTTTGTTTATTTACTTATGTATTACATGATTTTAACTACCTGATTTTATAGTTGACTCAGGACATATTTATTGAGACTTCATATGTATCAAGCTCAGTAACTTAGTAAAAACATATCTTTTGTACATTTAAAAAAGAATACTTATTTATTTATTTGACTACACTGGGTCTTCATTGCTGCATGCAGGATCTTTAGTTGTGGCATGTGATGTTTTAGTTGCAGCTTGTAGGATCTGATTCCCTGACCAGGGATTGAACCTGGGCCCCCTGCATTGGCAACGTGGAGTCTTAGCCACTGGGCCACCAGGGAAGACCCTCTTTTACACATTTTTATTTGATATTCTTACCTGCTTACTCTTTAGGATGAATTTTAGAATATTTAAAATCTCCTCCACAGTTCTGTTGGAATTTTAAATGCAAATATAAACTTTGGAAGTTTTGATATTTTTACAATAATTTTACCATTCTTGTTACTTAAATCTTATTCTATAAATATTTGTCATTTTTCATAATATGCATATTTCTCAAGGAAATTTTCCCTTTTAAGTTTTTGTTATATCTCTAGTAAATAAAATATATTTTAAAATTATATTATCTAACTGGACTACTATATGGGAATACTATTGACTTAAAGAAATATTTATATCTAGCTATTTTTCTAAACTCTTTTCTTAGTTCTACTAGATTTTAGAATTCTCTATTTGAATATTATCTTCAAATAATGATAATTTTATCATTTCCTTTTCATCATTCATAACTTATTTTTTTCATATAAACAGTATGAAATATAGGTAATAGAAAATATCATTGTTTTGTGCTTAATTTTAATATTATACCTGTAGAATTTCTTTATTAACTGTGAGGATGGTTGTTGGTTTGATAGTAAAAATAGCTTCTATTTATTGGATACATATCATGTACCTGGCACTGTGTTATGTGTACATGAGGTTAATAGTGGTGTTACTTGACCCTGGGTCTGTTTAATTTCAGAGTTTTTCCTCTTCTTTGTCCTATTTTAAAGCTATTAACAAAATCAGGAATGGAAGTTAATTTCATCAAATACCTTTTTGGCATCTGGGGGATTTTATTTACTGATGTAATGATGTTATGAATGCATATTTGATCCTTTGTATAAATTGATATCCATCCTTATTCAAAAGAGGATTTCAGTAACTTCCAAGTATTAAGATTGCAGGATAAAAAAATAGATGAAAAGTTGGGGCAAATGATTAAATGGAGAATTATCTTATGGATTTTCTTGTTTGGCTTTTTATTATAGCAGATTTTATTACTAAATTTCTCACCACTGGGTCATTCTTACTTTTCCTGTTTAATTCTATTTGGTTACCTTAGATGATATTTTGTTGAATTATATCTGCTAATATTTTATTTATAATTTCACTCATATTCTTAAATGAAAAATTTCTAAAGTCTCCTCTCTTCCTCCCTCCCTTTCCTTTCCTCTTTTCCTTAAAAATTTTTTTTTGTACTATCTTCATGAGGTTTTGGTATTAGGGCTATAGTTGCTTTTCTAGAATGAATAAGCTTGTTTTCCATTTCTTCTTTATGTTCTACAGCTGGGTCCATTCATTTAATATATTATTATTAATTAATTAATCAATTTTTGGCTGCTTTGGGTCTTTGTTGCTGCACGCAGGCTTCCTGTAGTTGTGGTGAGCGGGCGCTACTCTTCGTTGCGGTGTGCAGGCTTCTCATTGCGGTGGCTTCTCTTGTTGCAGAGCATGGGCTCTAGGCATGTGGGCTTCAGTAGTTGTGGCATGTGGGCTTCAGTAGTTGTGGCGTGTGGGCTCAGTAGTTGTGGCTCACGGGCTCTAGAGTGCAGGCTCAGTAGTTGTGGCACATGGGCTTAATTGCTCTGCGGCATGTGGGATCTTCCCGGACCGGGGCTCAAACCTGTGTCCCCTGCATTGGTAGGCAGATTGTTAACCACTGTGCCACCAGGGAAGTCCCCCATTTATTTAATATAACACTCTCTGTTCCTAAAATTTTGAGAGAGTTCACTTGTAAAAGAATGTGAGCTAGGAATACAAGCATTCCTGTAAATAAGGCAAGAAAAAGTGTGGGAAGATCGTATACGTATTTTTATTCCTTGCAAATGTCTGCCATTCTTTATAAGTTAATTTCCCCTCTCAAATAAGAGGGAGACGCAAGAGGGAAGAAATATGGGAACATATGTATATGTATAACTGATTCACTTTGTTATAAAGCAGAAACTAACACACCATTGTAAGGCAATGATACTCCAATAAAGATGTAAAAAAAAAGAAAAAAAAAAGAATAATAACAAGGACCTCTGTACTTTTGTGATTAATCCATATTTTAAACTGGAATTTTCCTGATGCAATAATTACATTTGCTGCTCCATCAGTTTAGACTTGATGGACTCTTGACATCAGTGGTCCCTGAAAGGCTTCTTGGTGGTTTATTATTATGTTTCTGTTATGCCCAGGCAACAAACCCACTTTTTTTCTTCTTTGTTGTCATCTATTTAAGATCATTTCATTGTAATGGCTCTTGGGGCTTTCCCAGAGGGCACAATGTCTTTCTCCTTTGAGAGACAGTATGGTGAAGTCCTGAGAGCTTGGGCTACTTTGGAGCAACCACACTGCTTATTAATGTTTGCCTGTTCTAAGTCTCATTTGTTTTCATCTGTAAAATGGGATCAGCAATAAAACTTAAGCCATTGGTTTTAAGAGGAAATGCTTTTAAAATGCCAAGCATGCATTCTGGCACACTGTAAACACTTAATAATGGTAGCTCTTCTTGATGCTTCATATTCATTGCCTCTTTTTTATTACACCAACAATGTCAAAATGTATTCAGATATGTAAAAAAGGTTAACATTTTTATTTTCAAAATTAACTCTATTGAAGTATAATTTACTGTTTTGCTGAAAGACTGCTTTTGGTTTTAAGGTTTGTTGGATTCCCTGGCAAAATAATCACTCGTTTCACACAAATAAACAGCTTTAATCACTTCTTTAATGAAAGGTGATTTAACTTAATTTTAATAAACAATCATTAGAAGGAAAGGAGTAAGAATATTAGAGAGACGTAACAAGGTATACATCACCGAATTGGGCCGATACCTCTTTCAGATCCAAACAGCAGCTGGGAAGTCCTGAGTGACAGCAGCCTGGAGCCCCAGTTGGGAAGGGTCCTGGGCGGTATGTCTACCCCACGGGTGAGACTTCAGATTGGAGCTCGGGGGGCTTCCATTTATAATTCCAGGTCGCAAACTGATATCATCAGTTTGCATGCAGAAATGCAACTCTGGATTTACTTTAACAATGCTGTTGCTTTCACCATGTGGATCACAAGACTTTCCAGACCCCGGGGGACTGGCCAGGTCCCCAGGGCTCAAGATATTCCAAGACCCACTCCCTTTCTTATAGTAAGTGCCGCTTGACTTGCTAGCAGCAGTTGTTAGGTGTGCAAGTAGGCACGCAGTCCAGGCAGGGTCACAGGTCGGTCAGAGGCCTGCTTCTGCCTCTGGAGCCTGAGCAAGACTACTTTATTAATTTTCCCAATATTTACATACAATAAAATGCTTCCATAAGTTTTGACAAATGCATACACAACCAAGTACAGTACATTTCCGTCTGCCCAAATGGATTCTATGTGTTCCTCCTTCCCAATCAGTCCCCATCTCCCAACTCCAGTTCTAGGCAACCACTGATCTGCTTTCTACCATTATAAATTTGTCTTTCATAGAGTTTCACGAGAATGGAACTATGCAGTAGGCACTCTTGCATTCTGTTTTTTTTTCCCACTCAGTATGATGATTTACAGATTCAACTACGTTGTTGCATGAAGCAGTTGTTTTTTTAAAAATTGCAACTAGGTGTTTTCAGTTTTTGGCTATTATGAATAAAGCTGCTATAAACATCCATGTAACAGTTTATTTTTAAAGAATTCTTTTTCATGTGGACTGTTTTAAAGTCTTTATTGAATTTGTTACAATACTGCTTGTGTTTTTGTTTTTGTTTTTTCTTTTGGCGGCGAGGCATGTGGGATCTTAGCTCCCAGACCAGATTGAACCTGCACTCCTTGCGTTGGAAGGCGAAGTCTTAACCACTGGACCACCAGGGAAGTCCCTCATATAACAATTTTTTAAAAATGACATGTTTTGAAGAGATACTTGGGTGGAGGAGTATTTCTGAGTCACATGGTAAATGCATGTTAAACTTTCTAGAAAGCTGTCAGATAGTTTGTCAAAGTGGTTATATTGTTTTACGTTTTCACCAGCAATGTCTGAGAGTTCCAGTTGATCCACATCCTTACTAATATTTGATATTGTCAATCTTTTAAAGTTTAGCCATTTGAGGAAGGAAGTAGTGGTATCTCACTGTGGTTTTAGCTGCATTTTCTTTACAAATAAAAGTGTGGAGCATCTTAACATATGCTCTTTGGCATTCCATACATCACCTTTTGTGAAATTTCTGTTCAGATATTTTGCCCATTTTAACTGGATTATTTGTCTTCTTTTTACTGAGTTATAAGAGTTCTTATAAATTCTGGATACAAGTTCTTTGTGTCAGATAGATATATGTACTTTGAATATTTTCTTCTAGAAGTTTTATAGTTTGGTTTTTATGTTTAGGCTTATGATTGTTTTCAAATTAATTTTTGTGAATAGTGAGGTAAAGATCAATGTCCATTTTTTCCCTGTGTAGATATACAATAGTTTTATTACCATTTTTTACAGATTGACCATATACGAATGGGTATCTTTTATATTCTATTCCATTGATCTATATGTCTTTTGTGTGTGTGTGTGTGCCAAAACCACTCCATTTTGATTACAGTAATATTATATTGTCTTTAAACAAGGTAGTGTGGGTTTTTTGTTTTTCTTTTTCAAAATTGTTTTGGCTAGTGTAGGTTCTTTGCATTTCCATATACACTTTAGAATCAGCCTGTCAATTTCTACAGTAAAGTCTGCTGGGATTTTGATTAATATTATGAAGACTCTATAGACTAATCTGTTGAGAATTGACATCTTATCGTATTGAGTTTTCTGACCATGATATAGGTTATATGTCTCCATTTATTTACGTATTTATTTTGTTTCAGCAATGTTTTGTTGTTTTCAGTGTAAGCACTTGCACACATTAAAAAATTGTCCGAAGAATTTAATATTTTTTAATCCTATTATAAATGATATTGTTTTCTAACTTCAATTTCTAATTGCTTATTTCTACAATTTAGGAATACAGTTGATTTTTGAGTATTGAACTTGCATCCTGCTACCTTTCTAGTACACTTATCATTTCTAGTAGTTTTTGTCTAGATTCCTCAGGTTTTTCTATGTACATGAGCATGTCATGTCCACTAATAAAGACAATTTTATTTCTTTTTTCCAATCTGTATGTCTTTTGTTTCCTTTTTAAAAAAATTTATTTATTTATTTATTTTTAGGCTGTGCCAGATCTTAGTTGCGGCATGCGGGATCTAACCCAGGCCCCCTGCATTCGGAGTGCAGAGTCTTACCCACTGGACCACCAGGTAAGTCCTCTTATTTCCTTTTTTACCTGTTACATTGGCTAGGACTTCCAGCAAAATGTCGAATAAGAGTGGTGAGAGAAGGAATTCTTGTTTATAATTTTAGGGAAAAACTATTCAGTCTTTCACCATTGTGTGTTATAACTGTAGGTTTTTCATGTATCAGTTGAAGAAGTTCTGTTCTATTCCTAGTTTGCTGAGAGTTTTAAACATGAATGGATTTCGATTTTTGTCAAATGTTTTTTCTGCATTTTATGAGACAGTCATTGCATTTATCCCTTTTCTGTTAATATCGTGAATTACATTGGTTTTCTAATGTTAAACCTTTCATTTCTGGGACAAACTCCATTTGATCATGGAATTTTACTCTTTTTACATATTGTCCAATTATTTTTGCCAGAGATGCCAATTATTTCATAAGGTTGGGGTGCAGATCACAGAGGATTTCAAGTAGCATTGATGCTGTTCAAAGAGATAGTAAGATGCAAGGTATAAGGTTGAACAGATGCTTCTGTAAAACTGAGAGTAAGATTGTAGCCATCAGGAACAATGGGTGATGTGTTTTATTGTCATAGTATTAACTGACACTAAACCAAAGCTTTCTGTTTTACAGAAAAGTTTTTAGAAATGTGGGAAACTTCATGGTGAATATAATTTCATAAGACTTTTTCTTCCTTATTTTCTTGTTGAAGTTGTCAGTTTGTATTCCTGCTAGTGAACTGTAGAAAGCTTTGCAAATGGACTTCAATTATTCTACCCGACTTGAGAGCTGACAAATGTAATAACCTAGATATTTTACCTAGGCACTGCAATCCAATATCAAGGCCTTTCTTACCAATAGAATTTAAGTAGTGTAAACAACAAAAAAGGGGCATGGGGGAATGGAAATGTGAAGAGCAAAAAGTCCTTAGGAATAAATCAGCTTTAAGTGGTGATCCAAGGGTTATGCTTGTGATGCTTTTGAGGATTATTCTGTGTTACATTATCTGAGGCTATAACTGTAAAATGGTCTTTAAGATTGCCATTAAATTTGTCACAGTGGAATCCCTCCATGGTAAAAGATAAAGTTCTAACCAGAGCCTCCAGGGCAAGTGGGTTGGGAGCACTTAAAATATATACAAGAAAAAAATCCCTTAAATTTACACTGAAGCGTGTGCACCTTTTTTTTGAGAGTGTCATCGTCTTTTCCGAAGGACCTCCAGATTCTTCTAGTGCCCCATGCTGTGTCCATTTACAGAAAGGGATTGCCATTCCAAATATTAATCCAGAAGGCATCTTGCAGTAAAAAATCAGCATGAATACCTTTATGTAGGAGACTCAGGAGTTCTACTCCGGTTTGAAGACTTCTTGAAAGCAAGCTCTGCACACCACTCAGTGATTGGTACCTTGTAGGGCTCAGGAAATGTTTACTAAAAGAATGTATGGACATTTCCATGAAAGAATGTGTTTGCCAATTTGATCAGAAGTAGAGATGTCAGAAATACCTGTATCTGTAACTATAGATACAGTCCAGTTTCTGGGTTATAGATTTTTTTTTTTTTTTTTTTTTTTTTTTTTTTTTTTTTTTCTGTACGCGGGCCTCTCACTGTTGTGGCCTCTCCCGTTGCGGAGCACAGGCTCCGGACGCACAGGCTCAGCGGCCATGGCTCACGGGCCCAGCCGCTCCGCGGCATATGGGATCCTCCCAGACCGGGGCACGAACCCGTATCCCCTGCATCGGCAGGCGGACTCTCAACCACTGCGCCACCAGGGAGGCCCTGGGTTATAGATTTTTAATAGCTGAGGAACATTAACTCTTTATCGACAGAAGAATATTAGATGAATGAGGACAAGAGGGGTTTGATGCCACATGTTTAACCTTATAAGGAAGTCACCATAGATCAACGGTTCTCAAAATATGGTCTGTGTTCTGTAGAACAGCAGCAGCATCATTACCTGAAAACTTAGAAATGCAAATTCCCCGGCCCTACCCTAGATCCCATTGAGTCAGAAACTCTGGAAGAGAGGCCCAATCATTGGTGTTTTACAAGCCCTCCAGGTGAGTCTGAGGCATGATAAGGTTGGGAACACTGTTCAAGGGCATGGGTTCTCAACCATGGCCGTAAAGGACAGGCTCATCTGAGGAGCTTCTAAAAATGTACTGATGGCTGGGCCCTACCCTACATCAGTTAAGTCAGAATTTCTGAGAATTGGGGCCAAGGCATTGATGTTTGTTAAATATTCCCCAAGTGAGTTTAATATTCAATCAGGGATGAGAACTACTGACCTAGGGCACTGGATTTGTTTTGTTGTTTGTTTTTGTTTTTGATTTTTACTTTTCTATTGAAGAAAAAACTTACATACAAAAAAGTAGATAAGTTACAAATGTGTATCTTGATAAATTTTTTTAAAATAAATTTATTTATTTATTTTTGGCTGCATTGGGTCTTCGTTGCTGTGCACGAGCTTTCTCTAGTTGCGGCGAGCGGGGGCTACTCTTCCTTGCAGTGCACGTGCTTCTCATTGCGGTGGCTTCTCTTGTTGTGGAGTACGGGCTCTAGGCATGCGGGCTTCAGTAGTTGTGGCACAAGGGCTCAGTAGTTGTGGCTCACGGGCTCTAGAGCACAGGGTCAGTAGTTGTGGCGCATGGGCTTAGTTGCTCCATGGCATGTGGGATTTTACTGGACCAGGGATCGAACCTGTGTCCTCTGCATTGGCAGGTGGATTCTTAACCACTGCACCACCAGGGAAGTCCTGGGAGTGTGAATTCTTAACAAATTCTACATTTATTCTTTGCACTAAAATTTGAGAACTGTGAATACAGTCATTGCTAACACCTGTTGAGAACCTTGTATGTGCCAAAACTATTCTAAGTGTTCTTCATATATCTAACTCATTAATAAATCCTTACATCAACACTCTGAGGTAGATCCTAAGATCATTCTCATTTTTCAGAGAATGTGATGTTCCCTCAGTTAAGTGACTTGCCCAAGGTTATACAGCTGGTGAGAACTAGACTCAGTACACTCAGTCTCCAGAGTCTGCATGCGTTACCACTATCTTACTCTGTTTTGTGTAGGGAAACTAGGTGAAAAATGCAGATGCATCAGAATAACACTATCCCAACTCTAATCTTTTTCTAAACATTGATATGGAATTAGGGAACATTCCAAATTTTTTTGAGGACCACCCTTGTTTACTCACATTTCTTTTGGTATTCTTTCATTTTTCATACGTTGTTTAAGATTACCATGTGAAGAAGTCATTTGAGAAAATAATAAAATTATTGTTAAAATTTTAGTGACTTAATTTAACACCCCTCTAAGTGGTTTCTTAAAAACTGAATCTAGGGACTTCCCTGGTGGCGCAGTGGTTGAGAGTCCACCTGCCGATGCAGGGGACACGGGTTCATGCCCTGGTCCGGAAAGATCCCACATGCCACGGAGCGGCTGGGCCCATGAGCCAGGGCCGGTGAGTCTGCGCGTCCGGAGCCTGTGCTCCACAACGGGAGAGGCCACAGCAGTGAGACGCCCGCGTACCGCAAAAAAAACAAAAAGCAAACAAAAAAACCCCCCAAAAACACCCCTGAATCTACTCAGTGCAAAAAAAAATGAAGTTTGAATGTAAGAATTTCAGACAATAGTAGATGGATAATTTCAGGTGGAAATGGGTATATTTTGGGGCTTGGGGTCACATTAGGATTCGCACAGCCTGTTTCTTATAGGTGAGTGATTGTGCCGTGTAGCTCCTGGTCTGTTTGGTGAAAATGTCTGTTAGGTAGGAACTGCAGACTCATTCATGCAGATGAAACTCAGTTTCATCTTTTTAGAACAGGGGATGGCAAATTCTAGACCCTGGGGCCAGATCCAGTCTTTGAGCTATGAATGGTTTTTACATTTTTAAATGCAAAATTTAAAAAGGCTGTTACCCTTTTTACTAGAACAATTGTCTAAGAATCAAGGACATTGCATCTTGGTTCATAAAGCCTAAAAGTGTTTGCTATCTGGACCTGTATAGCAAGTTTACTGACGCCTGATTTGGAAGATAATTCTGACATTTCAACTTTCACCAAAGGAAAGTACTGCACTCATCTTTCTTTATAACATATAAACTTAATTGAATTAGATGTGTTTGTTGGAGGGATATCATTGTGTTTGGTGTGGGTGTGTGTGTGTGTGTGTGTGTAAGCCAAAGGTCTAGGATCCCCTGCTTAGTGGTGTTTGAGTGTAACCCAATGTGGCAACCCCATAGGGCTGATGATGTCCTGCTTATTGCCCGGCCACCAGCCTACTTGAGTTTAGCTGCCCTCAGGAGGTTAGGAATTAGGTTAACCTCTTCCCGTGCACATCTATATTTTCAAAGGCCTACTTATTTCCTTCCTGAGAAATAAGTAAGCATTTGATAACTATTCTTACAGAGTACAGCTTAAGATTTGATTATAATCTCTCAGACAAGCTTGGAGTTTTTTGGGAGAAATGAACTTTCCCAATCTGTTTTCCTAAACTCCCCACATTACTGATTGCTTTCCCAGTGTCAGACATTGGTCTCTAAGTGTGTTGCATTATTTTATTTAATCCTCCCAGCTTCTCTGCAAGGTATTATTAGCTTCCTTTTACAGATGAAGAAATGCGAGACACAGAGACGTTTCCTTGGGCTCTGGCTCCGATTCCTTAAAGTGAGGTGCAGGGATAAGGGACCCAAACAGGTGTAGCCAGAAACACAGAGGAAATCCCCACACTGACTAATAAGCCAAGAGAGCATTATTATCCAAATGCCAGATTCATCTATAAATAGGAAATCTACTTTTTTCTGGAATATGCAAGCAAATTAAAAATCATCCTTTATGCACAGCCGGGTTTCAGAACAGATGTGTGCATTGTTGCTCAGTGTTCAGTTTGAAGGCCATGGCAACAGGCCAGCTCTATATGTAAGTGGAATAGGAAACCACCCAAATGCCTGAACTCTCTACAGCAAGAGCATGGGATTTAGGAATTTGAGGCAAGGGGCTTCCTTCCGTTCCCCAATCCTTTCTGGCTACTCACTGATGCTTGAAATATATATAAAAAGGGGCAAGGACTTTGAATCACTAATTGGAGAAACACTTCCTAGTAGCCACTCCCCAAGGCTCTTATATCGTTCTGTATTTTTTTTTATTTTTATTTTTTGCGGTACGCGGGCCTCTCCCTGTTGTGGCCTCTCCCGTTGTGGAGCACAGGCTCCGGACGTGCAGGCTCAGCGGCCATGGCTCACGGGCCCAGCCGCTCCGTGGCATGTGGTATCCTCCCGGACTGGGGCACGAACCCGTGTCCCCTGCATCGGCAGGCAGACTCTCAACCACTGCGCCACCAGGGAAGCCCGTCGTTCTGTATGTTGTAATCCTAGTCCTTATCATAGTGTAGAGACCAGGACTGTGAGTTATATTTCTAGATTCCCAACATCCAGCACAGTGTCAGGCCTAAAATAAGGTGAGTTATTAAGTATTTGTGGAGTGAGTGGAAGTTACACTTACACTTAGGTTTAAATGACTACTATCAGAACCTTTGGTGATTTTGAAAGGGTTTTGAGGGGTTTGGGTAGGAAGGGGCCCCAGAAGGAGGAGGCTGAGAAGACTAAAGCAAACTTAGCTCCTTCACAATTTTCCTTGCAGCCAGCCCCAGCTTGGCTGGCTGAGAATGGAGCTGCCTGAGCGACATGGGAAAAAACCTGTACACTTGTTCTTGTGCAAAATGAAAAGTGATGGGTCCAAGTCATTATGAGTGTTTCCTCTGGTGCCCAAAGTGCATAGCATGCTACCTAGAACTGTAATCCTAGGACAGTAGGGAAGCCCTCTTTTGGACATTGAGTCTTAGCATAGTGCTTGTTTTTGTGTGTGGCCAGACTTTTTTCTTCAGTGATATAGCTAAAACCATATTTAGGGTTTGATGTTAGTGGCTATTGACATCACTAACTTAATCGGCAGTTTCTCTGGGGCTGGTTGTGGGGTAATGCTGTCCCTTGCCTAGCAGGCTGGAATTAGTGACCTGTCCAAAGATGACCAGAAGTGCTGGACCAGAAATACCCAGGAATTCATCCCTCCAGGGAGCAACCCTCAACCAATGGCTGACGGGAGTTTGGGGACAAATCCCCCACCCCCTTGCCTCTCTAGTGGGGTGGCCTGGGAATGTGTGTTTGATACTGTTTCCCAGTTTCCCCATGGGATTAGATGCCAGTCACCCCCTGTGCTGGTAGGTAGCTTGCCATCACACTTTCATTGCCTTTCTTCCCTTCCCTCTCTCACTTCCCAGTCACCTGCTGGAGACAGTCAGTGCTTCCTGCACCTCCCGAACTTGCACTTGAATGGTTGCCATAGAGTCTGCTTCTAGGGAACCCAAACAAAGATAATAGGTTTTGCTCACTCCAGAGTGGACACTAGTGTCTTGCGATCGTCACTAAAGAACTGCTGGATTTGTCTTTTGTTTTTGGCAAAGGTTGGGAGGAGTGCGGGGTGGAGGGGCAGGGATAGGGATGTATGGGTTTCTGTTGACACTTGATTTCCCTGGCACACAGTGGACCGTTAACTCATCAGTGTTGAGGGGGTGAGAGTTCTTCTCATCTCCTAGTAATTGCATCATTCAGGAAAATCTCTTCTGTTTCAAATAGAGTCTTGTATGACCAGCCTATTCATCAGTGTTAGCAAAGCTGATGTCAATGGCCTTGCTCAGGAGCCCCTCCTCAGAAAAGCCCAGATGAGAAAAGCCATTTAGCTTCCATTTCAATCAGGTATCAACACCCCTTTGCCCTCGTCCTCATGCACTTCATTTTCCTCACCCAGGCAGTGTTGAACACTCACCAGCATGTGGCAGAACATTTAGGGGAGATGTAAGGGCTGATGCTGCTCTGAGCTGCGCAGCTTAGGCAGCACGGGGCGTGATAAGACAGCACTGTCAGAGTATTATGAACGTGTCAGGATGATGAATTCACTATAACAATATCACCATTGGCAGCACATGCAATGCACTATATCTCAATCTGTCATTTTCCATGGTCAGGCATTGTGTGGAATCAAGCTATTTTTTTTTTTCTTTTGGTTTTGAGTGATGTTTGTAATGGTGGTGGTGAGAAAGGCAGAAGTAGATAATGATTTTGGATAGCCTTGTTTGAGTTAACTGTTGTTGCCAGGAGACAAGGGGCTGTGTGTGTGTGGGGTGTGTGTGTGTGTATGTGTATATCTGTGTGTCTGTGTGACACACACAGAGACAGAGAGACAGAGACAAAGAGAAAGAGAGAGAGGGTGTGAAACTAGGAAAGGGTGAAAGGGGATGGAAGCAAGATTATTATTAAAGCATTTAAGTCCTGGGATAAAGTTTTTATTCCATTTAGGAGACTCATGCAACATATGAATTTACCTGTACTCCCTTTCCAGGGACAGCTTGCTCCAACATAAGGTGGAAAGTTGGAAGCTTTTATTTGCAGCCCCTATTTGGTTATCAATTTGGAACATGATCTTTAGCATCTCATGGTTTTCTCCTTTGCTTTAACTCTGCCATGACTGCTCCTCCGTACGCACCCTGTGACCGCTGATCACTTCCAGGGACTCTCAGACACATCCCATTGGCAGACTGCTTCTTCTCTGTAAAGGGACAAGCAGAGAGTCTGATATGGACAAGGCATCCTTCTCATCTCCTGTTGTATTTATTTATTCTCCACTCTATTACCCACACCTCACACAGGGTAGATGTGTATTTGACTTTCTTTGCTGAAAAGTTGTGGAACAATTAAAGGAAATTAAAAGGTAGGAGTTGAAATCTTAAATCTGTTTGATAAATATGACCTTTTAGAGGATCTAAGAGGAAAACATTCAATAAATTAAATCCTTCACAGGAGAGTGCCTGTAATAAGATGAATAATAGTCACACAAAGATATCAGATCCTAATCCCTGGAACCTGTAAATGTCACCTTATTAAAAAAAAACTCTCTGCAGATGTGATTGGACTAAGGATCTTGACACAAGGAGATTATCCTGGATTATTTAGTGGACCTTAAATCTATTCACAAGTGTCTTTATAAGAGAGAGAGCAAAAGGAGATTATACACTTATACGAGAAGATAACGTGAAGGTGGTGGCAGAGATTGGAGTGATGTGGCCTTAAGTGGAGGAATGTTAACAGCCACCAGAAGCTGGAAGAGGCAAGGAAACGGATAGAATCCTTTTATGGGTATACCCCTGTCCTCAGGATTATTCCTGTTTCATATACTTTCTTCTTCTAATTTACCTCCCCATGAGAATCTCCAAATGCTGTTTGGGAAACCTTACACCTATCCATAGGAATTGATCTCATCCTAGGAACCATTCCTCTTCCCTCTTTCCCTCTTGGGAATCTATTTTCCTAAGTCTGAGTGTTTGGGCCTAAAGTAGTGGCAGCACCCACCTCCCCTGACCCAGGGGAGATGAGATAGTAGATCTGAACACAATAGAACTGTCTAGATGGAGGAGGGATTTTGGTAATCCAAGTCTCACACTGTGGTCCAGAGTGGGTGGGGTTCTCCCTTTTGTGTCTTCATCAAAAGAGATCTTAAAACCAGTTATGAGTTGAGTTACTCCAGTTTCCTCTCCCAAACTCATAACCACACACACTTCTTCTTTTTTTTCTTTCTTAAAAAAAGTTTATTTATTTATTTGGCTGTGCCGGGATCTTCATTGCAACTTGTGGGATCATTTTAAAAAAATTGTTGAATGACTTTTTAAAAAATTGGGGTAGAGTTGTTTTATAATGTTGTGTTAGTTTCTACTGTACAGCGAGGTGAAGTAGATGTTCCCTGTGCTATACAGCAGGTTCTCATTAGTTATCTATTTTATAAATTTATTTATTTATTTATTTATTTTTGGCTGCGTTGGGTCTTTGTTGCTGCGTGCGGGCTTCTCACTGTGGTGTCTTTTCTTGTTGTGGAGCACGGGCTCTAGGCATGTGGGCTTCAGTAGTTGTGGCATGTGGGCGCAGTAGTTGTGGCTCGTATGCTTAGTTGTTCTGTGGCATGTGGGATCTTCCCGGACCAGGGCTCAAACCTGTGTCCCCTGCATTGGCAGGCGGATTCTTAACCACTGCGCCACCAGGGAAGCCCTAGTTATCTATGTTATACATATTAGTGTATGTATGTCAATCCCAATCTCCCAATTCATCCCACCCCTGCCTTTCTCCCCTTGGTGTCCATATGTTTGTTCTCTACGTCTGTGTCTCTATTTCTGCCTTGCAAGCCAGTTCATCTGTACCACTTTTCTAGATTCCACATATATGTGTTAATATATGATGTTTGCTTTTCCTCTTCCTGAGTTACTTCACTCTGTATGACAGTCTCTAAGTCCATCCACATCTCTACAAATGACCCAATTTCGTTTCTTTTTATGGCTGAGTAATATTCCATTGTATATATGTGCCACATCTTCTTTATCCATTCATCTGTCGATGGGCGTTTAAGTTGCTTCCATGTCTTGGCTATTGTAAATAGTGCCGCAATGAACACTGGGGTGCATGTATCTTTTCAAATTAGAGTTTTCTCTGGATATGTGCCCAGGAGCACACGCATTTCTTTTACGGACAAATATGAATTCCCTCCAAGACCCATAAGGAGAAGGAAAAATAATATCCCTAACTGCCTCATAATTTGTAAGATATGGTACTCTCCACAGAGTCAGTCTGCTACACTATTATGCCTGGTGGTATCGGTTCATTTCCTTCATCCTCCCTTCCTAACTGTTCCCTGTTGGGGTCTGCTGGGAACAAGCAGAGGGTCTGGTGCTGGACCATTTGCCTCTTCATGGCTGTCCCTTTATTACCCGAAGGTAAACACTGAGGTAACTGCCTTGATAAGGACTCAAAGTTTTCTTCTCGTTTCTGTCTGGCAGAAAGGAGATGAGTCACCTATTTTTCCAGTTCATTCAAGTTGACTAGACCTGTGGGATTCAGTTCAGAGGGGGCTGGGAGAGAAGAATTAGTCTCATGATAGGCACAGGAAGGGAAAGGTCTGGTTTGCTTAGAGGCTGGCAGTTGATCATTGGTGAGATTTAAGGGAGGGCTAAAATATCTTTTGCCTTGAAGACTTCTTAACCTTCTTACCAGCATACAGTTGTACTAATTCCCCTTTCTCCTTGACTTGACATTCTCACCATTAACAAGAGATTATTATGCTACAGAAAGGGAGGAGTTGTCTCTAGAAATCTGGTTTTCTGGAAAGCAAAATGAAGACTTAGTTGGACTGTCTTCTAGAGCCCTAACCCAGAGCACATTAGCGATGCATGAGAGTTTCTTTCTCTTAACATCTCAGCTGATTAAAAAGATTAGACTTTTTAATCTTTTGCCAGATTTTCAAATAGGGAATAGTATCTTACTCTGGTTTTAATTTGCATTTCCTTCATTATTCGTGAGGTTAAGCATCTTTTCTTCGGCTTATCAGCCATTTGAATTTTTTCTTCTACAAACTACCTGTTAACAACGTTTGTACCTTTTCTATTTGTGCAATTTAGGTTTCTCATATTAATTTATTTGTTCAAGATACAAACTGATGTTGAAATATCTTAGGAGTGATTTTATTAAGATGGTGACTTGGGTGTTCCTCAATTCAGAGCCCCCCTTCCCCGCTCCCATCACAAGAAGACCAATTAGCAACGGCCCACAGATAAAATACCACTGTGAAGGTCCTAGAACATGGGAGTGAAGTTAAAGCACTCCCTTGGACAGTAGAGACCGAGATAGATGGCATCTGAAGGGTGAAAGGAGCAACTACACTTTGACTGCATTGCCCCTCCCCCAGGCCAGCACAGTGCCTGTCACACCAAGAGGGCCCAATGGTTTCTCCAGTGGGAAAAAGAGAACCCAAGGTGGACCTTCAGCTTCCCCAGCACTATGAGATGCTTCTTGGGAGGCTCACTGGGGTCTTACTTCGAAGGGATCACTGGGGGCCTGCAGCTCCTCCTGAATTCCAGAATCCAGCCAGTGGCACAGTCTAAGGCCCCACCCAATCAGGAGAGGTTGTGGTGCATGGCCCCCCCAGCCCTGCCCAATTGTGGCATCCAACCAGTGGCACTACACTTCCAGCAAACACAGCCTGCAGCCCCACCTGACTAGAGGTGACTGTGGAGCCCAGCTAGTGGCCCCAACTGACCATGGAACACAGCCAGCAGCCCTGCCCCACCAGGGAGCCCACCCAGAAGCCCTGCTTGAACACACAAATGAAACTACAAAAGACCCTGAATAGCCAAAGCAATCCTGAGAAAGAAGAACAAAGCTGGAGGCCTCAGACTTCCTGATTTCAAACTATCCTACAAAGCTATTAAACAAACAGTATGATACTGGCAAAAAAACAGATACATAGACTAGTGGAACAGAATAAAGAGCTCAGAAACAAACCCACACATGTACAGTCAACAAATATTTGACAGGGGAGCCAAGAATACTCAATGGGGAAAAGACAGTCTCTTCAATAAATAGTGTTGGGAAAACTGGATATCCACATGCAAAAGAATTAAACTGCCCCCCTATCTTTTACCACTCACAAAAATTAACTCAAAATGGATTAAAGACGTAAATGTAACACCTGAAATTGTAAGACTTCTAGAAGAAAATGTAGGAGGTAAGATCCTTGATATTTGTCTTGGCAATGATTTTTCAGATATGATACCAAAACCACAATAAAAACAAAAATAAACAAGTGGAACTACATCACACTAAAAAGCTTCTGCACCGCCAAAGAAACAATCAACAAAATGAAAAGGCAAACTATGGAATGAGAGAAAATATTTTCAAATCATATATCTGATAAGGGGTTAGTATCTAAAATATATAAGGATCTCATACAACTCGATAGCAAAACCTCCAAATAATCCAATTAAGAAATGGGCAAAGGACCTGAATAGACATTTTTCCAAAGAAGAAATACAAATGGCCAACAGGTACATGAAAAGATGCTCAACATCACTAATCATCAGGGAAATGCAAATCAAAACCACAATGAGATATCACCTCACACCTATCAGAATGGCTATTATCAAAAAGACAAGAGATAACAAGTGCTGGCGGGAATGTGGAGAAAAGGACACTTGTGTACCATTGGTAGAAACATATATTGGTATAGCCACTGTGGAAAACAATATGGAGGTTTTTCAAAAAGTTAAAAATAGAACTACCATATGATCTAGCAATCCCACTCCTGGGTATATATACAAGGAAAATGAAATCACATAGAGATATCTGCACTCTCATGTTCATAGCAGCATTATTTACAATAGCCAAGACATGGAAGCAACCTGAAGTGTCCATTAAAGGATATATGAATAAAGAAAATGTGACATATAGAGAGAGTTCAACCATAAAAAAGAAAGGACTTCCCTGGCGGTCCAGTGGTTAAGACTCCATGCTTTCACTGCAGGGGTTGTGGCTTCGATACCTGGTTGGGGAGCTAAAATCCCATGCACCGCATGGCGCAGCCAAAAGAAAAAAAAAAAAAAGAAACAAAATACTGCCCTCAAGGTAGTATTTTGAGGGCATAATGCTAAGTGAAATAAGTCAGGCAGAAATAAATACTATGATCTCCCTTATATGTGGAATCTAAATAAACCCCCAAAACTCATGGAAACAGGGTAAATTGGTGGTTGCCAGGGGCAGGGGTGGGGTGGGAGAAGTGAGTGAAGGTGGTCAAAAGGCACAAACTTCCAGTTATAATATGCATAAGTTCTGGGGATCAAATATACATCATGGTGGCAGTAGTTAGCAGTACTGTATCGTGTACCTGAAAGTTGCTAACTGAGTAGATTCTATAATTCTTTTTTAAAATTAATTATTTAATTTAATTAAATTAATTTTGTTTTTGGCTGCGTTAGGTCTTAGTTGCAGTGCACAGGCTTCTCATCGCGGTGGCTTCTCTTGTTGTGGAGCACGGGCCTCAGTAATTGTGGCTCGCGGGCTCTAGAGCGCCTGCTCAGTAGTTGTGGCTCACGGGCTTAGCTGCTCTGCGGCATGTGGGATCTTCCCGGACCAGGGCTCGAACCCTTGTCCCCTGTGCTGGCAGGCAGATTCCTAACCACTGCGCCACCAGGGAAGCCCACTGAGTAGATTTTAAAAGTTTTCACCACACAAAAAAATGGTAACTATGTGAGGTGTTAACTAATCTTATTGTGGCAATTATTTTTCAGTATATGTATGTCAGATTATCATGTTGTATACCTTAAACTTATACAACTGTATATGTCAATTATATCTCAGTAAAGCTGGGGGAAAAAAAGGAAATGTCTTCTCTCAGTCTGTGGCTTACTTTTTCACTTTATTTTTTGCCATATGGGTTTTTAAATTTCAATGTAATTGAATTTATCAATCTTTTTCTTTACAGTTTGGCTTTTTTTTCTATCTTATTTGAGAAATCCTTTTCTAACTTCAGATCATAATGTTATACTACTATATCTCCCTGCAAAAGTTTCAGATTTTTCTTCATGTTTACATCTTTTAATCCATGTGGTTTTTAGTTTTTGTATACAATATAAAATAGGGATCTAAATTATATCTAAATTTCCATTTGGAGTCCATTGTTTTAGCATTATTTAATTTAATTATTAAAAAGGAGATCCATGCAATATTTCTTTCTGTGTTTGCCTTGTTACATTTAGCTTAATATCTTCCAGGTTCGTTCACATTGTTACAGATGGCAGGATTTCCTTCTTTTTAAGGGCTGAATAACATTTACTGAATCAAATTTGGGTCTGCTCTTCTGTGCACAGTAAAGCCAATCTACTGACACTGGGTCCTGGTGAAGGAAAGTATAACATTTATTGCAAGGTGTCCAACATGGGGCTAGGCAAGGAGAACAGGCAGCTCATGCTCAAAAAACTGGATCTCCCCAAAGGTTTTCAGGGAAACATTTTAGAGGCAAGGTGAGGAAGAAGATCACCTTGTTTACGGGTGTATGATCAGCTGGTGGACATCCTTCTCATTGGTCGGTGGCAAGGTAACAGGGTGGTCTTTCAGAAATTTCAGTTATCAGTTTTTTGGCCCCAACCCATCTGGAGTCTACGTGATGGTGGTCAGCATGCAGTTAACTTCTTTGACTGGTGGGGGTTTTAGTATCTGCAAAACAACTCAAGGACATGGCTCAGGATATTATCTATCGCCCTTGAGGAGGAACTAAATTCTTTGACTTTGTTTTATGGCTAACCTATTATTACTTTTTCTTGCTTGACTGTTTTCCTTTGCTTCTGCATTTTCTCCTCTGATTCAGTTTGCTCTTTGGAACTCGGGGAAGGCCTAGGTGGCTAAAGCTTTTCTACAAACAAGAGGCAGGCAGGGGGGATGTGGCGGTCTGTCCCCGGGAAGGACCCACTCAGTCCTGCTTGGTTTCAGTACCACCTTTGAAGACTATACTTTCAGGGATCATTTCTATAGTTTGTCAATACCACCTTTGTTTATGTGTGTGTGTGTGTGTGTGTGTGTGTGCACATGTGTGTGTGTTATAAAAATTTGTCAAATTTAATTTACGATAGCTCATACTATTTCCCTGTGTGCTGCATCATATTTTATTTAGCCATTCCCATATTGTTGGACATTTAGTTTATTTCCATGTTTTCCTATTAGAAATAGCATCACCATAATGAACGTCTTTGTGCATAAAGTTTTTTTTCCATCTTTAGGATGATTATACTAGAGTATCTTCTCATAAATGGAGTATAATTATTAATAACTTGATTTTCAAAAGAACTGTACATTCTCACCAGGAATATTTAAGACTTTACATTTAAGTGCAGATCTTCATCAACACTGGGTATTCTCAGTTTTAAAATGAAAGAATAGTTCGTCCTATTTAATAATTTTGCCTCTAGCTGGTCCTAAAAAGACACAATTTTCTAAAAACACTGAGAAGTATTCATAAATATTGAGGAAGGAATGGGCTAGCAATAATTGTTTGCATGGGGATGGAATTTGAAGGAGGGAGAGAGGAGAGGAGCTTAAAGAAATTAATCCCAATGTGGCTTTTTTGACTTGGTGTCAGGATTGAGGATATTTCTGTTGACTTCACTAACTGTACCTTCATTTCTTCCTCATGTCCCATGATTCCATATGCAGATTTTAAAATATAGTTGTTTTTTGACAGATTATTAAAATCCCAGTGAGGTGGAACAGTATTCAGGTTGTTTATAATGACTATCATCAGTGGCAAATTAGTTTAGCCTGTCTCGGTTTATTCTCTTTGACAGCTTCATGTTTATTTCATGCCATAGAGGCTGAAAAAGAAAACACATATAAAGAACTTATTTTGTTGTCATGTAATTATATGAGTAATAACACGATCAAGAATGTATTTAGGACCCTGTCCCAGCCTCAAAAGGAAACTGGACCTGAAAGACCAAGCCAATTAGACCTTTTTAGTAGGTTTGCTTTATTGTTTTTTCTCACATACTAGTTTTTTATTGAATTCTATCAAATCTATATTTTTCTAGAAGTGGAAACAGGAAATAGACAAGTCATGGTAATTGCAAACCATCCGTTCCTTGGCCTTTGGAATATACTGTATGGAATACCCCATCATTTAGCCACGAGTTTGACAAAGGCTACACTTTTACCTATTATTGCAATTAAAAAGTTAAGAATATATTAGATCTCCAGAACTCATTCATCTTGCATAATTTAAAGTTTACCCTTTGACCAGCATCTCCCATTTCCCTCTCTCCTTCACCCCGGCAACTACCATTCTACTCTCTGCTTCTGTGAGTTTGACTATTTTAGATTCCACATAAAAATGAGATCCATGCAATATTTGTCTTTCTGTGTCTGCCTTGTTACCTTTAGCATAATATCTTCCAGGTTCGTTCACATTGTTGCAAATAGCAGGATTTCCTTCTTTTTAAAGGCCAAATAACATTTCATTGTTATATATACACCATCTTTTCTGTATCCATTTATCCACGGACAGATATTAATGTTGTTTCTGTCTCTTGGCTACTGTGAATAATGCTGCAATGAACCGGGAGTGCAGATACCTCGCTGAGATAGTCATTTTATTTCTTTCAGATATATATCCAGAAGTGGGATTGCATAGGGCAATTTAATTTTTAAGTTTTTGAGGAAGCTCCATACTGTTTTCCATAGTGACTGCACCAATTTCCATTCCCACCAACAGTGCACAAGGGTTCCCTTTTCTCCACACCCTCACCAACACTTGTTATCCCTTGTCTTTTAGATAATGGCCATCCTAACAGGCAAGAGGTGTTGTCTCATTGGAACAGCATGGTGACTACAGTTAACAATACTGTATTGTGTACCTGAAGTTCACTAAGAAGGTAGATCTTAAGTGTTCTCACTATCAAAAGAAAGAAAGAAAAAGCAAGAGAGAAAGAAAGAAAAATAGTGATTAAGTGAGGTCATGGATATGTTAATTAGCTTGATTGTGGTGATAATTTCACAATGTATACAATGTTTTGATATCAAAACAAGTTGTACACCTTAAATATAAACAATTCCTATATGTCAATTATAACTTTATAAAACCAAAAAAATTTTTAAATCAAATTTAAAAAGGGTTAAGAATAATTTTTAATGTACATATACATTTGCCTGTTGATAGTCTACTTAGGTCCTACATTTTCTGTGAGTTATTCCAACATATATTTAATTCTAGGTCTGTCTGTTTCATCCCTTCTAGGCTGTGTCTCTAATTAATGCAAGGTAATATTGGTATTAGTATAAGCAGAACACAGTAAGAAAGAGAAATCTATTCATAGAAAGCATGTACAATTTTCTTCCAAAAATCTTTTTCCACCGAGAGAATGTGGGTATATCTACCTGGGGATGGACCTTCACCAACACAGGAAAACAGCCATTCACCGCAACCACGTGCATGAGAGGAAGTATAGTGATGAGATAAGGAAAAGGGCTTCCTTAGCAGAGTATCTGGGTTTGTAACTTGGCACCACTACATACCAGATGTATGATCTTTATCAAGTTTCTTAATCTTTCTGTTCCTCAATTTCCTCATCTGTCAAATGAAGCTGTAAATATTAAATGAGTTAACGTGTAAATTGTTTGACACATGTAAATACTCAGTAAATGCTGGCTGTTACTAGTTTGCCTCTGCAACCCCGAGTGAAGTCCAAAAGCAGTGAACACATTGGGACTCAGGGAGACTTCTCAGGCCTCATTCTGTTCCAAGTGAATTACGTGCTAGTGTCACAGGTTGAGCTCCCGGGGAGCAGCCTCTGAGATGGAGATTGGCATTTTAGTTAGGGACTGTTTTTGAGATCATCACCTGGGAAGGGAACGACGCAGAGGTTGAGCAGAGGTGGTTTTTGTTTTCCTGATTAGATTTTCACTGATCCCTTCTTCTTCCCCCAGTTAGCAAGAAAACTCTGAGAGGGCAGGGGCTTTGTTTGGTTTTGCTTATCGAGGTATTACCTGGATTCAGCACAGAGACTGGAAGAAGCTTCAGTGGCACTGCAGCCATTCTCAGTCCTGGACTCACTGTCCCCTTCCAGACTATTCTGTGAAATCTCAGATGCTAACAACACATTCTGATGACAGTTTCAGTTTCTCTGACTCTACTTTCACTGCAGTTCAAAAGCAGCATAGCAAAGGCAGAATTTATGTCTTTTTTTTATAGTAACCTTTAATTGGAAGTAATATAATACTGTGTGTTTCTTTTCCTTTCCTTCCTTCACTCCCTCCTCTTCTTCCCCCTTCTTCCTTTCCCCCATCCTCCTCCCCCCTCCTCCCCTCCTTCTTCCTCCTCCTCCTCTTTCTTCTTCTTCTTCCTCCTCTCCCTCCCCCATTTCTTTTGCCATGGCTGCCTGGAAGCCCAGAGCCAAGTCTTTCACCTGAATACGGTAGCTCCATCAATCACCCGTTTATATTATTGAATATATATTTATTTGCATGGCTGCTAGAGTCCAGGTACCAGTGTTACAAAGATGAGTAAGATGTGGCACCTGTCCTTTAGGAATGCTAATAGAAGAAATATGAGTACACACGCTATAATAAAACCAAGTGTAGGAGTTCTGTTGGAATGCAGTGGAAAGGCTGACTAATTCTGTGGAGGTATATGTAAGCTATCACAGAGGGTTTGCGTCTTGAAGGATGGATACCATTTCTTCAAGTAGATAAGGAGGGGAAGGCAGTCCAAATAGAGGGAACAGCAAGAGCATTATTAGTATCAAGGACTAGGAGAGAGTTCTTGGGCCTTTACAAAGGTTGCAAAAGGTAGCTCAGGTCTGGAGTGCTATGCGGGGAGGGGCAGATCTGAGTGGGGAAAGTTGGACCAACCAGATCATAAGGGCCCTATGAACTTTGCCAAGGAGTTCAGCCATCATACTGTGGTGATGGCAAAACCTTTGAAGGGTTAAAGTAGGTGAATACCATGATATAATTTGCACTTTATACATATAGTACAAATGAATCAGACAGGTCTCAGACCAGAGGCTCTCATAATTATTTAGGCAAGAAATGATGCCTGAAATAAGGGGTGGTTGTGGGCTTGGGGATGAGGCTATATAGATGAATATATTTAAGAAGGTAAAACTGATAGGAGTTTTGGGTGAGTGCATGTTCTGCAGCCAGGTTGCCTAGGTTTGAATCTTGGTTCTCCCTCTTAGTAGCTGTGTGACCTAAGGGTACTTCTTAAGCTTGATGCTTTCATTTCTTCATCATATCCTATGGTAAAGCTTCAGTTACTTAATACTTTAAAAAACCAAGTTAGAGCAGTATTGGCACATAGGAAATTATATTGAGTGAGGCAGGGATGATATCAGGATGACACCAGATTTTGGCTTGGAAGACAAGATAAATGGTAGGCCTATTAATTTAGGAAAAAAGGAAACAGAAGGAATATCATGCTGGAGGTAGGGTAGCCTGAGTGTAGTTTTGGCTTTCTGCATTTGAGAGGACATCAGTTGCAAGCTGTGAGCTGACCTAAGCCAATTTGTTTTTGCATTAACTATTAGGTTCTTTTTGGTTCATGATAGTAAGGACTCAAAAATCTAAGGTGGCTGAGGGTCAACTATTTTTCTATAGACTGATATCAGGTTACATTTATGGCAAGTCTTAGTTCAATTTCTGCCATACACACAGACTTTTATGCTTAAGTTAAGAATTTATCAGCAAGCAGGCACAAGATAAGTCATATAAACTGTTGTGTAAGGTTGATAGAGTCTTAGGACTCTGTCTTATTAGCTGTCACAATGACATCTTCATAAAAGGTTCACCTGGAACAGGTACGTGCGGCAACTAGAGTCCTCAGTCCCAGTGGTTGCACTAAGTAGAGGACTATTGGACTATTTAAGTATCAAATCTCAAGCACTGTCCATAAAGAAACAGACTATGGGCTCTGCTATTTTCTCATTCTCTATTCTTGTGAGGGAGGAGAGTGTCTCAAAAGTATTTTATCCAATAAATATCAATGAAATACCACTAATTTCTCCATCGAGAGCTCATTTCTAATATCCTCTGGGCTATTCATTTACCAGTGAAAACTTGTTTTTTAGCATTCATTATGCTAATTAGTAAACCTCTAGTGTTGCTCAAAGATAAAGATAACAGAAGCATATGTAATAGTTGCAGCTGGAGCTGGAATTCTTTTTTTTTGAATTTTTTTTTTATACAGCAGGTTCTTATTAGTTATACATTTTATACATATCAGTGTATATATGTCAATCACAATCTCCCAATTCATCACACCACCACCACCCACCTCCACCACTTTCCCCCCTTGGTGTCCATCGTTTGTTCTCTGCATCTGTGTCTCTGTTTCTGCCCTTGGAGATGGAATTCTTGATTAGAGCACTAGCTGACCACCCCTAGGATATAGATTCCTGATTAGGTTAACTGATAACACCTAAAGTACAGCTTAAATTTACTAATACAAATATACACAGAACACTGTCTATGTTGAAGCACTTTAAAATACAAGTATATCATAATTCAAGTCCAACAGGAAATAGGATTATATAAGGCTGGGGCTCAGGGGAAAAATCTGAATTGGAAACATATTTCTGGCAGTCTTTTGGTTGGCATATTCATTTCTACTTAAAAAAAAAATCACTGCTTTCCTTTTTTCATCCCTATTTTATGAACTTTTTTTTTTTTTTTGCGGTACGCGGGCTTATCACTGTTGTGGCCTCTCCCGTTGCGGAGCACAGGCTCCGGACGCGCAGGCTCAGCGGCCATGGCTCACGGGCCCAGCCGCTCCACCGCATGTGGGATCTTCCCGGACCTGGGCACGAACCCGTGTCCCCTGCATCAGCAGGTGGACTCTCAACCACTGCGCCACCAGGGAAGCCCTGGACTTTTTTTATGTACACTTATTCTTCTCTGTTATGTCACTTTAAATCTTTTTTTAACATTGGAGGCTATAAATAAATATCAATAAATAAGACTTTCCCCCCTCCATATCCCTTGTTTTAAATTTCTACTAAGAACTATTTCTTCTGCAACTAACTTTTAAAACTATGTGCAAGGTATTTATTGTCCCTGCTGTTTTTGTCACTTTCTTTAAATTCAAATTTTAAGCCAACTTCAGATGTGGATACACACACACTTTGGGTGTTGTTATTGCAAACCATGTTTATTTCGCTCCTATTGGAAATACCTCACAATAATGAAACGGATGCACTTTGCCACACAACTGAGAAAAGCAAGGTTTTACTCTTCATATTTTCAGGCAAGAACATAAACCTAAATTTTTTTTAAACTGCTTCCTTCACATAAATTACTCTCTCCTCAGTTGCTAGCCCTCAATTTAAATGTCACCACTAGTTATATGGTGATGATATTTTTGTATTATATACTTAAAGGAGCAACAAATATTTTGATTTAGTGATATTTTAGGGATTTTTTTATAGGCTTGCAAAAACTTCTACATTATTTTAAATAACAAACATACAGAAAAGTGAACAAATTCTAAAGAATTATCACAAAATGAACACATCCATGTATCCTCCACCCAGGTCAAAAAATAAAACATAGCCAGCACCTCCAAAGCCCCTCTTAGACAGATCCCTTCTTGCTGCAGACATTTGTGTATGAGTTTTTGTGTGAATATATGCTTTCCTTTCTCTCTGGTAAATACCTTGGAGTAGAATGGCTGGGTTATACCTTAGGTATATGTTTAACTGTAAGTAACAAACTGTTTTCCAAAGTAGTTGTACCATTTTACATTCCCAGCAGCAGTATCTGAGAGTTCTAGTTGCTCTACATTTTCTCCAACACTTTTTTGGGTTCTTGGATCCATTTTCCATGTGGGAAGAGGCATTTCCCCCATGCCACCAAGCAGCTCCCAGACTCCGGCTGGCTGTCCTACAATTCAGCTTAATTCTGATACTATCTTCCTAGAGATAGCATAGATTCCACAGGTTATGAGTTCAGTCTTACGACTGTGCTCCCTCCACCCCCCACTTCGAATGCCAGTTGGAAGCCCAGGTTGTCACCTGTGCTTCTGACCTACCAGCTATAGATTGGGCCTTCCAACACCTCCCTCCTTGGGTTCCGTTAATTTGTTAGCTTTTACATGGAACATTTAGATGCTTACATTTAATGTAATTACTGAAATAGTTTGTTATAAATCTATGATCTTCCTACTTGTTTTCAACTTCTTTCTTCTTGCCTTCTTTTGAATTAAAGTATTTTTATTATTCATTTTTCTCTATTAATAGGTTAATTATAAAATATTTTACTATGCTTCTAATATTTACTCTCTTTTTTTTTTTTTTTTTTTTTTTGCGGTACACGGGCCTCTCACTGTTGTAGCCTCTCCTGTTGCAGAGCACAGGCTCCGGTCGCACAGGCTCAGCGGCCATGGCTCACGGGCCCAGCCACTCCACGGCATGTGGGATCTTCCCAGACTGGGGCACGAACCCGTGTCCCCTGAATCGGTAGGCGGACTCTCAACCACTGCGCCACCAGGGAAGCCCCTAATATTTACTCTTGATCACAGATTACAATCTGTCCTTGACTTAACGAAGTTTAATATAAATAAGTACTTTCATCTTTTCCAAGAAAATTCAAGAACCTTTCAAGAAAATCCAAGAATTCTTTAACTCCATTTATACTCATCCTGACCTATTATTGTTGTATATTTAATTCTATCTGCATATTTAATTTTGTCTGTATTTTAAGCCCTGCAAGATATTAGTGTTATTGTTTTATACAATCAATATTTATTTTCTACTTTTTTCTCTCTTAATTCCTTTATTTCTTAAATTTTTAATATTCTACCTGGGATTATTTTCCTTTTGCCTATAGGACACCTTTTGATATTTCCTTTTGTGTGGGTCCAGAAGTGGCTTTCTTGTTTTTTTTGTTTGCCTGAAAATGTTATTTTACTAGCATTCCTTTTTAAAAAAATTTTTTTATTGAAGTATAGTTGATTTACAATGTTAATTAGCACTGTACAGCAAAGTGACTCAGTTATACATGTATATACATTCTTTTTCATATTCTTTTCCATTATGGTTTATCACAGGATATTGAATATATTTCCCTGTCTTATACAGTAGGACCTTGCTGTTTATCCATTCTGTATGCACCAGTTTGCATCTTTTACTAGCATTCTTAAAGGACATTTTCACTGGGTATAGTTTGGCAGTTTTTTCCCTTTTGAAGCACTTTGAAGACATTATACATTGTTTTTTGACTTCCATTGTTTCTGTTGAAAAGTGATATTTTCTCTTTAGAAGGCAATATTTATTTTGGGGGAGCTGCTTTCAACATTTTTCTCTGTCTTTCTGTTTTAACAGTTTTACTATGGTTTGCTTAAGTGAATTTTACTTTACATTTACCTTGCTTGAGGTTTATAGGTCATTTCAGAGCTTTGGCTTGATATCTTTCATCAGTTTGGGAAACCTTCTCAGCCATTAACTCTCCATTTCTTTTGTCTTCTTCCTTTTATATTTAAATTACCCTTTCATTATATCCCCTATATGTCTTAACTATTTTTTTTTATCCTGTCAGTCTTCTTGTTTCTTTTTCATTCAGTTTGGTCAGTTTTTGACTTATCTTCCAATTCATTAATTCTCCCTTTGACTGGATCTTGAGTGCTGTTTAACACATATAGGAAATCTTTAATTTCAATTATTTTACTAAAAAATTTTATAATTCTCCTTTAGTTCTCTTTTATAATTTTTGATTTTCTTCCTAAATTAAAAATCTTGTTTTTTGTATCCTTGAACATGTTAAGCATAGTTATATTAATATTTGGGTCTGTTAACTCCATTTCTTTATCTCCAATAGGTCTGTATTTGATTGCTGTTGTTTACTTTTGTCTTTATTCATATTGTCTTGTCATCTCATGTTCCTTGATATTTTGACTGAGTGCCAAAGATTATGAGGAACTGGAGATAATTTGTAGCTCTGGATATTATCTTACCCTCAAGGAAAACTTGTATTTGCATTTATGTAGGCTAGGTAACACTAATAATCTCAGACCTTCTTAATTTAATCAATATTTGAAATGAAAGGAAGTTGAGTTTCTAGCTCTGTGGGGGCTGATCTGTTTTCAGTTCAGCCTTACTCATAATAGACAGGTCCTCGAGGATGTCAACCCTATGCCTTGGGAGATACAGGGAGGGTGGTGGATTTATCAACCCTATCTACTTCCCAGTAAGCCATGAATTCCAAATTTTGTCCTCCTAGCCTTGTGAGTCTGTTAAAAACTCTGATCAGTTTCTCATCCTCTCAACTTCTTCTGCTGGAACACTGGCACAGTCCTGTGGTAGAAAAGTGGCTCCAAATTCCAGGCTCACTTTTTGAGTATTCTTATTCTTCTGGACCTTGGCTATGTTATTTGTCACTGCCTTATTATTTCTCTGTGCGTTCAAACATTTAAAAAATGTTTGTTCAGCTTTTCAAGTCATTCTCAGCAGTAGGTTTGGTCTAAATCACCCAGTCTTCATTGATGAAAGCAAAAACCATTTAGAATATGCTTTTAATACCCAAAGGACTGTATTTTTGCTACTCAAGAATTTCTGGAGGAAATACAAGTGAATGCTTTAAGTTAAGATGATATTATTAATTTAAATTTGCTTGAATTTGAATAAAAAGAGATACCTGTCTATAAAATAATAAATTTTCATGATTGAACTACATATCATCTTTTTTTTTTCTTCAGGAACCATATCATCTTTTAATGTCCCCGGTTCTCTTTCAGACTGATCCCAAACATAGGCAAAATGACCTAAAATACCTTTGTTTAGTTCCTTTTAACACATTTGAAATAGGATGTTAAATGAAACAGGGCTTATGAACTGAGTGAGCTGGGACCTTGAAACTACGCTTTGTAAGTTTAAACCTTAAGTTCTCTGGATTTTTTCATCTCATTTGGAAATTAACTCTAGCTTCTCTGATATGGGGACAAATGAAATGGATTTTGGTTTTATACACATTTGAGTCATAATATTAAAGAGAATCCCCCTGAAAGTGGGAATGTTGATAATAAGATGGAATTGGAGAAAGAGACTCTTTCACAAGAGCAGATGAAACTGAAGAGGAAATAAACAAGCTTCCTACCAATCTACCATTCCTCACTCAGAGATTTTCCTTCCAGAGATGTTTTTTGCTCCATCATTGTAAAGGTTTGTCATTTCATGCAATTTCTCTTATTTAGTAGACAGAGCTCACTGTGGATCATAAGATCATTAATTACTATTATCTATATCATGTTACTATATCATCATCACTTATTAGCTGTATTATCCTAGCTATGCAATGTACCACATGTACTACCAAACCAAGGGAAATTGAGCTGATTAATATTCTTGCTTCAATGAACCTAGAACACTTGGGGTTTGATTTTTTTTCGACTGGGGAAACAATAAAATTTATGTAGAAAACATCAATTCTCCAGAGACATATGAGCAAGCCAGAAGTTAATTCTTTTTTTTCTTTTTCCACGTAACTAGACTGACAAATGACTAGGTAAATGACAGAGAAATAAAATAAAATTTTCAATGTGGACTCCAATGGAAGAATTTTATTGTCACAGCTTATCACAATATGGATAGATCAACTA
Source organism: Mesoplodon mirus (assembly GCF_964341445.2). Taxonomy (NCBI): domain Eukaryota; kingdom Metazoa; phylum Chordata; class Mammalia; order Artiodactyla; family Ziphiidae; genus Mesoplodon; species Mesoplodon mirus. Next base: position 40,913,186 of record NC_138977.1, read on the forward strand.
TAATATTTGGACAAATATTGTCAGAGAGAAAACAAGATGATTTCTTATTTTATGGGGCAGAAAATGCTCTCAGTACTTTTTTTTCATTTAGTAATACATTTAGTGATACATGCAGACTTACACATTACTTCTGATTACACTGGTTACTATGGCTTTTCGTATGTGGGTTATTATCATTTTGTAGTTTATATATGCACATTATATTGAATAATTCTTTAGTGTCAATGAGAGAATAAATCATTGGTATGAGAAAACATTGGCATTACAAGGTATTCATCTGGAATTATTCAACCTTTCACAAGCAAATGAGAAAGATTATAGGATTAGACTAAATCCTGGATTCCTTTTCTTCTATGCCCATCTGTATTCATTAGAGTTGAAAGACAGACAAATGAAACTATTGGTAGCTCAGTCTTTAAAGCTTTATTACAATTTAAAAGCATTAAAATAGAAAATGGAAAAATCTTATCAAAGGCTGGAAATGATCATCATACTGAATCGTTGAATTTTCTGGCTTAACGACAATGAAAAATGAAGATAGGTGTTGTAAAGATATGACTTCATTATTGGTGTCACTCAGTATTCTCAATTCCAAAGAATTGAGCATAGAGCTTTTAAAAGCCTCTGTCAGAATATAGAACTGACAATTGGGCACATCATTGGAGGAAATGAAATGGGTCAATGATTTTCAGTTCTATATAAACAGCCTTGGCTAAAACACATACCAGAATCCAGGACTCCTCTGGACTGTTGCTCTGGTTATTGTTATTGAGTCTTGGACCCCAGGAATGTGGATCGAGAAAAGGGAAAGGCTGGAGGGCACAAAGCTACTACATGAAATGCAGAGGACATTGTTAGTTTTCTCCCAGTATCCGTTCTTCTCCCCCTTTCCAAAAGTACCTCTCTTTAAGGAATCTAACCTTTGCCACCACAGCTTAAGGACCCCAAGGGAAGCTGAGCCCACCCCCAGTTCCAGGGTAGTTCTCCAGTGCAACAGTGATTGATTCTGGAATAGACATGTGTCACAATAACAGGTGCTTGCTGGGGACCTTGGGTAGAGCGTTTTCTTTGGTTTTGTGAGAGAGCCACCAGGCACGAGGATGCCTTCTCTTCCTCTGGACATACTTATGATGTTAGTCCTGAGACTACTGCAGCCAACCTGAAGCAGACACATGGAAAGAGGAGAAAGAGAATCAAAGAGAAATGAGCCAGAATCCTGATCAAATCACATCTGACCACTGCTTTTAAGAGCTGTGAGTTAATACATTTCCTTAATTAATCACACAAATTTAAGCAGACTGTTTCTTGCAGCCAAGATTATTTCTACTGGTAGAGAAAGGTGGTCCACTTCAAGCCCAAATTGCTCCTAATCCAGAGGACCACCCTCAAGGTCTATCTCAGGGATCCCTTAGCCAATTTGATCTAACGGGAGGGTCACAAAGATGCTTTCCTCTGCTCTGTACCAACTTTTAAATTTCATGACCTTTTATGGTCATGCTCTTCAAAGTTCTCTAGTTTATAAGCCTAGAGCACTCCTTCAAAGGCTGCTGGAATGGATCCTTTGGATGCAGTCTGATCCAGGTCCCCAGCCTTGGGTCCAGAAATGCCTGCCACAGTTACCTCCAGCCTGTGGAAAACAGATCAAAGGGTTCTTCTCTCTGGTAGTCCATCATCTCCAACACAAAGTCTAATGAGAAGACCTTTCTGTGGGAGATGCATTCACATTCAGACTCATTCCTGGCTTCTCTAATTTTCCTTTGGTTTTTACAATAATTTTGGTCTAGGCACACAATCAGTTTTGGGAAAGGCTATTGAACCCTTATCAGCTAAAAGTGGAAGCTATTTTGATAGAGACAATTTGGGAATGGAAAGGCTTTGGTCAGGTGTGATAATAAAGCTGGCATCCTAAGTGATCTCTAACTCCAGTAAGAATAGATGGATTGCATTCCAAGGGTAAGATACCTATTGTGGAACTACTATATAATACAGATAAACTTTTACAGTGAGGGACATGTGGTGTGCATGGTGTATAATATTGTGAGCCTGCAATCATATGGGCAAGTTTTGTACTTTTGTACTTTTGTGTAAATAAAACTAAGTCAAGACCAGTGGTTTTCACACTTGGTTGGGAGTTGGGGTGGGGTGAGGGGTAGAGCATTTGGAAGTCATGGTACCTTAGATACAACACCTTAAAGCAATGCTGTATTTATTGCCATTCTAAGAACTAGGCAGATTTTGGAGGCAGAAAATTTGACTCTTATGTCTATAACCCCAGTGATGCTGGACCTTTTTGTTCTTATCTTAGAGCCTGTCTCTATTCATTATTCCAGGCACAGAAACACCAGTCTAACATGTAAAAATAATTGCAAAGCAATTTAAAATTTTACTATAGTCTCTTGGACAGTGCAAAGTGGAGATGACATTCATAAAACACTGCAAAACCTTAAAAAGTCATTTACCCATTTATCTTCTCAAAGTCTTACTGATCATGGTGTGGTACGTGGCCCTAAGCTCTCTTATTCTCCCCCTAGTTTTCAGAACTTCAAAAATAGCCCGTGCTGGCCTTTATCCTTTTGTCCCTACTCTCTTATCTTCTGGTATATTTTCTTCTCTTCTAGAGTAAAATTTGCCCTTTCCTGTAAAAATGAATCAAGCCAATCTAGGATTCTCTTATATCTCTCTGTCACCCATTACTTAGATCTGCACAAAGAGGCCCAGGAATTTCACATGTGAGGAAGGAATTCTCCTTAGCATTATTTTAAAAGTCTTATTTATTTATTATTTTTGTGCCTTTTAGCATCAGTTTTGATCTGACCAACATCCACCTGTTCAACATCATTTCCCATGACAGCCCCACAGACGTGGCACACTTCTGCCACAAAAGTAACTTAAGCAGAGAAGTGGTGTGATTATATTTGCATTTTAGAAGGATTACTCTGAATAATTAGAGTTTGGAGAATGGATTGGGCTCTTGCTGGGGTGGGGAGGAAGAGAGGTAGTAGGGAAATAATTAAGAATAGGATTGTCTAGGAAAGAAATGTTGGTGGTTTGGACTAGGATGGTGGCAAAAGGAGACAGAAATAAGTTGAAAGGTTTGAGATATGTTTTGCTAATTTCTGGATGGAGAAGAAATGAGGTTGTTATCCAGAGTACAGAATATAGACAGATCTAGTTTAGAAGGTAAAATATTGAGATTAGTTTTGGATATGTCGAGTTTGAAGACCTATGGGATATCTACTTGAAATGTTCATTTGGCATTTGACATAGATAAGTCTGGGGGTCAGAGCTAGGGATATGGATTTGGAAGTTGTCAGTTTATAGATGGCTGTGGAGCCCATGAGTTTTTCTGAGCATATCCCAAGAAAGCTTACACACTGAGGGCATTAGAGGGCTAATGAACCCCAGGGGAGGTACTGTCATCTTAGGACACCTGGGAGAAAACCAGGAAAAAAAGGGACAAAATCTGAGAACTATTGTTTTAGACCAAGGAAAGTGGAGTCCTAAAGATTGATTTATTGATCAGACCATTGTAACCAGCAGAATACAGTGCTCAATTCTGAGCCCCAGCCTTTTACACGGACATCGATAAGCACAGTGTGTCAGGAGGGAGGCCATCAGGATGGTGAGAAAATCCTGAAACCATGTCAAAGCAGAGTGGCAAGTGCTTTCACATATAGAGAAGTTATTTATGGGGCACATATTTGCCAAGTGGAAGGGGAATTTAGTTTTGTTTTTATGTTTCCAGAAAGAATAATGAGGAAGTACAAAGAAACACCAGTCAGTATGAAGAATTATTTTACAAGCTGTTAAAAAATGGAATAGGTTGGCTTGTTTGGAGTGAGGACCACTGTAGTAGAAGTGTTTGAGCAGGAACTGGTGACCCACTGATCAGGAATGACAGGGTAGGGATTCCTGTCTTGAGTAAGAGATTTACCTGTTGAGGTACCTTCTAATTTTAGAAGCCAGTGATTCTGTGAAATTTTTGTCTTTCTTTCTCTCTCTCTCTCTCCATATTCAGTGCATATATTGCAGATCACTACAAACACAGGGCCAGTGTGTCATGTAGTAAGCTTCGGGTGACTGTAAGGAATCATATTTTATTCTTTGGAGGCTCTAAGTGAAAGTGACTTAGAGTGGTGAATTTTATGTGTACTGATATGAACGTGGTGAATCCTCACCACGTTCATATCAGTACACATGAAATTTTGTTGTGAATTCCTCAGAGGGAGAACGTCTTAGTATTGAGTCAGTTTTGTGGCCTTGAGCTGAGACAGTTGACGAGACACCTTATAATAAGAGGGCAAGATGCCCTAAGGGTTTCACATGCATTTATATCAAAATGCTGTGAAGGAAAATCAATATTTTGCTTCTGGCAGTGAAAATCCAAACCTCACCAAATTACTAGGGACGAACGCTTTATTTTCAAACACCAGAGAGGGGGAAAACACCCCAAGTTGAACAAATGCTTCACTATGGCTCTGGATGTAACATGGGGTGATAGACTTAGCAATGACCCTGTTTTGGAACTACAGTGACCTAATTCCTCCCTTCATTCAAGTCTTTTTTCAAAATCACATCAGTGAAGCCTTTCTCTATCATGAAATCTGAAATTTCACCCTACCCAATACTTCATTTCCTCTTTCTCTGCCTCATGTTTTCCTTAGCACTTGGCTCGCCCAGAAGCAAGATCTTAGACAAGGGTTTGAGTGCCAGTGGTTTACATGGGAGGTGATCCCAGGAAGGCAAGTCAGGTTAGGGTTAGGGTTAGGGTTAGAGTTAGTAGGAGAGTGAGACCAGGAGGGGAAGGAAGCCAATTCAGGGTAGGGCAATCAGAAGTTACTATTGTGGGCAACTGGGACTCAGTCCTGCCGGGGAACTCAGGGAGACAGCATGGACATGCCTTGAAGTATGTCTGAGGCATAAGGAAGTGGGGTGTTTATCCACCAGTTCTCATCAATCCATGGTTGAGAGCTGCCCTGGGGATGGGGGTGTGGAGCTGGGACTTTAAGTTCCCAGCATTTTCCATCACTGCACTTGGGCATGTGTCCTCCGGCTGCCCGAGGAAGCCTTCTGAGGCTCACAATAGGGGCCCTGGGGTCAAGTTGGGTGGGAATGGAGTCCAGGGAATCTGAGAAGGCCACTGGTAACATCTGCTGGAGAACTTGTTCCTCTTTACTGGACTGTATATTTTACTTTTTATCTTTATCGTCTGTCTCCCACTATAACATAAGCTTCATGAAGAGAGGGACTTTTCTCTGTTTTGTTCACCGAGTAGCATTGGAAGCATGGTCTCTGAGTTGTTTATTCAATTTTAAACAACATTAAATTAGTGCCCGCTTGAACCAGGTACTGCCCTCACATTCTTTGACACTATGATCTCCAAGGGGCGGATTAGATCTCCACCATCTTTATAGCTAATCCTTAGCCTATAGTGAGTCAAGATTAAGAATTATAAGGCAGAAGGAAGGAGCATGTTATAACCAAGGGAGATGCCCTAGACTGGGGTATAGCAGAGTGGGGCAAGGTTATTCTGAGGCAAATGTAAGATAACACACCTAGTGTCTGGCACACAGGAAGGCCTCCATAGGCAGGGAGAGGAGCTAGGAGTTGGAAGAAGGAAGAAGAGGTAGTGGATGAAGAGGAGGAAGAAGACACAGACACATAAGAAGCTGGGACCCTGGGTTCATGAGCACCAGAGAAACCTTCAAGAAGAAAGAAAGAAAAAAAAGAATCACAAGTAAAGATGATAATTAGACAAACGCTTTTGTTGTAATGTGAGCATGAACTGCTAAATCAGAGAAGGATCAATAGTGGGTGGAAGAGAAAATGCAAACGAGAGATCAGAGTGCTTATTCTAACCCCAGCTTCTACAAGGAGCCTCCTTGCTAACTGGGTCTGCACACATGAAACCCCAGTCCAAAGCCTACCTCTTCCCGGCAACTGGGTTCAGGTCTCAGAAGGAAGTTGCAACCTTAGGACCATAATCAAGGAAGATGCTTTTGGTTTGGACTCCATGCTTCAGTTAATGCAGACTTAGATCTGCCAAACGGCACGGATGACTCACTGAGTAGTCAACAACTCTTCCAGAGTGTTTTAAAAACATGTATGACTGTTGAATTACATTGCACCTGCTCTGAACTTCTTCCCTGAAATTCTAAACCCAAGTTTAGCATATTTTTAGCATATGCAAGCCAATGTTTAGCTTTCACTTTTCTGCTCTTCTAGTGCTCACTCCCATCCCACCTCCTGCCCTTTCCAACACACAGCAGATATGATTATTATTATTGAAAACTCTGAGTCCTAGTGTATTTAAAACTTTTATCAATAAGAAAAATATAAGTGAATTTTGATTATACAATATTTGTATATAGGCACACCTCTTTCTCTTATATTAATGGTGTTTATCAAGGATTGACCAGACCGAAAATTCTTTCAAGTTACATTTCCACAATTTCTAATTTTGAATTTTTCCTCTGGGGTCAAATCTGCAGGCAGCCAAAAGTATAGGTACATAACCCATAGCTCCAATTATTCTTGTTAAAAATTTTTAGTGTGGTTTTTAACTGGAGACTTTTCTGTACCCAAATGGGAATATGTACTGTTTTAAAATCATTCATGGGAACCCCTAGGGTGTACCCTCAAGGTTGGGGAGGAAATTTATTTCTAAATGGAAATGCAAACATTTTAAGAGTATAAGTGCAGGGAGGAAAATCTGGACATTTGTTTTATGCAGGCACATCTGGCTTGGAAGTAAAAACTCAGGAAGAGGTAACTTAGGGACTTTGGCAAATTAGGTCATCATCATCAAAATAACATTTCTGAATATTATTTATCATGTGTTATTAAGCTGTGCATTACACAAAGTGGTCATATCAAAATGCCTGTAGGAGAATTAAACACGGCTAGGAGGTTGTGTACCTTAATGCATCAAGGCTTACTGAGAGTGCCTGTGAGTCGAGGAATTAGTATTTCTGGGATCCTTCTGTCCCAAAGATGGTATTTAGACCACAGCAAATCAGCCAAATCATTAGGTTATGTTTGGATCCACCAAAGGCACGTAAGTCTTGCCGGAGACTTTGGCTTTTCCATCCCCATAAGTAACAAACAACAGTGGCACAAACAAGCACATGGACAAACCACGTGGTTGTACAAACACCAAAAAATAAATTAGACAAATAGAAAAAAAGCTTTTACATTGTGTTAAAAAATTTGGGACAGCAAAATGTATGTTTTTATCTATGAGCTACCTTAGTATTCCATAAAGGTTTTCTCTCAAGTAAAACAATGAGCTTACTGGTGTGATAAATTAGCAGACACCTCCTTTGGTGTGAAGTATTCCTGTGTTGCAAATCACTGATTTTATTAGATGGCAGCTTTAGCAGCAATCTAATGCTGCCTCATGAAAAATCCATAACAATTCAATCTAATTTGAATGGTTCTGGAAACTAATAGTACATATTTGAGAACAGCCCACTTGCTCATATGCCCACTTTCTAGTCATGTCTGTTAGTGTGAATGTGATTCACGGACTTTTGTGGCTGTTTTTTTTAAAACAATGTACAAACCCCCACTCGGTTTATCTTTACCTTTGCAATTCACACATCATCTCTCCCCTCAGCATATTTCTTGCATCTTGCCTATGTTTCCGCTTGTTTACTTATTCATTTGGTTTCTAAGCTCATCAGAGGAAGATCAAAACTAATTCAGTTGAACATTTGAATCCATTATGACACTTGTTCACGGAAAAGATGCACATAATGGCTTACATTTTTGTTGTAGAGAATAACTGAAAATAACTGTACCAACGATTCTCCTCAGGCATATAGGAGAACCTGAGGATTTTCTAAGATAAACAAAAAATTGATGAAAGCCAATCTAGGAGTAGACTGTGACTCTGACTTATATGCCTTCTAATTTCGTTTGTTTTCTTATGTGTAGATCTTTATTCATGTGACGCCTTCATTGTGTGAAAGTCATGCTATTTTCCTGTCAGTGAGAACCCTCTGGGAATGCACAAGAGCCTGATGCGTACTCTCAACTAGATCACTGTCTTTTTTTCTTTGACTATAGTTAGAATAATTTGTCTTCTCCCGTGGGCCCAATATTGGAAAAGAACAGGACGTTACTGTGTTTTTGTATGTTCCGGTGCTTGTGTTAGCACCACTGTCTATCCATTGATGAGACCATACACATCCTTCAAATATCTCAAGAGACTATGTTACTTCTCGAGTTCCTCAGCTTTTAAATTCCTTTTCTAGATATACATAGTTATCAGAATCCATTCTGGCATGATTTTTCCTGTTAGGAGCATCATTTATCAACAGCAAATATTTCATCTACTAAATATTTTTTCAGTTATTCTCTACAACAATAAAATATTAGTTAGTCTGTACCTATGTTTCTCTTACTATTTTCTTTATTTACGTGTGCTTTTAGTGTTGTGTATTTTTATTGGCAAACAATTTCAGCAGTATGAAGACTTGATATTATTCTTTGTTTTGTTACATTTTAATGGTTTCAATCACCGTTTGTTGTCTCCTGCTATTAAGAAATCTATCCTTTAATAGATATGCAGTACTTTGAAAATAGGTGGTAACAAGAATTTCCTGCGAGAAAATCAGAGTATTGAAATAACGATAGAAGTCTGTTCGGTTGCCTCAGTTTCCCCAGTGAGACTTAGAGTAGCTTAGTCTGGAGAGATGTAGATTGAAACAAATGCAGAGTTAATTTGTGGACATGGCTATGCTGGTGTGCACACCTATATAGGACCATTTTCCCAACTCACCATTCTTGGAGATTAAGAAGGTTACATTCTGTTATCTCACGTAATATGTAATTAGCACTTTTGAAAACATTGGTGATCATTCCTAGAGGTGCTTGCCCTTTCAGAGGTCAGATTCCATCTATTTTTCTAGTCCTATATTCCTAAACTTTAAAGCCCAGTATACTTGCCTTATACTATTGTTCCTCAGGTGAGTAAAAGATTTATTAACATACAAAAAGATAGAGAGCATAATCAAGATAGCCTGTTTATCTGGAAAACCACTGGACCATACCATATAAAAACCTACTGTCAAAAACCCAAAGGAGAAATAAGTAACTTAACATAAATTTTGGCTGATATCTCTTGTGTCAGATGAAAATGTCAATGAACCATTCATGAATTCTCCAACAGAATTACAGTATTCTGTTTTTCTTAAATGGATTTTTTTTTTTTAAGTATGAAAATTTTTTTTTTTTTTTTTGCGGTACGCGAGCCTCTCACTGTTGTGGCCTCTCCCGTTGCAGAGCACAGGCTCCGGACGCGCAGGCTCAGCGGCCATGGCTCACGGGCCCAGCTGCTCCACGACATGTGCGATCCTCCCAGACCGGGGCACGAACCCATGTCCCCTGCATCGGCAGGCGGACTCTCAACCACTGCGCCACCAGGGAAGCCCTGAAAATATTTTTTTTAATTCAAATTGCAAATTTATTTCTCCAAGTATGAAAATATCTTACTGCAGCATTTTTTTTTTTCTCCAGAAATATCTGCCGGAGTAGGCTATGGGATAGTTGAACCTTTATCTTCTCCAGCCCATTTCACTATTGGTATTGATATCTTCAACTTGTAGGTTCAGTCTCTCCAATTCCTAAGTCAGTCCTTGATCGATCCTGAGCAAGGCTTTAGAAAGGTATAATGGAGGGGCTTTATAATGGTAGACTTAGGCTCATGAACTGGTAGGTATAGAATTACAGGCCCAGTGATAGGTTCTGTATCCAGGATACTTGGCGTAATGCTTGGGTTGTCAGCAGAGTTTACTTTAGGGGTATGCATGCTTTAATACAGATACAGTATTTATCAAGATGGTTATTTCTTTTATATGATTCATCCTAATACTAGCATATTGCCCTCTTTGTGACCACTTTTCCACATGTTCTCGCTTGGACTCTACCCCCACTTTCAAGAGATTTAATTTGCCTGGATGTAAAAATAAGGAGAAATACAGTTGTCCAGAAAGTAGTAAAGAATACCTCTAGAGTGAATGGGGAAATTTTCCTGGTTTGGCCTAAGATGTTCACACTCTCTGAATTTTTGTAGTCTTCCTTATACCTAGGGAGACAATTTGTACCTTATGCTCACCATCTCCTCTTTTTTTAAAAAAATAAATTTGTTACTTTTATTTATTTATTTTTGGCTGCGTTGGGTCTTTGTTGCTGTGCGCAGGCTTTCTCTAGTTGCAGCGAGCGGGGACTACTCTTCATTGCTGTGCGCGGGCTTCTCATTGCGGTGGCTTCTCTTGTTGTGGAGCACGGGCTCTAGGTGCACAGGCTTCAGTAGTTGTGGCTCGCGGGCTCTAGAGCACAGGCTTAGTAGTGGTGGCGCATGGGCTTAGTTGCTCCGTGGCATGTGGGATCTTCCCGGACCAGGGTTCAAACCTGTGTCCCCTGCATTGGCAGGTGGATTCTTAACCATTGTGCCACCAAGGAAGTCCCATCACCATCTCTTCTTAACTTTTCCTCAGCTTCTGAAGTTCTCCACAGTATCGAGTAATGGATCCATGATGCTTTTGGTGGTTGGCACTGGTGTATGGGTAAGATGTTTAACATGTTCCAAGAAATATATAAAACCATAAGACACAAAGGTACAGTTCCCCAGAGGTCAAGCTATTACTTCTTAAAGTTCTGCAATTTAAGTTGGGCTTAGCAGGGTGGTTCTTCTGCTCCACATGGCAACTGCTGAGCTGGAGTATTTAAGATGGCTTCTTTACTCATGTGTTTGATGCATCAGCTGGGAAGGCTGCATGAACTGATGGCTAGCTAGGCATCTCTCTCTCTCTTTCCACACAGTCTCTTGATTAGGGTTGCTGGACTTTTTTACATGGTGGCTCAGGGCGCCAAGAGAAAGCATTTCAAGAGGACAAGCCCTATTGTGAAATCCCTCATCTAGCTTCTTCTGTTTGCATCATACTTGCTAATGTTCCACTGGCCAAAGTCAGCCACATGACCCAGTACAGACTCAATGTGGAAAGGGCTTGACTACTGAAGGCCGATTCATTGAAGTTTGCCAACCTAACAGTATGGAGTAATATGCCAAATTTACTTGAATTTTAAAGATGAAACAGGTGATTTCAAGATAATTAGTTTTATGGTGGGCCAGGACTCTGTTGCTAATGCATTTACTTTTTTCCTGCTGCTGAGAACTGACCCAAACCAGCTTGCTGTGCACAACTATTAGGTTCTTTTTGGTATATCTTGGGAGTTTTAATGGTTGACAGTAATGAGGGTTAATTCTTCTCTCATAACCTTGTATCAGATTATTAGGAAAGCAAGTCTCAGACCAAAACCTGCTACTCATATAGACATTTCTGCAAACAGGCACAAAACAATCATAAACCACTTCTTCAAACATCATTTAAGGATATCACCTAGGGCTTTATTCCTAAGGATAAAGATTCCAGGGCTCACTAGAGTCTTACCTCCTGTTCTTGCAAGCACAGAGAGTATCTGTAAATTATTACAACCAATTCACATTTCTCCACTGCCACTAATTTCCCAAATGGAAGCCTCATTTTTATCAATTAAAAGACACTCATTCCACCAATGAAAACCCACTACTGACATTATGCTGATTAGGAATGGTTTTGTATTGAAGGGAGAAAACGATGACTGAAGACCTTTTAGTCATTACTTCTACTGTATGACTTTTCTAATAATGCTTAGCTAATCATCCCCAGAATGTGGGTTTCTGGTTAGGGCAACATTCTGCCCCAAGAGTGTAATTGTAACTGACATACACTGTCTGCACTAAAGAATATTACAATAAACTATAGATACCATAACATGTGCCTTAAAGAGTGCTTTGATAGAAAAATTTGAGATGCTTTCACCAGAGTATAAGAAATTAGGACTTTGGAATTAAGTTTTGTGGATTCATTGCTTTTGGAAAAAGCAACATTCCCAGCTATCATGTTACCAGAACTAAGTTTCATGTACATATAAAAAGACCATATTTAAAATTTTATTAAAATATTTATTTGTTTTTATTATCTATTTTTGAGCATACACAAAAGTAGAAGCTATTCCCATAACCCAGCTTCAGTGATTATCAATTATGACCAACAATCTCTACACCTCTCCTCAACTTCCCTCCCAGCTGCATTAAAGTAAATCCCAGGTATGTAATTTCATCTGTAAATACTTTGGTGTTTATTTCTAGCAACAGGTAAGGATTTTTCTATTAGTATAAGCATAACACTATTGATACACCTAAAAAATAAACAGTTCCTCAATATCCAGTCAGTGTTCAGGTTTCTTTGAATCATAAATATCTATTTATAATTGCTGTGTTTGATTCTGGATTCAAACAAGGTTCATAGATTGCATTTGGTTGATATGAACCTTGGGTCCTGTATTTCTTGAGGTTGGCTCAGAACTGCATTTCCTAATCTCAGCACTATTAACAATTTGGACTGGATAATTATTTGCCATGGGGGGTTGTCATGTCACTGTAGGATATTTAGCAACATCCCTGTTCTCCACCTACTAGATGCCAATAGCACCACCTTCCCTGTGTGAAAACCAAAAATGTTGCCTACTGTCCCCTAGGGGCAAAATTGCCCTAGTTGAGAATAGTTGGTCTAACACTTACGTTTCATATCTTAGCAAAAATATTTCACAGTTGGTATTGTATTTTTTTTATTGCATCACAATAAAAAATCACAAAACAATTGGTTTTTGATTAGTGGGTCCAAGTATTGTTTACCTGATTTGTCCACACTACAGTTTCTCATTTATCATTCACCCAAGGATTTTTTTTTTTTTCAAGAACAGTGGTTTTTTATTTGTGAAACAACAGCCAATTGCTTTTAGAGATCAGGCAGAGATTCCAGTTAGCACCTTGGTGAGCTACGTAATTTCAAGCTTTACAAATAGAAAGAAATGAACTGAAATCACAATTGGAGTCATCAAATTCTGCATGTGGGTACGGATAGTAAAGAAATGGCCCTTTCTTCCAAATTAATTGATCTGTGTGATTTTGTGTCATCTAATGGTAGTCACTAGCTGTTGCAGTAGGAACAGAGGGCTTGGCAAAGCAAGGTGACCAAGGGGCGGAGACAGGACTCCCAAGGAGTTTTTACATAGGAAAATGGAGTGTCTCCATATCTAGACAACTATGGAGCCATTTTCCATGCATTACTGTCTCTGCTTAGCAATACTTTACTCCTAAGTCTATTTAATTAAGAATGAGTTCAGAGTCCTTCATTTCAAATCCAAGTAGAGTCATAAGATGCCATACCTGTTAGTGTAAGGTATTGGCAAGACCAACAATCATGGTAACGGTAGCTCATTCTCTCTTTTTTTTTTTTTATTAGTTTCTTCTTTATAACAAAGTGAATCAGTCATACATATACATCTGTTCCCACATCCCTTCCCTCTTGCGTCTCCCTCCCTCCCACCCTCCCTATCCCACCCCTCCAGGCGGCCACAAAGCACCGAGCTGATCTCCCTGTGCTATGCGTCTGCTTCCCACTATCTATCTACCTTACGTTTGGTAGTGTATATATGTCCATGCCTCTCTTTCGCTTTGTCACAGCTTACCCTTCCCCCTCCCCATATCCTCAAGTCCATTCTCTAGTAGGTCTGTGTCTTTATTCCTGTTTTACCCCTAGGTTCTTCATGACAGTTTTTTTTTCTTAAATTCCATATATATGTGTTAGCATACGGTATTTGTCTTTCTCTTTCTGACTGACTTCACTCTGTATGACAGACTCTAGGTCTATCCACCTCATTACAAATAGCTCAGTTTCGTTTCTTTTCATGGCTGAGTAATATTCCATTGTATATATGTGCCACATCTTCTTTATCCATTCATCCGATGATGGACACTTAGGTTGTTTCCATCTCCGGGCTATTGTGAATAGAGCTGCAACGAACATTTTGGTACATGTCTCTTTTTGAATTATGGTTTTCTCAGGGTATATGCCTAGTAGTGGGATTGCTGGGTCATATGGTAGTTCTATTTTTAGTTTTTTAAGGAACCTCCATACTGTTCTCCATAGCGGCTGTACCAATTCACATTCCCACCAGCAGTGCAAGAGGGTTCCCTTTTCTCCACACCCTCTCCAGCATTTATTGTTTCTAGATTTCTTGATGATGGCCATTCTGACTGGTGTGAGATGATATCTCATTGTAGTTTTGATTTGCATTTCTCTAATGATTAATGATGTTGAGCATTCTTTCATGTGTTTGTTGGCAGTCTGTATATCTTCTTTGGAGAAATGCCTATTTAGGTCTTCTGCCCATTTTTGGATTGGGTTGTTTGTTTTTTTGCTATTGAGCTGCATGAGCTGCTTATAAATTTTGGAGATCAATCCTTTGTCAGTTGCTTCATTTGCAAATATTTTCTCCCATTCTGAGGGTTGTCTTTTGGTCTTGTTTATGGTTTTCTTTGCTGTGCAAAAGCTTTGAAGTTTCATTAGGTCCCATTTGTTTATCTTTGTTTTTATTTCCATTTCTCTAGGAGGTGGGTCCAAAAAGATCTTGCTGCGATTTATGTCATAGAGTGTTCTGCCTATGTTTTCCTCTAAGAGTTTGATAGTTTCTGGCCTTACATTTAGGTCTTTAATCCATTTTGAGCTTATTTTTGTGTATGGTGTCAGGGAATGATCTAATCTCATACTTTTACATGTCCCTGTCCAGTTTTCCCAGCACCACTTATTGAAGAGGCTGTCCTTTCTCCACTGTACATTCCTGCCTCCTTTATCAAAGATAAGGTGACCATATGTGCGTGGGTTTATGTCTGGGCTTTCTCTCCTGTTCCATTGATCTATCTGTCTGTTTTTGTGCCACTACCACACTGTCTTGATTACTGTAGCTTTGTAGTATAGTCTGAAGTCAGGGAGCCTGATTCCTCCAGCTCCGTGTTTCGTTCTCAAGATTGCTTTGGCTATTCAGGGTCTTTTGTTTTTCCAAACAAATTTTGTAATGTTTTGTTCTAGTTCTGTGAAAAATGCCAGTGGTAGTTTGATAGGAATTGCACTGAATCTGTAGATTGCTTTGGGTAGTAGAGCCATTTTCATAATATTGATTCTTCCAATCCAGGAGCATGGTATATCTCTCCATCTATTTGTATCATCTTTAATTTCTTTCATCAGTGTCTTATAATTTTCTGCATACAGTTCTTTTGTCTCCTTAGATAGGTTTATTCCTAGATATTTTATTCTTTTTGTTGCAGTGGTAAATGGGAGTGTTTTCTTCATTTCACTTTCAGATTTTTCATCATTAGTGTACAGGAATGCCAGAGATATCTGTGCATTAATTTTGTATCCTGCTACTTTACCAAATTCGTTAATTAGCTCTAGTAGTTTTCTGGTAGCACCTTTAGGATTCTCTATGTATAGTATCATGTCATCTGCAAACAGTGACAGCTTTACTTCTTCTTTTCCAGTTTGGATTCCTTTTATTTCCTTTTCTTCTCTG
The DNA here is from genome assembly GCF_964341445.2 of Mesoplodon mirus. Taxonomy (NCBI): domain Eukaryota; kingdom Metazoa; phylum Chordata; class Mammalia; order Artiodactyla; family Ziphiidae; genus Mesoplodon; species Mesoplodon mirus. Next base: position 40,928,645 of record NC_138977.1, read on the forward strand.
ATTGCTGCGGCTAAAACTTCCAAAACTAAGTTGAATAAGAGTGGTGAGAGTGGGCAGCCTTGCCTTGTTCCTGATCTTAGTGGTAATGCTTTCAGTTTTTCACCATTGAGGATGATGTTGGCTGTGGGTTTGTCATATATGGCCTTTATTATGTTGAGGAAAGTTCCCTCTATGCCTACTTTCTGCAGGGTTTTTATCATAAATGGGTGTTGAATTTTGTCGAAAGCTTTCTCTGCATCTATTGAGATGATCATATGGTTTTTCTCCTTCGATTTGTTAATATGGTGTATCACATTGATTGATTTGCGTATATTGAAGAATCCTTGCATTCCTGGAATAAATCCCCCTTGATCATGGTGTATGATCCTTTTAATGTGCTGTTGGATTCTGTTTGCTAGTATTTTGTTGAGGATTTTTGCATTTATGTTCATCAGTGATATTGGCCTGTAGTTTTCTTTCTTTGTGACATCCTTGCCTGGTTGTGGTATCAAGGTGATGGTGGCCTCGTAGAATGAGTTTGGGAGTGCTCCTCCCTCTGCTGTATTTTGGAAGAGTTTGAGAAGGTTAGGTGTTAGCTCTTCTCTAAATGTTTGATAGAATTCACCTGTGAAGCCATCTGGTCCTGGGCTTTTGTTTGTTGGAAGATTTTTAATCACAGTTTCAATTTCAGTGCCGGTGATTGGTCTATTCATATTTTCTATTTCTTCCTGATTCAGTCTTGGCAGGTTGTGCATTTCTAAGAATTTGTCCATTTCTTCCAGGTTGTCCATTTTATTAGCATAGAGTTTCTTGTAGTAATCTTTCATGATCTTTTGTATTTCTGCAGTGTCAGTTGTTACTTCTCCTCTTTCATTTCTAATTCTATTGATTTGAGTCTTCTCCCTTTTTTTCTTGATGCGTCTGGCTAATGTTTTATCGATTTTGTTTATCTTCTCAAAGAACCAGCTTTTAGTTTTATTGATCTTTGCTATCGTTTCCTTCATTTCTTTTTCATTTATTTCTGATCTGATCTTTATGATTTCTTTCCTTCTGCTAACTTTGGGGTTTTTGTTGTTCTTCTTTCTCTAATTGCTTTAGGTGCAAGTTTAGGTTGTTTATTCGAGATGTTTCCTGTTTCTTTTTTTTTTTTTTTTTTTGCTGTACGCGGGCCTCTCACTGCTGTGGCCTCTCCCGTTGCGGAGCACAGGCTCCGGACACACAGGCTCCGCGGCCATGGCTCGTGGGCCCAGCCGCTCCGCGGCACGTGGGATCCTCCGGGATCGGGGCACGAACCCGCGTCCCCTGCATCGGCAGGCGGACTCCCAACCACTGCGCCACCAGGGAAGCCCCTGTTTCCTGTTTCTTAAGGTGGGATTGTATTGCTATAAACTTCCCCCTTAGAACTGCTTTTGCTGCGTCCCATAGGTTTTGGGTCGTCGTGTCTCCACTGTCATTTGTTTCTAGGTATTTTTTAATTTCCTCTTTGATTTCTTCAGTGATCACTTCGTTATTGAGTAGTGTATTGTTTAGCCTCCATGTGTTTGTATTTTTTACAGATCTTTTCCTGTAATTGATGTCTAGTCTCATAGCATTGTGGTAGGAAAAGATACTTGATACAATTTCAATTTTCTTAAATTTACCAAGGCTTGATTTGTGACCCAAGATATGATCTATCCTGGAGAATGTTCCATGAGCACTTGAGAAAAATGTGTATTCTGTTGTTTTTGGATGGAATGTCCACCCAAGTATTTTTAATAGCTATTGATGATCATTGCCTCTATCCCTTTTTTTATTAGGGATTACAGAATAGGGATTTTGTAATTTTATCATTATTTCTACTTTTATTAGCTGGGACTCTTCCATAAAGAAGAATGTTCCCTCATCAACAATCTGATTACACTGTAAATGAGGAAATACTGTGTTCCTCTACTCATAACACTGTAGGGCTCAGTCTCACAAGACTGCCCCCAACTTCAGATGCCAGTTGTAAGTCCCAGGTTGTCACTTGTACTTCTGGCCAGCTGGCTAAATTGGGGGTTCCCATGACCCATTCCTTAGGTTCATTCTTGAGCCTAGAATGGCTCACAGAATTCAGGGAAACACTTTACTTACTAATCATGAGTTTATTATAAGGGGTGCAACTCAGGAACAGCAAAATGGAAGAGATGCATAGGGCAAGGTACGGGGAAGGGCACCAAGCTTCCATACACTCTCTAGGTATGCCACCCTCCTGGTATATCTACCTGCTCATCTACCTGGGATCTCTCAAACTCTGTTGCTTAGGGCGTTTATGGAGGTTGTGTCACATAGGCATGACTGATTAAATCATTGACCATTTGTGATTGAACTCAGTCCCCTATCCCTTTCCCCTTGGAGGTTGGGGGTTGGAGCTGGAACTTCCAGTCCTCTAATCAGGTGGTTGGTTCCTCTGGCAACCAGCCCTGCAGCCTCCAAGAGTTACTTCGTTAGCATAAACTCAGGTGTGGTTGAAAGGGGCTTATTATGAGTAACAAAATGCACTCCTTTCACCCCATCACTCAGGAAATGACAAGGGTTTTAGGAGCTCTGTGCCAGGAACTGGGGATGAAGACCAAATATTTCTTATTATATCACAACATCACAGTCCACCCTCTGGTTTTTGATACAGATCCCTTATAGTAGAATGATTATAGGTATCCAAAGATACTGGCACATTACTGGAATCCATTCAGTCATTAATGATTATCCAGTCCATCATCGTATTGTATGAAAATGTCTCCCAGGGAGAGGCCACTCAGATTTTCAGACTTTCATTTAGTCTTGTCAGTTTCCAAAACAGAAGTCGTCTCGGCAATATATGTTCTTCATTGCTTTTTTCATTTAATATATCCAAGAAAATGCTCTATAGTAGGGATTGTCCACTACTATGGACCAGACAATCTTTTGTTTTGGGCGACTGTCCTGTGTACTGTAGGATATTTAGCAGTATCCCTGGCCTCTGCCCACTAGATGCCAGTAGCACTTCTATCTGCCATTAGACAATCAAAAATGTCTCCAGACATTGCCAAATATCTTCTGGGAGGAAAAGTCACTCCTAGCTGAGAACCAGTGCCTTATAACGACACTGAGAGCTGTCTCCTTTCTTTTTATGATGGCATTATACTCCATTTTGTGAATGTACCATAGTTTATTCAAGCAGTTCCCTATGGTTTGGCATCCAGTCTTTTACTATTACAAAAAGTGCTACAGTGAATGATGTCATGCCCATATCATTTTGTATTTTTGCTAGTGTTTCTTTGGCAGGATTCCTAGAAGTGGGATTACTGGGTCAATGGGTAAATGCATATGTAAGTTATCCAGATATTGCCCAAATTCCCCTCCTTGGGGATTGTTCTATTTTTCAATTCCTACAGCAAGGTATGAGAGTGCATGTTTTTCCATAGTCTCATCATAGAGCATGTTGTTAAATATTTGGAATTTTGTCTCTATATTTAAGAGGCATTTGCTTTTCATTTTCTGTGAATTATATCATTTACTCATTTTTCTATATGTATTTCCACCCTCTAGAATCATTAAGACCTCTTTGTATATTAGAGATATTAACACTTTAGGAGTGATATAAGCTGCATTCCCCCCCTTCAGTTTGTGTTTATCTTTTGATTTTGTTTATGTTATTTTTTTCATGCAAAAGTTGCTGTTTTTTTTGTGGTCAGATTTATCCCTTTTCCTTTATTGCTTCTGGATTTTACATCAAAGAGAAGTTTTCCCTATTTCCAAGTTATAAAAGAATCACCCATGTTTTCTCCTAATATGTGTATGTATGTATGTATGTATGTATGCATTTAACATTTAGTTCCATTTAGAATTTATTCTGGCATACAGTGTGAGAAATAGTTTCATGTATATATTTTTCTATATAACTAGACAGCTTTCTGTTAGTTCATTTTTTTGCTGTACTGATTAGAGATTCTGCTTTTGTAACATCCTAAACTTCCATGTTCAGTTTGGTGTGTTTTTGAATTTTCATTTCTTTTTCTATTGCTCTATCAATTCATGTGCCTACACTGAAGGCTTTATAATATGTTTTAATATCTAGTAAGGCTGTCCTCCCTGCTCCATTGTTTTGTTTTTAGTGTTTCCCTGGATATTCTTTTATTTATTTATTTATTTATTTATTTATTGGCTGTGTTGGGTCTTCGTTGCTGCGTGCAGGCTTTCTCTAGTTGCAGCGAACAAGGGGCTCCTCTTTGTTGAGGTGCATGGGCTTCTCATTGCGGTGGCTTCTCTTGCTGTGAAGCACGGGCTCTAGGCATGTGGGCTTCAGTAGTTATGGCATGGGGGCTCAGTAGTTGTGGCTCATGGACTCTAGAGTGCAGGCTCAGTAGTTGTGGTTCACGGGCTTAGTTGCTTTGTGGCATGTGAGATCTTCCCAGAGCAGGGCTGGAACCTGTGTCCCCTGCATTGGCAGGAGGATTTTTAACCACTGCACCACCAGGGAAGTCCCTTCCTGGATATTCTTGGTTGTTTGTTTTCTCAAATAAAATTTATAATCAACTTATCTAGCTCTGGAGAAAACACAATATATATTTTTATTGAGATTATGTTAAATTCATAAAATCACTTAGGGAGAACTGACATTTTCATGATGCTGAGTTTTCCTATCTAAAAATGTAATATGTCTTTCCATTTGTCCAAGTCAACTTCTGTGTCTTTCAGGGGTATTTTATAGTCTATAAACAAACACTTTGGCTATCATACAACGTGGGGAGTAAGGCTGTCCCTGTCCCATTTCATACACAACTTCCAAGCACATACGTGTCTGGAGACTCATCCTCTTACTTTTGTAACCATAATCATTGAACCCTGATTCTACCTTTCTCAAAATTTGGGAGGTAGGAGAAGAACTGCATGTAGAGCAGCTAGCACAGTACCTGGCATTAGAAAGATCTCATTTTTAGTGGTAGCTGATACTTGTGGGCACTAAATCATCTCAGTCTATCCTGGTCATGAACAATTTCCAGTATGGATTGAAAATCATATCACTGGCCTTCTGCATGTGTTTGAAACCTAGGCGTCCATACACTACACATCTATTTTAAAAAATAAATCCATCCATCTTCTGTCTATGTTAATTTCATTGGTTCCTGGCAATACCATGATCTTTTGAGCTTTTCCTTTTTCCCATGAGTTGGCATTTTTTTTTCTTTTAAATTTTTAAAATTAATTAATTAATTTATTTATGGCTGTGTTGGGTCTTCGTTTCTGTGCGAGGGCTTTCTCTAGTTGTGGCAAGCGGGGGCCACTCTTCATCATGGTGTGCGGGCCTCTCACTATCGCGGCCTCTCTTGTTGTGGAGCACAGGCTCTAGACGCGCAGGCTCAGTAGTTGTGGCTTACGGGCCTAGTTGCTCCGCGGCATGTGGGATCTTCCCAGACCAGGGCTCAAACCTGTGTCCCCTGCATTGGCAGGCAGATTCTCAACCACTGCGCCACCAGGGAAGCCCTGAGTTGGCATTTTTTAACTTTATATTTTGTCTCATTTTTATAAAATGCTGGAATAACCTGCAAGTCATCGTGGAACCTTCGTTCATCTGAACAGTGATGGATCATCTTTTCAGGAAGCCGTCAGTCAACAGCAGCTAACAAGAATATGGAGTGGGGCAGGAGTGGGAGGAGGTCCGAAGTTCACATTACTTGGTTCACTGACTACGTGCTGTGAACCCTTGTGATTAATATTGTGGAAATTTCTGCTGATTGCATCACTACTTCAGGTCCGGGTTGACTTGCTTTCCCCAAGCAGGGTTCTAAGTTTAATTGAGAATCAGCATTCTGAACTTTTGAAATTTCACACAGCAACATTAATTGCGCACCCACTGTCTACTGAGCACTATGCAAGAGAGTAAGCAGTGCACTATGCACTATGTAAGCAGAAGAGCAAGTGATGAGCTGTTCCAGGCTGGGGGTGCTGGGTTAGGCCTGGCCCTGCTCTGGGGACGGGGTCCTGGCTGACTGGTCAATTTATGGATTTGAGGAAGGTGGGCTGGTGAGTGCTGAGCTCCCATGGCGGGTGCGGGACTGGGAGTGCTGGTTCACCAGGGGAGACTCGTCACAGGGAAACCGAGGTAAGAGCAGGCATGAAGTTAGGATCCTTTACTGGAGAACAGGCAGTGAAGCTTGGTGCTGTGGCCAACAGAGCAAGAAGAGGCAGTCTGTAGTCTGAAAGCCTTGGTTGAAAGCCTTGGTTGAAAGCCTTGGAAACGGAGCAGATGGTGGGGCAGGAGTTAGGCCAAGATTAGAGGCAAGTAGCCAGCGTTTCTCTGGCGCGGGCGTTGTGATGACAGCGTGTGAGGTGCAGGGCCACTTTTTTCAAAGGGCAGCACAAGATATCCCTGGAATCAAGCCAGTGAGGAGCTGTCCCTCATCTTAAAGGGACCCTGTCATCAGGGTCAAAGAGATTCAGTGTCTGGAGCAAACTGTCTTCATCCTCTATAAGCAAAGGCTGTACACAGCAGGGACAGAATCATATTAGTAATAATAGCACCTTCATTTATTTAGTGCTTTTAATACTTCAGAGTGCTTTCTCCTCTTTCACTGCACATGTGTAAAGTGATGCCCTTTCCCTAGGAAGACGATGCCAATGGCTTCCCATTAACTCTGTCTTTGGTGTTGTTTTTCCAGAAGTGTTTATGGACTTGGGTTGATTAAACCACACTTTTTGTTCTCCTAGTAACCTCCAGGGGTTAGAGGTGACAGAGTGAAACTATATTGTCTAAATACTCACACTGCTGTGAAATATGCATACACGCATGCATTTATTCAACTAAAAATTTTTATTATTCACCCACTAGGTAGCTGGCACTGCTTTGGTGCTATAGATGTACGACTGTCTATAAAAGATATGTCTCTGTGTTTATTATCCTATAATATCACCTCTTATCCAGAGGTCAGACTGATGGCAGCCTCAGCCACTCAGAACATAAATTGGAAAAAGACAATGAGAGAGGCTTGAAGCTGCAAAGTGCTGAAGGCTTTATTCTGCAGGAAAGACAGAATTGCCCTCAGGCAGTTGCTCAGAACAACTGTGTGTATAACGCAGCAGATGATCGCAGCAGGACTCACTGACTTCGTGAGAAATGAGCTGACAGCAGACGGAGGAGACAGAAGAGCTCTCGAGAGCGGAATAATTTCTTTTGAATTCTCCCTAGTTCTTCAGCACAATGATCTGAGTGATTTAGTTTAGGGGAAAACAACGACAGGGGCTACTCTAAGCTTTGAGAGCGGTACTGCATTAAATAGCACCATAATTGATGATCATAATGCTACTAGCTCAAATTTGCATAGCTTTTCTTTTTAAAAAAACACAATTCTTTACATTATGTGTAACATTACATTAAGTCAACACAAAATCTATGTGGCAGCGTGCATCAGAATCTTTACGTGTCTAACTGAATCACTTTGCTATACACCTGAAACTAACACAATATTGTAAATCAACTATACTTCAATAAAAAAGTATCACCTGGAGCGTTTGTTAAAACACAGATTGTTGGACCCCACCTCTAGAATTTCTGATTCAGTAGATTTGTGGTGGGGCCGCCAGATCTGCCTTTTTTTTTTTTAAACATCTTTATTGGAGTATAATTGCTTTACAGTGGTGTGTCAGTCTCTGCTTTATAACAAAGTGCATCAGTTATACATATACATATGTTCCCATATCTCTTCCCTCTTGCGTCTCCCTCCCTCACGTTCCCACTTGCTGCTGATGCTGCTGGTCCAGGGCCACACTTTGAAAACCACTGCCCTGTAGGGTATGTTTGCCCCGCTGATTATTTTTGTCTCTGTTTTACACAGGAGGAAATGGGATTTCAGAGAAGTTGAATTACTTAACCAAGGTCACACAGGTAGCAGATTTCAGACTCAAATTTAGATCTTCTGAGAATAAGCCATAGTGCTTTTTCAAACTAGGTGCTGTTGTTTCAGATTTATCCCTCAAGAATTAAGAGAAGGTTTAATACATTTTAGATTTTCATCAAAATACTCGCAACTAAAAACATTGTCATTCTGGCTATTATCAAAATGACAAGAGATGACAAATGCAGGTGAGGATGAGGAGAATAGGGAACCCTTGTGCACTGTTGGTGGGAATGTAAATTGGTTCAGCCACTATAGAAAACAGTATGGAGGTTCCTCAAAAAATTAAAAATCATATGATCCAACAGTCCCACTTCTGGATATTTACCTGAAGGAAATGAAAGCAGGATCTTGAAGAGATATCTGCACCTCCATGTTCATTGTAGCATGATTCACAGTAGCCAAAATATGGAAACAACCTAAGTGTCCATCAAAAGATGAATGAATAAAGAAGATATGGTGTATATATGTGTGTGCATATATATATATGTATGCACACACATATATACAGGGTACTTTTATATGTATATATAATATATATATATATATATATATATATATACACACACATAGTGGAATATTATTGTCATGAGAAAGAAGGACATCCTACCATTTGTGACAACATGAAATCTTGAGGGCATTATGCTAAAGTGAAATAAATCAGGCAGCGAAAAATGAACACTATATGATCTCACTTATATGTGGAATCTAAAAAAGCCAAACTAAGAGAAATAAAGTAGATTGGTGGTTGTCAGGGGCTGGGAGGTTGGGGAAATAGGGAGATGTTGGTCAAAGGGTACAAACTTCCAGTTATAAGATGAATAACTTCTGGGGATCTAATATAGAGAATAGTGACTATAGTTAACAGTACCATATTGAATATTTTAAAGTTGCTAAGAGAGGAGATCTTAAATGTTCTCACCACCCATACACAAAGGTAACTATGAGGTGATGGATGTATTCACTAACTTTACTACAATAATCATTTCAAATGTATACATATATCAAATCATCACATGTACACCTTAAACTTTCACGTGAATTATATCTCAATAAAACTGGAAAAGTTGCCATTCTAGTTTATTAGAACATTTATGTATATAGCATATATTCTTTTTTCACAGTGCTGGATGGGGTTTTTGGTATGTGAATTCCCTATAACACTTGGAACATTTAAATTGAGGACTAAGAAATTAAGATGAGTGGATGGGAAAGGAATACAAGGAGGCAGTGGGTTTTGGATTGACTGGGGAAGGTAAAAATCTTTTGGAATAGGGCCATGAAAGAGAGGGAAAATGTGAGATTTAGTGGATCAGGAGGAAGCTGGTATTTTAGGAGCATTTCCCTGCATAGGTGATTAACCAGAAATACTGTAATCATGTATCAACTTTGACTTCACGTTGCTCTTCTCTGGATGGAGCCTGCACTGGTCTTATCTAATTGAACATACATTCTACTTCCAGGGTTAGGATGTCTAAGAAAAATCTATTCTGTTCATGTTTATGTGCCTATTTTCCTTCTCTAAGAGTGACTTCCTATGAGCCTCTTTGTCCTAAGTTCTTTCTGAATCAATTAGAGAATTTTTATGAAGCCTCCTAAGAAAGAATCTCTAAAGACATCTTAAATAAAATTCTGAGATCATTCCTTTCATTTCAAGACCTCAGTGATAGTTGCCGCTCATGGGAAGAAATGACAGTAGTCTCTCAGCCATAACCAGGCTGTATCAGCAGTGTTCAGTCAGGAAAACAAAACCACTGTAGGTATTTTAAACATGAAGAGGTTTAGTACAGGGATTGAGGTACTTACAAAACCACGGGGAAGGCCAGAAGAGTGAAAATCATGGAGACTACCACTAGGTTCAGGTTCACTGCCACAAAGAAGTGAAGAGCTGCTACCACCTTGAATCAGGAAATTGCAGGGAATGTGGCTGGTGGCCTCAGAGCTTCCGCCAGTTCTAGTGGCTGAAATGACAGGGAAACAAAGAGGCCTATTTTAAAGACATATGTGGGAAACTCACATATCCATATACCAGTGCTGCCAGAGGAAGAAGAAAGAATGCATCCTCTCTTCTACCTCCAAACTCTTGCAGGAGTGCAATCTCATTGTTGAAACCTAAACAGGAAATTGCACTCTTGCAAGATTTACTTGTTTAACTAGCTAAACAGGATCCACTTGGAAAGTAAAGTTTGTGTCACTCTACAGATGTGGCTATGGCCTCCTCCTCAAATTTACCAACTAGGGGTGGATACGTGGAGTCTTACCGGAAGTGGAGGTCTCCACATCTCATTACCAAACCTCTGAGCCATGAAGTATCACTGCATTTTCAGTTCCTGGATTTGATTTTGCTGGACAGATATTAATGACTTATTATTGATTATATTTTAAATTATAGTAAAATCTTAATTCATAAGAATCTTGCTAAAGCGTAAGCTTCCATTAATTAAATTTTCTCTCTCTGCATGCCTTATTTAGAAAGTTTTACCACTAGAAAATAAGCTCAATGAAAAGTATTAATTTTTATCCAAAAATTAAAAAACATACCCAATTAATACATATTTATTGCACAAAATAGGGAAAACAAAGTATTTTAACCTATATTTATACAGGTAAATATATTTGTTTAATCTTTCTCCTTTTATTAGAACTCTACTTGGTTACAGTTTTTATTTTTTGCTTTATTTACCAATGTTGATATAAATACTCTGATACATGCATCCTAGAATAAGCAATACCCTTGTATAAATTACTAGAAGTGGATTTTTAGTGCCTAAAATGATGCACTTTTAAAAGATTTTTAAAGCTTCTGGAAAGATTAGGACACTTTAAATCTCTTACCAGTTGTAAATAAGAGCTCCCAGTTCCCTGAACTCTCACCAACATTGACCTTACCATATTTTAAAAAGCTTTGCTAACATGATAGTTAAAAATGGTATTTAATTGTCTTAATTTGATATTCCTTGATTGTTAGAGAGGTTGAACATTCGTATGTTATTTTCTGTTTATATTTATTTTCCTAATGAAATTATACTTTTAGCTTATTTTTTCTACTGGGTTGTTAGACTTCTATAAAAATTGACTTCAGTAGCTTTTTATGTATTAAGAATAAAATCACTTACTTCTTGTACATGTTGGAAATATTTTTCTCAAATTGCTGTTTGCCTTTTTGCATTACAACGTTTTATTTTCTAAAGAGTTCACAATTTTTATTTCATCAAAATTTCAATCCTTTAAAAAGTGGTATCTGCTCTTGAGGCCACGCTTTGAAAGTCTTTCATCCAATATTATGTAAATATTCACGTATATATTTCCATGTTTTTAGAGTTTGATTTAAAATTTTTACACTTTAATTCCATTAGGAACTTCTTTCATTATCATGGAAAGATGAAGCCAGGGATGATGTTCAAAATATTTAACAACCAGTATGCCTTGGGTGCTGACCAATCAGAATGAATGCCAGTCATGGAAACTGGATATGGTCAGATTGGTAGTTTTTGCTGAATATCAGCCCTGGATGAAATTGATTTTTTTCCCCAAATGATCAGCTGTTGGGCAAACACATATTACACCTTTTCCTCATTGATTTAAAATGCTTTCTTTGTCCTATGTTAAATACTCTTAAAATTAGAATCTCTTTCTGAAGTTTACTATTGACTTCCCATTACATGACTGCCTACTTTACCTATTCATAGTGAAGGAGTAAACTCAACACTGTTTCAGTTACTGTTGCTTCAGAAAACATTTGACTATCTGGTAGAACAATTCATTAATCTTCTTTTCAAATCACTATGACTAGCAGGCAAGGAAGGGTATCACCACCCTGACATCTGATTATCAGGAGGTAATAGGGCTGCTGTTACACAATGGGAGCAAGAAAGAATATTTGCTCTTAACTGTTCCATTGGGACATCTTTTGAGCCTCCCATCCCAGTTTCAAAGGTAAATGGACAGCGGGAGATTGGTTCAAGATGACAGAGTAGAAGAGCATGCACTCACTCCCTCTTGCAAGATAACTGGAATCACAACTAACTGCTGAACAATAATCGACAGGAAGACACTTGAACTTACCAAAAAAGATACCCCACATCCAAAGACAAAGAAGAAGCCACAATGAGATGGTAGGAGGGGTGCAATCACAATAAAATCAAATCCCATAACTGTTGGGTGGGTGACTCACAAACTGGAGAACACTTATACCACGGAAGTCCACACACTGGAGTGAAGGTTCTGAGCCCCATGTCAGGCTTCCCAACCTGAGGGTCCGGCAATGGGAGGAGGAATTCCTAGAGAATCAGACATTGAAGGCTAGTGGGACTTGATTGCAGGACTTCGACAGGACTGGGGGAAACAGAGACTCTACTCTTGAGGGTACACACAAAGTAGTGTGTGCACTGGGACCCAAAAGAAGGAGAAGTGACCCCATAGGAGACTGAACCAGAACTACCAGCTAGTGTTGGAGGGTCTCCTTCAGAGGTGTGGGGTGGCTGTGGCTCACTGTGGGGACAAGAACACTGGCAGCAGAAGTTCTGGGAAGTACTCTTTGGCGTGAGCCCTCCCAGAGTCTGCCATTAGCCCCACCAAAGAGCCCAGGTAGGCTTCAGTGTTGGGTCACCTCAGGCCAAACATGACCCTCAGGCCAAACAACCAACAGGAAGGGAACCCAGCCCCACCCATCAGCATACAAGTAGATTAAAGTTTTACTGAGCTCTGCCCACCAGAGCAACACCCAACTCTACCCACCACCAGTCCCTCGCATCAGAAAACTTGCACAAGCCTCTTAGATAGCCTCACTCACCAGAGTACAGACAGCAGAAGCAAGAAGAACTACAATCCTGCAGCATGAGGAACAAAAACGACATTCACAGAAAGATAGACAAGATGAAAAGGCAGAGGGCTATTTGTAATATGTTACATCTGGTAATATGTTCCTATTACCAGATGAAGGAACAAGACAATACCCCAGAAAAACAACTAAATGAAGTGGAGATAGGCAACCTTCCAGAAAAAGAATTCAGAATAAAGATAGTGAAAATGATACAGGACCTCGGAAAAAGAATGGAGGCAAAGATCGAGAAGATGCAAGAAATGTTTAACAAAGACCTAGAAGAATTAAACAACAAACACCTAGAAGAATTAAAGGACAAACAAACAGAAATGAACAGTACAATAACTGAAATGAAAAATACACTAGAAGCAATCAGTAGCAGAATAACTGAGGCAGACGAACGGATAAGTGACTTGGAAGACAGAATGGTGGAATTCACTGCCACAGAACAGAATAAAGAGAAAAGAACGAAAAGAAATGAAGACAGCCTAAGAGACCCCGGGACAACATTAAACATAACAATATTCGCATTATAGGGGTCCCAGAAGGAGAAGAGAGAGAGAGAAAGGACCCAAGAGAATATTTGAAGAGATTATAGTCGAAAACTTCCCTAACATAGGAAAGGAAATAGCCACCCAAGTCCAGGAGGTGCAGAGAGTCCCAGGCAGGATAAACTCAAGGAGAAACAAGCCGAGACACATAGTAATCAAATTGGCAAAAGTTAAAGACAAAGAAAAATTATTGAAAGCAACAAGGGAAAAATGACAAATAACATACAAGGGAACTCCCATAAGGTTAACAGCTGATTTCTCAGCAGAAACTCTACAAGCCAGAAGGGAGTGGCATGATATATTTAAAGTGATGAAAGGGAAAAACCTACAACCAAGATTACTCTACCCAGCAAGGATCTCATTCAGATTTGATGGAAAAATAAAAAGCTTTACAGACAAGCAAAAGCTAAGAGAATTCAGCACCACCAACCAGCTCTACAACAAATGCTAAAGGAACTTCTCTAAGTGGGAAACACAAGAGAAGAAAAGGACTTACTAAAACAAACCCATAACAATTAAGAAAATGGTAATAGGAACATACATATTAATAATTACCTTACATGTGAATGGACTAAATGCTCCAACCAAAAGACACAGGCTCACTGAATGGATACAAAAACAAGACCCATATATATGCTGTCTACAAGAGACCCACTTCAGACCTAGGGACACATACAGACTGAAAGTGAGGTGATGGAAAAAGATATTCCATGCAAATGGAAATCAAAAGAAAGCTGGAGTAGCAATACTCATATCAGATAAAATAGACTTTAAAATAAAGAATGCTACAAGAGACAAGGAAGGACACTACATAATGATCAAAAGATCAATCCAAGAAGATATAACAATTATAAATATATATGCACCCAACAAAGGAGCACCTCAATACATAAGGCAAATGCTAACAGCTATAAAAGAGGAAATCGACAGTAACACAGTAATAGTGGGGGACTTTAACACCTCACTAACACCAATGTACAGGTCATCCAAACAGAAAATAAATAAGGAAACAGAAGCTTTATATGACACAATAGACCAGATAGATTTAATTGATATTTATAGGACATTCCATCCAAAATCAGCAGATTACACTTTCTTCTCAAGTGCACAGGGAACATTCTCCAGGATAAGTCACATCCTGGGTCACAAATCAAGCCTCAGTAAATTTAAGAAAACTGAAATCAAATCAAGCATCTTTTCTGACAACAACAATATGAGATTAGAAATCATTTACAGGAAGAAAAATGTAAAAAACACAAACACATGGAGGCTAAACAATACTTTACTAAATAACCAAGAGATCACTGAAGAAATCAAAAAATACCTAGAGACAATTGACAATGAAAACACGATGATCCAAAATCTATGGGATGCAGAAAAAGCAGTTCTAAGAGGGAAGTTTATAGCAATACAATCCTACCTCAAGAAACAACAAACATCTCAAATAAACAATCTAACCTTACACCTAAAGGAACTAGAGAAAGAACAAACAAAACCCAATGTTAGTAGAAGGAAAGACATCATAAAGATCAGAGCAGAAATAAATGAAATAGAAACAAAGAAAACAATAGAAAAGACCAATAAAACTAAAAACTGGTTCTGTGAGAAGATAAATGAAATTGATAAACCATTAGCCAGAGTCATCAAGGAAAAAAGGGAGAGGACTCAAATCAATAAAATTAGAAATGAAAAAGAAGTTACAACAGACACTGCTGAAATACAAAGCATCATAAGAGACTACTACAAGCAACTCTATGCCAGTAAAATGGACAACCTGGAAGAAATGGACAAATTCTTACAAAGGTATAACCTTCCAAGACTGAACCAGGAAGAAATAGAAACTATGAACAGACCCATCACAAGTAATGAAATTGAAACTGTGATTTAAAATCTTCCAAGAAAAAAAAGTCCAGGACCAGATGGTTTCACAGGTGAATTCTATCAAGCATTTAGAGAAGAGCTAACACCCATCCTTCTCAAACTTTTCCAAAGAATTGCAGAGGAAGGAACACTCCCAAACTCATTCTATGAGGCCACTGTCACCCTGATACCAAAACCAGACAAAGATACTACAAAAAAAGAAAATTACAGACCAATATCATTGATGAATATAGATGCAAAAATCCTCAACAAAATACTAGCAAACAGAATCCAACAACACATTAAAAGGATCCTACACCATGATCAAGTGCGATTTATCCCAGGGATGCAAGGATTCTTCAATATACACAAATCAATCAATGTGATATACTGTATTAATAAATTGAAGAATAAAAACCATATGATCATCTCAATAGATGCAGAAAAAGCTTTTGACAAAATTCAACACCCACTTATGACAAAAACTCTCCAGAAAGTGGGCATAGAGGGAACTTACCTCAACATAATAAAGGCCATATATGACAAACCCACAGCAAACATCATTCTCAATGGTGAAAAACTGAAACCATTTCCTCTAAGATCAGGGACAAGACAAGAATGTCCACTCTTGCCACTATTATTCAACATAGTTTTGGAAGTCCTAGCCACGGCAATCAGAGAAGAAAAAAAATAAATAAAAGGAATACAAATTGGAAAAGAAGAAGTAAAACTGTCACTGTTTGCAGATGACATGATAGTATACATAGAGAATCCTAAAATGGCCACCAGAAAACTACTAGACCTAATCAATGAATTTGGTAAAGTTGCAGGATACAAAATTAATGCACAGAAATCTCTTGCATCCCTATACACTAATGATGAAATATCTGAAAGAGAAATTAAGGAAACAGTCCCATTTACCACTGTAACACAAAGAATAAAATACCTAGGAATAAACCTACCTAGGGAGACAAAAGACTTGTATGCAGAAAACTGTAAGACACTGATGAAAGAAATTAAAGATGATACAGAGAGACAAACCATGTTCTTGGCTTGGAAGAATCAATATTGTGAAAATAACTATACTCCCCAAAGCAATCTACAGATTCAATGCAATCCCTATCAAGTTACCAATGCCATTTTTTACAGAACTAGAATAAAAAATCTTAAAATTTGTATGGTGACAAAAAAGACCCTGAATAGCCAAAGCAGTCTTGAGGGAAAAATAAGACTCCCTGGAATTAGACTCCCTGACTTCAAACTATACCACAAAGCTACAGTAATCAAACCAATATGGTAGTGGCACAAAAACAGAAATAGAGATCAATGGAACAGGATAGAAAGCCCAGAGATAAACCCATGCACCTATGGTCAACTAATCTATGACAAAAGAGGCAAAGATATAAAATGGAGAAAAGACAGTCTCTTCAATAGGTGGTGCTGGGAAAACTGGACAGCTACATGTAAAAGAATGAAATTAGCACACTCCCTAACACCATATACAATAATAAATTCAAAATGGATTAGAGACCTAAATGTAAGACCAGACACTATAAAACTCTCAGAGGAAAACATAGGAAGAACACTCTTTAACATAAATCAAAGCAAGATCTTTTTTGATCCACCTCCTAGAGTAATGGAAATAAAAACAAAAATAAAGAAATGGGACCTAATGAAACTTAAAAGGTTTTGCACAACGAAGGAACACATAAAGAAGATGAAAAGACAACTCTCAGAATGGGAGAAAATATCTGCAAATGAATCAACGGACAAAGGATTAATCTCCAAAATATATAAATAGCTCGTGCAGCTCAATATTAAAAAAACAAACAACCCAATCCATAAATGGGCAGAAGACCTAAATAGACATTTCTCCAAAGAAGACATGCAGATGGCCAAGAAGCTGATGAAAAGCTGCTCAACATCACTAATTATTAGAGAAATGCAAATCAAAACTACAATGAGGTATCACCTCACACCAGTTAGAATGGGCATCATCAGAAAATCTACCAAAAACAAATTCTGGAGAGGCTGTAGAGAAAAGGGAACCCTCTTGCACTGTTGGTGGGAATGTAAATTGATACAGCCACTATGGAGAACAGTATGGAGGTTCCTTAAAAAACTAAAAATAGAATTACCATATGACTCAGCAATCCCACTACTGGGCTTATACCCAGAGAAAACCGTAATTCAAAAAGACACGTGCACCCCAATGTTTATTACAGCACTACGTACTATAGCCGGGTCATGGAGGCAACCTAAATGCCCATTGGCAGACAAATGGATAAAGAAGATGTGGTACATATATACAATGCTATATTACTCAGCCATAAAAAGGTATGAAATTGGGTCATTTGTAGAGACGTGGATGGATCTAGAGACTGTCGTACAAAGTGAAGTAAGTCAGAAAGAGAAAAACAAATATCGTACATTAATGCATATATATGGACATAGAAAAATGGTACAGATGAACTGGTTTGCAGGGCAGAAATAGAGACACAGATGTAAAGAACAAATGTATGGACAGCAAGGGGAAAAGTGGCTAGGGTGGGGGTGGGGGGTAGTGTGATGAATTGGGCGATTGGGATTGACATGTATACACTAATATGTATAAAATGGATAACATAAGAACCTGCTGTATAAAAAAAATAAATAGTATAAAATTCAAAAATGAAAAAAAAAGTTAAAAAAAAGGTAAATGGACAACAAATATAGCAGCCGTGATCTGAGAAGGGCATCATAACAAGAGGCTCAGATCCCACAAGGATGTACATCTGAGTCATCTCACCAGGCAAGGGACCACCTTGTGGGCAAGAGGAAGTGCAAGAGGCACTTCCCTTCTCTTCCCTACCTGCCTTTGCCCAATTGCTTTTCTTTTCTTTTCCCAGACTCCTTTTTTATTTATTATTTTAAAAATGGCATATGAAGTATACAAATATATATTTATTTTAAGACATTTAAACCATAGAGCTTTTATTTTTAGATGCTTATTTCTTTTTTAATTGAAGTTATAGTTGATTTACAATGTTGTGTTAATTTCTGCTGTACAGTAAAGTGATTCAATTATACATATATATGTATATATATATACATTCTTTTTTGTATTGTTTTCCATTATCGTTTATCACAGGATTTTTTTTTCTGGGGTTTCTAATCTTTTTATTTTTTTAAATTTATTTAAAAATTTCTTTATTTTATATTAGAGTATAGTTGATTTACAATGTTGTGTTAGTTTCAGTTGTACAGCAAATTGATTCAGTTATACATATATATCACAGGATATTGAACAGAGTTCCCTGTGCTGTACAGTAGGACCTTGTTGTTTATCCATTCTGTATATAGTAGTCTGCATCTGCTAACCCCAAACTCCCACTCCATCCCTCCCCCACCTCCCTCCCCCTTAGCAACCACAAGTCTGTTCTCTATGTCTGTGAGTCTGTTTCTGTTTCATAGATAAGTTCATTTGTGTCATATTTTAGATTCCACATGTCATATATAAGTGATATCATAAGTATTTATCTTTCTCTTTCTGACTTCACTTAGTATGATAATCTCTAGGTCCATCATGTTGCTTCAAATGGCATTATTTCATTCTTTTTTATGGCTGAGTAATAGTCCATTGTATATATGTACCACATCTTCTTTATCCATTCATCTGTTAATGGACATTTAGGTTGTTTCCATGTGAACAGTGCTGCTATGAACATAGAGGTGCATGTATTTTTTGAATTACAGTTTTGTCTGGATATATGCCCAGGAGTGGGATTGCTGGATCATGTGGCAGCTCTACTTTTAGTTTTTTGAGGAACCACCACAGCGTTTTCCATAGTGGCTGTATCAACTACATTCTCATCAACAGTGTAGGAGGGTTCCTTTTTCCCCACACCCTCTCCAGCATTTGTTATTTGTAGACTTTTTAATGATGGCCATTCTGACTGGTGCTAGGTGGTATCTCACTGTAGTTTTGATTTGCATTTCTCTAATAATTAGTGAAGTTGAATGTCTTTTCATGTTCCTGTTACCCACCTGTATGTCTTCTTTGGAGGAATGTCTATTTAGGTCTTCTGGCCATTTTTCGATTGTTTTTTTTTTTTTTTTTTTTTTTTTTTTTAGTTGTATGAGCTGTTTGTATATTTTGAAAATTAAGGCCTTGTCAGTCACCTTGTTTGCAAATATTTTCTCCCATTCCATAAGTTCTCTTTTCATTTTGTTTATGGTTTCCTTTGCTGTGCAAAAGCTTGTAAGTTTGATTAGGTCCCATTTGTTTATTTTTGCTTTTATTTCTATTGCTTTGGAAGACTGACCTGAGAAAACATTGGTATGATTTATGTCAGAGAATGTTTTGCCTATATTATCTTCTAGGAGTTTTATGGTGTCATGTCTTGTAATTAAGTCCATAGAGCTTTTATTGATTATAAGAAGTCTCCTTGTGTATTATAGATATAAATTAGCTACAAAAAGGATTTTCTTGGATTTTGAGTTAAATGAAAGTGAGTTATCTAAAACTCTCCCACCCCCATTATTCCCTAAATTTTCCCCACGTGTGTAATGTAGCCTGTGTAGATAATATGGAATATTTTTACAATAAGAATCTTCAGTTTCATAAAACTCATAGTTCAATATGAAGGCTCTGCCCAGGGAATGACAAAATTAGGGATAAAGCTACAGGCAAATGCAAGCTTGGCAACTGGGGTCTAGTATAGGTCACATGTGAAGTATTTGGAAATCACTGATCAAATGCAGTCGAAGGAATGTTCCCAATCTTTGGGAAGTAAAAAAGATTAACTAGATGTAGATTTTTTACTTATAAAAGTCATACATGCTTTTGGTAAAAAAATTAAAAATACACAGAAAAACTTCCCACACCACAATCCCACTTCCAGAGTTGACTACTCTTAGCAAATGTCTTGTGTATCCTTCAGAAAGTTTCTATGTATACAAAAAAATACAGAATATCTCTTAAAATACCCTCCCCACTCCACCTCCCACACGGGATAATGCTGAATGTCACGTTCTACATCTAGCTCTGTCAATCAACATGAAATCTTAGACCTCTTTTTACATCACTATATATGTCTGTTACTCTTTATTATACACAGTAGTATGCTTTGTACATATGCCATAATTTATTTTACTAGTTGCTTTTGATGCTCACTTGGTTGTTTCCAGGGTTTTGTTCTAAGAAAAAAATGCTGCAGTGTGCATTCTGTATTTATATTTATGTGGATTGTTCAAAATATTTGTGGATAAAATTTCAGAAGTAAATTCATTTAGTAGAAGGAACGTGCATTTAAAATTTTGGTAGATATTGGCAAGAACCAATTTATTTCCTTACCAGTAGTGTATAAAAATATACCGGCCGAGGGCTTCCCTGGTGGCGCAGTCGTTGAGAGTCCATCTGCCGATGCAGGGGACACAGATTTGTGCCCCGGTCCGGGAGGATCCCACGTGCCGTGGAGCGGCTGGGCCCGTGAGCCGTGGCTGCTGAGCCTGCAAGTCCAGAGCCTGTGCTCTGCAGTGGGAGAGGCCACAGCAGTGAGAGGCCCGCGTACCGCAAAAAAAAAAAAAAAAAAAAAAAAAAATATATATATATATATATATATTATATATATATATATAAAATAAATAAAATTTTTTATTAGTTTCTGCTTTATAACAAAGTGAATCAGTCAGACATATACATCTGTTCCCATATCCCTTCCCTCTTGCGTCTCCCTCCCTCCCACCCTCCCTATCCCGCCCCTCCAGGTGGTCACAAAGCACCGAGCTGATCTCCCTGTGCTATGTGGCTGCTTCCCACTATCTATCTACCTTACGTTTGGTACTATATATATGTCCATGCCTCTCTTTCGCTTTGTCACAGCTTACCCTTCCCCCTCCCCATATCCTCAAGTCCATTCTCAAGTAGGTCTGTGTCTTTATTCCTGTTTTACCCCTAGGTTCTTCATGACAGTTTTTTTCTTAAATTCCATATATATGTGTTAGCATACGGTATTTGTCTTTCTCTTTCTGACTGACTTCACTCTGTATGACAGACTCTAGGTCTATCCACCTCATTACAAATAGCTCAGTTTCGTTTCTTTTCATGGCTGAGTAATATTCCATTGTATATATGTGCCACATCTTCTTTATCCATTCATCCGATGATGGACACTTAGGTTGTTTCCATCTCCGGGCTATTGTGAATAGAGCTGCAACGAACATTTTGGTACATGTCTCTTTTTGAATTATGGTTTTCTCAGGGTATATGCCTAGTAGTGGGATTGCTGGGTCATATGGTAGTTCTATTTTTAGTTTTTTAAGGAACCTCCATACTGTTCTCCATAGCGGCTGTACCAATTCACATTCCCACCAGCAGTGCAAGAGGGTTCCCTTTTCTCCACACCCTCTCCAGCATTTATTGTTTCTAGATTTCTTGATGATGGCCATTCTGACTGGTGTGAGATGATATCTCATTGTAGTTTTGATTTGCATTTCTCTAATGATTAATGATGTTGAGCATTCTTTCATGTGTTTGTTGGCAGTCTGTATATCTTCTTTGGAGAAATGCCTATTTAGGTCTTCTGCCCATTTTTGGATTGGGTTGTTTGTTTTTTTGCTATTGAGCTGCATGAGCTGCTTATAAATTTTGGAGATCAATCCTTTGTCAGTTGCTTCATTTGCAAATATTTTCTCCCATTCTGAGGGTTGTCTTTTGGTCTTGTTTATGGTTTCCTTTGCTGTGCAAAAACTTTGAAGTTTCATTAGGTCCCATTTGTTTATCTTTGTTTTTATTTCCATTTCTCTAGGAGGTGGGTCCAAAAGGATCTTGCTGTGATTTATGTCATAGAGTGTTCTGCCTATGTTTTCCTCTAAGAGTTTGATAGTTTCTGGCCTTACATTTAGGTCTTTAATCCATTTTGAGCTTATTTTTGTGTATGGTGTCAGGGAATGATCTAATCTCATACTTTTACATGTCCCTGTCCAGTTTTCCCAGCACCACTTATTGAAGAGGCTGTCCTTTCTCCACTGTACATTCCTGCCTCCTTTATCAAAGATAAGGTGACCATATGTGCGTGGGTTTATCTCTGGGCTTTCTATCCTGTTCCACTGATCTATCTTTCTGTTTTTGTGCCAGTGCCACACTGTCTTGATTACTGTAGCTTTGTAGTATAGTCTGAAGTCAGGGAGCCTGATTCCTCCAGCTCCGTGTTTCGTTCTCAAGATTGCTTTGGCTATTCAGGGTCTTTTGTTTTTCCAAACAAATTTTGTAATTTTTTGTTCTAGTTCTGTGAAAAATGCCAGTGGTAGTTTGATAGGGATTGCATTGAATCTGTAGATTGCTTTGGGTAGTAGAGCCATTTTCATAATATTGATTCTTCCAATCCAGGAGCATGGTATATCTCTCCATCTATTTGTATCATCTTTAATCTCTTTCATCAGTGTCTTATAATTTTCTGCATACAGGTCTTTTGTCTCCTTAGGTAGGTTTATTCCTAGATATTTTATTCTTTTTGTTGCAATGGTAAATGGGAGTGTTTTCTTCATTTCACTTTCAGATTTTTCATCATTAGTGTACAGGAATGCCAGAGATTTCTGTGCATTAATTTTGTATCCTGTTACTTTACCAAATTCGTTAATTAGCTCTAGTAGTTTTCTGGTAGCATCTTTAGGATTCTCTATGTATAGTATCATGTCATCTGCAAACAGTGACAACTTTACTTCTTCTTTTCCAATTTGGATTCCTTTTATTTCCTTTTCTTCTCTGATTGCTGTGGCTAAAACTTCCAAAACTAAGTTGAATAAGAGTGGTGAGAGTGGGCAGCCTTGCCTTGTTCCTGATCTTAGTGGAAATGGTTTCAGTTTTTCACCATTGAGGATGATGTTGGCTGTGGGTTTGTCATATATGGCCTTTATTATGTTGAGGAAAGTTCCCTCTATGCCTACTTTCTGCAGGGTTTTTATCATAAATGGGTGTTGAATTTTGTTGAAAGCTTTCTTTGCATCTATTGAGATAAATAAAATTTTTATATATATTTTATATATATATATATATATATATATATATATATATATATATATACTGGCTGAGATGCATGACCTGAATCTAATCATGAGGAAACATCGGACAAAACAAATTAAGGAACATTCTTAAAACAAAACAAAACACTTGGCTTATAATCTTTAAATGTGTCAAGGTCTTATTAAAATAAAAATTAAAAAAGAAATACAAAAGCAAAATTTTAATAATAAATGAGGTTGATAGGTATGAAAAAAAATCTTTCAGTCTTTTACTGAGAAGTATGATGTTGGTTTTGGGCTTGTCAGGTAGGGCCTTTGTTGTGTTGAGGTATGTTCACTCTACTCACTTTGTTGAGCATTCGTGAATGGATGTTGAATTTTGTCACATGCTTTTTGTGCATCTATTGAGATGATCATATTATTTTTATCTTTCGTTTTGTTCATGTGGTATGTTGTATTGATTGATTTGTGGATGTTGATCCATTTTTGGATCCCTGGAATAAATCCTACTCATTCATAGTGAAAAACTAAATAAATAAATAAAGTGTCACGGTCTTGAAAGTCAAAGAAAGAGTGAGGCATCATTCCAGACTGATAGAAACTAAGGAGTCATGACAAATAAATGCAGCACATGGTTCCAGACTGGATGTTCTTCCTATAAATGCTTACTGGAAAAATTGGTGAAACTTGAAAGGATTAGATGGTAGTGATGTATTAATATTAATTTCCTGGTTTTGATAGGTGTTTGGGAGGTTATATAGGCTAATTATCTAGTTTGTAGGAAATATGCACTAAGATTTATTTAGTGATGATGGGGGTGATGGGCATCACTTTGGCAATTTCTAAAATGGTTCAGAAAAAAGTTATTTTACTACATTTGCAACTTTTCTATAGATGTGAGAGTGTTCAAAATAAAAATCTGAAAAACTATAGAAAAGAAAAAATTTACAGGGTAATTTAAAATGTATATTTCATTAAAAATTTGCTCACCAAATAGATCAGATTTATGCAGTTTCAAACTAGAGTGCTATACTAGGCTTTTAGAAGCCAAGTTATATGGGGGAATAATTCAAAAATGACTAGGGGGCTTCCCTGGTAGCACAGTGGTTAAGAATCTGCCTGCCAATGCAGGGGACACGGCTTCCATCCCTGGTCTGGGAAGATCCCACATGCCGTGGAGCAACGAAGCCTGTGCACCACAACTACTGAGCCTGCATGCCACAACTACTGAAGCCTGTGAGCCTAGAGCCCATGCTTCGCAAGAAGAGAAGCCACCTCAATGAGAAGCCCGCACACCGCAAGGAAGAGTAGCCCCTGCTCACAGCAACTGGAGAGAGCCCGTGCACAACAACGGAGACCCAATGCAGCCAAAAATAAATAAATAAATAAATAAATATTAAAAAAATAAATTTAGTAAAGAAAAAAAGACTGAAAAATTAGAATTATTTCCAAAAACAGCATTAGTAGATAATAATTCTATAAAATTTCCATCTTTGAGTTGTAGCTCTTTCATAGTTTTCCTTAGGAGATTGTTTCTAATATTTCAATCATTCTTAATATTTGGAACATTTTGTTATTCATTTATCTGGCTCTAATTTACCTCTGTTTTTCTTGATTTAATTCCATTTAATCATGTTGAATAATTTCTCCCATTTCCTTTTAAAAGTTATTTTGTGTTCTCCATTTCTTACATACTCCTTAATTATTTCTTGTGTGAATCTGCCTTCATGCCTATATCATATGTGCCCGCATTAGTAAAATGTTAGTGCTACTTGATATTATCTTGAAATGTCTCAGTATCTTCCTTGGTTAGTAAAGCCTTATGCATGTGTAAGATTAGTTATTGCAATAATAATTATTTATAAGACCTAATGTGATTTGGTTATTTTTATCATGAATGTAAATAATAACGTACCTTAATTTACATGTGATTTAATGTAACTCTTTTGTTTGATAAAATATAATCTCTGTAAGTAATTAATTATTGCTCACATTCTTCACCGATGGCCATTCATTAAAATTTTTTCAAAATAATTCTGACAGCTTTACATTTCATATATTATTGAGTAATCTGTATAATGAACTTGTTTATTTGGGGAAGACAACATGATTTCATAGTTTCATGGAAAATATTATGATGAGATCTAGCAGCAATAAAAATATGGTAACAAATATTATTAACAGTTGTTATATCTGGGTTATGGGAAGTTCTGTTTTTCTCCTTTTGCTTACCTATTTTTAAAAATTTATTTATAATAACCACATATTGCTTTGTTTAAAAAAATAACATTTAAAACACAGTTTTTTTTCAACAGAGCTCAGAGATCCATGAAAAGAGAGAGAAAGAAGGGAGTGCAGAATATAACGTTGTAGTTCACGGTTTGCAATTCTTTTCCTTCACTCATTCTTAAGGGAGATGAACAAAACTAATCCTTATGTTCTTCACTCTAGGAATGCATTATTTAAGCAGGTGAACATATTTAATTTTTCAGTATTTATGACCTTCTATATGAAAAGGAAATGCGAATGCTGGAGACTTTCTACTTGCAAATACTCTTTTTGGTTTTTCCTAACCACAAGAATATGCACTCTGAAATGAATACACTAAGCATCTGCATTAATTTGCTAGGGCTGCCATAATGTATATGAAGACTGAGTGGTTTAAACAACAAATTTATTTTCTCACAATTCTGGGGGCTAGAAGTCTGAGATCAAGGTGTTGGGGGAGTTGGTGTCCTCTGAGCGCTGACTTCTCCATGTGTCTTCACGTAGTCTTCCCTCTGTTGGTGTCCATGTCCAAATTTCCTCTTCTTATAAGGTCACTAGTCATATTGGATTAGGACCCACCCTAATGATCTCACTTTAACTAATTACCTCTGTAGAGATCCTATCTTGATATGCAGTCACATTCTGAGATACTGTGGGTTAGGACTTCATCATTTGAATATTTGGAGGGGCGCAATTCAGTCCATAAGAGCATCTGAAAAACATGCCTGTTGATTCAGATGCTCTTTAGTTCCATAACCACACATGGCTCATATATAGTGATATTTAGCTGCTTTTGAGTTAGGGACTATTCAGAATGAAAAGTAGGGGCCTTTTACCCGGAGCAATGCATATATATAGTGAATTTCACATCAGGGAGTTTACAGACATGCCCCGGACCCTGCCTCCTCACCCTGTCTGTGGACCCCTAAGGTCTAGATCTCCTGGTCCTGATGCTATTAAAACCACAATGTCAGGGAATTCACTGATCAAATCCCTCAGACTGGTTGTTTGTAAGTCACAAAACTTAGCAAGGTTAGCTAGTAGTAAATGACAATTTTGATCTTTCACCTAAATGTTTATAGTCCATTGGCTATGAAATTGACAATTCAAGGAATTGAAAGTAGCTCTGTAAAAGGCATCCTCACCCTAGCAAAATCAAACTCCAAGTGCATGCCAGCAACTCTCCTGAATGACTGGAGCAGTTCTCTTGGTTTCCAAAGATGTCTTTTGGTGCCAGATTTTAAGCACACATAAATGGTGAGGGATGCCAGGCCTGCTCTCAGGCAGTCCCTGGGTTTGGGCCTCTTAAGAATGACATGAGGCCACACCTGGCTACATCTGGAGCTCCCTTGGAGGTGTAGTCTGGCTTTGGCTAATCAGTGGATAAGAGGATCATAGGCTAATAAGGTTGATTTCCATCCGAGACCTTCTTCCATCTAAATCCTGAAATCTTTTGGGGCTCGAGGCTCCAAAGGAACTCAATATTACTTGAGGCTGAGTCAGATTTCCAAGGGCTGGGCCTCTAACCAGTCCCTCAGAGTGAGCAGGATTAGATACCTTTAGCATTGTTTTTGCTTGTAAATAAAGACAAGGGAAAAATCTGAGCCAGCACTTATAGAAAAGAGCTCGAGATGGGCCCTATATCAACTGTATGGAGCTTTCCATAGACTGTATGGACTTGAATGAATGTTTAGACCTGGTGCAGAGAAAATTTTGATGACCCTGTTTTTTTCTAGTACATTATAGAAATGTGTCCATCTGAAGCCAGTTACTGGTTTTCGTGTTGTTGGCAGAGCACTTTGGCAGGGTTTATGAATCAGGAAAAAATTGATATTTGGGTTCAGTTTGTTTCAGGGTTTTGAAACATTATGTGGTTCTTTCCAGCTTTTGTCTTACAGTTCATTTAGATTTGATTTAAGTCCATTGTCAAAATGAAACTTAAAATGCTTATTCAATAATACAGTGAAACTGGAAATCTCATAATTCCACATTATATAGCTACATCAAAATTCTGTACATAGCCAAAAAATATAGTAAAGGGGAAAAGCTTGCTAATCTATGAGAAATTCTTTAATTAAATTATAAATTTTTAATGTATCTTTTGTTTTGTGTGAGTGTATTTTATTTTCTTTGTCCTTTTTTAATTGAGGTATAGTTGATTTACAATATGGATTAGTTTCAGGTGTACAACAAAGTGATTCAAAATTTTTATAGATTATACTCCATTTAAAGTTATTAAAATATATTAGCTGTATTTCCTGTGCTGTACAGTATGTCCTTGTGGCTTATTTATTTTATACATAGTAGTTCGTACCTCTTAATCCCCTCCCCTGTCTTGCCTCTCCCTTCTTCCCTCTCCTCACTGGTAACCACTAGTTTGTTCTCTGTGAGTCTGTTTCTGTTTTGTTATATTCATTTATTTGTTCTATTTTTTAGATTCCACATATAAGTTATATGATACAGTATTTGTCTTTCTCTGTCTGACTTATTTCATTAAGCATGATACCCTCCAGGTCCACCCATGCTGTTGCAAATGGCAAAATTATTATTATTATTATCATTATTAAAAAAAATTTTTTTTGGCTGCATTGTGTCTTTGTTGCTGCACGTGGGCTTTCTTTAGTTGAGGCGAGCGGGGGCTACTCTTTGTTGTGGTGTGTGGACTTTTCATTGCAGTGGCTTCTCTTATGGCGGAGCACAGGCTCTAGGCTCGCGGGCTTCAGTGGTTGTGGCATGCAGGCTCAGTAGTTGTGGCTTGCGGGCTCTAGAGCACAGGCTCAGTAGTTGTGGTGCACGGGCTTAGTTGCTCTGCGGCAATTGGGATCTTCCCAGACCAGGGCTCGAACCCGTGTCCCCTGCATGGCAGGTGGATTCTTAACCACTGCGCCACCAGGGAAGCCCAAAATTATTATTTTTTATGGCTGAGTAGTATTCTGGGGTTTGTGTGTGTGTGTGTGTGTGTACACCACATATTCTTTATCCATTCATCTGTTAATGGACACTTAGGTTGCTTCCATATGTTGGCAATTGTAAATAATGCTGCGATGAACATTGGGGTACATGTATCTTTTCGAATTAGTGGTTTTGTTTTTTCTGGATATATACCCAGGAGTGAAATTGCTTGGTCATATGGTAACTCTATTTTTAGTTTTTTGAGGAACCTCCATAATGTTTTGCAGAGTGGCTGTGCCAATTTACATTATCATCAACAGTGTCTGAGGGTTTTCTCCACATCCTCACCAGCATTTGTTATTTTTGTTCTTTATGCTGATAGCCCTTCTAACAGTTCTGAGGTGATATCTCATTGTGGTTTTGATTTGCATCTCTAATAATTAGCGATGCTGAGCATCTTTTCATGTGTCTGTTGGCCATTTGTATGTCTTCTTTGGAAAAACGTCTATTCAAGTCTTCTGCCCATTATTAAATCAGGTTTTTTTTTTTATATTGAGCTGTATGAGCTGTTTATATATTTTGAATATTAACTCCTTATCAGTCTTATCATTTGCAAATATTTTATCCCATTCAGTAGGCTGTCTTTTTAAATATCTTCTTCCTTCCTTCCTCCCTCCTTCTCTCCTTCCCTCCCTCCCTCCCTTCCTTCCTTCCTTCCTTCCTTTTTCTTTCTTCTTGTGGGATCTTAGTTCCTGCACCAGCAACTGAACCCGTGCCCTCGGCAGTGAAAGTGTGGAGCCCTAACCACTGGATCTCCAGGGAATCCCATTTCATTTTTGAAAATTTAAGTATAGTTAAATTACAATGTGGTGTTAGTTTCAAATGTATAGTTATACATATACATGTATTCTTTTTCAGATTCTTTTCCATTATAGGTTATTACAAGATATTGGGTATATTTCCATGTGCTATGCAGTAACTCCTTGCTGTTTACCTATTTTATATATAGTAGTATGTATATGTTAATCTGAAACTTCCAATTTATCTCTCCCCACCCCCTCACTATCCCCTTTGGTACAGTAGGTTTTCTTTTTGTTTTGCTGATGGTTTCCTTTGCCATGCAAAACCTTTTAAGTTTAATTAGGTCCCATTTGTTTATTTTTGCTTTTGTTTCCTTTGCCTTAGGAAACGTATCCAAAATATATTGCTACGATTTATGTCAGAGAATGTTTTGCCTATATTTTCCTCTAGGACTTTTTTTTTTTTTTTTTTTTTTTTTTGGTGGTACGCGGGCCTCTAATTGTTGTGGCCTCTCCCGTTGCGGAGCACAGGCTCGGGATGCGCAGGCTCAGCGGCCATGGCTCACGGGCCCAGCCGCTCCGTGGCATGTGGGATCTTCCCGGACCGGGGCACGAACCCGTGTCCCCTGCATTGGCAGGTGGACTCTCAACCACTGCACCACCAGGGAAGCCCTTCCTCTAGGAGTTTTATGGTTTCCTGTCTTACATTTAGGTCTTTAATCCATTTTGAATTTATTTTTTGTATATGGTATGAGATAATGTTTTGGTTTCACTCTTTTACATGTAGCTGTCCAGTTTTCCCAGCACCATTTATTGAAGAGACTGTCTTTTTTTCCATTATGTATTTTTACTTCTTTGTCATAGATTAATTGACCATAAGTACATGGGTTTATTTCTGGGCCCTCTATTCTGTTCTGTTGATCTATGGATCTGTTTTTTTGCCAGTACTATACTGTTTTGATTACTATAGTGTTGTAGTATAGCCTGAAATCAGGTAGCATGATTCCTCCAGCTCTGTTCTTCTTTCTCAAGATTGTTTTGGCTATTCAGGATCTTTTATGGTTCCATACAAACTTTAAAATTACTTGTTCTAGTTCTGTGAAAAATGCCCTTGGTATTTTGATAGGGCTTGCATTGAATATGTAGATTGCCTTGGGTAATATGGACATTTTAACATTATTAATTCTTCCAATCCATGAACACAGTACATCTTTCCATTAGTTTGTGTCATCTTCAGTGTCTTTCATCAGTGTCTTACAGTTTTCCGAGTACAGGTTTTTTGCCTCCTTAGTTAGATTTATTCCTAGGTTTTTTATTCTTTTCGATGTGACTGTAAATGGGATTGTTTCCTTAATTTCTCTTTCTGATAGTTCGTTGCTAGTGCATAGAATTGCAACAGATTCCTCTGTATTAATTTTGTATGCTGCAACTTTACAGAATTCATTGATAAGCTCTAGTGCCTTTTTGGTGGTGTCTTGAGGATTTTCAATGTGTAGTATCATGTCAATGACAGTTTTATTTCTTCCTTTCCAATTTGGATTACTTTTATTTCTTCCTTTCCAATTTGGATTTCTTTTATTTCTTTTTCTTGTCTGATTGCTGCAGCTAGGGCTTGCAATTCTATGTTGAATAAAAGTGGTGAGAAGGGACATCCTTGTCTTGTTCCTGATCTTAAAAGAAATGCTTTTGGCTTTTCACTGTTGAGTATGATGTTTGCTGTGGGCTTATATATAGCCTTTATTATGTTGAGGTATGTTACCTCTATACCCACTTTGTGGAGAGTTTTTTTTTATCTTAAATGGACGTTGAATTTTATCAAAAGCTTTTTCTGCATATATTCAAATAATCATATAATTTTTATTCTCCAATTTGTTAATGTGGTGTATCACATTCATTTGGGGATATTGAACCATCTTTTCATCCCTGGGATGAATCCCATTTGATCATGGTGTATGATCCTTTTAAGGTACTGTTAAATTTGCTTTGCCAATATTTTGTTGAGGAATTTTGCATCTATGTTCATCAGTGATATTGACCTGTAATTGTCCTTTTTGCCACATCTTTATCTGGTTTTTGCATCAGGGTAATAGTGGCCTTGTAGAATGAATTTGGAAGCATACTTTCCTCTGCAACTTTTTGGAATAGTTTGAGAACAATAGGTGTTAACTCTTCTCTAAATATTTGGTTGAATTTACCTGCAGTCTCCCTCTCTCTCATATATATGTATATATTTGTATATACATATATATATATATATATACACACACATATATACACACGAATATTTTAAGTTGCTGATCTCTTAATTTTAAGTGCATTTTAACATCTCTGCATTTTCACTTCCCTTCCCCCATGAATACAGTTTCTGACATCGTATTTTACATCTTTCTGTTTTGCATATCCCTTAACTACCTATTGTAGATATAGATAATTTTACTACTTTTGTCTTTCAACCTTCCTACTAGCTTTATATGTGGTTGATTTAGTACCTTTCCTGTATATCTGCCTTTACCGATGAGCTTTTTCCTCTTTTAATTTTCATGTTTCTAGTTGTAGCCTTTTTTTTCACTTAGAGATGTCCCTTTAACATTTCTCGTAAAGCTAGTTTGGTGGTGCTGAACTCTTTAGCTCTTACCTGTCTGTAAAGCTTTTGATCTATCTATCAAATCTGAATGAAAGCCTTGCCAGGTAGAGTATTCTTGGTTATAGGCTTTTCCCTTTTATCACTTTAAATATATCATGCCACTCCCTTCTGGCTTTCAGAGTTTCTGTTGAAAAGTCAGCTGATAATATTATGGAAGTTCCTTTGTACATAACTTGCTTTTCCCTTGCTGCTCTTAATATTCTCTCTTTATCTTTAATTTTGTCATTTTAATTACAATGTGTCTCAGTGTGGTCCTCTTTGGGTTGATACTGTTTGGGACTTTCTGTCCCAAACTGGACCTGGGTGTCTATTTCCTTTCTCAGGTTAGGGGAGTTTTCAGCTATTCTATCTTCAAATATGTTCTCTGTTCCTTTCTCTTTCTCTTCTCCTTCTGGGACCCCTATAATGCAAATGTTAGTATGCTTGATGTTGTCCCAGATGTTTATTAAACTGTCATTTCTTTTTTCTCTTTTTCTGTTCAGCTTTGGTGATTTCTACTACTGTCTTTCAGCTCACTGATCTGTTCTTCCATATCATTTATTCTACTGTTGATACCTTCTAGTGTATTTTTCAGTTCATTTATTATATTCTCCATCTCTTTTTGGTTATTTTTTTATATTTTCTCTTTGCTAAAAACTTATAACTTCTCACTTTGTTCATTCTCCTGAGTCCTTATTTTTACCATCATTACCTTGAATTTTTCACAGGTAGATTGCTTATCTCCACTTCACTTAGTTCTTCTTCTGGGGTGTTATTTTGTTCCTTCATTTGCAACATATTCCTCTGTTGCCTCATTTTGCCTAATTTGCTATTTTTATTTCTATGTATCTGGTAGGTTGGTTATGTTTTCTGACCTTGAAGAAGTGACCTTTTGTAGGAGATGTCCTATGCATCCCAGCAGTGCACTCCCCTCTGTTCACCCTAAGCTATATGCTTAGGGGTGCCCCATGTGGGCTATGTGGGTCCTTCTGTTGTGGCGGGCTGACTACTGTGGATGATCTGGTAGGTGTGATTGGCCCCTCTTCTGGTAGGTTGTCAGACCCTGCTCATGCAGAGGCTGCCAGCTGCTGGCTGATGGGGCTGGGTCTTGAGGTGGCTAGCTGTGGAACCCTGGGATGTCCCAGGGTTGGTGCTGGCTCACTGGTAGGCAGAACTAGTTCTGAGGTGGGTGATTGTGGGGCTGGGGTCCTTGGATCTAGTGTTGGCATCTGCTGGTGAGTGGAACCATTTCCTGACATGGCTGGCTGCTGGTTGTGGGGTGTCCCTAAGCTGGTGCTTGCCTGCTGGTGAGTGGGGCTAGATCCCAGAGCAGCTGGTTGAGGAGTCCAAGGTATCTCAGAGCTGGTGTTGGCCTGCTGGTGGGTGGGGCCAGGGCCTGGGGGGTCTTGGTACTGATTTTGACTTGCTAGTGTGCAGTACTGAGGTCTGGGGGTTCTCAGGCCCAGTGTTTCCTCCCTGGTGTGTGGAGCTAGGTCCTAGGGTCTCTGGGTGCAGGGCCCTGAGGGTCCTGAAGCTGATGTCAGCCTCCTAGTGGGTGGGGCTGGATCCCAAGGCTGCTGGTTGAGGGTCCCAAGGTGTCCCAGTGCTGGGATTGGCCTGCTGGTGGGCAGGGCTTGGGCTCATTGTATCCCAGGGCTGGTGACAGCCTGCTGGTGGGTGGGCTTGGTCCTGCCACCACAGGCTGTGGGGTTGTGGTGGTCCAAAGGCCGGTGTCCACTCACTGGTGGGCAAGGCTGGAGCCTAGTGGGTCCTGTGGCTGGTGCCTGCCCACTGGTGTGTGGACTGGGTCCCAGTGTCTCTGGCTGCAAGGCTCTGGGGATTCCAGGTCTAGCACCTGTGCGCTTGTGTGTGGGGTTGGGTCCTGGGCCCTCTGGTGAACAGGAGCATGTCCAGAGGGGTCTGTGGGCTCAAGGGGTTTTACGGTAGTCTGCTTGCTGGTCGTTGGGGCTGTGTCACTGCCTGGCTAGTTGCTTGGCCTGAGGTGTCCCAGTACTGGTGCCTACAGGCTATTGGGCCAGGGCAGGGCTGGGTCCCGGGGCTAATAAGCTAGAGGGAGGATTCCACAATGGCACTTGCCAGCACCAGTAGAATGGTAGAATGAGCTTCCCAAATGACTGCTACCAGTGTCTATGTCGCCAGGGTGAGCTGAAGTTACCTCCTGCCTCTCTGGGAGGCTCTTCAAGATTAGCAAGTTGATCTGACCCAGGCTGCTTGCAAATGACTGCTTCTGCCCTGAGTCCCAGAGCATGTGAAATTTTGTGCCTTTTAAGAGTGAAGTCTCTATTTCCCACAGCCCTCTGAGACTCCTGAAAGTAAGCCTTGCTGGCTTTCAAAGCCAAATGCTCTGGGGGCTTGTCTTCCTGGTTCAGGGACCCTGGGCTGGGGACCCTGACATGGAGCTCATACCCCTTGCTCCTTGGGGAGAACCTCTGCAGTCGTAATTATTCTCTCATTTGTGGGTTGCCCACCCCGGGGGCATGGGACTTGACTCTGCCCCTTCTACTGGTCTTGTTGTATCTTTAGTTGTAGAAGATATTTTTTGGTAGATTCTAGTCTTTCTCATCAGTACTTGCTTTGCCTCTTCCAGATTCTGATGGCTCCTTGTGTTCCTTGGCTTGTGGCAGCATCACTCCAATCTCTGTCTCCATTTTCACCTGGTCTTTCCTGTGTCTATTTGTCCTTTTATTTATTTGAAAAATTATGCAGTGCTAAACCTCTGTTGTTGCAATTATGCTTTTATTGGAAATTAACTGCAATACTACAAACTATTAACAAATCTAATTTTACTCAAAGCAGATTGCTTAGTAATGTATGAAATAAACGCATGTAATTCAGTAAAAAACTTGTTTAAAGAAAGAAGTTTAGAGATCCTATACTTTGATACATTAAAACGGTATCTGTACTAATATTTATATATAGCCTTTATATTTTAATTTCCTTTCCGAAATCTGAAAACCCTTTTGATATTCCAGTTGGTTTTATGTCACTTAATCAACCTTTTATTGTCTGTGCTATTTAGGTAAAGAAAATCATGAATACACAAAACTAATTTTTTTTTTTTTTTATCAACAACACTCTCCAGAAAATGTTTATGGGTTAAATGGTAAATGAAATAAATGCTCAAAACAAATATTCAAAAGTTATTTAAATTGCTTATAAACAATGATCAGTTTTTAATCTTAGTAATGGCAGTAGTATTGATATTTACAGTTTTGGATACAGATGTCAAGAGTTCCTTAGAAGTGATTTTAAAAAAAAAACCCAACTCAGATTTTATTCAGATTTCATCAGCTTTTCCACTAATGCCTTTTTTCTCTTCCAGGAGCCAATACAAGATACCACATTTTCTTTAGAATGCATTTTCTTTGATCAAGTAATTTCTATTATTCCCCTATTTTATAATAATTGCTGACTAGTAGAAATCCTGACCATTCTTATGTGTGTGTATGTGTGTTTATGTATTTTTTTCCCCTCTTCTTTGGGAGAATAGCAAAAATAATCCTATGGGATTTGGAGTCAAATTGGCCTGAGTTTTAATCCTAATTTTTCCACTTAATTTTGGGGTGTTGGTCAAGTCATCTAAACTTCAGCTTCATCTGTAATATAGAAATAATAATGACAGTAATACCTATCTCACTGAGCTGTAAGGACTAAATGTGACTATACAATGAACTGTAGTAATGACTGTCAGTATTATTGTTACCATCTATTGACAATACTAAAGAATAGAGAATTATCTAGAGAGCAGATGGTCAAAGATGATTTTTAAAAATGGGAGAGGAGGAATGACATAGAAAAGCCACAACTTGAAAAACCAACTCAAAAATAAGCAGCAATTGATTGTTGAGTAAAATTAAGAAGCTTTTCTATTTCTTGCCAACATGTTTACATGAAAATGTGTAACATGGGGCCAGTTTTGTTACTTGGCATGTTTCTGGCCATTTGTAAGAAAACGTTCAGCAGCAGTTGCTCTGGGAGTCTTAATGGATGGATGGCATTTATGAATATGGTGATTTTCAGATGGAGAAACTGAGGCACCACATGGTTAATTGTTTTTCCACATCCATGAAACATCCAATTTGAAATGATAGTTCCTGAATATCTTCTGCCTTCCAGCTCTGCGCTGCAGAAAGGAATTGCCAATGGATGAGATGATAAAGATGGGGCGCTTCCTCTCAGGGAGGCCAGTTAAAGAGCCGTGCTTTTGTGTCTGGTACAGATGGCCAACTGGTAGTGCGTACCAGGGCTTCCCTCCCCTGCAGCCACCCACCCTCAAGTGACAGCTTTTTGCATTTCCTTTTCTAATTAAACCACCGACGGAGAATGCCAGTTATATGCTTGCATGACACCTCGGAATATTAAGAAGCTTTTGTAATTAATTATTTTTGAAAGGCTTGATCCTCCATAATTAAAAGAAACTTTGAGAATTAATAATAGATTAGCATGATATATGGACTAAAAACACCATGAGCAACAACTTGGCAGTAAGGGAACAATTTTGCATCCAATATAGTGTCTCTGTTGATTCATCCTGTATTGTCTGAATGCTCCCAATACTAACATCACGATGTGGTTCCTTCTTTTTCTTTTTTTTCCTATATTCTGTGCACCCAAGTGGAACCAATTGTTTCTGCACAGGGTAAGATATAAAAATGTAGATAACTTAAATAACTTACTGCCCAACAAGGCAGTCTGTGTCATACACGAGAATATACCGCAAGTAGCTGCCTGCCTCATATTGCCCTCTGGGTTATGACTGGGATGCCATTTAGTACATTTTACATCTTTTTGTGTTGGTGGCGACATTGAGGCCAGATAGTGGATTCTGAAAAGATCTTGAAATCAAAGTCATGGAAAGGGCGCCTTTGATCAGGTGCTCGTGTTCTCTGACGGTGAGCTTGTGGGTTAGAGCAGAGCTGGCCCACACCAGAGGACAATCCAGTATGCTACTACTGTCTAGATGCAGGGTCTGCTCTTTTGCCCTTGAGGAGTTGGGCAGCTGGAGAAGCAGGAGACTCACTGCTGGGAGACAGTCTGTCTCTGGGCCTGGTGTTGTGTGATTTTGCTTTTTTGGTGGAGGCTTTGTAATCTTAGTCTGTACGGTCTAGATTGTTGACAGCCAAAACTTGATGGTACAGGTGTTTAGCCAGAAGCGAGTGGGGGAAGGGAAGATGGAGTTAGGAGAGAAAAATGGGAAAGGGGGTCATACTCACATTTGTATTTAAAGGATACTTCCTGCCCTTTCCTTTCACTGGGTTTCATTCTCCTCCCTTCTTCCTTCTTTCCCTATCCTTGTCTTTCCCCTTGCCCACTTGTCCTGATTTTGTGTTTTTGTTTTAGTGGTTGGCACCAGTATTGTTTTGCTTAGATATCAACTTTGAGAATAGCAGGATCATGCCTCAGCATAATAGAATTTTAGATCTGGAAGGCATCTGGGGAGTTCTGGACCAGCCATGGAAAGTCTTGAATCTTAAAGATTCTGGGAAGATTCCAGGATTCCTTCCAGAGGTTTGACTTTTTGTTAGATGAACCCAGGAGTGCTACCTGGCTGAGAAGCTTAGATGTAATGGTAATGGCTCTGAAGATAGGTATCATCATAATGATTAACATGCATTGACTGATGCACACTCTGTAAACTTTGTCTTTTGACATTTTAATTTTTTAACAGGTAATACATCACAATGCAAAATTATGAGATATTTAGTAAAAATTTTCCCTCTCCCTCCACTCAGTTACCACCTCCCACAGAAATAAATAATAACTGTTATCCATTTATTGTGTCTCCTCTCTGAGATGTTATGCATAAATAAGAAAATATGAATATAAACATATATAGTTCCCCCATGTTTCACGGCCAAGTAGGAACACATTATATGTTGTTCTTTGCTTCATGTGTTGTCTTTACTTAATCCTCACAGCAGTCCTATGTGGAATGAGCTGTTATTACCCTATTTTACAGTTAGAATTAAGTTCTAGCTGAGTAACTTGCTCAGGGCAACATAGCAGTGTGGAGGAGCTGGGATAACCCCAACTGTCTAACTTGATCAGCTGTGATCTCCATCACTAGGCTGTCCTGCCTCGCTGGGGCTGGTATGGACTCCCCAGGACTCCTACTGATTTGCACAAAGTCCCTGGGGGCTCAGTGCAGTGCTGGCTCCTAACCACCAACTCTAGCCAGCAATGAGGGAATGTGGCAAAATTTAGCTCTGAATCAGTTGGCATTTCTTTTCTTTCTTTCTTTCTTTTTTTCATGAAGTAATGATTTTTAAAAATTGTGGTCAAATACATATAACATAAAATTGACCATCTTAATCATTTCTAGGTGTACAGTTTAGTGGTATTAAGTACATTTACATGATTGTGAAACCAATCTCCAGAATTCTTTTCATCTTCCTGGCAACCTCTGTTCTACTTTCTGTGTCTATGAGTTTGACTACTCTAGGGACCTCATATAAGTGGGATGATACTGTATTTATCTTTTTGTGATAGGCTTGTTTCACTTAGCATAATGTCTCCAAGCTTCATTCATGTTGTGTGACATGTGTCAGAACTGCTTTTGCTTTTAAGGCGGAATAACATTCCATTGTATGTATATACAGCATTTTGTTTATTCATCCACCCATTGGTGGGCACTTGAAGTTCTTCCCCCTTTTGGCTGTGGTGAATAATGCTGATATGAATAGAGGTGTACTAGTATCTGTTTGTGTTTCTGCTGTCAATTTTTTGGATACATACCCCAAAATGGAATTGCTGGATCATATGGTAGTTTTATTTTTAAATTTTTGCAGAATTGCCATACTGTTTTCCATAGTGCCTACACCATTTTACATTCAACAGTGCACAAGGGCTCAATTTTGCCACATCCTCACCAACATTTGTTATTTTCTTCTTCTTCTTTCTTTCTTTCTTTCTTTTTTTTTTTTTTTTGCTAGTAATCATCTTAATGGCTGTGAGGTAGCTGTTCTTTTATAACACATTTCTTAATTCTTGTATTGGGCCCACCTGTCAAAGAATTCAGAGTTCTAACCTCAGTCTCTCTTGCAGGCAGAGAGAGGCCTATGGATGAACCACCAGCCCGGAAGCCAGGTGAGACTGGTGGTTCAGCTCAGTATACCTGGCCAGACCCCTCCACGCACCTGGGTCCTTGGTGACCTCACTC
The DNA here is from genome assembly GCF_964341445.2 of Mesoplodon mirus. NCBI lineage: Eukaryota > Metazoa > Chordata > Mammalia > Artiodactyla > Ziphiidae > Mesoplodon > Mesoplodon mirus. The sequence goes on from NC_138977.1 coordinate 40,967,510, forward strand.
TGTGCTTCGGTGTGGCTGCATCTTCTTGCTGGTTATTCCTCAGCAGAAAGATTTTCTTGACCTTTGCCAAAAAGACGTGATGGGCTCCCAGAATGCAGAGGAAACTTTCCCATCTCAAACGTAACTCGCACTCTTTATCCATCCTTCCCAGGTGGTTGTTCACTTTGTTAAAGTGGGAGGTTTTTAAAACCTAGTAACATTTTCATTCAATAAGCCAGGTCATTGTTAGGTGTCCATCTTTCATTGTATGTTGTCCTTTGTTTTATCCTCCCTGGGAAGAAGATGGGAATGTTTCCCACAGTGTAATATGCAGGATACATCATGTCTCATGTGGACTCCTCAGGCAAGTGACTCAGTCTGACACTTTAGGTGAGCCATTTTTTTCCCAACTCCCAGCCCTGGGTTCTCTGAAGGTGTTTCTTGGGAATGATTAAGTGGCTTTAATAACTCAGGATCCAAGTGTGGCCTCAGAGCAGTACCAGAGTGAGGTATTTGTCTGTGTTCCCAGATGCGCCCCCCGCATCTAATCCAAGGCTTAGCTGCCACTAGAGAGGAGGTGGAGCGCATTCCTTTGTGGTGTAATCCATTCTTAACCTATCTTCTGTACGTCCCTGAATATAGCCATTTTAAAAAGTGGTACTTTTGGTAAATACAAAAGTTAATACATGTTTAAATCAGAAAACTTGGAAAAGGAAGAAAAACACGTTACTATAAATATTGTACTACATAGGACCATAACAGAGGTACTGTTTGTTTGTTTGTTTGTTTGCTTTTTTGGCGGTACGTGGGCCTCTCACTGCTGTGGCCTCTCCCGTTGCGGAGCACAGGCTCTGGACGCGCAGGCTCAGGGGCCATGGCTCACGGGCCTAGCCGCTCCGTGGCATGTGGGATCCTCCCGGACTGGGGCACGATCCCATGTCCCCTGCATTGGCAGGCGGACTCTCAACCACTGCACCACCAGGGAAGCCCCATAGGTACTGTTTTATAGCCTGCTTGTTCACTTAAAAGATAGTGTGATCTTCCTACACTAACACATATCCCTTTACCATATGAGTTTTAGTGATAATCCTCATGGCATAATATGGATATTCTATACTTTATTTTAAAAGCCCTTTATTGTTGGAAATGTAGACAACATCCTCTTTTGACTATTAGAAACTTTCATGAACATCTTGATACATATGAGTGTTATACTATTTTTAAATGCTATTTTTGGAAATATGTCTAGAAAGGTCTATTTTATTACAGGTCAGCCTGACTGATCAGAAAAGTGGGTTGACAGTGTAGGGACAAATGTTGATAAAAGGGAGTGGAAAGAGAGTACCTTCTCTTGGGGTTTTAGGACAACAAGTGTCCAGGCACTGACACCAACTCCAGAGAACTCGGGACACAAACAGCATCACTATTGGTTTGCCAATTTCATTTGACACCCAGAGTTCTAAGACATTCAGGATGCTCTGTTTTACTCCCTCTCTGCTGTTCATGGTCCTGACTAGTGGAATCTATGGAAATATCTCTCTAACAAATCAAGCCAATAGCCACACCCTCAAAATGTAGATCTATGCCTTCTTTTGATTGTTTTGTGAGACATTAGATGATCATAGCAGTGTATTTTCTGAAGTGGCCTATATTTCCCCAGGACATTTCTTTAGTTCTTGTTGCATGGACAAAGAGCATTATATCATTTTTATTCTCATTGTTATTCTGGGTGTATCCTCTCTCTTGGTGATTTACTGCAGACAATCCTGGCTTTTTTGCTCCAACACGTTCTTAGAGACTGTGTCCTCAAGCAGATTTAAAAAAATCACATTTTCTGATGAGAATAACACCACAGTTGAAAACCTGCATGTTCTTACCAATTAACTTAGAATCAAATAAATCATAAGTATGGCAAATAATATGACATTAAAACAGAGAAACATCTTTCTATAATTTTTCTAAATCTTCCTTAGAGCTATCAGAGACATTCAAAGTGTTTCCACTAATTCAGGTCATATAAAGTGAGCATAAATGTATGGCACATATTGTTTATTCAAAGGGACAGAAATATATATAGAAAGTATAAATACTGTAAGAACACAATTCCACAGCATGATAAAGTTAGCCCACGTCTAGATCTTTAGGGCTAAGAAACTTGAGAAGGGTCTATCTTGCCTTGTTCGTCGGATAAGGAAAGTAGGTCCCACCGCCTCAAGTGACCTGCTGAAGGTCACCATGCTGACGTTAATTCAACATGTAATTAATGACAATTTTGCCTCCTTTCTGAGATGTAAGTAGATCGTGTAGTGTGCTTATCAGAATCTCCCTTCAGGACTGAAGCCCTTATTACCCCAACTACTAGGAATATTGGCAGTGGACAGCTCCCAGCTGTTTCTCTCCCGGGACTTGCCCTGGGCTGCAGAGAGCCTCTTTGCCCAAGGGCAGCTCTCATGTGATGAATGCGCTGCCTGGTTGATGCAGAGGTATAAAGGCCTGGTGCCCGCCCCTCCCTCCCAGCCCCAGCTGAGAGGTTCGGGGTTCTGAAGGGCCCCTAGGATCAGCTGAAGCCTAGGCTGTGCACTGTGGCCCAGCTTCTCCCTCTGCCAGTGCTGCTTCCTTCCCTTCCCTCCAGGTATTGATTCTGAGAGCACTTTCTTATAAATACCCCGCATGCAAACTCCATTTCAGAGTTTGCTTCTCAGGGAACTTAACTGTGATGTTAAACAAACCTTTGGGGGATATTTTGGATCACTGAGTCTTTCAAAAAAATGTGTACTATGAAGTTTGAACTGATGTCTTATTTTTAATATTCTCTTTGTAAATTTTCTTAGAGAGTAAGCAGAGGTATTCAAAGTGGCTGTGTTAACTCAGGTTGGAATATATGTATACTAATATATTGTGTTAATAATTGTATATAACATGTATTGTATACTAATGCACACATATTTCTGGTAATATTGCAGCATCTCAATAAGAACTTTAATTTGGAAAAGATATATCTTTTTTTATTGAAGTATAGTTGATCTACAATGTTAGTGTTAGTTTCAGCTGTACAGCAAAGTGATTCAGTTATATATATATATATATTTTTTCAGATTATTTTCTATTATAGGTTATTACAAGATGCTGAATGTAGTTCCCTGTGCTGTCCATAATTCTTGCTGCTTATCTATTTTATGTATAGTAATTTGTGTTTGTTAATCCCGTACTCCTAATTTATCCTTCCCCACTCCCTTTTCCCTTTGGAAACCATAAGTTTTTTTCTATGTCTGTGAATCTGTTTCTGTTTCGTATATAGATTCATATGTATTATTTTTTAGATTCCATATATAAGTGATATATAATATTTGTCTTTCTCTGTCTGACTTACTTCACTAAGTATAATATTCTCTAGGTCTATCCAGGTTACTGCAAATGGCATTATTTCATTCTTTTGTATGACTAATATTCCATTGTATATATATACCACATCTTCTTAAGCCAGTTGTCTCTTTTTTTACATTTAATTAAATTAATTAATTTATTTTCTAACATCTTTATTGGAGTATAATTGCTTTATGATGGTGTGTTAGTTTCTGCCTTATAACAAAGTGAACCGCTATACATATACATATATCCTCATATATCCCACCCCTATCCCACTCCTCTAGGTGGTCACAAAGCACTGAGCTGATCTCCCTGTGCTATGCGGCTGCTTCCCACTAGCTATCTATTTTACATCTGGTAGTGTATATATGTCCATGCCACTCTCTCACTTCGTCCCAGCTTACCCTATCCTCTCCCCGTGTCCTCAAGTCCCTTCTCTAAATCTGCGTCTTTATTCCTGTCCTGCCCCTAGGTTCTTCAGAACCTTTTATTTTAGATTCTATATATATGTTTTAGCATATGGTATTTGTTTTTCTCTTTCTGACTTACTTCACTCTGTATGACAGACTCTAGGTCCATCCACCTCACTACAAATAACTCAATTTCGTTTCTTTTTATGGCTGAGTAATATTCCATTGTCTACATGTGCCACATCTTCTTTATCCATTCCTCTGTCGATGGGCACTTAGGTTGCTTCCACGACCTGGCTATTGTAAATAGAGCTGCAATGAACATTGGGATTCATGACTCTTTTTGAATTACGGTTTTCTCAGGGTATATGCCCAGTAGTGGGATTGCTGGGTCGTATGGTAGTTCTATTTTTAGTTTTTTAAGGAACCTCCATACTGTTCTCCATAGTGGCTGTATCAATTTACATTCCCAACAACGGTGTAGGAGGGTTCCCTTTTCTCTACACCCTCTCCAGCATTTATTGTTTGTAGATTTTTTGATGGCCATTCTGACTGGTGTGAGGTGATACTTTATGGTAGTTTTGATTTGCATTTCTCTAATAACTAGTGATGTTGAGCATCTTTTCATGTGCCTGTTGGCCATCTGTATGTCTTCTTTGGAGAAAGGTCTATTTAGATCTTCTGCCCATTTTTTGATTGGGTTGTTTGTTTTTTCGATATTGAGTTGTATGAGCTGTTTGTATATTTTGGAGATTAATCCCTGTTGGTCACATCGTTTGCAGCTATTCGCCAAGTTTTATGTTTGAGAAAAAGGAGGGATGATTGCTGGGAATAAAGAGATGAAAGATAATTATGAGGTGATTTTATGGAAATTAAATCTGAGGATTAAAAAAATATAAAAAATAAAATGGTGTAACAAATATCTATATATCTATTACACAGAATTAATATGTTAATAAATTGTCATATTTGATCTTTTAAAATATGAAATAAAAAGGTACAGACAGAGCACTTAGGATTTTCTCTTAACAATAAGGCAGAGCTCATCCTGCCTGTTCTCAGTGCTTGGCTGTATCACTAGACACACAGCAGCCCATCTTTGACACCAAAAACATCAAAAGGGTAAATGTGGACAGGACAGCATTGAATGAGCAGGGTGATGAAATAAGTGTTGAAAGTAAAACACGTCTTCCCTGTATGTGGACATTTTCCGTAATGGAGTCAGGAAGATACAAATTGAAATCTAGACAGTGCAACTGCAGAGAACAAACCCTTGGGGAAAACACCTCTTTTTATAATACAGCCAGTAGCATTTAAAAACTCTTCTGAGTCTGCGGACGTTGAATGGCTTGTGTAAAGGGGTTTGGAATTCATGATGAATTCATAATTAACTCATCATTTCCCAAACGAGTTTTTCCTCCTCATTTCCTGTTTCAGTAAACTTACTGGCGAATCACATGAGTCAGAGACCTGGAAACCTCCCTAGAATTGTCCTTATCTGACACACCCAATTGCTTTAGCCTTCTAAAGAATCGTTCAGATCCATTCCTTCCTCTTTTTTTAAAAAACTCTTTTATTTATTTATTTATTTAGGCTGCTCGGGTCTTAGTTGCAGCACGTGGGATCTTCGTTGTGGCATGCAGGATCTTTAGTTGTAGCACGCGGGATCTTTTAGTTGGAGCATGCAGGCTTCTTAGTTGCAACCTGCATGTGGGATCTAGTTCCCCCACCAGGGATTGAACCCGGGCCCCCTGCATTGGGAGCATGGAGTCTTACCCCCCTGGACCACCAGGGAAGTCCCCATCCCTTCCTCTTTATGCTTGCTTCTCCAGTCCTTATTGGAATCTCATCAGTTCTGAGTTGGACTGTTACGGAAGTCTCCTAACTGGTCTTGATACCTTTAACCTTGTTTCCCCTACAATCTGCCTCACCCCACCTCAGAAACAAGATTCACACCACCACAAGTGAAGTCTTCCTAAATTGCAAATCTGGTGTATCATTCTTAGAAAGGAAAAATTCTTAGCAGTTCCCCACTGCTCAATAAATGCAATAAATAATAATTCAATAAATAAATTCAAGGTACTCCATGAGGCACTCAAGCTCTCCACATCCTGGCCTCTGGCCTTCAGCTTCATGCAGCACCCTGCTGGGCTTCATACTTCAAGGTCCAGTGATGCTCAATGGGTTGGATACACCCACACCAAATATTTCACACTTCCATGCCTTTGGTCCCGCATCTTCCTTTTCTTGAACTAAATCAGTCCTTGCTTCTACTCCTTCAGTTGGCAAACTCCCGCTCATACTTCGAGACTCGACCTTAGTGTCTTCTCCTTGAGAAAAATCTTCTACAATTTCTTCCAGCAGGGCTGAATATCTGTTTTTATGTCTGCCCCTTATACTCTGGTATAAACTCCCAATCCTTTAAACTCTGCATCCCAGCATCAAACACAGTACCCACACTTAATATATGCTTCTAAGTGTTTGTTGAGTGCCAGCTCAGTGCAGATGGGAAAGAGGTTGAATTCAGAACACCAGGTGGGTGACCAGACCTAGCAGTATGTGGACTACGGGTTGCTGGATAGAGCATCAGGGGGATGAGCTGGGGCACCTCTAGCATAGGTGTGTCACCTGCAGTGGTCTCCTCTCTAAGAATGAGGCAGAAGGCTGGGCACCAAGTATGTTTTTAGTCTTTGCTGAATCTCTATGAGCCTCTTGGGCTCACATAGGCTAAATCACTGGAGTTGGGAGAGATAGGGGGAACTTCATGTCATTGGATGAGTGGAAGGGAAAGGTGGAGGTGGTGGATGGAACAAGAGGCTGCTGAACACTTCAGGAGTGCACAAGAACAGTAGCACATTTTGCATGGAAGGGACCAATGTGGAGCCATTTTCTTCCTCCTTCTCTTCATCTTCTTCCTCTTCCTTTCCCACTCTTCTCTTCCCTTCACTTTCTTTTTCATTTCTCTTTTTTCATCTTCCTCTGCCTCTTTCCTTTAGTTTTGGCAACATATTATGTTTTGTGTCCCAAATAACAATTTACTAGTAGTGGTATAGGGAAAAAAGGTAGAGAAAAATCTGTAGAAGTGCAAAATAAATTTGGGCTTAAAGGAGGGTTGAAATTAAAGAGATGACAGGTAAAGTGGTTCTTTCATTAAGTTATGCATCACAAGCTTTAAAATCAATTGTAAATCAAGCACTTGCATTATGTGAGGCATATTGCCTTGGTGCATAAATCTAGTCACATTATTGCTGCTAAAATAGAGTACAAGTCCAAGATGCTGGGTTATGAACCCAAATAGGAAAATACATAGTGTTAGGTGATATGGCATAATGCTTAATCTCCCTCTTATGCATGATTGACATAATCATGCATAAGATATTGAGTTTCTTTGGTCATTTGTGGATCAGAATTTTCATAAAAAATTTATGACTTCTCGCGAATAGTTTGTGAAGCTAAAGACTAATACTAAACTTCAGGGCATTTGCATCATAGGTAAAACCACCAGCGCTAGAATTAAACCACAGCAGAATTTTCATGCTGTTGAATTTATGGTGTTTTTGCTTGAAGGAGTTGTTTTCTGTATTTAGTTTAAAATATATCCACAGGCCAGGGCATCATTTCAGTCTCTTTACTAATGGTTTCTCACAACATGGGCCTTTGACTTGCATTAGAAAAACCTGGGTGCGTGCTTTGGTCCAGATTCTTGCACCTCCCCACTCAGATCTACAAGATCAGAATACCAGAAAGGGGGTGCTGGGGTTCTGCCGTTTGCTTTAAAGCCACCAGGGCCTATTTTCTGCAGCACGCCCAAATAGAGCCTGCTGATTGTATGTTATGAAAGTGATGCTTAGTGTCCAACTAGCATGGACTGAAGTGATGAAACATCATTTTAGCTCTAAATCAGGTTGGCTGGAAGATGTGGTTTGTTGTCAGAAATTATTGGAGTCAGAATTGTAGATAATATCATTTGTGTCACACAGATGACAAATCCGGTGACCTAGTGATGGGCAAGGGCTCCTGGGTGGCTATGGGAAACCCTTCCCTACTGAGATGACAAAGCAGTGGCTTGAACAGTTTCCATGACCCTGGAAGGGTCCCTGCCAGAGGGTCTTAACCACAACAGTATTTGGCTGCCTGACTCATGCATGGGAGGTTTTTTTTCCAGAGTGTAATCCTGACCTTGAACAAAACCACACAGGGAAGCAGTCTGTTTTGTAGGCTGTGAATTGTATCCAAGCCACAGCCAAATTTATCTGCTGCTCTGTGCATCTCCTGAGCCTTCAGCTAGCCAGCCCTTCTGCCACTGCAGGGAACCAGGTCTGCAGTAAAGCTTCAGGACCAGATGCATGAACAGCTGGCCTGCCATATCTTAGTGCATGGAACAGAAAGTCATATCATGATCCCTCTTCATGGCATTCAACCCATTTGATGGTATCCTAGAAGTATTTAAACATATTTTCATTCTCTGATCCACTCTCTCTTCTGATAACCAAGAACATCACTATATCTTTCTGCCCCTATCAATGTAATTCCTAATAAAGTATGTCATTGAAAATGCACCCCCTATTTGATTTATTAGAAGCATTGCTGTCTGTGATATACTCACATGATGTCTTCGAAAAGGATATTGGATTTGTTCCAAGAAATTGTCAGGTTACTCTAGCATTGGGGAGTGTGTGAACATTCAGAACTAATTCTAAAAGTGGTTGTTTCCCTATTGTACACCCCACCAGATTCATCGTTGGATCGCTTGTTTGGGCTCTGGGTGTTCCTGTCTGGCTACAAAGTAGCACATTTGCGGTGCCCTCCAGGACTTGAACATGCCGCCATTCCAACCTCACAGAACCCAGCAGCTCTGCCCCTGCACCTGTCTAGGTTAGAACCTTCCTGCAGACTCAAGATTGTCATGCTTGTTCACACACTTTTGTAGGCTCCAGCAGGGCTGCCCATGCTTAGCTGGGAGGGAGGATAAAGTAAGGCAGAGAGCAAAGGACCTCTAATCAGGGCCTCTGATAGTCTTGCCCATTTGTTCCTGGCTTCTTGCTTTTATCTCTGACCTTCCAGACTCTGGCCCTCATCTGTCTTGAGCTATGGTACCTACCAGTGCCTCCCAGCTTTAGCTGACCTCTCTGGGACGCACCCCTTGTAAGACTGATTCTTTCAGCCTCATTCACTTGCCCTGAAACTCTTACTGATAGTATCTGTCAGATCCCCACCTGGCAAAGCAGGCCTCTAGTACTCACCCCTCTTGGCTGTCTGGATCCTGTTTCCAATGGAACCTAGAACTTATCCACACCTTGACTTAAGCTCTATATAGGTGGGCATTATGTTGATTTTCTCTTTATTTCCTGTAGCAGTTACTCAATTAATGCTGGCCAAATGTTGAATGAGGCTGTGTAAAGACTTTCACATATTAAAAAGTGAGTATAAATTATAGGATTGGCAACCTAGAAGGAAAATTATTTGAATAAAGAACACGAAAGCTGTAATTCTCTTTCTTCTCTTCACAGTAATTCCTGTGGTCCCCTCTGTTATCAAGAGATATTTCCCATATTTGTTTCAACTCTTAGGAATAACAGGTAAAAATTGATTTGCTATTCCAAGATACCGACCTGATAGGATTTCCTCCCTGTAATATGAACTGTTCATAGAAGAAGGGCAAACAACCTCTCCAAATCAGGGACTTAAACTGAACAGTTCTGGAGCCTAAAATTTACAAAAGGCCACTGTAATTACTACTCCTGACTCTGAAACAAATACTTTTTTTCTCCTCCATCCCTCCCCCTGCTTAAACTCACATGTCATATGAGCCAACTTTTCCGCCAGAAATTCTTGTTACATGGTGTTGAACCAGAATAGAGTCAATAAATACATATTTTTCTCAATTCTTACTTGCTGTAAAATAGTAAGAAAAGTCACTTATGATCTTACTGTCTTACTTAAATCAACTGCTTGCCTCTATGTTTCCTCAAATTGGAATATTAAAGTCTTGTCTGAATTAAAGCCCAGGCTGAACCAGCGTGGTGCCAATTCATCTTCCTATTTATTTATTTTTTAATCTCTGACTTGGCTTGCCTTCTTGATGGTCATTGCAGCTTGTCAAATGAACTCCTGGGGCTGATAACACTATGAAAAATTTGCATAGACTGTTCTCTTAGAAAATTTTATTTTTCCTAAATAGTAGGAACTAGATAAACACAGATCCTTAAGACAAAGCCAAACTCTGGATAAGAACATATGTTTTTACACAGAATTTAAAAGAACAGGATGTATCGCAAGATGGGAAGAGCCCAGTGAACTCTTAAATTGGTCTCTGCTGTGTGTTCATGAGGAGGAAAGATGGTTGGAAAAGGGATTCTCATATCTGACCTAAGGACAGCTCTAAGGGGCCAGCATCACAGTAGGGATTAGCACTGGTACAGAGCTGTAGGTTTGCCCATGCTTCCTTCGCTGAGTCTCTCAGCAATCTTGTGATGTAGTTGGATAGGCAAGATGGTTCACTAACCTTGTCTTCTAAATAAGAAATTGATGCTCAGAATGTTGCTAAGTCTCACTCAGCAAATAAGTGGCAGAGTTGAAAATCAAACCTAGATCATTTGACCATAATTTTTCTTCCTTTCCACACACCAACTCCTGGAATAGTGACTGCTATATGTTCTCCTAGAGCAAAGAGCAGGCCAACCAGTCTCCTTTGCCATGGATTGCCTGAAGACTGGGGTTGGTGTGAGATATTTGCTTTTCATCCAATTTTGTTTTGGGTTTCTTCTCTGAATATTTTTTCAAGATGATTTCCCTAGCATAATGTTGCTTATTAGGTCCAAATTCCTGAATAAACATTGGAACTTTACCTTCCTGGAATTAATTCAAATATATCTTTGATATAAACATAAGTCAAGCTACAATAAAGAGAAATTTGAAGCATGTTCAAGGGTTTGGATTTCATTCTTTGGCTGCTTTAGACCTGGGATGTTGGGTTTAAATAAATAAATAAAAATAAATAAATCATAAATCATAAATCATACTGTTCCTGACAGGAAGTAGAATGGAAGCCTCATGGAACTGCCGAAATATATGGTTTTCCTTTAAATTCCTCATTAATTATGACTTGTGCTTCTTTTCTATGGGAGGAAGAGACATTAAAGCAGAATTATTCTATAGCTAATTCTTGATTATACTTGTTCACAAACCATTACCTGCAATTATGAATTCCAAAAGGCTTTGAAAATCCTAATTTTTTCCCCATAATTTTGGTGCAGACTTATTTGGTGGAAATACAAGGTCTAAACTGAAATGAGACTATTTCTGGTCTTTATCCCATTTAATGTGGATATTTATGTATTTTGCCGCAGAAATATTAATACAAGGTGCCACCAATATCCTGTTTAGTGTATTACCTCAAATATGGTTGCATAATAACATCTGCAAAATTCTGAATTCTGAAATGCATTTAGCCCAAGGGGTTCAGAGAAGGGACTGCAAACCTCTTCTCAAGAAGAGAAGGGAGATGTGTGACTAATACAGAGTAATGGAGAAACACAAGCAGTCGGCTGCAGGACCTTTCACCCACATTGATGCCCTCCCTGAGAGAAGATTACACATCTCCATCCTGTTGAACTCATGCACGCTCATGTGATTGATTTTCTCTGGAAAATAAAATGTGAGCAGAAGAGAAGAGATGAGTCATTTCCAGGCAGAGCTTTAAGAGCCAACATGTAGCTCTGCATTCTTTTTCTTCTTCTGCCATGAGCTCAGCAGTGCTGCACATGAAGGCTGGGATCCATCAGCTTGGTAGCCCAGTGAAGCCTGGCACGGAGCTGTGGCTGATCATCACTGGAGGTGTAATGTGAATGGGAAAGAAACCTTTGTTGCTGAAGCCTCTGCAGTATCACCTAGTCTATCTTCACTGACGCATGCAAAATCAGTGCCCTCTGGGATGGAGCCATCCATTAATGTAACATCTGTGGGCACTGACACAATGAGCAACAAACAGTGTCCTCTAGGGGTTTGCAGTCCAGCTAAACAGATAAATAGTTAAGAAGTCAGGTCTGACCTGCCACAGTGCTATACCCCAGCATTGGTTTCCATATCTAGGCCCAAGGCCAGATGCCTCCTGACTTCACCTATCCAAACACATGCTTGGATACTAATGCACATTTTTCTTTCTTTATTGGATTTAACAAATTACATAAGTAATTCCTGCTTATTATAATAAATTAAACAGCACACAAAAGTATATAAAGAAAAAGTTTATTCTTTCTTTCTCTCTCTCCTTCCAGTGGTATGTATCCTTCTACAGCTTTTTATGTTCTAGGCAAATACATATAGATACATAGGGTCATTTTTTAATATTATCCTACCGTGAACATTACCCTGCCAAGGACATCTGTGCAATTCATTTGTTAGCCTTAACTAGACGATTAATTCTTTTAATCATTAATAATTTCTTTTACTGAGTGCTTACTATGTCCAAATCACTCTTGAAAATACTTTATTTAATGCCTTTGTGAACTCTGTGAGGTAGGTACTGTTATTATCTGCTTTTGCCATTTGAGAAAACTGAGGCCTAGATAAACTGAGTAATTTGTGAGACTCACACAGATCAGGAAGTGGTGGAGTGAGAAACCCAGGCAGTCTGACTTTACACTCCACACTTTTTTTTTTTTTTATGATCCTTTTTTAAAAAAATTTTATTTTATTATTTTTTTAATAACAAATTTAATCAGTTATACATATACATATGTTCCCATATTCCCTCCCTTTTGCGTCTCCCTCCCACCCTCCCTATCCCACCCCTCCAGGCGGTCACAAAGCACCGAGCTGATCTCCCTGTGCTATGCGGCTGCTTCCCACTAGCTATCTACCTTACGTTTGGTATACACTCCACACTTTTAACCTGCAAGTTTTATCACTTCTATAAGTGCATAATAGTCCATGAATGAATGGACTATAATTTATTCAAGCATTTCGCTGTTGATGGAGATTGAGGTGATTTCCTGTTTTCCTCTTTTTATCTTGCTACTGCCAACTGTGTTGAAATAAACAACACTGAAATACATACCGATACTCTTTTTTTCTGTTGAAAGAGCCCCATGTTAATTTCTTCCTGCGCCTCATTTGGGAGAACACTACCGACTCTGGCAGTCTCAGTCCTGGTTAGGCAGTGGGTCCTGGTTATCACAACTCATATTCCAGTGGCCAGTTAGGAATTTTCGTTTCACCAGGTCCTCTGAACCCTCCACATATCTCTCTAGTACAGGGCAGAGTGGAGAGGCCTGTTTAAGTCAATGCAGCTTACATTTAGAAACGGGAGGAAGTGAACTGTAAGGGATTATCTTCTCCTAGATGTGTCAGATGCAATCACACAGCATAGATTTATGAAGCGGAGTGAAATATTTGTTTTGATTGCTCACTGATTAAGAATACAGAATCTTGACAGACATCTAGGGCAACTACCCTTACTTTAAGAATCTGGGTCAGGGGTGCCCAGCTTCTAATTCAGCAGTCTCATTTCATTAAAGGACTATGCAAAGAAACCTCAGTTTGGGTCTGTACGATTGGCTGCTTCATCTTCGGTATTTCACATTGCAGGAGTCCCAGCAGTCGCCAATGTTATTGTCTGTCAATTTGTAATGTCTTCTTCATAGTTGTTCAGTATAGAGTTTGGAAAAGTATCTGAGTATCTTATGAAAAATGAACATACCATATGAAAAGTGGACATATAACTTAATACTAAAATAATTTATGAAGATATTTGAGGTAAGGTGTTAGACCAAACCCCACATGTTGAAGATGCTTAAAAGTGGGGTTTTGCAAAAACCTGAAAATTATTTAAAAGGAAATGGTTAAAAATCTCAAGAGGTATGTTTTAAAAATTTATTCTAGAAGCTCTGCAGGGTAGGTATTTATCAACAGATTGCTATGGTGTGCTACTACATGAAAATTGGACAGTAAAACACATTTGGTTATTTTAAGTTAAATTATCCAGTGAAATGCAGAGGGGAAAATCATAGCATAAATTGGGAGATCTTGTGTTTGTGGCTGGATAGTACTTTTGTATTTTTGTGTGAGGTGGTGGGTAGGGGTAGATAAGCATGTGATCTCCTTAAAATTTTTTTCTTTAGTACAATGTAAGCTTTAGGGTAACCAGTTGTTACTCTATACAGTCTATGTTTGAAAGAAATGTATTCAAGACCTTAAAAATTAATGATTACATATGTAAGAACTTCTGCTTTCAAAAGCAAAACATCACATCTCTGTCCTGAAGTGTTAGTCTGTCTGTTTCTTGTGTCAACAGCCGTCTCCATTTCTGTTTACTTAGGAGCATTTAAATCAAAAGCCTCACCCTTAAGCATACAGGATGCAGGCCTCAATCCATTCTTTACTCTGTTCATGCAAGGGTGGGAAATGTGACAGATATTTTAACCAACCCACATTATATTTAATACCACTGTTTTCACCAGCGAGAGCCTGTTTCTACATCCACGGTGCGAAGATGCTGCTGATTTCACCAAAGGAACTCAATTTCTGAAATTCTTGATATTCATTAGCAAAAGCACAGGTGAGGACCAAGAAATGAATGCCCAAAGTGCAAGTAACAGCAGTCACTCTGGTGTGTGGGCTTTTACCCCATGAACGTGGGTTCCTGATTAGGACGTACGGCTGCCCCTTGAGTAAAGCTGAAACCAGCGAACACATTATTGGGTCCCATGGTCTATGCTGAAGATTTTAAAGTAAATTGTGGACATTTATCTGTGATGGACCTACACAAGCCCTTGAACTCAGCTGCTCTCCATCTTATTTCTTTCTATGTTCATTCAGATTTGCCTTTGGCCACATATTATTTCATTTCTAGCTCAGCTCCTGCCCCAGATTCATGCATGATGACACTTCCCTCTTTATACATAAGCATATTAAAAAGTATGCTTACTGTTTTGAGTGATCATTTAGGTTACTTTTTTTTACTACTGCCATTGTGCTAAATGCAATAAGTTTTCACCTGAACGATTTAAAGCTCTACCAAAAGAGGAAAAAAATTGACAAGTTTCCCTTTGGTGTGAAATGAGTGCCTTCCACCTTAGTCTTCTGGGGCTCTGCTTCCTTTCACCTGTAAAGTGAGGAATTTGGACCAGAATAGCTACTCTTTCCCTGTGAGCTCTGATAATCTGAGATGTCTGTCCTAGCTGTTACACCTTAGGCTTAGGCTGCAGCAGCCTGTGAGGCAAATCCATGGAGGGCTTGCTGCCTTGGGTGTGGGTCTTTCCCCTTGTGCTGGTGAAATAGAAGACTCCAGACATCACTATTTGATAATCCAGCTGGTTACGTTCCTGTCATGACTAACGGATGAGTTTGGTGATGGTGCTAAGACTCTGCCATAGGTGAGGCATCCTTTAGACCAAGAAGTACATCAAAAGGGGAATCTGTGGGATTCAACTGTCTGTCTTCAGTTTTGATGCAGTCATTGATCAAATAAACATGAAGAGCATAGCACGTCTTCCCATCTTTGCCTTTAAACTGAGTTCTGGTCCCTCAGCAGGTTGCATAATTTTTTCCAAGGCAGCAAAGACCATTTGCCTCTGAATATCCAGTGTTGTCTTTGAAGGAATAATGGGCTGGAGTTGATGTCTGTGTTTAACTTCAATTTAAATATTATTTTATAATAGGTTTTTGTTTCAACGTCCATTTAGTCTTTCTTTTTTAACATCTTTATTGGAGTATAATTGCCTTACATTGTTGTGTTAGTTTCTGCTGTATAACAAAGTGAATCAGCTATACATATACTTATGTTCCCATATCTCTTCCCTCTTGTGTCTCCCTCCCACCCTCCCTATCCCATTCCTCTTTGGTCACAAAGCACCGAGCTGATCTCCCTGTGCTATGCGGCTGCTTCCCACTAGCTATCTATTTTACATTTGGTAGTGTATATATGTCAGTGCTACTCTCTTACTTTGTCCCAGCCTACCCTTCCCCCTCCCTGTGTCCTCAGGTCCATTCTCTATGTCTGCATCTTTATTCCTGTCCTGCCCCTAGGTTCATCAGAACCATTTTTTTTTCTTAGATTCCATATATATGTGTTAGCATATGGTATTTGTTTTTCTCTTTCTGACTTACTTCACTCTGTATGACAGACTCTAGGTCCATCCACCTCACTACAAATAACTCAATTTCGTTTCTTTTTATGGCTGAGTAATATTCCATTGTCTATATGTACCACATCTTCTTTCTCCATTCATCTGTCGATGGACACTTAGGTTGCTTCCATGTCCTGGCTGTTGTAAATGGAGCTGCAATGAACTCAATGCCCATTTAGTCCTTAATGGTAGAGTTATTCGTCCTCACAGAGAAATTAAATAGACTGAAACTTGAAAAAGAATTTATAGATATCAGTATTTATTCAATATATGTTGCCTGTTGACTGAATTCAAGGAATGTGCAGCTTCCGTGGCTGATATTCTAATGAAAGGCCTCCTTCGTTTGTTCGTTTGTGGTTGTATTCTACCTGTTGTTTTTCTCCCTGTTCTTTCATCTTCAGTTGTCATGCTTTTGCTCATCTTCAAAAGGGGGCAGCTTAGCTCATGATCCTACTATCCCCAGGAAAATGTGGGCAAAGAGGATTGGCAGAAACTGCTGCTTTTTCAGCTCAGTTTTTTCCCCTGGATACTTTAGTTCAAATCTTCACTTTTTCTTTAAGTCATCAAGCTATCACGTCAAGCAAAGAAAAAACCAACCACACTTACAGTCATATTTTGGTTACTCTTAATCAGAAAGTAAAAATTTAAGGATATAATATTACTTTTTAATAGTCTTATTAAGTGTAATTTTTTATTATGTTTTAAGCCAAGCTCTATCTCTCTCTACCTCCCACCCTCATCTTCTGGAATAATAAACCTTTCTTTGCCTCTTCTTGCTGACCCTGAAGAAATCTCATGACACAATGATCCTCACTCAAATTCATGTTTGGTCAATCTATTTCTTTTTTTTTAGGTACACTCTTCCACCTTGTTCTGTGCCCAGGTGGTTGGACAACTTCACCAGACTACCTCACTCTCTGGTTCCACGTTGGTTTGGCCAATGGGAGTGTTGGCAGGGATTAGAGCGAGAGAGGAGACAGAGGCCTATGTGTTCATCACCCCTCCCCTCTCTTTGTAGCAGCCAATGCATTGGCTCGTTCTGGACTCCCTTATATTTTCTGTAAAATGTCTCTCCCCACACAACCTCTTTGTTTTCAAATTCCAGCAGCCACCTTGCCCCTTCAGGCTTATGGGTGTTAACAGGGGCCACTGATACCAACTCTTCATTGTCTCTTGAGGTTCCCTACGCCCTGCACACCCATTGTAGACAGGCCCTATATTAAACTTTCCTCATGGTATTAATTTGCAATGTGCCATCTGTTTCTTGCTGGAGCCCCAACAGATAGAATAATTCAATGAGTGCTTATATTACTGGGAGGTAGTATGGCATAATGGTTGTCTTCCATCTGGTACCCAATGGATCTAGGCTTGAACACATCCTCATCACTTGTTAACTCAGAGTGGAGATTATTTAACCACTCTGAGCCTTAGCTTTCTCTAATTTAAAGTGGGGATAGTATTACCTACTTCACAGAATTGTTACAAGAATATGTATGAATACTCAAAAATGTTAACTATTATATATAATTATATACAATAACATTAGAGATATATATAATACTATATATTATAACATAAAGTATTGTATAATAGCATATAATAATATTGTATTATCTATAATAACAGTATATATAATGTTTTAGTTTCCCCTCAATGTATACTGAATCACTTCCTTACTGGTAATGCCTGAGCAATTACAAAGCAGTCATTTTTGGTTCCTCTCCACCTCGTGCTGATCCTTGTGTTTCAAGTTCCGTAGACCTCCTCTTCCCTTGTGCCCCACAAATTCCTGCTTATCTTTTTTTTTTTTTTTGCGGTATGCGAGCCTCTCACTGTTGCGGCCTCTCCCGTTGCGGAGCACAGGCTCCGGACGCGCAGGCCCAGCGGCCATGGCTCACGGGCGCAGCCGCTCCATGGCACGTGGGATCTTCCTGGACCGGGGCACGAACCCGTGTCCCCTGCATCGGCAGGCGGACTCTCAACCACTGCGCCACCAGGGAAGCCCCCTGCTTATATTAATGGTACTTTGCTTCCCACAGGTGGTCCTGGCTGCTCTGGTAATCTTCCCTCAAGTCTGTGGAATTTACACATGACTCTTCTTCAAAGGGTGAGTGCTAGACACAGGGGTCCCTGGTGAAGTGAAAGTTTTTTGCTTATGCTAGGCGTTGGCTGCTTTTCTGCACAGGTGCTAGGCATCAATGGGTAATCCCATTGCTTTACAGCAGAGCTGTTTTTCATTTCTACCTTCTTTAAACAATATCTCTAAACTGTTCTGAGAGTACTGGCTAAGCCCAGAGAAGTGTTGCAAGGATTAGCTAATTGATTATTTTAAATGCTTTGAAACTGGCAGAGAGTTTAGTGAGAAGAATAGGCTAAATGACTTTTGCAGGCTTGATGGGAGTACAAAGTGTACCAAACGGCCCTTCCAATTTGCTTTGGTATGTAGTAGAACTTGCTTATTGTATAACATGTCCCATTAAAATGAGTTGTATATGTTACTGCATTTAAAGCATGACTTGGGGAAATGCTTTAAGATAAAGAGAGGTGTTTGGAAGATATACAAAGCTTTTGTCGAATGGAGTTGCAGGTACTGAAACCACTTGGGTTTTTCTGACTCAAGGGAAGTCCTATGAAGTACGATTCATAACATTTGTTTTCTCAGGGCCTGCTGTGTGTTAGGGTTGCATTGGTCATCATGGTTCCCAGCCTCCAAGGCTTGTAGACTAGAAGAGGAGACAGATATACAGACAGTGGAAACCCTTTGACAGTATGTCAGAGAGGCTAAGATGGATGAATATACAAGGTACAGAGTGACGAAATCAGGGGGTAATTTTCTGAACCTGGGGGAAATCAGGGATGATTCATAAAGGAAGAGCGGCTTCAGTTGGTTTCTAAGGGTAAGAGAAGTCTGTCGCATAATAAAGGGGTGAAGGACATTTCAGACAGAGGGAAGAGCATATGAAAAGTCCCTCCTCCCTCTCTCTCCCTGTTCCATTCAAACATATTTAAGAGTCTCTACTTCCTCTATATCTAGCTCTATCTTATTCTTTGCACATAGTAGATATTTAATTAATACTTATAAATGGATAGAATGAGTGGTAGGATTATAGGTAGTGATTTCAATTTTATTCATTAGGTTTTTCTTTATTTTCTAAATTTTCTGTAACAAACTTGTCTTTATTTTGTAATCGGAATTCTCTAAAATATTCAGGGAATGGTTATCAGAGTCCATGGCTACCTTGGAGTTGGAGATGAATGTAGTCAAAGAGGTCAGTGAACTCTGGGCCATGGGGACAGTTGTTCATGTGGTGAGGCAAAGGCTTGAGACTGTGGGAGGCATCACTAGAAATGAAGCTGGAATGATAGTTTAGGAACTTTGGACTTTATGTGGTAGGCCATGAGAAACCACTGAAATGATTAGTCAGGAGGTCTGTGTTAAGGATTCTCTGGCAATACTGTAGAGCATGAACAACTGGCTGCAGGAGAGGCTTGAGGGGAAGGACCAGTTGTGACACCTTTATAATCCAGGTGGAGAAGTGCTGAAAGTTCTCATGTTTGGGTAATTGGAGAGAAGATAATGAGTTTGATTTTAGACAGGATACATTTGTAGTGCCTGTGGGACAGTCTGTAGGAAGGCTGGTGGGGAGGAACCAGCTCCTAAAACATGACTGACATCAGAGACCTTGGAGAACTGGAGGTGAGGGGGCTCTGGAAACCCCATGAGGCAGTGAGGACCATGGACAGCATGGCCACAAAGGCAAGAGAAAAACAAAAGAAAATGGTGCCGTCGAAATCACGAGAGAAGAAAAGGGAGAGATGACTCAGAAAGGACCAAATTATCTAGTCAGGAAGTATATTATTTTTCTTTCTCCAGACATTCCTCTTCCTCCCTGCCTTCAGATTTCTGCTCAAAAGACGTCTCTTCAGAGATGCTTTCCCAGACCACCTACGTAAAGCAGCACACTTCATCACTCCATGCCACCTTCCCTGAGCACTGTTTCGAAATGTAGGCTTTATTATTATTCAGGTATAGTGAGGATCAGGAGGTGATTGCCATTGGAAAGGTATAATAGTTTGTTATTCGCAGTTTCTGAGGAGGGTACATGCCATGCTATGCAGGGCCACATGGGGGAAGCACAAGGGCCAGTCAGGAGGCAGAGGGAGGGTAGAAACATAGGCTAGAGATTCACCGTCATTTCCGTGGGAAGGAACAGGTGAGGCAGGAGGCAGGATAAGCAGACTTAGGATTGGCTAGTTTGAATAATTTTGGTGGGCCCTTGGGCATAAGGGCTATGCCTTGTTGTCTGGTACCTGCCCCTGGGTGATTAGTGACCTGAGTGAAGTGGTTGGGGTATGGGCTTGGATTGGTTGGTTTGCATATGAAAGACTTGCTGGAAAGGTGAGTTGTTTACTATCTCTAGGAACTGGCTAGCCGTTGGAGGGGTGATGAAAACATCAGAATAAAAGGCACGCTTAATGGGAGCACCACTTGACATTATACTGCATGTTTATTTGTTTGCAAAGCAGTGCCAGGGCTGAGACTATGGTGCAGTGAACGAGGCATTCACCTTGGGCACAAAGTGTAACGGGGTGGGTGCCAAAGAACTCAGTAATCAAGTTCAAGAGTATGTTAATTTAAAAAAATCAAAATGAACACAAAAATATACATGCTGAACAAAATACCAAAATTGTAAATAAAGACAGGATCAGTCACAGTCTGTGCTGAAACAAAAGGAAGAATCAGTAATATGGATCCTGTCTTTTTGATTTTTAAAACTGTTACATTAAAATTATCCAGCCTTAAAAAGGAAGGCAATTCTGACACATGCAACAACATGGATGAACCTTGAGGCTAAGTCACAAAAAGACAGATAACTCTATGATTCCACTTACATGAAATACTTAGAGCAGTCAAAATCATAGAGACAGAAAGTAGAATGGTGGCTGCCAGGGGCTGGGGGAGAGCAGATTAGGGAGTTAGTGTTTAATGGGTATAGAGCTTTAGTCTGGGAAGTTGAAAAGTGTTCTGGAGATGGATGCTGGTGATGGTTGTACAATATTATGAACGTTATTTGATGCCACTGAACTTAACCACGTTTAAGTGTGTGTACACTTAAACATGGTTAAGATGGCAGATTTTATGTTATGTGTATTTTACCATGGTAAAATAAATGTGAAAAAACACTATTGCATTAAAATAGTGCTTATCTTGATTACTTGTTGGCACCCCTCTGCATGTTGCACTGGCCCACCCTCGTCTTGAGCCTGGGGAGCACTGTGGGAGGAGCTGGGTGTGGGGAGGAAGGTGGTGGGGGATCAGGCGCTGGGGCTTGGCTGTCCTCCTTCAGAGGAACTGAGCCTTTTCCACTTCTCATTGTTTGGAACCATTTAGTTTGACAGAGAAGAGGAACTGTATCAGTTAAGAATGTGTTCGGCTGCAAATAACAGAATACTATGGCTTAAGCAAATAATGGCTTATTTTTCTCACACTCCAAAATATCTGGAGGTGACCACTGCTGGGGTTGTTTCCGTGACACGGTGGTTGGAGCTAATGTCTCTGTGTTTGTTTGTTTTGGGGGGAAAGGGCAGCACCATATGCACCTGTCCTTTCCACCAAAGAAGCTCAAACCTTTTTGGAAACACACCTCCTAATAACTTCTTCTTAAGCTTCATCGTTTAGTCCTGAGTCAGATGATACCCTGTCCCCCAGCTGCAAAGGACGCTGAGAAAGCACGGTACAGGGTTGTCAAGACTGACCAGGACCGGTCCTGATCCACTGCCTATGTCTGGGCAGAGTGCCCTTTGCACAAGATTGGAGTTGTTAGCGAGGAAGCAAGAAGGGAGGGAACTCCCCGGTGGTCCAGTGGTTAGGACTCCACACTCTCACTGCCGAGGGCCCGGGCTCCATCCCTGGTTGGGGAACTAAGATCCCACAAGCCGCGCAGTGCGACCAAAAGAACCCAACAACAACAACTAGAAAAAGCCAAAAACCAAACAAACAAAAAAAGGAAGCAAGAAGGGAAATGGACATTGTGAAGGTAATTAACCATGTCTGCTACAGGGTCCTTGACTATTGACTTTCTTCCATAGAAACAATGGTACTCGTACCTTGGCATATTTATATATTTTTCCTCTTGCAAGCGGAGTAAGCATTTTCTTCACTGTACTGTGTGGCATCTAGCAAATTGGTTTTTATGGGCTTAAAACCCTGAACTATTTGAGGGTAATCCTATGGTACTGCCGTGGGGCGGGTCCACCTCTCTAGCCTTGAGAAGTGATTAACATGGAAAGCATGAAAAACATGGCCCACTTTCTTTTTAGATGACTTAGAATTGGCTTACTGTCTAATCATTTACTCCCGCCAGGCCTTCTGTCTTGTGTCCTGACCTCATCCTTGGAGACAGATGACTTTCCTGCACCGGCGAGCCTGGGAAGTGGATCATTACATTTTTCTTTTTAACTACACACTGAATAAGCAACCTGCTATTTATTGATATGGAAAACTTTCTATCTAGGATTTAAGATCCAGTCGAATAGGATGGAGATGTCTGAGGTTCATTAAAAAATAAAGATTATACAGATTCCATGGTCTAGATGTCCCAAGGTCAAACTCATATCCTGCTACTTCCCAAATATTTTTATGTGGAAGAAATAAAAACTGGAAGGAAAAAAGAGATGGGCAAAACATTCTGAAGAAGTAACTTGTCAGCTGAGATGCAGACAGGGAGAGCAAAACCCCAACCCCCGTTGGCTATGGCAGGAGGAGTCCACGCTGATGATGGACAAGCGCCATAGGCCTCCACATCAGTGCTGATTTGCCACGTGCCTCTTCACCCTTTTTTCCTCTGCTTCTCTGAGTCACAGTGAATTCAGAACCTCCATTCCTGGCTCCCATGATTACCTTCGCAGGTAAGTTTGCAGGGGAGGCTCTTCATTTTATGCACATAGAGCACAGTTGTAGGTTGTACCATGTTTTACTACAAATCCTTAAAGTTAGGTGGGTCCTAAAGAAGGAACTGAGTCTAGAACTTCTTGCCTTCTCCTTTGAAAGATCCCCCCAGAAATGGATGGTGTCTCCATACAAAGAGACTTTGGCAGAGCTTTTTCTAACTACATTCATTGCAAACTACATTTAAAAGCCCTGATAAATATATAATTGCACATGGTAGTTTTCTAAGCAATGTACCAAGAAAGAGTTCCAGACCTGTCTTCTGGATACTTAAAATCTAAGAAGAAATATAAAGTGTGGAATAATTGATGGGAGTAACTGTTCTAGTTCTTGTCTACAATGCACAGACATTGTTATTATTAATTGCTGATATTTTCAAGAGTGAGAAATGGAACAACTATCTCACCAGTTCTGTAGTGACAGTCTCAGAATGCCTTGCTTCTTGCTCAGCACCTTTCCTTTGCTTGCACTGACCCTCAACTTAAGAAATCAACCAATCCAAGGATGCACCTGCTTTTGATATCCTAACTAAGAACTTTAAGACCAACCTATATGCTATAAAAAAAGTGGACATTCACTTTCCCTAATGAAACACTATTTCAGAATTTGTGTGGTGCTGTCTTTTGCTTCAGTAATTCAATAAAACTCAAAATAATACTTAAAAATAAAACTCAACATTAAAGTTTACTTACATTCTCATAAGGGCTTTCCCATGTAGATAAAATAAATGCATCTTTTGAGGGTCTGGAGGAAGGTTGTGGGTGAGAGTGAAGTTCACATGCAGTCTGGATCTGCTGACCAGACTTTTGAATATCCAGGTCTTTTCTGATCACAGCACCTACTTCTCCAGGTTCTCTCTGGCATCCCCAGGGGAGCTTCTTCCAGAATCATTTCAGTATATTTTTAATAATTCTTGGCATAAATATCTGTTGGATAATCAAAGGGCTGAGCATCAAGTTTCTCTGAGCTTACAGAGGACTCAACATTTCTGAAGACCACCTCTGGAGATATTCAAGACTCCCCAGATTTGCGAACACCTCTGTAACATATTATTCCCCCACAAAATAGGTATTCTTTCCACTGGCTGGAGCAGTCACTGAAATAGTTTCAGGATACCCCTTCCCCCATTTTCAAATATTGCATATTGTGGACTGTTTCAAGTCCTAGATCCAAGTTCATTGCTAAATTTAACATTCTATCCTTTAATGTATCCAAAATTCCCCTGGAAACTCATTCCAATTCCTCTAAGGAATCCCCAGGGAATTTCAAATTATGCTCCAAGTGGTAGGTATCTTTCATTCGTCTTGCAGCATTTACTCTGATGCTACAAGATGGTACCTTGTCCATCCTATGTCAGCTACGCTGGCCACTGTGGCAGTGTTCCTTTTGCTGCTTGTCCTGAGAGTGGATCCTATGTGGCTGATGTCCACTGAAGGCACTGCCAAAGCTAGTGCCTGTGTTGCTGATGACAGTCAATACCTATTCCCAGGATGCCCGGATGCCAATGCCCGATAGTGGGGCCCCGCAATCTGTACCAGGGGTGCTGGTTCCCAGGCCACAGAGCTGCCTGTGCCCACACCGAGTGCCTTGTCTCAGAGATTATCATTGTTTTTCTTCTCACCAGCCACCCTTCCTTCCTTAACTAAGCTGAAGTACAAAATAACTCAAGATAGAAGAAGAGTCAGAAACCTTTGTAGAATAACAATATACAAGAGAAACGTTAGGAAGAGGTCAGTTTTGGCAGTGTGAAAGGTCTGGTAGTCTTTTATTTATTTATTTATTTTTTTGGCCGCATCGTGTCTTTGTTGCCACGCGTGGGCTTTCTCTAGTTGCGGCCAGCGCGGGCTACTCTTCAGTGCGGTGCGCGGGCTTCTCATTGTGGTGGCTTCTCTTGTTGCGGAGCACGGGCTCTAGGTGAGCGGGCTTCAGTAGTTGTGGCACACGGGCTTCAGTAGTTGGGGCTCGCGGGGTCTAGAGCACAGGCTCAGTAGCTGTGGTGCACGGGCTTAGTTGCTCCGCGGCATGTGGGATCTTCCCGGACCAGGGCTCGAACCTGTGTCCCCTGCATTGGCAGGCAGATTCTTAACCACTGCGCCACCAGGGAAGCCCAAGGTCTGGTAGTCTTTATAATTGTTGGTGTATTATAATTGTAATATACCAAACTTGGGGAGTTTATTGCTTCTTCAGTTTTAAGGAGTAATTGTATTCTATACTGTGGCTAAATTCTAAAGCCAGGATGTAAAAAAAAAAAAAAAGGAAAGTAGACAAAATATTCTTGAAATCCCCTTCAATTGCTCATAGACTAAGTATCCATGGCCATATTTACATGCCACAATGAAGAGTGACAGCCCATCTTTTGATGAATCTAACACAGCTGGTTTTTCCACTGGCATGAAACAAACCATTGTTTCTTTGACTGTCTGCTAAACATACTTGACTTGGGTATAGGAGCCATGTTGTATCAGAAATGCAGATCTTGGGCTTCCCTGGTGGCGCAGTGGTTGAGAGTCCGCCTGTCGATGCAGGGAACACGGGTTTGTGCCCCAGTCCAGGAAGATCCCATATGCTGCGGAGCGGCTGGGCCTGTGAGCCATGGCCGCTGAGCCTGCGCGTCCAGAGCCTGTGCTCCGCAACCGGAGAGGCCACAACAGTGAGAGGCCCGCGTACCACAAAAAAAAAAAAAAAAGAAATGCAGATCTCTAGATATCACAGTATTGTGGAATCCAGTAAGATATTTTAATGCCTATGGGAGGCATTAAAAACCAAAGCCAACTAAGGGAAAAATGTTATGTATCCACTCTTTTCACAGCATAAGATTAATAAATTAACATTTATTGAAGATGTATGCAGTCAGGCACTCTTTTATACACTTTACATGTATTAACTAATTTAATTCTTACAACAATCCCAGAAAGTGTTTGTTATTATATCCAGTTTTTGGAAAAGTAAGACTAAAGCACAAGGAGGTCAAGTGACTTGCAGAGTTAAAAAGCGGCAGAGCTGGAATCTGAACTCAGGCAGTCTGGCTCTAGTGCTCTTGCTCTCAACTGCTTTGCTCTATACTTTTAACCATGACTGCACTATTTAAATGACTTTTTCTCTCCTTCTTTTCACTTTGGATGGAGTGGAATTTACCAATTTAGTGTTTTTAATGATGTGACTCCGTTGTGCTTTCTTGCTGTTGCAAAAATTCAAAGTATACTGAAAGGCATAAAATATACAAAGGGGTGATGCCCCATGTTCTCATCCTTAGATAGAACAAATGTTAATGGCTTGTGAATTTCCCCCCAGGATTTCTTTTATGCATGCACTCGCACACGTTTTGTTTTTGTTTGACTGTACTTTACTCAATTTCCTCTTTCACTCATCAGCGTCATAAGACCTCTTTCTGTCAGAAGACAGAACTTCACCTCTTCCTTTTATTTTTCATTTTATTTTATTTTTAAAACTTAATTTATTTGGCTGCGTCGGGTCTTAGTTGCGGCACGCGGGGTTTTTTGTTGCGGTGCCTGGGCTCTCTAGTTGTGGCGCACAGACTCTAGAGTGCATGGGCTCAGTAGCTGTGGCACGCAGGCTTAGTTGCCCCATGGCACGTGGGATCTTAGTTCGAACCCACGTCCCCTGCATTGGAAGACAGATTCTTAACCACTGGACTGCCAGGGAAGTCCCACCACCTCTTCCTTTTAAACAGCTGTTTTAGTAAGTACATATTATTCCACTGCATGAATAAACCATAATTTACCTTTGCATATTCCCTTACTGATGGATAGTCAGGTTTAAAGTTTTTTTTTCCCAAGTTTTTACTGTTATAAACTCCGTGGCAAACATGCTCATTTGTTCTCCTAGTATTTTACAGATTTATTTTTCAGTTTTTAATCTTTAATCCACATGGAATTTATTTTGTGCTGGAGGTGAGGTGGGGATTACAGCGATTTCTTGACTTTCCTCATTCAAATGATTCCTCACCTGAAGAGATTCAGTCTCTAGGCACCTGAGTAAACACATTGCATCTGGTATAGAAATACACTGAAAATTTTAATAAGGAGAATCTCTATGGTGGAAAATAGTAGGTAGTGTGTATTGGGGAGAGGAAGCAGAAACAGCAGGCTCCACCAATATGGATTAGAGGTGAGAGCTAGGCTTTCAGGTTGGAATGCTGCATTTTAATTAGCAATATTATTTCCAAATGTTTAGCTCCAACAGTGTGGGGATTAGAGACCCCTGCTTGCTTATCATAATTCAGAACCTGCACATCAGAGTGTCTAATTAGATCTTCTCACTTTTGAAAGGTCAGCCAATAAAATTGTCATGTTGTGTCATTCAAGGTCTAGAAGTTACTCTGCTATAAGCTTGATGGGTTTTTTTTTTTTAAGTTAAAAATTGCCTGTTCATATCTAGTGTCTGTAAGTGAGCTTTGCTGGCCTAAGATTCTGGCAGGCCGTCATGCAAAGGATCTCTGAAATCTTTCTGCCACTTAGAACAATTCGTGTCCTTTGTATTCTTTTCTTTATCACTTTGGACACTGCTAGAGAGAGCCTCCGTATCTTAAGCCGTTTCATAGATTTTCCTACTCACAAGGAAAACAGCATTCAATTCAGTCTTTGTTTTGGGTCTTGGGCTCTGTAATTGAATATTACTTTCAGTTAATTTCCATGGGAAAAATATCCCTAAATAAGCTGTGTTCTTCTGGAAATATTATCATCATACAGAAATGAATGGAGCTAGATTTTCTCAATTTTAATTACTTGGTTATAAGCTAAGGAAGTTAGGGAGCTGTCTTAATTCTTTTAAGCCACTAGGATCTTTTTCTTTTTAATTTTAATTTCATATTGGAGTATAGCTGATTAACAATGTTGTGTTAGTTTCGGGTGTACAGTAAAGTGATTCAGCTATACATATACATGTATCTATTCTTTTCTAATTCTTTTCCCATTTAGGCTATTACAGAATATTGAGCAGAGTTCCCTGTGCTCTCCAGTAGGTCGTTGTTGCTTATCTATTTTAAATTTAAAATAGAAGCCACTAGGATGTTAATTAGAATTCTGTATGAGGTGACAAGTTCAGGGGAAGGAACCATGAATTATGGACAGCCTTTCCTTATGACAGTTGCTGGTGTCTCGCTTGGCTTACTTTGCCCCAGTAGAGGGGCTGCCTCCTGGGGTTCATCAGACCTCACACCAGCTACCTCCCTGCTCAGAGCTGTGGGGCTTTAAGCCTAAGGATCTGAGAGTAGGAGGAGGGGGGGAAAATGATCATTACTCCTATTTCAGTTACATTAAAGATGAAATTGGCTTTTGTGGGCATATGAAGGAAATCTTATCACTACTAATAATGATATTTTCCAAAGTGTGGTTGCCTCAGAATCAACTGGGTGTTTCATCAAAATGCTGCTTGTTGGAGTCCTTCCCAGAATCGGAATCTCTGGTGGTAGAGCTCTGGAATCTATTTTTAACAAGCCTCCTATGCTATTCATTTGTGCATTAAAGTTTGAGAACATTTGATTTATAACATCACTTCTATGGGAAAAATGGACTCTTGCTTCCAGCCATTCGGCTTCAAAGTGTACCTTTGGAATTTAGTGTGTGGGTACGTTGGGGCTTGCCTGTGCGTGAAATCAACGGTCTGGATAACAGTCACATTTTAAAGGTGTAAAGCTAACAACTGGTGAACAGATTATGGCTCTGGGTATTCAGGTTAATTAAGTTCTAAGGTATGGAGCTGAGGAATTAAAGCACACAGTGGATATTCAGATAGGAGGTGAAGCTGCAAAAATAGTTTAAACATCTGTACTCAGATGTCAGCTGATTACTCTGACACTTGAGCTTCAGATAAGATGGCTTAAACCCTTTTCTACATCCCTTGGAATGTCCAGTACTCTTTCCAAGATTTCTGCAAATCCTGGAGGACTTACTTTCCCAGGATTACTTCTGGGGGATCCTTTTTTTTTCTACTCTGCATCTTATGATGGTCCTTTATCTCTGTCCGGTATAGAGGCCCCTTCTTTTTGATTCCTCCAGCAACAAAGAGTTGCTTCATTAATCAGAATCTTCACAGAGGATGGAGGAATCACTCTGCCACAGGGCAGGAGTCACTCTGCCACATCACATATCACAGATTATGACTTAACAGTCGTGCATTAAACATCCTTGTCCTTTTTTTTTTAATACAGCAGGTTTTTATTAGTGATCTATTTTATACATATTAGTGTATACATGTCAATCCCAATCTCCCAATTCATCCCAGCACCACCCCACCACCACTTTCCCCCCTTGGTGTCCATACATTTGTTCTCTATATCTGTGTCTCTATTTCTGCCTTGCAAACCGGTTCATCTGTACCACTTTTCTAGATTCCACATATATGCGTTAATATACGATTTTGTTTTTCTCTTCTGACGCACTTCACTCTGTATGACCATCTCTAGGTCCATCCATGGCTCTACAAATGACCAAATGACCCAATTTTGTTCCTTTTTATGGCTGAGTAATATTCCATTGTATATATGTACCACATCTTCTTTATCCATTTGTCTGTCGATGGGCATTTAGGTTGCTTCCATGTCCTGGTTATTGTAAATAGAGCTGCAATGAACATTCTGATACATGACTCTTTTTGAATTATGGTTTTCTCAGAGTATATGCCCAGTAGTGGGATTGCTGGGTCACATGGTAGTTCTATCTTTAGTTTTTTAAGGACCCTCCATACTGTTCTCCATAGTGGCTGTACCAATTTACATTCCCACCAACAGTGCAAGAGGGTTCCCTTTTCTCCACACCCTCTGCAGCATTTGTTTGAACATCTTTGTCCTTGAAGGTATTTTTAGCCACACACTTACAGGGGTGTGTCTCACTGGCCCAGCCACTTCACGTCTTTTCTGGCCTCTCTCCATCTTGCTGGCTCCTCTGTGTCTTTTGCCTTGGCTACCTTTCCCGGCTTGCGCTCCCAACTCCAAATTCTTCTCACTCTTTTATTCAGAAAACGTCAACCCTCTCATGTCCCTCACACCCAAACTCATCCCCAGTACCACCTTTGCATATCCAGCACCAACCAAGGTGCTTGACTGAGCAAAACGACCATCCAGTCTTTTCTTTAACAGAATCCATCCTCCTTAGAGCAGAGTTTGGGGATTAAACAGAATTTTCCTAAGATCTATTATGTATTTCTTCCGTGGAAAAATTAATTCTGTCTAGGTTCTCCTGAATGCTCAAGAGCTGAGAAAGAATTTTTTCTCTCTACATCATTAAAGAATCCTTTTTGTTGGGAGAATCTCATCTGGAAAAAAGTTAAGCAGGGTTTTTATAAGGTTTTAACAGGCAGGTGCACATCAGTGCACTTCCCTTAGTTAAGCTCATCAGTCTTTACAGTGCTTCTGCTAACATGTTTAGGACTAGAGCATCTCTATTTGTAGCCAAATAAATGCAAGCAGAATTATCTCCCACTTGCCAGCAAAAAGAGTGCAACTGACCCCAGGTGAGTGACATCTGCAAGGCCACTCAGGGTATTCTGTGTCATAAATCATATCTTGAGAAAAAAGCCACAGAGTTAAATTGTTTTCAGAAGGGTTTGCTTTCTTGCTCTCTTATCTTTTGTATATCTGAGAGCTTTCTGCTTTGCTTGAAATGGAAAGTCATTTCCCAGGCGAGAGATCATTTTATTTAGTGCTCTTATTTTCTTGGTAAGTATTCTGAATTTTTTCCTATTAATTTCTATATTTATGCACAGTGGTTCTCAATTGGTGAGAAAATTATGATCTCATAATATCTTTTCCTTGTACTTGCTGAATGATTAGCCTCATTTGCTGTGTGAGTTCCACTTCACGGCTGTGAAATGATGACTCTCCTTGACTCTGGCTAAGCATGTCGGCTTGATGGCCTTGACCTTTTCCACGAAAACAAGGGAGATGAAAAGATGTGACATGTGTGTAAATTGTCACTCAAGTGGGGTTATTTTGGCTAACAGCTCGGAATACATGCTTTGCTAAACTCCCAGAAGGCACCAGTGGAATGTTTTGTTTGGGGTTTTCTAAGACATTTGACAGTCTTTTTATTTTTAAGCAATGAGAACAAATCCTGATTGGTCATTAAATACAAATAATAAATTTACATCCTGAATCACAAGCTGTGTGAATAAATGCATTACAGATTCCCAGGAAAAACCCTGTTCTCAAGTGGTGCAGTTAAGTTGGCTTCATCTGCACTGTGATGGATATTACTTCCACTGCACTTAATTGGGATAACTGACAAATTTAGATTCAGAACATTTCAGTGACTCCAAGGGATGTATAAATATCTCACCAAATCCATTTAAATGCTATTCTGGATTTGGTCAGGGGTCTCACTGTAGTAATTTGCAGGTGTGACCGATATTAACTTATAGATTTTCCATGACTGGTCCTTTTTTGATTTCAGGCTTCCCCCCTGTTTGGTAATGATGGCTCAGCAAGCATATTTTACCTTCCTTCTCTGCAGGCCCTTTATTGCTTCGAGATGTGCCTGTGTGTGTGTGTGTGTGTGCGTGTGTGTGTGTGCGTGTGTGTGTGTGGGCACACACACGTTTTTAATAGTAATGCATGAGGCAGTATTTCCCACTAGAGCATATTCATATGAGCTTGTGGAGCTGTTTCTTACTCGACATATTTCTCTCCATTTGTCTGTGCTTTTAGTTAAGGGGACTCAAACGATGTTTGACTGGATAAAGAATGACAAAACAATAGCAAAAGTGTAGAAGTATACACATGCTCTAGCGATCTGTACATATCACACTTGGCTAATGATCCTATGGTATGATTTTTAGTAATCACCAATAGAGTGGGTTTGAAGGTCAGCATGATAACCCTAACGTGTTGTTGTAATGGAGCCGATAAATTTACATATGGATGGAAATGATTAATTTTTAAAATTCTTTTTCTTTTTCATGACTGAAAATGAGATTCTCATTCCCTGACATTAGAGCATAATCTTTCTATTATTTGCTCTTTTTTCTATCACTAGAATTTTAAACTAGTGTATATGGTTGAATTTAGTTTTCAACTTATTTCAGAGACTTAGAAAGATGAACTGTTACAAATTTGTAAGATTATTTAAGGCAGAACTGCTTGACTTGTGTTATTAGTAATCATTGTCCTCAGATAGTATCTCTCTGTTTAAATGAAGATCTTTAGGGTATTTCTTAATACTTCAGTCAGATTTGAACCAGTTTTTTCATGAATTCATTCAAAATATATTTATTTATAACCAACTTAATTTTTTCAGCTTTATTGATGTATTATTAACAAGTAAAAATTATACACACTTAGGTTGTGCAATATTTTTTAATGGTGTACAATGTAATTTAATATACATATATTTTGTGAAATGATTACCACAATCAAGTTAATGAACACGTCTATCACCCCACTTACTTACCATTTTTTTAAAAAGATTTGAGCCATTTTGGTAGTAAAACAAATTATCAGTAGAAGAGGTATTTGTATGGCCCTGTATGTATGGATATATCTTTTGTTAATAATGAAGAAGACAGCTATTTCTAACATTTGCTATCATTGAGGAGGCTTAAGATGAGCATAAAACCTATCTTAACGAGATGAGCTCTAAGATAAGGATAAAATTTCTAATAATAATGATAATGGCCATTATGTAGCAACAGTGGTTAATATTGAGAACTTATATGACAGTCAATGTTCTAAGTGTTTTATGTGTGTATGAACTCATTTAGTGTTTGTAAGAATCCTATGAGGCAGATATTTATTATCCCAATTTTAAAAACAAGAAACCAAAGGACAGAGAGGTAAATTAACTTATCTGAGGTCACACAGCCAGGAAGCCACAGAACTGAGGTTTGGACTTTGGTAGAATTGCCAGATTCAGGGGAAACACACACACACACACACACACACACACACTCACCAACACAAAACGCCATCAATACTTGCCTCCTTTTTGCAATATATGGGACATACTTAAACTAAAAAGTTATTCATTATTTATATGAAATTCAAATTTAAATGAATGCCCTGTATTTTATCTGGCAAATCTAAACCTAAATTGTCTAGCTTTAGAGCCTGTGTTTTTAACCTTTATGCTAAGTCTGCCTAAAACCCAAGCTTAACTGATCAGTGTTGACTTGCACATCTCAGGTCAATTTTTTTTTTTTCCACATCTTTATTGGAGTATAATTGCTTTACAATGGTGTGTTAGTTTCTGCATTATAACAAAGTGAATCAACTATACATATACATATATCCCCATATCTCCTCCCTCTTGGGTCTCCCTCCCACCCTCCCTATCCAACCACTCTAGGTGGTCACAAAGCACAAGCTTATCTCCCTGTGCTATGTGGCTGCTTCCCACTAGCTACCTATTTTACATTTGGTAGTGTATATATGTCAACACCACTCACTCACTGTGTCCCAGCTTACCCTTCCCCCTCCCCGTATCCTCAAGTCCCTTCTACGTATGCGTCTTTATTCCTGTCCTGCCCCTAGGTTCTTCAGAAACTTTTTTTTTTTTTTTTTTAGATTCCATATATATGTGTTAGCATACGGTATTTGTCTTTCTCTTTCTGACTTACTTCACTCTGTATGACAGGCTCTAGGTCCATCCACCTCATTACAAATAGCTCAATTTCATTTCTTTTTATGGCTGAGTAATATTCCATGGTATACATGTGCCACATCTTCTTTATCCATTCATTTGTCAGTGGACACTTAGGTTGCTTCCATGACCTGGCTACTGTAAATAGAGCTGCAAAGCACATTGGGGTGCATGTGTCTTTTTGAGTTAGGGATTTCTCAAGGTATATGCCCAGTAGTGGGATTGCTGTGTTGTATGGTAGTTCTATTTTTAGTTTTTTAAAGAACCTCCATACTACTCTCCATAGTGGCTATATCAATTTACATTCCCACCAACTGTACAAGAGGGTTCCTTTTTCTCCATACCCTCTCCAGCATTTACTGTTTGTAGAGTTTTTAATGATGGCCATTCTGACCAGTGTGAGGTGATACCTCACTGTAGTTTTGATGTGTATTTCCTAATGATTAGTGATGTTGAGCATTTTTTCATGTGTTTGTTGGCAGTCTGTATATCTTCTTTGGAGAAATGTCTATTTAGGTCTTCTGCCCATTTTTCGACTGGGTTGTTTGTTTTTTTGTTATTGAGCTGCATGAGCTGCTTATAAATTTTGGAGATTAATCCTTTGTCAGTTGCTTCATTGGCAAATATTTTCTCCCATTCTGAGGGTTGTCTTTTGGTCTTGTTTATGGTTTCCTTTGCTGTGCAAAAGCTTTGAAGTTTCATTAGGTCCTATGTGTTTATTTTTGTCTTTATTTCCATTTCTCTAGGAGGTGGGTCAAAAAGGATCTTGTTGTGATTTATGTCATAGAGTGTTCTGCCTATGTTTTCCTCTAAGAGTTTGATAGTGTCTGGCCTTACATTTAGGTCTTTAATCCATTTTGAGCTTATTTTTGTGTATGGTGTTAGGGAGTGATCTAATCTCATACTTTTACATGTCCCTATCCAGTTTTCCCAGCGCCACTTATTGAAGAGACTGTCCTTTCTCCACTGTACATTCCTGCCTCCTTTATCAAAGATAAGGTGACCATATGTGTGTGGGTTTATCTCTGTGCTTTCTATCCTGTTCCATTGATCTATCTTTCTGTTTTTGTGCCAGTACCATACTGTCTTGATTACTGTAGCTTTGTAGTATAATCTGAAGTCAGGGAGCCTGATTCCTCCAGCTCCGTTTTTATTTCTCAAGATTGCTTTGACTATTCAGGGTCTTTTGTGTTTCTATACAAATTGTTTTTTGTTCTAGTTTTTTGTTCTAGTTCGATGAAAAATGCCATTGGTAGATTGATAGGGATTGCACTGAATCTGTAGATTGCTTTGGGTAGTATGGTCATTTTCACAATGTTGATTCTTCCAGTCCAAGAAAATGGTATATCTCTCCATCTGTTTGTATCATCTTTAATTTCTTTCATCGCTGTCTTATAGTTTTCTGAATACAGGTCTTTTGTCTCCTTAGGTAGGTTTATTCCTAGGTATTTTATTCATTTCATTGCAGTGGTAAATGGGAGTGTTTCCTTGATTTCTCTTTCAAATTTTTCATCATTAGTGTATAGGGATACAAGAGATTTCTGCACATTAATTTTGCATCCTGCTACTTTACCAAATTCATTGATTAGCTCTAGTAGTTTTCTGGTAGCATCTTTAGGATTCTCTCTATATAGTATCATGTTATCTGCAAACAATGACAGCTTTACTTCTTCTTTTCTGATTTGGATTCCTTTTATTTCTTTTTCTTCTCTGATTGCTGTGGCTAAAACTTCCAAAACTATTTTGAATAATAGTGGCGAGAGTGAACAACCTTGTCTTGTACCTGGTCTTAGAGGAAATGGTTCCAGTTTTTCACCATTGAGAATGATGTTGGCTGTGGGTTTGTCATATATGGTCTTTATTATGTTGAGGTAAGTTACCTCTATGCCTACGTTCTGGAGGGTTTTTATCATATGTGGGTGTTGAATTTTGTCAAGAGCTTTTTCTGCATCTATTGAGATGATCGTATGGTTTTTCTCCTTCAATTTGTTAATATTGTTTATCACATTGATTGATTTGCATATATTGAAGAATCCTTGCATTCCTGGGATAAACGCCATTTGATCATGGTGTATGATCCTTCTAAAGTGCTGTTGGCTTCTTTTTGCTAGTATTTTGTCGAGGAGTTTTGCATCTATGTTCATCAGTGATATTGGCCTGTAGTTTTCTTTTTTTGTGGCATCTTTGTCTGGTTTTGGTATCAGGGTGATGGTGGCCTCATAGAATGAGTTTGTGAGTGTTCCTCCCTCTGCTATATTTTGGAAGAGTTTGAGAAGTATGGGTGTTAGCTCTTTTCTAAATGTTTGATAGAATTCGCCTGTGAAGCCATCTGGTCCTGGGCTTTTGTTTGTTGGAAGATTTTTAATCACAGTCTCAATTTTAGTGCTTGTGACTGGTCTGTTTTTATTTTCTATTTCTTCCTGGTTCAGTCTTGGAGGGCTGTGCCTTTCTTAGAATGTGTCCATTTCTTCCAGGTTGTCCATTTTATTGGCATAGAGTTGCTTGTAGTAATTCATGATCCTTTGTGTTCCTGCAGTGTTACTTCTCCATTTTCTGTTCTAATTCTATTGATTTGAGTCGTCTCCCTTTTTTTCTTGATGAGTCTGGGTAATGGTTTGTCAATTTTGTTTATCTTCTCAAAGAACCAGCTTTTACTTTTATTGATCTTTGCTATCACTTCCTTCATTTCTTTTTCACTTATTTCTGATCTGATCTTTATGATTTGTTTCCTTCTGCTAACTTTGGGGTTTTTTGTTCTTTTTTCTCTAACTGCTTTAGGTGTAAAGTTAGTTTGTCTATTTGAGATGTTTCTTGTTTCTTGAGGTAGGATTGTATTGCTATAAACTTCCCTCTTAGAACTGCTTTTGCTGCATTCCATAGGTTTTGGGTCATTGTGCCTCCATTGTCATTTGTTTCTAGGTATTTTTTGATTTCTTCTTTGATTTCTTCAGTGATCTCTTGGTTATTTAGTTACCTATTGTTTAACCTCCATGTGTTTGTATTTTTTACACATTTTTTCCTGTAATTGATATCTAGTCTATAGCGCTGTGGTTGGAAAAGATACTTGATACAATTTCAGTTTTCTTAAATTTACGAAGGGTTGATTTGTGACCCAAGATATGATCTATCCTGGAGAATGTTCCATGAGCACTTGAGAAGAAAGTGTATTGTGTTTTTTTTTGGATGGAATGTCCTAAAAATATCAATTAAGTCCTTCTTGTTTAATGTATCATTTAAAGCTTGTGTTTCCTTATTTATTTTCATTTTGGATGATCTGTGCATTGGTGAAAGCAGGTGTTAAAGTCCCCTACTATGATTGTGTGACTGTCAATTTCCCCTTTTATGGCTTCTAGCATTTGCCTTATGTACTGAGGTGCTCCTATGTTTGGTGCATAAATATTTACAATTGTTATATCTTCTTCCTGGATTGATCCCTTGATCATTATGTAGTGTCCTTGTTTGTCTCTTGCAATAGTCTTTATTTTGAAGTCTATTTTGTCTGATATGAGAATTGCTACTCCACCTTTCTTTTGATTTCCATTTGCATGGAATATCTTTTTGCATCCCCTCACTTTCAGTCTGTATGTGTCCCTAGGTCTGAAGTGGGTCTCTTGTAGACAGCATGTATATGGGTCTTATTTTTGTATCCATTCAGCCAGTCTATGTCTTTTGCTGGGAGCATTTAATCCATTTACTTTTA
Organism: Mesoplodon mirus; assembly: GCF_964341445.2. NCBI lineage: Eukaryota > Metazoa > Chordata > Mammalia > Artiodactyla > Ziphiidae > Mesoplodon > Mesoplodon mirus. Next base: position 41,004,634 of record NC_138977.1, read on the forward strand.
AGGTAATTATCTATATGTATGTTCTTATTACCATTTTCTTTTTCTTTTTTTTTTAACCTTAATTCACATAATTACAAATTTTATTTCTGCGATGAGAACTTTCAAGATCTACTCTCTTAGCAACTTTCAAACATAAAATACGGTATTGTTAACTGTAGTGACCAAGCTGTACATGACATCACCATTACTCACTTATCTTATAACTAGAAGTTTTTTTTTTTTTTGCTTTATAACAAATTTAATCAGTTATACATATACATATGTTCCCATATCCCCTCCCTTTTGCGTCTCCCTCCCACCCTCCCTATCCCACCCTTCCAGGCGGTCACAAAGCACTGACCTGATCTCCCTGTGCTATGCGGCTGCTTCCCACTAGCTATCTACCTTACGTTTGGTAGTGTATATATGTCCATGCCACTCTTTCACTTTGTCACAGCTTACCCTTCCCCCTCCCCATATCCTCAAGTCCATTCTCTAGTAGGTCTGTGTCTTTATTCCTGTCTTACCCCTATGTTCTTCATGACATTTTTTTTCTTAAATTCCATATATATGTGTTAGCATACGGTATTTGTCTTTCTCTTTCTGACTTACTTCACTCTGTATGACAGGCTCTAGGTCCATCCACCTCATTACAAATAGCTCAATTTCATTTCTTTTTATGGCTGAGTAATATTCCATTGTATATATGTGCCACATCTTCTTTACCCATTCATCCGATGATGGACACTTAGGTTGTTTCCATCTCCGGGCTATTGTAAATAGGGCTGCTATGAACATTTTGGTACATGTCTCTTTTTGAATTATGGTTTTCTCAGGGTATATGCCCAGTAGTGGGATTGCTGGGTCATATGGTAGTTCTATTTGTAGTTTCTTAAGGAACCTCCATACCATTCTCCATAGTGGCTGTACCAATTCACATTTCCACCAGCAGTGAAAGAGTGTTCCCTTTTTTCCACACCCTCTCCAGCATTTATTGTTTCTAGATTTTTTGATGATGGCCATTCTGACTGGTGTGAGATGATATCTCATTGTAGTTTTGATTTGCATTTCTCTAATGAGTAAAGATGTTGAGCATCCTTTCATGTGTTTGTTGGCAGTCTGTATATCGTCTGTGGAGAAATGTCTATTTAGGTCTTCTGTGCATTTTTCGACTGGGTTGTTTGTTTTTTTGTTATTGAGCTGCATGAGCTGCTTATAAATTTTGGAGATTAATCCTTTGTCAGTTGCTTCATTTGCAAATATTTTCTCCCATTCTGAGGGTTGTCTTTTGGTCTTGTTTATGGTTTCCTTTGCTGTGCAAAAGCTTTGAAGTTTCATTAGGTCCCATGTGTTTATTTTTGTCTTTATTTCCATTTCTCTAGGAGGTGGGTCAAAAAGGATCTTGTTGTGATTTATGTCATAGGGTGTTCTGCCTATGTTTTCCTCTAAGAGTTTGATAGTGTCTGGCCTTACATTTAGGTCGTTAATCCATTTTGAGCTTATTTTTGTGTATGGTGTTAGGGAGTGATCTAATCTCATACTTTTACATGTCCCTATCCAGTTTTCCCAGCACCACTTATTGAAGAGACTGTCCTTTCTCCACTGTACATTCCTGCCTCCTTTATCAAAGATAAGGTGACCATATGTGTGTGGGTTTATCTCTGGGCTTTCTATCCTGTTCCATTGATCTATCTTTCTGTTTTTGTGCCAGTACCATACTGTCTTGATTACTGTAGCTTTGTAGTATAATCTGAAGTCAGGGAGCCTGATTCCTCAAGCTCCATTTTTCGTTCTCAAGATTGCTTTGGCTATTCGGGGTCTTTTGTGTTTCCATACAAATTGTGAAATTTTTTGTTCTAGTTCTGTGAAAAATGCCAGTGGTAGTTTGATAGGGATTGCACTGAATCTGTAGATTGCTTTGGGTATTATGGTCATTTTCATAATGTTGATTCTTCCAATCCAAGAACATGGTACATCTCTCCATCTATTTGTATCATCTTTAATTTCTTTCATCAGTGTCTTATAATTTTCTGCATACAAGTCTTTTGTCTCCTTAGGTAGGTTTATTCCTAGATATTTTATTCTTTTTGTTGCAATGGTAAATGGAAATGTTTTCTTGATTTCACTTTCAGATTTTTCATCATTAGTATATAGGAATGCCAGAGATTTCTGTGCATTAATTTTGTATCCTGCTACTTTACCAAATTCATTGATTAGCTCTAGTAGTTTTCTGGTAGCATCTTTAGGATTCTCTATGTGTAGTATCATGTCATCTGCAAACAGTGACAGCTTTACTTCTTCTTTTCCAATTTGGATTCTTTTTATTTCCTTTTCTTCTCTGATTGCTGTGGCTAAAACTTCCAAAACTATGTTGAATAAGAGTGGTGAGAAAGACTCTCCAGGGGCCCCGTGAGGAAGATGGCGGAAGAGTAAGACGCGGAGATCACCTTCCTCCCCACAGATACATCAGAAATTCATCTACACGTGGAACAACTCCTACAGAACACCTACTGAACGCTGACAGAAGACCTCAGACCCCCCAAAAGGCAAGAAACTCCCCACATACCTGGGTAGGGCAAAAGAAAAAAGAATATACAGAGACAAAAGGATAGGGACGGGACCTGCACCCGTGGGAGGGAGCCGTGAAGGAGGAAAGGTTTCCACACACTAGAAGCCCCTTCGCGGGCGGAGACTGCAGGTGGCGGAGGGGGAAAGCTTCGGAGTAGCGGAGGAGAGCACAGCAACAGGGGTGTGGAGGGCAAAGCGGAGAGATTCCGGCACAGAGGACCGGTGCCCTCAGGCACACACCAGCCCGAGAGGCTTGTCTGCTCGGCCGCCAGGGTGGGTGGGGCTGGGAGCTGTTATCGGGTTTCAGTCGGAGCGCAGGGAGAGGACTGGGGCTGGCGGCAGGAAGAGAGCCTGAAGGGGTTAGTGCACCACGGCTAGCCCGGAGGGAGTCCGGGGAAAAAGTCCGGAGCTGCCGAAGAGGCAAGAGACTTTTTCTTCCCTTTTGTTTCCTGGTGCGCGAGGAGAGGACATTAAGAGGGCTGCTTGAGGAAGCGCCGGAGACGGGCGCGAGCCGCAGCTAAAGGCGCGGACCCCGGAGACGGGCGTGGGACGCTGGGGCTGCTGGTGCCGCCGCCGCGGGGCCTGGGTGCGAGCGCGGGTCACTGTCCGCCCCGCCTTCCGGGGGGCCTGTGCACCCCCCCACTGCCGGGGTCCCGGGACCCGGGGACGGGTTTCCCGGGAAAGCACACGGAGTGCCACGGGCTGCTGCAACGTCACGCCGGCCTCTGCCGCCGCAGGCCCGCCCCACACTGCGCGCCCCTCCCTCCCCTCTGCCTGAGTGAGCCAGAGCCCCCGAATCAGCGGCTCCTTTAAACCCGTCCTGTCTGAGCGAAGAACGGACGCCCTCCGGCGACCTACGCGCAGAGGCGGGGCCAGGTCCAAGGCTGAGACCCGGGAGCTGTGAGAGCAGAGAAGAGACAGGGAAATCTCTCTGTGCAGCCTCGGAGGCAGCGGATTAAAGCTCCACGGTCCACTTGATGTGCCCTGCATCTGTGGAGTGCATGAATGGACAGCGAATCATCCCAAATTGAGGAAGTGGACTTTGAGGACAAGATTTAAGACTTTCCCCCCTTTTCCTCTTTTCCTCTTTTTACAACGAACTATCCCAAATTAAGGAGGTGGACTTAGAGAGCAAGATTTCAGACTTCTCGCCCTTTTCCTCTTTTTACAACGAAGTATCCCAAATTGAGGAGGTGGACTTGGAGAGCAAGATTTTTGATTTTTCCCCCTGCTCTCTTTTTGTGAATGTGTATGTGTATTCTTCTGTGTAAGATTCTCTCTGTATAGCTTTGCTTCCACCATATGTCCCAGGGTTCTATCTGTCCGTTTTTTTTTCAATAATTACTTTTTAATTTTAATAACGCTACTATATTTCATACTTTATTCTATTTTACCTTACCTGCTCTTTCTTTTTTTCCTACCTTCCCTTCCTCCCTCCCTCCGCCCCTCCTTTCCTTCTTTCTCTCTTTCTTTCCTTCCTCCCTCCCTCCCTCCCTTCTGCCTTTCACTCTTTCTTTTTCTTTCCTTCCTCCCTCCCTCCCTCCCTCCTTTCTTTCTTCCTTTCTTTCCGTCCTTCCTCCCTCCCTCCCTCCTTTCTTTCTTTCCTTCTTCCTTTCTTTCTCTCTCTCTTTCTTTCTTCTACTAATTCTTTCTTTCTACTTTTTCTCCCTTTTATTCTGAGCCACGTAGATGAAAGGCTCTTGGTGCTGCAGCCAGGAGTCAGTGCTGTGCCTCTGAAGTGGGAGAGCCAAATTCAGGACACTGGTCCACAAGAGACCTCCCAGCTCCACATAATATAAAGCGGCGAAAATCTCCCAGAGATCTCCATCTCAACACCAGCACCCAGCTTCAGTCAACGACCAGCAAGCTACAGTGCTGGTCACCCTATGCCAAGCAACTAGCAAGGCAGGAACACAACCCCACCCATTAGCAGAGAGGCTGCCTAAAAACATAATAAGGCCACAGGCACCCCAAAACACACCACCAGACGTGGACCTGTCCACCAGAAAGACAAGATCGAGCCTCAACCACCAGAACACAGGCACTAGTCCCCCCCACCAGGAAGCCTACACAACCTACTGAAACAACCTTAGCCACGGGGGACAGACACCAAAAACAATGGGAACTACGAACCTGAAGGCTGCAAAAAGGAGACCCCAAACACAGTAAGATAAGCAAAATGAGAAGACAGAAAAACACACAGCAGGAGAAGGAGCAAGATAAAAACCCACCAGACCTAACAAATGAAGAGGTAATAGGCAGTCTACCTGAAAAAGAATTCAGAATAATGATAGTAAAGATGATCCAAGATTCTATTTCCAAGATCCAAAATCTTGGAAATAGAATAGACAAAATGCAAGAAACAGTTAACAAGGACCTAGAAGAACTAAAGATGAATCAAGCATCGATTAAAAACACAATAAATGAAATGAAAAATACTCTAGATGGGATCAATAGCAGAATAACTGAGGCAGAAGAACGGATAAGTGAGGTGGAAGATAAAATAGTGGAAATAACTGATGCAGAGCAAAATAAAGAAAAAAGAATGAAAAGAACAGAGGACAGTCTCAGAGACCTCTGGGACAACATTAAATGTAACAACATTCGAATTATAGGGGTTCCAGAGGAAGAAGAGAAAAAGAAAGGGACTGAGAAAATATTTGAAGAGATTATCGTTGAAAACTTCCCTAATATGGGAAAGGAAATAGTTAATCAAGTCCAGGAGGCACAGAGAGTCCCATACAGAATAAATCCAAGGAGAAATACACCAAGACACATATTAATCAAACTGTCAAAAATTAAACACAAAGAAATCATATTAAAAGCAGCAAGGCAAAAACAACAAATAACACACAAGGGAATCCCCATCAGGTTAACAGCTGATCTCTCAGCAGAAACTCTACAAGCCAGAAGGGAGTGGCAGGACATAATTAAAGTGATGAAGGAGAGAAACCTGCAACCAAGATTACTCTACCCAGCAAGAATCTCATTCAGATTTGATGGAGAAATTAAAACGTTTACAGACAAGCAAAAGCTGAGAGAGTTCAGCACCACCAAACCAGCTTTACAACAAATGCTCAAGGAACTTCTCTAAGCAAGAAACACAACAGAAGGAATATACCTACAATAACAAACCCAAAGCAATTAAGGAAATGGGAATAGGAACATACATATCAATAATTACCTTAAATGTAAATGGACTAAATGCTCCCACCAAAAGACACAGAGTGGCTGAATGGATACAAAAACAAGACCCATATATATGCTGTCTACAAGAGACCCACTTCAGACCTAGAGACACATACAGATTGAAAGTAAGGGGATGGAAAAAGATATTCCATGCAAATGGAAATCAAAAGAAAGCTGGAGTAGCAATTCTTATATCAGACAAAATAGACTTTAAAATAAAGAATGCTACAAGAGACAAGGAAGGACACTACATAATGATCAAAAGATCAATCCAAGAAGAAGATATAACAATTGTAAATATTTATGCACCCAACATAGGAGCACCTCAATACATAAGGCAAATACTAACAGCCATTAAAGGGGAAATCGACAGTAACACACTCATAGTAGGGGACTTTAACACCCCACTTTCACCAATGGACAGATCATCCAAAATGAAAATAAATAAGGAAACACAAGCTTTAAATGATACATTAAACAAGATGGACTTAGTTCATATTTATAGGACATTCCATCCAAAAACAACAGAATACACATTTATCTCAAGTGCTCATGGAACATTCTCCAGGATAGATCATATCTTGGGTTACAAATCAAGCCTTGGTTAATTTAAGAAAATTGAAATTGTATCAAGTATCTTTTCCGACCACAATGCTATGAGACTAGATATCAATTACAGGAAAAGATTTGTAAAAAATACAAACACATGGAGGCTAAACAATACACTACTCAATAACGAAGTGATCACCGGAGAAATCAAAGAGGAAATTAAAAAATACCTAGAAACAAATGACAATGGAGACACAACGACCCAAAACCTCTGGGACGCAGCAAAAGCAGTTCTAAGGGGGAAGTTTACAGCAATACAATCCCACCTTAATAAACAGGAAACATCTCGAGTAAACAACCTGACCCTGCACCTAAAGCAATTAGAGAAAGAAGAACAAAAGACCCCCAAAGTTAGCAGAAGGAAAGAAATCATAAAGATCAGATCAGAAATAAAAAGAAATGAAGGAAACGATAGCAAAGATCAATAAAACTAAAAGCTGGTTCTTTGAGAAGATAAACAAAATTGACAAACCATTAGCCCGACTCATCAAGAAAAGAAGGGAGAAGACTCAAATCAATAGAATTAGAAATGAAAAAGGAGAAGTAACAACTGACACTGCAGAAATACAAAAGATCATGAGAGATTACTACAAGAAACTCTATGCCAATAAAATGGACAACCTGGAAGAAATGGACAAATTCTTAGAAATGCACAACCTGCCAAGACTGAATCAGGAAGAAATAGAAAATATGAATAGACCAATCACCGGCACTGAAATTGAGACTGTGATTAAAAATCTTCCAACAAACAAAAGCCCAGGACCAGATGGCTTCACAGGCGAATTCTATCAAACATTTAGAGAAGAGCTAACACCCATCCTTCTCAAACTCTTCCAAACAATTTCAGAGGAAGGAACACTCCCAAACTCATTCTACAAGGCCACCATCACCTTGATACCAAAACCAGGCAAGGAGGTCACAAAGAAAGAAAACTACAGGCCGATATCACTGATGAACATAAATGCAAAAATCCTCAACAAAATACTAGCAAACAGAATCCAACAGCACATTAAAAGGATCATACACCATGATCAAGTGGGGTTTATTCCAGGAATGCAAGGATACTTCAATATACGCAAATCAATCAATGTGACACACCATATTAACAAATTGAAGGAGAAAAACCATATGATCATCTCAATAGATGCAGAGAAAGCTTTTGACAAAATTCAACACCCATTTATGATAAAAACCCTGCAGAAAGTAGGCATAGAGGGAACTTTCCTCAACATAATAAAGGCCATATATGACAAACCCACAGCCAGCATCGTCCTCAATGGTGAAAAACTGAAACCATTTTCACTAAGATCAGGAACAAGACAAGAGTGCCCACTCTCACCACTCTTATTTAACCTAGTTTTGGAAGTTTTAGCCACAGCAATCAGAGAAGAAAAGGAAATAAAAGGAATCCAAATTGGAAAAGAAGAAGTAAAGCGGTCACTGTTTGCAGATGACATGATACTATACATAGAGAATCCTAAAGATGCTACCAGAAAACTACTAGAGCTAATCAATGAATTTGGTAAAGTAGCAGGATACAAAATTAATGCACAGAAATCTCTGGCATTCCTGTACACTAATGATGAAAAATCTGAAAATGAAATCAAGAAAACACTCCCATTTACCATTGCAACAAAAAGAATAAAATATCTAGGAATAAACCTACCCAAGGAGACAAAAGACATGTATGCAGAAAATTATAAGACACTGATGAAAGAAATTAAGGATGATACAAATAGATGGAGAGATATACCATGCTCCTGGATTGGAAGAATCAATATTGTCAAAATGACTCTACTACCCAAAGCAATCTACAGATTCAATGCAATCCCTATCAAACTACCATTGGCATTTTTCACAGAACTAGAACAAAAAATTTCAAAATTTGTTTGGAGAAACAAAAGACCCCGAACAGATAAAGCAATCTTGAGAACTAAAAACGGAGCTGGAGGAATCAGGCTCCCTGACTTCAGACTATACTACAAAGCTACAGTAATCAAGACAGTGTGGTACTGGCACAAAAACAGAAAGATAGATCAATGGAACAGGATAGAAAGCCCAGAGATAAACCCACGCACATATGGTCAACTTATCTTTGATAAAGGAGGCAGGAATGTACAGTGGAGAAAGGACAGTCTCTTCAATAAGTGGTGCTGGGAAAACTGGACAGGGACATGTAAAAGTATGAGATTAGATCATTCCCTGACACCATACACAAAAATAAGCTCAAAATGGATTAAAGACCTAAATGTAAGGCCAGAAACTATCAAACTCTTAGAGGAAAACATAGGCAGAACACTCTATGACATAAATCACAGCAAGATCCTTTTTGACCCACCTCCTAGAGAAATGGAAATAAAGACAAAGATAAACACATGGGACCTAATGAAACTTCAAAGCTTTTGCACAGCAAAGAAAACCATAAACAAGACCAAAAGACAACCCTCAGAATGGGAGAAAATATTTGCAAATGAAGCAACTGACAAAGGATTAATCTCCAAAATTTATAAGCAGCTCATGCAGCTCAATAGCAAAAAAACAAACAACCCAATCCAAAAATGGGCAGAAGACTTAAATAGGCATTTCTCCAAAGAAGATATACAGACTGCCAACAAACACATGAAAGAATGCTCAACATCATTAATCATTAGAGAAATGCAAATCAAAACTACAATGAGATATCATCTCACACCAGTCAGAATGGCCATCATCAAGAAATCTAGAAACAATAAATGCTGGAGAGGGTGTGGAAAAAAGGGAACACTCTTGCACTGTTGGTGGGAATGTGAATTGGTACAGCCACTATGGAGAACAGTATGGAGGTTCCTTAAAAAACTAAAAATAGAACTACCATATGACCCAGCAATCCCACTACTAGGCATATACCCTGAGAAAACCATAATTCAAAAAGAGACATGTACCAAAATGTTCGTTGCAGCTCTATTCACAATAGCCCGGAGCTGGAAACAACCTAATTGTCCATCATCGGATGAATGGATAAAGAAGATTTGGCACATATATACAATGGAATATTACTCAGCCATAAAAAGAAATGAAACTGAGCTATTTATAATGAGGTGGGTAGACCTAGAGTTTGTCATACAGAGTGAAGTAAGTCAGAAAGAGAAAGACAAATACCGTATGCTAACACATATATATGGAATTTTAAAAAAAATGTCATGAAGAACCTAGGGGTAAAACGGGAATAAAGACACAGACCTACTTGAGAATGGACTTGAGGATATGGGGAGGGGGAAGGGTAAGCTGTGACAAAGCAAAAGAGAGGCATGGACATATATACACTACCAAACTTAAGGTAGATAGATAGTGAGAAACAGCTGCAGAGCACAGGGAGATCAGCTCGGTGCTTTGTGACTGCCTGGAGGGGTGGGATGGGGAGGGTGGGAGGGAGGGAGATGCATGAGGGAAGGGATGTGGGAACAGATGTATATGTATGACTGATTCACTTTGTTATAAAGCAGAAACTAATAAAAAACAAATAAAATAAAATAAAGACTCTCAAAAAAAAAAAAAAAAAAAAGAGTGGTGAGAGTGGGCAACCTTGTCTTGTTCCTGATCTTAGTGGAAATGGTTTCAGTTTTTCACCATTGAGGACGATGCTGGCTGTGGGTTTGTCATATATGGCCTTTATTATGTTGAGGAAAGTTCCCTCTATGCCTACTTTCTGTAGTGTTTTTATCATAAATGGGTGTTGAATTTTATCGAAAACTTTCTCTGCATCTATTGAGATGATCATATGGTTTTTCTCCTTCAATTTGTTATTATGGTGTATCACGTTGATTGATTTGCATATATTGAAGAATCCTTGCATTCCTGGAATAAACCCCAGTTGATCATGGTGTATGATCCTTTTAATGTGCTGTTGGATTCTGTTTGCTAGTATTTTGTTGAGGATTTTTGCATTTATGTTCATCAGTGATATTGGCCTGTAGTTTTCTTTCTTTGTGACATCCTTGTCTGGTTTTGGTATCAAGGTGATGGTGGCCTCGTAGAATGAGTTTGGGAGTGTTCCTTCCTCTGCTATATTTTGGAAGAGTTTGAGAAGGATAGGTGTTAGCTCTTCTCTAAATGCTTGATAGAATTCGCCTGTGAAGCCATCTGGTCCTGGGCTTTTGTTTGTTGGAAGATTTTTTATCACAGTTTCAATTTCAGTGCTTGTGATTGGTCTGTTCATATTTTCTATTTCTTCCTGATTCAGTCGTGACAGGTTGTGCATTTCTAAGAATTTGTCCATTTCTTCCAGGTTGTCCATTTTATTGGCATAGAGTTTCTTGTAGTAATCTCTCATGATCTTTTGTATTTCTGCAGTGTCAGTTGTTACTTCTCCTTTTTCATTTCTAATTTTATTGATTTGAGTCTTCTCCCTTTTTTTCTTGATGAGTCTGGCTAATGGTTTATCAATTTTGTTTATCTTCTCAAAGAACCAGCTTTTAGTTTTATTGATCTTTGCTATTGTTTCCTTCATTTCTTTTTCATTTATTTCTGATCTGATTTTTATGATTTCTTTCCTTCTGCTAACTTTGGGATGTTTTTGTTCTTCTTTCTCTAATTGCTTTAGGTGCAAGGTTAGGTTGTTTATTCGAGATGTTTCCTGTTTCTTAAGGTGGGATTGTATTGCTATAAACTTCCCTCTTAGAACTGCTTTTGCTGCATGCCATAGGTTTTGGGTTGTCGTGTCTCCATTGTCATTTGTTTCTAGGTATTTTTTAATTTCCTCTTTGATTTCTTCAGTGATCACTTCGTTATTAAGTAGTGTATTGTTTAGCCTCCATGTGTTTGTATTTTTTACAGATCTTTTCCTGTAATTGATATCTAGTCTCATAGCATTGTGGTCAGAAAAGATACTTGATACAATTTCAATTTTCTTAAATTTACCAAGGCTTGATTTGTGACCCAAGATATGATCTATCCTGGAGAATGTTCCATGAGCACTTGAGATAAAGGTGTATTCTGTTGTTTTTGGATGGAATGTCCTATAAATATCAATTAAGTCCATCTTGTTTAATGTATCATTTAAAGCTTGTGTTTCCTTATTTATTTTCATTTTGGGTGATCTGTGCATTGGTGAAAGTGGGGTGTTAAGTCCCCTACTATGATTGTGTTACTGTCGATTTCTCCTTTTATGGCTGTTAGTATTTGCCTTATGTATTGAGGTGCTCCTATGTTGGGTGCATAAATATTTACAATTGTTATATCTTCTTCTTGGATCAATCCCTTGATCATTATGTAGTGTCCTTCTTTGTCTCTTCTTGTAGTCTTTATTTTAAAGTCTATTTTGTCTGATATGAGAATTGCTACTCCAGCTTTCTTTTGGTTTCCATTTGCATGGAATATCTTTTTCCATCCCCTTACTTTCAGTCTGTATGTGTCTCTAGGTCTGAAGTGGGTCTCTTGTAGACAGCATACATATGGGTCTTGTTTTTGTATCCATTCAGCCACTCTGTGTCTTTTGGTGGGAGCATTTAGTCCATTTACATTGAAGGTTATTATCGATATGTATGTTCCTATTCCCATTTTCTTAATTGTTTTGGGTTCATTATTGTAGGTCTTTTCCTTCTGTTGTGTCTCTTGCCTAGAGAAGTTCCTTTAGCATTTGTTGTAAAGCTGGTTTGGTGGTGCTGAACTCTCTCAGCTTTTGCTTGTCTGTAAACGTTTTAATTTCTCCATCAAATCTGAATGAGATCCTTGCTGGGTAGAGTAATCTTGGTTGCAGGTTTCTGTCCTTCATCACTTTAAGTATGTCCTGCCACTCCCTTCTGGCTTGTAGAGTTTCTGCTGAGAGATCAGCTGTTATCCTGATGGGGATTCCCTGTGTGTTATTTGTTGTTTTTGCCTTGCTGCTTTTAATATGATTTCTTTGTGTTTAATTTTTGACAGTTTGATTAATATGTGTCTTGGCGTATTTCTCTTTGGATTTATTCTGTATGGGACTCTCTGTGCCTCCTGGACTTGATTAACTATTTCCTTTCCCATATTAGGGAAGTTTTCAATGATAATCTCTTCAAATATTTTCTCAGTCCCTTTCTTTTTCTCTTCTTCTTCTGGAACCCCTATATTCGAATGTTGGTGTGTTTAATGTTGTCCCAGAGGTCTCTGAGACTGTCCTCTGCTCTTTTCATTCTTTTTTCTTTATTTTGCTCTGCAGCAGTTATTTCTACTATTTTATCTTCCACCTCACTTATCCGTTCTTCTGCCTCAGTTATTCTGCTATTGATCCCATCTAGAGTATTTTTTATTTCATTTATTGTGTTTTTAATCGATGCTTGATTCATCTTTAGTTCTTCTAGGTCCTTGTTAACTGTTTCTTGCATTTTGTCTATTCTATTTCCAAGATTTTGGATCTTGGAAATAGAATCTTGGATCATCTTTACCATCATTATTCTGAATTCTTTTTTAGGTAGACTTCCTATTACCTCTTCATTTGTTAGGTCTGGTGGGTTTTTATCTTGCTCCTTCTCCTGCTGTGTGTTTTTCTGTCTTCTCATTTTGCTTATCTTACTGTGTTTGGGGTCTCCTTTTTGCAGGCTGGAGGTTCGTAGTTCCCGTTGTTTTTGGTGTCTGTCCCTAGTGGCTAAGGTTGGTTTAGTGGGTTGTGTAGGCTTCCTGGTGGAGGGGACTAGTGCCTGTGTTCTGGTGGTTGAGGCTGGATCTTGTCTTTCTGGTGGGCAGGTCCACGTCTCGTGGTGTGTTTTGGGGTGTCTGCGGACTTTTTATGATTTTACGCCACCTCTCTGCTAATGGGTGGCGTTGTGTTCCTGCCTTGCTAGTTGTTTGGCATAGGGTGACCAGCACTGTAGCTTGCTGGTCGTTGAGTGAAGCTGGGTGCTGGTGTTGAGATGGAGATCTCTGGAAGATTTTCGCCGTTTGATATTATGTGGAGCTGGGAGGTCTCTTGTGGACCAGTGTCCTGAAGTTGGCTCTCCCACCTCGGAGGCACAGCACTGACTCCTGGCTCCTCAATTTGGGATGATTTGTTGTCTATTCATGTATTCCACAGATGCAGGGTACATCAAGTTGATTGTGGAGCTTTAATCCGCTGCTTCTGAGGCTGCTGGGAGAGGTTTCCCTTTCTCTTCTTTGTTCTCACAGTTCCTGGGTCTCAGCTTTGGATTTGGCCCCGCCTCTGCGTGTAGGTCGCCGGAGGGTGTCTGTTCTTCGCTCAGACAGGACAGGGTTAAAGGAGCAGCCTCTTCGGGGACTCTGGCTCACTCAGGCCGGGCGGGAGGGAGGGGCACGGAGTGCGGGGCGAGCCTGCCGCGGCACAGGCTGGCGTGACGTTGCACCAGCCCGAGGCGCGTCTTGCGTTCTCCCAGGGAAGCCGCCCCTGGATCCCGGGACCCCGGCAGTGGCGGGCTGCACAGGCTCCCGGAAGGGCGGTGGGGACAGTGACCTGCGCTCGCATACAGGCTTCTTGGCGGCGGCAGCAGCAGCCCCAGCGTCCCACGCACGTCACTGGGCTCCGCGCTTTCAGCCGCGAATCTCGCCTGTCTGTGGAGCTCCTTTAAGCAGCGCTCTTAATCCCCTCGCCTCGCGCACCAGGAAACCAAGAGGGAAGAAAAAGTCTCTTGCCTCTTTGGCAGCTCCAGAGTTTTCCCGACTCCCTCCCGGCTAGCTGTGGCACATTAGCCCCCTTCAGGCTGAGTTCTCGCCACCAGCCCCAGTCCTCTCCCTGCGCTCTGACCGAAGCCCGAGCCTCAGCTTCCAGCGCCGCCCGCCCCGGCGGGCGAGCAGACAAGCCTCTCGGGCTGGTGAGTGCCGCTCGGCACCGATCCTCTGTGTGGGGATCTCTCTGCTTTGCCCTACCCAGGTATGTGGGGAGTTTCTTGCCTTTTGGGAGGTCTGGGGTCCTCTGCCAGTGTTCAGTAGGTGTTCTGTAGGAGTTGTTCCACGTGTAGCTGTATTTATGGTGTATCCGTGGGGAAGAAGGTGATCTCCGCGTCTTACTCTTCCACCATCTTACCCGGAAGTCACCATTTTCTTAATTGTCTTGGGTTTGTTATTGTAGGTCTTTTCCTTCTTTCGTGTTTCCTGCCTAGAGAAGTTCCTTTCGCATTTGTTGTAAATCTGGTTTGATGGTGCTGTGTTCTCTTAGCTTTTGCTTGTCTGTAAAGGTTTTAATTTCTCTGTTGAATCTGAATGAGATCCTTGCTGAGTAGAGTAATATTGGTAGTAAGTTTTTCCATTTCATCACTTTAAATATGTCTTGCCACTCTCTTCCAGCTTGCAGAGTTTCTGCTGAAAGATCAGCTGTTGACCTTATGGGGTTTCCCTTGTTTGTAATTTGTTGCTTTCCCCATGCTGCTTTTAATATTTTTCTTTGTATTTAATTTTTGATAGTTGGTTAATATGTGTCTTGGCATGTTTCTCCTTTGATTTATCCTGTGTGGGACTCTCTGCACTTCCTGGACTTGATTGACTATTTCCTTTCCCATATTAGGGAAGTTTTCAACTATAATCTCTTCAAATATTTTCTCAGTCCCTTTCTTTTCCTCTTCTTCTTATGGGACTCCTATAATTTGAATGTTGGTGCATTTCATGTTGTCCCAGAGATCTGTGAGAGTGTCCTCAATTCTTTTTATTCTTTTTTCTTTATTCTGCTCTGTGGTAGTTATTTCCACTATTTTATCTTCCAGGTCACTTATCCGTTCTTCTGCCTCAGTTATTCTACTATTGATTCCTTCTAGAGAATTTTAAATTTCATTTATTGTGTTGTTCATCAATGTTTGTTTGCTCTTTAGTTCTTCTAAGTCCTTGTTAAACGTTTCTTTTATTTTCTGCAATCTATTTCCAAGATTTTGGATCATCTTTACTATCATTACTCTGAATTCTTTTTCAGGTAGACTGCCTATTTCCTCTTCATATTTTTGGTCTGGTAGGTTTGTACCTTGCTCCTTCATCTGCTGTGTGTTTCTTTGTCTTCTCATTTTGCTTACCTTACTGTGTTTAGGGTCTCCTTTGTGCAGGCTTCAGGTTTGTAGTTCCTGTTGTTTTTGGTGTCTGGCCCCAGTGGCTATGGTTGGTTCAGTGGATTGTGTAGGCTTCCTGGTGGAGGGGACTGGTGCCTGTGTTCTGGTGGATAAGGCTGGATCTTGTCTTTCTGGTGGACAGGACCGTGTCCAGTGATGTGCTTTGGGGTGGCTCTGACCTCATTATGATTTTAGGAAGCCTGTCTGCCAGTGGGTGGAGTTGTGTTCCTGTCTTGCTAGTTATTTGTCACAGCGTTTACAGCACTGTAGCTTGCTGGGCCTTGAGTGGGGCTGGGTCTTAGCGTTGAGATGGAGATCTCTGGGAGAGCTTTCACCATTTGGTATTACATGAGGCCGGCAGGTCTCTGGTGGACCAATGTGCTGAACTCAGCTCCCCCACCTCAGAGGCACAGGTCTGACACCCGGCCAGAACACCAGGAGCCTGTCATCCACATGACTCAGAATAAAAGAGAGAAAAAAAGAAGGAAAGAAAGAAAAATAAAATAAAATAAAGTTATTAAAATAAAAATTAATAATGTTATTAAAAATTAAAAAATTACAAAATAAGGGAAAAAAGAAAGAAGAGACAACCAAACCAAAAAACAAATCCACCAATGATAAGAAGTGCTAAAAACTATTCTACAAACAAACAAAGGAAAAAAACAGACAGACAGAATCCTAGGACAAATGGTAAAAGCAAAGCTATAGAGACAAAATCATACAAAGAAGCATACACATACACACTCTCAAAAAGAGAAAAAGGAAAGAAAAAGTATATATCTATATATATAAAAAAAGGAAGAGAACAACCAAATCAATAAACAAATCTACCAGTGATAATAAACTCTAAATACTAAACTAAGATAAACATAAAACCAGAAACAAATTAGATGCAGAAAGGAAACCCCACATCTACATTTCCTCCGAAATCCACCACCTCAATTTTGGGATGATTTGTTGTGTATCCAGGTATTCCAGAGATGCAGGGTACATCAAGTTGATTGTGGAGATTTAATCCACTGCTCCTGAGGCTACTGGGAGAAATTTCCCTTTCTCTTCTTTGTTCGCACAGCTCCCGGGGTCCAGCTTTGGATTTGGCCCCGCCTCTGTGTGTAGGTCGCCTGAGGCCTTCTATTCTTTGCTCAGACAGGACGGGGTCAAAGCAGTGGCTGATTCGGGGGCTCTGGCTCACTCAGGCCGGGGGGAGGGAAGGGTATAGAATGCAGGGTGAGCCTGTGGCGGCAGATGCCGGTGTGACGTTGCACTAGCCTGAGGTGCGCCGTGTGTTCTCCTGGGGAAGTTGTCCCTGGATCACGGCACCCTGGCAGTGGCGGGCTGCACAGGCTCCCAGGAGGGGTGGTGTGGCTAGTGACCTGTGCTTGCACACAGGCTTCTTGGTGGCTGCAGCAGCAGCCTTAGTATTTCATGCCCATCTCTGGTATCCACACTATTAGCCACGGCTCGCACCCATCTCTGGAGCTCGTTTTGGTGGGGCTCTGAATCCCCTCTCCTTGCTCACCCCCAATTCCTTTTAAAATCTAGATTGTTCAAGAAGATTATTCTTCCTAGAGGTATCACTGCTGTCTATGATAATTAGAATATATAAGTTGGCAAATATGTACTTTTAATTTATTCCATGTTCAGTGATGTGTCAAAGATTGGTGAGATGTGGTTTTGCCCCTAAAAGAGTTCACATCCCAGTAGATGAGATGGTTATGTAAAAAGTGAATTGTACTGCAATATAATAATAGCTTTGCTGAACTGTGAGCTGTTGGCTGTTCCTAGGAGGTTTGTGGAAAGCATCACAGAGTGGGGAATATTTGAACTGGGTCTTGCAAGATGAATAGGAGTTCATCAGGGAAAGAAAACAGTGGGTAGAAAGGAAACAACATGAGAAAAGGCAAGGATTTATAAAAGTGCATGGTGGAATCATTTTTAAAAAATGTAAGGTACATGTGCTCTACCTAGTAGTGGGTGATAGAATTGGAGAATGGGATGTGGATATGACTTGAAGGACTTCAATAGTATACTCCAAAACCTTACCCTAGACAATTAGGAGCCAGTGAAGATTTTTAAATAGAGAAGTGACATGATCAGATATGTGTTTAAAAAAATAACTCTAGTAGCAGAGAGGCAGATAGATTGGGGAGGAAAAGACTCTCCATTCATCCATGGGACCCACCATCCATGGGTCATTCATTTGGAAAAGACAACTGAGGCTTGGAGATGTGGGTGAGTCATGTAGGTGGGTGGGTTTGCTCAGGAAAGTATGCAGAACAAAGAGAGAAGAGGGTATGATCACATGCTGGGGAACACTGAAATTTGATTTGGGAGCAGAATTAGAGAAGCCAGAAAAAGAGAATAAGAAAGGGCAGCAGAGTGTAAGGAGAAGCAGTAAAGAGCAATATTATGAAAACCAAGGCACAATAGGTAGATCAATGATGTCAAATAGTATGTGGGCAGAGACGATACCATTGGATTGGACAATGGGCCATTTTAATTTATTTTAAAAGTTTCAGCTTTAATGGGCCTTTTTTTTTTTTTTTTTTTTTGCGGTACACGGGCCTCTCACTGTTGTGGCCTCTCCCATTGCGGAGCACAGGCTCTGGACGTGCAGGCTCAGCGGCCATGGCTCACGGGCCCAGCTGCTCCACGGCATGTGGGATCCTCCCGGACCGGGGCACGAACCTGCATCCCCTGCATCTGCAGGTGGACTCTCAACAACTGCGCCACCAGGGGAGCCCGATGATGATAATTTTTGAATGTTCTGGATAAGAGGATCTGAACATGAATAGAATAAGCAATAGGAAGTCTGACCTAGGTAGAGAGGGTCAAGTAAAAATGGTCCGACTGCCATCTTAAATGCAGGTGGGCCTCAAAGGCATACAGTGTCCACACCTACACATGTTCTCCACGGCACTTCATTATACCCCACCTGGCAGAAAAGGAAGTAGAAGCTCTTTGAATCTCGGTCCCAGAGCTAAGAAAACTGGAACTATAATCCAAGTCTCCTAACTTTCACTTTTATGATAGATCGTCCCCATTTTCACTCTGGAATTCTACAACTCTAATGGGAAAATGTGCAAGCGAGTTGAGGGAGAATGAAACCAAAAAGCCTGGGTCCCTCTATAATAAGTCTTTTAAAATTTTGTGACTTGCTGCTGGTGAGAAAGAGTTGATTTGGCAACAAAGCCACTATAAAGTTATATTCATCTGAGAACCATGTAGCTGGAATCCAACCCAGTCCTGTAATTAACAGGTACAGCAGGCTGCCTGTCTGGAGCTCTGGAGCAGAGGATAGCTGTTGAATTCAGAGAAGGAAGGCTGATTTACATCTAGGGTCTCTCCCTAGCTGGTTTTCCTGATAGTTTTTGCCATCAACTCAGCTATATTTGTGTTTGATAAAGTGACTCTTACTACTTTAAATGCTTCAAATGGTCAAACCTTTATTTTTGACTCTTTTGGGGGGAAATCTCCTGTAAATAAACAGAACTCCAAGACCCAAATGAATAATAGTGCCCAATTGTAAAATTTAACGCAGTGAAACTAACAGTTACAGCAAAGCTGCTATCCAACTCAAGTAAATCAATAGCTTCCTAGTTGCATCTGTAGTCGAGAATCATTGTGGCCGTAGCAAGTTTACTGCTGCAGACTTGAACTGTGAAGAATTAATACCAGTGACATAGTATTCTATTAATGTTCCTGTGGTCGCCCAGCTGGAGTAGGGAAGGATGCTCTGGTGCACTTTTTATGGCTAATGTGAATTAGTAGGTAGTTGTGGGAATAAAGTTCTCTTCTTGATCTATGGCAGGAGAGAGCTGATCTGCAAGAGTTCATTTCAGGCTGTAATTAGTTTCTTCATTAAGGTTGGGGAATTCAATGACACAGCTGCATGAGGTACCACGCAAAGCTACCTGAACATATGGCAGAAGGATAATGCAAATTTAGTTCCTGAAAGAAAAAGGCAAAATGGTACAGTTTTGTGCTTTTATTTTACATCCTGCAGTGATTTCCTGAAGGGGGGTGGTAAGCTGATTACACTCCAAACCTTCTAATATACATTGATTTTAGATTGGGGGGGTATTTATTTTCCTTGAATGTTACGTATAACACATATAAATGTATATAACACATCCCAGTACACATCCCTAGACATCTAGATACATACACAAAAGACCGAATGCTGTTCTTTCATTTCTAGCAAGAAAGGTTAACACCTATCTCTATTTATAGTTTTTCTCCCCTTTTGTTTTTATCATTAATTATTAATCTAACAAGGTATTAATGATTAGAGGTGCATATACAGAGGTAAAATAAAACTATTGGTTATATCTGACTTCTGTAAGACTTATGGGTATTCATACATGTAAAATTCAACCTTGCTTGTGAAATGCAAGCACTTGGATAGCAGAGATTCTCTTAAATCTGTGTTTTGTACTGTAAAGACTAATCTGACTTCAGATGTAGCCATAGTTATGTAAGATTTAGAATCCATATAGTACTTGACTTACAAAAAACGAGGGCTTTAATTCACGTAGGTTATAGAAAGAATTAAATCTGCATTATTAGGAAGGAAGCCCAGTAGGTTGAAAAAATTGATTGGAGCAAAGCAAAACTCAATTTGAACCATTAACCAAGCTATTATTGTGACTCTCTTTATATTCTTCAGGTGTCACCAGTAAACATTCTCAGTGAAAATGTTATTGAAGTCAAAGCATTCAACCAGGGGAAAATAACAGGTGTGGAATTGTGACAGATCCTGCAATACTTTTGTTCTTGGCAATTGATTTACTCTATTTTAGTGCCAAAAGCTATTTATTGACTATGCCATGTGCTCACATGGTTTCTTCTTCTTGTAACTCTCAATCCAAATTGATGGCTAACACGGATGAAACAAGATTCTTCTGCCAAAACCAAGGTGTTAAATTAGGAAGGAAGGAAGGAATTTACAATGCACAATAAGATGTACTCGTGATTGTTCCTTGGGTTTCCGATTATAAGGAAGCTTTGAATCCTATTTTGTGGTTTTCTGTGTTGTATAAATTTTGTTAAAGTATGTGTGTGTGTGTGTGTGTGTTGCTTTCATAATAATTCAAAGCCTTTCAATTTAAGGAATGTAAGTTTACTTCTGTGCAGAACCTAACATTTATGGTTGTGTCTCTGAGTGATGAGAGGTGGCTGTCAGGGGTAGACACTTGTGGGTAAATGGGCAGAAAGGGGCAACCACAGCTCTAGGTGGCAGGTTAGGGAGATTGTAGGGAATCAGAGTGAGGATGGGATCTGAAACTAACACGCCTGTCAGAGCAAACCTAGCAGCAAATTCAGCCAAGTAATGGGTTGAATTAAGTGAACTTATTAAGAATCAAGTGATCATTTAGGGAGATCAGCTCCATGCTCTGTGTCCACCTAGAGGGGTGGGGTAGGGAGGGTGGGAGGGAGACACAAGGGCAAGGGGATATGGGGCTGTATGCATATGTATAGCTGATTCACTTTATTATACAGCAGAAACCAACACACCATTGTAAAGCAATTATACGCCAGTAAAGATGTTAAAAAAAAAAAAAAGAGTCAAGTGACGATAAAAGTCAGGGAGTCAGGCCAGTAGCCTAATCCAGGATCTAGTCTGATGGTGGTCAATGAGAGCCAAAATGAAACGAATCAGAAGTCAGATGGCACAGATTCCAGATTCTCCTGGAATCAGGAGGCCCTCCTAGATAAGGCAGCTTTCTACCTCATTCTCCAAAACTTTCATATCTTTAGATAAAATAATCCCCACGACAGGGAGAAACCTACTCAAATGTATATAGGAAGAGGCAAGTGGAAGCACTTTGTTGGAATAGGGAGTACAGGGCTTGACCCCAATTGCATTTATAGTCCCTGGTGTTAACTGCATGAAGATATTACTATAGAGAATAACAAGACGTTTCTCTGACAGTCAATGGACCATTCTGCAATTTTTATTTTTTGTCCATTTAATTTTTTCATTGAGGTATAGTTGATTTACAATGTTGTGTTAGTTTCAGGTATACAGCAAAGTGATTCAGATATCTTTATCTATATCTATATCTATATCTATATAGATATACACACCACGTATATATATCTATTCTTTTTTAGATTCTTTTCCCATATAGGTTATTACAGAATATTGAGTAGAGTTCCCTGTGCTATACAATAGGTCCTTGTTGTTTATCTACTTTATATATAGTAGTGTGTATATGTTACTCCCAAATTCCTAATCTAACCCTCACGCCAACCTTTCTCCTTTGCTAACCATAAGAGAATAATAAGACATTTCTGTGACAGTCAATAGATGGTTCTGCAATTTTTAAAACAGTTTTTTCCTCCAGGAGTGAGGGGAGAAGCCGCAGAGTTCTGTGTCTCCAGGGATCACATTAATTTAGCTGGGTTGTGTTGTGGGTTTAGTGTCTGGATTGTTCTGTCCTTCACATTGGGGATGGTGAAAGCTGTTCCTCCCCAGAAAATGTGTCTGCTAAGGAGTATCTATTAACTGATTCCTAATTACTCAATCCTCTATTGGTGTTTTGTGTCTGAAGAAGAAATAAAAGTTACAATCCCTGCCTTTGGGAATTTTATAGCCCTTTTGTGGAGGCAAGATACAATCGTGCATTCATTTTTACATTCATTCACTCACTATGCTAGAGGCCATGTCTGTAACAATAAATATGGTAGATACATCCTTGTCTTCAGGGAGATAATAATCAAATGGCTTAAGCGCTGCAAAACTTCTATTCTACTTGACTGCTCCAAATGCCCTACCTTTTCTGCTTGTCACTTTTTATTTTGAAGATGCAGAATAGAAAAAAACTTAAATAAGGCTTTGTAGTGTTAAAGCTTTGTTAATTTTACAAGATGGGTTCAGCACATTTACTAGTGTCTGGTGAAGAATTGTGATAATTACAATTCAGCTATACTAATTAAAACAAGTGAAAAAAGTCTTTAATGTTCTTCTCCTCACAATTTTTAATTTCCTTTTTGCGTACTCCTGACTTTGCAGAATTCTGTAATACTCACTGGGGTTTTTACTGTCATTAGGGCAATTTATGAAGTTATACAACTCAGGAAACCTGAAGAAATTCTATACAGTAACAGTACTATTTGAATAAATTTAGGTTCCTTTGGGTCAACTTCTCAAAATCAATGAATTTAAACTGATAGGTGTTCCGGAAGTCAAACTTTCATAGGAAATTCTGACCAATGTTTATTATTTTAATATGCTAAGGTTAAAACTGAGTCCCCATGTGCTTTCCCAAGTCTGCTCAGGAATTAAAAGCTGTATCTGTGATATGAAATCAACTAAATAAAAACTGCACAGAAAATAGACAGAAGGAAATTATACAAAATGCTAATACGGGTTCTCTCTGGGCACCGAGATCATGAGATTTTTGTTTACTTGTTTACATTTTTTCTATATTGCTAAATCGCAGCTTTAGCATATGCGAGATTTAGAAAACTACAATAACAGCAAGTGCTAAGTGCTTTTAATGGTTGAGATTTCTGCCATAGATGGGACTCTCTTTTCAAAGGCAGGTCTCAACCTTCTTTCAAACAACCCATTCACATTTACAGTGGAGGCATCCTTTGGTTTATTTTGTTTCATGAATTGGTGTTTCATTTATTTCTTTCTTTAGAAAGAAATTTGCCAATAACATTTATTTCTTTAGAACATTAACTCATCAGGTCCTTTCTGAATTAGTTTGATAATTTTATATTGCCATTGGACAATGGAGCACTCAACTTCATGTTTTTAATTTAGTCTATCCTTGAAAATGTAGTGCTGCCTTGTATTTAGTATAACATCAATAATAATAATAATAATAAATAATGCTCTTACAAAGTGCTGAATCATATAAATGGGGGAGTTTTGAGGGAAATCAGATTCCCCCCTGTCAATATAATTCCCAATCCCACTCCCCACTTACCATGGAGGAACTTGGTAAACGGTTCCAAATGAAATGAGAGAAAGAGTTTGGCCCTGGCTTCATGAGTATGGGATGAAGTTTCAGGCCATGAGTCATGTACCTAATAAGGATATGGGCTTTTGAATCTAAGAGCTGGTTTCAGCTTCTAGTTCTTTCACTAGGTAGCTGTGTGACCTTTGATAAATTATTTAACCTCTCTGAGCTTCCTAATTTATGAAATGTAGAAGGTAATGTCTACCTTTCAAGGTTGTTTTGAGTAGGTAATATGCACAAAATGTTTACCGTTGTGCTTGGCACAAGTGGCTATTGTTGGAACAGGAGAAAGATGCCTATGGGTGGAAAAGTCCTCATGTAAGTTAATATTCCTGACTACCTGATTTAGCAAAATCAACCTTTCTCAAGAACAATTGTCAACTCTGACAGGAAGTTATGAACTTTTGTAATACAGGGTGTATTACAAAGCACTATTGGGGTGTTGAGTCTTGTTAATGTCACTAAGTGGTCCGCCAAGCATGGAATCAGTACTGTTGCCCACACAACAATTAACTTCACCCCTCATTAGTAATGTGCCTGCAGACATTATTTCTTTTTGCTCTATCTTATCTCACTAGGATGCCATCCAAGAGAACACTTAAATAAAAATCCAGTTGTTATGTCTTGCTGTTAGCTGAACAAGTATAAGGTAAACACTAATAAGGTTAAATGTATTACACTAACCTCCATTGAATGAGTGACAAGAAGGCCAAGAAGAACTCCATCTAAGCTGAGGAACAGCTAATTTTGAGTGACAAAATGGAACCTTCTGAACTTGGACCTGAGTTTAATTAGGGGTGTTGGGCATTCTTACCTGAAATCACAAGAGAAAAACTAAAGTTGTTCCTTCATTTGGGGTCTGTTTATTACCTGTAATTATTCTCCCTGTTCAAAATTACAATTGAGGATTATTTATATTTTTCTCTTCCTCCTTTTCCTTTTTCATTCTCATCAAGAATTATTTACTGAGCATCTATTATGGTCAAAATACTAAGCTAAATTTTGAGAGAGCCAAAAGGGCAACAGAATTGCTCCTCTCCATACCTGTTTGGGCAGTTTAGTTACATAGGGGAGAGAATAGCCATAGTAGAAGGTAGTTTTTGATGATGAATGCCAGATGAATTTCTGTATAAAATGTTCTGAGTTAGCAGTTTAGTAAAAGAGATTGAGCCTGTAGTTCCCTCTAACTGGTGAAAACACTTTATCTTCAATTTTCCCAAATCACAGCTGCTGCCTTGATCTACATTTTTTTTACAGGCATTAAATTTTTTTTTTTTTTTTTTTTGCTTGCGGTATGTGGGCCTCTCACTGTTGTGGCCTCTCCCGTTGCAGACCACAGGCTCCGGACGCGCAGGCTCAGCGGCCATGGCTCATGGCTCATGCCGCTCTGCGGCATGTGGGATCTTCCTGGACCGGGGCACGAACCCGTGTCCCCTGCATCGGCAGGCGGACTCTCAACCATTGCGCCACCAGGGAAGCCCTACAGGCATTAAAATTTTAAGGTGTCATCTGGAATTTGAGAGCCATGCTCCATTAACACTAATGAGTGACTTTTGGTTAAATCTTCATGGATCAGGCTGAACATCTCCCTGTAGGTATTGGTTCACATTTCATTTTGGTGGGCATCACACCAGCCTGCACTAAAATTGTTTGCTCAATTTAACCAGTAAGGGTGTCCAACAAATCTATGATTTATGGTTTGGAAAGTATCCAGCTTAGTCCAGGTTGTTACTGAAAATTTCCTGGTTTCTTAGTAGTTATAGCTTCACGTTCAGGTCAAATACAATTGTAAATTTCCAAGCCCTCCTCGTTTCCTGTACGACTTAGTTCAAAATACTTTATATATGGGCTGATATGACTTTAAAATGACTGTTCTAACAATAATGGAATCATATAAATTTACTTCTGAAACCTAGAGGTTTAAGTTAAACATCCATGACAACTGAGTTGCCAGACTGTATACTTTTGTCATTGTAATGATTTGTAAAATAATCTTCAGATTCACAGGCATGTGGGTGGGCAATTTTTTAAGTTCTTTCAGGAAAAACCCAAGGGACCTCCAAAAAAATCATTATTTCCATTTCCTACATAACTCTGAATAGTGTTTATATGAATTGCATCTACTTTGATTGCAAACTTAATGTCAGGAAACATTGTTGAGATGTGTCATTCAAGGTTAATAAGAAGGTGTTCGGTTATATGATTTAGTCATGAGCCACAGCTTGAGGCCTCAGCCTCCCACCGCTAATGAATTTTCCTCTAAAGCTCCAAGATTTTGAAACTTTGAAGGGCTGGGGGTCGAGGGTGGGTCTTTGTACCTGTGTCTGCCCTTTTGTTTGGGGAACTGGTCCTCACCAGCATTTTCTTAACAAGTCAAGTCCCTATTGCAGTGTGACTGTTAGATTAGGAGCCATTAATAATTGGCAATTTGTAGCTGTCATAAGGATGCTGGAGACTTTCCAGATGGCTTTTCCCTTTCTCTCTAGAAGGACTAAGACTTATGTTTATTCCCTTTGATGGGGCTTTAATCAAGCAGACATTGGTCATGACCCTTGACCCATAGTAGTGACAAGACTCTGTCGGCTCATCTCTGGTCTGGGGATAGGCCTGTGTCTTGTGTTCCCTAGGACAGACTCACCTGCTTATCAGAGCTTTGGCTTTCTGATAAAAGGACAAGGGTAGGAATCGGGTATATTAGAATGGAGGGGTTGGAAGTATTGGGGTGTTGCAAGTATACCTTTGAAGGGAAAAAAAGAGAAAGAAATGTCCAAGTGAATTTTTGAAATAACTAAACTGGTTGTGAAGGGAACAGGATGTAGGAAGATGAGGGCATTCTCTTTCCTTTGGGCCTGTCTCTGTACTACTCGCAGGCTAGGCACTTAATATAAGTTTAGATTAGGAACAAAATGAGAGTTTCTGCTATTAACTTTAATAGCTAATAATTTTCTCACGTCCAACTTTGTTCCCCTTCTTTTTCCATTACACCTCCCACCCAACCTTAAGAGAAAGAGAAAAAAATGGAATTTTCTGTAGAGTTTTATAGTTAGTGTTACCTGAGCAGCATTATGCTTCAGAATAGGGATAGTGGTAGGTGGGAAATATCTTTCCTGGGCAAGTGATGAAGGTTCCACTGTCAAGCTTCTTTCTGCCTCACAGTTTTCGTACCTGGGTTGCCCCTTGACTAAGATCCTTGTCTTTGCCTTCACTGAGATCTCTGCTTAGAGAGTCCCTCCTTGCCTGCTCTCCCTGACCTGCTCCATCTGAGCTAGAGTCTCCCTCCCTGGCCCACAGTCTCCTCAGCCTCTTCACAGTGCTTTCTGCTCCATGGCACTCATTGCTCTCTGGGAAACTGCCTCTCCCACCAGAAAGTAAGCTCCCTGAGGGTAGGCACTGTGTCTTACTGCTGTATGCTCAGGGTCTAGTACCTGGTAGAGGTTCAAAAAATATTTATCGAATTAACGTATTCATTGCTCACCTTAGGCTCTGTGTGTAGAATCTGAGTCTCTATAAAAATGCTGCTCTGCTCTGCCTGCTGCGTTATCTTAGATGTGCTATTCCGAGATGTGCGGTTTTTCACATTTTGAAATCGGGATACATATTAAAAATACAGATTTAATTAGGTGATGGTTATCACCCATCAAATCTGCAACTAAATCGATATACACCTTATAATTAAATGTGCCTTAGAATCAAGGACATTGTGGTAGACAGAATGCCCTCCCTATCAAAGGTGTCCATGTTCTAATTCCTGGGACTTGTGAATATGTCACCTTACGTGGTAAGAGGGACTTTGCAGATGTGACTCAGTTAAGGATTTTAAGATAGAGAGATTATCCTGGGTTTTTCAGTTTGGCCCAATATAATCACAAGGGTCTTTATAAGAGGGAGGTAGAATGGTCAGAGTCAGAGGAAGATTTTATGATGCAAGCAGAAGTGGAGTGATGCAGGACCACAGGCCAAGGAAGGCAGCCTCTAGGAGCTGGAAAGACAAGGAAATGGATTCTCCCCTAGAGCCTTCAGAAGGATTGTAGCTCTGCCAACCATTTTAGACTTCCACCTCCAGAACTATAAGATAACAAATCTGTACTGTTTTAAGCCACTAAACTTGTGGTGATTTGTTATAGCAGCCGTAGGAAACTAATACAGGCATGTTATTACAGGCAATAACATGTATTACATTTAGTCTTTCCAACAAGGAGGGGTGAGAATTGATAGATATATGTCCAGCGTCTCTGGCCCTCAGTGGGAATGTTCTGAGGCATGTTTCATGCAATCTCCCAGAGGATCCCCTTCAAGATTGAGCCCTAATTGCTCACAGCACTCATTAGTGACCCTCTTATTGACTTGCCTTGCTACCTTGTCTTCAAGCTTCCTGGATTACTTCCCAGATAAGCCTTTTGCACCCTAATCCTCACCTCAGGTTCTGCTTTTGGATGAACTCAAACTGGGATGTCACCCTAAGCTCAGAGCCTTGGCCCCAAGCATCTGGACCCTGTCTTCTCCTCTCTTCATCCCTGCTTCCCTCTCTCACCCACCAAATCCCACCACACCGGCCATTATTCAGAATCTAATCTGTTCCAAATTCCTGCTTCCCATAGGTTGTTTGCACTTCTTCCTCCTGCCTGAATGCTTCTGAGTTGTGTTCGTCCTTTAGGTTCCCAATCAAATGTCATTTCCTCATGGAGGTTTCCTGGCCCTCCAGACTATGAATGTTTTTCCTGACCCTCCTGCACTTTTCTTTCATGGCACTTACAAATGAAATGAGTTAATTATCTTATGGGAGGATGATTAGCTGTTTCTTTGTGGGTCTTGCAAAGGACTTGAACACACTAGTATCACATGATGTGGGTGTCAGGTAAGATTTATGGGAAACTCACAGGCAGAAGGGACAGCATGGTGCATATGCCTCCATCCTCTCAGCTGCTAGCTGAGATGCGTGCTGGGCTAGGCACAGCTGGACAAATCATGGGAAGTGCTCCAAGAGAAGGCCCCTGCTGTGTACCATTGTCCATATTTATAAGGTAAGTGGGAGGAGACAGGGGACAGCTAGTGAACATGTGATAGTGGAAGCTTCCTGGCCAGAGAGATGGCCTTATTGTACCAGAGCTTAGCTGGAAGTATCATCCTAATTTTTTTTTTCTTTCTTTCTTTCTTTCTTTTTTCTTTCATTGAAGTACAGTTGATTTACAATGTTGTGTTAGTTTCAGGTGTACAGCAAAGTGATACAGTTATATATATAGGTAGTATATGTATATATATTTTATCTATTCTTTTTCAGATTCTTTTCCCTTATAAGTTATGATAAAAATTGAGTATAGTTCCCTGTGATATATAGTAAGTCCTTATTGCTTATCTATTTTAGATATAGTAGTGTATGTTAATCCACACTCCTAATTTTACCTTAATTTTTAAGTGGAGAGCCCCATCAGTTGAAAAAAAAGTTGAGTTCACACTTCCAATATATGTATATTTATTTATGTTTGTACGTGTTTTCACTGTTAAGCTAAATGTCAAATAGTAGAGAAGCTGAATTTCTTTATTGAGATAAGCCTAAACAAAATAAAGATAAAATATACAAAAATTGAAAGAAATTTAAAAAATAGAAAATTGTAAAATTTCTTTGCATGTTCTAATAGATCATTTTATGTGTGTCCTGAGTGCACACACCACGAAGTGGAGATTATTGCTCCAGAGCAGTGCTTTTCTGAGGAACAGATCCCCTGGGCGCTGGTTAACATGCAGACTCTGATTCAGCAGGCCTGGGTGGGGCCTGGGATTCTGCATTTCTAACCAGCTCCCAGGTGATGCCAATGGAATTGTTTTGTGAACCACACTTTGAGTAGCCAAGTTAAAGCCTCTTGCTGTCCAAAATATTCATAAGCCACTGAGATTTAGATGCTCAGATTAAAGAGTGATATGGCATCTTCTGTTATTCTGGGATGATTTTCTCACTCTCATGTTTTGGTATTTCCAGGTGGAATCCGTGGAATGTGTGTGACCTTCACCGCATTGTTGAATGACTGTCCATCAGAAAAAACAGAAAGTGAAGGACCACTGGGCAAGGTAAAAGTTTGTTGACTCTCCATTTCTCTTGGCCTTTAAGATCTAATTATCTATTCTTATTCCTCTGAAGGGATTGCAGAAACACAATGAGCCCCATATGGGAGCAGGCTCTATGCTGGGTGCTTTCCATGTGCCATTTCATTTCAGATCTGGCTCTAATGGCAGAAACCAGTCTGAATACAAAGAGATCTGCTGTGTGTGCTTGTGTGTGTGTGTGTGTATTTGCACGAGTGTATGAGAGATTGAAAGAGAGAGAGAGAGAAGGGGGGAGGGCTCAGCTTTCTCTTCTGACCCTCTGTCTGATCTGTTGTGAGTGCTGGACCAAACCGTTCAAACTCCCTGTGCTCAGGGATGCAGTGAGGATTCCCCAGTTAGTGACAGAATCTGAGTGACTTGTAGGCATTTGTGTATTGATTGTCTTGCCCTCTAGGCATGTATTGTGTTGTATCAGGAGGGCAAGAGGGTTCCAAATAGATTTAATATTCCTTGTAAGAGCTTCAACCATCTGCCCGCCAGCTCTCAGTGTGAACATAATATATGTTTCCAGAATCAAACACAAAGAATCTGTTTTTTTTTTTTTTTCTTTTTCCTTTTTTCAAAGGCTTTTAGTTTAGTTCATTTGTCTTTTCCTTCTCTTTTGGGGTAGGTCACTAGGGTCATCCTCTCTGCAATTGTATTTACTTTCATTTTGTTTTCTGATTCCTCTGGCATAGTTAAATAAATGGGTTTCCCTTTCCCAATTTCCATGTACCCACTACAGAACTGTATCCTTGAAATTGGTGCATATCTATGAAATCTTGTGATGCACCTATGAGGTGGTTGGGATTGAACTGCAGGCATTCCCAATGGGTACAGATTAGACCCTGGACGTCTGAAAATTCTTCCCAGGCTAAATCTAAATGCTGTTCTCCTGAGTGATGAAACTTTAACTTTTTCCCTTCTTTCAAGGGAAATCTTGTGACTGCTGATGGGACTGTCCTAGTAGCTATAGCTCATTGAAGGACTAAAGTTATTTGGGTGTTGAGTGTCTTTGTCCTAGAACCCTTGGTCAGTTAAGGTAATTGACATATGGGGATCTTAAGCCCTGAAAGAGATGAAAATAAGTTAAAAGCCAATCAAACAGAGTTCTTAACTTAAACTTTTACTTAACTTAGAGAAACTTAGCAGGAGATCTGGGAAGCTCTTTATGTGAAAGTTGGGTGGGAACACAATTAGAGCTCTCCTAGCATTACTCAGCAAGCAGGTGTTAGGCACGGAGTGACTAGTGGAAAGTGAACTTGTAATATTCTCTTGTAAAGGCCTCAGGGCATAGGGGTCAAAATTCTTCAGTTTTGCTCATTTTTATTTAGTCAGCAAAATTTGCATTGTTTTGCATTAGACAGTGTATATTTAAAAACTGTTTCCTCTTTAAATGCATTTCACATTCAATTCTTCCTACAGGGGAAGGCTAAAACAGCCCCATCCCTTGCTGCTCTTCTAGTCTATGATGATGGAGTGTAGGGGAAGGATGTGGGCTCCGGAGGACTGCCTGCGTGCCTGGCCAGCCTCCATGTCTTTCTAGCTACGTGACCTTGGGAAGGAAATAAACATCTTTGTGCTGCATTTTCCTCAGTTGTAAAGTGGGGGTTATGTTAGTGTCACTCAGAGGAGTTGATGAAATGATCAAATATAATAATACATAATAATATCTGTAAAGCGCTTAGCACAGTGCCTTCCACATAGCACCATGTTGGGTATTGTTACTGTCATTACCATAGAGATGAAGGCTGGAGAAAATTGGGAGTGTGGATTCCCCATCATGACTTGTGCTGTTTGGCTGTGGAAGATGTTGTCTGAGACACCACTCTGCCCGTGGAGAATTGAGAGATCAGGGCTGACAGGGGAAGGAACAAAGGAAATAGAAATAGTATTTTTTTTTTTTAAATAGCTTTGGTTTAAATATGTGGCTCATGGAGGTGTGTGGTTGGATGGGAACCATCCTTTCCTTCCTTTCAGGTTGGTGCAGGCTTAGCCTTGCCCTCTCCTCCTTTTAACCTCCAGGTGTTTAGATTTGGTCTGAATTTGTTTTGTTTTGTTTTGTTTTTTTACATCTTTATTGGAGTATAATTGCTTTACAATGGTGTGTTAGTTTCTGCTTTATAACAAAGTGAATCAGTTATACATATACATATGTTCCCATATCTCTTCCCTCTTGCATCTCCCTCCCTCCCACCCTCCGTATCCCACCCCTCTAGGTGGTCACAAAGCACCAAGCTGATCTCCCTGTGCTATGCGGCTGCTTCCCACTAGCTATCTACCTTATGTTTGGTAGTGTATATATGTCTATGCCACTCTCTCACTTTGTCACAGCTTACCCTTCCCCTTCCCCCTATCCTCAAGTCCATGCTCTAGTAGGTCTGTGTCTTTATTCCTGTCTTACCCCTAGGTTCTTCATGACATTTGTTTTTTTCTTAAATTCCATATATATGTGTTAGCATACGGTATTTGTCTTTCTCTTTCTGACTTACTTCACTCTGTATGACAGACTCTAGATCTATCCACCTCATTACAAATAGCTCAATTTTGTTTCTTTTTATAGCTGAGTAATATTCCATTGTATATATGTGCCACATCTTGTTTATCCATTCATCCGATGATGGACATTTAGGTTCTTTCCATCTCTGGGCTATTGTAAATAGAGCTGCAATGAACATTTTGGTACATGACTCTTTTTGAATTATGGTTTTCTCAGGGTATATGCCCAGTAGTGGGATTGCTGGGTCATTTGGTAGTTCTATTTGTAGTTTTTGAAGGAACCTCCATACTGTTCTCCATAGTGGCTGTACCAATTCACATTCCCACCAGCAGTGCAAGAGTGTTCCCTTTTCTCCACACCCTCTCCAGCATCTTTTCTCCACACCCTCTCCAGCATTTGGTCTGAATTTGAGTCATTTTTGTTTTGGTTGTGAGACTGATGGAGCCCTAGGGGTGACCTTATCCAGAACTCTTTAATCTCACTTAGTGTCTAATGCAGAGCAGATCTGGGCCTCTATGGACAGTTAGAACTGAACCAGCCTTTAGGGGAATGGTGTGATTTGGGCCAGAGCCAAGAGCCTCTCCATTCACTGTCCCAGCTGTCTTTCATGTGGACTTTTTAAGGACATCGGCCACACCAATTAGGATGGACCAGTCAAAGGAGAGATTTGAAGCAATGAAATACAAACAAAAATGGTGTTTGCCTCAAGCCTCTTCTCCCCCTCACCCCCCATCTTTTGGATCTTTAGCTCTCTGGCTCCTATAGGATCTCTTCTCAACTGTTCAGGTCTATCCCTGCAGCAGCTCTCCTCTTTAGTGCTGGCTCCCTCTCTCTGCTCCATTGTTTGTGCCCTCTGTGGCCACCATTGCTCACAAGGTGGTGCCATGGCCCTGGTCTTGATGTTTCTTTGCCTGGTCTTAGCTACATTCCTGCCTGCTGCTGCCCATTGGTGCACTTGGCTCCAAGGATTTCATATCGATGCCCCACTTCTGTCCCAAGTGCACTTTGGCTCTCCACCCTTGAGCCGTTTTTCCGCATGGTGTGGCATAGCCTTGATGCCACTGTGGGTTTTGTTGTCATTATGCAGTATTAGTCCCCTCGTTGTCATTGAGGGGACTCCCACCATTACCATGATGAACCAGGCCCTTTCCCACAAGTATAATGACACTTACATTAAGCCCCCAATTGGGGGAGGTGTAACTTATTCTCTTAGTCTCTTATCACACCTGTAATACTGCAACTTTTCCATTTATTGATTCAGTGTCTCCAGACTGCACCTCTCTTGTGAGTCAAAATGTAAGTTGCCTCCAGGGTTGGGTTAGAAGGAATGACTTAACCCCTTAGAGAGCCCAACTTCCTTTTGTGCTGACTGTCAGCCAATTATATTGGCCTAAACAGTGAATCTTTCCCATATTAGAATATGTCTCCTTCGCAGACAGCCAGAGCAGGGCTGGGAGGATCAGGTGTATCGCTTTGCTCATTAAAGAGCCTCTGGCCATCAGCTTCAAATATCTTCCAAAGATTCTTGCAGGGAGCCCCATTATAGCTTTTCAAATAAATAAACCATGGCAGTTCCCTGTACCAGGACTGAAAGCCCAAATTCCTGCCTCAAAGGAGTAAGCTTGGCTATGATGTGGGAGTGGTACCTAAAGGACAAGATACTGGGTCCTTCTCCATCTCCCTCCTCCCCTCTTTCTCTCTCCCTCTCCCTCCATTCCTCTCCCTTTCTCCCTCCCCTTTCTCATTTTTTTTTCTTTTGTTTTGCACCTAGCTCAAAGAAAAGTTTTTTGGTGGCAAAATCAGCCCTGCCATGATTTAGTGAAGATGTGCAGGGGCGCTGAGGAAGTAACTCAGTGGAAATAGCGTAGGTTAACAGGAGGTTTAGACTCTGGGCCCCACTACTGCTAATATACTAGCTGTGTAAACTTGGGCAAAAACCTTAATCTCTCTGTGCCTCTTATTCTGTCAAGTGGGGTTGGGGGAGGAGGAAGTGGTAGATTGGACGAAATTCTTAAAAACATTATTTTTTTGATGGAAATGGGCTTTTAGCAACTAGTGATGGAAAAGGCCTAGTCTGCACTAAACTTTCCTACCCACCTTCTCGGTAAGGCAGAACGGGGGCCCAGACAAAAGCTACATACTTGCTTGTTGTACCAAGAAAGAAGTGAGGCAGATATTAAGTTTAAATCAATAGTATTACTTGAGCACAGAAAATGGAACTCTTTTCCCCCAAACTGTTTTGATTGCTGCCAGTAGCTGCTATTTGGTATGAAATCCATTCAGATCCTCAAAAGTCAAAGGAACATACAGTGCATGAAAAGATGTAATTGGCACCATTGTAACTCTATACGGTGTGTGATCTTAGCTGGGAGGAAGGGAGGGTTGTCAGATAACTTGTAATCTAATTTTCTTTGTTGTAAAATAGAATGTTACCATTGTATTCTTGTGGAATTATAATTATACCATCTCAGCCAAATAGAGCGCCTTTCTCATGAGGTGCTTAAAGAGCTCAGTAGGCATCCAGTCAGCCTTGTAAACATAGTAAAACCTGGCTCGCTTGCATTTCTGTCAACTGAAATTTCCTATCAGCCAGCGTGTCCCCTCATCCCTCCTACCGGGATAAATGATTTTATGCTGGTGAACCTGACGCCCCAAGAGACACTGAAGTACCTTCTGAATCATCAAAGAATTATGAAACCTTCAGTAGAGTTTCGGTGTTAATTGCAATTTATGACAGCCTAATTTTTTGAAAAGTGGTAATTCAAGTGTTGCGTAGCTGGTAATTAGTTGGAATAGTTGATTAATCAGACTGCTCTATTTTCTGACCATACTGAAGTACAGTATTTACAGTAACTGCAACGCCGGCTCTCCCTGAGAGCCACGAAGGAGGCAGGGTTTGAAAGTAGTATTCTTTATTTTATCTTTATTATTTTTTTATTGAGGTATAATTGACGTACAATATTATATTAGTTTCAGGTGTACAACATAATGATTCGATATGTATATATTGTGAAATGATCACCACAATAAGTCTAGTTAACATCTGTCATCAAACAGTTATAGAATACTTTTTCTTGTGATAAGAAATTTTAAGATTTACTCTTAGCAACTTTCAAATGTGCAACACAGTATTATTAACTGTAGTTGCCATGCTGTACATTACATCCTCATGACTTATTTACTTTATAGCTCGGAGTTTGTACCTTTTGACCCTCTTCACCCATTTCAGCCCCCACCCCACCCCCAATCCCTGTCTCTGGCAACCACCAGTCTGGTCTCTGTATCTATGAACTTGTTTCTTTTTTAAGATTCCACATACAAATGAGATCATATGGTATTTGTTTTTCTCTATCGGACTTATTTCACTTAGCATAATGTTCTCAAGGTCCATCCATGTTGTCACAAATGGCATGATTTTATTCTTTTTTATAGCTAAATAATATTCCATTATAGATACACACACATATATAAGATATTTTCTTTATCCATTCATCTGTTGGTGGAGACAATAGTATTCTCTAGACTTGGCAGGCATGCAATATTACTCATTCTGGGCAAATGGTCATTTCCAGAACTTATTCTTGAACTTCTACATTAACTTCTAAGAGAAAATAGGGAAATTATAAAAATAGATTATATTTGCTTTTTATGGTTTTGCGATCCCTAGGGTCATTGCTGATAACTAGACTGTTAGCTCTAACAGTAAAGGTGAGTGTCTCTAAAACTGAATTTTGTATATTTAGTAGAGCCTCTTTACAGAGATTCCTTAAGGGGAATATCAGTGCAGTAGATTTCATTGCATTCATTGGTCCATTCTAAATGTGTTACTAAAGGGATAAGATCTTAAATCAATTAAGATTAACTTGATAACTTTTTTTTTTAATCCCCAAGTTCTTAATGATGGGATCTTAAAACAAAAGTATTAGAATTGGTGTTGTGCTCAGGTTCACTGCAAAGAATAGAAAAATTCAGGAATATGTAAGAAGAAAATAAGAAATAATCCATTATTCTATCACCCAGAGAGAACTATGATTGCCTTTTGGTATGTTTCCTTCCATTTTCTTCCTATGTATACATGTAAACATTTTACAAAGTTAGCATATACTACATGTACTGTATGCTGTCCCCCACCAACATTATGTAAGGGACATTTTCTAGGTCAGTAAATATTCTTTAAAAACATATTTAATGCTGACCGTTTTTATGAATCATAATTTATCAATCCAATCTCCTGTGTTAGACTTCAGGTGGTTTACAAATTTTGGCTTTATAATGCTTCAACAAGTATCTTTCCTCATTCGTTTGCCCATCCATCTATTTATTCAATCAATTTTTACTGAGTACTATGTACCAGGCTCTGGGTCAGTAGTTGAGGATGTATCATTAATCATAATCCTCCTAATACAGGTAGTTAACATTTATTGCCATTACTAACTATGGACCAGGAACATTATTAGTACTAGTATATTAATTATATAAATATGTATTAGTATCACAATCATCTAATAAGTTAGTATAATAGTATTAACTAATTAAATCCTTAGGAGGTAGGTATTATCATCATCCCTATTTTCCAGATAAGGAAACAGAGGCTTACATAATTGAAGTGACTTGTCCAAAAATCACTCAGTTGGTACTTGGAAGAGCCAGAATTCAGACCCAGGCTGCCTGACTCCAGTCCTGCTGTTTTAACCACAATGGCTACTATGTCAATAAAAAAGATACTCCCCTGCCCCTATGGACATGAAACAATTTTAAATGTAATAGTCTTTGAGTTATTTTTATTATCTGACTTTTTGATTTGATTCTCTGAGTATTTTGTTAGGATAAAGTCTAGAAATAGAAATGCTGAGTCAAAGATTATGAATAATCCTAGTGAATAATACTGCGGTTAAGGTCCTAAATGGGGGAGGACCAAAGATGACAAGATTATCTATCTATCTATCTATCTATCTATCTATCTATCTATCTATCCATCCATCCATCCATGCATCCATCCTGGCTCTCTGTTGTTGCTCTACCAGCAAGGTAGACAGCAGGAAATAGGTGTAGTAATGATTCAGGCCTGGGGAGGCCCCGGAGAAGGTCTGGGCAATGCTCTTCCTATCAAGGCAGAGTCAGTGGGTGGCTGCCCTTCAGAAAAGTTTCTCTTGACACTAGAAGATGCAAGATGGCAGAGGAGAGGCAGCATGGAGAGGAAGAGCTCATCAAAGAAGTGAATCTAGATCACAAGTGAATGTACAGCCCCTTAGAATGAATATCATCACAAGAAAATGCCTCTACTCACTAAAAATCACGAGTTCAGTTAAAGGCTTTCTTATTTCAATTAGTATTTAGTATAGCCTTCCTTGCACCTAAACCATAACTTACTCACATAGGGCAAGTGACTATCTGT
Organism: Mesoplodon mirus; assembly: GCF_964341445.2. Lineage (NCBI taxonomy): Eukaryota > Metazoa > Chordata > Mammalia > Artiodactyla > Ziphiidae > Mesoplodon > Mesoplodon mirus. The sequence goes on from NC_138977.1 coordinate 41,041,915, forward strand.
AAACATTCTTTCTGTTTCTTAAATTCCATACTTCTTCTTAAGTTCCACTCCCCCAAATGGACATTACCTGTTCTTTGCCAGCTTTCTGTGATATAGTATCATGTAATAGCAAAAACACAGACTTGACTGGCAGCTGAACTAGGCTTAATTCCTGGCTCTGCCACTAACCTGCTGTGTGGTGTTGGACAGTCTTTTAAATTCTCAATTTCTTCCTTTTAAAATAATACAGAGTTGTAACGGCAATCAAATGAAGTGCCATGAGCAGAAAAAAATAACAGCTAACCTGTATTGAGTTCTTATTATAAGTATCACAAAATAAGACACTCTTCTGTTTAAAATACATACACGTACTTATTCCTCAGAATAATCACATGGTAAGCTGGATAGCTCTATGGCTTTCACCCCTGGTGTTCCTTCTGTGATTATGTTACATTACGTGGCAAAAGGGACTTTGAAGATGTGATTAAGGGACTAATCAATTGACCTTAAGGTAGGAAGATTATGTAGGTGGGCCTGGATATTATAATCATGTAATCACATGAGCCTCTTTAAAGCGAAAAGTTTTCTCTGGCTGTTGGCAAGAAAAGAAGTCAGAGAGATTTGAAGCATGAGACAGACTCAAGGCAATTGTTGCTTAGAAGATGGAAGCGGTCACTTGAGAAGGAGTCTGGGCAACCTCTCCAAGCGGAGGGTGGGCGCCCTGCTGACAACTAACAAGGAAACAAGGGACCTCAGACCTAGAGCTGCAAGGAACTGGATTCTGTCAATGACTTGTGTTTGAAAGTGGATTCTTCTCAGAGCCTCCAGATGAGAGCCCAGCTGGCTCTATCTTGGTTTTGGCCTTGTGAGATCCTAAGCAGAGAACCTCCCCAAACTTCTAACACAGAACTGCGAGATAATAAATGGGTATTGTTTTAGGATGCTAAGTTGTGACAGCAATAGAAAAAGAATACAGACCGCACGCAGTAGCTACCTTTATTCTTATGCTCGTTTTGCAGATGAGGAAACTGGAGCACAGAGAAGCAAAGTCACTTGCCTGAAGTCTCACAGCTATTAAATATCAGGAGTGGGATTTAAATTGAGGTAGTCTGTCCCCACAGCCCACAGCCTAACACGGCGACACAGTGCCTGAGACATTTGTAGGTACTCATTGTGTGTTAGTTTTCTTTTTCTTTTTAGTGTAGCTTAGAGGGCACCTAGCTGCCACAATTCTCGAGTTTGCTGCTGGTGGGGCATCTGGTGCTTCGGCAGTGGGCTTGGGATAAAGATAGTATACTTGGAGCATTAGTCTTCCTCGTGGGAGTAGGTCTTTTTATATTATAACAAACCTGAATATTTCATAGGCTAGAATGCAAAAGATAAAACCAGAGATGTCAAAGAAACTTTGTTTTTGATGATCTCTGTACTATGAAAGATACTTGACTGAAAAAAGTTTGAGAAGCACTGAGCTGATATATTCAAACTAATTTACACCTTTCCTTCTTATTTTATTCCCTAAATTCACAGTGGGTTTGCTGTACCAGCTAGAATTCTGGAAAGAGAATCGGGAAATCTGGACCCAGTTATTCATCACCATCCATCCAACCAGCCATCCTCTATTCATGGAGTCAGACAATAATTTGTAGAGTGCGCCTATATGCCTGGAGTGTCTCTAAGGCAATATGACTTGATGAAGTAATACAAACTCTTCTAGTTCTGCCTCTTCCATTTAAAACTAGGTGATATGACAAAACGTTCTCTGTCTATTACTAATCAAATGCTTTTACAGTTCTTGTATGTGCTGATCTCCGGATCTGACAAGGTAGGGTAATGTTTCTCAAAGTCCAGCCTGGGTACCACCTGCAGCAGAATCTCCTGGGTGCTTAATTAAAAAAAAGCAGATCCTGAGGTTTCCCCAAATCTTCTGAATCAGAAACACTGGGAGTTGGGGACCAGGACTTCTGGTTTTAAACAAGCTCTCCAGGTTATTCTCATGCACACTTGAAGTTTGAGATGTACAGCTATATGGATGCAAAATAAATACCTAACATAGGTCCTGTATCCTAAAAATATCTCCCTTATTAAAAGACAAGCGTTATAGGTTTGGAGAGAAAAACAGGGCCATACCTTTCTGTATCAGCCTCCTGGCCAGGCTCATTCGTCCCCTACCCCACCCCCATCCCAGCCAAGGCTGTGATTCTGGAGCATATTTGGCCCAGACCCTGTGCCGACAAAGTCACCTTTCCTCTTCTGGGGCTTACCTGTGCCTGGCTCGTTCATTAAGAGGGGTCAAAGTGGACGTGAGCTGGAGGTCCCCCTCCCAGGCTTCGGGAGGCTTTTCCCTCTCCCTGAGGCAGGGTGGGGCTGGCGCAGGCCGCCGGGGGACCCCTGCGGGCAGCTCGCGCCTTGCAGCCGTAACCCGCTGGGTCAGCCGCGACCTGAGACAGCCTTTTCCACCTCCTCCGGCGCGGAGAGGAGAAACTGGGGAAGTGGGGCACCCCGGCTAGCCCCGTAAGCAGACGCTCCCCGGCCCTCTCCTCCCGCTTTCCGGCGGAGCGTCAGGTCTCGGCGAGCGCTGTGGCTGGAGCGGCGGTGCCCGGGGCCGGGCCGCCAGTGCCCGCGCCTCGGCGCTCTGCCATCCGGTGCCCTTGCCCGCGCGCGACGCCAGTCCTGCGGCGCGTTGGCCCTCCCGTCACCCCCTCGGCGGGGCCCTTCCCTTTGCTCTGGTGACAGTGACATTCAGCGGGAAAGGCTAGCGCAGACGGCAGCGCCCCGCTCCCGCGGCGCGGGAGGCTGGAGCGGCGGACCCGGCCGCGCGCGCTCGCACCCCGCACTCCGGGCGGCGGCGGCAGGGCAGCAGGCGAGCTCGCTCCCGCCGCGCCCCCGCCCGGCTCGACTGCCGGCAGCCCCCAGCCCCGGGGCGCGCTGGCCGGCCGGCTGCGGGCGAGACCTCGGCGCCTGGGCTCTCGCGCAGGGAAAGGACGGATCCGGCGCCTCGGGAGAGCCCCTGCCTCACTGCTCGTATATGGCAAAGTTTCTCGCCAAGCTCCTGGGCTGCACGTTGCCGAGCAAGGGCGCCTCTCCCATGTGTGAGGTAGGTGGAGGGTGTGTCCCCGCAGCGACGGCAGTCGGCGGCGGCGGGCGAGCCCTGACCGGGGGCCCTGAACTGTCTCACTTGCCTGGTTTCCACCTGCAGGTCTGGGGTGGGGCGGGGAGGATGGCCAGGGGGAGGCCGGAAACCCGGGAGCCTGAAATCTAGCTTCTCTGGACCTCCGTGAATCTTTTTTTTTTTTCCTTCCCTAGTTGACAGGCGAACACGTTTTCTGTCAATCGAGTTTTGCGAGGTGCTCTTTACCTAAAAGGCCAGGAATGTCTGAAAATGAGCGGGATCCCGCAGTCCCTCTTTGCTGCCTACTTTGTTTCTTCCTTTTTCCTTTTCGTCTGAAAAACAACAACAACAAAACAAAAGCAAAACAAACCAAAACAAACCCAGTACGTGCCATCTTCAGGTCAGAAGGCTTCCGCCTCGCCGCCTCCTCTAGTCCCCTCCCCCAGGCGCCAGCACACTGCAAACTCCACTGAACTTAACTCATTTCTTCCTTCGGGAGTGAGATCCATTGGGGACGAGAAGGGTTAAAATGGGATTTACCAAATCAGGTGAACAAATCGCAGTTCTGAAGGCAGGTACATCTAACTGCTCACCTGTCTGAGGTGGCAGTGATGCTGCTGTAAGCATCTCTGCAAGGAGTCGTTTATGGGAAGGTTGGCTTGCTTCTCCTGCTGGGGCCAGTGGTGGCAGAAACTGTTTTATAGGAAACCTATAGCGGCCGCTCAGTAGGGACCGGCGTCACACTGTGCACAGCTCCTCGCCTACCCCCCTCCTCCGCCCCCCCCTCCGCCCCCCCCCACCTCTACAGTGGGAACAGTGTGTGTCCTTTGTCTCTGTCTACTCCTGCCCTCCTCCAACAGGCTGCCTGACAACTAGGCCTGGGCCAGGAGGGGAAGTTGGCTGCGACCTGCGTGGCTCTCCTCACTCAGTCCGAGGCCCCGACAACTTTCCCTGCCAGCCTCAGGCTGCTTGGGAGCTGCTGCAGCCCTCTGGCCTCAGTTTCCTGACTGACCAGAGAGAAGCAGAATTTGGTCTCTTCTCTCGTGATGCAGGAGCTCGTCCTTCAACAAGCCAACTCTTCCAGATTCAACCTCTTAGTCTCTTCCCTGGCTGCTCTTGACTCTATTCTCGCCTCTGGAAGCTGTAGGTATTCTTACCTTCTGAGGTCCTTTGGTAACCTTCCTTTGACTTTGGAGCTCAGGTTGTTCAACCCAGAATCTCTGCTGTGTGACAAGACAGTTTTGAAACAGGGAGGTCCCAATAGTAGGTGATGAAGAGGACCTGGGAAAATAAGAGCAGACTGGGAGAAACCAGACTGAAATACTTGGGTACTCGGTAGCCCGAAATCTCAAAAGTAATGAAGAGCCCGGAAAAGTAAAGTTTTCCAGGCCTGTAGCTAAAATTAACTGTCTCCTTCGGCATGTGGCATCTCTGCCCACTTGCTTCTCTGTGACATAAATGTTAGGCAGCATTTGGGGCTCGTTCTGGAAACTGGATGTACTCCTTTAAAATTGCTTTTCTCTTTGGTTTTCTCTTCACTTGTATTTAGATTTTTGTTCCGAAATTACCAGAACCCATGCCAAGCGATTTCAGTTCTATGTGCTGCCTTTGGCTATATATTCCTGCTTGTTTTATCCTCCAGCCAATAGATGCCCCACCTTGATTTCTTAGAATAATTGACTCCCAATCATGGCTGGGAGGAGGGGGCCTCAAAAACTTGTCAGAGACCTATTTAGACAGTTAAGAAAATGAGTGGCTGTTTTGTCTTTGAAGAGCTCTAGGGAGAGGGAATTCCCTCAGTCCCTGGTAACTCCTTGTTTCTTGCTTTGTTTTATTTTCTAACCATCTAGAGGCAGGAGCTACTGTGGCATCTGCTCTCTGCTTTCCACAGGTGATTGATGCAGTGCTGGCTGAATTAACCCCAAACACTTCACCCCGGTATCACTTTTGATCAGTGCTGCTGGAGGAGATAAGTGATCATCCCTTTCCTACCTGTGGCGGAAAATCTGTGCCCCCAAAGAGATGAATAAGTCAGGAATGTGTTTCAAGGATGCTTTCTTCTCAGGCAACAACCCCTTCAGCACACTCTTAGTCATAAATGAAGAGGCAGTTGTTGAGAGCTCTTGACAGCTGGGAGGGAGAGAAATGTGTAAGAAAGAGGTTCTTAAGCCTTTCTAAATGTTCCTTTTCTAAAAGTGAAAGTATGAGAAAATTTTAGGGAGCTTTTAACTTTCACCGAATGCTCTGATCCTAACTTTGGAGGTTACTTTTAGTTTCAGGGAGATCAAGAGCAGAGATGGATGTTTTCATGATGCATGGCCTTTGGTTTCATTTTGGTTAGGAGGTGGCCAGAGTGCAGTTTCTTCCTACACAGGCCAAGTAGGTTTGCACAGAGGAGATTTTGCCTGAAAGAGTCCTGAGTCCCGACAGGACCTCCGGTGTGTTTGCAGTTGTCTGACAAGGGAGAATGGGTGACAGGCTATGGAGAACATGGGAGCAAAAAGTCACTGTGGTTGAAAAACAATGCCAATGCATATCCTGCTGTGTCATCTTCAGAGGCTAAGGACAGATGGTGTGCATTTGAAACACAGAGTGTCTCCATGATCATTTTGTTAACCTTTTTATTAGTATTTAAGTTTACAAACCAAGTCTTTGAGAAACAATTTTAAAATTTCAAGAAAAAAGCAAAGGATGATAAGTTTACCCCCAGCCACAGCAGCATCCTGAGCACTGGGCTAGATGTTTGGAATAATGTTTGCACTGCACCAAGACAGAGGTCCCACAGAAAGAGTGGGCTTGCTGTGTATTCTGACGTCTAGAAAGGTAGGACATGCTAAGCACACGGGTAGGTGGTTTCAGACCCAACAGGTCCTACTTATATGTGTCCTGTATGCTTGGATGGATGGATGTCTGGCCCCGGCATCCATTCCTTCCCCTTTAAGTTCTGACATATTATGAACCTGCCCCCCACCTCCAGCCTCAGTGTTGCTTTGCTTTGTGCCTCAGGGCTAGTCAGTGATGGGGTCTGGTTCCAGGACAGGAAGTGGCAGGAGAATCAAATAGTCAGAGGTGATGGCTTTCTCTCCTCCCAGAGCCCTCTTCCCTCAGTCTGCAAACGTGCATCTTTAATCCTGCCATCCTACACCATCTAACCTCGTGGGGCACCTTTCAGGAGCCACATCCGTTGGGCAGAACACATCTGGCTCCACAGAAAAGGGCTGTCAGTTCCATGCCACTGTCATGGATGTGGTCTCTAGAATTGTCACACCTCATGTACATTCTACTTATTTCCACATTCTGTTTTCTGTCTCCAACAGTATTGCTGCCTAACTGTAACTATAGTTTTATTTACGTTTTTATATAATACATAATAACTATCATTTATTGCCTACTCTGGGCCAGGCATTGTTCTAAGGGCATAATATACATGATATCAGCTCTCCTCTCAATAGCTTCACCGTTTAGGTGTTAACAGCCACGTTTTACAGTTGAGAAAATTAAGGTTTAGAGAGTTTACGTAATTGCTTAAGGTCACTCTAGTAATATGTGCTAGAGTGAGGATCTCAAGGTTCCCCTCCCTTCTTCAACTATAGTTACTCAGTACTTAGTTTTCTTGCTTTGTTTTATTTTTTGTTTCCTACCTCGGCTTCATTTCTGGATATACTCTTTCTCTTTAGAAGTAGGAAAGGCAAACCCTCATTCCTCCACATTCTTTCTTTCATTCTTTCACTCCCATTATGTTACCATTGGGATGGCATGAGTACCTTACTCCTGGAAATGTTCAATCCAAGGCTGATTGAACTCAGAAGAATGGTTAAGGGAAAGATTCAAGTTCAATCGCTGTGACGCTTTACAGATAGCATCCATTTATGGAGCATTTCCTGCATGTTGTCCTTTCTTATTCGCCTATAATATTATGAGGGAAGTCGTGTTGTCTCCCCTGTTTCAGAAGTGAGGAAGCCAAATCTCAGAGTCATTACATGAATTGTCCAAGGTCACTTACCTACTGAGGGTCTAATCTGGGAGGTAAATCCTGGATTCTGATTCCACATGCTTTGCCAGCCAGCTGTACTGGTTTACCTAATCTTTTCCTGGCCTCTGATCTCTGTCTCATCCACTTTGTCTTTTGGACTATTGCCAAAGTCATCTTCCTTAATAGCCCAACTCAGCACAGTGCCCATTTGTGTACCCCAAATTCTTTGATGGATCACCACTGCAAGCAGATTAGTCACGGTATGCAATTCCCCTCGATAGTGTGTTCCTACCTAATTTCCTTGTTCAGTCATACCTTCTTCCTATTATCTTTCTACTCTTCCAACAACTTTAGTTTATTCCCATCTCTTGACCATATCCTCTCACCCCCAAGCTGTTCCTCTGCCTGTAATATTCTTCCCTTAATATCCACCTATTGATGTTTCCCGTTTCTTCAAGGTCCAGCTCAAATCTCACTCCAGATCCACCTCCTGGGCAACATCTAGCCCTCTACACGGGCCCACTGAATGTTATTTGTGCTTGTTTCTCTGTGAGACCTTGGACAACTTTCTCTTGTAACTTCTTTCAGTTTTCTCTCTTCAGTGGGGCTAACAGCAGTGCTGAATGCAGGGCGGTGAGGGTCAAATGAGTTAATGCCTGGAAAGTACTTAGAATAGTGCTCAATACATGGTGATTGCTGAGGTTCTTGCCTGTGTGTCTCTGACCTCTTCAGCCTTTAGAACTAAGTACTTTTTCCTTCCACAGCACCTAGCAGAGGATTTTGCACACAGCTTTGCATCAAATAAATGTCTGATGGGTTGAATTGATCTTTTAACCTTGAAGGTTCATGATTTTCTTTGCCCTTAAATTATTTGTTGATTATCTGAAGTTCAGATTTAACCAGCATCCTGGGTTTTTATTTGCTAAATCTGGCAACCCTGTCTAGAGTCCAATCCTATTCAATTGTGGAAGTCTTTTCCCCATCATTCCCTCTTTTTTTTTTTTTTTTTTTTTTTTTTTGCAGTATGCGGGCCTCTCACTGCTGTGGCCTCTCCCGTTGTGGAGCACAGGCTCCGGACACGCAGGCCCAGTGGCCATGGCTCACGGGCCCAGCAGCTTCGTGGCATGTGGGATCTTCCCAGACCAGGGCACGAACCCGTGTCCCCTGCATCGGCAGGCAGACTCTCAACCACTGCGCCACCAGGGAAGCCCTCCATCATTCCCTCTTTAAAGCCCGTTCTGTGTCAGAGATCCTGTCCCAGGCCAACAGTACCACCTATCTGGAATTCCACCTGGGCAACTGTCTGTCCCCACTGCCTCCCTAGCATGGAAATGTTGGAGTGAGGAAGCTTTCTACTGCAAGTGCCAGGGCTGTGACTGAGAGAGGTGTATTACTGGCATTCTGTTTATTCATTCTTCATGTGTCCACTGGGTCATTCAATCATTCGTTCATTTGACAAATGTTAAAATGCCTGCTTTGAGCTGGATGCCCCGTGGAAGCCTTGCTAATAAACACTCAAACTGTTTTGACTGTGACTCACAGTCAGAAGTATATTTTACATAGCAATCCTGAATGCACATAGCTATTTATACCTATAACACTGAAGTTAAATTTCAAGAATAATACTTTTCCTTATGACGGGGATGTACTCTGATCTTCACAATTTTGTTCTTTCCTTTCCATTACCTTTATTACATTCTATTAAGAATTAAACTGGGAAAGACTCACTGAATCGATTTCGTGAGTTGTGACTCATAGTTTGAAAAGCACTGCTGTGGAGGATGGTAAGATTCTATTTTTATAGAACAATTAGTATTACTTCATTATCCCAGTACTATACTTACACCTCATTACACTGTACATTAGGGGATTTTTGTGGCCTATCTTGGGAAGTCAGTCACCATGCATAACATTATTTTTGGGGAGAAAATGTTTTCTGAGTTTCAAACAATTAACTTACTGAATGACTTTTGATGAATATCCTGCCTTTAAATTTGGTGAAAAGTTTGGTATGTTACCTGATCATATTTTATGACATGGTTTTTTATTTTGAACACTGTACTCAAATTTTAATTTATTTCTCTCTTTGCATCCACTAACAACAAATGTGCTCCACTGGTTGGATTGACTCCCCAGGCTACATTTTATGGATCTTTCTAGTTATATATTTTAATTGAGTCCATCCCTTCTCTCTTGAAGGAAGTTGTACTTTGAAGCAGTTTTTTTCCACTCTAATTTGCCTGGTGAAGATCTTGATTTCATCCATTACAATGAGCTCCTTTGTCCGTTTAAATGAATGTTGCACACTCTCATCCACTTGGTCATTCGGATCGCTTCAAGCATCTAAAGGAAGAACCATGTGGTCTGGCTGTTTTGAAGGCCAATAGCTTGGATGAGTGTGGCTATAGCTTCAGTGATTGGAGGTTGGTAGATGATCATAAAGGAGAAGTTTATTTTGAGAATAATAGCTCCTGTTGCCACAGCTGTGATTTCTGCGAGGGTCATTTGAATTTTAAGCTAATGGATACTGAGTTTGTCCTGTAAATTCACCATTCAGTTGGTTTGAGGGCCAATTGGATGGCTGTACCACATCTGAGCCATTGTATACACACAGACAACTCTACTTACCTTTTGTGTTAGCTGCTTTTAAACTCTGCATGTGGCCCTAAATGCAAGCATTTCATTTATAGGAATATTTGGTCCCATTATGATTACATCTGTCTAATGGCTTCTTGCTGAGAAACCGTTACATGATTTTTTTCCTTTTTGTATTTTGATAAGGAAAGGCTGGTGTTTCACATCTGTTAAATTACCAGTGCTGGTTGCATGTCATAGGGAGCATGGATAGGAGCTTAACTCTTTGATATACTTCCTTTTGCTTAGGTCTTTTCAATTTGTCATGATGTTCTTATATATTATGTATTTCTACTTTCTGAATCTTTGATAAGATACAATAGGTCTAGTAGTGATGTTTATATTAGGGAAGTTCTACCTACTTAGATTTGCTTATTGAAGTGGTCAATAAATAAAAGCATAACTTTAATTTGAATTTTGTGATGAGTAAGGACTGTGCTTCCCACCCTTGGAGAGTTTTAAATGTGTTCTAGGCCTATTTCTCCAACTATCTATAATATATTAACAGTATTCTAATGTCCCTTTCAAACCTCTACATTTTCAAACCAAAATGGAGGGCTTATCATCCTCCCTGCTGCCCACCTGAAACCCACTTTTCCTTTCCAATTCCGTCATCAGCCAAAAGCACCCCATGTCTTCTTCTTACTCAGCGTAGCACTTTGGTGTCACCTTGCTTATTCTCTTTTCTTTTTCTTTCGTGAACAATGTCAGTGACTCCTGCAGATTTTGTCTTAGATTTGTACCTTTCTTCTTATCCCTACTAGTCATCAGCCACTGATCTGACATTTATTGAGTATATGCTGTGACCAAGGACTAGTGGGGTCTGTAGGGGATTTTTTTTTAAATATATATTTATTTATTTCACTGCTCTGGGTCTTAGTTGTGGCATGCGGGATCTTCGTTGCCACATGCAAGATCTTTTTAGTTGAGGCATGCGGGATCTTTTAGTTGCAGCATGCGGGCTTAGTTGCGGCATGTGGGATCTAGGTCCCTGACCAGGGATCAAACCCGGTCTCCCTGCATTGGGAGCGTGGAATCTTAACCACTGGACCACCAGGGAAGTCCCTGTAGGGGATTTCAAGATAAGCCACTAACTGGTTTGCTCCCCTGAAGTCTCCCTCGTCTCCACTTTTCCTGAATATGCAGCTGGTATACCAGGGTGCCTTTTCATTGTCTCTTTCCTACGGAAGAGTCTACATGACCTTCTACTTTCAAAGGCTCAAGTCTCTAAATTCCGCCTAGGTTATTTGTAAGGTATTCAGTTAAGTGTCTCACTCTGCCTACCCAACTTTACTTCCTGCCATTGATTTCCTTCAGAGATCCTCACATGTCAAATACAAATTCTTGCCCTGTGCCTTTGTTTATGCTCTTTGTCTATCCTGCAATATGACGACCTATCCTCATTCTTTCCATTCTTCCTACCTAAACACTATTAATTTTCAGAGCCATAGTAAAGACCCAGTCCTTCATGGAGGCTTAACCAAATAAAACAAAGAGGCTAAGCGTACACAGGCTGGCAAACCAAATACTTGACTTCCAATCCTGGCTCCCCTGCTTCTTAACTATGTGACCTTTTAAAAAAATTTTTTTATTGAAATATAGTTGATTTACAATGTTGAGTTAGTTTCAGGTGTACAACAGAGTGATTCAGTGATTCCGTGACACATATAAAAGAATATATATATTCTTTTTAGATTCTTTTCCATTATAGGGTATTACAGGATATTGAGTGTATTTCCTTGTGCTGTACAGTTGGTCCTTGTTGGTTATCTATTTTATATATAGTGGTCTGTATATTTTAATCCCAAACTCCTAATTTATCCCTCCCCCTCTTTCCCCTTTGATAACCATTAGTTTGTTTCTATGTGAGTCTATTTCTGTTTTGTAAATAAGTTCATTTGTGTCATTTTTTTAGATTCCACATATAAGCGATATTATATAATATTTATCTTTGTCTGACATACTTCACTTAGTATGATCATCTCTAGGCCCAGCCATGTTGCTGCAAATGGCATTGTTTCATTCTTTTTTATGGATGAGTAATATTCCATTGTGTATGTGAACTTAATTAAGTAAATTACTTCCTTGTGTCTCACTTTTATTTTCCGTAAAATTAAAATAATAATAGTACCTATCTTATTGAGTTGTTATGAGGATTAAATAAGATAATTCAAATAAAATACTTAGCATAGTATCTGGCATGCAGTAATTGACACAGAGTAAATAATAACAATAATAATAATAGTTATTATAACCCATATTCTCACCTTGATCCCCATACCATGAGTATTCCCTCTTCTTTGACTATCTTACAACACATCTTATGCTTTTCTGAATTCTCCACAGTGCTGAGCACAACATAGGTGCTCAATCAATGCTTAGCAATTTTGAAAACATGCCACATGCTGTTTTATCAAAATCTAGGAACCAGTTTATTTCTGGATATGTTTAATTGTATTTCATGGAAATGTGACAGCCATTGTCCTTTAGTGACTTTGTCCCCCAATCTATGGGATGTGTGTTGATGCTAACTTAGGCTGCAGTTGTATGAATGATGATCATGTAGTTTTACATGCAACTTCGGCAGAAGCAGTACTTGAAAAATGTGCCAATTGTGAATGCCATTTAAATGAAATTCAACCATAGATTGCAATGTAATTAAACACAGGATAATTTTAAGTTTTCAATTGGTTTGCAAAACATGTATCCTCAAAATAGGTCAAGTGAAGCAAAACCATGTCATAAGTCAATATTTTATTCATCAGACTTTTATGTTCCATGCTGTTGGTGAATAATTATGACTTAAAGTCAGGTTAGATTATTCCAAATTTAATGTGCTCCAAAGGACACTTACCCAGTGGGCTTCCTCATCATATTTCCAGTGGGAAAGAGGGAGTAATGACGCCCTGCTTCCCTGGAAAACTCTGTTGGATGGCTGAAAGCATGGGAATTTACTTTCATGGAGATTATTTGAATTTGGTTGAAAGTCAAGTGAGGGTACCTACAGAGAGGCACATGGGGCTGAAAACTAAAGAGTGGCAGCATTATGAATTGCAAAGAACCTGCACCCGCAGTCTTAAGATCTGGATTCCAAGGCTGGCTCATCTCCTCACTGGCTGAGTGCAACTGGAGGAAATCTCCTTACCTCTCTGACTGTCAGTTTTCATAGCTCTAAAATGCAAGTATCAATATTCGATTTGCTTTATTCACAGAAATGATGTGAGGCTCTAGTGTGGTAATAGATGTGAAAGTCCTTTATGAAATGTCAAGCATTATACAAATGTGAATTGCCATCATCACTGGTACTGTAACAAAGAGGATGGAAACATAAGGTGTATACTTGGCATGCCGGACATGCAGGAACCTGCTGGCAAGTGGACTGTTGGGGATGGCAAGAATGGTAAAGAATAGAAATGCTTCTGTTTGAAAGGTCGAGAAAGAAATATGAAGCAGTCATAATTTACAACTAGAGATTTAACCCTTGTGCAATAGCCCCTGGAATCTCTTTGTATCCAAAGATTTACTTCGGGAATAATGCACTTTTTGAGAAGTAAACTTGAACTAGGTTTATGAATGAAATTCTATCAACATAGGGGGAAGAATGTAGATATCAGTGACAGAAGGCAAATTGCAAGGAGAGACTGTTGGACCAGACTCAGAAAGAGGGTCTGAGAGTATAGGACTACAGATGGAAGAAACATAGTGACTGCTGTTTGAACTCGCCCCCTACTCCTTTTGTCTCCTGAGTCTAGCTACCCTGTGCCAGAAAAAAGCCTGACATACGATGACCTAAGCAGTCTTGCTGTTGGGGCAATTCAGAGAGCAGAATTCAGAGGAGGGAGACTTTTCAATGCAAGGGGAGCACTGATAGTCTGGCAGAGGGACAGTGAGTAGTTTGTGGCAGGAGCAGTACAGGCAACCTGGAGCCAGCACGGTCCAATGGCTGCCTGGACTGGTTTGAGAGCTCACATGATGTAATTTCCCCCAGAGGACACCTACCGATATCAGAGGATGAAGGGATCCTTGCAAGAGAATCTGACGTGCTCAGGGTGGGGGTGGGGTTACGTGGCTAGCAAAATTTGGGTATAAGTGATAAGGTGACTTCATTTGTAACCACATTTGGGTGCATAAAACTGGCCCAAATAATCTTGTCAATTTCCTATTCCATTCCTGAATCAGGGTAGGCTTTTTGTGAAATCGAATCCCCCAAGCCATTTTTTTTTTGGTCCAACAAGCTTATTCTTGATGTTTATTTTAACAAATTTCATATGTGCTAACATGTATGGTGTGTCTGTTAAGAGAAAGTGGGGTGGTGTGGGAGAGCTCAGATGCACATACAGAGCCACACACAGACAGACACAGACAGATTTATTTGCTCCTGGAATGGCCAAGATGATTAAAAAACACCATGATCAGTGGTTAAAATGAATCCAGAAATGTCTCTGATTTTATTTACCAGCTTTGCTCTAAAACCTTAAATGTGCTTATGTACGTGAGGCCAAGCTCATGGGACACTTCTCAGGGGTTAACAAACTGAACTTCCTCTCCTTTTGAGTTTCTTTTTGCCTCCTTCCTCTCCTCAGGCTTAGGGAAGTCCTTTCTGAGAATCTGTGACATAGCTGTGTGCAATTTTCATTTTTTCCATCTCACTCTGCAAATAGAAACTGATTTCATTTTTGCTCATGTATAAAGAAATAGTGCATCTGATTTCACAGGCCAGAAATAAGTGATTGGAAAGCATCCAGCCAGGCCCTAGGGAAGCCCCTAAAATTATCCTCTACCTTATGGTCTGTCCAGATTGCTCATATGTGTGGCTGGGGAAGATGGGGGCAGGGAAGAGGGATTTGGGAAATAGAATTTTCTTGTGCCCAGATGCTATGAGTGAGTCAGATGGCTGAGTGAGTACCCCAATGCCTACTGTGATTTTTAGGAGTTCATTTGATCAGTGCCAGGTTTGGATGTCCAAGCAGCTGGGTGGAACCTCTGGGGTTCCTAGCTAAGGCAGCTCCTGCTCTCTGCACATGTGTGGACTTCCCCTATGTGTGAATACTTCCTGCATAAATAGAGAGACTTCTCTTGGCTTATCTTGAGTTACATCTTTGATTTGGAATTGCTGCGGGTTAGAATGACTAAGAAATATTCCCTCACTTAGCAGAGTTGATGGATCATAGACAATAATAACAGTTCTTTAGAATTCACCAAAACAGGAGGACCTTCAAGATGGTGGAGGAGTAAGATGCGGAGATCACCTTCCTCCCCACAAATACATCAGAAATACATCTACACATGGAACAGCTCCTACAGAACACCTACTGAACGCTGGCAGAAGACCTCAGACCTCCCAAAAGGCAAGAAACTCCCCACGTACCTGGGTAGGGCAAAAGAAAAAAGAAAAAAACAGAGACAAAAGAATAGGGAAGGGACCTGCACCAGTGGGAGGGAGCTGTGAAGGAGGAAAGGTTTCTACATGCTAGGAAGCCCCTTCGCGGGCGGAGACTGCAGGTGGCGGAGCAGGGAGCTTCGGACTAGCGGAGGAGAGCACAGCAACAGGGGTGCGGAGGGCAAAGCGGAGAGATTTCTGCACAGAGGATCAGTGCCGACCAGCACTCACCAGCCCGAGAGACTTCTCTGCTCACCCGCCGGGGCGGGCCGTGCTGGGAGCTGAGGCTCGGGCTTCGGTCGGAGCGCAGGGAGAGGACTGGGGTTGGTGGCATGAACACAGCCTGAAGGGGGCTAGTGCGCCACAGCTAGCCGGGAGGGAGTCCGGGAAAAAGTCTGGAGCTCCTGAAAAGACAAGAGACCATTGTTTCGGGGTGCGGGAGGAGAGGGGATTCAGAGCACCGCCTAAACGAGCTCCAGAGACGCGCGCGAGCTGCGGCTATCAGCGTGGACCCCAGAGACGGGCATGAGACGCTAAGGCTGCTGCTGCCGCCACCAAGAAGCCTGTGTGCGAGCACAGGTCACTATCCCCACCTCCCCTCCTGGGAGCGTGTGCAGCCCGCCACTGCCAGGGTCCTGTGATCCAGGGGCAACTTCCCCGGGAGAACGCACGGCGCACATCAGGCTGCTGCAACGTCACACTGGCCTCTGCCGCCGCAGGCTCGCCCCGCATCCTTACCCCTCCCTCCCCACGGCCTGAGTGAGCCAGAGTCCCCGAAGCAGCTGCTCCTTTAACCCCATCCTGTCTGAGCGAAGAAGAGACGTCCTCAGGCGACCTACACGCAGAGGCGGGTCCAAATCCAAAGCTGAACCCCGGGAGCTGTGCGAACAAAGAAGAGATAGGGAAATTTCTCCCAGCAGCCTCAGGAGCAGTGGATTAAATCTCCACAGTCAACTTGATGTACCCTGCCTCTGTGGAATACCTGAATAGGCAAGGAATCATCCGAAATTGAGGAGGTGGGCTTTGGGAGCAAATGTAGACTTGGGGTTTGCTGTATGTGACTGACTACTTTCTGATTTTTATGATTATCTTAGTATAGTTTTTAGCGCTTATTATCATTGGTGGATTTGTTTATTGGTTTCGTTGCTCTCTTCCTTTTTTTTCTTTTAATTTTTTTCTTTTAATAATATATTTAAAAATTTTTTATTTTAATAACTTTTATTTTATTTACTTTTATTTTTTCTTTCTTTTTTTCCCTCCCTTTTCTTCTGAGCCATGTGGCTGACAGGGACTTGGTGCTCTCACCAGGTGTCAGGTCTGAGCCTCTGAGGTGGGAGAGCGGAGTTCAGGATACTGGTCCACCAGAGACCTCCTGGCCCCACATAATATTAACTGGCGAGAGCTCTCCCAGAGATCTTCATCTCAACGATAAGAACCAGCTCCATTGAACGACCAGCAACCTGCAGTGCTGGACACCCTAGGCCAAACAAATAGCAACACAGGAACACAATGCCACCCATTATCAGAGAGGCTGCCTAAAATCATAATAAGTCCACAGACACCCCCAAACACACCACTGGACACAGTCCTGCCACCAGAAAGACAAGATCCAGCATCATCCACCAGAACACAGGCACTAGTCCCCTCCACCAGGAAGCCTACACAACCCACTGAACCAACCTTAACCACTGGGGGCGGACACCCAAAACAACAGGAACTACAAACATGCAGCCTGCACAAAGGAGACCCCAAACACAGTAAGTTAAGCAAAATGAGAAGACAGAGAAATATGTAGCAGATAAAGGAGCAAGGTAAAAACCCACCAGACCAAACAAATGAAGAGGAAATAAGCAGTTTACCTGAAGATGAGTTCAGAGTAATGATAGTAAAGATGATCCAAAATCTTGGAAATAGAATGGAGAACATACAAGAAACATTTAACAAGGACCTAGAAGAACTAAAGAGCAAACAAACAATGATGAACAACAAAATAAATAAAATTAAAAATTCTCGGGGCTTCCCTGGTGGCACAGTGGTTGAGAGTCCGCCTGCCGATGCAGGGGACGTGGGTTCGTGCCCCGGTCCGGGAAGATCCCACATGCCGCAGAGCAGCTGGGGCGGTGAGCCATGGCTGCTGGGCCTGCGCATCCGGAGCCTGTGCTCCGCAACAGGAGAGGCCACAACAGTGAGAGGCCTGCATACCACAAAAAAAAAAAAGAAAGAAAAAAAAATCTCTAGAAGGAATCAATAGCAGAATAACTGAGGCAGAAGAACGGATAAGTGACCTGGAAGATAAAATAGTGGAAATAACTACCACAGAGCAGAATAAAGAAAAAAGAATTAAAAGAATTGAGGACAATCTCAGAGACTTCTGGGACAACATTAAATGCACGAACATTCGAATTATAGAGGTCCCAGAAGAAGAAGAGAAAAAAAAAGGGACTGAGAAAACATTTGAAGAGATTATGGTTGAAAACTTCCCTAATATGGGTAAGGAAATAGTCAGTCAAGTCCAGGAAGTGCACAGAGTCCCACACAGGATAAATCCAAGGAGAAACATGGCAAGGCACATATTAATCAAACTATCAAAGGTTAAATACAAAGAAGAAATATTAAAAGCAGCAAGGGAAAAACAACAATTAACATACAAGGGAATCCCGATAAGGTTAACAGCTGATCTTTCAGCAGAAACTCTGCAAGCCAGAAGGGAGTGGCAGGACATATTTAAATTGATGAAAGGGAAAAACCTACAACCAAGATTACTCTACCCAGCGAGGATCTCATTCAGATTCAACGGGAAATGAAAACGTTTACAGACAAGCAAAAGCTAAGAGAATTCAGCACCACCAAGCCAGCTCTACAACAAATGCTAAAGGAACTTCTCAAGGCAGGAAACACAAGAGAAGGAAAAGACCTACAATAACAACCCAAAACAATTATATAATGGTAATAGGAACATACATATCGATAACTACCTTAAATGTAAATGGATTAAATGCTCCAACCAAAAGACATAGACTGGCTGAATGGATACAAAAACAAAACCCATATATATGCTGCCTACAAGAGACCCACTTCAGACCTAGGGACACATACA
Organism: Mesoplodon mirus; assembly: GCF_964341445.2. Classification (NCBI taxonomy): domain Eukaryota; kingdom Metazoa; phylum Chordata; class Mammalia; order Artiodactyla; family Ziphiidae; genus Mesoplodon; species Mesoplodon mirus. The sequence continues at coordinate 41,060,087 of NC_138977.1, forward strand.
GACTGAAAGTGAGGGGATGGAAAAAGATATTCCATACAAATGGAAATCAAAAGAAAGCTGGAGTAGCAATTCTCATATCAAACAAAATAGATTTTAAAACAAAGACTGTTACAAGAGACAAAGAAGGACACTACATAGTGATCAAGGGATCAATCCAAGAAGAAGATATAGCAATTATAAATATATATGCACCCAACTTAGGAGCACCTCAATACATAAGGCAAGTGCTAACAGCCATAAAAGGGGAAATCGGTAGTCACACAGTCATAGTAGGGGACTTTAACACCCCACTTTCACCAATGGACAGATCATCCAAAATGAAAATAAATAAGGAAAAACAAGCTTTAAATGATACAGTCAACAAGATGGACTTAATTGATATTTATAGGACATTCCATCCAAAAACAACAAAATACACTTTCTTCTCAAGTGCTCATGGAGCATTCTCCAGGATAGATCATATCTTGGGTCACAAATAAAGCCTTGTTAATTTAAGAAAATTGAAGTCATATCAAGTATCTTTTCTGACCACAACTCTATGAGAGTAGATATCAGTTACAGGAAAAAATCTGTAAAAAATGCAAACACATGGAGGCTAAAAAATACACTACTAAATAACCAAGAGATCATTGAAGAAATCAAAAAATACCGATAAAAAATGCCAATGAAAACATGACCCCAAACCTATGGGATGCAGCAAAAGCAGTTCTAAGAGGGAAGTTCATAGCAATACATTCCTACCTCAAGAAGCAAGCAACATCTCAAGTAAACAACCTTAACTTACACCTAAAGCAATTAGAGAAAGAAGAACAAAAAACTCCCAAAGTTAGCAGAAGGAAGGAAATCATAAAGATCAGATCAGAAATAAATGAAAAAGAAATGAAGAGACTATAACAAAGATTAATAAAACTAAAAGCTGGTTCTTTGAGAAGATAAAATTGACAAACCATTACCCAGATTCATCAAGAAAAAAAGGGAGATGACTCAAATCAATAGAATTAGAAATGAAAAAAGAGTAGTAACAACTGACAGTGCAGAAATACAAAGGATCATGAGAAATTACTACAAGCAACTATATGCCAATAAAATGGACAAACTGGGAGAAGTGGACAAATTCTTAGAAAAGCACAACCTTCCAAGACTGGACCAGGAAGAAATAGAAAATATGAACAGACTAATCACAAGCACTGAAATTGAGACTGTGATTAAAAATGTTCCAACAAACAAAAGTCCAGGACCAGATGGCTTCACAGGTGAATTCTATCAAGCATTAAGAGAAGAGCTAACACGTATCCTTCTCAAACTCTTCCAAAATATAGCAGAGGGAGGAACACTCCCAAACTCATTCTACGAGGCCACCATCACCCTGATACCAAAACCAGAAAAGGATGCCACAAAGAAAGAAAACTAGAGGCCAATATCACTGATGAACATAGATGCAAAAATCCTCAACAAAATACTAGCAAACAGAATCCAACAGCACATTAAAAGGATCATACACCATGATCAAGTGGGGTTTATCCAAGGAATGCAAGGATTCTTCAATATATGCAGATCAATCAATGTGACACACCATATTAACAAACTGAAGGAGAAAAACCATATGATCATCTCAATAGATGCAGAGAAAGTTTTCGATAAAATTTAACACCAATTTATGATAAAAACCCTCCAGAAAGCAGGCATAGAGGGAACTTACCACAACATAATAAAGGCCATATATGACAAACTCACAGCCAACATCGTTCTCAATGGTGAAAAACTGAAACCATTTCCCCTAAGGTCAGGCACAAAGCAAGGTTGTCCACCTCTATTATTCAACATAGTTTTGGAAGTTTTAGCCACAGCAATTAGGGAAGAAAAAGAAATAAAAGGAATCCAAATTGGAAAATAAGAAGTAAAACTGTCACTATTTGCAGATGACATGATACTATACACAGAGAATCCTAAAGATGCTACCGGAAAACTACTAGAGCTAATCAATGAATTTGGTAAAGTAGCAGGATACAAAGTTAATGCACAGAAATCTCTTGCATTTCTATACACTAATGATGAAAAATCTGATAGTGAAATTATGGAAACACTCCCATTCCCCATTTCAACAAAAAGAATAAACCTACCTAAGAAGACAAAAGATCTGTATGCAGAAAATTATAAGACACTGATGAAAGAAATTAAAGATGATACAAACAGATGGAGAGATATACCATGTTCTTGGATTGGAAGAATGAATATTGTGAAAGTGACTATACTACCCAAAGCAATATACAGATTCAATGCAATCCCTATCAAACTACCAATGGCATTTTTTATGGAACTAGAACTAAAAATCTTAAAATTTGTATGGAGACACAAAAGACCCCGAATAGCAGAAGCAATCTTGAGAAAGAAAAATGGAGCTGGAGGAATGAGGCTCCCTGTCTTCAGACTATACTACAAAGCTACAGTAGTCAAGACAGTATGATACTGGCACAAAAACAGAAATATCGATCAATGGAACAGGATAGAAAGCCCAGAGATAAACCCATGCACACATGGTCACCTTATCTTTAATAAAGGATGCAAGAATATACAATGCAGAAAGCAGAGCCTCTTCAATAAGTGGTGCTAGGAAAACTGGACAGCTACATGTAAATGAGTGAAATTAGAACACTCCCTAACACACACACACACAAAAACTCAAAATGGATTAGAGACCTAAATGTAAGGCCAGACACTATCAAACTCTTAGAGGAAAACATAGGTTGAACACTCCATGACATAAATCCAAGCAAGATCATTTTTGACCCACTTCCTAGAGAAATGGAAAAATAAAAAAAAAGAAATGGGACCTAATGAAACTTAAAAGCTTTTGCATAGCACAGGAAAACATCCACAAGACGAAAAGACAACCCTCAGAATAGGAGAAAATATTTGCAAACGAAGCAACTGACAAAGGATTAATCTCCAAAATATACAAGCAGCACATGCTGCTCAATATCAAAAAAATGAACAACTCAATCCAAAAATGGGCAGAAGACCTAAATCGACATTTCTCCAAAGAAGATATACAGATTGTCAGCAAAGACATGAAAGGATGCTCAACATCACTAATCATTAGAGAAATGCAAATCAAAACTACAATGAGATATCATCTCACACTGGTCAGAATGGCCATCATCAAAAAATCTACAAACAATAAATGCTGGAGAGGGTGTGGAGAAAAGGGAACCCTCTTGCACTGTTGGTGGGAATGTAAAATGATATGGCCATTATGGAGAACAGTATGGAGGTTCCTCAAAAAATTAAAAATAGAACTACCATATGACCCAGCAATCCCACTACTGGGCATATACCCTGAGAAAACCATAATTCAAAAAGAATCATGTACCACAATGTTCATTGCAGCTCTATTTACAATAGCCAGGACATGGAAGCAACCTAAGTGTCGATTGACAGATGAATGGATAAAGAAGATGTGGCACATATATACAATGGAATATTACTCAACCATAAAAAGAAATGAAATTGAGTTATTTGTAGCGAGGTGGATGGACCTAGAGACTGTCATACAGAGAGAAGTAAGTCAGAAAGAGAAAAACAAATACCATATTCTAACACATATATATGGAAACCAAAAAAAAAAAATTGGTTCTGATGAACATAGGGGCAGGAAGGAATAAAGACGCAGACATAGAACATGGACTTGAGGACATGGGGAGGGGGAGGGTAAGCTGGGATGAAGTGAGTGAGTGGCATTGAGATATATACAGTACCAAATGTAAAATAGATAGCTAGTGGGAAGCAGCCGCATAGCACAGGGAGATCAGCTCGGTGCTTTTTGTCCACCTAGAGGGGTGGGATACGGAGGGTGGGAGGGAGATGCAAAAGGGAGGAGATACGGGGATGTATATATATATGTATAGCTGATTCACTTTGTTATACAACAGAAACACACTATTGTAAAGCAAGTATACTCCAATAAAGACCTTAAAAAATAGAATAAAGATTATCTGAATGTTAAATACATGTCAGTAATTGGAAGGGATCCAGCCCATTTCGTGCAATCACTAGACAGTAGTTTGTACTCATGACACCATTAAGGAAGATTCAAGCAAAGACAGGACTAGTGTAACTCTATGAGAATCTAGCCTTCTTAGAGGAAGGAATATTGTGTTAGATCTATTTCCCTTTGCATGTTTAGTTCTTGATCTTTCTCCACTGTGTACTCCAGAAAATCAACCTGTATGAAATACAACCACAGAGTTCTCTTGGCCTCAACATCTAATTGAGTTTGGCCAGTGGGGAGCATTGGTTAGAAATTAGAGGGAGTGGACATTGTGAGGGCAAGATGTTTATTAACCTGACTCTCCATTTGCAAGGTCACCTTGAGCTGGTTGTGTCCCTGTACTTAAGATCAGAGCTACTGTAAGATGGTCCTCTCCACATAGCCTGTCTGTCTCTAGCTTCCTGCAACTATCCCTTTTCTTGCTACTTTAAGGGGGATAACTGGGTATGTTACTAGCCCCAAGACATTGTACCATGCCTTGTGGTTTTTCTTACACCCTTCTTGCATCTCTGTAAAATTTTACTTAACTATCCTTAAATTACCCAATTTGAGTATGTCATCTGTTTCCTACAAGAACCCTGAATGATAGAGGAACAATAGCAACTTCCTCTTGAAAGGTCAAAGTGATGGTCTGAATTACTCGTTTGTAAAAAATTCTGCCAATTGTTAAAAATGGTCTGTAGCTTTCTACATATTCAGGTAAAAGTGGGTGAATTCACAAGAATGACATATAAAGCTGTTGCTTGTGTTGGTTGTGACTGTAGTTATATGGAATGTCATTTGGGTCGAATGAGATGTTATTAGAGCTTCAGTAAATGCCAGAGTCTTAAAAGAGTAGAGCCTTTAGAGATGGAGTGGGAAGCTGAATGCATTGCATCACAACTTCTCAACTTGCAGGTGAGAAATCTGAAGTGACAAGAGGTTAGATGAGTTGCCCAAGATTAGCTGATTAGTATGTGGCAAAACTGGGTCTTGAACCATCCTTTGTGACTGAAAGGCTAGTGGTTATTTTACTGCTCCAAGTTGTGGAAAACAGTTAAATTTAGTTTCCATTAAGCAGAATACATGGGTTTGACTTTAACTGGTCAGCTTGTAATGAATTAGAAGTGTACTTGAGCATAGTGTTGTGGGTTTTGATTTGTTTTTAAACAGGAAATTAAGTGCAAGTGAAGAATTTCAGTTTGCAATAATTCATCTGTCATATCCATTCAGCTAAATAGAACAATGTTATGAAGATGTTAATACTGTTTTAGAATTGGTCTATTCATAAGGGAATTTTTTTGCTGTATGGTACTTTTAGTTTCAGAAACTATAATTTGTACTTGTGTTGAGTGATGGATTATAAAAACGCTCAGAAAACAATCCTAATCTCTGCATGTAGTCCATTATTAAAAGAGTTTGGGGGGAACTGGTCTCTCATACGCTGTCATACAATAGAAAAATGTTTGATTTTCTATTGTGTATGTGGTGTGTGTACCCTGAGAATTGGTGTAGTTGTTATATGGAAGGTATCAATGTTTCTGCCCTTAAGTTAACAGCCTAATGCTGTTACATGGGATAGAGATTATGTCCCAACTGGAAAACAAACAGGATAAAATATCCTGCATCAGTCTACAGTCTACTGTTAGGAAGACCTGCAAGATAACCCCTACAATTAAAGTGTAAGCCCCTGATGTCAAGGGTGAAAACTTATATTTCTTTCATAGTCTCTTCTACCTCTTTTCAGGAGGTAGTGGACAGGGAAAATGATAATTACTTAGTTAATATTTGGTAAATAAATAAATGAAATCATGATAGATGTTTTTGTAGTATTTCAGGAATAAGAAAGGGAGTTCAGTCTAGTCTGTTGTTTTATCCAGTTCATAATTGCTAGGCTAGATGGCTTACACAGTGGGAGTATTATTTTGCTATACATTGTGTGTGAGTATGGTGATGGTTTGGTTTTTTTTTTCTATTTAAGTTTGCATATAGAAAAATTGGATTGTTAATTCAATATTATCTTTTCAAAAATTAAAGGATGAAACTGTTTAGGTAAACAAATCAATAATAGGTTGATTTAAATAAATTTTACTATGAAACATCATCAATTTTCTTATATATAAAACCTTGAAAATTAATAAATATAAGCGGTTTGTTGGCTTCAGTTTTTGGGCTTTGATCCATAAAAACAGTGACTCACATCAACTAGATGTGTTATTTTTCCTTGTACCTTTGTAATGTGCTGGTATGGTCTTTGCTTTAATTCTGCTTTTTTGGATAATTCTGCACATAACCATATTACATGCATAGTTTAGAATTTTGAGCTACCAGTTTTGCCGCGTGTGATGCAAGTATATGTCATTCCCTTTAAAACATCATAAATGGGTCCTTTTTTTAAAAAAAAAAATGGTTGGCTTAATTATCTTTTGAATGGTGGAGGCTTCAGAGAAACAGATCTGTTGAAAAGATGACAGTCATCTGTACGCTTATCCATATGTAAAAATTGTATTTTGATAATGACATTTCCTCCAAAAAGAAAGTTAAATAGAAATTAGCGCCATAGTTGTCTGGGGTGAGTATTCAATGTTACCTTATTGCTCATCCTATCAAATTACTTCTCTTCCTCATTTGACCCCAAGGTAGAGGAATGTAAATCTGGCAGGTTGCAGGCCTCAGATCGGGCCATATCTGTGAGTTGGGGGAGTTTCCGTATGCATATCTATCTCTTTTTCCTTCTTCCTTTCTTCTTTCAAAAATAGTAAGAACTTCCACTCGTGAAAATGCACAGTTAACTCTCCCCCTTTTCCCTCTTTTTCTGTCTTTCTCTTTTGTATAGTGAGAGTAGAAAGCTGTTCCTTAGAAGAGGTACAGCAGGCTTTCTTGCTATCTCCAAATTCACTCTCTTCATTCCACACTGCAACAAATGTGGAGTTACTGTCCTAGCAAGAAGCTCAATATTAGACAGTGAGAAGAACCGTGTTTATTTCTTCACTGTTAGATTCCCATCACATGGCAGTATTTCCTAATGTAGACTTGTAGAATTAATAAACAAATGAATAAATTCATAAAACCACACCATACCTTTTCCACAGACCTTCCTCTTTCCCCATCACCAAGGAAACTTGAAAAATATTAGACTCTATGAATGTACATACTTAAGGATATAAGATAGTTTTTTGATGAACTCCTTTCTCCTTTCACTTTGGCCTTGAAAGCTGAAAGATTTGACTTTCTTTTAACCTGACTTCATTTGCTTTTAAATATTGAGGTGGATAGAAAGCAGTGTTAGAATGTGATTTTGCCATCTTTGGGGAAGGCACTGGACCCTAAAATAATTTAGGATGACTTTGATGGTAAATTCTAAGACATGTTATGATAACAACTTTAACACTGTTTAAGTTGATTAACAATATTTGTATGTGTCTGACATTTTTAGTTGATACAGTTGAAACTGTTCATTATTTTCAAGTTACCAATATTCAGTTGAAGAGCATACAATTTAATGTACTTTTAATTCACTTTTTTATTAATTTTTGGGTGTATATTTACATCTTTTGAGGCATTTCCTGTATAAATCTTCAATTACTATTCATTGGAACACTTCATAGATACAGAGATTTTCTTCACAAATTGTTTGTGTTATATTCCAAGATGCTCATAATTTTGAAAGGTGGTTACAAAAAATGAAAATGGAAAATTTTTCTTATTATCATAAGTACCACATTAACTTAAAGTAGTAAAACTGTGAACTTTTGCTACAATGGCTTCTAAAACAACACTTGGTTTTTCTGCTTGAGTCAGTGTCCTTTTCCTCCTTGTTGTGACTGTCCATGGTGCTGAAAGCCTGCTGTCTTAGACATAGTCATAAAATTATGGCAACATGAGAAATTTCCAGACTAATGCCCCCATTTTCAATGCAGAATTATAGAGAGGCAAACTCACTTACCTAATCTGTTATCATTTGTAATGGCTAATCAGGACAAGAATCCATGTGTTTTTTTCTACTATGCCAGGTTGGCAAACTTGGCTTCAAACCTAGAGGACCCCAGTAGTGTTAAATGCACAAAACTCTAGGGTTCAGTTTGAAAAAGCAGTTTCTTAATTATGAATCTTCATTAACCCTTTGGACACAGGAAATTATATGGAGATTTTTTTTTTCCTTGTTGGGGTACAGTGATGAGATTTCATCAGCTTGTAACAACTCTATTGGTGAGGGCTATAAATCCTTTTGGAAAAAGAAATTTTAAAAAATTTTGAATCATTTCTCACATTTGAGTATTTTGAAAGCCTTCTTAAAATTCTGAGTGACTTTGGAGTACTTTCCAAATATGAACAACTACCTCATTATCTTAGGACTAACTATTTAAATTCAGTGTCCACTCATGGTTTTGAAAAAATATTTGGGAAAGGTAGCAAGGTATAGAAGAATAAATCCTGAGGCTTCTAGGTAAAAATTCTGAGATAAAATATTAGCCACCCTTATAAATGATGCTTAGAAGAATTTTATCTGGTAAAGGTTTTATTTCCCTTCCTAATAGTTTGAGATGCTACTTAGTTTGTTCTTGCACATTGGATTGCTAATTTTATTTTTCTCTTTATTTTTATCTTGGTTTGACTGTCATTTGGAAACATTTGAAATCGGTTTTGGTACCTTCTTTGAAAAATTAATAAGATTACTTGTATTTTATTTAGAATATGGGGAAATTTTTAGAGCAATTCAGACATTTTGTCTTCCAAATGTATCTATAGGGAAAATAGCAAGAATATCCCTTAAGTTAAACCTATGAGTTTATTGTATTATGCAAGTGCATACGATTTACTCTGTTTTTTTCTATTTTTTTTGGTTGTAATATTCTTTTTCAAAAAATTGAAGTAGGGAATTCCCTGGTGGTTTAGTGGTTAGAACTCAGTGCTTTCACTGGTGAGGGCCCAAGTTCAATCCCTGGTTGGGGAACTAAGATCCCACAAGCCACACGGCATGGCAAAAAAAAAATAAAAAAAAAATTGGGAGTATAGTTGATGTACAATATTATATGTTACAGGTGTACAGTATAGTGATTCGCAATTTTTAAAGGTTATACTCCATTTATAGTTATTATAAAATATTGGTTATATTCCCTGTGTTGTACAGTATACCCTTGTAGCTTATTTTATACATAATAGTTTGGACCTCTTAATCCCCTACCCCTATATTCCCCCTCCCACCTCCCCTCTCCTCACTGGTAAGTCTGCTTACTGGAAGTGGCAAAAGCAAACAAAAATCAGTTGTTCACATAATGTAATTTTATTGCTGAACTCTCTACTGTGTTCCATTGACTTATTTGTGTACCTTTGTGCAAACACCAAACTATCTTGAATACAGTAGCTTTATGATAATTTTTAAAATCAGATCCTCTCACTTGGCTGTTTTTTTTAAACTTATTTTATTTTATTCATTTATTTAATTTTTGGCTGCATTGGGTCTTCGTTGCTGCACATGGGTTTTCTCTAGTTGCTGAGATTGGGGACTACTCTTTGTTGTGGTGCACGGGCTTCTCATTGCGGTGGCTTCTCTTGTTGTGGAGCACGGGCTTTAGGTGCATGGGCTCCAGTAGTTGTGGCTCGCGGGCTTCAGTAGTTGTGGCTCGCGGGCTCTAAAACGCAGGCTCAGTAGTTGTGGTGCATGGGCTTTGTTGCTCTGCGTCACGTGAGATCTTCCTGGACCAGGGCTTGAACCCATGTCCCCTGCATTGGCAAGCAGATTCTTAACCACTGCGCCACTAGGGAAGCCCGTGGGTACTCTTTCTCAAAGTTGTTTTGCCTGTTCTAGGTTCCTTGAATTGCCATATGAATTTTAGAATCAACTTAACAATTTTTACAAAATAGCATCCTGGGATTTTGGCGGGATCTATAGATCAATTTGGGGATAATTTATCTCACAACAGTATTGTATATTCTGACCTATAAGCATGATGTATCTCTCCATTCATTTAGGTCTTTTAACATTTTTGTCAGCAACGTTTTATAGTTTTCCGTGTATAGGTTTTACATCTTTTTCATCTTTGCATTGTATATCTTTTGTCAGATTTATCCCTAAGTATTTTGTATTTTTAATGTTGTTGTAAATTGCATTTTTTTTGAATTTTAATTTCTGATTACTCACTGATTGTATATAAAAGTGCAATTGATTTTTGTATATTGATCTTTGATCCTGCAGAATTGCAAACCTCACTTCTTAGTTCTAGTTGCTTTTCTGTAGATTCCATTATATTTTCTACATAGGCAATCATACTGACATATTTTTCTTTTATTACTTTAAAGATGTTGCTCCATGTCTTTTTCTGTACCCTGTTGCCCATGAGAAATCTGCTGTCATCCTTATATTTGCTCTTGTGTATATAATATGTCTGTTTCCCTGACTGTTTTAAAGTTTTTTCTTTTTATCACTGCTTTGAGTAATTTTATTATGATGTGCTTTGGTGTCATTTTCTCATGTTTCTTGAGGTAAGTGAGCTTCTTGGTTCTGTGGGTTAATTTCAATTAAATTTGTAAAATTTCATCAATTATTCATTAAAAAATTTTCACCCCCATCTCCTCTTCTTTGGGACTGCAGCACAAGCATATTAGACCTCTCGAAGTTGTCCCACAGCTCACTGAGTCTCCATTCATTTTTAAAATTCTTTTTTTCTCTCTGTGTTTCATTTTGGAAAGTTTCTATTAATATGCCTTCAAGTTAATATTTTCTTCTACAACATCTAACCTGACATTAATCCCTTCCAGTGTATTTCTCTTTTTAGACATTGTAGTTTTCATCTCTAGAAGTTGATTTGGATTCTTTTTTTTTAATATCTTCCGTCTCTATTAAGTTTTTGAAAATATGAAATATAGTTGTTACAACTCTTATAATGTCCTTGTCTGTTAATTCTAACATTTGTATCAGTTCTGGGTCAGTTTTAATTGATTGATTTTTTTTCCTCGTTAAGATTTATATTTTCCTGCTTCTTTGCATGCTTGTTAATTTTTACTTGGATGCCAGGCATTTTGTATTCCTGTAAGTATTTTTGTGCTTTATTTTGGAATGCAGTTATTTGGAAACAGTTTATTCTTACCTGGTCTTATTTTAAAGTTTGTTCAGCTCACCTAGAACTGTGTTAGTCTAGGGTAATTATTCCCCTCTTCTGAGGCAACACTCTTGAGTACCCTACCCAGTGACTGATGCAGTGTGATGTTTCCCTGTCTGCCTTGAGGGAAGAGGCACTATTCTCAGACTTAGGTGAACTCTAGGTATGGTTCTTTCTAATCCTTTCAGGTGATTCTTTCCCCAGCCTCAGATGATTTCCTCACATTTATGTGCAAATCAGTACCTTGCTCAATTTTTAGAGATTCTCTACAGATCTCTGGAGTTCTCTCTCTGTGAAAGTCTCTTTATTGGTTTTCTGTTGTGTACATTCTAGCTGCTTTGGTCTTCCCAGGCTCTCACTCCGTCTTTTCAACCCAGGGAGTCAGCTGATTTCCCCTGCTGGATCCCCTCTCCTTGGGCTGCAGCCTGGAAATTCTCTCAAGGCAGTATACTGGCACAAATGTAGGTCTCTTCTTATTTGTTTCTTATCTCTCAAGGATCACTGTTCTTCGTTGACTGCTGTCCAGTGTCAGGAAAATCATTGTTTGATATATTTTGTTTGGTTTTTTGGTGGTTTCAGGTAGAAGGGTAAATCTGGTCTCTCTTACTTCAAATACTCTTATTATTACGGGGGGATAATTATATGCTAAACCATGTGCTAGATACAATAAGTATAACTGTAGGTATTAAGTAGAAATAGAAGTAATGTCCAGAGTAGGGGAAAGATACATGAAAGAAGAGAATGAATTCATATTTGAAGGTTAAGTAGGATTTGGATATATACAGTGGAAGTATCATATCCCTTTAGTCAGAAGTAGTTCTCTTATCGCAAAAGAACTATGGAGACATGAATGAGCAAAACTTTTGCTGTGGACTATTTTAAGGAACCAGTCTAGGGACTTCCCTAGCAGTCCAGTGGTTAAGACTGCACTTCCACTGCAGGGTGCATGGGCCAAATCCCTGGTCAGGGAACTAAGATCCCATATGCCACACACACACACAAAGGAAACAGTGTATATGTTTACTTCAAGGAATTCTTTTTGCTTATCCATGTCTTTTCAATGGAAACTGTTAAGAGATACAGTGAAATGTAAATTTTAGCCATTTGGGAATATGTTATTTGTTAATACCAGGTTTTAATTTTTCAACAGCAAGTTATTTTACAATATGAGTTTTTATTGCAAATAATAAACAAATGTTAAATAAATGGGTTTTGGAATCAAGCAGATCTGTATTTGAACTGGCTTTGTCATTTATTAGCTGTGTTTCCTTCGACTAGTCACTTATCTTAGTTTCAGTTTCCTCATCTTTAAAATGGGAATAATGAAGGTTGTTTTCACGATTAAGTGAGGTCATTCCTGTAAAGTACTTGGAACAGAGCCTGGAACAGATTGAATTCTCCATAAATGTTGGTTGCCCTTATATGTTATACCATGAAGGTGGAATGGCAGTTGCATTAAAATATTTTGTGGTATTTAGTTTTCTGACATAAAACTATCCATTTGTTTTTCTCATAGATGCTTACAGCCAAAAAAAAAACTATATTCAAGTGTAATATTCTTCTATTCATTTCTTTTTCTTTTCTTTTTTTTCTTTCTTTTTTTTTTTTTTTTTTTGCGGTATGTGGGCCTCTCACTGTTGTGGCCTCTCCCACTGCGGAGCACAGGCTCCGGACGCGCAGGCTCAGTGGCCATGGCTCACGGGCCCAGCCGCTCCGTGGCATGTGGGATCCTCCTGGACTGGGGCACGAATCCGTGTCCCGTGCATCGGCAGGCGGACTCCCAACCACTGCGCCACCAGGGAAGCCCTTCTATTCATTTCTTAAGCTTCATTTTACTTAGTATTCTTAGTCTTTGTCCACATGATAACAAACATCTGGATAAAAAATGAAAAAGTATTAGATTTGGATGACTGGCTTCATCTTAATGGTCATGGATTGACCAGATGACCTTACCTGAATTAACTGTATTTATGTCTGTTTCCCACCTCAACTTTTTATCTGATCTTTTCTTTTTTTGTCTCTGTTATCCCTGTCCTGCTGAAGTTGGCATCTCCTCCCTGCAGTTTATCTTTTGTGGGTTTCGTTCTGGAAGGGAGCTGTGTCTGATTAGTTTCGAGGCTTTGTAGGAACCAAGCTCCCCCAGCCCCTCAGTTCTCCCGTTACTGAGAACCTATCGCACTACAAATGGAAATATACTGAGTTCATCTGAGTTTCAGCCACTGCGTTCACATCGGCCCACTGTGTTTTCCAGTGAGCACTTTTTGGCCATTTTTGGGTTTTCCTGTTCTCAGATCCATCAGATACTTTTGCTTCTTTCTCTTTCCTCCTACATGGCAGGGAATACCACACAGGTCTTGTGGCTGCTGGTGGTTTATCCCAATCTGCTCATATATTCAGGTTCCTGGGGAAATCTTATCACTTAATTGTCACTATTTGATGTAAATATTGTTCATAAGTTTTTGGGTTTGGTATCCTAGTTGCTCTGTCTGTTTTTATGGGGGGATTTGGGGAGATTTAAAAACTATATTGTGGCTGCTGTCTTATTCCCAGAATCCCTCCCTGATCAGAATGTTTTTCACATTTATCTCTCCGTTTGAGACGTAGCCAACAGTTTTCTGGAAGCTCTGACCCAAAGGTTAATGAAATGGAAACTAGACTGTGATAAAAGAAACTAGCCTAGCTGGAGGTGGCTGGCTAGTGGGATTATTTTAATGCAACCATTTAATTTTTCTGGATGTGTCTTTCTGTGGCTTAGGAATACATTACTTCCTCATTATTTAATTTGCAAACATGGTGACAGTGTATATATCATTTTCATGCATTTTAAATATGCCAAGAGTCAATTTCTGCTCTCCTGCCCTATAAACATGAGAATTACTCAAAAATTTCTGATACAGCACCATTAGTTTAAAATTCAGGTATTGCTTTTATTCCCTATCACCAGAATTGTAAAAGGATTTTTACAGTTTTTACCACTTTGAGCACTTTTTTTTAAGTCTTCTTGTTGAACTGGGGTTGCTTTCTTTTCTTTTGCTGACCTCTTGTTTTTCTTGGTCTTAAAGATCGTTCAGGTTGGAAATGTAGGAGGTAAAAAGCTTTTTAGGGTTTTCATTGGCTTCAAACCTAGAGCGTGTCAATTAAACCAATCCAATTACTTTTGGAATTTTTCCTTTTTTTTTTTGAGGAGATTAATCACTGTAGAAATAAACATGTCATCTGGTCATTTGAAACCTTATAGATTTTTGTTCAAGTTTAAAATTGATTAGAAGCAGTGCTGGTAGTGGTGTGGGGTGAGTGAGAAAGGAAGGGAGCAGAATTAATTATCTCCCGAAATCTATCACACTCCAAGGGCATTTTCTGTAGCATCATTATTATGAGTGTATTGTTAGACCTCACCATGGAAGGCAAGTGTATTAGCAATTTTACCTGATTTACAGGAGAAGAAAATAGGAATCTGAAAAATTCTTAAAAGTCCAGGAAGATATAATTAATTCCCAAACGTCTTCCTTGTGTTCTATGCTCTGCCACAGAAATAGCTGAACTTTTATTAGTAGTAATCATTAATGACTTATACTCTCTCTTACAATAACAATTTTCACTTAATTTTCAGAGGGATTCAGAAAGCTCTCATTTTGGAAGCCATAGAAATTACTACTGACCACACACATTTTTGTGCACCAGTGAACTTTGAGGTACTTGGATGATTTATAGCAAGGAGAGGTTTTCTCTTTATCTGATTTCACTGCTTTGCTCCCAGTACAGCCCATGTGCTCCTCTCTTGAGTCTTGCTGTGTGCAGTACCCAGTTCATGACTGTTTAATTCCCAGTTCACCACCCTTGCCAAGCTATTGTCCACTGCCTGAAAATCCTCCTAACATCAGCTTTGTTAATAAGAGTTAATCTCTCCATTCTTATCTAGTTCAAAACTCAATTCCTATAGGAAGTCTTCTATTAAATGCTATTTATTCCCCTGAAGTACCACTGGGGCAACATCCCTTCAGCACATGTATTTTTGATTTGAATAATAATGCTTCTCACTGCATTTAATATAGCTTTTAGTCCAAACTGAGCTCTTAATATATGATTATTAGCCAAGTAACCTATTACCTTTCCTTGTAGCAAAACCAGTAAGTAAGCCTCATGTATCAAAAGTCTGTATTTATTGTTCTGAGTGTTTGAGGGTAAAACAAATGTTCAATAAAAACAAAAGTTGGATGAGTTTAGATGAACTGGGTTTTATACTAGAATTTGGTTATTCTAGTGTATTATAGTTATTTTGCATGCCAACATTTAAGTATAACATATAGTAATAACTCTATATATGCTTTTCGATGATAAAAATAGCTGCTATGTATTACTATGTACCAGACATTCTATTTAGGAACCTGGATTATCTTGTCTTATCCTTCCCATACTTGGAGGTATGTTTATTATTATAATCATTTTACATGCAGGTGGTGATGTTGGTGCTTAAAGAAGCTAGGTAACCTGCCCAAGATCACCCAGGTACTAAATGGCAGAGATGTGGTTTTATTACAATCAATCTGCATCTAGAACTTATGTTTTTAACCACTCCATTCAAATCTTAATGCCAAGAAAAAGAACACCATGGTGAATCATCTTTTTTTCTGTCCATTTTATAATACCCAGGCAGATTAAAATAGTCCAGAGCAGTGTTTTATGAAAACTTTTTCCAGACAATGTGAATCAGAGACACTATACTGTAGGCCAATTCACTGAGTAAGCATGATGTAATCTAAGTGCAGCCTAAGTTTTTTCTCCCACTATCCTGGATGTATTCAGAGGTCCACTTTACATTGAATCTTGCTTTAGGAGGTCTTCTTGGGCAGGGCCTAAAATGGTGAAAGGCCTGCTCTCTCTCTCATGTGGCCCACCTGTTCTAAAGGAAACACACATGCATCTCTTGCGCCTATAAATTCTGAGAGTACAGACAGATCGTAGCCCCCAGCCAACTAGATTCTGTGGCTTCAGGGCACTTTGACTTTTTCAGAGGTAAGTGGAGCCATCTGTGTTTCAATGACCAGGAATACATTGCAAGTTCTGGAAGTGATCTCATGAGAGCCCCCTGTCTCTTTTCATACCCTGACTCTATTTTACTTCTTTATACAGATGAGGCATTCAATGTCATGGAACTGGTTTGAAATTTTTCTTTTGTAAATTCTGTGCATAGAAAGGGTAGGTGAGTAGGTGTGTTTTTCACTCACTTGGTATCTATTGTATTGGTGCTTATGCAGAATACCTTCATTTTGTCCCTCCAGACCTTCTCTCCATCCCTATCCATCCTCTTGTGTGACCCAAGACACTGACCTATTTGGACTTCACCAGTGGACTCCCTTGCCTTCTGGCTCTATGTGGAGTTTGGTCAACAGGGCGTCTGGGGAGAAGCCAGGGAGAAGCCAGGAAGAAGGGAGGAGAGTGAGGTTGGGTTTGTAATTCCCTGGCTCCCTTCCTACTGGGTTCTCTTGGGCTGCCAGCATCCCTCAACCAAGGCTTTTTTGTCAAGCAGCCCTCTCCTCTCCTCTGATTTTGGTAACAACTCTCTTCCCTTGTGTTTTTGGGTCTAGGGATGTTGGCAGTTACCATGGTGTTACTAGACCAGGGGCACTGCATCATCCTTTGTGGTTTCCCTATAATCTGCCCACATCTTTTGTGAATACTCCCTTTATTCAACTTTCTTCATGTTACCCGGCTTCAGTGTGCTGTCTGCTTCCTGCTGGGATCCTATTTGATATGACACCTTAGTTGAAACTGACATAGAGATGCTGCCATTTTCTTTTTCTTTTTTTTTTTTTTTTGCGGTACACGGGCCTCTCACTGTTGTGGCCTCTCCCGTTGCGGAGCACAGGCTCCGGACGCGCAGGCTCAGTGGCCATGGCTCATGGGCCCAGCCACTCCGCGGCATGTGGGATCCTCCCAGACCGGGGCACGAAGCCATGTCCCCTGCATCGGCAGGCGGACTCTCAACCACTGCACCACCAGGGAAGCCCGATGCTGCCATTTTTAACATCCTGTTATATGCATTAAAAATATAGATTCCTTAGGCCCCCATTAGACCTACTGAATCACAATCTGTGGTCGTGGCACTTGGGATTCTGCATTATATTTAAAGATTTATTTTTATTTATTTATGTATTTTGGCTGCACCGGGTCTTAGTTGCGGCTCACAGGATCTTTGTTGCGGCATGTGGACTCTTAGTTGTGGCATGCATGCAGGATCTAGTTCCCTGACCAGGGATCGAACCGGGGGCCCCTGCATTGGGAGTGCCAAGTCTTACCCAGTGGTCCACCA
The DNA here is from genome assembly GCF_964341445.2 of Mesoplodon mirus. Classification (NCBI taxonomy): domain Eukaryota; kingdom Metazoa; phylum Chordata; class Mammalia; order Artiodactyla; family Ziphiidae; genus Mesoplodon; species Mesoplodon mirus. Next base: position 41,077,524 of record NC_138977.1, read on the forward strand.
GGGAAGTCCCTGGGATTCTGCATTTTTAACAAGCGTCTCAGATGATTCTAATACTCTAAAGAGTCAGAGTTAATAGAACTCTAACAGCAATTCAGGAAGTAGGAATCAAATTTTGAGTGAGGCCCAACCTACAGGGATTGAACTATTTTGCCAGCCTAGAAGGCTCACGGAGTTCAAATTGGTAAAGTGCTTTGAGAGTCAGTAATTGAACAATACTGTGTTCATACTATTCATGTAGCATTTATGTTTTCTTTTATTTTCTCTAAATTGGGCTGAATTCTTTTAGGTGGATTAATTGATATTTTTGACTGCTGCACATAGCTCCTATGCATGGTTATTTCTTATACTTTTCTTGTATAGACATGGCTTACCAGTATCAGTTCGAGTTAATTGTTGGACTAATACATAGATCTAATACCACTTGCTAATACTTCAGTTTAATAAGCAATGTTTGAAATAACATTGTTCTGCTACATGTTTACAGCATGTTTGAAATAACATTGTTCTGCTACATGTTTCCAGAACATGCTTCCAGAACAACATTTCTTAAAAGGGAGATTTTTGGAATTAATTTTAATAAGGATGTGGCAGGCATAATATGGCCCACCAAAAGTGTCTATGTCCTAATCTCTGGAACCTGTGAATGTGTTAGGTTACATGGCAAAGAGGAATTGTGGTTGTAGATGAAATTAAAGTTGCTAATCAGATGACCTTGAGATGTTGAGATTATCCTGGAATATCTAGGTGGCTTCACTGTAATCACAAGTGTCCTTAACAGTGGAAGAGGGAAGTAAAAGTTGGCACACTGTGATCTGAGAAGGACTAGATCCGTTGGCTTTGTAGATGGAAAGGGGCCATGAGCCGAGGGATGAACTCCCTCTAGAAGCTGGAAAAGACAAGGAAATGTGTTCTCTCCTAAAGCTTCTGGGAAGGAACACAACCCTGCTGACAACTTGATTTAGCCCAGTGAGACCGTGTTGGACTTCTAACCTACAGATATGTAAGATAATACATTTATATTATTTTAAGCCACCAAGTTGCTGGTAATTTGTTACAGCCACAATAGAAAGCTGATACACAAGGTTAAAAGAAATGAGGGGAGGGAGATTTCAAATAATAAATCAATACTTTAACTGGGGTCATTTACCCTGCAAACCTTGAAGTACGCAAAGGCTGTAATTGTCATGTCTGAATGTTTGAAAATTTAATTCATTCCTTAGGAGCTTTGGTGGGTGCCGTGGGGACTTTTTGATATTGTAATTATGGGGTTGGTACAGGAGCTCATTATACACAGAGAGCGAGAACTGGGAATGTGCGGCACGCTCTTGGACCCATTCTAAGCCACATCTTGACTGCCCAGAATGTAGATGACCTTCAGTGAGTGGCAGGCCAGACCTCTGAGACATGATATCTCCATAAAGGACCTGTTCCTTTGTGTCTCTGGGAACTTGTCAGCCCATCGCTGTGCTGTTATGGAGGCTAGGCAAGGAGCAGGAGTACCTATCTGATTATTTTGCTTATCTTTTCCATTTTCTATAGTATTTTTTGTTTTTCTCATTATCTCCCAATTCTCATATTAAAATCTTTGCCTTTGCTATCATATTTTTAATTCCCAAGAACTAACTTTTAATTTCTGGATGATGACAAGGCTTCACTGAGCCCCCTTCTTGACTATGCCTCTCCATGGCCTGCCAGTGCAGTTTTAGCAAGAATCCTGCTAAGCTAGTTTAATGAGACTCCCCCCGCCCCCCCACCTTGGTATCCAATCAAATTCCTCATCCCCCCAACCTTTGATACCTAACATATTTCTTCTTGGTGATTTCCTATCTGCTGACTCCCTCATCCTGCCTATGGGCTCTAAATCCCCAGCTGTCCCTATTGTATTTGGAGTTGAGTTCAATCTCTCTTCCCTACTGCAAATGGTCTTGATCCCTGTTGCAATAATCTGGAATAAAGTCTTCCTCGCCTGTTTAACTATCCAGTGCAATTTCTCTTTGACAATGTTTCTTTCATATAGACTCTTTCCCTTGTTTCTTTCAGTTCAGTATCTTCTCTTATCAATCAGAGAACATTAGTGATGGGCTTAAAAAATTTTTTTTTTCTTTTCTCTGCATTTTAAAAAATACAAACTTAGGTTTATTTGAAAAAAAAGTTTTTTTTTCTGTTTTTCATATTTAAGAAGTGGGCACTAAAGTTCTTATTGGAAGTTCTGTGTGTGATTTGTCAACTGAAAGGCTTTAGTGTAGGATGATTAGACTAGGCCATTTCAATTGCCTCTGCCTCTTCCTGCAATCCCCCATCAATGCCTGTGGCTCCATTCTCTGGAGCTGACAAGTTTTTCCAGAGAGAAATTTCCCAAACTCCTGCCTGTTGGAAAAGAAATAAAAGCCTAGCTATGTGAGTCCTGGATGCAAGCGTGGGTAAGAAACTGGGAATCTTACCTTTCAATATGTGGCTTTTATATGATCATCCTATCTTTAGTGTGATATCCCTTATTCTCTGTGTCCCTGGTGTCCTCTAGCCCATAATCCCTTCCATTCTCCATCTCCAGAGAGTGAATCTAGAGTCCTCTGTAGTTTGGGGAGGATATCTAGAGCAGTCTTGTGCAGACTCCCAATCAATCTTCCTGTTTTATACCCTGTTCAATTTCCTACTCTTTTGGAGGGATATTACTAGTCTTCTGAGTCTTTTAATCATTCTGAGGAAATAATTGGTTGGCTTTTGGTTTCTTTCAGTGCTGCTTTAGGATTAAATTTTCTCAGGTCTGCTAAGTCAGGATCACTTGTCAATCTGCTCTCCATCCTCCAATATTTTGTTTCTGTCTTCTCCTAACTTTTCTTTGTCTTCCCTAAAAATGGAGTATCAGAAAGTGTTCAATGCATCATGTTTAACTGGAAGTAAATGTACATTTTAGAAAGGTTTCAAGATATTAGCTAATTATCTTTTACTTTCCTCTCAGTCAATAAGAAATTCAATTTACCTTAACATCCCAGTTCCTCCCAACAAACACAGAATTAATAAATGGCGATGGAATGATTGATTTATTATATAAATAGACACACTGTATTTCCTTGACACTTTGTAAAGGATGTAAAGAAGTACCATATTAAATAAATCCAATCGAAGGCAAATAATTCACAATAGAGTATAAATTACATACATTTACACTGCCTCACCCAGCATATTGCATTAGAGCCGAGGATTATCTCAGTAATCACCTAACAATAGGGGTCCATATTGATTTTAACTGCTAATTATGTCAGGGGTATGCCCCCGAGTTAGAATTTTAAATCTCATTCTGTTTAATCTGAACGCACTTTCTGAACTCTGAGTTGTAATTTAAGCAGAAAAGATTACAAACACTGGCAAAACAACAGATCTGAGCAGCTTATCCCACAAGAACTGATTAAGACCTTTTTCATCATCTTTTATGATGGCAGAGTCTGGGCTTGTATTTTGGACCAAGGAGTCACAAACTGGGATACTTAAGGCCAACCCAAATGGAGTAAAGCACCCAGCAAACTTAGAATTAATAAATGATTATAGAACTATTCAGCCATTAAGATTGTATATTTCCCTTGTTTGTCAAGGGCATTTGAGTATAATTTAAGGAGTAAAGTAAAGAAGAATCAAGAGTAAACATGGAGGAATAGAGTGAGTTCCTATTTGGTAAAATCCAGGACTCATTTTTCTCTGGAATAATGCCTCAAATCCCTGCCTTCGTTTTAAAGGATATAGAAGAAAACACTGATGGCAGCATTTTCTCAAAGCCAAGAATGATTCTTGGATCAATCTTATCATGTTCTTCATTTACATAAATTAAATTTGATAGTGGCTGAGATTTTTAAGAAATATGTTAGGTCATTATTGATCAGTTCAGCCACCCAAAGGACCCTGTTTAAAATAGGGTCCTGAAACACCATATGAATGTTTCATTTCCTTGGATGTTTAGATCCAAAACAGGGCTTAAAATATCTTGTTGGTAGATAGATATGAATTTTTGGCTGTTAAGGAGATGTAGAAGATTAGTTGAATTAACTCCTGCTTCACTCCATTCTGAACATGTCATAATGTTCCAGAACATTTCCAAATTTTAAAAAATGCTTCTTATTGAAAACAGAGTTCAATAAGTTGATTCCAGGCAGTGAGGGGAATCTTTTACGTGTAAAATAAGACTTACATTCAGATACTCTTTCAACAAGCCAAATAGTTTTCCATACAAGGAAATATATACTAGGTATGTTCATGCTGTGTCTTTAGTTTCAATACAATGAAACAGACTTAAAAATTTTTTTGAATTACATTTGTCAAATATCCAGTTAAACTATTGCACTGTCAATATTTCAATCTGCAAGTATGTATCAATTAAATGTCTTAACATGCCCTGGGTTACATAAAAACATGTTTTCTTGTTTAATTTTATGAAAACATCTACCACAGTGCCTGTCATATGATAGATGCCTATTAAACATTTTCTGGACTTCCATACCTGTTAAATTTGTTGACTACCCACTGAAAAATAAAAGGTCTTCAGAAATAAATTATTAAGCAAGACTTAGGCCTTTTAGGCAAGTGAAGATGAAGAAATGTTCAAATCATAATCTTAAAGCAAATACGTTATTTATCACTTACCCTTAGGCGTAATTGATATTTAGTTAGTATTGGATGTAAAATATCAATTATACCAGTTGGTGTATAGCCACAGTTCTGAGTACCTACCCCTCTCTCTGCCCTCTGCATCCTGGACCTTCCTACAATCCAGCAATTAAAGAATTACAGCCTGGCACAGTAGGGGGTTTTCATGGAGTCCATTCTGACTGACAGATGTCTGGGATATACTGAGGTTAAGTATCTTGACTATCACCTTCTTCATTTACCAGGTGATATTTGCTTAGGGAATGCAAATAAATTTCAATAGTAGCTGGATACAGATTTTATTAACATGCAAATTAGTTTTTTGGGGGACTGGGGGGAATAGAATTAGCATTTCCCAAGCTCTTTTTTCACTGAAATATTGTTAGTTTACTTGAAAAATGCTGGATTGAGCAGTTACACCTATTCTTTGGTATAGGACTTTTCAGAGCCTTTAATATTTGAGTTTACATTTTAAATCTCTAGGATTTAAGGATTACTTGACTATGAAACCCTTTTTTCCCCCATGGGACACCAATTAATGTCAATTGATATAATGTGTATTAAAACTCTAAATATTTAGGATAGCCCTTGTTGCTTCTCATATATATATATATATATATATATATATATATATATATATATATGTATATAAATTAGCATTATTCACTCTGTTTTTTTGGTTGTTTTTAATTTATTTTTTTACTTTATTAATTTTTGACTGCATTGGGTCTTCATTGCTGTGCACAGGCTTTCTTTAGTTGCGGTGAGCGTGGGCTACTCTTAGTTGCAGTGCGTGGGCTTCTCAGTGCGGTGGCTTCTCTTGTTGCAGAGCACAGGCTCTAGGTACACGGGCTTCAGTAGTTGTGGCTCATGGGCTCTAGAGTTCAGGCTCAGTAGTTGTGGTGCATGGGCTTAGTTGCTCTGCAGCATAAGGGATCTTCCTGGACCAGGGCTCAAACCTGTGTCCCCTGCACTGGCAGGTGGATTCTTAACCACTGTGCCACCAGGGAAGCCCAACTCTTTTTGAATTATCAATTTTATGGCAAGGCAGAAGAAAAGTTAACGTTGATTAAGGCAAAGAAAAGTTAGAGTTGACTATTGTAGTCAGGGAAGGCTAGGTCAAGCTGTGGGAACACCCAATCCCCAAATCCTAGTTGGTTTAACACACAACAGTGGCTCATGCAAAGGCTGCTGTGGTTCGAGACACTGTCCTTCAAGTAGTGACCCAGTGATGTGGCTGCTTTTTTCTTACATTGGGGAGCTGATGGAATGTTTGATGAGACTTCCTGTCTCTGCTGAAACTGTAGAGCAAAAATCAGTATTATGTAGTTTAGTATGTTGATTGTCCTTCATTTTAATTTTGGTAAATACATACATAACAAGCTATGTGTTTTTACCTTCCTCCAAAAGCACTTTTCCCATTCTGCAAGTTAGCCATGGGAAAGTATGAACTGGCTTTGCTTAGCTCATTCTTAGAGTGTCTATTATTTTTACCATTACATGTTCAGGTTTTTAAATATTCAATTGATGCTGTAGACACACAGAGTTGAGAGTCTGGTTATTAGATTTCTTGCTTTTTGGCATCTTGCTTACATATCAGTATTGTTCCTTTCAGTGTTACTTAGTCTTTGTGACTGGTTAGTTTATGTGTAGATACTTAAACAAGAACTCTACATTTTTTTCTAAACATCACAAGTGCTTTCTCTTACCATGATTATTTTCTTTTTTGCATGAATCTCAATACCTTTATTCTGAATCACAAATTCCTGGGTGACTAAAATTCCTAGAGTTAAAATTAAATTGGGAAGGGGCTGACTACCAGAAAATAAACACCTGCTTTATTAATACAATAGCAACAGAAAGGGTTTCCAATTTTTAGAAGAAAAATAACATGAACCAGCACCACCTGGTGGGTGTTACAAGATGAAATGCCCACATTTATTGTTCTGAGAGCCCACTACCACCCTGCAGATGTTTCATCAAGGACAACTGCCATCAGAGCTGCTGCAAGAACGTGATTCTCACTGCAGCTAGCTTCACAGTCAGCTCCTCAAACAGAAGACTGAAATGATATATCATTCCTGTTTTAGAGGCTTTTGGTGTACAGAACTTCTCGATGTGGATAACACAGTCTTGCTTCTTGAATTTAAGGAACGCCATGAACCAATCTATCAAGTTTTCTGTGATACAGTCTGCCAGAGTGCTCTGCGAAGAATCTTTTTTTCCATTCCTACCATGTCTTGGTGAGAAGAGAGGAAAGGGTGGAAAGGCGCCAGTGTACTGATAGGCAATTCGGGTGATGCTCTGTGTTCCACTTCCTTTCTGTAGGCATTTCTTTTGGCAGCTGCAGCAGCTTGACTGGGGGAGGAAGAGGCAGCCCACCAATCACCTCCTCTTTAAGCCCTATTTTTTGCATTCATAGAAGAGATCTGTCTTAGAGCTCACAAAACTGACAATCTTTGGGCAGCCATCTCTGTCTTTCTCCTGGATGGTGCACTCCTTACAAAAATAGGCATCTGAAACTCTGGGGCCTCCATGGATCACACAGCGTCCCTGGTAAGAGCCATAGTTACATTCATCACACATGTGCACCAGGGTGCAGGGACACACATAGGAATCACAGATCACACACTTGCCATCACATCTTTCACACAGTCTTCCAATGGCAACACCAGCCTGCTTGCGGCAAAAGATCAAGTCCGGGTGATGTTTAGCCATAGCTCCCTCTATGCCACCCATGATTATTTTCTAAAAGACACTTGCCAAGTGAGAAATCTTCCCTGATTTTGTCACAGCTGACAGTCTCTATTGAAGAAAGATTCTCGTCTTTGTTATCAAGGGAGTGGTGCAAAGGTTATGAACACCGATAGCACTTCATAAGAGCAGCTGAACTTGGTATTTTGTGACGCCTAGTCTAAATCCGTGGTTACTAATTTTTCAGTTTTGTGAGTAGCACATTCACTCACAGTTCTTCACATGTTAATAAAGCCTCCAGTATTACCTCCTGCCTCTCCCTGCGTGTGAACACTTTGTTGGAAGGAAAGGAGCTAACCTTAAGCTGGTGTAGACCAAGTTCTTGGCTGGGGCCCCTATAACAAGACAGATTAACAAGAAAAAAAGCATACAAATGTATTTAATATAACTTTTACATGACACGAGAGCCTTAATAAGGAAACAAAGACTTGAAGAAGCGATTAAACCAGAGTGTTTTCACGCTAGGTTTGATGAAGAGTGGAGAGTCATGGAAAAATGCGATAGGATAACAGAGTATGAGCTAAGGGTAGTACACGGGAAAAGAGCAAGGCCTGTTCAGATTCCTTTCAGCATCCTTCTACCTTGGAAATAAGGGTGTTCCTTTCCTCCCTGAACAGGGAGGGCCCCTCTCCCATAAGGGTTTTGTGACCTACTTCAGGGGAAGTTCAGAAAGTCCTTCCTACATGTGACATTTCTTAAATTTTTTTCAGTTTATGCCAAGGTGCCATATCTTGGGGTAGGTTATCCTGAACACCATCAATGTTGTGAGTAAACATCCAGGAAGCTCATTAGTTTCAATTGTACTTGATGCTTTCCTTCTTGGGTTTCCTTACTCATCCTTCAGAAGTTCTCCGAGCAGGTATGGCCTTCTCTAATTTAAGAAATTCATAATGAATAAGTAGCAGATATAGTAAGCCACAAATGGCAATATTTTCTCCTAGCCTTGTGAATTCAACGCTTTGAGAACATAATTTTCCCTACAAAAAAGTTGGAGATGGAGTTTAGAGTCTTTAGCCTCTTGTATCTTTAAAATTAAAGATTAAAAAAAAATTTAAATTAAATTAAAAAGCAATATATTTTCATTGTAAAAATATTAGAAATGACAGATAAAGAGAATAAGGAAAAAATCCATCCTTAACTGCCACCACTCTCCTACACAAAAATAATTACTATCATCATATCTGTGTATATTTTTATGACCTTTTCTCTATAGGTATAAATATACCTATATAAATAATTTCTCAAGGTTGCAGGAATAGTATAGACACAATTTCATGTTTTCTTTTGCTTTTACATTTTATAAACTCTTTCCCATGTTTTTTACATAATCTTCATAGTTATTATTTTAGTGGCTAACACCATTATTTGAAATTAAGTTATTGTTAGAAGAAATGGATTCTTTGAGAAACATGTCCCCTTCTATCCTTTTAGTTTGAGCAGGGTTCTGGAATATATAGGACATTTTCCTCTCCGCCCTGGGCATGTGCTCACCCATTTCCTTATTCCCCTTTAACCTAATACTAGACATATTTTTTTCAATCAGGCATATGAATAATATTAGAAATTTATTTGGAAAGAAATAATAAAGGAAAGAAGTATTCTCTGAGGAGGATCTTTTTGCATAGGGTTGAAGACAGGGTTTTTCATTTTATCTGCCATTGGCTTCCAAATGAAAATAGAAAGAATGGCAGCTGTATTTTAACTACAGAATTGCGCATATATGGGTGTCTGAGGAACTATATGAAATAGCTTAGAAAATGATCATCAGTGCCTTGCACAGATTCATCACAGCGTGTGTACTTATTTAAGCATATTCTTGGGTACTGTGCATTCACATGGCCTGATTTGTAATATATGCCATTTTTTCCCCTGAGTTTGCATATCAGAGACGATGCCTTTTTTTTTCTCCCAGTACTGCTGCTTCTGCCTCTACCTGGGATTATGCAGATTCTGGTTTAAACCTCTTTATTCTTTTCTGCAAGTGCACAGCATGATGGGCTTCATTTCTGAGAGTAAATGATAATGGATTTCAGCTTTCACTAGTGACATTTGGAAACTACAAGTTTTTAATAATATGTGTGCCACACAGTGATAATGGTCACCCTGTTCCAAGGATGTGAAAATGTAAATAAAATAGCAGTGCTGTAAATATGTAGAGGCTAAATCTTAAAATGAAGGTGAGGGTCCTAATTATTTTAATGGAATCAATTTTATGATTTTTCAAGTGGGATGTAAAGGACAATCTTATCTATAGTGGGTACTTGGGATAATCAAGGGAAAGCTCTTAGAAAGGGTTTAATTTATTCTGTCAGATATTCAAGGCTATAAAACATTTCAACAAATCAAAGCCATCATTTGAGAAATAATAAAGATTAAAAGCCAACATCAGACACCACAAACTTGGGTCCTTCCTGCCCTTTAATCTGAATACCAGTTTTATATTAAATAAAGCGTGCTTATCATCGATTAGCATTTATTTCTGTCTCGCTGGGTATACAGTGCTTTTTGATGGTCTGGATGTAAAGGGACCCAATTTCTTGTCTAAAACAACTGAGTGTCTATCTTTTGTTGATAAACACAGTGTGTGAAGGTCGTAAAGAGAGAGTTTTGATAAATTTGTCAGACCTGGGCTTCATGGCTGCATCTGCAGAGGGAGGAGGGTCAAGGGTATCTGAAAAGAGCAGGGGTATTTCTCTAAAGAGCAATGACCTTGAGAGATAAGATCACTGAAACCTCAAATCCCAGTTTTGGATCTTGAGGTGAAGTAGCCTTTGCCTCATTCCTGAATTTCCATTTTCCTTATTCCCATTCAGTGCTGGCAGAGACTGGGAATCAGTTTCCTACCTTTACGAAAACCCAATTTATTGGGCTTCTCACTCCCACGTTACCTCTTCTGTAAGAGAAAGAGGAGGATTTTCTGCTCCAAATGCCTGGGGAGGACCCTTCCTCATTTCCTATTCCTGAATCATCTGGGCCTTTGCACTTGAGTATTGACTGGTGACAGTGACATCTCCACCTTGGTGTAATATGTCTTTCAAGTGAGAAGTCTTTCCTGGTCAATACTGAACCAATTTGCTCTGGCAGTCTAATTGAATGCCTCCTTCAGACAAATGGGTCACTGGGGGAAAGGGTAAAACCTTGATATGCAGATCTCAGTCGAAGCCCCAGAGAAGGCCGTTTAAAAAAAATATATATTCCTCTTGAGAAGCAGCCTATGTAATGAAAACAGTGCTAGTTATTTGCACAGCAAAATGGACATAAATCAATGTGTTTACATCTTTCTTTTTGTTGGACTACTATCTTACTTTAACTTGATCCCTGGAGATAGAGTGAGATGGACAGACAAACAGACAGAAACAGAGAGAAGAGAGAGACCAAAGCTCTAGCATGACCCCTAGGATGAGAAACTTCTTGCCTTAAAATTTGGGGTATGTTGATCTCTTTTTTAGAATTCACACCATTTCCATATAGCAAATTACATTGATGTTTAAATTGTTTGATATCCTTAATATTAATAAAATACAGCTTTTTCCTAAGATGATTGTGTTTTTTTCTCAGTGTTCCTTTGAGGGTTTATAAGAAGAAAGGGGCAGGTGAGTGCCCAGCATTGTGTTAGCTTGTGTCTAAAAGCTGTCTTAGTCCTTACTCCAGCCCTATGAGAAGAGTAATCCCTGATTTACAGAGAAGGAAACTCACTCAGAGAGCTTGGTAACTTGCCCAAGGTCATTTAGTTACTTGTCAGTATGAACCAAACTCTGGTATCTCCAAGGCCAGTGTTTCTTTTCCCATAGGGTTGGATTTTGAATCACTTTAAAAAAATAATATCTTGGGGACCATTGTTATCTTATTCATCTTTTTACCTACCTGGTATGAAAATGTATACATATTTTGTATGTTAGTTTCCTGTTGCTGCTGTAACTAATTGTCTAAAACTTAGTGGCTTTAAACAAAACAAATTTATTATTTTTCAGTTCTGGAGGTCAGAGTCCAAAAATGGATCTTACTGGGCTAAAATCAAGGTGCTGACAGGCTTGCGATCCTATCTGGAGGCTGTAGGGGAGAAGCTGCTTTCTCACCTTTTCCAGCTTCTAGAAGCTGCCCTCACTTCTTGGCTCATGGCCCCTTCCTTCCTCTTCAAAGCCAGCAATGACCCGTTGAGTCTTTCTCACTTTGTATCAGTCTGACTTCTGCTTTTGTCATTGCTGTATCAGTCTGACTTCTGCTTTTGTCATTGCTGTATCAGTCTGACTTCTGCTTTTGTCATTGCTGTGATTACGTTGGGTCCAACCGGATAATCCAGGATAATCTTCACAGCTCAAGGTCAGCTGACTAACAACCGTAATGCCATCAGCAACCTTAATTCCCCCTTGCTATGTAGCCTGACATAGTCATAGTCAGGGGAGTAGAACATGGACATCTTTGGGGGACCATTATTCTGCCCACCGTATGTTATGAAATCTTTTAACAGAATAACACAGTAGTGAGAGATTCAGGATTTGAAGTCAGATTGCCTGAGTTCAAGTCCTAGCCTACTGCTTTCTCACTGTGTGGTCTGGGGCAAATCAATTACATTCTCTGTGCCTTGGCATTCTCATCTATGAAATGGGAATACCAATTTGTGGTAGAGATTGAGATAATGTATACAGAATGTTCAACATTACTAGCACATGGCATACAGTAGATGTCCAATAATTCTTGGCTGTTATTGTTTATGAAACAGTACATGGGTGCATGGTACATTGTGCTGTACAAAAGGTTTCACAGGTATTATTTTGTTAGATTTTCCACTGCTCTGGCACTTACTGCTTTTTTTTTTAAACATCTTTATTTGAGTATAATTGCTTTACAATGGTGTGTTAGTTTCTGCTTTATAACAAAGTGAATCAGTTATACATATACATATGTTCCCATATCTCTTCCCTCTTGCATCTCCTTCCCTCCCACCCTCCCTATCCCACCCCTCTAGGTGGTCACAAAGCACCCAGCTGATCTCCCTGTGCTATGCGGCCGCTTCCCACTAGCTATCTATTTAACTTTTGGTAGTGTATATATGCCCATGCCACTCTCTCACTTTGTCACAGCTTACCCTTCCCCCTCCCCATATCCTCAAGCCCATTCTCTAGTAGGTCTGTGTCTTTATTCCCGTCTTATCCCTAGGTTCTTCATGACTTTTTTTTCTTAGATTCCATATGTATGTGTTAGCATATGGTATTTCTTTTCTCTTTTTGACTTACTTCACTCTGTATGACAGACTCTAGGTCCATCCACCTCACTACAAATAACTCAATTTTGTTTCTTTTTATGGCTGAGTAATATTCCATTGTATATATGTGCCACATCTTTTTTGTCCATTCATCTGTTGATGGACACTTAGGTTGCTTCCATGTCCTGGCTATTGTAAATAGAGCTGCAATGAACATTTTGGTACATGACTCTTTTTGAATTTTGGTTTTCTCAGGGTATATGCCCAGTAGTGGGATTGCTGGGTCATATGATAGTTCTATTTTTAGTTTTTTAAGGAACCTCCATACTGTTCTCCATAGTGTCTGTATCAATCTACATTCCCACCAACAGTGCAAGAGTGTTCCCTTTTCCCCACACCCTCTCCAGCATTTATTGTTTCTAGATTTTTTTTTTTCTTTTTTTTGCGGTACGCAGGCCTCTCACTGCTGTGGCCTCTCCCGTTGTGGAGCACAGGCTCTGGACGCACAGGCCCAGCAGCCATGGCTCACAGGCCCAGCCACTCCGCGGCATGTGGGATCTTCCCGGACCGGGGCACGAACCCCTGTCCCCTGCATCGGCAGGTGGACTCTCAACCACTGAGCCACCAGGGAAGCCCCTGTTTCTAGATTTTTTTGATGATGGCAATTCTGACCGGTGTGAGATGATATCTCATTGTAGTTTTGATTTGCATTTCTCTAACGATTAATGATGTTGAGCATTGTTTCATGTGTTTGTTGGCAATCTGTATGTCTTATTTGGAGAAATGTCTATTTAGGTCTTCTGCCCATTTTTCGATTGGGTTGTTTGTTTTTTTGATATTGAGCTGCATGAGCTGCTTGTAAATTTTGGAGGTTAATCCTTTGTCAGTTGCTTCATTTGCAAATATTTTCTCCCATTCTGAGGGTTGTCTTTTGGTCTTGTTTATGGTTTCCTTTACTGTGCAAAAGCTTTTAAGTTTCATTAGGTCCCATTTGTTTATTTTTGTTTTTATTTCCATTTCTCTAGGAGGTGGGTCAAAAAGGCTTTTGCTGTGATTTACGTCATAGAGTGTTCTGCCTATGTTTTCCTCTAAGAGTTTGACAGTGTCTGGCCTTACATTTAGGTCTTTAATCCATTTTGAGTTTATTTTTGTGTATGGTGTTAGGGAGTGTTCTAATTTCATAATTTTACACGTACCTGTCCACTTTTCCCAGCACCACTTATTGAAGAGGCTGTCTTTTCTCCACTGTATGTTCTTGCCTCCTTTATCAAAGATAAGGTGACCATATGTGTGTGCGTTTATCTCTGGGCTTTCTTTCCTGTTCCATTTATCTATATTTCTGTTTTTGTGCCAGTATCATACTGTCTTGATTACTGTAGCTTTGTAGTATAGTCTGAAGTCAGGGAGTCTGATTCCTCCAGCTCCATTTTTCTTTCTCAAGTTTTCTTTGGCTATTTGAGGTCTTTTGTGTTTCCATACAAATTGTGAAATTTTTTGTTCTCGTTCTGTGAAAAATGCCAGTGGTAGTTTGATAGGGATTGCATTAAATCTGTAGATTGCTTTGGATAGTAGAGTCATTTTCACCATGTTGATTCTTCTAATCCAAGAACATGGTATATCTCTCCATCTATTTGGATCATCTTTAATTTCTTTCATCAGTGTCTTATAATTTTCTGCATACAGGTCTTTTGTCTCCTTAGGTAGGTTTATTCTTAGGGCACTTACTGTTAATACATTTGTAGTTTATTGTGAAGTTATTTTTAATCCAAGTTGAACTTGTAAAAAAATGGCTTAAAATTAAAGGGAATTTAGGGGGAAATCCACTTTTTAAAACTTCATTTTAGTTTTTTAATACTTCTAAGTCTTTACCTACACACATTCTACAGTTATTTATGAGCTTCTAGAAAGTAGAGACTGTGTTTTTGTTCATTCTCTAGGCACTGGCTTGAACATAATTAGCATGTAATGAATGCAGATAAATGCCTGAAGGAATCCAAAGAGGCTGAAATGGCCAGAGGTGAGGGCGTAGGCTGGGAAGTGCTGAGGCTTTTGCATTCTCTCACTTTTTTTGCTGCATTGAAAGTCCCCCTAGTGGGTACCTTGACCTTGATGTGTTTAAACTTTTCAACTCATTGAGGACATAGCAACTTACTAAGAGCTGCCTTGATCAAATAGGCATGAATTTGATGAATTTGCCTTTAGCCATGTGCAGGTAACAGAAAACTGGTCTCAAATTGACTAAAACAATGAGGCATTTATCAGCTCATGTAACTGAGAACTCACAGAGGTAGGTCAGGCTTCAGGTCAGGCTGGAGCCAGTGGTTCATAGAGTCCATCATTTTGTCGCTTCCTTCCTCTTCTCTGTTTTCATTATGCCTTGTGTGGTTTGCCACAAGATGGCTGCTAGCAGCTTCTGGTGGCTCTATGCTTCCTTACTTATGTCCTGCAGGGGTAGACAGCACAACTTTCAGTAGCAGTCACAAGAGAGCAAAGAACTATGTTTCTTAGAAGCCTCCAAGAAGGAGTTCTCCATATCTCATTGGCTGGGGTGGAATCTCACCTTCTTGTGACATCCCTGAAACAATCACAGTGGCCAAGGTAGAGCAGTGTGTTGATCAGTTTATACCAATTAGAGGTCACCAAGAACCACTGTGTGTGTGTGTGTGTGTGTGTGTTCAGCTTTTTCCTAAAAAGTTGCCAGATGAAATATAGGACAGAAAAAGTACTCAAGTTGCATGGGGGAGAGGAGGATTCTGAGCAGCCAAACCCAGCAAAAATGGAAACAGCTCAGCACATCTGAGGGTGTAAAAGAAGAAATTCTTCTCCTAGGTAGTGAAACCTGGCGGAGTTGGGGTCCTAGTCTCTTATACCGTTATAAGCAGGTCTCTTGAGTCATCCTTCTTGCTCATCATCTTGTTGATTTATGGAGCATTTCCTAAAGCTTTTGAGTTTTCCTGTTAGAGTGTAAGTAAGTGCTTCATTATTCATTTGCAAGGATTTATCCGACAACTACTCATGAGAGCTGCTCTTCTAAGCACTGGGGAATTCAGAAGTGAACAAAACATAGCCCCAAACTTTAAGGATCTTACCACCAATAGGAGAATAGAGCCCCTAAGCTTCAGGATCCTTGGTTAGTTTCAAGGGTAAAACCTTGTTAGAGTCTCAGTCTGACTATAATTGGGTCAAGAAAGCTACTTGTACAGGAGCATGAAGAACCCACTCACTTATCTCAAAGGGAGCAATTTAGGGAAGGACTCAAGTATTGTGGATGAAAGGTGGACAGTCAGTAACAGAGACAGATGCTGTTTAAACCTCTCATACTAAAGTCATAAACATAAGGTGGCTGGGAGCAGGACGGGGTGATTGAGACTGGGATGCAGAGAGAGGTGGAAGCCTGAAATGCATTCCATGGGGGCCTGGTGTGAACTGAATTGAAAGTGGTTTGAAACCATGCAGTTACATCACAGTTCATGACCTCTATTGGGAGGTCCTAGAGAGGAACCTAGGATCGAATCTGTCAATTAAAATCCTATTTTCTCTCCAAGAAGTAGGCCCTCTGGGTCATCCTGTGAGCTTCCACTGATGATGCACTTCACATTTTAACTGCTTTCTCTCTAAATAACTACCTCCCTACGGTGGAAGATGTGGATCCCTTGGTGCATACAAAACTTACTTTAAGCAATGAATCGACTTCCTACAGATCAGTTCAGGAAAGCCCACAGGGCAGGGTCTAGCTGGGGGCAAGGCCTAGGGTTTCATCAGGTTGCTTAGACTGTATCCACTCAAGTGGTTGCCATTTTTTCCTCAATTTTGTAATGTTTGAGTGCTAGAAGAACAGAGGAAGCCTAAATATATTGAAACACATTTATTAAATTTAACACATTACATTCAAAGAAAAATAAGATGACCCACATGAATGGTATTTTTAGTAGTTATTATACATATGACAGTTAGTCATAGTGGAATTTTTTGCCAGTTATTCTAATTAGTATTATTTTGACATAGCCAGACCAGTTTTGGGTGTTCTCTTTGCTTTGTTAGTTTTCCAATATCCATAAATAGCATTACTGTTTCTTGGGATTATTGAAGGGAGCCCATTAAATAAAACCCTTTGTCCTGCCTGAGTGCTAAGAAAAGTAAGAATTAAGACAACAGAGTAAAATAGATGAGAGCTCATCTTTAGTTACTCATAAAGGCTCAGTTGGAGGATATATTTAATCCTACTTTCCCACCTGGTCATGGGCTGTGCTGAACCATGGCCGACTCTCTGTGGGTGGGGCAGGGATGGAGGAGAAGGGATGTCAGGGCATGACTTGGGGCTGCCCTGGAGGAACACAAAGGAAGCAAGAGGTATAAAGGAAGAGCTGAACTGAACATGTCCAGTTTATTCCTTCAAATTTATCAATCAGATAGGTTACTCTCAGAGAGGTCATGGGTGTTACACTGAATGAGTTTCCTTCATCAGGAATAGAGAAGAAGTATTCCCTTTAACTTTGTAAACAGTTTTTCTAGATGCTTTGTATAGTTTAATCCTCTCTTTATATACTGACTCAACCATACTGTCATCCAAAGACAAGATCTTGGATTTAAAACAGCCATAGTATTTCCTTTATCCTCTATCATCCTTTCTTCTACCCCATTCCTCCTCCTCTTACACTAAATCTGGCCCCGGAGCTCAGGCTTCTGGGGGTCCTCTTCTATATTTATTTAAATTATGTATATTAAATCCCATATTTAATCCCATTCAGGAGGTTCATAGCTTGTCATGTGCCAGTCATTTTATATACGTTATCCCATATAATCCACAACAAACCTGGGGAACAGGATTTATTCTCATTTCTAGATGCAGAAACTATCTCTCAGAGAGGGTAATTCATCCAAGGTTAAAGAGATAGTAAGTAGTGAAAACAGGATTCATGTCCCTTCACTCCAGAGCCTGAGTCCCTTCACTCCAAAGCCAAGCACTTTGTTCTAGTCTTGGCAGTAGTGAAGAATGGGCGTGAGTCTGAGATGAAATGCATCTGCATGAAATGAACAAGGTCACATGGGTCTTTGGTAGAGGTGGGTACAGGAAAGAGCATAGTTGGACATGGAGCTCTCTGAAAAGGTGGAGGGAAGGTGAGAGAAAAGTAATTTGCATTTTTAATATAGGCATCTGTCCTCCTAACCCTACTCTATGTGGAGAGAAGTTAGAAGCTGGGCAGGCTACAGAGTTAACTTTTCTAACTTTCCTGTATGCCGTAGGACTTGGACTTGGGAAAGTCTTGATTTGGCTTTGGGTGGCAGCCCTGGGGCTGTGATGTTCAGGTGTGTCAACAGTTGAGTTCAGTAGTTTTTTGACCTACTTTTCTTAGACAGGGATCTGTTTTCCACTGGTGGCCTCCAAAGGCCTCTTCTCTCCTAGGACACCTCTTCCCTACCCTCCTCCCTTTCCTCAGGCCAGGAAGCTGGTGGGAGAGGAGTGTGTTTCAGCCTGCAGTGCTAAGAACTCTTATGGTCCACGGTTAATAGGGCTTCTCTGTTGCTGATGGAGGAGAGGGAAAAGAAAGTGTGTATTCTATTTTCCTTTCTTGGGGAGTGGATAGCTGTGCCCTTGCCTGACTGTTTTTGAGGACCTATGGTTTCCTGCCCGTCTTTGTCTCTGGAACAGAATGTTTTCCTTTACTTTCTTCTGGGTTGATAATGCCATAAGCCTTGTCTTACTTTTTTCTCTGGGAGTGCTGTGTGTGCCACACCGCCCCTGTCACCACTAAACTAAATATTAAGACAATCAGTCATTCAGTTCCCATCTGCCTATAGCAGTGCACTAGGAATAGTCACCAGGTTGACTGTAGCATGTGAACAGAATTTGCTTTTTTGATTCAACAGAAACTTTCAGGTGTTATAGCTCAGGGATAATGTGCTGGTATATTTATAATAACTAGTTTTCTTCTTTCCCACTTATGTGGATACCTGATTAGAATAATAAACATCTCACCCAGAATTATGGGCAAGATCCTAAGCTTGTAGTGTGACAATGACTAAATACTTGGCTGAGACTTATGAAATCCAGTGGTAATTTACTGGTCTGTTATATGCTATGGGCCTGAGTTACATCATGAAATTATTAATTACAGAGGGGTGGAAAAAGGAGATTTTAGAATATTATTGACAGTGTTTCTGAAATACTTGGAATTTCCCAAAGCAGGATCTTATTGCTTGATCTCTGGTCCATTTGTACTTCTATGGTCCATTGGCCTTTGTAGATTTATTCATTTTTCCTGTTTATACTAAAAAGTAAAATAAATAAAATAAAGCACTAAACATCCATTTTCTTCATTTCCACACTACCCAAAGAGACTACACAGTAAGTACTCTAGGAAACTTATCTTGATTTAAAATTCTATCAGTAAACGTGAGAAAGAAAAAGAAAACCAGTTTTGATTGATTTCTTTCATTCTGCATCCATCTCCTTTACAAACAAACTGGAAACTCTGACAGGATTCTATTCCACTGATTTTTTTTCTTGATGAGGGAGTCCATCAGTCATTTCTTTAAAATTGTATCTTTGAGATATCTGTGTTGTTCATGAAGTACTTATGAGTTTTGTCCTTGAACTGATTCCCAAGCAGGAACTCACTCACAGACTTCAGTAGAAGTATGTAACCCACATGTCCTTGAGTTTGGCAGGACCACTGGAAAGGTGTTCACATGTTATGTACAATATATATTTTATAAGGCACCTTAGTGCCATTTCATAGATTGAAATGGGCAAGGTGATCCTGGTCAAGAACATATAGATTGTTGCTAGCTGGGGCTGGAGACGTTTGGTATATGTTTAGCTTGAAGTTTCCCTATCACCAAAGAATAGTTTGACTCAATTTTCTTTGTATACTTGCAAAGATGAGAAAAAGTTGGGGGGAAATTCTTTAACTTTCCAGACAGTCCCTTGTCATCTTTCCTGTTAAGAATAGCTCATATTTCTTGAGAGCTAAGTATGCGCTAGCCCTTGCACTAAATGCATGGGTACACTGGTAAATGTTAAACAATCAGCTCTCAATAATTTAAAAAAAAAGTTCTACTTTGTAGCATCTGCCTGTTTCTGTGGTGTAAATACTCCCACCACGACCAGTGCCAGGCCATATGTGTGATGTCACTGAAGGGAGACTTGGGAAGAGGTGCTGCCCAAAGGCTCTTGTGAGCTAAAAGGAGTCGAGTCCAGCACACCCCCAGCTAAATGTTTTACAAAATGTGCTAACTCTCACAACAAGTCTATGATTTGGGTACTGTAACAGCCTCGTTTCAAAGATGAGAACACTGAAGCCCTGAGAGGTGAATTAACTTACCCACATTACACAGCTAGCATGTAGGACAGCTAGGATGTGCACACAGCAACACGGCTCCAGAACCTGTGCCCTTAACCACAGTGCTGTATCACCTGCAGTCTTTGTGGTGATTTCGCCTTCAGTTCAGGAAGTTCATGGAAGTGCTGTTTAGGAATATGAGGTGGCTGAGTGTGAAACCCATAAAGTAGAAAATATTGGTATCAATCTATACATTCATACCTGTGTAAGTTCATCTCTGTAAATAGGTAGTGGTTATGAGGGGCCATCATTTGGGGGCTAGTTAGTGCTCACCTGGGGAAAAGCCTTTAAAAGTAAGTAAAAACCATCTCAAGACAGAGCGTATGAGTAGAAATGTCGAGGATGGGGAGACCCTGTGGATGGATGGTGACGACAAGAAGTAAGGTTCTGTGAACGGAGACAGACAGCCCAGGCTCCTGGCTGTGAGTCAAATGCCACCAAACTGGAACAGCTTCATGGAGCACTTCTACCTGGATTTCCTAGAGGAATGCTTCTGCTTGTCGGCTCACCTACCAGTGAGCTTCAGAGAGCAGCTTGGACTCAACATACCGTAAGTGAGTGTGTCTCCATTATTTGAGCCATGAACTCTAAGAAAAGCTAATATGCCCCCTTAGTAACCCCTGTTTTTTTCCTTGATGATGCAGTTTTCTTCTATGGGTGTAGTTATGTAAGAAGAATTTTTTTTTTTTTTTTTAGAGGAGCCTGAAAGAAAACACTCTTTCTGTGCTCACAAGACTTCTCACACCAGATAGCTTCCCCCCCACCCCCCCGCACCATGCAGTTCTCCAATTTTCAGCAGACACCAACTGGGTATCCTACAGTTTCGCTCAATTTTGACACTAAACTGCCCGGAATTAGCTAAAGACAGGCTAAGGACTCAGTCCCACAAGACTGTCCCCCACTTTGGTTGCAACTAACTGGCTGTAAATTGGGGGCTCCCACAACCCCCTCCTCAGGTTTGATAGTTTGCTAGAGCAGCTCATGGAACTCAGGAAAGTGTTTTACTTATTATTACTGGCTTATTATTAAGGATACAGCTCATGAACAGCCAAATGGAATAGATGGTTGGGCAAGGTATGGGGTGGGTTTACATGGAGACTCTACAGCCCCCAGTTTTTTTTTTTTTTTTTTTTTGCGGTACGCGGGCCTCTCACTGTTGTGGCCTCTCCCGTTGAGGAGCACAGGCTCCAGACGCACAGGCTCAGCGGCCATGGCTCACAGGCCCAGCCGCTCCGCGGCATGTGGGATCTTCCCGGACCGGGGCACGAACCCGTGTCCCCTGCATTGGCAGGCGGACTCTCAACCACTGCGCCACCAGGGAAGCCCCTTCTACAGCCCCTTTGGATGCACCACCCTCCCTGCACCTGTATGTGTCCACAGACCTGGCAGCACTCCAGACTCCTGCCTTTAGAGTTTTTATGTAGGCACGACTGATTAAATCATTGGCCATTGATGATTAACTCAGTCTTCAGTCTCTCCTCTCTGAAGGTTGGGGGCTGGAGCTGAAAATCCCAGCCCTCGAATCTCCTTGTTGGTTCCTGTTGGTTCCATCCTCCAAGAGTCACCTCATTAGCAGAAACTCAGGTACCGCTGAAAAGAGCTTGTTACGAATAACAAAATACACTCCTCTCAGCGCTATCACTCAGGACATTCCAAGGGTTTTTGGAGGTCTGTGCCAGGAATGGGAGATGAAGACCAAGCAGTGTTTCTTATTATATCACAACATCACAGAGCCTTTTCTCTGATTTAGGCAAAAGGGTCTGTAAAAAAGAAAATTCTTACTGATCATAATTACTGTTTTTGACATTCAAAGTCCATACAATCACGCTGGTAAAATCCAGATGTCCCTCAAGGGAAATTGTTTCCTGGTCACCTCTGGCTTCTAGTTCTGTTTGTAAATCAGCCCCTCACTGTTTCACCTGTGCTGTCCCACTATTGCCTGAACTCTAGTTTTCTTCCATTTTCTCGGTTTTCTGTTTCTCAATTTTTCTTTACTGGCTCAGCTACTCTTAAAAGTTCTCCTATTTCATTGTGTGGTTTTCTCTACCTACCACCTTCAAAGTCAGCTCCAGGCCTCTCTCTGCAAACTAAAGACCCATTAGTATACTCTGAAAAGCTTGGGCCTTTCTTCCTTCTCTAGTCATCTTTAATAGAGAAGAAACAGTGCAGAACAGATCCTCACTGATATGAAATATCCACCCATGTATTCCCCCATCCCCTACCCTCCACTCCCCTGAGTAGAACTGGCTTGCTCACTTTGGTTCTGGTAATATTTAATTTGATTTTCCATTTTCACATGGAACAAATATAATTCTAGAATTTGCTCAAATGCAGTTTGGCTGTAGAATAAGTAGTCACGATATGGCAGATAAAATCATTGCTTAGTGTGATTGTCTAACTACACAATCTGTTCTGTCCCTCAGGGGCTCAGCCTCATTTGTGTTTTCTTATCTCAGTACTGGTTTTATACTTTAAATCAATCCATTAGCATAAAGGTAGGTTTGCTAGAATATAGATTATAGAATTGTCTGGCAAGAAGCAGTCTGTCCAGGTATGTTTGGCGGGTGGGTTCCTTTTGTGAACAGGCCGAAGCCAACTTGGATATGCTTTGGGGTAGATATCAGTAGCCCCTACTAGTGAGAAGGGCATGATGATTAGACACCTCTCCCCTCCAACACACACAGACTCTTGATGCCAGGTTATAATGAATTATACTGAATTCTTCCCTACATGAAGATGCTTATTAGCAAGCACAGTCGTACAGATTGTTCTGCAGGTAGATGAAGCTCCAGTTCTCTCCTTTTTGGTCACCTGAAAGGTTTACCTTTCTTACCTTTTGCAGGAAAGGTTTACCTGAGGCAAGTGTGGCACTACTGCAGTGTCAGGATTCAGTGAACTGTGGGGAAAGTAAAAATCCTCTGACCCACTGGCTGGGCACAGGATGTTTAGAGATTAGGTGGCAACTACAGGATTTATTATATTACTCTACTGTTTTCATGTGTATCTAGGTGAGTGTCCCAAATCATCTGTTCTGAATAATTCTAATTTCACCAATGGTAACCCATTTCTAGCATCTGTTTTGCTAATTAACAAGCCATTAATTTCACCAATGAAAACCCTTTTCAATACTTGTTAAGCCAGTTGTCAAAACCTCTGGTGTTGATCAGCGATAAGGATAGATGAAGGCTTGTAGAAGTTGCCTCTGATTAAATGGTACCAGGCTGACTACCCCTGGAGTATGAATTTCTAATTAGGGTAACTGTAGTTAGATTGTAGTTTAAACTAACAGTGATACAATACCATGCTGTAAACAAGTAGGAGTTGTGAGGGGAATATCTCTTGTCCCAAGATATTCAAGTATTTTGAATGTTCTTTCTAATCACTGGGCATCCTTACTCCTCCCTTCCAAAGAATGTCTCCTAGACTACAGAGAAAAGTGACAACTTTCCTTTCTCAGTGGTGCAAACAAAGAAGAGCAGAGTGCACTGTTGTAAATAACATGAATGGAGACAGTCTGGTTTGATAGAAATACATTTGCAGCCATTGTAATGGATGAAATTGTAGAACTTTATAAAGGGATAGGTATCTACTTTTCTGGCATGTAAACTTGGTCTCCTTAATGTAGTAAAAAAAATACTAGAAAAATGCAGAAAATAAATCCCCAGAAACCTCAAAGTGGTTCCTTGTTTCTCATTTTTTTGTGGTAAATATTGCTCACAATTTGCAGACCAAATAAATGCATAGCAACTTGAAACTCTGACCCCCATTAAGTCTGTTTTTTTCTTGGTAATTTTGTGTGCCAGTTCAGACAAACTGATGGCTTGTCCCATTAAGGAGAAAAAGACAAATAAAGGGAATAGATGATAAACCTTCCTAACCAACCTGAAAAATAAAATATTCATGGAAACTAGGGTTCTTAATTAGCCAAGAGCCATGAAAAACAAGTTTATGAAAGACCACTTGAAAATTAGGATTGCAAACACATCTGAATTTTTACATTGTTCAAGGTAGATAGCAAATTAATTTCCCTAGTTAGGATCTCTAGCAACTCAGTGATAAAAAACCTTATGTCAAGTTCTTTGGGAGGATTTGGATATGAGTTAATGATTTTGTTGATACTCGTGTCCTAGAGAACAGGGTTCAAATTATGATGTACGTTATTTTAAAGACAGATGTGAATGAATGGGTTACTATCAGTCATGGTGGACTGCTTATTCTTGGAATAATTCTACACTTTGTAGATGCCACATCTTTGAATATATTTCCTCTAGCCTGTACTGTTTTATTCTTGCTCTCACTCTGACCTCTCCAATCTGAACTATATAATTTTTATCGTGCTAAGTTTAGGATTTCTTCGACAATAGGATAGTGAAGCCAGGGAGGAGACTTGGATTTGGATCTGTATCAATTCTGAGTCTTTGAAGTAGGGTCAGAGGGACAGATCCAACTGCAAGTGCTGGGAAGTAGGTAAGTGTGGTAAGTTAAACATGGTACTGAGTGAGGAGGGTAACGAAAAGATAATAGTCTGTGAAACAGGGTTAGGAAGGATACAGCCCTTGTACCACCAGCCCTACCCTTCCATGCCAAGAATAGCTATCACTAATTGATCATGACATCCTATTTTCTGGAACCTAGACAAGGCCTTGGACTTCTTTCCAACAAAGTATTCTAGGCACCCAGTACACTGGAATGAATCGATATTTGTGGTCTAATTGGATGACCCATGTGGGGCATAAGAAACTACAGAGCAGGCAATATCTGAAACAGCAGACAAACAGGCCATAGGCATTGTTGGAGCAGGCTCCTGAACTAAGTGGCTTGGAATGCTAGTCCTTTGGAGAGTGACAAGCAAAAGCAAGGCATGGAGCCCTCCATTGTTAAGGGTCTGGGATGTGGGCAGGTAACCAAGCTGGGAAACAGGGCAGGGTTCTTGAACTAGTGGAGCCAAGGGCTCAAGAAGAAAGAAAAGTCCTGTTATCAGGACTGGGGAGCAACACTGAAGCTGGTTGACTGCAAGGGGAGCTTGGCGCTATTCCCTGGAGTAACGGGAGAGAAAGGGGAGAGAGAAAAAACCCATCTTCATTGGGTGCCTGCTGTGTGCCAGGGACTGTTTGGTCCTTCACAGACTTGATCTGATTTCACAGGCAGCTTCCGTAATCCCTTCTGCTTAAGAGTAGATTTATTACTGGGCTGGATCCAGGCCAAGCTGCAGAGCCTAGTGCCAGGCCAGAGCCGTCACTTGTCACCTACACTCATTACTTGTCTTTTGAAATCCCCAGCTGGATTTTAAGCATTTGAGGGAATGCTTCTCTGTATTCTCCTTGGTGTCCTACTTGCTTTAGGCACTCAGTAAATATTTGTTAACTGATTACTGTATCCTGGTACATGCGACCTCTGCATTAGAAGAAACCTATTTCTGGGGATTGTGTCTCTGAGACCAAATCCTGATTGTCCTTGCACCACTATCTTATGAGGTCATTGAATGAGTAGGTAACAACAGGAAGAAGTGAAGTCCAGATCTAAATATCTCATAAGTGATTGGACAGAATCCACCCAATGGACGATCTCCACACTAACCTTCTATGTAAGGAAGTGTCTGGGCTGAAAACTACAAAAGTCATGAAAGGAAACAGTATAGAATTCTTACCACCTCTCTAAGCTGGGACTTCACAAGTCCCAGGATATGTCCTCCACACCCCCTCTTCAACTCAGTGTATCTTTTGTGTTGTCTGAAATTCCCATAGTGCTTACCTGCATCTTTGAGTCAAATCCACGAGAGTATATGTTAAAATACAGTCATCGTCTGAAGATTTAAATTAAACCAGTCCTCTGTTTTACAAAATCAAGATTTTATTACTCTTTCTATAGGGGCTGTCAGGTGTGGCAAAATTATTTGAGAGGATACTTGTGTCTAAATTAAAAATAACCCTAAAAGACAGGCCCAATCACCATTTCTCAATCTGGACCATCTCCCATTAGATATCCATGGTGGGTACTGAGACATGCAGGTGAAATAACAGGGGCTTTGGGTAGTTTTACTTTGCCACTTACTTATTTGGGCAAGGTAATTAACCTCTCTGATTCTTGGTTTCTTTGTCTCTAAAATGAGGATAACAATGCCTGCATGCACAATTTTTATAAGGATTTAAGAGAATGATACAAACTGTGCATGTAGTAGATGTCCAATAAAATGTGGGTGTTATTACTAAACTTTTGATTGGTTCTTGGCAATTAGGAGATGAACCTCTTCTCGTCTGTTTTGATTCTTTTCTGACTTTTCCTTTATCCAAAAACCAAATCAACAAACAAAATACAAAGTCATTGTGATACATTTTTTGTTCTCTTTATTAATTGGATATGGAAGTATTTGTCATTTATTCTTTTATCTCTCAGGCAACATGTACCATAATGTATGTGCAAATGCAAACATTTACGTATATGCTTATAGTTAGAGCATTTTATACAAACCATTAGGGAATTCACAGTAGAAAGACAAGGGCAAGATGTGTCTTTGATCTACAGATGCTGCTGAAAGAAGCAAACGTGAATCCCAAAATGAAAATGTTGAGGATGTCTCCCTACCACACCCCCATCTCTGCCATGTTCTTCCTTTAAAATTACAGTTTTGAGTATTTGTTCTAGCTTTCAGCCATCTTTCAGTCCTAAGTGATCTTCTTATTTAGGAGCTGTCTCTCATCTCTCTTGGGCAACCATGACAAATCAGAGTGAGATGTACTAAGGCAATTCTAACCCAACAGCATCTTGGTACACCTTTTTCACTTAAAGAAGAATATAAACTCATGATAAAAGAGAGCCTGCTATGTTGTATGTATATGTGTGTGGCCCTAGTCACTATAGAACTGTTTAAGATTCTGCAAAAATATTTTTACAAGCTTAGTTTCAGTTACTATAATCACGACAATAAATTTTCACGCCCTGGCACCTATTAAATTAGCAACCAAGTTCTTTTCTTGAGCTATTATTCAAATGGATTCAGTTTGCATTCAAATTAATCTCAAGATCATAGAAATTAACAATGGGAAAAGTACATTAAATCACCTAGTCTATTTCTTTGCTAGGGGAGAATTGATCTTTACATCATAATCTCTAGTGCTTTGTCCAGTCTGTTTTAAATGTCTTGAATAAGTATTATTCTGATTCTGGGTGGTCATCTCATCAAATTCCAGGGGAAATTCTTTTTCACAGCCTACTAGGATATATATGGATTTTCCGATGCTGTGCAATTTGCCAGTGTTCAGAGCTGCCAGGAATCAGGCAATGAATTTTTCAGAAGAGTATGTGTGTGCATGTGTGCAGGTACGTGTATGTGTGTGTGTGTGTGTGTGTGTGTGCATGCGCATATTGAGGGGGGTTGGGTAGGCCACGTGAGGGGGAGAGAAAGACAAAAAGAGGACATCCTGAGAAGGATGGTACGTTTGATTATATTTGAGATTTGACAGTTGTTTGTTTTCATTTTGTAATATCCTGAGCGGCTTGGGGAATTCAAGGGAGAAGTTGATATAATCACAAAGCCAAGAGAGAGGCAATGTAATTTGAGTAGTAATTGTGAAGTCTTTATGAGGTCAAATATCTAGAAGCCAAATAAAAAAATCTTTACCTTTAGAGTATATTTTATTAATCTTACATAGGGATAGTTTAAGTTATAGGCTCTAAAGTAGAAAGAGTGTAGACATTCTAATGTTAGCTATTTTTCTGTCTTTATAATTCAGTTGCAGCATTACAGTTAGACAAACAGGAAGGTAGATAGGCAGACAGACAGACAGACAGATAGGTGGAATAAGTTTCTATATTCACCATCCAGCTCAAGAAACAGAACATTAGTACAATGAACCCTTTCTTTTTTTAAATTGAACTATAGTTGATTTATAGTGTTGTGTTAATTACTGCTGTACAGCAAAGTGATTCAGTTATACACACATATATATATATATATATATATATATACATATATACATTCTTTTTTTATATTCTTTTCCATTATGGTTTATCATAGGATATTGAATATAGTTCTCTGTGCTATACAGTAGAACCTTGTTGTTCATCCATTCTATATATAAAAGGTTACATCTGCTAACCCCATCCTCCCACTGCATCCTTCCCCCAACCCCCTCCCCCTTGGCAACCACCAGTCTGTTCTCTATGTCTGTGATTCTGTTTCTGTTTCATAGATAGGTTCATACATGTCATATTTTAGATTCCACATATAAGTGATAGCATATGGTGCTTGTCTCTCTCTTTCTGACTTATTTCACTTAGTATGATAATCTCTAGGTCCATCCATGTTGCTGAAAATGGCATTATTTCCTTCTTTTTTATGACTCAGTAGTATTCCACAGTGAACACTTTCTTGATTGCTGTTGTATTGAACTCAAATGTTCTCTGTTTTCTTATTTACAAAATGAGATAAACAGAAGGTATGAATCAAATCAATTCATAAATGTTAGGGTGCAACAAAAATAAAACACATTTTATGATCTTATTAGAACATGTGTGTTATTCAAATTTAACAAGTGTAATAGAAGACAGGGAAGGAGTTGGTGCCCCAGAACTGACATGAAAAGCATAAAGCTCTCTTCTTTAAGAATCTCATGGAATCTAAGGATCAGAAAGCACTTTAGATTCATTCACCCTCTGTTGTGCTGCTTGAATTCCCACTTTAGCATCCAGGACAAGTAGTTGTTCAACTCCTGCTTGAATATCTTCTGTGGTGAAAAAATCATTAGTACTCATGGCTTCAGTAATAATGGTTTGAAGGTTCTTATTTCCAGTGAGACCCAAATTCTGCCTGCTCAACACTTTTATCCATGAGTCTAACAGTTAAGGGCTGAACAGAACTAATCTAATTGCTTATAACAGCTCTTCACACATTTGAACACAGTTGTCATTGCCCCTTCCTCAGCCCTCTAGGTGCCCCCACCCCCAGTTCATTAAGCGAATCCACTCTCTCCCAGACAAGGTCACTCCTTCTGCTTGGCTTGCACCTGTCTTAAGTGGTGGCTCCAGGCAAACCCATTCTTCACCGTCTTCCTGAAATACGTTCCTTCAGTGCCTGAGACATAACAAGGGCTTAATATATAATTGCTAAATGGATAAGCTTAGTCTAGCCAGTCATGAAGCATATTTATCTATATTGTAAACCTTAGTCTAGAAAAACTCATTTTCTTTAGTACCTCCCATATCATTCTCTTTCCAAGTCTCAGTCCTCAGAAAAGATGAAAATACAACCTTTGCTTCCAAATTCTTCAGTCTCTCAGTAACTTATCCATCCTTTCTGATAAGCCAAAAACACAGCAAGCATTATTTCAAGCCTTCCTGTCCTCCACCTACTCTTCGAAAAAAGGAAAACAGTTTGCATTGAACATATACAGAATTACCTCAATGGCCAGCTAACATGTACTGGGTCTGAGCTGTGCCCACACTACAGAGCCCTCATATGACCTCTAGAGGACGTGACATAGATTTTACAGCAATGGCTGGTGTTACTCAGGTGGCTGCTGGTGTCAGGGAGGTCTTTGTGCAAAGCAGTAAAAGGGGCCCCTCTGGTGCCTCAGAGAAAAGTCTCCACCCCAGTGTTCTGGCAGCCCCACTTCCTCCTCCATCAGGCACCTTGTGGGCTCAACTCTCAGACAAGCCAGTAAATCAGATGACTGAAGCTCTTGGAAACATTTGTTGGTTAAAGGGTGATGTTATGAAAAGAAACAGACCAAATGCTACTAATTACTTTAAGGGGAATGAACCACACGAATTCCTTTACATTTAGCCATGCCTGCAAACCCAGTCCACTTTGCTCAGATGTGTGCATTTTTACACAGAAAAGTGCTAACAGAGCCCTGAAGGATGGGGAAGGCTTGTAACCTGAAAGGGGACCTGCTCTGGGTCCTGATGCTGTTGAGCCCACTGACTACAGAATCACTGCTTTTTTTTTTAATATAAATTTATTTATTCATTTATTTATTTTTGGCTGCGTTGGGTCTTCATTGCTGCGCGCGGGCTTTCTCTAGTTGTGGCGATCGGGGGCTACTCTTCACTGTGGTGCGCGGGCTTCTCATTGCGGTGGCTTCTCTTGTTGTGGAACACGGGCTCTAGGCGCACAGGCTTCAGTAGTTGTGGTGCGTGGGCTCAGTAGTTGTGGCGCACGGGCTTAGTTGCTCTGCGGCACGTGGGATCTTCCCGGACAGGGCTCGAACCCACGTCCCCTGCACTGGCAGGTGGATTCTTAACCACTGCGCCATCAGGGAAGTCCAGATCACTAGCTTTTGCTGTTCAGTTAAGTGTTGCTGCACAGACAGGATGTGGAGATGTAACTACCCCAGCAGGTTGCCTGCTGCTTGATGTTCCCGAGGCTCAAGCCCAGATATTTGTCTGGTGATGAAAGCTGAGCTCATAAGGAAGTGGAGAGTGCTGGGAGAAAGCACGAGCACATCCCTTGTAGGGAGGCCAAAGGTTAGATCAATCATGTCTTCCAGCCACTGCAGTGACTGGGGGGAATGAAATGTTAATTTATGCTCATCACCATCAGCAGCCTGGAAATGAGTTCTATAATCTGTCTGATTCTCAGGCCCACGTAGCTGCCGCTCTGTAACATTTGGGCTCCAGTCAGGGGCAAACCCTTCCACTGCCATGGACATTATTGGGATTAGCAGACCAGACCCTCCTTCCTAACTTCCTTTTTGCCCCCCATGTTCCTCCACGAGTTCTTCCTACCTTTCCCCTGTACAAATCTGAGATGCCCTGGTAGCAGGAAAATAAGGAAAACTTCGCATCCACGTAGAACAGTTAGTGACTGACTGAAAATGCTTTTCTACAACCCACAGGGACACAATGATGTGTGTGAAAATGAAATAGGTTTATTTCATGTGGTTTTAAGAGGCCATTTGGGACAACAGAAAATAGCACCCAGCTTTGTAGCACTGGAAGGTTGAACTTGCAGTTTGTTTACAATTTTTTTTCCCCAAGAAAAGCCTATAATCTGTTTTTTTGGGGGGAGGGGGTTGGAGAAGAGGTAATGGAATTATCAGCAAGAAAACCAGAATTCACCCCCTAGCAATATGAATAATTGGAAGTTCTTGAATGGAAATTGGCAAGGTTACAGATGACACAACATTTGTTGATGTAAAATGGGATGTCCCCAGAGGCATAGATAGCTTTAATTGTTCTTCTACGAGAGCTTTTATGAACCCGGGAATAAGCTGTTATTTTGTATTTGTAGTATCTTTGTGGCAGGTGCCCTGGATAGCAACAAACATTTATTTAATAAAGTTCTCTTTCTAGACAGAGCCAGAAGACTCACAGGGCTGTACTTTGCACTGAATTGTGAGTATAATACGCCAAAGCTAATTTCCATTTGCTTTTTGTTTGTGTTCTGTCACATACAGGGCACTCTGTACAGTTTAGCCATGTGCTTGACCTTGATGAAGTTCTCTGTTCAGTTCCTGATTTATTTCCTGATTTCTGCAAGTGTTTCTTCCTCGGAGGTGCTGGGAGGAAAGGTGACATGATCAGAGTTTTAGAGAGGCGGGTGGGAGGTGTTCTTGGCAGCGTGTGTGGGAAAGTCAGATTGAGCAGACTGAGTGAGGAAATCCTGCCGGGGGGGACCTCTTACACTGATGGCTCTTGCTCCAAGAGCTTGGAAAAATGTTATGGCTTTGGATCATGGAGGACAGGTTTGTGCCATTATTTCTAAGGCTCGTTGGCTCTTGCTGTCAACTTGCCATGGTTCAATGATTATTCCCCAAATCACAAAGAAACCCAACCTCAAGGGGCGATCTCTGCAGTGTGTCCAAATTCATATTCACTCATTTCTAAGCCTTCTACAGATCATGTCTCAGGAGAAATCATCTTTGAGCATACTGTATCCACTTCAATGTGCACTTGTCTTCTCCGTGCTCTGGTACAGCAGTGAAGACATTCCCGGACTGTGAGAAGTGCATCTGACTTCCATGGCTCCTCTGTGGGCACAGGCTTCAGTGAGGACTGGTCCATCTCTGAGACCCAGACACCACACTTGTCGCTCTTACCCACTCTCTTTGCGTTGGTCTTAAATCTCACATACTGGCTCTTTGGTCTCACTGAGATGGCTATGCTCTGGATTTTCCTCCTGGACTTGTCAGCACTCTGATCTCCACTGCTCGCTCTTTCCAGGCTACATTTCATGGCTATCTCTTTCATTCAACATTCCAATTGGTGGAAGCGAGCTGTCCACCAACCTCACATAGCTCGAAAGTAGAGGAGCCAGCACTGGAAGGCAGGCAGGCACTCCTGGCTCCAGATCACATGGTGTATGCTTTTAACCACCGTGTGGTATTAGAGCACTAACTCATTCTCTGAAAATTGAAGAACAAACAAAAAATTTGTTAACTTGAGTCACAGGCACAATGTCTTCTTCATAAAAATACATTGTTTTTGAGAAATCTCTTTATGATCTAAAAGGCAAAGTAAAGATTGAGCATCTTTCTCAGGGTTCTGGCTGACCTGCCAAGCACTGGCAAGTCTGGCATCCGGATGTCAGGACCCTTTGGCAGTAGGAGAAGCCTTAAGCTAGCAGGAATGGAAGGGGGAGAGAGAGCCCTGAGAGATGCATTCTTCTGTTTGGTAGGAAATATGATGAGAGATATAATGGATATATGTCCTCAAATTTATTTGCCTATTTTTTTTCATATCTTTCCCCTCTCAATCAAATTTCCCACTTTGCTTTTTAAGTAAATTTTAACAAATGCTTCATCACTTATTTACTGTAATTAGGGATGTGGCCTAATCTCCCTGTGCCCATTTCCCCCTCTGTAATGATAAACTTACATCAGGAATAATGTGAGGAATAAATGAGTGTGTGCAAAGCTCTTAGCATAGTGCCTGACATATCCATTAAAAATGTTCAATAAGTGTTAGCTATCATCATCATTATTCTTTTAAGAAGTCATGGTAAACTCTTATGACTGATATATTTCAACATGAGCCAACTTTGAAACATATAAGTTGATCATTTGGGTTAGAGATTTATTTCATTCTAATTAGAACATGTAAAAAAAAAGAATATTTATTGAGCCTCATTGTACATCAGGCCCTCTGCTGGGAGTTTACATACCGATTACTGACTTGATCTTAGCTAGCGTCAAGCCCATGAGCTACCTAAAGCAGAAACAAAGATTATTGCCATTTGATGTATGTGGAAACTGAGGCTAGAGAGAATAAGAGATTCTCAAAGTCATTCAGCTGATAAAAGGCAAATCAGGGCTCAAATCCATGTTTTCTGACTTAAAACCCAATGCTTTCTCCATAGTACCAGCCTGTCACTCTCCCCTGACCTGCATTTTTCCGTCTCTGCTGATTACCACGCTTTCCCCAAATTCTGGCTTTGGCATAATGACCACCTCAGTTCCTTTGCTTGTAGTCTTCAGGATCTGCTTTCATTCTCCTTGCTTTACAAAGAGCTTTAATTCTTAAAAAAGTTGTTTTTTTACATGTAAGATTTCTTGTCTTGCAATTTCTCAAATCTATAAATTCACTGTCTATATCCTGTATCTCATTAAAGAATTGGATGATGGCTATATTGAGTAATCTTTTGGGCTTATGCCGAGTAACTTGAAAAGGATCATTTGAAGATGAAGGTAAATTCACAGCTGGTAGCTCTGCCATCTATGAGGAAGACTCAGAGTACCACAGTGCCCACGTGTGTGTTTTAGGTAATGAATGAAAATTTGCCGAGTTGTTCAGGTGATTGTAGCGAAAGAGTACATGGGAGAATGTTTCTTTACAGAGTGAAACTTTAGTTTTGCAAAACTCAGTTTAGTTTCACTTTTGGCCTGGTTTTAATTTCACTCTTGCATTTCCTCTTCTCTGGGCATGGCTCCATCCACTGTAACCCCCAGTGTCTCAGTCTTTCTAACAGTCCAATTGCATGAATCCTGAAGAGCCCCGAACAGGTCCAGTAACAGTCAAGGCTGCTGCTGTGTGCTGCACAGTTGCACTGGCTGCAGAAATGCAGCAGCTTGAAGGGGACTCCATGTCAGCTGGGTCCTGAGAGGGATGGGGCTAACCCCCTCAAATCCCTTTGTCATAGGCTGATGTCAGAGAATTATTGAGTAATCTGGACAGTTTCTTGTCTGTTCCCGTGGGGAGAAAATGGTAAGGATCAGATACATGAGTGAGTCATTTGTATATTCATCCATTCATCAAAAATTTTCCAGGCCTCCTATGTGTTTCTCTTTAGAATGTAAGCTCCCAATACCCAGCACAAGGCCTTACGTGATAATTTTCTCTTGATTCAATGAATGAATGAGTGGAGAAAAAACACTGTACTATGGCGCTCGTAAGAGGGAGACTTAATTCCTCAGAGAAGACTCCAGGAGGAAGAGCTATGTAAGAGGAGACTTGAAGGCCGAGTAGGCATTAGTCATGAAGTAAAGAAATGTTTGTTTGAGGATCTGTATCCCCCAGAGTCCTCATCATCAGAGAGGACAGAAAGTGGCAAAGATGGACACAGCCAACCACGGAGAAACACTCCAGAATGAGAGGTGCTGGCAACACAATAATAGAGCTGGACATGGGAAAAGGGGTAGCTAGATCTATTTTTTATTTGTTTATTCGACAAATACCTATTAGCACTTGATATGAGTTGGGTATTCTTCTATGTGCTTTATAAATTCATCCTCATAGCAAAACTATTATTCCCATTTTACAGATGGGAAACCAAGGCCCAAAGAAGTTAAATAACTTACCCAATGTCGTGTAGTAAGTGGTAGGTAGAGCCAGGATCCAAATCCAAGCAGCCCAGCTGCAGGGCCCGTTTTCTTAATCCCATCACCATGTTAACGCTTGTGGATGAGCAAAATAGATGATCAGAGACTTGGTCTTTCAAGGAAGGAAAGGCATAGTTATATCTGGACTCCTAGAGGCTACCTTTATACAGGGTAAGGAGGTTTCCTCTACCAAAACAGACAGATACTTTGTGATAATACAGTAACCTACTTCCTGTTGCATTTAAAGAGGAAAAGGCTCTTCTCAACATTTTCTGACTTTTGCTGTTGTTTGTGTGAAAAGGAGGAATAAGTAGAGAGAGAGAGGAGACTGGCTATATAAATGGGGGAAATTCTAGCTCAGCGTTTTGAGTATTCAGCCAGACTCTTTGTTCATTCCCAGAAAGTGATTCCTGCCAAAGCTTGCTCCTGTGTGTCCAAATCTAGGTCTGGACTGTCACTTCTGCTCTACATTGCTTCAGGAACAATCAGAGTCTCCAAATGATTTTTTTTATTGTACCATGGTAAGAACACTTAACATGAGATCCACCCCTCTTAACAAATTTTTATGTGTACAGTACAGTATTGTTAATTGTAGGTGCATCATTGGACAGCAAATTTCTAAAACTTATTCCTCTTGCATGACTGAAACTTTATACCCATTGCATAGCAACTCTCCATTTCTTCCTCCCCCAGCCCCTGGCAACCACTACCCAAATAATTTTATTTTATTTTTTATTTTATTCTAATTTTGGCCAAATAATTTTAAAGTGTCTGAAATGGTGGTGAGCAGAGTCGGGTTCAGAGATAATTTGAGGTTTCCTTCCCCCAAATTACCTAGACAAAAGCTTGATGGACATATTTGCAAAATTCTAACAGATAGTTGTAATTATTACCCAGAAATAAAGAATTTGCCTATTTCTGACATTTCTAGAATGATACTAAAACAATTTCTATGTTTAAATTTTTAAAAATGACGGCCAATTTCTCTTATAAACTTTTCCCCATGGAGCTCTTCTGACGTGCTGCGTTTGCCAGTGAGTGTAATGCCTGTGACAGAGTCAGGAGGAATCGCTGAAAGGCCAACGTGGATAAGATTCGTGGTATGAGCCTGTTGAAGGAGCACTGGTGATTCAGATTTGCTGGATTGACAGAAATGACTTTTAGTGAAAACAGCATGTAGCTATTGTTTCCAATAGATTTTTCTTCTAACCTGTATTTAGTGAGTAGCCCCCACAGCCAATGGTCTACTGGTTTCTGAACCCAGGAACTCAAGCTCATTTTTGTCTCCCTAAAAGCACTATCATTTCCAGAGGGCAGTGCGTGTTAGAAACCTGTTCCTGGGGCTGCTTTGTCAGGAGAGGGAGATACAGTAAGAGTCTGTCGGGAACAAACAAAGACATCATTGACAATGGTGATTTATCTTGCTACCTGCAACATGCCCTTTGGTTTGATAGCTGCCTGGGTTGGCTGGGATTATTTATCTTGCACGCACACTGATATATGGAGGTGAGCTCCTGGCAGGTTTCCTTCTTTTCTTCCTTCCCTGCCTGGCCAGTCTCCTCCGTTCACTCTTCCATATCAGAGAGCTGTCAGCCAGCGTTGTCCTGGGCAATGAGAGGGGAGGGCAAGTGCCTCGAGATATCTTAGGAGAAATGATCTTCTTTGCAAGCAGGACTTGATCTAGTTTCTTTTTTTCTGTCGGTTCAGCCTTGGGAAATCAGAGATGCCTAGGAGAGTATCTGGCAGGTGTAAGGAATTTAGAACTGTGCTTCTCTCCAGCAGTGATCTCCTTTCAGCAGACCCTCCCTGTTCTGCCTTTTCAAAGAATGGCTTCCTTCTGCTTCTCTGTGCTGCTTGGACTTATTTGCTAACATGTGACAGCTGCAGGAGAACCCCTGGCAGCAGCTCTCCTCCACGTGTGCCTTGGAAAATGCTACTCCCTCTGTTAAGAATATTGTCTCCCCCTTACTCCCGGCTTCCCCTGGATAACTCCTGCTGGATATTACATATTCAGCTCAGGCATGACCTTTTCTCAGCATCGCTTGTCTGGTTTCCCATCTCAGACTGTGCCAAAACTTTTTCAGGGCAATGGGAAGGTGGAGAAAGTGTTATTGTTAAGGTTCCCTGAGCATCTTTCCCCACTTCTAACACAGGGATGCAGTACAGACAGGCAGACAGACAGACAGCCACACACACACACACACACACACACTTTTGCACTCTGCCCCCCAATAAGAATGGGGTCATAGCCTTGCTTTAGTCTACAAATCGTGAACCTAGGGTCTATAAATGTTATCAGGATGGCAAGAAATGGAAACTGTTCTCAAAAGACTTAAGCTGAGCAAAGTTTAATGAAGGGAATTTCCAGCAGTGCGGGTGAATTAAGGAACCAACAAGGGGTAAAAAACTCAGGGACTGGTGACAGGAAGAAGGGACAAGGCTC
Organism: Mesoplodon mirus; assembly: GCF_964341445.2. Lineage (NCBI taxonomy): Eukaryota > Metazoa > Chordata > Mammalia > Artiodactyla > Ziphiidae > Mesoplodon > Mesoplodon mirus. Next base: position 41,114,658 of record NC_138977.1, read on the forward strand.
AGAATAAAGCTATTGGAGCCTTGAGAGAGATGGAGCTGTGGCTGCAGAGAAGTTAAATCTCCCCTGGAAGCCTAGTGAGGCAGGGAGGGAGTAGGGGGAAATTCCTATATCCTCCGAGTTGGGGAGGAGCAGTAGTAAAGGAAGGCTGGGTGGTGAGTCCATAGAGGGTCACCCCTGTAGGGCACAGAGCAAGGCAGGGGAGAGTGGAGAGTGCAGGGCACGCGGGGCAGGGCTGCAGGGGAGAGGTGGTCGTGGTGATGGGGAGTGGAAAATAGCCAGCAGATGAACATACCTTTTCTTCTATGAACCCCTTTGGCAATCTGGAACGCTAACAGATCCTTTTTCAAAATAATGTTTCTAAATGCAAAAAATAGAATACATAGCATTACAAAGGAAACCAATTATACTGAAATACAGTTATCAAAATACTAAAAATACAAAACTGTGATACAGTAATATATAAGGCTTGTTTATTAACACATGGACTACAAAATCTAGGGGCAGAACTAACAGTCACCAAGCTTTCTAAGTCATGATTAAGTGTGAATTATATTTCAAGATAACTGCAACAGCTGAAATGAATATGCAAATATCTGGTGTTTTAATTGGTGATAAAGTCTTAGGTACTTTTAATACTACTGTGCTTTATTGCCTGCCTTCATAGTTGAGGAAAATGCTAAATTTCAGGTGAGTAGAACTTAGCGATATAGATCACTATATGTAAATATAAATTGTATTTATATAATATAATCAGTATATAATGTTTAGCCTAGTGCCTAGTGCCTGGCCCATGGTAAGTGCTCAATAATTTGGAATAATTATAATTAGTTAACCACTAAAGCAGTGCACATCTGAGTTCACAGACCCTGAATTCTGTCCAAGGGCTCCTTAGGGGTCTGAAGGCCCCAGGTTGAGAACACTTGCTTTAACTATAAGTGAAGGGATGTTAAGTTCTAGTGGAGCGGTGCTGTAAGCCTGAGTGTGAGAGGGCAGCAGTGTAGCCAGAATCCTGCTTCTTCACAGGAGCTGGATCCTCCCTGTGCAGTCCTGGAAAATCCATGCTAAGCAATGATGCATCTGCTCAACCCTCTGGTCGTGACCTACTTCTGTTAAATACTATATCCTCGGGTCTGCTAGAATGTAAACTTCATGAGGACATAAAATTTTAAAAACGGGTTATTGCAGTTTTATATACACATAAATATAAATGTAAATTTTATCCACTGTGTGGCTTAATGAATTTTCATGAACTGAACACACCGGTGTAAGCAGAACCTGTATCATTATCAGCATCCCAGAAGCCTCCCTCAGGTCGCCTTCCTGACACGCCACCTCCCCTAAGGATAACTACTATTCTGATTTCTAGCAACATAGAGTAGTTTTGCCTGTTTTGATTCTTTTTATAAATAGAATAATATATCATTTACTTTTTTTTGTCTCTGGCTTCTTTCTCTCAACGTCATACTTGGGAGATTCATCCATATCATTCCATGTAGCTGTAGATTATTCATTCTCATTGCTGCATAGCATCCTATTGTGTGAATATACCATAATTTACCCATTCTGCTGTTAATGAGGATCTGGATGGTTTTGCATTCTCCGTCTTCTTCATTTTTGTCGTTCTGGTGGTTGTGTATTGGTAGCTCTTTGTGGTTTTTTTCCTGGTGACTAGATACATTTTTACCCAGGTATTGACCATTTGGATCTCCTTGTTTATGAAGTGTCTGTGTAAGTCTTTTGTCTATTTTCCTAATGTCTATATTTAGACAAATTATTTAATCATTCTCAGTTTCCTCATTGTTAAATTAGGACATTAATAGAATCAATGCAAAGGGTTATCGTGACGATTAAGAGAGGTAGGCATGTAAAATGTTTAGCCTAGTGCCTAGCGCCCAGCCCACGGTAAGTGGTCAATAATTTGGAACAATTATTATTAGTTAATCACTAAAGCAGTGCACATTGTGGATACTCTATGCTTGCTGCATACTCGAATTTTAAAAATATCACTGTAACAGCACTGTGAGTAGAATCTGCTAATCTTGGCTATAGCTGGGTGGGAAGCTCAGTGGCTAGGGGATGGGATGAAGGAGAATTTCTTATTTTTTATTCTCTTTGGTACCTTTTGAATTTTGTACTATGTGAATGAATTTTCTATCAAAACACATGAAACTAGAGTCCAAAACGAATAGCTGAAATAGACATGGAACTAATCGAGAGCTCAGCTGAATCGTGAGCTATGCTACTTGTGCTGCCATGTACACCCAGAATGTACACGGAGAATGGGCTCGTTTAACTCTGGTGAAGAGGAAACCTTTTGAAGAAATAGATTTAGTTAGTAAGGTGTGATGTCCGTGTATTTCGTAAAAGTTATGATAAGGGAAGGAGGAGTAAATTATGACATAGGGTTAATGTTTGAGCGACCTTAATGAGATGGGATGTGAATTTAATTTTGGGAAACAAGGAAATATCAGGAGAGAGAAGTGGGATGGAATGCCTTAATCATGTTCAGTCCAGCCTCTCAGGGTTCCAAGAAGTTTGAAAGGACATGTTTTGGTCCAGAGTTCTCGAGGGTGAAGGCACACATCTCTGTGTCTCTTGGAGCTTTGTTATGCATAAAAAGGCATTTGCCTTTCTTGGTGAATTTTATGTTGCACTTATCCAAGATACGTCACTTTTGAGTGACCCAGAAGGAGAAGCAACAGAACTCTATTAGGGTGTGTTTCTAAATTATTATTACTGATGACAATACTGAAATTAACATCCTAATTTGCAGAACGTTTTTCACAACGTATCAAGTACTGTTAAATATGTGCTCTTATTTGCTTTTCATACTAACTCCTCAGAAAGATAGCTGTGGTTATCTCCATTTTACAGGTGGAAGAACTAAAGGAAATGAGGGAGCCAGGACTAAAAGCTAGGTTAGTGCTGGAAAAAGTCCAAAGTACAATTCATAAGGTGACTGTTACGCCTGTGACAGTCACCTTGAGATGAGCTGTTTGAATGGAGAATGATGACTGGAGAATAATGAGAGTAATGAATGGAGATGTTTGAAATGGAGAGTTCAGTGACTGCCACCACCCAGAGGGATGGTTGTGGGACCATGTTGTGTGGTGTGCCTCTGGGTTGTGTCCATTCTGAACTTTGATGATGTCCCAGGACAGTGACTTTGTACTAACATTCAATTTAGTGACTTTTAAAATGGCTCTGCTTTTCTGTTTAGATAGTAGTTTTGTGTGTGATTATTCTTAAAATGCATCATTTTAACCACCACGCTTCCTGAATCTTCTTTTCCTTTTGGATTCCTTCAATTACACCATCTCCCCTTAAACGATAATCACTTTTCATTCTACCTGATTCCCCAGGCCGGCTACCTAGACTAATGGAATGATAGACCTGGGCAACAGATTCAAGATCACTTACAACAACCTCTTGAGAATTTTACAAATGAGCGAACTAAGACCCAGAGAGGCAAAGTGACTTGTCCCACATCACAAAGCTGGTTAGTGTGGAGGATAGAATGAAATAAGCAGGAGAGTAAGAGGGCAGAGTTGATTTTTCACAGGGAAGATTTTCTGTAGAAGTTGATTACGTTGAGTTTTCAGGGAGGCAAATGTTCTGGCAGTTCCATGGAAAGAGAAAGATTGCTTTCTGGACCAACAAGAATTTTACCCAATGGCTGCCAGGTAATAATGGCAGATGGTAGCCACAGGGTTATTGTAGGTATGGACTCATAAGGTCTTTAGTCACAGCACTCACTGATACACTGTCAGCTCAGCACTTTTATCCTGAACCAGTGCTGAAAATAGAAACTCCTTCTGACATGACAAAGATGAAGAAATTTTGCAGATATAATCTCAGATCAGTTGATTTTGAGTGAGTCAAAAGGAAGATTATCTGGGATGGACCTGACTTAATCGGGTGAGAGTTATTCAGAAGGGACTGAGATTCAAAGGGAAAGAGATTCTCCTGCTGGCTTTAAAGAAGTAATCCTGTATGTTGTGAGAGACTTACATGGCTAAGACCTGAGACAGCTCCTCTAGGGTGAGGTCAGCTGAGGGTGACCTCTGGCTGACAGCTAACAAGAAACCAGGCTCAGTCCTACAACCACAAGGAAGTGAATTCTGCTAACGACCTGAATGAGCTTGAAGAAGACCCCAGCTCCTGATAAGACCACAGCCCCAGCTGACACCTTGAGACCTGGTGAGACTCTGAGCAGAGGACCAAGTTAGGCTGTGTGTAGACTTCTAATGTACAGAAATTGTGAGATAATAAATTTTTGTTGTTTGAAAAAAAAAAGTACCACTTTCCTGGAATGTCCCCAAGTTCAGGAGTGTAAATTCAGGCAAGAACAGCCCCTTGGGGAATACCTTGTTTCCACTTGGGGTCAGGGCTGATGTGTTTCTTTATAGTATAACCTATTAATTATGCAGGCCAAGAACAGCAGATTTTCAGAGAGTTAGCTCATCATAATTTCATCAAAATTTCATAATTTCATTTTGCAGAGAAACAATTTTCTAGGCAGACAAATCAAACTTTGTTAGAAGCTTTACTTTAGGGAAGATCATTTACCTATTAGAGATTCGAAGTACATCTTCCCCTCTCGGATACAGCATTTCTTCATTTTTTTTTTTTTTTTTTTTTTTTTTGCGGTACGCGGGCCTCTCACTGCTGTGGCCTCTCCCGTTGCGGAGCACAGGCTCCGGATGCGCAGGCTCAGCGGCCATGGCTCATGGGCCCAGCCGCTCCATGGCATGTGGGATCTTCCCGGACCGGGGCACGAACCCGCGTCCCCTGCATCGGCAGGCGGACTCCCAACCACTGCGCCACCAGGGAAACCCAGCATTTCTTCATTTTAAGCAAACTCTTTGCTTTCCAATATATGAGGGAGCACACTTGTGTTTTTCTGCTCTGTTACTCTGTTTTCTAGACTACCTCTTAATTCTTACCTCTACTTACTAAACAGGAAATGCTAAACAGTATTAGTTTCTATTTGGTGCAAGGCATACTGGAGAGAGGAGGACTGAGATGTCTGAAACGGACTGGCCTTTTCCTTCCCTTTAGACAATGCCCCTTTGTTGAGTGGGCTCTCTCAGTCAACTGCATTTCTGGTCATGGCCCTGCTGCAAAGCCTCTGCTCCACGATACTGGGGCCCTCTCTGTTGTGAGGGGAGAAGGGAGTCGGCAATATTCTTGCTCAGGAAGAGCCACTTGATGGGACTTATTTGTGACATTTCTAGTACACAAATTTAGAAGCATAATTCTCAGTCATGGCTGAACACCTGTAAAGAAAAGATTGTTCTAATCATGTTCAGCTGTATCCTCCCGATTACCCTAGACGCTATGAATATTCAGCCCAAATCAAAACCAAAGACAAACTTCCTGCTTTGTGGGTCTCACAAAATGGGGCTTTGAGGAAACATGTCTGCGATCAAGGGAGCCCTAAGATATGGGGGCACTGCATGCTTCCACATGCAGTGTCCAGGCTCCTTTGTGAGATGCAGGCGATGAGGGCAAAGGGATGAAATGAGAACATCACCTCTGAGGAAACATGCCAGATTAGTTCAAGTCCATTTGACAGTCAGAAATAAGTCTCTGGGGCTTCTCTGGTGGCGCAGTGGTTGAGAGTCCACTTGCCGATGCAGGGGACACGGGTTCGTGCCCCGGTCCGGGAAGATCCCATATGCTGCAGAGCGCCTAGGCCCGTGAGCCGTGGCCGCTAAGCCTGTGTGTCCGGAGCCTGTGCTCTGCAACGGGAGAGGCCACAACAGTGAGAGGCCCGCGTACCACAAAAAAAAAAAAAAAAAGAAAGAAAAAGAAATAAGTCTCTGAGCGAGAATCCTTATCAGGACTCCACCCAGGAGATCAGGAAGAGCACTGGACTAAGCATCCTTTCTTTGCTATTCTACCAACCAATTGTGTAACATTTGTCAATTTATAGAATCATTCCGAGCCTCAGTGTCCTCAGGTGTAAGCATGGGTATTTGTGTTAGCGGTCTTTGTCTGCAAGGAGCAGAAACTAGCTCTCACCAATTTAAGCAGAAGAAGACTATTTGGAAGGTGCTGGGCTGCTCACAGAACCTGTGGAGGCTTGAGATCCAGGCTGCAGAAGGGCAGGAAGCAGAGTGGGTCTGGGGTCTATAGAGCAGGAGCGTCTGCCATGGTAAGGACCACACTCAGCCTTGGTGGGCTCTTGGTTGGAGACTCTTGGCTGGAGGCATCCTTCTTTCCCATGTGAATATAGACAGTCCAGGGCTGGTACGGAGACTTCACAGTCATTGAGACTCCTCCTTGTCAAGTCCCTGGTTTTTGGTTTCTCACTTAGTGCGGAACTTCGGATTCATGATATGAATATGTAATTTAAAAGAAAAAAAGGTGGACTTTCCAATCTTTCTTTTCTGGAATAGTTTCTCTTCTGGAATATATGCATTTGTTCAGCAAAATTTTGATTTGATTGAAGTTAACATAGTTTCTACCAACCTAAAGCTTAAAATGTTTAATGCAGCTCTAATTTTATTATTTAATGATATAAATAAGATGGAAAAGGCTCTAGGCTTGACAAACTTGACATTTAAATCTAAATTTGCAAAACAATCTAGTAGGCAAGAAAAGTATTTCCTAGGCTTCCTCAGGTCTGCCTGGATATGTTGTTATAATATGGTAATGAGCTTCTCTAGAAGGGGCAAAATGCATGACTGAAGTTGCATTTTTTTTTTTTTTTTTTTTTTGCGGTACGCGGGTCTCTCACTGTTGTGGCCTCTCCCGTTGTGGAGCACAGGCTCTGGACGCGCAGGCTCAGCGGCCATGGCTCACGGGCCCAGCTGCTCCGCGGCATGTAGGATCTTCCTGGACCGGGGCACGAACCCGTGTCCCCTGCATCGGCAGGCGGACTCTCAACCACTGCGCCACCAGGGAAGCCCTGTTTGCTAGTATTTTGTTCAGGATTTTTGCATCTATGTTCATCAGTGATATTGGTCTGTAATTTTTGTTGTTGTTGTTTTATCTTTGTCTGCTTTTGGTATCAGGGTGATGGTGGCCTCATAGAATGAGCTTGGGAGTGTTCCTTCCTCTGCAATTTTTGGAAGAGTTTGAGAAGAATGGGTGTTAGCTCTTCTCTAAATGATAGAATTCACTGTGAAGCCATCTGGTCCTGGACTTTTGTTTGTTGGAAGATTTTAATTACGGTTTCAATTTCATTACTTGTGATAGGTCTTTTATATTTTCTAATTCTTCCTGGTTCAGTCTTGGAAAATTGTACCTTTCCAAGAATTTGTCCATTTCTTTGTGGTTGTCCATTTTATTGGCATATACTTGTTTGTAATATTTTCTTATAATCCTTTGTATTTCTGCAGTGTCAGTTGTGATTTCTCCTTTTTCATTTCTTATTTTATTGATTTGCGTCCTCTCCCTTTTTTTCTTGATGAGTCTGGCTAAGGGTTTATCAATTTTGTTTATCTTCTCAAAGAACCACCTTTTAGTTTTATTGATCTTTGCTACTGTTTTCTTTGTTTCTATTTCATTTATTTCTCCTCTGATCTTTATGATTTCTTTCCTTCTACTGACTTTGTGTTTTCTTTGTTCTTTCTCTAGTTGTTTTAATGGTAAGGTTAGATTGTTTATTTGAGATTTTTCTTGTTTCTTGAGGCGAGATTGAATTGCTATAAACTTCCCTCTTAGAACTGCTTTTGTTGCATCCCCTAGGTTTTGGGTCATTGTGTTTTCATTGTTATTTGTTTCTATGTATTTTTAAAATTTTTTCTTTGATTTCTTCAGTGATTTCTTGGTTATTTAGTAGTTCACTGTTTAGCCTCCATGAATTTGTGTTTTTTATAGTTTTTTTTCTGTAATTGATTTCCAATCTCATGGCGTTGTGGTCAGAAAAGATACTTGATATGATTTCAATTTTCATAAATTTTCCGAGGCTTGATTGGTGACCCAAGATGTGATCTATCCCGGAGAATGTTCCATGTGCACTTGAGAAGAAAGTGCATTCTGCCACTTTTGGGTGGAATGTTCTATAAATATCAATTATATCTATCTGCTCTATTGTGTCATTTAAAGCTTGTGTTTCCTTATTTATTTTCTGTTTGGATGATCTGTTTGGTGTAAGTGGGGTGTTGAAGTCCCCTACTATTATTGTGTTACTGTCAATTTCTCCTTTCATGGTTGTTAGCATTTGCCTTATGTATTGAGGTGCTCCTATGTTCGGTGCATAAATATTTATAATTGTTATATCTTCTTCTTGGACTCTTCTCCTTGGATCCTTTGATCATTATGTAGTGTCCCTCCTTATCTCTTTTAACAGTCTTTATTTTAATGTCTATTACTCCAGCTTTCTTTTTATTTCCATTTGCATGGGATACCTTTTTCCATCCCTTTGCTTTCAGTCTGTATGTGTCCCTAGGTCTGTAGTGGGTCTCTTGTAGACAGCATATACATGGGTCTTCTTTTTGTATTCATTTAGCCAGTCTGTGTCTTTTGGTTGGGGCATTTAATCCATTTACATTCAAGGTTATTGTCGATATGTATGTTCCTATTACCATTTTCTTAATTGTTTTGGGTTTGTTTTTGTGGGTCTTTTTCTTCTCTTGTGTTTCCCACCTAGAGAAGTTTCTTTTACGTTTGTTGTAAAGCTGGTTTGGTGGTGCTGAATTCTCTTAGCTTTTACTTGTCTGAAAAGCTTTTGACTTCTCCATTGAATCTGAATGAGATGCTTGCTGGGTAGAGTAATCTTGGTTGTAGGTTTCTGTCTTTCATCACTTTAAGTATATCCTGCCACTCCCTTCTGGCCTGCAGAGTTTCCACTGAAAAATCCACTGATAACATTATGGGGATTCCTTTGTACGTTATTTTTTTTCCCCTTGCTGCTTTTAATATTTTTTCTTTGAATTTAATTTTTGGTAGTTTGATTAATATGTGTCTTGGTGTGTTTTTCCTAGGGTTTATCCTGTATGAGACTCTCTGTGCTCCCTGGACTTGGGTGACTATTTCCTTTCCCATGTTAGGCAAGTTTTCCACTATAGTCTCTTCAAATATTTTCTCAGACCCTTTCTTTTTCTCTTCTTTTTCTGGGATCCCTATAATTCGAATGTTGTTGCATTTAGTGTTGTCCCAAGGGTCTCTGAGAGTGTTTTCAATTCTTTTCATTTTTTTTTCTTTATTCTGCTCCTCGGCAGTTATTTCCACCATTTTGTCTTCCAGCTCACTTACCTGTTCTTCTGCCTCTGTTATTCTGTTATTGATTCCTTCTAGTGTATTTTTCATTTCAGTTATTGTGTTATTCATCTCTGTTTGTTTGTTCTTTAGTTCTTCTAGACCCTTGTTAAACATTTCTTGTATTTTCTCTATCTGTGCTTCCATTCTGTTTCTGAGATTTTAGATCATCTTTACTATCATTACTCTGAATTCTTTTTCAGGTAGATTGCTTATTTCCTCTTCATGTTTTTGGTCTTGTAGGTTTTTACCTTGCTCCTTCATCTGTGATATAATATTTTGCTGTCTCATTTTTTTGTTTGTTTGTTTTATGAGCGGGATTGTGTTCCTGTTTTACTGGTTGTTTGGCCTGAGGCTTCCAACACTGGAGTTTGTAGGCTATTGGGTAGAGGTGGGTCTTGGTGCTGAGATGAGGAACTCTGTGAGACCTCACTCAGATGAATATTCCCTGGGGTCTGAGGTTCTCTATTAGGCCAGTGGTTTGGACTCGGAGCTTCCACTGCAGGAGCTTCTGCCCAACCCCAGGCTCGTGAGTCAACATCCCCAGAAGCTGCATGGGATGGCAAAAAAAAAAGAACAATAAAAGAGTAAAAAAGAAAATTAGACTAGGAAACTAACAGATATGTTAGAAAGAATGCAAAAATAAAAATATATATGAATCAACAACTGGAAGGTACATCAGTACCACAATAGTAAGAAAGAGGAGGAGGGCCTTTCTCACCTTCTTATATGGCCCACACTCTGTCTGTGGAGTGTGTTTTTCTCTAAATAAATCCACTTCTTACCTATCAAAAAACAAAAAACAAAAAACCCCATCAAAAACAAAAACAAAAAAAAAAAAAAAAGAAAAAGGAGGAGGGAAAAGAAAAAAAGGGGGGGGGACTGCACTGTGGAGAGCAGGGCCTAAGCAAGGGAGAGGTTTGGGCAGTGGGCAGGACCAATGCTCAGGACCCACTGGGCTGGAAAAGGCCCTGGGGACTGTGGGGGTGGGGCTTAGGCACAAGAAACAGAAGGGGCCCAGGCGTGCCCCCCACCCCTGGTCTCAGAGGGCAGGGCACCTCACCTGGGAGCCTAGCAGGCTTCCTGGGCTCAAGTGGGTGGGGCAAACATCCTCCTCTCCTCTTCTGCTCCTCCGGTCTGGGGTCTTGGAGGGCCCCTCCCACCTGACTCACCTGATCTCCCTGGCCTCAGGGGTGCTGATCTTGTCTGGCCTCCACTTCTCCTCCCTGCTCGGTACCCCTGCATCCTACTGGTTCACTCTGGGGTTCCTCCCATCTCCTTGGGGATCAGAGTCGCCCACCAGCAGCTGGAAGTCGCCTTAGTCGTGGGGAGATGCTAACTCTGTGTCTTCCCACACCGCTGTCTTGCCAGTGAATTTCTTTTGAATGTTTTGGATGAAGTTTTCTTACCAGATGAAAGATTCTGTAAATGAAAAGTCAAGGAAATAATGATAAGATGAAGTGATTTTGAAAACCGTGACTTCAACTTTAATATAGTCCAAATTTGACTTAAATAAAGAGGAGAAAAGAGAAGGGAAAATCAGGAAAACAGCAGATTGTAAGGGCTAAACATCTAGGAAATGGAAAGTAAGATTAATGAGACTGATTGGAACTGACTGACTCTATCAGCATAAAGCACAGAGAAGATGAAATTAGTTTTAGCACTTGTGGTTTTAATAGCATGGATTTGAAACTATGCATTGTCTGTGTATCTTAATGTTATAGAAAATTTAGTTCCTTGCATTCATGCATTGAAAGTCATTTTAATCATTTGTAAGTATGATAATGTATCCATGAAGTTTGAGCCCGATAACCTTCAGTTAGTTTCATGGGTCATTATTTTCTGATGTGGAGATGGTGTGGCTCACTGGCTGTGTTTCCTCTTGGAACTTTGTTCCTGACGTTTGGTTATGCTATAATCAGCTCAAAAATGCAGGGCTTAATTTCTGTATAGTAAGTGTTGACAACATGTTTCATCATTGCCTTCACTTGTTTTCTCCTAGTAACTAAGGTTTATTTACCAGATTTATAGACCTGTGACTCTAAGATTGAAATTTGCCCAGGAATCACATAAAGGATAAAAGTGCTAAAACAACAACAACAAACGAAGACAGTAGGGGTAAGACACACACACAGACATACATATACAATTTAAGATGCTTTGATTTTAAGATGTATCATTAAGGTATGTACTGCTAAAATTGAAAAAAAATGCTGCACTATAATAATTATCTTATTATGTTATAATAATGTCACATTATTAGATTATAAGATACATTCCAATTTCAGAGATGTTAACATGTGAAAAAATGTGCATTTTAGAATTTTTGAAATACATTGTGTGTTTTCATGTACATATACATATCAGTGGATACATAAATAAATTAACATATATATATATATATATTTATAGATACCCACTTAGATGTATAGGTAATATTAAAAGCTATATGTCTCTATATGTTGAAGACCAGACTCTGTCTAGAAGGCTACAGATACTCTATGCAGAATGTGCAGAAAAATGTGTTTCCTCTGAATAGGAGACCACTAGTGATATTTTTAGCTTATTTTAAATGTTGGGAATGATTGAAACAGAGTCCCACTGTAATGTTCCTACGGCTTAAACTATTTTAGGCTTCAAAAGTAAATATTCATTTTGACCTATGAGATTGAGGATCTCTAGTTAACAAAGAAAATTATAACTCAAATAAAAGCTATTTGGTTATTCATATGAAATACATGCTCTGTAATATCTTTATGCTATCTTGGTTTTTCCAGACATTTTAGTACAAATCTGCCACTTTGTAAAATCATATTTGATCCAAGGTGTCACTGAAATTGACCCTGTTAATGAAACCAAATTGCCAAGGCTTTCACTGCCTGACCTTGGTTAAAATTGCAGGGCAAGTTCAGAATTGCTTCACACATACAGAGCTCCCCAAAGTTCAGTAATGATCTTTAGGGTATGTGGACTTTGTGACAAGTAGCAATGGACTTTATGTGAGAAACAATTAAAATAGCATCAATACCTACTAATATCTTGCACCAAGGGATCAGAATTGTGAAAAAGCTATGAATCCTAGGAGCATGATGGATATGATAGGCAAACCACAGTTGCCATGGAAAAGCTAATGATCATTATTTTTCACGGATGAAACTTTCACACTGCCAATAAAACCTTTCAAATGGTGGACATGTGTCCCCTAGGAAACATATTTAGGCATTGTTAGAATCTGTTTTCTTTCTTTTCTCTCCCTAAAGTCCCTTTAAGAGATTATTTAATGTTGAGCCTAGTTTTATTTCATGTTGCTTTCTGTTGATATCTCGTATTTGAATGAAGACTAGCTTATTTACTGCTAAAGCAGGAGATAGAAGAGGAACCTTAAGGGGCTACCAAGGTAGTAAGACTATAGAGGTCACTAACAATAAAACCTCATTTTTAAGGAGAGAAGGACCATGGGAATTTTGTAAAATATTATTATTATGCAAAGTACAGTATATTTTTGGTCTTGAAAAAAGAATCCACACTATTTGAATAACTATAGGATACGCAATGTACTTGTAATTAACAGGAATTGAGAGTTTCCTGTGAGCCATTCACTGGCAACAGTCTTGTAAGGCAGATACTCTTACTAGACTGGTTTTACAGATGCAGACATCGAAGCACAGAAGCATTAGATAACTTACCTAAGTGTGTCAGTTAAGGTTCTGGCAAGAAACACAGTCAAGCTGAGTAATTATAGGAGAGTTTAGTAAAAGGATTATTTACAAGAGTATTGGCAGGGTTTAGGGAAACCAACACAAAGTTAGCAACATCGGGGGTCATTTCTGCTCCTAGGATTGAGGGGATGGGGGAAGGAACAGCTCCTGGATCCAAAGCTATATAGAGAGGACTACCTGACAGGATCTATGGATTTTGGGAGAGATTTTGCAGGAAGGGAGCTGGGGCAATAAATACCCAACCTTGCTCTCCTTCTGCCCTTGGATATCCTGCTGGTGCCTTCCATTGACTGAATCCCACTGGAGCCAGAGGGCAAAAGACCCCATTGATGCAGTCAGTCCTTATGGCTCAGCCTCCTGGAACACAGAGTAGGATGGAGTGTGGTCTAATTCCAGGACCGGTGCTTTTAACCACTGCCTCGTGGCACACACTTTCAGTTCACCTTCAGAATGAATCTAGAATTTAAAAAATTCCATAGAAATGTCTTAGCCACCCCAAACATCATAAATTTGTTCTTTATTTTTCACGGAAAATTTTATTGAGCTTCCATTCTAGTATTACAAAGAACACTTTGTCCTTCTTTCCCTGGGTTGCATGAAGTTCAGGTTTATCTTTGGCTCTCAATGACTATGTGTTTTGTTACTTCTTCATCCCTTTGTGCAGTATTCTTTTATTTTTGGAAGCTCATTCCTAATAATTATTTTAGTTGAGAAGAAATAAGTTCTTATCTTAAAGTGATCTATAAGCCAGGTAGATTTGGGAGTATTTTGTAGTGTCAAGTAAGTGTTTGTTTCTAAAAAAGACAAGAAATTGCCTTTAATGTATGTGTCAAAAAGCTAAATTGGGACTTCCCTGGTGGCACAGTGGTTGAGAGTCCGCCTGCCGATGCAGGGGACACGGGTCCGTGCCCCGGTGCGGGAAGATCCCACATGCCGCGGAGCGGCTGGGTCCGTGAGCCATGGCCGCTGAGCCTGTGCGTCCGGAGCCTGTGCTCCGCAATGGGAGAGGCCACAACAGTGAGAGGCCCGCGTACCGCAAAAAAAAAAAAAAAGAAAAAACTTAAATTGTCTGGAAAAAATAATCCAGATAAATGATTATCCATTTTTGTATTGTAGTTATTTCCATAGATACCTGATTCATAAGGATTATTTAGAAAGTTGTGTTTTCCACAGTCTGTTTGAATTATATTTGGCAATGGTATAATAAACTTCTAATTTCTACTCAAATACTTCATGTTTTTCTTTAAAAATTAATACAGATTAGTTTAATAAATTCAGCTTTCCATTTTTATATTCCCTTGCTACAAGATTCATTTTGGAAATATATTAGAGCTAATTAGTTACAATGATCTTGATTTTTATTTTTTTATTGTTAAAAAAAGTGTAATGAAGATTTTATATGTTTTATATGTTGATTAGTTACAATGATCTTGATTTTTATTTTTTTATTGTTGAAAAAAGTGTAATGAAGATTTTATATGTTAAAAAGGGGTGGTATTATGATGATGTTTTGACCAGAGCAAGCTATTCTTTGTAGGACGTGGGGAGCCCCTGGTTACCCAGCAGTCTACATCTGGTCTTGGGGTGTATGGTAGTCACAGAACTTAACATGGCTTCTGGTGGCCCTGGTAGGCTGCCAGTTTGGTGAATATCCTGCTTAATATTAGTAATAACTAATATTTGTATACAACTTTAAAGCTTACAAGGTACTTTTACATGCATACAGTATTTGATCTAATCTTCAACCCTGTGAGGAAGTTAAGTTTTTATCATTAAAATACAAACAAGGAAACTCACTGTTCAGTTTTTTTTTTTTTTTTTTTTCTTTTTGCGGTATGCGGGCCTCTCACTGTTGTGGCCTCCCCCGTTGCGGAGCACAGGCTCCGGATGCGCAGGCCCAGCGGCCATGGCTCACGGGCCCAGCCGCTCCGCGGCATATGGGATCCTCCCAGACCGGGGCACGAACCCGTATCCCCTGCATCGGCAGGCGGACTCTCCACCACTTGCGCCACCAGGGAGGCCCACTGTTCAGTTTTACAGCTAGTAGATGTTAAAGCCAGAATCCTAACAAGTTTTCTGACTCCTAAGTTTGGATCTCTTTCTGATTGTCTAACACTGACTCACGAAGTATCACCAACCCACCCAACTGATCAGACAGACCTAGTTTATAGCTTACCATAGTGAAGAATACCATCTCAACAGAGCCTTGGCCGTGTCTCCTTCAACCTTGCCATGGCTGGGTTTTTACTGAGAATTGGAACTGTGGTTTAAGGTGGGTCTTTCAGTGAGGGCACTTGATTACGATTGAGTAAGGATGGCAGCATAATAGTTTAGGACTGGTGAAAACAGCAAGGTGAGGGGGTCCAAGAGTGTTGATACTTACTGAAGAAGTGATGGTCTTTTGGGAGATTCTTGTGATGAACAATCAAGGTACTTGTAGCCGCAGCAAGTGTCCTCTGGGATAGTAAAGTAATGCTAATGAGGACAGTGGACTGGACAAGTCATGTTAAGTGTAGACAGCTGTGTGTGTGTGTGTGAAAGTAGGTAATTCCAAGACATTTCCTTGGTGTCCAAGTTGTGCATTGGAGGTACAGTTATTCCCACTTATCTGTGGAAGATATGGTCCAGAAGCTGCGGCGAAAGCCTGAAACCATGAATAGTACCGAACCCTGTATTTTTTTTTTTTTTGCAGTACGTGGGCCTCTCACTGTTGTGGCCTCTCCCGTTGCGGAGCACAGGCTCTGGACGCTCAGGCCCAGCGGCCACGGCTCACGGGCCTAGCCGCTCCGCAGCATGTGGGATCTTCCCGGACCGGGGCATAAACCCATGTCCCCTGCATCGGCAGGCGGACTCTCAACCACTGCGCCACCAGGGAAGCCCACCGAACCCTGTATTATACTATGTTTTTTCTTATAGATGCATACCTATGATAAAGTTTAATTTATAAATTAGGTACAGTCAGAGATTAACAACAATAACTCATAATAAAATAGAATGATTATAACAGTATACTGTAATAAAAGTGGTGTTAATGAGGTCTCTCTCAAAATACCTTTTCCATCTTAACTAACCACTTATCATGCACTGTGGTCTTAACTTTTACCCTTTGAGGTGCGACAGCAAAACTAGCATGAATTTCTCTTTTTTCACAATTTCACAGATAGAAGATTTGTTCTTACTGTAGATTTTAGCATACGATTTTTTTTCTTTCCTTATTAAGTTTCACCTTTTCACTTAAAGGAAGTACTTTATGGCTTTTCTTTGGCACATCTAAATTGCCAGCATCAATACTCTTGCACGTCGGGGCCACTATTAAGTAAAATAAGGGTGGCTTGAACACAGGTACTGTGACAATTTATCTGATAACCCAGATGGCTACTAAGTGATTAAGGTGCAGGATATGCTGGACCAAGGGAGAAGTCATGTCCCAGGCAGGACGTGTGAGATTTCATCATGCTACTTAAAACTGCATGCAATTTAAAACTTAGAATTGTTTATTTCTGGAATTTTCCATTTAATATTTTCAGACTGTGGAACACCTTGGGTAACTGAAACGGCAGATAAGGGGGGACCATTGTAGGTGGTTTAGGGTTCTTGTGTCCCCCTTGTGGCCTTTCTTCAGCCTGAACTGAAAGATAGGTCAATTATATCTGGGAGTGTGATCAATCTAGGTCTTCACCAGTGTTTGAGGTATCACATTTGCATATCAAGTATCTGGAGGTGGTTGTTTCTACCTCTATAAGTATCAAGTTTTCCCACTCTTTTTGCTCAATGATCGCTTGTTAGGTCATGAGGCAGAGGCTGCAAAGCAACATTTAAGACCCTGGAGATAACACATCTGAACACTGTGACACAAATACTAAAAGAAGGCTTGTGGTCAGAGTTTGTAGTCTGCTTCTCAATCAGAAGTCCAGAGTGCCCAGATTAATCCAAGAGATTAGGTCCCATACCAAATGTGAAGAGCCCACAGAACCAGATATGGGGTTATTATCTCCATTACCAAATTTCCTTTGCTTCCTAGATCTTTTTTAGTGCTATTAAAGATCCAAGAGAAGTCTGTAAGGATGTAAGTACAAACTTCTTCCCCTATAACAGCACATTTCCCCCTCAAAAGGCCAATATTATATCTCAGGCAGTCCTGTTCTGAACCACTGTCTGTCCAATTTATTGTCTACTCTTGGTCTCATTGTCTAACTTACTTGCGAGTCTCTGAACCATGGCATCTAGGATTCTTCTTACTTTCCTGGACTCTTGTAAATCACGATGTGAAGAGGTTTGAGAAAAGGAGAAGGCAATCAAGAATTTCCCTGAAAAGTTATGATTTTAGTTCTCATATTGGGGTTCAGGTTTTCTCCGAGTACAAACTTGATGGGTTAGAATGGACCCTGGGTGACATCAGGAACAATCCTGAAAGCAAGCATTAGTTTACTAAAGTAAGAACTCCCTGTTCAGTTCCTGGGTAGTTGTCAGTAGCTTATCTTCCACAAGTACAGGACCAGTCATTAGGGGCTACACAATGATCTACTTTTGGCCAAAATACTCCTATAGAGTTATGAAATAATATTGTAACATTTTGGTGCCACTCAGGTAGAGTTTAGCATCACACAATGAAAATTTGTTATATTGAGATCATTAGGTAGGTGTGAAGCAAAAAAAAAAGAGAAAAAAGTGTCATACTTGTAAAATCTGTGAAAGGGAGACAACTTCCAAATACACACCAACTTAATAAACCACAACTACCTGTCCTAGTAGTGAATATTTCTCAGAAAATGAAGTAATTTTTTCCCTGAGAATTCACTTATGCTTTCAATTAATTTGGGACTTTTTGAAATATGTCAGGCATTGCATATGTTGCAAAAATAATTGTCCAAGACCTTCTTTTTCCTTTTTTATCATACTGGAAATAAGTAGCATAGCTAGTGAACCCTGCATGTAGTGCAGCCCCTTCTGCTGCCATTGTGACCCTGATACACACTCCTCTCCCAGCCCTCTTTGTGTTCCCATGGCTGCCCAAGTACTTCAGAATCCTGCAGTATACTTACGTGGGTCTGTGCTCTTGAAGCTGTATGTATTTTCAAATATGTGTTGATAATTATTTGGGAAAGGGAATTGACAACTGGGGAGGGAAAAAAGAGATCAAATGAAGAACACAGAAAGGTGGAAGATGTTTTCACAACGCAGCATTAAATCATGGAAAGAAACTGAGGTCTTGGGACAGTATTACTGTCTTTTAGGACATAGCCTTTGTGAAGCAATCTAGTGAGCCACATCAGAGTATCTTGCTATATTTGATGTGTTCTTAAAGGAAAGTATCTTGGGCTGAGTTACAGCTAGAGAATTTGTGTGTTCAAGAGTGGGCTGAAGAAATATGAAGGCACATGCCGATTACACCTTAGCTAACAATACTATTACCACCACCACTGCCTTAACAACTATCATCTCTTGTCTGCTTGCTCTATGCCAGGAAACGTGCTAAGGGCTTTATGGCATTTTCTCATTTAACCCTATAGCAACCTTATGAAGTGGCTATTATTAGTACTTTCATTTTACAGATGCAGAAGTCAAGGCCTAGAAAGCTTAAGTAACATAGTCAAGAACATACAAGCAGAAATATGGTAGAGCTCATGTTTGAGGACAGGTCTCTCTGGCTTGGCAAAATGTATGAATAAAATCCAATTTGAGCATCCAAGTGATGGTATCTGGGAGCAGCCCCTATGAGATCTGAAAGTGAATCTCAATAACTTGGCATAGTTATCAGGATCCCTAAACTCATAGCATGTCTGCAGTGGTGTCATAGAAGTACCAAGGGGGCTTTCTGGCAAAAGGGATGTTTTAGGTAAATAACTGGGGAGTTTATGTTTAGTGGCTAAAATTCCTCTGGGAGTCCTTTACAGAACTGATGTCTAAATGGGGTTGGATGAAGGACAGCTGTGACCCCAAAGCCAAATCAAAGTGTTTGAATCCAGAAAAAGTAGAATCATCTTTTACACCTTTGGAATAGACCAACAAGCAGAATTTGTAGGAAGTGGTGGACATACATCAGTCCTAAGAAATTGCCGTATAGGTGGGAGTGGAAGTCTGATACTGAGATTTATGATTGGAGAAATCCAAACTGAAGTTTTATTATAGAGTAGGTAGCAGAGGAATGGATATACTTCAGAACACCAGGAATTTATTCTACTTTTGGGGTCTCTGAGCCCTTCTTGTGAAATTTGTGGGGACTACTCTGATGTAGGAAAAGAACCCCTTGTGAAGAACACGAGATGCTTCTATTGGATACTTTCAGAATCTAGACTTCGTGTGTATTTCTTTCCATCATCTTGAGTGTTGGAAGAGGGAGCCACAGTAGTGAGAGCATGGAAGTACTGGCCATAGCATATTGTCGTCTATCCTTTTAAGAAAACATAGGTTTTGGGCTTCCCGGCTGGCGCAGTGGTTGAGAGTCCGCCTGCCGATGCAGGGGATACCGGTTCGTGCCCCGGTCCGGGAAGATCCCATGTGACATGGAGCGGCTGGGCCCATGAGCCATGGCTGCTGAGCCGGCACGTCCGGAGCCTGTGCTCCGCAACGGGAGAGGCCACAACAGTGAGAGGCCCACGTACCGCAAAAAAAAAAAAAAAAAGAAAGAAAAAGAAAACATAGGTTTTATTATGTGGTACTCACATTAAATTCTCCAACTAATTAAACAGGAAACTTAGAAGATCAGTATCTACATTTCAAAGGATCCTGTGCTTTAAAGAAAAGATTTAGTCGGATTTTTTTTTTTACACAGAGTTATTCCTTGGGCATTCAAGTATACATTTATGTAGCATTAATTAATTCAAAGTGACTAAGGAGAAAAGGAACCTAAATGTGAAGCTTTAGGAGCTATTATCAATTGGAGATCAGTTATAAACAAAGATTAAGTTTCTCTTAAGGCAAAATGTGCGTCCATAGGAAAACCAGATTTGATTTACAAAAATTTTATTCACATAGCTTATGAGGCATACTTGTGCTGGTTTTGTGTAATGCTGTCGCTGAGTACCTTTCTTTGTCTTGGTGTGTTTTTGTGGTTGATTCCACAAACTATTATAGGAAATAATAGGAAATCAGCTTTCAGTAACAGTACATTAAGGATCCCCTTCTTGGGTAAGGAGACTGCCCCTAAGATAGTCATAGATCTATCATCTGTTTTTATAATTTCAAGTCAGCACTCAGTACTGACAGCCTATGGAGTAGAAAAATAATGGTGCCCTACCTATCTATAATCTATATTTATGGAATTTCTACATAGGATTCTCTACAGACGAGTTCAGTGTTGTGGTTGGAACTTTGTATTTCCTACATTTTAGTCATTTATAAATAATACAGAGACTGATAATTAGTCACATAAATAATACAGAGGCTATCCATGAACTTATTTCTTTATATTACCGTTTTTCTTACTTAGACCATTATAATATACATTGGAAGGAGAAATGGAATTAGTCCCTACACTTTTGAACGCCCTTTGTTTATTGTCACAAGGGAAGACATAAAAAATAAAAACTGAAATAGCCTTAACCATTTAAAAAAACAAGTGAAATAACTAAACATTAAGGCAGCAGTCATTGATTTACCAGACATTATGTTCAAAAGGTAATCTGCCTGTTTGACTTCTCCCCTGAGATGCCTCACAAACACCTCAAAAGCAGCATATCCTAAATGGAACTCTATTTTCTCCTCCAAACCTATCCCCTTATCTCCAGTTTTCCGTTTCCAAAAATGACACACACATCCACCCATCTGTTCATGTAACTGTTTCTGATACACCTCAAATACAATCTATAAGCAAGTCCTGCTGATTCTGAAATGTCTTGACTCCATAAACTTGATCCATGGACATTGCCATTTTCTTAGTCTAAGACATTCTTATTGTTCACCTGTACTATTACCTTAGTGTACTAACTGGCCTCCCTTCTTCACTCTTGGCTGCTCCCATCAATTATCCACCCACAGAGAAGAATGATTTTCCAAAGATATTTATCAGCCCATTTTATTCCCCTGGCTATAATTCATTAATAGCTTCCCATTGTACTTGGACTAAAATCCAAAATCCTTTTAAGGGGCTACAAACTCTTACATGATATGGCTCTTTCCTCAACCACTCACTTTCTAGTCTTCAGCCAACCCTGTCAAGTATCTTGAACACATCATGGGCTCTCTGCCTTAGGGCTCTGCTGCATCCCCACATCACACACCCAGTGTACACGTGGCTCACTGCTTTCCATCCTGTAGGTCTTGGCTCAAGTGTCAGCTCTTCAAAGAGACATTGCCTTATAGTTTTCTCTTTCTTTCTCAGTTTCTTGTTGTTTCATTTATAGCACATAACATGTTTGTAATTTTTTTTGTCTGCTTGCTTATGTATTTCTCACTTCCCAACCAGTATGTAAATTTCACAAGAACAAAGTCTATTCCTCTTGAATAAGTTCCTTGCTTAGTGTCTCGCACACAGTAGGTAACCAGTAAACATTTGTTGAGTGAATCATCTTGGAATTCACTGTCCCACATAAATGTTATAAACCATAGCTCATTTCTCAGGCACCTCATAAAAGCCTATTTATTTCAAAGAAGTAATTTATCCATGGCTCTAAGATTAGCAGCTTGAGTTATGGGTTCTGAGAACTGGGGCTATGAAGTGAGGCTCAAGAGAAGGAGAAGGATAATTTGCTCTCATTTTCTTTCTTTTTCCTTGTGATGAAAAATTTTCAGATTTGCTCTCTCAACAACTTTCAAATATACAATACATATTATTAACTCTAGTCACCATGCTGTACATTACATCTCCACAGTGTACTAATTTTATAACTGGAGGTTTATACTTTTTAACCCCCTTCACCCATATCATCATCTCCCACCCCTGCCTCTGGCAATCACCCACCTGTTCTTTGTACCCCTGAGCTCATTTTCTTTTTTTGTTCTTGTCTTTTTTAGATTCCACATATAAGTGGGATCACACAGTATTTGTCCTTCTCTGACATTTTTCACTTAGCATAATACCTTCAAGATCCATTTATGTTGTCACAAATGGCAAGATTTCCTTCTTTTCTATGGTCGAATAATATTACATTATATATATAAAATGTAATATTACACACACACACACACACACACACACACACACACCACACCACACCTTTTTTATCCATTTACTTATCGATGGACATTTAGGTTGCTTCCATATCTTGGCTATTGTAAGTAACGCTGCAACGAACTTGGGTGTGTGTGTACCTTTTCGAGCTAGTTTTTTTTTTTTTTCTTTCTTCAGATATATATCTAGGAGTGGAATTACTGGATCATATGGTAGTTCTCTTTTTAGTTTTTGAGGGGCCTCCATACTGTTTTCCACAGTGGCTGCAGCAATTTACATTCCCACCAATGGTGTACAAGGGTTCCCTTTTCCCCACATCCTTGCCAGCAGTTATTTTCTCTTATCTTTTTGATGATATCCATTTTAACAGGTGTGAGGTGATAATTCATTGTGGTTTTGATTTGCATCTCCCTGGTGATTAGTGATATTGAGCACCTTTTCATGTACCCATTGGCCATTTGTATGTCTTCTTTGGAAAAATGTCTATTGCCCATTTTTAATTGGATTATTTGGGTTTTTTGCTACTGAGTTGTATGAGATCCTAATATATTTTGGATGATTTGCAAATATTTTCTTCCATCCAGTAGGTTGCCTTTTCATTTTATTGATGGTTTCTTTTGATGTGCAGAAGCTTTTTAGTTTGATGTAGTTCCAGTTGTTTATTTTTGTTTTTGTTGCCTTTGCTTTTGGTGTCAAATCCAAAAAATCATCACCAAGGCTGATATCAAGTAGGTTACTTTCTTCTAGGATTTATATGGTTTCAGGTCTTATGTTCAAATCTTTGATCCATTCTGAGTTAATTTTTGTGTGTGGTATAAGATAGGGGTCCAATTTTATTTTCTTATATACAAATTTAGCTATAGGCAAATTATTAAACTGATAAAGTTTGTCTTCAGCAACTTTATAATTCCTTCCCTGCAGCCTTCTTTATTTTATATTGACTGTTGTAAGGGACAGAGATCTATTCATGAAAGGCCAAGAAAAAAGAGGTTATATAATGGGCAACCAAGGAAGGGACTAGATCTCAGAGAAAGAGGAACTGTGAAGCCATTGAGAAAAAGCTCAGTTTCTCTCTTTCTGTCTGTCTGTCTGTCTGTCTCTCTCTGTCTCTTGGGGCCCCAGCTATTCTCTGTCATATGTTCTATTCTCTGCTGTCTTGCTTACTCTGCTTACTTATAACTTGGGTTACAGCCAACACTTTCTAGGATCCGTTTATACTGTAACTCTTAAGCTTTAGTTCCAATTATGTACTAACTACTACAGACTGCCTTCTGAGAGAGAGAGAGAGAGACAGAGACAGAGACAGAGACAGAGAGAGTGAAAGATCTTATTGGCCCTCTTCATCTTTCTGAGCCAGGCTATAGACTGCTTTCTAGCTTATTTGTTGGCTTCCCATTGGGTTACTTGTCCATCCTTGGACCAATCGTCTGTGCCTGAGGTAAGGTGTGAGGCCATGTGATGCGAACATGGTCATGGAGGCAACAGGTGTTGTGGGTTGTTCACACTCCCTTAGAAAGGAATATGCATGGGCAAGAAAGATCTACATCTCCAGTACCATGCCTCAATTCATAATGCCCTCTTTCCAACCTACCAGCTCCCTTACTCTGGCCTAAGCATCCATTCCAAGCCCTCAACCAACATGACCCATAAGAACCCACCCTTTTAACCCACCCTTCTTGTTCAGTTTTACTTTACCTAAATCGAGTGGTTATGATCCCTATGTGATAGGCACTGTACTAGTCACTTGAGATACAAAATTGAA
Organism: Mesoplodon mirus; assembly: GCF_964341445.2. Lineage (NCBI taxonomy): Eukaryota > Metazoa > Chordata > Mammalia > Artiodactyla > Ziphiidae > Mesoplodon > Mesoplodon mirus. The sequence continues at coordinate 41,138,458 of NC_138977.1, forward strand.
TAGAATATGGTCCCTACTTTCAAGGAGTTTGCAGTATGGATTAAGGGGATGGTCCAGTATACCATCAACTATTTTTTAGTGTGCTCAATGGTATTACAGATTGGTATAACTAAAGTGTGTTTTCAGAGTCCAGTGGTGAAGGTTAATAATTCTGCAGGAGGAGAAAGAGAGAGCAGGATAAGACTTCACAGAAGACCTGACATTGTAAATGGGTTTTGAAAGATGAGTTGGAGTTGAGAAAAGGATGAATTTATTAGCAAAGCATAGAGCTGTAAGTCACAGCTTGTTAGACAACAGCTCTGTCTGATGTGTGAAGTACATGGAACAGGAGTTCTACTAAGATATGGGCTGGAAAACTGGGGTGGAATCCAACTACTGGTCATGGTGAAGCAATAGGTGCTTATTAAACTAAAAATAGGTGTTTACTAAACATCTAATATGTGTCCAAAAAGAGCTCAGAAGAGAGCTAGATTTATATGACATCATATTTAAACAACGAGTGTGGATGATATCTTCCAGGAAGAACATGCAAAGAAAAAATGAACTGGGGGTGGTGTGGAGGAGACACTGACATTAAAGATATCTCAAATAGCATATTGACAATGTAGGAGAGAACCAGGGGAGAGTAGAGGTAGAGGCCGTGAGAAGAGATTCAGGAAAGTAGGAGTATTCAGCAGGGTCAGGAGCTGCAGAATGATCAGATAAGATGAAGACTGCAATTTGGCATTTAGGAAGTTTATTATGAGTAAGACATAGAGCAAAGAGGCAGTGGGGACTCTGGGGATAGAGGGTAGCAGGTAGTCATCTCCCAGTTTTGCCTGGAGCTGACCCTGCACAAAGGAGTCTCATTTAAGTCAGTTTGAATACTTTGTTAGCAGCTCTTAGAAAAGGTTTGTTGAGGAAGGAGATTGAAGTTCTTGGCTTAAATGAAGGTTCTGGATTATTTATGGATTTAATCATCCCTGTGACCCATGTCCCTAGTTGACACAAGCTATCAAGAGTTAGCTGCATTTTTTTCTTCTTGAAAAAGTAGGAGAATATTTAATCACAACTGAGTTACAGTAATAGAGATTTTAATGAAACTGGGCTGGGCTAGGACTGGGAAGTTGCATAAGCTATATGAGAGTGAACATTCCTCTGGGTGTACTCTGTGCACGGGCATAATTCTTAGCACTGAAATATACTATTTAATCCAAAGAGCTCACGGGGTTTTCATAAATGCAGTTTAATTTAAAGTCCATGCAAATATGCATAGTACATAAACAGAATTTTCTGGAAATTTTAAGCCTCTGTATAACTTAGATAAAACGTAAAAAGAAAATGTTTGATAAATTTGATAGCATGGGTCTTTCCCTGGCAGTCCAGTGGTTAGGACTCTATGCTTCCACTGCTAAGGGCCCGGGTTCGATCTCTGGCTGGGGAACTAAGATCCCACACACAAGATGCACAGCGTGAGAAAAACAAACAAACAAACATGAAGTCTCACCAAAAAAAGAATATCAATAAAGATAAAAACTATTAAACAAGTTTGATAGCTGGCTCATTTAAATTAGTTTACCTTCCATGGAAATCAAGGTAAAGACTACTGACTGAAACCCCGCCTCCCCTTCCACATATTCAGCCTTTCTTTGAGGATAATTGAGAGGGTCTGAAGAATTGTCACCATCTGGAGCTTAGGGATCATTTCATACAGCTTCCCCATTTTGCAACAAGGAAACTGAGGGCCACAGAGGAGAAATGTTGTGCCTACCTGTTTCATGCCAGAGCTGGAGAAAGAATTGAGTTTAGGGTACTTGCTGTAGGGTGAAACCCACATTCCTACTGATGCTAGCAATAAAAGAAGCAACAAGGGTACAATCCTATTAACTCTCCCAACTCCTCTCTAGGCCTCTTTAATACTGCCAGAGTTTTCTTTCCAAAACAAATCTGTCTGTGTTATTCCTTCTGTATAAAATTCTTCAGTGGCTTTCCACTGCCTATGGGATGAAGTCCAGATTCCTTTGGGTAATAAACACCTACCTATTTCTCTGGTCCTGTGGGCCCACTTCCTGCTCCTCAAGCTGTGCCTTTCAGACAGACTTACCTGTGGGCAGTCCCAGACTCACGTTCTCACACCTTTTCTCTATCCCTTTCTGGGATCCCCCTGCCCCTCCCAGGGCTTACCAATGCCTGGTCATTGACCAAACTCAGCGGAAGCACCACCACCTCCCAGAGGCCTTCCCGTACCTTTTCCCTTTGTGCTGTCTTTCTAAGAGGTTGCATATCTCTGTATAATACCTGCCACACTGATTGGAAGTCATTTGCTTACATGTTTGACTATTCGACTAGTAGATCCTTGAGTTCAGAGAGAATGTCTTACTCATTTTCACATTCTGAGCGGACAATGCCTGGGATGTGTAGGTGCTCAGTACATGATTGTGGAACTGAATTGAACAATAACAACAAATCCAGTAGTTGTGAGCCCCTAATAGAAAATTTAGGTGAGATTATCCCATGAACCCTTACCAGTTTGAAACTGCCCTACTTTGCCTACCTCTTCCATCTGTTCTTCACAACCTTATGGAGAAATTGGTCAACTCATTATTCTCCAGGGACACCACGTGCATTTATTCCTTCCCACCGTGCCCTCGTCCGTGGTGTTATCCCTGCCTGGCAGGCCCGTCTCCTTGTTTATCTAGGAGTTATTGACTACCTATATGTCTGACATTGTGCTCGGCTCTTATCTTCACCTGTCTAAATAGGACCCTGCCATTCCAGGTCACCTCAAATCCTATTCACACTTGCATCTTCTAACCAATGCCCTCTTTATCACTTTATCACTTCCTATAGGTCCTGTGTATTTGATATTTAATATAAACTATCTTTTATGCTTAATTTTCATTCTGGGGCTATTACATACTTATTCAACTAAGTTATAAGACTCTCGAGGGCAGGAACTGTATCTTCAGCTCCTAAATTTAGGAAGTGCCTTAATAAATGTTGGCCAGTGATTGCGAGGACACAAGGGACTTTTCCATGGTGAGGCTTTGTGATTTTGCTACTGGATTCAGCTGAGTGTGATTCTCACGGAGGCAGTTCAGGCTGGCCATGGTCAGGGGTTCTGGAATTGAAGGGTGACTTTCAGAAGCATAATTGTCCATGTTCATTAAAACTAAATATCTCCCAGATGGGAAGACTAGATCATGTAGAGATTTTTCCAATTTGCAGTGACTTATAGACATAATACAATAGCAATTAAAATTTGATTGGGTTGGAGAGAGGAGTTTATCTGAAAGAATAGCCAGAATTTACAAAAGAATTTCTATTTTTGAAAGGCTATCCCTATTAGATCTTAAAGCACAAAAAGTTATAGTAGGGCTTCCCTGGTGGCACAGTGGTTGAGAGTCTGCCTGCTGGTGCAGGGGACACGGGTTCATGCCCCAGTCGGGAAAGATCCCACATGCCACGGAGCGGCTGGGCCCGTGAGCCGTGGCCGCTGAGCCTGCGCGTCTGGAGCCTGTGCTCCACAACGGGAGAGGCCACAGCAGTGGGAGGCCCGCGTACCGCAAAAAAAAAAAAAAAAAAAATAGGAAGGATTCATCTCCCAAGTAATTTGTGTGCTGGGGAGTACCACTCCTTAGAAACCCTGTCCTTTGTGGTTCCTGATAGGGCTGGCATAGAGGGTGAACCACGGCCACCAGGGTAGACAGGGAGAAACTGGACCTTAGAACTAAAGCCCTCCTCCCTGCTCCTCCCCGGGTAGACAGGTGCTAGGAGAGCGCCAGTAAGAGGCACCAGCTGACAGTGGGAAGAAAGAACAGGCAGGTAGGCAGACCACGGCACCCCAGCGGGGGCAATCCCGAAGGAGGGTGTGAATGTAGAGAGCAGGCAGTGGGGCATATGGGAGTTGATTACATGCAGTGCTTAGGAAGGGCAGCTTTTAGAAGTAACACAAATGTCCATCAACAGATGAATGGGCAAAACGTGGTATATACATGCAATGGAATATTATTCAGCCTTAAAAAGGAAAGCAGTACTGACACAGGCTACAACGTGGATGAACTTTGAGGACATTATGCTAAGTGAAATAAACCAGTCACACACACAAAAAAACACTGTATGTATTATTCCACTTATACGAGGTTCCTAGATTAGTCAAATTCATAGATAGAGAAAGTAGACTAATAGTGGTTTCCAGGGGCTGGGGAAACTGGGGAAGGCAGCGTTATTTAACAGGTGTAGAGTTTCAATTTCACAAGATGAAAAAGTTCAGGAGCTCAGTTGCACAACAATGTGAATGCACTTAATATTACTGAACCGTACACTTAAAAATGGGTACTATGGTAAATTTTAGGTGTATTTTACCACATTTACAAATTGGAAAAAAAATCAGAGATGACCTAAAAGGAAAAAAGGAAGGCAGCTTTGAAGACAGGCTGCCTGAGTTCAAATCCTGGCACAGACACTGACTAGATGGGTGCCTTTGGGCAAATCAGGTAACCTCTCTGAGCTTTGGTTTTCTTTTTCAAATGGGACTGACAATAATAGTACCCATACTATAGGATTTGTTGTGAGAATTAAATGAGATACTATATGTAAAGCCTGTGGCACTTAGAAGAACACAACAGTGTTAGTTTTCACCATGATTATCAGAATAATATGTGACTTTTTAAGTGTACAAGCAGGCAGTTTTCTTTAGGATGTCTGTCAGCATTCTAAGGGCATAGGGTCCCAGATACCAGGCTCAGATTGAGGGATATGACTTCAGTTCTTAGTGGGGCCTATAAAGAACAAGGTATGACCTCATGCCAGAATCAACATATATTTATGGAGTACATGCTAGGGGCTGGGTTCTGCTCAAAGTGTAGAAAGACAATAATATAATCCTGCCCACAGTATGGTGGGTGTATTGTCAAGTTATTAAAGGGAAAATCCACTTATATGAATTATGATACCTAATAAGGACTTAGATATATTGCAGAACCCCAGTCAGTTATTAGAATTATACCACAAGATAAAAATTAGATTAAAAACAAAGGTGATGCTATTTATTAAGATTTTGCCAATTCCTAGTGGCATAAATCCCAGTTGAAACTAGCTTGAGCACATACTTTAATTTATTGCTTTACATAGTGAACATCTGGTTGTATATCTGGCTTCAGGCATGGCTGGACCCAGGTGTTCACACATTTTTCTTAGGCAGTTCTTTGTGATGGGAGTAACATGGCCACTAATGCCCTTGGTTTATATTCTATAAAATCAACACTCCTGTTCTTCCTCTTTCTGTTTCTTTTCTTCTTCCAGTCTTTTCCTTTCCCTTTCTGAACCATTCCACTTAAAAGCCATTAAGTGGGGCTGAGCAAGCTAAGAGTCTGCTGGGGGCAGGGGTGGAAAGCCGAGGTGGCACAGAGCAGGGTGTTGGACCCAATGGGGGTGAGGAGGGCATCCCAGAGAGAGGCCGTTTTGTGCAGGGGGGGATAACAAGAGCATCCAGTAGGACGGCTGCTCAGTGTATTGTGTCAAAGCCTGAGTGAGGTGAGGAGGTGTCCATCCAGTGCAGGTACTGGAGATCAGGCGGGATGAGGAGGGTGTCTGTGGACAAAGGTGGCCCAGAGTGAGGTGTCAGCACCTGAGAAGAATGACAAGGCTCCCCCTGTGCAGGCAGGCAGCTCCCGGAGAGGGTCCGAGCCCAGGCAGGGTGAGGAGGGGCCGGATTCCTGTTGTGAGAGAAACGTGGTGCAAATATGGAAAGGGAGAGAAATAAAATCAACCCTGTGATACTGGATTGGAACTGGAGCTATTGGTGTGAATTCGTGATTTTCTGGTTGTGGATGGATGGATAGATAGATGGAAAGATAGAGATGTAGAGTAAAAGATCAATATAAATGTAAATGTGTGTCTATGCAGTAGATATTGCTTTTTAAATATAAATATCCTATGGTTTCTAAATACCATTCTCCACTGAAAGGGGCCAGGGATTCTTGGAGAAATGGCTGATTGAAGGGTTGGGCAGGGAAGGCAAAAGATGAACCTGCAACATTTTGTGCATGAAAGTAAGGAAGCACTTAGAGAGTGAGAGGGGCATGGCCAAAGGACTCAGGAGCAGTTTGAAGGGCTCCACACGCCACATCTGGGACAATTTGAGCTTCAAAAATAAATAATGACACTAAGAGGTTAAAACCCACCGAATAAAACAGGGAACCGTGAGTTCAAACTGACACAGATTGAACGTTGGTGAAGAACTATGAAAAACAGACCTATTCATAGTCTCACCACAAAATACTCATTCCTTACAAAGGGAAAAGGCACGGGAAGATGACGAGTCCTAAAGGAAGGCTGAAGTGCTGGTGCTGGAGACGTCCCGTTGCACCGGGAGGCTGACTTCTACAGACTCTTAAGTCCCTCGTCCTCTGGCTTCCACCCGCATTTGGCCGATGGGCTGTGGCGGCAGGTGCTGGGAGGGTGAGGGGTAGACTTCTCTGCCTCTTTGCCAGCTGGGTTGTGGTGTGAAAGCTGCAGCGTTTCCCATAGTGCTCTCTCCTAGGCTACAGCTCTCCTTTCGGTCAGCGGTGATAATTACTGACCACTGATGTTAGCTTGGGGTGCGTCCCCACCACCCCTTACTGGTTTCCCTTGATCCTGTCTACACCTCCGTGCACCATCCCTCCATTAAACTCTCGCTAGAGTGCCCTCTGTTTCTTGCCGGGAGCCTGACTGGTACAGCCATATGGCAGTGTTACCAGAGAGAAGGGCAGACAGAAGTTCAGCTGCAACGATGGTGACTCGCCACTGCTCCCAGATTAGACCATCCAACCATCTCCCTTCAGATGTGGTTGGGTCCAGTGACCCAAGGTGTGAGAAGAGAATAAAATCAGAGAAGTCGAATCTAGAAGGACCTGACAGCAGCTCAGTGACCAGAGAGGAATTTTGTCCCAGTCATTTATACCAGAAAGGAAGGACTCCTTAAACTTCTGTTGGAGAGTGAGATACTTTCCCTCTCTCTCTCAGTTAAGGAGGCAGGGCCCTACATTATGAAGAATTGCAGTTCAGAACATGATAGACCTTTTTTTTTTTTTTTTTTTTTTTTTGCGGTACGCGGGCCTCTCACCGCTGTGGCCTCTCCCGTTGCGGAGCACAGGTTCCGGACGCGCAGGCTCAGCGGCCATGGCTCACGGGCCCAGCCGCTCTGCGGCATGTGGGATCTTCCCGGACTGGGGCACGAACCCGTGTCCCCTGCATCGGCAGGTGGACTCTCAACCAGTGCGCCACCAGGGAAGCCCCCCATCATAGACCTTTTGAATTCAACTGTCTTTATGGTTTCTTCCAAAGAGGATCTGATTAAGAAACAATCCACAGGGCAGAGGAGTATCTTCTTTCAATACTGTGCAGTCTTGACTGCACTGTTATCACCTGGCAAATCATTATGTGGCAGACGCTCTTGTTTCTGGAACCTTTTCTGTTTCAGCCATTTCTTCTTTTGTGTTCTGGAAGGCAAGCACAGACAAGGACATGAAGTGGGAGGATTTTTAATGTCACATCAATTCAGAGGTGTCCCTTGTTCCAGCCTCTGAACATGGGGTGACACTTCTGAATACAGCCTGCTAAGAGAGCCGGCTAGGACTCACATGACTTATTGGGTTGTTAATCACCCCATCTGAGAGTGAGCCCATTAAATTAGCCTGCAGCTCCAGTTAAGGGAACTCAGACCAGAGACCATATTTAAGAGCGCTCCCTTGTCAGTTTCATCCAGGGGGTTTAAATTGAATTCTTACTGTTGGTAGGGAAAACTGAAACATGTCCTAATTCTGCTAAAAGCAGAGAAGTCATATACTGGGTGCCTTTTCCGATGTGGGCAGGATCGCTCGTGGGGAGAAGGGGTGGTATTTGCTAGGAGAGGTCACTTACATTCCCTTTTGGTTTCCATTCCAGTCCTGCTTGCTATGTACTCAATCACGACTGCAGACTTAGATGTCAGAAGGCTCATTTTCATAAATAAGTCTGGAAAACAGAAGCACATTCATCTCTTGCTGTTTTCAACTTTGGAGTAACTTTACAGAACCCACTGTTTTAATTAACACTGACTTAACAAGAGTTCAGGTCAGAATTCGAGCTTGGTATAATTTGACTATAGAAGAAAATCAAGGATTTCTTTTATAACGTTTCCTTCAGCTGCTCCTGCCACTTTTTTATGTACGCTGTGTGTATGTGGGGTGGAGGGTTAGCCTTATGAGGCAGGCTATTTTTATTTAAATGTCTTGAAGACTACAATAAAATACCATGCAGACATTCCCCAGATTAGATGCACCTGATTTGTGAATGTTTGTTGCAGATGTGGTGCCAGTGAATTAATAACCCTTCCCCTTCCCGCCTCACCACAAAGCCACTCTGCTCTCCTTCCCTTCTGCCATTTGCTGCCTCTAGAGAACATCTTGGGGTCCTTGGCCACTGATGTCAGCTCAAGTCTGACTTGGGTACATTTCTGATCTACTACCTTTTCCCTACAACTTCCTTTCTTTCTCTTGAAGTGATTGTTTGTGCAACACAGTTTCTGGGTACTCTCTGATTTTCAGTACTCTAGACTCTGCTAAATTCTTCCCTGGGCAGTTATTCCCATATAAATAGTGTAGTAGTTTTTAAGACCATGGGCTTTGAATCAGACCAACTAGTTCAAGTCTTGGTTCTGCCACTTAACAGCAGTATGAGTTTGGGCAAATTATTTTGCTTCCTATGCCTCAGTCTTCCCCTCTATAAAATTGAGATAATAATACAATTATACTTATCTCTTAGCCATGTTATCTGGGTCATGTAAAAGATGTAGGTTGGATGGTGTGCTGGGAACACATTGTAAGTGCTCAGAAAAGGTGAGCTGCTGATGTTTATTATTTTTATTTTAGTTTCTTCTTTATCTTTCTTCCTTCCCCATCTTTCCTCTCTTTTCAATTTTACTCATTTATTTGAGGAAAACAAGCTTTTCCCCCCTTTTGATTGTCTCTCCTGATTCTGTGTTGGACCACAGGTGACAATGGGCAATAGTCAGTCCCCAGTGAGGGCTGGCCTGGGCACAGTGTGCCCTGCCACAGGGAGATGCTTAACAACCGCTTTGTTTTCCTGCTTTTCTTCATCCCTTAGTAGTCCTAAGTGACCCTATTCATAGATGCTACAGAACAGAGTAATGCTGGGTTGCACTTGAATCAAGAAAAGCAAAACCGTCTGCTTGGGAGGGGAGGTGCGGGGGGAGCATCAGACATGAGCCGTCATTCATTAGCAGTGAATACCATGTCCTGAAATTTCTAGTAAGGCCACTTCAGAATTCCAGAGTTTCTACCTTAGTCTCTGTCTTCTTCCAATTACACATACTTTTTTATTTTTCAAGATGTATAGAAAAAGCAAAATGGTTTCTTAATTGATTTTTAGTATTTTTATGCTTTGTATAGGTGTTAGTACTGTGATAGTATACTATTTTTTTTAATTGAACTTGCAGAGCATTTTGCTTATATCAGAGGTTAAATAGAGCTTTGTGTTGCAGCCTATAAAATTACTTCTATGTGGAAATAAGCTCTAAGCCCTTAACACCTAACTAATGAAAGAAATTTTTAGAAGGCCACACTTTTGTAAGTGTGGACTTAATGTATAGCATGATATGTACAATGCAGGTGGTATTTTACCAGGCCCAACCTCCATTCTGTCTAGATAAGACATTTACCAGAAGAGATCAAAGCACTCATTTAATGTCAAATGGAAATGTTATTTTTCTGGAACTGGATTGGCTTTTGTATTAATCAGGGTTCTCCAGACAAACAGAACCAGTAGAAATATATTTCTCTCTATATATTTCTATATATGTATATATTTCTCTCTCCCTCTTTCTTTATATATATATACTTCTTCAAGGGCAGGAAAAGATGGACCTCCCAATTCAAGAAGATAGGGAATTTGTTCTTCCTTAGCCTTTGCTCCCATTTGAGGCCCCAACAGTTTGGATGGTGCCCACCCATGCTGGTGAGGCTGGACCTCTTTTCTCAGTCTGCTGAATCAAATGTTAATCTCTTCCAGAAACATCCTCACAGATATACCCAGAAATAATGTTTTACCAGATATCTGAGCATCCCTTAGCCCAGTCAAGTTGACATAAAATTAACCATCACAGCTTTTAATCCCTTTTATAAATGGAAGTCTTGTCTTTTAGGTCATGTTTGCTATTATGACTTTGAGTTGAGTATAAAGGCCATACTCACAGATGTTTATGGCATTTAATATTACCATATTAGAAACCCAACTAAATTTCTAAAAATATACATAAGCACAGAATCTGTGTGTGCTTATGTTTTTAAACTGGAGAGGTTAAAGAACCATTGCAGATCTGCTTTTGGAATAGTTTGAGTACTTTACCAACATTCAGCCCATTTCAATTATCCTGTGCCACCCACTGGTTCAATCAGATTAAGAATTTTAACACCAGGCATTTAAAAGAGAAAGGGAAAAGAGGTTCATTTATTTGTATTCTTCAAAGAGAAAGAGATAGAGAGAGAGAGAGCATTAACGCCATTTTCCATATTTTCCTACTTCTCATCCCAAGTTACCACCATTCTTCGCAGGCAAGTGGTCCTCAAGTTGTAGTTAGTGGACCATGTATCTATTTGAATTTCCTTAGACGCTTGTTAGCATGCACATTCCTGGGAGCCACCCCAGACCTCCTGACTTGGAATTTCTGGAATTGAGTTTCAGCAAATTACATGGTTAAGAGCCCCCTAAATGATCTTTGTGAACTCTAAAGTTTGAGAACCACTGTTTTCCAGATGATCCAATGCATGATGCTACAAACATGCGTGGGTGAAAAATCTATTCAAAGTGCAAGATAGACCAACCAGTTTTTATGTAACAGAGTATAAAAAGTTCATTGGTATGATTTATTCTACATAGTAACTAACCTTTAAGAAACTACCAATTATCAAGTTTTGAGGTCATATCAGAGAAGAATATTCACAATTATTTGAAAAGATTATTACAAATACTTTTTCCTTTTCCAACTACGTAACTGAGCGAGGCTGAATTCTTTTCATTTACTTCAACCAAAAACATATCCTATCAAAATAGATTAAATGCAGAAGCTGGTATGAGGATCTGTCTTCTATTTAAGCTAAACATCAGAGATTTGCAAAAACATGAAAAATATACCATCTTCTCACTAATTTTTTCTGTTTAGGAATATACATAAAATACATAAAAATATGTTATTTAGCATGTAGTTGGTTTATTGTTGCTATTTTAAAATGAATTAATAAATGCATATTTTTAAAAATTCTCATTTCCAGTTGCTAGGACAGTGATTGTCAATGGATATAACCCACATAAACAAAAGCTCTTTGGGGACCCCTATAATATTTAAGAGTGTAAAGTAATCCTGGGATCGAAAAATTTGAGGACTACAGACTAGGCTTTTTTCTAGGTACAGTGTAGTAATTGGTTTAGAATTAACTTTGATTCATGGTACACTTAATGCCATACGTATTCACTATCTGAATGCTAAACACAGTAAGCTTGATTTTGCTTTTTTCTATTGGGAGAAAAACCATAATGGTATCTATACCAAAATATTCTTAATTAATGCTTGTTTTACCTTTCCTAATTCCAAATAAGAGTAGATAATCTTGAACAAGTTGGAAAATAAAAAGCCCTCTATAAGAACTAATGTTTTTGAGAGCTTCGTTTCCACCAACTGAAAATACATTTAAATTAGCAGAAATTAAAATCTTCTCTATTGAAATGCACTTGGAAATCTTGCCATAAACGTGCCCTTTTTTTCATTCTGCCTCTGTTTTCTGTTTTTCCAATTTATAGAGCTTTTTTTTTCTTTTCTCTCCTCTTCTTTCTTCCTTTCCTCTTCTTTTATTCATTTCCCCTCCTTTCCCTTTGCCTTATTATAGCTGGAAGTTATTTGCTCATGCGTTGCAGTTTTCAGTTTCTGCTGGTATCCTCTAAGAAAGATGCTGAGTCAGTAAATATGAGCCAGGCATTGACAAAGTGTAGGTGCATCTTTGCTGTCTCAGCTCCAGGACTTAAACAGTCTTCCATTCGGTATGTAAAATCAACGCTGAACACTACGCTCTGCTTCTATTCTTAGATTTCCAGAGGCTGTGAAAGAAGGTTAGGGGAAAGAATTTTTAAAAATTAATTAATTAGTTTTCTTTTGGCTATTAAATGAAAACTTATACCTTCTAGAAGAAATGACTTCAGAATAAGTTCTACCATTATATTGTGTTCTTCATAAATTTCTTTCTCATTTTTCCTCTAGTCCAAAAGTCACTCCCGAGTTGGCCTGAAATCAAGCACCAAGCAAAAGGTATGCTATTTTCCTCCTCTGCATTGCTCCTTTAAAAAAATAATTAGTTTGGTGAGTGCTTATGTTTTTTCCTGAAAAGAATGACTTGTTTTTGGAAGGCAAGGATTACCCAGAAACAAAGTGTTTTTGGTTTTCATTTACTTTGCCTCCATAATTGCAAAAATGAAATTGGAGAGAGATCCTTGAATTGAAATGGAATCTAACAGCCCAGTGACAGAACCTCGGAACTGCCATGGCTTACAAACAATTCTGAAAGCAAGGTCAGAAGGTACTCTCCCAGATTCAGCTCTTTTATTTTCTTAGCCCTTCACAGTGAAGTGATTTGTTCCTGTCTCAGTTCATATTTTTACTAAACTTCATTCTGTCAGCATCTGCTGTGGAGAATGACCCTCACCTATGACCTGTGGTGAATTGGCTAAATCATGAGCTCCGTGAGTCAGAAAGAATTGGCTTCAATTCCTTATTCTGTCACTTTACTAGCTATGTGACCTTGGACATATTTGTATGAAGATGACTGTACCTCTTAATGTAGTATATTTTAAGGATAAAATGATATAATACAGGGCTTCCCTGGTGGCGCAGTGGTTGAGAGTCCGCCTGCCGATAGAGAGGACGCGGGTTTGTGCCCCGGTCCGGGAGGAACCCACATGCCGTGGAGCGGCTGGGCCCGTGAGCCATGGCTGCTGAGCCTGCGCATCTGGAGCCTGTGCTCCGCAACGGGAGAGGCCACAACAGTGAGAGGCCCGCGTACCGCAAAAAAAAAAAAAGATATAATATATGTGAAAGCACTTAAAACTCAGTGCCTAGCACAAAATAGGCACTTAGTAATTTTTTTAATTCTATAATATTTCATTGATAATTTAGATGTACAAAACAATAGAAAATTTGAAATTCCAAAATTTTAATCCTTAGATGCACACACATTTTTTTTTTTTTTTTTTTAGAGATGGAGTTGGGCTCTTGGTCTGAGGCTAGCAGGCTACCACTCCTTCTTCTTTTTATTTTTAAATTTAATTTAAAATTTTTATACAGCAAGTTCTTATTTGTTATCTATTTTATACATATTAGTGTATACATGTCAATCCCAATCTCCCAACTCATCCCCCCGCCCACCCCACTTTCCCCCCTAGGTGTCCATATGTTAGTTCTCTGCATCTGTGTCTCTATTTCTGCCTTGCAAACCGGTTCATCTGTACCATTTTTCTAGATTTAACATATATGTGTTAATATGCGATATTTGTTTTTCTTTTTCTGACTCACTTCACTCTGTGTGACAGTCTCTATATCCATCCATGTCTCTACAAATGACTCAGTTCATTCCTTTTTATGGCTGAGTAATATTCCATTGTATATATGTGCCACATCTTCTTTATCCATTCATCTGCCTATGGACATTTAGGTTGCTTCCATGACCTGACTATTATAAATAGTGCTACAATGAACATTGGGGTGCATGTGTCTTTTTGCATTATGGTTTTCACTGGATATATGCCCAGTAGTGGGATTGCTGGATCATATGGTAAATCTATTTTTAGTTTTTTAAGGAACCTCCATACTGTTCTCCATAGTGGCTGTATCAATTTACATTCCCACCAACAGTGCAAGAGGGTTCCCTTTTCTCCACACCCTCTCCAGCATTTGTTGTTTGTAGATTTTCTGATGATGCCCATTCTAACTGGTGTGAGGTGATACCTCATTGTAGTTTTGATTTGCATTTCTCTAATAATTAGTGATGTTGAGCAGATTTTCATGTGCTTCTTGGCCATCTGTATGTCTTCTTTGGAGAAATGTCTATTTAGGTATTCTGCCCATTTTTGGATTGGGTTGTTTGTTTTTTTAATATTGAGCTGTATGAGCTGTTTATATATTTTGGAGATTAATCATTTGTCCATTGATTCGTTTGCAAATATTTTCTCCCATTCTGAGGGTTGTCTTTTTGTCTTGTTTATGGTTTCCTTTGCTGTGCAAAAGCTTTTAAGTTTAATTAAGTCCCATTTGTTTATTTTTGTTTTTCTTTCCATTATTCTAGGAGGTGGGGCAGAAAAGGTCTTGCTGTGATTTATGCCAAAGAATGTTCTTCCTATGTTTTTCTCTAAGAGTTTTATAGTGTCTGGCATTACATTAAGGTCTTTAATCCATTTTGAGTTTATTTTTGTGTATGGTGTTTAAGGAGGGTTCTAATTTCATTCTTTTACATGTAGCTCTCCAGTTTTCCCAGCACCACTTATTGAAGAGACTGTCTTTTCTCCATTGTATATCCTTGCCTCCTTTGTCATGGATTAGTTGACCATAGGTGCGTGGGTTTATCTCTGGGCTTTCTATCCTGTTCCATTGATCTATATTTCTGTTTTTGTGCCAGTACCATATTGTCTTGATTACTGTAGGTTTGTAGTATAGTCTGAAGTCAGGGAGTTTGATTCCTCCAGCTCCATTTTTTCCCTCAAGATTGCTTTGGCTATTTGGGGTCTTTTGTGTCTCCATACAAATTTTAAGACTTTTTATTCTAGTTCTGTAAAAAATGCCATTGGTAATTTGATACGGAGTACATTGAATCTGTAGACTGCTTTGGGTACAATAATCATTTTCACAATACTGATTCTTCCAGTCCAAGTACATGGTATATCTCTCCATCTGTTTGTGTCATCTTTGATTTCTTTCATCAGTGTCTTATAGTTTTCTGAGTACAGGTCTTTTACCTCCTTAGGTAGGTTTATTCCTAGCTATTTTATTCTTTTTGTTCCAATGGTGAATGGGATTGTTTCTTTAATTTCTCTTTCTGATCTTTCATTGTTAGTGTATAGGAATGCAAGAGATTTCTGTGCATTAATTTTGTATCCTGCAACTTTACCAAATTCATTGATTAGCTCTAGTAGTTTTCTGGTGGCATCTTTAGGATTCTCTATGTATAGTACCATGTCATCTGCAAACAGTGACAGTTTTACTTCTTCTTTTCCAGTTTGTGTTCCTTTTATTTCTTTTTCTTCTCTGACTGCTGTTGCTAGGACTTCCAAAACTTTGTGGAATAAGAGTGGCACGAGTGGTCTTCCTTGTCTTGTTCCTGATCTTAGAAGAAATGGTTTCAGTTTTTCACCATTGAGAATGATGTTGGCCGTGGGTTGTCATATATAGCCTTTATTATGTTGAGGTAGGTTCCCGCTATGCCCACTTTCCGGAGAGTTTTTATCATAAACCAGTGTTGAATTTTGTCAAAAGCTTTTTCTGCATCTATTGAGATGATCATATGGTTTTTATTCTTTAATTTGTTAATATGCTATATCACACTGATTGATTCACGTATATTGAAGAATACTTGCATCCCTGGGATAAATCCCACTTGATCACAGTGTATGATCCTTTTAATGTGTTGTTGGATTCTGTTTGTGAGTATTTTGTTGAGGATTTTTGCATCAGTATTCATCAGTGATATTGGTCTGTAATTTTCT
Organism: Mesoplodon mirus; assembly: GCF_964341445.2. Lineage (NCBI taxonomy): Eukaryota > Metazoa > Chordata > Mammalia > Artiodactyla > Ziphiidae > Mesoplodon > Mesoplodon mirus. The sequence goes on from NC_138977.1 coordinate 41,154,220, forward strand.
TTTTTGTAGTACCTTTGTGTGGTTTTGGTATCAGGGTGATAGTGGCCTTGTAGAATGAGTTTGGGACTGTTCCTTCCTCTGCAATTTTTTGGAAGAGTTTGAGAAGGATGGATGTTAACTCTTCTCTAAATGTTTGATAGAATTCACCTGTGAAGCCATCTGGTCCTGGACTTTTGCTTGTTGGAAGATTTTAAATCACAGTTTCAATTTCATTACTTGTGATGGGTCTGTTCATATTTCTATTTCTTCCTGGTTCAGTCCTGGAAGGTTATACCTTTGTAAGAATTTGTCCGTTTCTTCAAGGTTGTCCATTTTATTGGCATAGATTTGCTTGTAGTAGTCTCTTATGATGCTTTGTATTTCTGCCATGTCTGTTGTAACTTCTCCTTTTTCATTTCTTATTTTATTGATTTGAGTCCGCTCCCTCTTTTTCTTGATGAGTCTGGCTAATGGTTTATCAATTTTGTTTATCTTCTCAAAGAACCAGCTTTTAGTTTATGGATCTTTGCTATTGTTTTCTTTGTCTCTATTTCATTTATTTCTGCTCTGATCTTTATGATTTCTTTCCTTCTACTAAGTTTAGTTTTTGTTTGTTCTTCTTTCTCTAGTTCCTTTAGGCGTAAGGTTAGATGGTTTATTTGAGATGTTTCTTGTTTCTTGAGGTAGGATTTCTTGCTATAAACTTCCCTCTTAGAACTGCTTTTGCTCCATCCATAGATTTTGGATCGTCATGTTTTCATTGCCATTTGTCTCTAGGTATTTTTTTATTTCCTCTTTGATTTCCTCAGTGATCTCTTGGTTATTTAGTAACGTTTAGCCTCCATGTGTTTGTGTTTTTTACATTTCTTTTTTCCCTGTAAGTTATTTCTAATCTCATAGCGTTGTGGTCAGAAAAGATGCTGATATGATTTCAATTTTCTTAAATTAACTGAGGCTTGATTTGTGACCCAAGATATGATCTATCCAGGAGAATGTTCCATGTACAATTTAGAAGAAACTGTAATCTGCTGTTTTTGCATGGAATGTCCTATAAATATCAATTATATCTATCTGGTCTATTGTGTCATTTAAAGCTTGTGTTTCCTTATTTATTTTCTGTCTGGAGGATCTGTCCATTGGCGTAAGTGAGGTGTTAAAGTCCCCCACTATTACTGTGTTACTGTCAATTTCCTCTTTTATAGCTGTTAGCATTTGCCTTATGTATTGAGGTGCTCCTATGTTGGGTGCAATATTTACAATTGTCATATCTTCTTCTTGGATTGATCCCTTGATCATTATATAGTGTCTTTCCTTGTCTCTTGTAACATTCTTTATTTTAATGTCTATTTTATCTGATATAAGTATTGCTACTCCAGCTTTCTTTTGATTTCCAATTGCATAGAATATCTTTTTCCATACCCTCACTTTCAGTCTGTATGTGTTCCTAGGTCTGAAGTGGGTCTCTTGTAGATAGCATGTATATGGGTTTTATTTCTGTATCCATTCAGCAAGCCTGTTTCTTTTCATTTGAGCATTTAATCCATTCACATTTAAGGTAATTATTGATATGTATGTTCCTATTACCATTTTCTTAATTGTTTTGGGGTTTTTCTTATAAGTCCTTTTCTTTTTTTAATAAATGTATTTATTTTGTTTATGATTTTTGGCTGTGTTGGGTCTTTGTTGCTGCGTGTGGGCTTTCTCTAGTTTTGGCGAGCGGGGGCTACTCTTCGTTTGTGGTGCACAGGCTTCTCATTTCGGTGGCTTCTCTTGTTGCAGAGCATGGGCTCTAGGGTTCACGGGCTTCAGTAGATGCGGAACATGGGCTCAGTAGTTGTGGCTCACAAGCTCTAGAGCACAGGCTCAGTAGTTGTGGCACACAGGCTTAGTTGCTCCGTGGCATGTGGTGTCTTCCTGGACCAGGGCTCAAACCCATGTCCCCTGCATTGACAGGCGGATTTTAAACAACTGCATCACTTGGGAAGCCATGTAGGTCCTTTTCTTCTCTTGTGTTTCCCACTTAGAGAAGTTCCTTTAGCATTTGTTGTAAAGCTGGTTTGGTGGTGCTGAATTCTCTTAGCTCTTCCTTGTCCGTAAAGCTTTTGATTTCTCCGTCGGATCTGAATGAGATCCTTGTCGAGTAGAGTAATCTTTGTTGTAGGTTCTTACCTCTCATCACTTTAAATATATTGTACCACTCCCTTCTGGCTTGTAGAGTTTCTGCTGAGAAATTAGCTGTTATCCTATGGAAGTTCCCTTCTATGGTATTTGTCATTTTTCCCTTGATGCTTTTAATAATTTTTCTTTGTCTTTAATTTTTGTCAGCTTGATTACTGTGTCTTGGCATGTTTCTCCTTGAGTTTATCCTGCCTGGGACTCTCTCCACTTCCTGGGCTTTGATGGCTATTTCCTTTCCGATGTTAGGGAAGTTCTGACTATAATCTCTTCAAATATTTTCTCGGGTCCTTTCTCTCTCTCTTCTCCTTCTGGGACCCCTATAATGTGAATGTTGTTGCATTTAATGTTGTCCCAGAAGTCTCTTAGGCTGTTTTCATTTCTCTTCATTCTTTTTTCTTTATTCTGTTCTGTGGCAGTGAATTCTACCATTCTGTCTTCCAGGTCACTTATCCTTTTTTCTGCTTCAGTTATTCTGCTATTGATTCCTTCTAGTATATTTTTTCATTTCAGTTATTGTATTGTTCATCTCTGTTTATTTGTTCTTTAATTCTTCTAGGTGTTTTTTCTTTAATTCTTCTAGGTCTTTGTTAAACATTTCTTGCATCTTCTCAATCTTTGCCTCCATTCTTTTTCTGAGGTCCTGGATCATCTTCACTATCATTATTCTGAATTCTTTTTCTGGAAAGTTGCCTATCTCCACTTCATTTAATTGTTTTTCTGGAGTTTTATCTTGTTTCTTCATGTGGTACAAAACCCTCTGCCTTTTCCTTTTGTCTATGTTTCTGTGTATGTGGTTTTCATTCCATAGGCTACAGGATTGCAGTTCTTCTTGCTTCTGCTCACACACATTATGCTTAAATCATGTTAATTGCTGGTGACACATAGGGCAATGATGTAAATAGGTTTTTAGCATTTGGAGAAGTTTATGCTAAAAAATTATTCTTCTTGTGTAGATGTCTGAACGCTTTGGAGACCTTGCCTAACCTCTCAGGATAATGGATAACTTAACTCAGAATACCTTTCTTGATGTCAACTGATAGAGGAAAAAACACTTAAGAGGTGTTTAAGAAGATTAAAACAGGTAACATATGTGAACACACTAAGCCTAGTCCCTAAGTAGGTGGAAGCTATTTTTATTAGAGAAACATCATGTTGACTGGAAGAAGATGGACAGACGTGGACTCTAACCCAGCTTCAACACTTTGAAAGTAATAGCTGATCTTGATGTGGCCAATCCTGTGCTCCAGGTACAGTTATGAGCACTTTACAAGGACAAACTCATTTAATACTCTCAGGTAGGTCTTCTTGTGTCCCTCAGGTTCAGCCAGGAGAGTAAAATCATGCCAATAACTTGAACAGAGTTAATTTGATATGAAGAACTGTTAAGTGGTTATAAAGTTGTGAACCAAGTAATAGAAAGAGTGAAAAGAGAACTCTAGATGTAGTGTAGGGGTAGCAGTTCCAGGAAGCAGCTATTACCCCCAGAGCTGAGGGAACAAAGGAAAGAGTAGGGATTACTAAAACTTCTTAGATACTTAGAGGAAGGGCCCCACTGAGCTGAAATGCAGTCCTCTGAAGAGTGGGTGCTGGCCAGCAGACTCTAAGGCTGATTCTACAAGAAGAGTACAAACAGGATTCAGTGGCTCTGCAGGAAGGAGAGAAGGGTGGGGCCCCTGATTGAGGCGCAGAGGAAACACCCAGGAAGGAGCAAGTATCTTCTTGCTCTTCCAGCTTGGCAGCCCTCTCTAGCGCCCTCTACTGACAGAGCTAACACGTAGCCAGCTGACTAAGCAGGAATGTGTTCTGTAGAGTCCCTGGCCTAGCATCACAGATCTGGTCACAGAAAGATGGGTTTGGCCCTGAGAGACTGGTACACTTACTAGCTCCACCAGTGTTAAGCTGTGTTTACCCAGTGCTATAGTGAGAATGTTTGTGTCCTCCCTCCAAATTCAGATCCTACCCTCCAAAGGTGATGTTATTAGGAGGTGGGGCCTTTGGGAAGTGCTTAGGTCATGAGGGTGGAGCTCTCATGAGGAGAATTAATGCTTTTATAGAAGAGACCCTTCCACCATGTAAAGACACAGCGAGAAGTCTGCAACCCTCACCTGACCATGCTGGTACCCTGATCTTGGGTTTCCAGCCTCCAGAAATATGAGAAATATATTTCTGTTGTTTATAAGCCACCCAGTCTGTGGCATTTTGTTATAGGAACGGACTAAGATGCCCATCTAGGAAGAGGCAGGGTCAGAATTTAAACCTAGGCAGCTTGGCTCCAAAGTTCATGCTTTTCAACCTCTTGAATGAGTGACCATGGGTAAAAACACTTCTCTAAAGTTTACTTTTTAAAATCTGCAAAATAAGGATGATAATTTCTAACTTGTAAGGTTGTTCTAAGGATTAAATAAACAATATAAATGATGTGCGTATCATATTTCCTGGCACATAGCTTACTATATATGGCATTTTTCTTTCTTTGAGTATTCATTTTGCCTCAGTGAATATATGTGTAGTTTTGAAAGTATTGCCTTTGCCTTGGGGTGATCCCATCTCAAATGAGTTGTTTATTTAGTTGATTATCTCTCCCGCTTAGCATAGTTGGGTGTTTACATTGGAAAGTGAACAGCAGAGAGAATTTAGTGCTGGAGATGGATCAGTGGAGGCTTTACTGATGATGTCCTTAAAATCAGAGTTTATCAGGGCCTGTATCAGAGCACTGAGTTAGTCTTTCTCTTTGGATGTTAAGTGGTGGGGGAAATCATTGGATGCATTCATTCATTCCTTAATGCAACAATTATTTATTGTGTACTTAATTGCAGCAGGCACTGTGCTAGGCATGGGGGTGATATAAACAGACATACAGACCCTGCCCTAAAGGCTAGTTCTTCCAGTCCAGGTGGAAGGGTGATGCAAAAATTCAAGTGCTCATTTTCCCTCACTCCTCCTTGGCTTTAATAGGTGTGCATGTATGTATGTTTCTTGTTACGTAGATATAATGCCATCACGTGGATAAAATATCTGTTGGGCCTACTATGGAGTCAACCAGTATCCAAGGGAGATTGTATGGGGGTAGAGGTGTGAGGGGAAGGAAGGCCTGTCTTGAAGGACAAAGTCACTCATTAACCAGGGGAGAGGCAAGTCTCAGACCAGACACAGGGATTGAGTGGGAGGGTGTGGGAGGCAGCAGCACTGGAAAGCTCTTTGGTCCCTGGTGGTAGGTAGGTCATAAGATGTTTGTGTGCAGGGGTATGAGAGTTAAGGGCTCCAGGGTGTGTACTGTGATGCAGTATGGGCCCTTTTTCTCTAGGGTGTTCTAGAGAGAGCCTGGAATGGGCAGGACCTTAGAGCCCTAGAAGTAACTAATTGGTGGGATCAGGAGCCTCTCCTGTTTTTTTTTGCTTTATTTCCCTTCTATGTTTATTTTCTTTTTGTTTATAAGTGAAAAATATCTTAGCATCCCTAAGGGAACTAAGGGAAGGGCTTTATGTGTGTGCTTTGGCCAGAACTTTAAGGGGAAGCTGGCCTTGGAGGCTAGCATGCTAGTAAAGACATTCAGGATGCTCGTGAGAGAACCCAAGGTCGTGGTCATGTATTCAAGGTCATACTAGGTCTTGTTGACCTTTCTAGAAATTCTGGTGAAAATTAAGTAGGTTAGGCTATATTGAGATATGTTTTGTAGGACATGGGAATGCCAAAACCTGTTCTTGACCCCCTCAGCTCAAGGGAATCAGAGGAAAATAAATACTTAGAGGGCATAGAAAGGCAAATGAATATTCTATTACCCCAGTGTAGAACCTCAGTGAGCTTTCCTGAAATAAATAGAAGACTCTTTTGTCTTGTTCCCACAAAACTTTCTGCTCCCCAAGTATATTTTCAAGATTAATAACAATATTAATGGTAAAAATAACATTCAATCAACGTTCTGGTTGCTTTGCAAACACTCAGTGGTAGCACTGTTTTCCTTAGATTTTAATCAAAAAGAAAATTGAACTGCCAAAGCCTACAGTTAACAGATTATTTTAAATATTCTCAGTCTCCTGCCCAAACATTTCTGTGGCGTTCAGTGATCTCAAGTTTACTATATCCTTGCTTCCATCAAAGCCATCTCCTCAGACCTGAAAAATAAATTCACAGTAAGTTACACTTGAATCTTATGGCTTAAAGTATAATCTCTCCTAAGAGTATTTGCATTTTAATAGGTGACAGAGCTAATGAAATCAAGTTGAAGGGGTGGAATTCATGGCATTAGCAAACAGGGAACAATTTTTTGTTGGTAGAAAGATCTTATCCTTGCTCCTAAAATTACATCGTTTACTTATAAGACTGATTTAGAAGGAAACATTAACTGGTTAGATGACCTAAGGTCACAGATGTGTAGGGAGTCAGTGCTCCAGTTTGGAGCATGGAGGCCAGCCCTAGTCTGTTCAGCCCATGGTCATCTCTTCCTCCCATCGCATTCCCCACCAACCTCATTGTTAATGAGTGTAATGTCCCTCTTTCCCATGGAGCTGTAAGCTCTCCTCCAAACACAAATTGTGTTTTCTTAATATTTGTACCTTTCCTCTACCCCCTTCTCTCTGGCACCTAGTTTCTGAGAGCTTCCTAAATGTTGATAAGCGTACTGAAAAACACCCCGTGCTCCAGTTACACCTGAGCAATCCATGCCATGGCCAGTAATGGAGCTCAGTGTTAGTCTCAGGTCCCTGGAGTAGTAGCTTCCAGCTTTTCCTGCTACAGAAGAAAAAAGGCTCTTGAACGTTTTCCGTGGTGTTGTTTTCACTTGCTAATTCTATCTTCATGCTCCACGAGCGGTGTTCTCTTGTCCTTCTGATTCCTCCATTCAACTCCCCGCCCCCCCAAACCCCACCGCAGGGACAGCGTCCCCAGCTATCAGTATCCCGCACCACAGTGGTCCGTTTGTTATGATTGATGAACCTACACTGATGCCTCATTATCACTCAAAGTCCGTAGTTTATCTTGGGGTTTGCTCTTGGTGTTGTTCATTCTATGGGTTTGGACAAATGTATGACATGTATTCACCATTGTAGTTTCACATAGAATAGTTTCAGTACCGTGAAAGCCCTTTGTGCTTTGCCTATTCACGTCTCCACCCCCAACCTCTGGCAGCCACTCATCTTTTTAGTCTCCACTGTTTTACTTTTTCAGAATGTCATGTAGTTGGAATAATACAGTATATATAATCTTTTCAGATTGGCTTCTTTCACTTAGCAATTTAATGTTCCTCTGTCTTTTCATGGCTTGATAGCTCATTTCTTTTTAACACTGAACAATATTCCATTGTCTGGATGTACCACAGTTTGTTTATCCATTCACCTACTGAATGGATAAAACTTGATTGCTTTTAAGTTTTGGCAATTATGAATAAAGCTGCTCTAAACTTCCACACACACATTTGTGAGTGGATATAAGTTTTCAACTCATTTGGATAAATACCAAGGGGTACGATTGCCGCATCCATTTTTCTTTATAATTTTCTTCTCACGAATGACTCTCAGCCTTTGCTTGATTGTCCTCAAGTGTCTGCCCCAACTTGTGTGTTTTGCCACTTGTGCTTCCTGTTCTTGGCTGGGTATTTCCTGAATTGAGCCTCTGGCATCCCCAAGAATGATCTGTGCCCCACTTGGAGGAATATAAGGAAAGAGAGAAACCCTATGAGAAAATAGCATAGAGAAGTTTTTAATGTAGCAGCTAGATTTGGGCAACTTAAGAAGAAGAAGCCATAAGCTGAGTTTATAGCACCCAAGAGTTAAATTCTGTCTGCTCATGCAGTTCTTACTGGCATCAGAAAGAGTCATTTGGGCCTTTTACATCGCTGTGAGGATCTGAATGCCAAATCTAGCTTAAGGGAAATTAAAAGTCACTGCTTTCTGGTAGTGACAATTCCCCTTGAAAGTCCTGACAGGCGATGGAAAGGAAATCAGGCTCCCTGAAGTGGAGTCCATATTATCTTTCATCCATGTTATCTTTTTGTGGCTGTGAAAGATGCCCAGTGGCTTTCTGGAAGATGCAGCCTGAATAAAAAATGACAAAACCAGCAAGATGAATTTAAAGGAGATAGAGATCATCTCTACAGACTCACAACAATAGGGATTTTAGGAGACCCTACTATTTTTTTTTCCAGTAAAACAAACAAATCAACCTGAATTAACATTTTTATATTTCAGTTTTTAAAAAATACGATTTCATTTTTCTAGAAAGAGGGAAGTTTTTGAGACAAATATTGTTTAAAGGACCAAAGGCTATGTGTATCAGACACACTGACACTAACTTTTACAGTCATCTCATTTCTGAATTTTAGCCATAGGAGACCCAGACGAACAAACTGGGCATTTCAGCAGTGTAGGTCAAATTCTATTGTCATATGCTCCAGGGGACTGGCTGTCCAGTGCCTTTCTTCCTCTTGAACTTGTATTATATTGAATAGTATTTGGCAAATATGAGCTTTGGGCTGAGGCTTTGGGAGAATATCATGGATTTTTAATGTGATGGTATCTGTTAAGTGGACATTGGAATCATTTCACTTTTCACTTCTTCTTTTTCTTTTCTCTCACCTTGGTGGAGAGCAGCCTGTCTAACCAAAGCTTGTATCCCTCCATGTCTCATTCCCCCGTGGTCCAGATCAAGGGTTCCCTTCAGTCCTACCTTCTCGTCCTTAATTCTCCAGTACCCTGAGACTTTCCAGACATAGAATGCATGCTCAAGCTTGCTTTGGTTACAGCTTAGCATCTCAAACTCAAAAGAGTCAGCTTCAAGGGTGGTGTACGCCAATGGTTTTAAGAATCCCCTTCATCAAAGAGCAAATGTATTTGTATAAATCCTGTGGGAGTTGAGGCCTGAGTGGAATTGCTCAAAACATCCACCTTGTATTTCTGGAGCAAAGGAAAAATAATAATGCCTCCGAGTGTACCTCTCTTTGTTAAGTATTAAATATGGTCACGGCCCAACTCCCCTGTGGTTCTCTGAGTTTTGGTAGGTCTAATGGGCTTTTCTAGCCTGTGAGTTACACCCAGTGTTTTGGAATGAGAGTCATTCTACAAGGAGAACCAATGAACTTAAACCTAATAAGAGGTAGAGACTAGGTGAGTTTTTCTGGGACATGACAAAAAGGATCTGCAACGCAATCCAAAGACAATGCAATTGGTTCTCTTCACTGAAGGGAATATTAGCTCTGAAAAATTCATGGCACTTCAACTCAGAAAAGTTGGTCAAATACCCTTGTGTCAGGCTGTTCAGAAGTCAAAACTTTGATTTTGTGTCCACAATGTCCTCTAAGTGGACTTTTCTTTTAGGCTCACTAAAGCAAAGAAGGCGTTTTGATTTGCAAATATTAAAATCTTCCACGCTTCAGAAATGCTCTAGATAGGATTTCAGAAGGAAAGAATAAAAATGTATCCTTTTCTCCCTTTTCTTTATAACAAAGATGACTCTCTTTGCAGAGGTTGGAAATTCACAGCTTAGTCGTGTTTTGTTTTGCCCATTTGAGTGATTTTTTTTAAAGTACTGAGCCAATATTTTAAAAGGTGAGTGTTTTCACATCAATATCTGCATTTCGGGCTTGTCCTGAAAAATTGGAATATCAGGCACCTTAGTATAGATTTCCAAATGACAATAATCTACTGGAGCTAAGGGGCCACTTTGCCCTCTGAACAGTGCACAGCACCTCCACTTCACTATGTGCCTCACATTCCGCCCCCTCCCATCTTCCCCACACCCTCCAACTCATGCCTTTCACTGCTTTCCTGGCCTCGAGAGGCATTTGAGGTTTTGACCTGTATTCTAGGAGATAATATGCTACTTCTTTCCTTGAAGAGTTCTAAGTCCTTATATATCAATAGATATTTTAACTGAGATCAACCCCGGGCTGTTTTGCAAACACATTCAATTTAGCAAATTCATTAATTAGGGTTCAAGTTTTCTTAGCAACAAGTTAGGCTTCAGCAAAGAGTTACTTTAAACATTCTTTGGCTTAAACTTATTTTCTTCTAAAGTATTAATGACATTTAGACTTTTTTGGTAAAAAGATAATTCAGTTTCATAACTCTTCCATTTCCTATCAGGCACTTGACTTAAGAACAGCAGTTCTGCATTCTATTTAAGCTAAGAATAAATTTCCTTTAAAATGAAACTAAGGACAGGTGTCTAATACATGAATATGCTAGCTTCCTACATAATGACATTGGTCCAAGCCCAGACATTATTCCAGATACAAATTTTGCAAACAAAAATATTCTCAAACCTCAATAACTCAATTACACAACAACTAAGATAGGGATAAAATAGGACAGAGAAATAAGATAGTCCACAAAAGGAAGGAGTAGCAAGGGAAATCTAGACATTAAAATGCAAATGATGGGATTCTGGAAGACTCCTGCCTGAATGGATGGTTCCAGAAGCACAGCATCACTGCCATAACCAGGTCCAGATCTACAATGAGGTGACTGAGGCAGACACAATATTTAAGAGGGTGCCAAAGAAACTTAGTATTCATGATAAATACTTTAATGTAATATTTTAAAATGTTAATGCACTATTTTATACATCAAAATTAATGCAAAAAACCCATGATGGATAAATGGTCTTGTTGGCCCACAGGTTGAAATTTGGCCAACATTTAGGAGTTACTCACCCAATGCCAGGTATGGCGCTAAGCATTTTTCATCCTTTACAAAAATTCAATATACAGAACAGCTCCAAGAGATAAGTTCTATTATTTCCTATCTTTCGCCACATTCTATAGCTGAGAAAGCTGAGGTTTACAGATGTTGAGTAACTTGCTCAGGTTAGAGCTAATAACTGATGGGGCCAGGATCCAGCCAGCTTGACTCTAGCAACTGCTCATGTCCACGGCACTATCCACCTCTGTGGGGTTGGCTCAGCCCCCAGGTCATCAAGTTCTGTCATGCTGACATGCTTCCACCATCCTGGCGTTCCTCCTGAATCGAGGATAGGCTCATGACCTCAGAGCAGCCATGTGTAGGGGGAGAGAGAGAATCCGGAAACACACACACACACAGAGAAACCTAAAGACAGTGAGGACAAGACAATGAGTAAATACCTGCTGTTGGGGGAGGCAAGAGCAAAGAGGAAGAAGCAGTTTCACCATAAAGTTCAAACCCAGTATGGAGAACAAGGGAACCCTGCAGCTGAAGGGAACCCAAGTAACTCAGCCTTAGAGCTGTAGTGAAATGATGCTTCAGTCTCTGTGAGTATGCCTGAGTTCACTCAAACCTGTTTTCTGACTTCCTTACTGTGTGTTCTTCCCCGCTCCTTCTCTACACATCCTCATCATAATAGACAGCTTGAAGTGTTCACCACAACCTGAAATAGCCCAATGGGCCCTCATTCCCAATTTCCCAGCACTGTCCTCCCAGTCTAAATTGTCTGTCTTACTATCCTTTCACTGCCTTCTCTCTTTTCCTGGACATCCTGCCTCTTCTAGCTGTCACTGCCCTTTGATGGAAGAACATTCATCAGTGGAGTGACATTGGTTTTTTCTTTCTTGATGGCCCAGTTGTCTGTGATTCTTCAGCTGACTCTCCAGGTGCTTCATTATCTGTCAGTTTCTCCATGCCCACAGGGCTGGAAGCAGAAGGTAAGCAGCTGAGAGGGCTGGCCAGGAAGGGAGTAGTGTCTGAGAAGGAATTCATGGAGAGGTAAGAAAGAAGTTCAGTTAAATTAGCAGTACCCTGTAAGCACATCTGCCTACTTTATTAGCATATTTCCCATAGAATATTTACCTTCAACTTCACGCTTGCTGCTACTGCTACAACCAGATTTTATATACATAGGATAGATTTTCCAGTACCACTCAGCTCACTAAAAATAATAATTAACCGTCTAACTGAGTGGTTCTCTGTCCTATCAGATCCAATGATGCTTTTTGGAAATAAATGCTTAACAGACATTTTGTAATGATTCCTGTATTACGTGTGTGGCTAATATAACCTGTTTACACATACTTTTAAACAATGCTCTAACTGTACAAAAAAATGAAAAGAAAGTAAATTAAGTAAAAAAAATATAGTAAGTGTAAATTCTTGGGCAGGACTATACTAGAGACATATAAGGTTGTCAGATATTTTCAGCTCTGTTTCAGAGACACTGAGAAGGAGACTGTGAATAATGCAGACTGATGCAGGTGTTTTATATTAGCCACTCAAAACCCACAAGCAGTGTGACAGTCAGTGACATGATTTCCCCAAGTGGTAGCTGTGGTAAGCAGAATAATGGCCTCACCGAGGAGGCTCATATGCCAATTTCTGGAAACGGAATATGTTATCTTATGTGGCATAAGGTGCTTTGGAGATATGATTAAGTTAAGGATCTTGAGTTGCAGAGATTATACTGAATTATCCCAGTGTGACAAGGTCATCACGAGGGTCTTCATGAGAGAGACAGGACTCTGACATGGAGACTCTGACGTGTCTCTGACATGACCCCTCATGTCAGAGTCAGAGAAGATGTAACAATGGAAGAAGAGGTTGGATTGGTGCAGGGCCATGAGCCAAGGAATATGGGTAGCCTCTGTAGATGAAAAAGGGAAGAGAATGGATCATGCCAGAACCTTCAGAAGGAACACAGCCTTGATGACCATAAAATTGTCAGATAATGCTTACGTTTTGTCTTAAGCCACTAATTTTGTGGTAATGTCTTACAACAGCAAAAAGAAACTAATACACTGACCAATTCTTAGAAAATTCCAAACTCTCAAAGTTCAATCGTTATAAAACTTGTATGATAGTTTCCTTTCTGAAAAATTTATTGCATAGTCAAAGGGTGCAAAAAATACTTTGTGATTATATGTAAAATGGAGCTCAATTCTAGACTGAAATAAGTATAAACATAGTTTTCACTGTGTTCCCAGGTCTTCTATTTTCTCACTCTTTTATCCTTTCCCTTCTCTTCTCTCACTCAATTGCAGTTTTTGGTTTATGTTTCGTTTAACTTCCACCTTGTTGTGCGGTCTCCTTGCTTTGTGGCTTCACCTTCCCTTTTCAGGGTAGCTTTTCAAGATGTTTTCCACAAACACCATTCCCTCCAAAAGGCTGCCAGCTGTTAATATTCTTGTTCCAGGAACACACTCTTCCTCTAGCCTAAAATGACCTTCAAAATGACCTTCCCTAGGTTTATTAGATGCCTGGTGGATCCTTCCAAAACTCAAGAGCCCTCATTTCCAAGCAGCTGCTTTGATCTTCACTGTCACTGGTAGTCCTCCTCTTGGGTTTTCATTGGTCCCTGAACTGACTTACCTTTATCAACTATTTTTGTTTTTTCTATGTGCAGACACTGTGCTAAGCACTTCAGATATATTTAGTCATTTGTATCATGTACCAATCTTATGGGTTAGTTATTGTTTATTCCCATTTTACACATGGGGAAACTGAGACTCCAAGAGTAAACATTTAAAATCTAAAGATTAAAAAAAAAAGGATTCTTGCTCTTAGAATTCTTTATGTTCCTGAAAGATTAAATTTCAATGGATTACATTAAAAAGCATGAAATCTTTATAACTTCTACTCATTAGTAATCATTTATTATGCTTATATGTACATAGAGAAAAGTTTCCAGACTGTGCCCCAGATGCTTCAGGATGCCTGTTTTTAGAGTGGGTGAATGGTTTACTTTACGCATTTGCATCATTTGAACTTTTTACAGTGGTCAATTAGTGAAGTCAAATTTATTTGTCTTTGGTGTATAAATTCTAAATAAAAAAATTTTAAAAGATAAATTTTTTATGGGAGTTTAAACCTTTTCTAGGCCAATTACTTGCATTTATGTATAATTTTTCATATGTAGGTACAAATTTAATTCATTCACGTATTGATTTGTTCCATACTTACTTACTGAGTGTTACTCTGAACCAGTTTCTGTTCCAGGCACTGAGGATGTGGCAGTGAACAAGAAAGACCAGGAAACTCACATTTTAGTGAGGAATATATTCAACAATACATCCAGTACCATATACTAAGAAGAGACAGAAAGCAGGATAAGGTGATCAAAAGTGGTAGGGAGTTCTCATTTTATAGTCAAAGAAGACCTCTCCAAGGGGTGTTATGTGAGCATCTGCCTGAATGAAATAAGGGAGAAAGCCTTGTGACTATCTGGTCAAATGTGTTCCAGAAAGTAATTTGTAATTTTTATGCAATAGTTTAGGTTTTATTTTAAAATCGGAGTTAATCATGTCAAAAGTACTTATTGAGCATGTACTAGGTGCTTGGTGGGCTGTTGGATAACAAGGAAATGCGAGATCTGACCTTGGCCACCTCATTTACAACCTTGATGGGAATTGAGAACAACACACATAAAAATATCAAGTGGTAAAACAGTCTAGAGTTATTTGGTGCTAAACTGTGTGACACAGATTCTAGGTTTTGGGGGTCCCCTTTGGGTCTTGCATCTTCAGAAGTGAAAGTCTAATTTTGCTAGATTCAAACATTTTTAAGGACAAGGCAGTAGACTGAAACCAGAGGTGGAAAAAAAGTTGTTTCATGCAACTTTAGTTCTCACTCCTGTAGGGATTTCCTCCTCTGAGGAGGTGAGTTATATTTAGAAATACAGTTCTAATTGGGGATGGCAAACTGTTGGGAATCCAGACAATTGATTTACCGTTTATGGCATCCTAAGAGGTGGTAGCATTCCTTGGACTGTCTTGCTACAGGATGGTGGAAAGGGTAGCAAATGCATTCTTTTCCCTGTTTCTCTCCCCCATTGCTCTCCTGTGCTGTGAAGTAGGAGTTGTCATCTTGATTTAGACTTATAATCAGATTGAGACTATCCATCGTCTAGCACAGAACTCTCAATAATGGTTCCCATTCTGGGCTCTCAATAAATGGTTTGTGCCTGGAATACCAATATGCTGCCAGTATTTGGGCTAGTGGAATTATGACATTTTGGCTATTTTCCAAGTTTTCTGTTTTCCACAAATCCCAATTTCTCATAACACAGCATCTGACTGTGCTTCAGTTTCTGATTCTATTACCATTGAAATTTTAAAAAAGGAAAAAATAGTGTAATGATTCAAACAAATCATTGGATTCATTACATTAAGGAGTGCTTGTTCAGTTTGCACAATAGGCTTTTCTCTGCTAAACTGTTTGTGCTTCAAAGACTCATGTTTGAATAAACTTTTTCTTTTATTTTGATCATGAGTATCATTGCAAGCATTAATTATAATACCTAGTGTTCCCACTATGATTTTCACCCAAAACTGTAGAAACATATTTTTAAATTCAGTAATCTCTTAAGCTTAAACCTAGGCAGCAAGATTTCTTACATTTTATAGAAAGGCTTGGGGGTTAGGTGACTACAAGAACAACAAACCAGATACATTTTTCTTCGACCTGATTGGAAATACATTTTTTTGCAAAGCTGCCTAGTCTGTTCCCAAAGCTGTTCCTAAGGATGCTAGTGAGAAGCTTTTCTGAAATAACATTTAAGTGCTGCTACAAACCTGAGTCAAAAGGCTTTCTCTGTGGTTTTGATTTATAATTTCATTAGCTGTACAATCAAAGACTAGATTCGCCCTTGTTTTATTCTCTGGTTTTAGAATTCCTGGCAATGACCTTGACGTGCTGCTTCTCGCGTGGGGGACCTTTGATCGTTTCAGATCTTTGTTGCAACGTTTAGTACATCGATGTGCTGTGTCTCATTTGCCTGCGTGTGCCTTTCTTGCCCTTCCTCTGCTCTGTTCCCTGTGACGGGGATCGAACCTGGCAGGCTAGATTGATTTCCAGGCTGCTTCTTGTCAGTTGGTCTTTGGTAGGGGTCCACCAGTGGGGGGGACCTGAAGGTGGGAAGAGGGCAGGGCACCAGCTCCTCCAGGGCACCCCAGCTGCTGCCTCCTTCATCCCTCTCTCCTAGGGCTGGTCGTGGCTTTCTGCTGCTATTAGTCTCTGGGCTGCCTCATTTTCCTATTTGGTTTCCTATTTGGTTTCTCCATCGCCTGTGCCCCCCCACTCACCGGCTATTAAAGTCCCTGTTTTAGGTGTGTAAAGTAGTTTCTGATTTCCTTTAGACCTTGATTGATACAGGTATCAGTTGTCAGGGATGAGTGTCAGCAGAATGAACCACTGTTTTTGTGAGAATTCTCAGAAAATTAAAGTTTATAAAATTTACGCCATTTTAGACCTCAAGGAACAAGATAACATGGGAAAACTGAGAAAATAACTTTATCATTTTGTAGGCACGTACTTCTGAGCTGATGAATTATTTTATATACTACTATCAAATGAGACATGTTAATTACATCAACCTGTGAGTTTCTTTATTGTCCCTCTTGGATTTGTAACACTTTGTAACTAGTGAAGGATATAAAGCATGCTGCTAAAGTATATTAACTGAAATATTTAAAAGTTTATACCTATTGTACAACATGGAGAATATCATCAATATTTTGTAGTAACTGTAGATGGAAAGAAACCTTTAAAAATTGTATTAAAAATTTGAAAAATTTAAAAAAAGTTTATACCTGAAACCACCATATCTTTGTCATTGTTTGGGGCAGACACATTTCTTAGTAGTATTACTATAAGATATACTGAGAAATAAGTTTATGTGATTTTTCTGAAACAGAGGAAAAACGTCTATCCTGGATGAGTGACCAGTATTAATAAGTAAGGGGATAGTATGTCGTGTCTTCTACATTTCTTTAACTATGTGACGTTCAGCAGTGGGGAAACCACCAGACCAGGAATCATAACACATAGATCTTATCTTAGGTTGGGTTCCCGAGAAACAGGGATGTACAAATGACTAATTGAGGGAAGGACCAGTAAGGAAGTGAGAGGACAGGGCAGGGAAGGGGAAGAAGAAGAGCAAAGGTGAAATCCAGCCTCGGCCCGATCACATGGGGAACTTGGGAGCATGAATGACACCAAAGAGAAGTCCTACCTTGGACAGGGTGGCTGGGCTTTGGTAGCTCTTTATCAGTCATGCACTGCGGGAAGCCCTAGAGTGGGGTAGAAGTACGTACCCTCCCAGGCATATCTGTCCGAGGAGGGCAAGCTCTGGGGAGAGGTGTAGCTGTGAGCTCTTAGCAGCAACACCTACAGCAGCTGAGAAATGGAGAAACTGACCTGATAACGGACGTATGTGTGGGGCACCCACAGCATCAGCTGTCAATATCAGGACACAGAGCACCCTGTTCCCGCCTTGTACAAACCCTTTCGTGCTGGAGAAGGCACATAGCCTCTCCAAGCCTCAGCTTCCTTATTTGTTTAAAAATGAAAAGGACTGGGAGTTGGTAATAACAACCACCCTATTGCTTTCCTTATCACTCATAAGTGTGCTATTTCTTTATTTGAAAGAAGTAAAGTGCTGTGGAAGTGTTATTTCCCTGAGTAGCTAGCCTACACAGGGAGAGGAAATGTAAGTTTGTAAAGTTAACTTGAAAATTCCAGTTTAAACACGATCACAGTCTTCCCTTGGGTTCCTGAAAACAAGGAGGTAGTTTATTTTGGAGGCGACCCTAGCAGGCAGGACCGAGGAGCTGGGGAGGGTGAGCCAGGGATAGAGGAACAGCCAACTTACAGGTGTGCCATGGGGGCCGGCGGGGCTGTGGGTTGAGCTCAGTCACACACCGAGCTGCCGTCAGCAGGAAGCGAGTCAAGGCCTGCCTGTCACCGTTCACCCAGCACACCAGAAGTGTCCTGTCTGCCACGCCATGCTCTTGGCACTGCTCTGATCCAGTGATGCTCTTCATTAATTCCACTCTCACTGTTCTTCAAGGACTAGGCTGATCCGTGCCTCGAAGGAGAGATTTAGCAGTGTAACAAGCCACAGTCCTCCTTGCTGCGGTGGATTCTGCAGCCACAATTAAAATCCGTCATCCTCCGTTATGCCCTCTAGACTGCCCTCACCCTCAGTTCTGACGTTGTTGGGTCAGTAGGTGACCCAGACCCTCACCTTGGAGGAGTCTGAGACTGGGTTGATTGATTTTCTGCCATCGTCTGTTCCCTGTGATCAGTGGGTACAAAACACCAAGAGATGCCCCAGGGAATCCCTCGAGATCCAGACTTTCATTTCCTTTTTTTTTTTTTTTTGCAGTACATGGGCCTCTCACTGTTGTGGCCTCTCCCGTTGCGGAGCACAGGCTCCGGACACGCAGGCTCAGCGGCCATGGCTCACGGGCCCAGCCGCTCCGCGGCATGTGGGATCTTCCCGGACTGGGGCACGAACCCGCGTCCTCTGCATCGGCAGGCGGACTCTCAACCACTGCGCCACCAGGGAAGCCCTCATTTCTTTTTTTCCCATTGTGCAGCAGCGACCCTATCTCCTCAGATTATCACAGTCAGTTTCTCTGCCAATATAGAAACTCCATTCTTTGCCCGTGGTCCATGGTGATGAAGAGCCTGAGTGATATGGTAGAGTCACAGCTTCTGGCTCAGTGTCCCGTGGAGAGATGCCCTCTAAGACCCAGGACCTCCATTCTAGCAAAGTTTAACGGTGTGGAAACAAGCAGTCCAAGTTAAGCAATTGTGTTATGGGGAGTGATGATGAGAAGAGCCAACCAATGCGTGCACCCCTTGGTGCCCAGACCTCTGTTTTCTAGCTTTGAGGTACACAGCACTATGTAGTGGCTATTGTTTCAGTGCACAGAATGCACCCTGGAGAACAGCATCCCAACCCTGCATGTTGTAGGCATGAGTGGTGCCATCGCTAGGCCAATATGAGGCCAATCTAATATCCTACTAGGCAGGGTCCTTCTGGGTGATGTGATATATGATAGGACCAGTGGATCCTGGCGTCATATTGGGTTGGCCAAAAAGTTCGTTCAGGCTTTTCCTTATGATGTTATGGAAAAATCCGAATGAACTTTTTGGCCAACCCAATACATCCACTGTTGCATCATCTCTAGGAGAGGTGGTCACTATAAGGCGAGTCTAACTCACACAAATGTCCACCTCAACCATGGCTGAAATCAGAGGTGAACCCCAAAGAATGTCAGTCGGGGCACCCATGTGTGTCTACTGTAGTCATTCTCACAGATCTTTGGTGAGATTCCTCCTTGTGTGTGTTGCTGGGCTAGGAGCTGTACTCAGGAAGTGCTCCGGGAAGCACTGGTTCTGCCCCCTTTGATCTTCTCTCCCATTCACATATCACTGAGGAAATAGCAGGTAACTCTTACGTACCAGGTTCTGTGTTAGGGATACAAATATGAGTTAAGTTTCTATTCTTTGGGAACTCACCGCGTAGCGCAAGGAATAGATATATAAATAGTGAACTATATTTTGTAATTGATATTTTAAATATAGAGAGCACCAAAAAGAGAGTAATTAATTCTTCATGGAAAAGTCTGGGAAGGCTTCAGTGAGGAGGTGATATTTGAGTAGACCATTAAACGGTGAATAAATTTCCAAAATAGACCTTGGTAGATAGAATACAGGCTGGGTGGATAAAACAGCACCAGCAAAGGCACTGAGACGCGAAGGAACATGGCAAGGCTAGGGTTGACAAGGAGGTTTAGGGACTAAGTAAAGCGTGTGTGTTGCTGGTCGTGCGGGAGATGAGAGAGGGTAGAATGTGAGGAAGAAGGAAAGGTCAAACCAGGCCAAACTGAAAGGCCCTGTATTATATTTAAGGAATTCGGACCAGACA
The DNA here is from genome assembly GCF_964341445.2 of Mesoplodon mirus. Taxonomy (NCBI): domain Eukaryota; kingdom Metazoa; phylum Chordata; class Mammalia; order Artiodactyla; family Ziphiidae; genus Mesoplodon; species Mesoplodon mirus. The sequence goes on from NC_138977.1 coordinate 41,173,990, forward strand.
GGTATCTCCAGGTATGTGTATAGACCATGTTGGCAGCATACTGGAAACGATACGCCGGATATATCGTGGACAAGGCAGAGTGTTGGAACGAGGGTTTCAGAGCCTGTGCCGCAGCACTGACAGACGGTGCAGCTTGGAGGGGCCTCCGTTTTCAGATGTGTTTCCAAATGAATCTTACGGTGGAAGTCAACATGGTCTGATGCAGTCAGAGCTGTTCTGATTGAAGCAATGAACGCAGTGGGGGAAAGGGAGTTGGATGGGAGGGGCCCCTGAGACCTATCTGAATGTCCCTTTGCTTTCTTTGTTTACCAGGGGAAAAAAGAAAAAGTCCTGTGAAATCCTGTGTGACTCCTCTTAGGCTAGAACATGAAACTTTGAGAGTCTGAAAACCCTTTCGCCTTATATTCTGGTTATATTCTTCAGGTATCAAAATGTTGTGTTGTAGTCTTCAGAATCTCAAATGACATGCGTGAAATTTTATTTCATAAAATGTGGAGTGGTAGTGAGCGTCCAATCAATGTTGGGTATCCTTCTTTTTTTTTAATTTTAATTAACCCAAGTACTCAAACAAGTATGTTTTGGAAGCAAGTAAGGGGAAAAGTGAGGGAGAAATATGCTGAGTCCCTGCTTGGATGGGCCTGGGGAAGGGAAATGGGAGTCCCTAGTGGTGGGAAAGTTGTCAGAAGTTGTCTCTGATATGTTACATTCCTGGCATCTGAAATTATTCCACCGTCTCAGCAGTAAGCTTGGAGAATCAGCAAATGATGTGGAACTGGCGGTGGTGGAGGCAAATTATAAATACTGCGTCTCAGTTGCTCTGAGTCCTTATCTTTTGCCCCGTGGTGACATCTTCTTAATTTGATCCCTAAACTATCTCTGTTGGCTGAGAGGAGCAGAGGGCGGAGGGAAAGGGAGAGGAGGAAACACACCTGTGGAGGGGGTGGTAGCAGGACACAGGGGCCTGCCCGAATTACCTGGGGATTTCTTCACACGACCCACCGTTCTTCCTCCGTGAGCAGAAATGCTAATCACGCCCCCCTGTGGCAGAGAGGAGCTGACTAGCGAGTCGCAGCAGAGTAAGCCCTGTCTCCTAGGCGTGGTGGGGAGAAAAGAGGTTCAGAACCCCTGATTTAACTCTTGCTTTTCCCTTATCTCTCTGATAGATTCTGGGGAGAATCCTGTCTAATTTCATGTTCTTCATGATATCAGAAAACTGCTAGCTCCCGTACTTGTTTGTGTATTATAGCCCTTATAGTTTATAATTAATTCTAATTAATGATAGCATGATAAAAATGATGAATATCACTGCTGAAAGTCTTAGGCTCAGAAGGTAGACAGTTCAGGACAAATGTCCCCATTTCTTTTGTGTTTTAGCAATGGAGAATGGGGTAAGAGGAAGGAGGTTTCATATGCGTTTATTGTGATACTCTGTCATAAAGGCACCCCCAGTGTTCTGAGTCATTTTAAACACCTACAGTTATGGGTGAATAATAACGATATGAAAAAGAAAGATGACTGCAGAGGGCTTTGTATTTTGGTAATTGGTGAGCCATAGGGTGGATGAGGGGGAGGGATTAATAATTTACTACCAAATCTTTTAAATAAAATGTTTAGTACAAATGTGTAGCTTAGTTCCAGGAATGAAAAAGGTTTTATTTCCCCAGTGTATTTTAGACATATTTAAGTTGTAAAAAGAAAGGGCACAGTGTTAACTGTACTGTAATTTCATCCAACTTTTTAAACTTAACATATATTTTTAAAATTTAATGCACAAATACATGCACTTGGTTTTAGAAGTCAAATGATGCTAAATGTGTGTGTGTGTGTATATGTGTATATATAAATATAAAATAGTAGTCATTCCCTCCCTCAGTCAATGCCATTCTCCAGAGGCAATTAACTGCTCCGAACTCTTTATTTGTTCTGTGACTTCCTATTTTATGAAGCCAGAATTTTTAGTCTCACGCCCTATCTTCTCACCTCCTGTGTCCTTTCAGTACAGTTATTTCACAATTTTTGGCATGGTTTTTAATATTTTTACTAGGAAAATATTATTTTTTTCTGAGCCAAATAGTAGGCAATGATTACATTTGCTTTATTTTTAGTTTTCCTGAAATTAGTAATTGCCACATTCATTGTTTTTATTTGCTTCACTGCCTTCAAATTTCTGGCCCAACTCTTTCCCCATACCCTCCAACAGCTTTGTAAGATGCCTTTCTTAAAGTTTTTCTTAGAGCCAAACCTATTGAACAATCATAGCCCGTCTTCCTTTTATTTTTATTTTTCGAGACATATATTCTGTCGCCCTCAGGACTCTGTTCCGTCCTAGGGTGGTTGTTTCCTGCTGCAGAATCGCCGTCTTGTGCCCAATTCACTTTGCTTCTCTCTCTTGTGCCAGGATTCATGTCATTTTCTCTCTTAGTTTATTTCTTCCTCCTCCTCAGTTTCCTGAAAAGCCATGGGAGGTAAATTTCCTGAGACTTTATATATTTGAAAAAGAGTATTTATTCTACTTTTACACTTGATTGTTTGGTTAAATCTAGGATCTTTGGTGGCAAATTATTTTCTTTCAGAATTTTGGAGCTATTCCTACATTGACTTCTAGGTTATAATGTTGCTTTTGAGAAGACTGTTGCTTTTCTTATTTCTGAGTCTTTGCCTGTGACCGGTTTCTCCTTGCTGGAAAACTTTAAGATCTCTTTATCTCTGGTACACTCAACTTTTACACCGCTATCCTCAATATGAATTCCTTTTCATTTATTTTGCTGTCTTTTAAGCAAGAAATTTATATCCTTCAGTGCTGGTAAGTTTCCTTGAAAAGTTTCTTTGAGAACTTCTTTATCAGTGCTTTCTCTGTTCTCTTTCTGGCACTCCTATTGGTTGAACTGAACCTCTAACCTTCTTAAGTTTTTTTTGTCCTATTTTCGATCTCTTTGTCCTTTTGTCCTACTTTCTAGGTGAAATCCTTGACCTAACCTTGCTGTCCTTCTACTGTTTCTTATTTTTAAATTTTAGCAATACTTTTAATACATAAAAGAATTTTCTTTCTTAACGTTTATTTTTATAATGTGTTTTTATTGCATGGGTGTAGTTTAAAACATTATGTTTAAATTGCCTATTTCTCTTCCTCTGTCAATAGAGAGTTAATATGTCCCTTTGGAGGGGAGGAAGGGACTACTGTGCCTCTTAGGGATGATGTCATATCTCTTAGCATGCTCTGACAACAGCTTCAGAACTCCTGAGGACATTGAATAGAGTGTCTTTGTAGTTTTCCATTTCTTCCTGCATTGTCCCTGTTTTTTCTGAGTTCCTTTTAGTTTCTCATTATTTGTTTGCTTGTTTCATTTTAATATTGCTGATTTTCCTCAAATGCCTAGAGTCCTTGGCTGTTCATTCCTGTTTCTGAGTGGATCTTTAGAAAGCTGATTGGAAGTTCTGTGTCTATTCATTGGACTTTTCGACTGGTGGCTTTCACTGTAGGGTCATTAGGATGATACAGCTTTTTCATCAGAGACCCTCAAATGTCAGAATTTGTAGTATTTTGTCAGTGGGTGGTTCAGTTTTTCTAGAGAAGATTCCTTCAATCTTCTGCAACTTCTCTCTGTTCAGTCTGCAGACTTTCATTTAATCTCCCTGCTTTCATTTGCGAGCCTCACCTCTACTCTCCCTTTTACTTCTTGTCTCTGAGTCTGGCCCCTCACTTTCTCCTGCAGGGGTGTGGGAGGAATAGTCAGACCCAGCTTTACCACCCCCCCCCTTCTGTTGTACTTGTGCTCCTAGCCTGTCTGGATTCTGTAGGTATTTTTGACTTGCCTCTCATCATTACGTTCCTTTGCAAGCACTTAGATTTATTCTTCCTTCTCTCTAGCAAGTCATTTTCTTCTCTAATGCTTTCTGCCATCTTATAATTTAGTTCAGAATTAAAATTGTCCCCTAGACTGATCAAAGATTGAATTCTATTTCTGATTCTTACTTCCTTGAGTATTAGGGTGATTTTTAAGATGAGAGAGGTTGGAAAATGTCTACCGTCTTGAAACTGAAAATCCAGCAATCATCACTTTAATTATAATGAAGAATGATGGGCTAAATTAGTTGTTGTATGGAAAGACTTTTTTCTTCTTAAATTCCCCTTCTGTTGAAAGCTGGAACACTAATATCATGAAAAAATACCTTTTTCTTACATTTGTGAGGGTAGATGGGGAAACTGAAAGCAATTGATCATGGCTGAAAATCACATTGCAGCCTTTTTTCCCATCATTGATAGGATGGCGATTTCTTCCCTGCTTTTCATACAAATTCATACTTTCAGATCACACCAAAGTTAGAATATAGTGGAAGGAAACTGAATTTTTAGGCGGTCCATAGTACCCTGCATTTTTGCACAGAAGTCTCAAGTAGAGTGTTAACCTGTGAGAAGAGTGCTCAGTATTCTGATATCATCTAAACTGATGCATTATGTTTAAAGTAACAGAGTCAAATGTCTGGATTAGGTTGAGGGAAGTACGTTAAAGTGCTTCCTGAGAGACAGGAGCTAGGTCCTCGGTGGTCAGATGATGTGGAAAATACCGTTACTTCTGTTTCACAGGTTAGGAAGCAGAGAATTAAGTGACTTGCCCAATTTCCGCACAACCAGGATTCAATCCCTGGTCGTCTGATCCTGGAGCCTCTGCTACTAACCTATTCTGTGGTGATGAAGAGCCATGGAGATAGTGAGTATAAAAAGGGAAGCAGCAACGCTGGACAAAGGACAAGAGAGGCAGCCTGTCCTGACACCATTCAAGGAAACTGTACCCCAGGGGTCTTGTGAGTATCGCTGAGAAGAGGGGGTGAGGAAAGGAACTGCATAAACATTTGCTTCTGCTTGAATGCGCACGTGCCAGCACCCCTCCACCAATTAGGAGAGCCGTCTTGAAGAATGAAGAATGCTGCCTTGGCTTCTGAAAAGAAGACCCCAGGACATGCGTTAATGAGAGGAGGAGGAGTCACAGCTGACAGAAAAATAAAGCTCTCAGCAGGGGCCCTGCACCCCCAGCCAGTCCTGAACTTGTTGACTGAGCAGCAAGACCCCTGCCTTTGGGCTCCCCCAACTCCGTAGCTGTTTCCTGCTGCATCTTGGAAGACCGCTCTCTCCCCCTGTGACTGGCCTTATATGGGACAATTAATGAGCAGTGCAGTGACAGCAGACACCTCTCCATATTGTTCAGAGCTTGGGCTTGTGACCAGACAATTCGCCATTGCCCTCCGGGTTCCACTGAGAAGTGCCTTCTCAGCAGTTTGTAGAAGTAGGTTGTAAAAGCAAAGGGTACAGCGTTAACTGCATCTCATCTTTCATTTATTTAGTCATCTGCTTTGGTGAGAAGCATAGATTTAGAAGAGAGGGCTGTCTTGATCTCAGATGGAATCCCTCCTTAGTCAGTATTAGGACGCTCATTAAATTACTTTGGACAAGAGGGACTGGATTCTGTTACCTACTAATTCAGTGGTACAAAAGGAAATCCCGTAAAGAAGTGTTTGAAGGGCTTTCTTCTACTTAACCTGTTTTGATTCCAAGAGGAAGGTATTATTATTCTCTTTCTAAAGATGAGGAAACTGAGGCTCAGAGATGTTTATGTAAGGGCTGTACCCAGGGCCACTCGGGGTTGAAATGGAAGAGGAACTACGGTTGACTTGCTTATAATCCTGGGCTCTTTCCTCAGCACAACGCTGATTTGCCTGTTGCTCAAAGTTTGCTAAAGCCGGTAACTCCTCAAGGCTTAAAAGGCCTGCTGTCACGAGGCCCTGGGAGATCATCCAGGAAGGTCACTCACTAGGCGTTTCTTTTTTGATTATGTAAGTGCTCAGTACACTGCTAGGCACATGGAGAAAAGTCGGGTTTTATGTCTCTAACGAGTTTTCAGTCTTATTGGAAGATGAGTATGTAGACAGATATTTAAAGAACAATTAAGTTCTTAATTACATCTAAATGGTAAGCATAGAGTTGCTCAGAAAAGGGAAAGAGACGGTGCAGGCTGGAATTCTTTGGGAATGGAGAGGGTGGTATGTGAGTGGATATGGAGGGGTGGGTGGAGATGGAAGATGGATGAGACATAGGAAGGCAAGAAAAGGGTTTTCTACCAACGGAAACACAGAATTAGAACAGGAAAGGGAAGGTTCTGAGCCGGCCTAGGAGTTTGGGGTCATGATGTATTGGTAGAGGGAGTGAGGTATGTGTGTGTAGCTATACATTTCTTTGATCTCTTTTGCTCTGCTTGGTTTTTTTCGTCTCACCAGAAAGCATAATTTAAAGTGAGACTGAGAAAGAAAAAAGCCACTTTTTTTGTGCACCTATACTTATTGTATTTCTTTTTTCTTTAAAAGAAATCGAAGTTGTAGTTTGTTTGTTTGTTTATTTATTTATTTATTTTGGCTGTGCCATGCGGCATGTGGGATCTTAGTTCCCCAGCCAGGGATTGAACCCATGCCCCCTACAGTGGAAGCACAGAGTCTTAACCATTGCACTGCCAGGGAAGTCCCTGTATTTCTTAATCTATCCATTGTACTAACTAGTTTTCAAACGCAGAGGACAGAAGTGCCAAATACCCAAAAAATTATTTTTAGGAGAGTTCTTAGTAATCACTGAATATATTATCTGATTTTAAATTCTAACAATTTCCCCTTCCCTAATTGGTTTCAGGGATTTTTTTTTTTCAGAATAGGTCTCTATCAGAGTATCCACATGGAAAGAATTTGTATTAATGTTATAAATTTGAAAAACGTAAGTAAAAATTAGATTGCCATGTAAATATCAGTGCCTCCCCAGGGGAGAAACTCCATAAATGAGGCCAGGCAGAGCCAGTCTTTCCCCCTCAGTATTTCCATGGTGTGAATAATCTCTCTTCTAGAGCTCCTAGAAGGAAGAGACCATGTCATGTGCATCCCAGTGTCAAGTATATACCTAGCTGGTAAAGGTTACTCAAATGACCTCTACCATTCATTTAGTTGAATGGATAAGTGAATATGTAAGAGCAAGTATAGCTTTCATATCCTGTGCTAATTAGGTTAGTGCTAGCTGCCGTGACAAGTAAGCCCCTCAATTTCAGTTTGGTGCAACAAAATTGTAGTTATCACTCATGATAGTCTAACGTTGATGGGTGGCTTTCCTCTACTTGGTGATTCAGGGACTGGCCTCTTTCCATGTCATGGCTCTGCTTTCCACTGGGGCTTGAAAGTCCACTGCATATGGTAGGCAGACAGGGAAAAGAACATGAGGAGGGTACAAGTGACACATACTACTTCTGCTCACTTTCTTTTTACTAGAACTATCCACGTGACCCTGTCTAGGAACAAGGCGGGCAGGAACATGTGGTCCCTGGCTGGGCAGCTTCCTCAGAGAGACACTCAATATCATGGAGCAGTATGGATTTTAGTGGACAGTTGGTCATCTCTGCCGCATCTGGCTTTCAGCACTTCCTAGCTGTGTTCTCTTAGGCAAGTTCAGAGCCTCTCCAGGTGTCAGTTCCTTCCTTGAAAATGGGGGTCCCGTAAGGTTGTAAATATTGAATGACACAAGTAGTTGAAGTAGCAAGCAGTAGTGCTGATGAGCATTTGCTTATATAGGAGAGCTATTATAATATTGTTACTTTTCATGTTCCAGTTCAATTAAGATATTTCTTGGGTTAACATTTATGTTTCTTCAACGATGATCGCGGGACATACAAAACAAGGGCAACCCAAGGAGACCACGTACTCTTACGTATGAAGGTAGAAGAATAGGTAGAGACTTTTAAATTAAGACATCCTACTGGGGCCATGGCACACACTGAGCTTAGGGTAACATGTGGTACCTGTTTTGTAGTGTGAACTTTAGATAAAAAGGAGAATTTTCTCTTGAAAATTTACTGCAGATCTGCTAAGCGTGGGTGTGTACTGTCAGTGTGAAGGCTGATTGGCTTGTAGATACCACCCCAATGTAGTGGAGGTAGATGGAATGGAATTATTACAGACTTGTCCCATGGAACAAAGAGAATAAGAGACAGGACCCTGGAGAAAGGAGAACAAAGGCATGTAAGGACTCAGGGCCATGGGAAGAGAAGAGAAGGGAAGGATAAAGAGAGGAAGGGAAGGGAAGGGAAAGGGAGCAGCGTCTGGCCCCCTGGCTCTCCCTCTCAGGACTGAATTACTCATTCCCCAGCTGCCGGGAGTGTGTCGGCTGCTGAGGCTCCTGGCTGAATCCTCTCCCAGAAACTGTCCTTGGTTGAAGGGAGCTACGTCGCCCAAGGTTACAAATCCCCCCAGTCGAGGTGGCACTGCTAAGACCCATGGTGGGCATCTCTGAGGGCCATCCCAGCTTTGCAGTTCCTGGTGGGGTTGGCTGAGGCCTCAGTGGCAACTGAGTTCAACTTCTTCTGCTGAGTTCTGCCCTCTCATCCCTTCACAACCGTGGTTCCCAACGCAGTTCCCAGGAAGGTTCCTGCACAGCGCTCTGCATCTCAGAGTCTTGTGTCCTGAGGAACTGGACCTGTGAGAGTAGAGAAGGAAAAAGAATGGAAGAGAAGGGGAAGGAGAGAAGGCAAAAGGAAGGGAAGAGGACCCACCGGAGAGGGCTCTTTTCCTTCTGGATTGTCATATGCTGCAGTCCCCAGAGACATCAAAATAAGGGGATTCCTTCCCGTTTACCTCCGGGAAAACTCAGTTTCATTAGGCAATATGATTCCAACTTGAAGTAAGGGGCTCTTTGTGCATTCTTCTGGATTCTCTCAATATACTTGCCCAGCTAACAGTGAGTTTGTTTCATAATGGATGGTTATGCTTACCTTCCACTATCAACGGCCAGTACTGGTGTCATATAGTAAATCTTTATAAAGAATTGACTTTTTACAGAATCTGTTTTCTCCTTCCCTCCCACTCCCCACCAAACATAGTCTAACTCATCCAGTTCTGCTCTGAACAACAAAAATGTACCTTCCAAATTCATGTGTTGGAAGAAAAGGGAAAAAGTCTATTTCTGGCATCTGTGGTGAGGGGCTTATGCTGCCTCTCTCCACTGCCAGTAGGGTATGGAAGTGGGTTTCATGACCTTCTGCGCCAAGCACACAGTGGGCCTGAAAAAAGTTCATTTTAAAATGAATTGCACAGAGTCTGTAATCAGTGTGATCTCACTGATTGGGGGTGAAGGGGATTCCCTGGAAACCTGACCTTCTGAGGTCATTCACCTTTAGGCATTCTCACCTTTACCTGTGTGATGCCTTTTTTGGAGACTTGTTTCACAAGAGCTCCCACTTCAAGGCTACTGTAAATACTGTTACATTTCCCTTTATTTCAAGCGGTTCCCTTTTCTTTGTGGGTGGGTTTGCCACCGTGAGATTCAATTTCCCTGATAGAACTGTGTTTTCTGGCCTCCCATGTGTGATTAATTCAGAGGAAGCCTTTATCTGTTGTGATCTAAATGGGTATTTGTTTTACCCTCAGCCAACAAGACAATAACAAATGTCTTGCCTGCAACGACAGGCTTGGAAATGCAGTTGTCACAGTGAAAGCCACAAAGCATATGAGTTCCAGGCTCTGTGCTGACACTTGACTAGCTGAATATATGCAGGAGCCAGAAAGTGGAAAATTTTTTACAGGAGATGATGAATGCTTTTCTGTCCCCTCAGAATCGGCAATGGGCTTTGCTTGAGCCTTAATTTGACCCAGAGTTGTTACTGAAAGTGTGCAGAGTGACGTGACTGTTTAACTTCCCTACTTTACTATGTGCTCATGTGTATGTACTCCAAGAATATTAATTGTGGGGAAGTGTCCTGCCTTCTTCCTCCTGCCTCAGGGTTCTCATGGTCTCCAAAAGCTCTGATGAGCGCCAGCATTTGGGACAGACACTGACTAGATCTTGGGCAAGTGACTCATTCTGTATTCCAGAACTGGGATAGGGCTGGTGCTCACAGGGAAAACTCAAGGATGGAGCATCTCCATTGCTATCCTGGAGAAGGTGGAGCCCTACTGGAACATAAATCCACATTTCTTGTACTTATTTGCCCCAAATCCATTAGTCCTCTACTGTCACATACTTAACATTCACAGTAGATACTTTTCTGCCCATAGTTCTAAAGACAGAGATGATCATGAAAATATGCTGATAACTGTGCCATCTTTATTATAAAAGCTGAAAAAAATATGACTTAGTTGGTGCTCTTCCTAGTGACAAGCCTGAGTGTTTAATGCTACCTTGAGATGGTTCCTTAGGGAGCCATTTTATGTCATTTTCTTGTAACTGTCACTCTAATGTGCTGGAGGGAAGTTTTACTGTCATTTGCATATTCTGAAAGTTTACTGAATTTTAAGAGATGTGTGCCTGAGAAATAACTTGTCTTGATATATTTAGGAATTTAGAGGGTTTTTTTCCTGGTTGGAACTGCCAAGCTTGGCTGCTACCCTAGTCATTTATATAGTGTAGCTTTATGTGGATTTAGTCCAAATACTTGGGATTTAAAGAGGATTAAATGATTCGCATACACAGTGAAATGAGGGGACCGTACATGGAAGCAAGTACTTGGAGTCCAGAACCCTCAGCAGAGCTTCTACCAAGTGCTCTGAGAGTAGCGAGAAAGGAGGAGGGAAGAGCTGACCAAGTCACCATGGGATCCTTTCACAGTGGGAATGGCACTTGAACTAGGTTTTGAAGAATAATTAGGAGTTTGGAGGATGGGGAAAGGTAGTGAAGACCACCGCAGACAGGGGGCAAAGCATGAAGAGGTGAGGAGATACAACACAATGGGATATACTTGTGGCTTTGACAAGTGTTCTGTGGGCAAGAAGGCACCTAGAGATTGTAAGAGAGTCTAGGGGATTTGAAACTCAGACAGGTGGCGCCATGGAAGGCTTTCAGGCAGCAGAGTGAGCGTAAGAGTGGCTGACGATCAACTACTGTGTGGAGGGTGAGTGAGATGAGAATTGAGGTGTGGCTGCAAACAGGTCAGTCACGGGCCCTGGTGACCTCTGAGGGAGCAGTTGCAGTTAGGTGGTGCTATGGAACCAGGCTGCAAAGAATGACGGAGTAGGTTGAAGTTCAAGAATATTAGCGATAAAGAGAAAGGGAGAGTGTGGTATGGTAGAGAGAGGATGAAGGATGGTTAAGGGAAGGTGGGATGGTGAAGATTTGTGTAAGTGTCACCACCCCTATGAACTACTTGTTATTTGTATGCTCTTCTGGACTTCTTTGATATATTTGACCCCCCTAAATTCCCCAAGTAGAGATGAGCATTGCTTGAAATTTCTTCTTGGCTTCCAAAATACTAGAGAAAATTTAGCTGCTTACAGGTTTGCCTTCCCTTTCCAGACCATAAACAGTTTGAGGGCAGGGACTGTGTTTTATTAGTATTTGTATCCCCCGTCCCTGGCACTTAGTAGGTGCTCAGTTGGGGTTTGTTGAGGAGGGACTGAATGATGACATAAATGTGATAGGTTGATGGGAAGGAAACCATAGAAATGGAGAGTTTGAAGGTAACAGAGAGAAGGGAGGTATTGATAAGAGGAAATTTCAGAAGGTAGAAGGGGATAGATCCTCCAGAATAGGGATTGGCAAACTTTTCTGTAAAGGCCTGAATAGTAAATATTTTAGACTTTGTGGGCCAGATGGTCTCTATTACCCAGCTCTGCCATCACAGTGTGAGAGCAGCCATCTACAATAGGTCAAAGAAAGGCTGTGTTCCAGTAAAACTTGGCTTATAAAAACAGGCCCTGACCCATGCTCTATAAGATGTAGAAGGGGAGGGAGACTGGCACTAGCTTGAAAAGATGTAGGAAACTTCTTCCCCAAAGAAGGTGGGAGAAGAAGAGGCAAGGGAAGTTGCAGTAGTTCATCTGAGAAAGGCTTTGTTAAGAGAAGACAGTGTCAATAGTAGGGGAACAAGGTTTTAAGGGGAATAGAAATCATTCCAGGGAAGTTCTCTGAAGAATCTTCTAGGAAATATACCAGGAAAATTTTAGGGCCACTGTGGAACCAGGAATAGAGTAGATACCTTGGTCTCAATTAGCATAATTATGTGAATTTCACCACTTAAATAAGAGTGTCCACTTTCCTCTTCCGTCAGCTTACTGTGCACCATTCCCTAGTATGGGTATAGACATTTTTCAGGTTATGGGACATCAGTACTGACCCCTGTCTCCTGATGTGATGATCCTCATCAGCCCCTTCCCCATCAGGAATTGATGCATGGCTTCTCTTGCTGTGGGTAGGATGGTGAGTGCTGACCTCAAAGTAGCAGCTTCCTTGAGTTTGCCATTTCTTGCCTTAGGGCTAGGAATCCACCACCCAAAGTCCCCCTTCTTTCCCAGACAGTCTGGCACCTCCAATTCTTTGACCCTTAGACATAAAGGGTTTACTATATCCCATCTCAGGGAATAGAATATTCCGCTTGCCCCCTTATCAAAGGGAAGCTACTGCAAGGAGGGTCTTCAAATGATCCCTAACCCTTCTCTTCTTTGACCTATTAACATTCATTACATGTCCAATACCAGACATCAGTGCTAACTGCCTGTTTTTCTCCTGGTGACTACTCTGATTTTCTTTTCAGAGTTTCAAGCGTTCTCATGGAAAAACAAATAAACAAACATACCAACAACAAAAGACCCACACACAAAAAAGAAAAAACAACCAAACAAACATAAAAACCCCAGGAATTACAAGAAGCAGCAGCAGCACACAGGTGTAATCCCTGGCAGGCATTCTGTGATGCTCGCTGTGCACTGCTTTGCTGGACCTCTATCCCAAGCTCCCTCTAGTACATGCTACACTAAAGGAGGGGCTGGAAGGTTAAAAATCTTCTGAGAGTCTCTTCCCAGCATGATTTGGATTCCTCCTATGGGGCACTAGTAAGAGACCTGATGTATAAAAAGAGCAGGAGGCAAGGTGTGAGGTCCTACTTTCCTGATTCATTGGCTTCTGCAGCTGCAGGGCTGTCTCCATCCTGGTGGAGGAGGCTTGCTTCCATCAGCAGCTCCCTGATGGGCTATTTCAGCCAGGACGCAGGAGCTTTTTAGATCACAACAGAGGCTGAATGATCATGGGAGCTCTTCTTGGAAGCTTGACTTACTCTGTTCCTTTGCCTCCTTTAATGATTGTGTTAAGCACCTAAAACCCAGCAGTAAAATATATTTTTTGCTTAAACCAGGTATGGCAGTGTATGTTGTCCGCAACTGGACCTAAATGGATACAGTATCCCACCAGACCCACAGGTTGAGCTAGGAAGTCAAGAAAGAGATGGCTGAGTGCTGTCAGGCTTGATGAGTGGGAGAATAGGTTCAGGGTGAGGGGTGAGGCGCGAGGGGGGGAGGGAGATGGGCAGGAGCCAGGACTCAAATACGCGTTGAGATGGTGAAGGCAGGTGGAGACTGAGAGCTGGGAGGGGAGGAAGCCGCCTGGCACTGGGGGTCTCCATGAAGGTGAAGGCTGCTTTCACTGGGTATAAACAGGGGAGGTACGCCTCGGCATCAATCAAGGAAACATATCAATACTTCTGTGAGTCTCACAATATGCTATTACTCAGGTAATATTTAAATTTGATCACAGGGCAGTAAAGTCTGACTGAAGAATTAAATGAATCTCTTTTAGACACCTTGTAACGATTTTTCTGGGCGTGATTATGCATAGAGAACAATAAAACTGCAGTGCGACGTGCATGCTAGGCTACTGCTGGGTTCACTCACCAAGTTCATCCTCAAGGAGCTGACCGGGATGTCGGGGCCCTGTAGGGGTCACTTGCAAATAGTGAAACCACAAGTACGAGTGGAGTTTGTTTTATAAGTTAGTTGTCAGCTTGTTTTTTAGTTAAACTAATAGATTAGATAATAAGTATGCTAACTAAATCTTTACTTGCTTTTTAAGTATTTCATATGTTGGTCAGAAACTTGTGGTTGTTTAATGAGTACATGATAACTGAATTATTAGCCATACAAATGTAATTGAGACCTTAAGAGTCTATGGGTAAAAATGAAATCATCTTATCATTAATGTCCCAATTATAAAGCCTGAGCTGCTTTCTTATGCCTTGAGTGTCTCAGATCTCCCTCAACATTCTCCTCATTTATAACTAGCAAAGACCTGGGTTTATGTAAATAGCAAATATTTTATGGGATTTGGTCAGATAATTAAAAGATGTATCACTTCTGTTCTTCAGTGGGCTTCATATTTAAATAATTTATTACAAACCGAAGGCACTGTAAATGTGTTTTCTTCGCATGGCTTTTATAAAATGTTTGAATTCATTGCCAAAAATAAAAATCAAAGAATCTTACCAGAAAACCCAGGTTTCCTAACAACATGGGTGCTCTTTCTGGCTGGAGCAGGGTAGCTGCTCTGCCAATGAGAGGCGTATGGCAAGCTGGCTCCAGGCAGCCCCAGCCAGGCTTCCCTCATTTATATCGCCTGCCTGACTCCTGGGGGCATTTAAGTTTATGACCCATGTAATAGCTTATTATTGAATAAATAAAAGTTGTCACCTAGAACTGGAACATGGGGTCCTCTTAAAAAATCACCATGTTAAGAATAAGCAGCCATTGGTCATTAAAATTGTATTTGTAATGTCATCTTTGTGAAAAAATATTATTTGGATTTCTGTTCTGGGATATGCAGGTTTTCAAGATTCACCAATTAATTCCTATGCTACACTATCATTAGCCTCTTTATCCAGCACTCATTGAGCACCTTCTATTGCTAAGTTGTTATTTATGCAACTTGGAAAACACTTTTGAAACCATGGTATTTATTTGCCTGGTCCTCTTAGATTGTTCATTTCTTTCATCTTTGAGGAGTATCTATCTTTGCCATGTTTCTGGGGGAGCTGGTTCTGCTCTGTTCCCTCCCCTTTCCTCTAGTGCATTGTTTTGTGCACTAATATCTGTATCACCTTTTTTTTTCTCACTTTTTATCTTGAAAAATGTATCACTTAATCATGAAGGGTATCCTTGGAATATAAACATATACCAACAGTCACTATTTCGATAAAATGTAAACAAAAAGCCAGTATAGCTACTTTAATATATATCAAGGAATTAAATTTATTCATTCATTTGTTCACTCAGCAGATAATTCTTGAGCACCTAATGAGTGCCTGATGTTTCTAGATCCTAAGGATGCAATGGTGAACCAAAGAGAACAGCATTCAGCTACACTCTAGTGGAGAGAAGGCACTCAACAGAAGACTTATATCTTGTGAATAGTGCCAGCACTATGAAGAATGGTGATGGAGGGGAGGTGATTGAGTCCCATTGGTGCTATTCTAGATGCACGAGGCAAGTAAGGCCTCAGTGAAGAGGTGACATTTGAGTAGAGACCTGAATGAAGCAAGGGGATGAGCCATGTAGATGTTTGTTGGAGCTTTACTGGGTGTTGGAACAGCTCTTGCAAAAGGCCTGAGGAAAGAATGTTCTTGGTGTGTTCCTTGAGGCTAGTGTGGCTAGAATGGAGTGACTGCGGGAGAAGGTTGGACAGGGTCCGGGTTCAGGTTAAGTAGGCTTTGTAGGCCATGAGAAGGAATTTCGGTTGGATTTTAATTGTGATGGGAAACCATGTAAGGAAGATTTGCTTGTTTGTTCTTAAGATGGGAGAGCCCTGAGCATCTATGAGTATACACGCAGAGGAGAGGAGCTGGCTATGGAGAATGCCTGATCAGTGGTGGGTTGGTTCCCGGATTCAAGCTCAGGTTTGATTGAGGTGGAACACAGAGCTTGCTGTAACTATGGCCGGCTCTTCCTATTGCCCTGCCAGGAGCCCCTGGGTTCCTTCCCCTCCCCCTGACGCCCTCTTGCTGGTGTAGGGTATTCCCTGCAGAGTGTATCAGCACAATGCAAAAGTGGGGCATGCCGGTTTCTCATACATTTGTGATTTGTGGTGTACCTGGCTTGGTGACATTTGAGTCTCCCTGGAAGAACATGGATTCCAGGAACCACGGTCTACATATTTGAATATGTGATCTCACCAGTATGAATATCTGAATGCTCACTCAGAGATGCATCCATGTTTATTGGAACTGATGGAGGAAGCCCTGGTTCTGTGGCATCTTTCTGTTCAGAATCCTCCAGTTGCACGTTTGGATGGGTATGCATAGGCAGGTGTAGCTATCAGGAGGGACAATTTTTTTTTAAACATCTTTATTGGAGTATAATTGCTTTACAATGGTGTGTTAGTTTCTGCTTTATAACAAAGTGAATCAGTTATACATATACATACGTCTCCATATCTCTTCCCTCTTGCATCTCCCTCCGTCCCACCCTCCCTATCCCACCCCTCTAGGTGGTCACAAAGCACCGAGCTGATCTCCCTGTGCTATGCGGCTGCTTCCCACTAGCTATCTACCTTACGTTTGATAGTGTATATATGTCCATGCCACTCTCTCACTGTGTCACAGCTTACCCTTCCCCCTCCCCATATCCTCAAGTCCATTCTCTAGTAGGTATGCATCTTTACTCCCGTCTTGCACCTAGATTCTTCATGACCATTTTTTTCTTTTAGATTCATATATATGTGTTAGCATGCGGTATTTGTTTTTCTTTTTCTGACTTACTTCACTCTGCATGACAGTCTCTAGGTCCATCCACCTCACTACAAATAACTCAGTTTCGTTCCTTTTTATGACTGAGTAATATTCCATTGTATATATGTGCCACATCTTCTTTATCCATTCATCTGTCGATGGACACTTCAGGTGCTTCCATGTCCTGACTATTGTAAATAGAGCTGCAATGAACATTTTGGTACATGACTCTTTTTGAATTATGGTTTTCTCAGGGTATATGATCAGTAGTGGGATTGCTGGGTTGCATGGTAGTTCTATTTTTAGTTTTTTAAGGACCCTCCATACTGTTCTCCATAGTGGCTGTATCAATTTACATTCCCACCAACAGTGCAAGAGGGTTCCCTTTTCTCCACACCCTCTCCAGCATTTATTGTTTGTACATTTTTGATGATGGCCATTCTGACCGGTGTAAGATGATATCTCATTATAGTTTTGATTTGCATTTCTGTAATGATTAATGATGTTGAGCATTCTTTCATGTTTCTGTCGGCAATCTGTATATCTTCTTTGGAGAAATGTCTATTTAGGTCTCCTGCCCATTTTTGGATTGGGTTGCTTGTTTTTTTAATATTGAGCTGTATGAGCTGCTTGTAAGTTTTGGAAATTAATCCTTTGTCAGTTGCTTCATTTGCAAATATTTTCTCCCATTCTGAGGGTTGTCTTTTGGTCTTGTTTATGGTTTCCTTTGCTGTGCAAAAGCTTTTAAGTTTCATTAGGTCCCATGTGTTTATTTTTGTTTTTATTTCCATTTCTCTAGGAGGTGGGTCCAAAAGGATCTTGCTGTGATTTATGTCATAGAGTGTTCTGCCTATGTTTTCCTCTAAGAGTTTTATAGTGTCTGGCATTACATTTAGGTCTCTAATACATTTTGAGTTTATTTTTGTGTATGGTGTTAAGGGGTGTTCTAATTTCATTCTTTTACATGTAGCTGTCCAGTTTTCCCAGCACCACTTATTGAAGAGGCTAACTTTTCTCCAATGTATATTCTTGCCTCCTTTATCAAAGATAAGGTGACCGTATGTGCCTGGGTTTATCTCTGGACTTTCTATCCTGTTCCATTGATCTATATTTCTGTTTCTGTGCCACTACCATACTATCTTGATTACTGTAGCCTTGTAGTATAGTCTGAAGTCTGAGAGCCTGATTCCTCCAGCTCCCTTTTTCATTCTCAAGATTGCTTTGGCTATTCAGGGTCTTTTGTGTTTCCATACAAATAGTGAAATTTTTTGTTCTAGTTCTGTGAAAAATGTCAGTGGTAGTTTGATAGGGATTGCATTGAATTTGTAGATTGCTTTGGGTAGTAGTGTCATTTTCACAATATTGATTCTTCCAATCCAAGAACATGGTATACCTCTCCACCTATTTGTATCATCTTTAATTTCTTTCATCAGTGTCTTATAATTTTCTGCATACAGGTCTTTGGTCTCCTTAGGTAGGTTTATTCCTAGATATTTTATTCTTTTTGTTGCAGTGGTAAATGAGAGTGTTTTCTTATTTTCACTTTCAGATTTTTCATCGTTAGTGTATAGGAATGCAAGAGATTCCTATGCATTAATTTTGTACCCTGCTACGTTACCAAATTTATTGATTACCTCTAGTTGTTTTCTGGTAGCATCTTTAGGATTCTCTAAGTATAGTATCATGTCATCTGCAAACAGCGACAGCTTTACTTCTTCTTTTCCAACTTGGATTCCTTTTATTTCTTTTTCTTCTCTGATTGCTGTGGTTAAAACTTCCAAAACTATGTTGAATAAGACTGGTGAGAGTGGGCAACATTGTCTTATTCCTGATCTTAGTGGAAATGTTTCAGTTTTTCACCCTTGAGGACGATGTTGGCTGTGGGTTTGTCATATATGGCCTTTATTATGTAGAGGAAAGTTCCCTCTATTCCTACTTTCTGGAGGGTTTTTATCATAAATTGGGGTTGAATTTTGTCAAAAGCTTTCTCTCCATCTATTGAGATGATCATATGGTTTTTCTCCTTCAGTTTTTTACTATGGGGTATCACATTGATTGATATGCATATATTGAAGAAGCCTTGCATTCCTGGGATAAACCCCACTTGATCATAATGTATGATCCTTTTAATGTGCTGTTGGATTCTGTTTGCTAGTATGTTGTTGAGGATTTTTGCATCTATGTTCATCAGTGATATCGGCCTGTAGTATTCTTTCTTTGTGACATCTTTGTCTGGTTTTGGTATCAGGTTGATGGTGGCCTCATAGAATGAGTTTGGGAGTGTTCCTCCCTCTGCTATATTTTGGAAGAGTTTGAGAATGATAGGTGTTAGCTCTTCTCTAAATGTTTGACAGAATTCGCCTGTGAAGCCATCTGGTCCTGGGCTTTTGTTTGTTGGAAGATTTTTTATCACAGTTTCAATTTCAGTGCTTGTGATTGGTCTGTTCATATTTTCTGTTTCTTCCTGATTCAGTCTTGGCAGGTTGTGCATTTCTAAGAATGTGTCCATGTCTTCCAGGTTGTCCATTTTGTTGGCATAGAGTTGCTTGTAGTAATCTCTTATGATCTTTTGTATTTCTGCAGTGTCCGTTGTTACTTCTCCTTTTTCATTTCTAATTCTATTGATTTGAGTCTTCTCCCTTTTTTTCTTGATGAGTCTGGCTAATGGTTTATCAATTTTGTTTATCTTCTTAAAGAACCAGCTTTTAGTTTTATTGATCTTTGCTATCATTTCCTTCATTTCTTTTCCATTTATTTCTGCTCTGAACTTTATGACTTCTTTCCTTCTGCTAACTTTGGGAGTTTTTTTTTTTCTTCTTTCTCTAATTACTTTAGGTGTAAGTTTAGATTGTTTATTTGAGATGTTGCTTGTTTCTTGAGGTAGGATTGTATTGCTATAAACTTCCCTGTTAGAACTGCTTTTGCTGCATTCCATAGGTTTTGGATCGTTGTGTTTTCATTGTCATTTGTTTCTAGGTATTTTTTGATTTCCTCTTTGATTTCTTCAGTGATCTCTTGGTTATTAAGTAATGTGTTGTTTAGCCTCCATGTGTTTGTATTTCTTACAGATTTTTTCCTGTAATTGATATCTAGTCTCATGGTGTTGTGGTCAGAAAAGATATTTGATACGATTTCAATTTTCTTAAATTTACCAAGGCTTGATTTGTGACCCAAGATATGATCTATCCTGGAGAATGTTCCATGAGAATTTGGGAAGAATGTGTATTTTGTTGTTTTTGGATGGAATGTCCTATAAATATCAATTAAGTCCATTTTGTTTAATGTGTCATTCAAAGCTTGTGTTTCCTTATTTATTTTCATTTTGGATGATCTGTCCATTGGTGAAAGTGGGGTGTTAAAGTCCCCTACTATGAGTGTGTTACTGTTGATCTCCCATTTTATGGCTGTTAGTATTGCCTTATTTATTGAGGTGCTCCTATGTTGGGTGCATAAATATTTACAATTGTTATATCTTCTTCTTGGATTGATCCCTTGATCATTATATAGTGTCTTTGTCTCTTGTAATGGTCCTTGTTTTAACGTCTATTTTGTCTGATATGAGAATTGCTACTCCAGCTTTCTTTTGATTTCCATTTGCATGGAACATATTTTTCTATCTCTCACTTTCAGTGTGTATGTGTCCCTAGGTCTGAAGTGGATATCTTGTAGACAGCATATATATGGGCCTTGTTTTTTTATCCATTCAGCCAATCTATGTCTTTTGGTTGGATCATTTAATCCATTTACATGTAAGGTAAATATCAACATGTATGTTCCTATTACCATTTTCTTAATTGTTTTGGGTTTATTATTGTAGGTCTTTTCCTTCTCTTGTGTTTCCTGCCTAGAGAAGTTCTTTTAGCATTTGTTTTAAAGCTGGTTTGGTGTTGCTGAATTCTCTTAGCTTTTGCTTGTTTGTAAAGGTTTTAGTTTCTCTGTCAAATCTGAATGAGATCCTTGCTGGGTAGAGTAACCTTGGTTGTAGGTTTTTCTCCTTTATCACTTTAAATATGTCCTTCCACTCCCTTCTGGCTTGCAGAGTTTCTGCTGAAAGATCAGCTGTTAACCTTATGGGGATTCCCTTATGTGTATTTGTTGTTTTTCCTGCTGCTTTTAATATTTTTCCTTTGTATTTAATTTTTGATAGTTTGATTAATATGTGTCTTGGCATGTTTCTCCTTGGATTTATCCTTTATTGGACTCTCTGTGCTTCCTGGACTTGATTAACTATTTCCTTTCCCATATAAGGGAAGTTTTCAACTATAATATCTTCAAATATTTTCTCAGTCCCTTTCTTTTTCTCTTCTTCTTCTGGAACCCCTATAATTCGAATGTTGGTGTGTTTAATGTTGTCCCAGAGGTCTCTGAGCCTGTCCTCAATTCTTTTCACTCTTTTTTCTTTCTTCTGCTCTGCAGTACTTATTTCCACTACTTTATCTTCCAGGTCACTTATCCGTTCTTCTGCCTCAGTTATTCTGCCATTGATCCCTTCCAGAGACTTTTTCATTTCATTTATTGTGTTTTTCATCACTGTTTGTTTGTTCTTTAGTTCTTCTAAGTCCTTATTAAACGTTTCTTATATTTTCTCCATTCTATTTCCAATATTTTGGATCATCTTTACTATCATTATTCTGAATTCTTTTTCAGGTAGGCTGCCTATTTCCTCTTCATTTGTTAGGTCTGGTGGGATTTTGCTTTGGTCCTTCATCTACTGTGTGTTTCTGTGTCTTCTCATTTTGCTTAACTTACTGTGTTTGGGGTTTCCTTTTTGCAGGCTGCAGGTTTGTAGTTCCCGTTGTTTTTGGCATCTGTCCCCAGTGGCTAAGGTTGGTTCAGTGGGTTGTGTAGGCTTCCTGGTGGAGGGGACTAGTGCCTGTGTTCTGGTGGATGAGGCTGGATCTTGTCTTTCTGGTGTGCAGGTCCATGTCTGGTGGTGTGTTTTGGGGTGTCTGTGGCCTTATTATGTTTTTAGGCAGCCTCTGTGCTAATGGATGGGGTTATTTTCCTGTTTTGCTAGTTGTTTGGCATAGGGTGTCTAGCACTGTAGCTTGCTGGTCGTTGAGTGGAGCCGGGTCTTGGAGTTGAGATGGAGGTCTCAGGGAGATGTTCGCCATTTGATATTAAGTGGAGCTGGGAGGTCTCTGGTGGACCAGTGTCCTGAACTTGGCTCTCCCACCTCAGTGGCACAGCTGTGATGCCTGGCTGGAGCACCAAGAGCCTGTCCTCCACACAGCTCAGAATAAAAGGGAGGAAAAAAGAAAGAAGAAGATAAAATAAAATAAAATAAAGTTAAATTAAATTAAATTAAAATAAAACATGAAAAGTAATTATTAAATTTTTTTTAATTAATTAAAAAAACCCAAAAAACAGACAGACAGAACCCTGGGACAAATGATAAAAGCAAAGCTATACAGACAAAATCACACAAAGAAGCATACACATACACAATCACAAAAAGAGAAAAAGATAAAAAAATATATATATATATATTGTTGCTCCCAAAGTCCACCTCCTCAATTTGGGGTGATTCATTGTCTATTCAGGTATTCTACAGTTGCAGGATACATCAAGTTGATTGTGGAGATTTAATCCGCTGTTCCTGAGGCTGCTGGGAGAGATTTCCCTTTCTCTTCTTTGTTCGCACAGCTCCCGGGGTTCAGCTTTGGATTTGGACCCGCCTCTGCATGTAGGTCGCCTGAGGGCATCTGTTCTTCTCTCAGACAGGACGGGGTTAAAGGAGCAGCTGGTTCAGGGACTCTGGCTCACTCAGGCCGTGGGGAGGGAAGGGTATGGATGCGGGGCGAGCCTGCGGCGGCAGAGGCCGGCGTGATGTTGCACCAGCCTGAGGCGCACCGTGTGTTCTCCCGGGTAAGTTGTCCCTGGATCAGGGGACCCTGGCAGTGGCGGGCTGCACAGACTCCCAGGAGGGGAGGTGTGGATAGTGACCTGTGTTTGCACACAGGCTTCTTGTTGGCTGCAGCAGCAGCCTTAGCGTCTCATGCCCGTCTCTGGGGTCCACGCTGATAGCCGCGACTCGAGCCCGTCTCTGGAGCCCCTTTAAGCAGCGCTCTTAATCCCCTCTCCTCGCGCACCAGGAAACAAAGAGGCAAGAAAAAGTCTCTTGCCTCTTCGGCAGGTCCAGACTTTTCCCGGACTCCCTCCCGGCCAGCCGTTGTGCACTAACCCCTTCAGGCTGTGTTCACGCCGCCAACCCCAGTCCTCTCCCTGCGCTCTGACCGAAGCCCGAGCCTCAGCTTCCAGCCCCGCCCGCCCCTGCGGGTGAGCAGACAAGCCTCTGGGGCTGGTGAGTGCTGGTCGGCACCGATCCTCTGTGCGGGAATCTCTCCGCTTTGCTCTCCGCACCCCTGTTTCTCTGCTCTCCCTCGCGACTCCGAAGCTTTCCCCCTCCGCCACCCGCAGTCTCCTCCCGCTAAGGGGCTTCCTACTGTGTGGAAACCTTTCCTCCTTCACGGCTCCTTCCCACTGGTGCAGGTCCCGTCCCTATCCTTTTGTCTCTGTTTATTCTTTTTTCTTTTGCCCCACCCAGGTATGTGGGGAGTTTCTTGCCTTTTGGGGGGTCTGAGGTCTTCTGTCAGCGTTCAGTAGGTGTTCTGTAGGAGTTGTTCCACGTGTCGCTGTATTTCTGATGTATCTGTGGGGAGGAAGGTGATCTCCGCGTCTTACTCTTCTGCCATCCTGAAGCTCCTCCCCCAGGAGGGATAATTTTGACAAAGTAATTTGTGATACCCCATTCATCAAATGACAAAAGCACTCACTTTCCCATACTCCAAAGCACCTCAGAAATTACTTAACTGTTTGGAATTATCATTTTCATGTTAAAGAACTTATTATTTTCTCTCTTGTAACACTGATTTACCTGTTTTTCCAGTAGAGAGGGTGGCCCACCATTGAGTTCTACCTGAAGCCCACTGATAATAAGTGTTCCCCTTGGCAAAAATTCATTGTCGTCATAAGTTAGAAAATTATTAGTGTATTGTTTTGTTCCTATTTTTACTTTGGCATGATTTTTAACTCAGAGTAATACAGCAGCACAACTCAGAATGTTACCTCATCTCCTGCTCTGTCCCTTGCTCTCTTCAGGACCCTGGCTTTCCTGTTTCCAGCCTCCGTTTTTGAACTTGCTGTTTCCTCTGTGTTGAACTCTTCCCAATTCCCACATAGCTCCATCCTTCATTTCCTTAAGGTTTCTGTACACATGTCTGCTCACTGAGGCCTTTCCTGACCACCTTTTGTGAAGTAAACACCCCACCATGGCACTCATCTCTTTTGCTCTGTGTTGTTTTTCTCTGTAGCGTCATCACCCCTTGGCATGCTGTTTATTTACTTGGTTACTTGTTTATTGCCTCCTTCACTAGAATGTAAGCTCTGTGAGAGCAAGGACTTTGTGTTTTTTGTAGGACTTGGTTTTGATCACTGCTTGTATCCTGAGTTTTTAGAATGGTGTCGCACACAGGGGAGTCATTCAATCAGTATTTTAAAAACTGAACTATGATGGTTAATGGCTGGTGAAGTCAAGTTCGAGCTCCAGACCACTATTAGCAGCATATGCTTACCAACTGAGCTGGTTGCCGTAGAGATTTGAAAGCCCAAAGTAAGCAATTCTTCTAGCCACAGATTTGTACTGGACAGTTTTCTTTGGATATTGGGTTGTTTTTGCTTAGGAAAGAGAAATTTGCCAGTGTGATTAACAGATTAACAGTGTGAGGAACAGACTGTATTGGAGCGGGTCTCTGAATCCTCGCTCCTCAAAGCATGGTCTGCCCACCAGCAGCACTGGCATCACCCTGAGCTCGTTAGAAATGCAGGATCTCAAGGCCCACCCAGCCTCCTAAATCTGAATCTGCATTTAATGCAGGTGATTCCTATGTATAATTAAAGATTGAGAAGTTCAGCTCTAAGTCACCTGACTTTGATGTAAAAATCAGAAGATATCTTTTAGAGTTTGGTCACTTAACTTGGATTTGGAAATCATCATTATTAAAGGGGCCATTTTAAGTACTCTATAGTCTTATTTTTTCTCTTTAAGTTGAGAACAGATATATTTTGAATTGGTCGCTTAATCTCTCTGTCCTCAGGTTCTTTGTCTCTATGAGGAGGCGGTTGGTCTCACTGTGTGTTTGTATGTGTGTGTGTGTGTGTGTGTGTGTATGTTTGGGGTGTGCCTTTCAGGCCCTAGTCACAGCAGATCTGTCGGTTCTACTTCTATCCTTCTAGAGATATGTAGAGCCATAGATGGAGAAATTGACTTTCTGAGGAAAATGGTGACCATATTCTGTTTGAAGAGAGCAGTCAAATGTGCTTGTCCCCAGAAAGAATCTCAGCTGATGTGTTAGTTAGACTTAAAGAATTACTATTTGAGCTCTTACTGTGTCTCAGGCACTATCTATGTGCTTTACATCATAAGCTTACATAAGCCTAACAACATCTGGATAAGGTGCTATCGTTGTCCTCATTTAAAGCTGTGGAAACCATGGCCTGAAAGGAGCCAGTACTCTGTCAAGTTCACACAGTTGCTAAGTGGACTGGCTAGGTGGACTGGCCCCCAGACCTGAGCACTTCACTATTTCTGAGGGAGAATCTTGCAAATTTACCAATATCTGTTAGAAGTATGGATGAAACGTTGGTCAAAGACAATTGTAGTTTCTTCAGTGAGACTGCAAGTATGAAATGCTGAATCTTTAGCTGAGTGATCAAGCTTTATTTATTTCTTTTGAGGCTCATATTTAAACCTCTTAGTATGCAAAGCTGCTGATGTGATTTTCCAATGCAAAAACCCTCAAATATATATGAACACATCATATATATTTATTCTTATTATTTTTATTGATGTATCGTTGATTTACAATGTTGTGTTAATTTCTGCTGTACAGCAAAGTGATTCAGTTATACATATATACACATTCTTTTTTGTATTCTTTTCCATGATGTCTTATCACAGGACATTGAACATAGTTCCCTTATTATTCACCGTAACTACGAACAAGCAGAATGACTTGAGATATTAAAGTTGCTCTAGCCACCTTCAGGCAATCCTGAACCTGCAAGGAGAGGTAGCACAATGGCAATTCCATGGCGACTTGGTGGGGGGAAGGGGGGAGAGTGAAAAGGAACCCAAGAAGTTTGTTCCACACCACACTGT
This sequence comes from Mesoplodon mirus, assembly GCF_964341445.2. Classification (NCBI taxonomy): domain Eukaryota; kingdom Metazoa; phylum Chordata; class Mammalia; order Artiodactyla; family Ziphiidae; genus Mesoplodon; species Mesoplodon mirus. The sequence goes on from NC_138977.1 coordinate 41,199,652, forward strand.
GTTAGGTGTCTTACGTGCATTATCTTGTTTAACCTTCACAACACAGCAGTGAGGTAGTATCATCTCCTCCAGTTTACTAAAGAGGATAACCAAGGTTTGGAACCATTAGGTACTTGCTCTGAATCTTACAACTAACTCCTAACTGATGGAGGCAGGATTCAAGCCAGGTTCACTTGATCTCAAAGCTTATCCTCTTCCTAATTTAGCACTTTGGAGAAACATTGGGAGGTGCATATGGTGAATATGTTTAAAATATTAGAAATATGGACTTCATGTCAACATATTTATTTTAAAAAAAGATATCTCCCCATCCTGTTAAAATGATGCTATTCTCACTGTGTCCCAGCTCAGATTAGTTGACAACAGTAATATAAGTATATTAAAAAAAAAATAGATGAATGTTTTCCAAAGACATCACTGATTGACTAAAAACAAGAGTAGTGAACAATTGGTTTACCTGTAGTCAGACAACATTAGCTATTACATCTCCAGTCCTGGTAAGTTATCCATTTGTTCACTTTATTTGAGGGAGAGGTTGGCTGTGTTTGGAGGTACTTGAAGCTATAAATACACACATATGTCTCCAGTCACCTTCTTAGCATTGCAATCCATGGCTGGTGTGCATTGATCTGTACTGCACACACGCCTGGCAGGTTGTCCACCCCAAGTCTTCATTCTAGTGATTTGCTTTGTTGGATGCAGTTGCCCTAATGCTGGCGAGTTCTCCAAATTAAAAACCCATGCTGAAAATCAAAACTACACTGAGGTATCACCTCACACCGGTCAGAATGGCCATCATCAAAAAATCTACAAACAATAAATGCTGGAGGGGGTGTGGAGAAAAGGGAACCCTCTTGCACTGTTGGTGGGAATGTAAATTGATACAGCCACTATAGAGAACAGTATGGAAAGTCCTTAAAAACTAAAAATAGAACTACTATACGACCCAGCAATCCCACCACTGAGCATACACCCCGAGAAAACCATAATTCAAAAAGAGTCATGTACAACAATGTTCATTGCAGCTCTATTTACAATAGCCAGGACATGGAAGCAACCTAAGTGTCCATCAAGAGATGAATGCATAAAGATGTGGCACATATATACAATGGAATATTACTCAGCCATAAAAAGAAACAAAACTGAGTTATTTGTAGTGAGGTGGATGGACCTAGAGACTGTCATACAGAGTGAAGTAAGTCAGAAAGAGAAAAACAAACACTGTATGCTAACACATATATATGGAATCTAAAAGAAAAAAGAAGGTTCTGAATAACTTAGGGGCAGGACAGGAATAAAGACGCAGATGTAGACTGAGGACACAGCGAGGGGATAGGGTAAGCTGGGAGTGGTATGGACATATATACACTACCAAACGTAAAATAGATAGCTAGTGGGAAGCAGCCACATAGCACAGGGAGATCAGCTCGGTGCTTTGGGACCAGGTAGAGGGGTGGGATAGGGAGGGTGGGAGGGAGACGCAAGAGGGAGGGGATATGGGGATATATGTATATGTAGAGCTGATTCACTTTGTTATACAGCAGAAACTAACACACCATTGTAAAGCAATTATACTCCAATAAAGATGTTAAAAAAAAGGAAAAGAAAAACCATGCTGATTTTACCTATCCTTGTTCTTAGCTCCTACCACAGCATAGGAGACTTTGATCCAACAGGTCAGCCCAGCCATCCCTATAAGGTGGAATTTCTTGACATATTTCCAGGTATGTTGATAAAGCAAAGTCTGCAAAGGAGAGGAGAATCTCTTTTTACTGCAAATGCACAGTATTTTTCACGTGCTAGAAGGAAGGGAACCGAGCCTCTCAGTCACTGTGGAGGCATGCGGGCTTTCTGCATTTCGTAAAGTGCCTTTCATGAGGTAGCAGCCCCAGAACTTGCTAGGGAATCAGCACATTTCCCCCATTCCCAGTTTAAGCGGTTTCTTCCCTTTAAAACCAAGCACTTCCTGGAAGTCCTCAAAACAACACATTTCTATGCTGCCTCTTCCTGTGGCCTTTCTGATAGAGGAATCTTAAATGTAGTGATTTGGGAAATTATTTTTGAATGTAGAGTTGTCAGAGCTTACAGAGCGATCATTCTAAATAATTTGAATCACCCTTGCTGTGTCTGGTACAGAATGAAAAAGGGAAGCCAATTATGTCTTGGCTCCTTTCCCCCACTGGGGCTTCTCAAAATCCTCTGCGTTATTCTCTAGTAACAGTATTTTTCAGCTTCCCGAGGCAGCTAGCGAAACTGAGGTAAAAGGATTTGTCGTTTTGATTCTAGTCGAAATGAAGCATTTTTTTTGTACAGTACATGAAAAAATATAGAAGTCTTTTCAGTGGATGAACAGCCTATTATCCATAGCAAAACTACTGTGTTTTATGTCTGTCTGAGAATTACTGATTGCAGCCACAGCCCAGGCGGGAAGTAACTAAGTTGCTGCTGAATTGTCCTGGGGCCTGGAAATGTATGGGAGCTTTATTTTTTAAAGTATTTTCAATTGGTGCCATAGTCTCCATTTTCTAAAGTACAAATGAGCTCTTTGCTTAGAAACCCTGATGGTAAAAGGCAGCCCCATAAATGGAGGAGACATTCTCTTACTGCCAGGTCAGTTTTGGAGTTGGAGGAGAATGATGGATCACCCGTTCATCCCACTAGTGACAAACCTGCCTCTTTGAAACCAGTTTACTTTTTCAGGATGATCCATCAACATTTCCCAGTTGTGTCCCTGATGACCACTTTGAGAGGAAGATCAGTGCCTGTTATGACTAATATGCTTTAGTTTTGGCAAGAACACAGAAGCCTTTTATGGAAACTTACTACAGCTTTAGTATTCAGATGTCATGGCCACCAAGGTTTAAGCTTGCCTTTTCTACTCCTTGGGTATAAAAACTCTGACTCCGGGAATGGGAGACGGGAAAAAATTTAATCACAGAAGGCGTCATTTAATGTGAGAAATTTGTAGTAATCCTAATGATATCAAGCTTTCTATTCTTGTACGCAGGGTCCGCTTCATGGGTGTGCAGCCCACACAGTTGCACGGGGCTGGCTTTCAGAAGGGCCTGTGCTTGGTTTGATGCCCTTCTGTCACCTTCTTGAAATTCCTAATTTTTGAGCAGGAAATCCTTCATGTTTATTTGTCACTATGCTCCACAAATTATGTAGCCAGTTTTGCTTGTAGTTTAGTCTTAAAAGATGGTAAAGCAGGGACTCTGCCCAAGTATTCCCACTTCTTAGTTATTACCAGTTGACTTCTTTTTGACTTTTGTTCTGCTTTTCTCCTTCTGTTTCTTCCATACAGAGAGGAGATTTATACAATGTATAGATGAGACAGACTGGGTTGAGGTCATTTCTCATTTACTTGCTGTGTGACCTCAGACAAGTAACTTCATTTCTCTAAGCCTAGTTTAATTACTTGGAAAATGGGAATGATAATGGCATTTAACATAGGATGGTTGTGAGGATTAAATTAGGTAATGCTTATAAAACATCTATCATAGCACCTGGCAATGGTAAGCACTCATTAAGAAAGAGCTATACAGTTTATCTTTTACTGATATTCTCCAACATTTTATTATGAAAATTTTCAAACATACAAAAAAGTTAAAGGATTTTATAGTGAGCACCCATACCTATGTCCTAGATTCTGCCATTAACATTTTACTAATTTACTGTATCATATATCCATCCATCTCTCTATCCATCCACCAATCCATCTTATTTTTGTGATCTGTTTCGAAGTTGCAGACATGAGTACACATCTAAATATTTCAGCCAAGTAAATCATTAACTAGAGTTCAATATTTGCTTACATTTTTTCTTTTGAGGTAATATACATAGAGTGAAACGCCCAGATCCTGTATATAGTCACTAGTTTTGACCAATGCTTGCACTTGTTTAACCCAAATCCCTATTGTTATAGAACTTTACCATTACCCCAGAAAGCACCCTCATGCTCCTTCCCAGTCAATCCCTGCCCCACTCTCCACCCCCAGAGGCAACCATTGTTCTGTTTTTTAAAACCTTATTAGTTTTACCTGTCCTATAACTTTATATAAATGTAAACATACAGTATATACTCTTGTGTAAGGCTTCTTCCACTCAGCATAGTGTTTTTGAGATTCATCTGTGGTAGTGTTTATTTGCTTTTCTTGCTGAGAACTATTTAATATATAATTATACCACAGTTTGTTTTTCCATTCTGCTATTAATGGACACTCGGGCTGTTTTGAGGTTTTGGTTATTGTGAATAAAGCTACTATGAACACTCCTGTAGAAAATTTTTTGTGGAATTTCTAGGTCAGGGAGTAGGTATATATTTCATTTTATAAGAAATGGACATAAATTATCCCAAAGTTGCTGTACCAGTGGGGTGTTGGTAAATGTTTATCAATTGACTCTGCAAAAAAAAAAAGAAACAAAAAATAAACAAACAAGGGGGAGGAAAAGGAGAAAAAGGAGGAAGAGGAGGAGGAAGAGAAGGACTAAAAGAGGAGGGGAAGGGAAAATAAGAAGGAGGAGAAACAAAAAGAAGAAGAAGGAGGAAGGAGAAGAGATGGAGAAGACAACGATAATGCAGACCACTCATAACATCAAGTGCAAAGTTGTCAATTTCATGAGGTAAATCGTCCCATTATGGCCAATTTCAGGCTACCAGTGTGAAGTCATTGGGAGCTAACATGGGAACAGATGTGCAGGATTGGCTTTTGTGAACCAGTGCAGACTAGCTCCTGCACACCACTGGTTGTACTCTTTTATATTCCCACTAATGCTACAGGAGAGTTTCAGTTGCTCCACATCTTTGTCATCATTTGGTGTTGTTGGTCATTTTAGTTTTAGCCATCTTGGTGGATATTACTGGTATCTCACTGGGGTATTTTTAATTTGAATTTCTCTAATGAGAATGCAAATTTGCTTATTGGTCTTTTATATAACTGCTTTAATGAAGGATCTGCTGAAATCTTATCCATTTTTTACTGGAAAAATCCATCTAAGAAACATTTACCTTCTTCCAAGTGTGGAAGATATTCCCTACCTTTTCTTGTAAAAGCTTTATTATTTAATTTTTATGACAAGTGTGTAATCTATTTCAAATTAATTTTTATTTGGTATGAAGTACAAGTCAACATTCATTTTATTGCATATAGATATCCAGTTATTATAGCAACATTTGCTGTGACTTTTTGTGATGTCAAAAATTAGAGTGTTTCTATTTCTTCTCTCTCTATTCTGTTACCTTGATTTTTTTGTTGATTATTATGCCAGTAACATATTATCTTGATTGCTGTAGCTTAATAGTTAGTCTTGAAGTGAAGTAATATAAGTCCTCCAACTTTATTCTTTTCCTTCAACATTGCTTTGGATATTCTAGACCCAGTGCACACATTTCCCCCATATTTCCCACTAATTTCAGTCTGAGAACATAGCAAATCATTTTTTATAATAACCTTTCCACTTTAAGAAGTTAAAATTTCCTTTTTAACATTTAGCATATTATGATTATTTTATAAATACTCTGCACCCAATCAGCAATTCTCCAACACTGTAGTAAAATGCTGTCATTATTACTTTATTTCATGCAAAGAATAGCTGGGGCAGAGGGGTTAGTTGATAATTGCTATATGGCAATTCATTGAGGTAGGAATCAGGTTTTCTGCCTTTAGAGACAGTAAATTCCATTAGATCACACTGCCTGAGGCAGACAGTGCCAGTTCTCAATAAAAGAAGGATGCTAGATTTTTTACTGGTCAGCAATCAGGTAAAAGTCTCTGATTGTTTCTGAAGAATAAACATGTACAAATAATTATTGGTTATTTTCAGTGACCTTTATTACCTTGCATAACTAGTATCACAGATTGGAGGTGGAATAGTGGACTATTCCAAACAACATCCCCACTCCAAACACTATTTCCTTTCCATGTTTGAATCCCTTCTGAAAAATGTTAGAGCTTATTGGAGCCAAGTAACCGTACTCCTCTTCCTTTTAAATTCTGAGCCACTTAGAATACATATGGAAGTTAGATGAGAATCAGACATTGACTCTAAGGCTGGCAAAGGTGGTTCAGAATTATGTGGTCAAAGTGGCTTCCTGTGTCTTATCACCTGGATGGAGTCTCTCACCCAGGTGCAGACTATACAGCTGGATGACTGGAGTTCTCCCCAGCCCCACTGGGTCAGGGTCTGTCCTGTGAGCAGTCACACAAAGAGGAGACAGGATTGCGGAGAAGATGTGATCCATGTAGAGAGGCTCTGAAAGGGGGAGTCTGGAGAGAGCCTTGGCTAAACGTGACCATCAAGTGTCTTCTCCTCCCGTGAGGAAGAGGAGCACAGAGGGTGAGTAAAGAAGGCAGAGCAGGCTTTCCTCTAAAATGAGAGAGATGGGTCCAAGAAAGGAATGGTGGAGGAAGAATCTCTGCTTGTCCCTTGATTTTTAAATACCTCCTCTCATGATAAAGCTCTTCCTTACTTCAAGTTAAAACTGCCTCTTTAAAGTTCTACTTTTTGGTCCTAGTTCTGTTTTCCTGATACACATGGGATAAACCTACATATTGTTTCAGCAGACTTGAAGTACTTGAGGTGCTTGTTGTTATAGCTTTATTCCTTGGTCTACCTTTAGCCGTCCTTAACTTTCTCAGATTCTGAAAAGTACACTATATGTTTTCACCTGCCCAACACCCATTCCCTCATTCTCACTTCTTCTAGTAACAACCCTCCGATTTTTCTTTAGGGAACCCCCCTCTTTCCTACCTGAGCTATTTAGTTGGATGGGATTGAACACTTTCTCCTTCCACTCCCCTTGCTTTTAGCTCCAGAAGTGGGTAATTGATCCCATGCCAGTCAGTGGATTTGCAATCAACAAAGTCGAGAACTCATAAGAACTTTCACTTCCAGGAAAATAACTGCATTCATTCCTAGAATATTTATCTTCTGGTATGCTGCAACATCAAAGCATTATGGGTACTCCAAATATTTCACTGATGCCAAGTTTAGTATCCAGTCAATTTTCAGGAAGAATTAGACACTAGCTAAATATTTCATCAGTTCCATCAACTTGCTATTGTTGGAGTGACTTCTACAATGGCTGGAGAGACAGTCCTTGGCAGTTAATATCTGGATCCTCTGCCCCTTGATAGCACACAGATGGCTATGAATATACAGGCAAGGTCCTTTCTTCTGGGTGAGGTTGCCTCAGCGAAGCTGAACTGTTCTACTCTATAAAATAAAACAAAGTAACCTATACTTCCCTTTGGAATCCTTTAATGTACAGTGAATGATGAAGTTTTAAATTTTGCCCTCCTTATTTTCCGAAATTGATAATGAAATTTATTTAGTGAACTGTACTGGCTACTTAGTGTTCCTGCATTACCCAAGGTAATTATTACTCAGATCCAGTTCTTTATTGCTTGCATTTAAAGGTTTATTTTTCTTTTGTTGTGGTTTCTTGGTTTTCCTTCTGCAGGGCAGACAAATTAATAGGCATCAGGTATTAAAGTATTTGCAATTAGAACAAAGTGGTAATAAAGGTCACCTGTTCCAAGAAAGCTTTTCTTTAAAATGAAAAAACCCCACAAAACCCTGCTTAAGTCAATGCACATTGTGTATGGATTGTTCTCTTTGCTGCAACCCCTTTTCCATAGTCAGGTTTTAAATATTTTTATGCTAATTTAAAATGGGTAATAATTGCAAATGTTAATCTTTAGCTTTACCACAGTTCCTTGATTGTTATCAGTTGTGTTATGAGCTAGATTTCTCTGATATAAAATAAAAGAAACAGAAATAATGGCATCTATTTTAGCCCCCATCCCATTCATTTATTCAATAAATATTAATGGCATACTTCTTATGTGCTCGCAGCTGGGGATGTAAAGCTGTAAGGCTAAGGACTTTCCCCTCAAGGTGTCACAGTTCAGTAGAGAGAGAGATAGAGGGTGGAATAATTGCTAAGCTATGTGATTAGCTCAACAACAAAGGAATGTTGGAAATAGAGGGGTGGCTTTGACTAATTCCATCGTGAACAGTAGTCTTTAGGAAAGAAATGTGTTTTAAGGGGTGAGTAAGAATTCTTCCCCAAAACAAGTGGGAGAATAGCCTATTGGGTGGAGGAAGGAGCCTATGCAAACCAAGGCAGTGTCCAACAATCTTTCTCCTTTTGAGAACTACAAGCAGTTTGATGTTTCTGGAATGTAAGGTCTGAGGTGGGAGATCTGGAAGTCTAGGCTGGGGGATTACATTGTGAAAGAAACTATGTTCTACCTGGGTTGAATTTTATCTTTTGGGGATAAAATGATTTTTAAAGCAAGGGAATGAGGTGATTAACATTGAATTTGGTAAGATCCTCTGGAAGCAAAGTAGATGTTATTTGCTAATTTTAATGGACCATGTAGTCAGCAGCTGACTGTTTATGACAATATGGGTCTAGGAAAGCATAAATAATTGAAATCCTTGCTTGAAAATTATTTGGCATAATAAGTAAAAAATAGATATCAGGCTGGGTCCCATTCCATTGACACTAAGTAACTGTGACTTTGAGAAAGTTATCTAATGTCTCTTGGCCTTGGTTTCCTTCTGTTTCCTCATCACCTGACCAATGATGCAATTGAACACATTCTCTGAAGTCTCCTGCAGAATTAACTTCGTAGATGTCACCCAGTGGATGACATCATTCCTCACGATACCTTTTAAGAGAGCTTAAGTGGCAAAGAAGAGTGAATGTCTGTGGCCCTATGCTACCAGTATAGGATAGGACATGTTACATTCCCTCATAATAGGATAGTTTATTTTGATTAGCAGTCAATTACTGGGCCTTCTTCAGGATTGTTGTGCTTGGATAAATATGAAATTTCTTTTGAAATATGATATGAATATCCTGGGTTCTGGCTAAAAGTTAAAAAGTCTGAGACGATTAAAGGCAGAAATCATGTTTTATTTATCTGTCTCCACTATCCTACAGTGAATTTTCTTTCTAAAGAAGTAACTTGCAGAAATCTTTTGGGGCCCTTTTTTTAAATCTTTTTTTTAATGGGCTTTCTCGGTGCTCATCATATTTTCTATGCATCCACTCTTCTATTTCCTCTTAGTTTGAGGTATTCCTTTTTGTTTATCTCAAGGGTTATAGATTCAACAGAAAAGGCAGTGAAATAGCTGTTCTGTGTTACTGGAATGAGTTGAAGAGTAAGCTTTTTCATATAATGGTCTTCATCCAAAGTCAAAATGATACAGTGTCAAACTAGCTGTTCCTAAGTAAAGGAGTTAGCCAATGCAAATGACCTCAGAGAATCAAATACAGTGTGCTGCCATCTAGTTCGTTGGTATATGAGTTAGGATATACTTGTGGTCAGACTGAGTCTTTTCACCTTTACGTAATGTGACATACTTAACTTTTCATGTAAGTGATACTTTGGTCTCTTAGTACATGTGCTAAAGGGAGATGATAATACCATATGAAGGTGGAGATCTGGAAATAGAGTCCTAGAAGGCACTTAAAAACCATTGTAACATGACCATAGTGTTACAAAGATTATAACATTTTTCTATAACATTAATTTACATTTTTTGAATATGTGATTAATTCAGTTTTCTATGAGCTAAAGTACCTAGAAAATCATATTATTGTGAAATTCACACTTAGTCCCTCACCGCTCATTTCATAAGGTGTTTATGTAAGGCTTAAAGAAAGAAAAAACAACCACAGCTTCTCTTTCCCTAGCTTCATGCAGATTTGCATAGTTTGCATATGATTTACATAACTTAATGTCAAAATATACAGTCTTCTTCAATCTTTGCAGCTTTCTCACCAGTGCCTTTTAGTCTTATTTTTTCTTCTAAATAACTTAAACCGTGTTTCTTGATTATATTTACTTGGTTTTTAGTTTCTAGGATAAAATAACCTGTAGTTGGAGGAAATCCAATCTTCACTTCATCTAATAGTATTCTTTTTATCTGTGCAAGTTTCAGTGGATCAGTTGGCTTAGGAGTGACTTGTTTCCTCATTATCCCACGCTTTTGGGTATATATTTGCTGACTGAAGTATGCTACATAAGGACATTTTGTGATTGGCTTCATTCACGTGGAAGAGTAATAAATGACTTCCATTTAGGGAAAACATGTACTGTATGTTAACAGCCTGAGGCAGTAGGATGTGACATATAACAGCATGGGTACCAGATCCCAACTGGCTGTATGTGAACCCTGGCTCTGTCACTTACTGGTTATATAAGCTTGGGCAATTATTTAAGCTCTCTGTGCCTCAATAGAGATAATAAACTATATCTATCTTAGAGAGTTTGTTATGAAAACTAAATGAGTGCATTCATTTACAAGCTTAGATCAGTGTTAAAAAATATTAGCTATAATCATTATTTCATAATAATGATAATAATTTGACTTATTACTATTCCAAACACATACATAATCCTCTGTGCCACAGTAATCTATAATGCTGCTCATTCCTTTTCAACTTGGTACCAGAAAGGGTTATGGGAAAAGGGATCTGAAAAGTTTCTATTTTTTAATGTTAAGAAGGGTTCTGCACAGTTAAACGTAACTATATAAAGCTGAGCTGCCTTTAAGTTAATCTCTGCCCTCTGTCACTTAAAATCAAGCCAAAAAACCGCCCCCCCAAAACAAAGCAAAACCGGAAACAAAACCCCAAACACTTTTCTAATAGTGCATTAAAAAGTGCTAAAAATAAATTGTAATTTTGTGTCTCAAATAACCTCTTTATACAGTGCAAAGAAGGAAATAAAAACCCTTTCCCAATCTCTTTTTCTTTCAAGTGTATATTTCATCAGTACATACAATAATGATGTACTTTGTGAATAATAGCATCTCAGATGCAATGAAATAGGATGTCTCACGTGGCATAGCAGTTGCTCGGAAGACTTCTTTCCTCAAAGGACTCTGCTACAAACAATCTGCATTTGTTTTCATCTCTCTCATTGTCTTCCTTGCATTTCTGGATCCCTTTTTGCCTCTTCTCCCCTCTCCCCTCCTCTCTTTCCTCTCTTGATACAAATCACGTTAGCTGTTCTGACTCTTTCTGTTCTCTAATTCATCCTGTGCCTCAGATCAATGCAGTGAAAGACCCAGGCCTGGCAGCCATCCTAGCCACAAAGACCCATTTCCCTGGTAAAGTAGAGGAAGGGGAAATGTTATGACTACATTAATTTTGTTTTACAAATGGTTTCACAAGTATATCTGCAGAAGCATGTTTCCAATCCAGTACTCACCTTCCAACCTGATTTATCTGAGCCCGTTACCACTTGTCTGTAATCCCCTTTCTTAGACATAAACAAATTAGAGACCATATAACCCCTCCACCTCAATCTACTCTTAATAGAGAGCATGACTCACTATATTAGCACAGTGGCAGGTCTCAGGGTTCCTGAGATTTATTTTGGAGTTGAAAATGCTTATGTTTTCCTACAGCCTTTTTTCTCATATGGTTATAATAATCATCTCTGCTTCATTGCTAAAGTGTTTGGAGCATAGAGGGATCAGTGGGAACTCACAGGAGGAATGGCTGTCTACCTGACAGAAGGGATTTGAGAAGAGGTAATAATTCAAACGTATATTGAGAGATGAGTGAGTGTTGAATAGGCAATTTGCTGGGGGAGAGTTAGGAAGGGATTGGGTAGAAATGAGGGAACATATGATCAGTTCAGATGAAGATATGAGCAAATACATAGAGTCAGGAGACTTTCAGAAGAGCCCATTCAGTGGACAACGAGGAGTTTGGTTTGTGTGAAGCTCAGGGCTCAAAGGGAGGGCAGGGAAATTTGATAAAGTTAGTTTAGATGTGCTGAGTTTGTATGTCTGTAAATCACCCAGGTGAAGAGATCTAAGAGGACTGTGTATAGTTTGGAATAATAGTAAGTCTATGAATGGAAATATAGATTTGGGAATTTTGAACAATTTAAAGAACAGGAGTTGTTTGGAGAAATGGAATAATAAAGATGGATGGGCAAACGATTGTGGTCATAGATTGTTATATTACAGTTTAGGATTTTAGAAGTATTTTTTCCTTTAGAATTGTTTTATTAAACAATAAATATACAGCAGCTTCTTAACTTTACACATGCACTTAAATATTTTTAAAGGAAACGTGTTATGTCTTATTACACCATGATCCTGGCTGATAGCTTTTCAAAACTTTGCAAAAAATCTTAAAAAAGGTTTCATATGTCACCTGTCCTGAGTGGTAATAAACTCTAGGATGAGAAAATTAAAATTAAGATGATGCAAAATAGTGTAATTGATCGCTTTTAGAATCACATTTGAAAATGACTTTGCTGTGTTCGGAATTCTTTTCAAATAAGATAATGAAGAACATCATAAGAACTGGATTAGGTGTCCAAATATCTTCTTTTCCAGTTGCTCTGCCTAATTTCTTGTACAACTTAGCCCCAGGTAGAAAGTAGCCACTCTTAGGCTCATATAAATCTTGACGTTTTTTAAGACTTCTCTAAAGGAGGGAGTAGGTTAAATCACTTGGTGCTATAAAAGTGCTTCATGGGCAAAATAAGTTGCCAGCACTAATATAATGAAGACATTAGAGATTAACTGTCCATAGTGAATGTTAATGTGTCCCAATGTAGGAGGAAAGGTGATGGCCCAAGGCAGGTCTGAAAGTGACTATAACTAGAGATGAAATTGGGGCTTTCTGAGGACTGCTTCTAGGTTTTGCTTCTACTTACAGTGAAATTCACTTGGGTCATAGGTGACGTGGGTACCTGATCGTTATCTTATGAGAATGTTAATGAACTTTATATTGATACTCCTGCCTCTTCAGAGACTGCAAAAGTTGTTTTGTCCTCAGGGCTTCATTAGGGATTGGTTTCTACCCTCTCTGTTACTTCATTCCATACAGTGATGCCCCATAGACATTACGCTGTATTCACCATCTGAAGTCTTTTGGAGCAGTAATGGTTTAATCACATTTATTGAAAGCAGTTTTTGCTGATCTATATATTTATGTGTTAATTATTAATTATATCAAGATGATTTTGATCATGATTAAGCACTTTAAATCCTTAACTGGCCATTTACCCAAAACTAAAGAGCTGTAAAGATATACACACATGCACACACACACACACACACACAGACTAAAGACCAGGCAAATGCATTCTCCTTATTACTGAGGTTTGAGGTCACCAACCATCCTGCAGTCTCCAGGTCTTCTGGACAGCAGTGTGTATGACCACTTCCCCCAAAGTAGGTCTGAGGCTCAGACTGAAGACATGTGCCTGCTACTTCCTCAGCTTTCTTCCTTAAGTTTCACTCTGTACCATTATGTACATCTTGGTGATCAGAGACAAGAAAAGATGACTAAAGGAAAAGGAAGACATATCTCTGGTAGCCTAGCACAGAAGGGCTGAGGCAGCTTCTACATCTCTCATTTATCCTGGGTCTAACACCAGTGTTTGTTTGCCTTTCTAAAGAGGGAATATGTGGAGGCAATGAAGGAAGAGCAGAAAAAGGACAGGGAGATGAATGGCACCCCTACTGCTGGGCAGGAGTTGGGGATCCAACAAGAAGAGGGCAGGAGAGAGAATCCTAAAAGAAGTCAGGATTCTAAATCACCAGAAGGCAGACCTTTAGCCCATGTTGTACTCAACACTTCACCCTCTGGGACCCAATATATTGCCCTTTCCTCCACCATCCCCATAACATGCTCTCCTTAGAAGCAGAAGTAGGAAAACAAGGGAGGAGCTGTGGGCTCCTTCTAGAGATCAACATTTGTTTATTTGTTTGTTCAACACATATTACTATTTATTGAGTACTTATTTGTGCAGGCATTTTTCGAGACACTATTGTACAAATATATGTGAGTGAGAAAGAGAGATTCAGAAGAGAAACTGAAATTTTGATTTTTATCTCTGGATTTATATGGAATGAAAAATACTCTCAATTACTCTGACATATTTAATCTTCCTTATGAACAAGTGTTATATAAAATGTGTGGGTGGTTTCTATATCATCAACCTGTGAGATATTAGAGTCTTTCCCTTCTACATATTTTAAAAGACTTTATTAATATATTGTATTGAATGACTATAGATTAGGAAATTAAACAAGTCTATTTTCATTCTAAGTTAAGAAATTGTATGGGAGATGTACCAATTTATTGTCTTAGCGGGTTGCTTAAAATGGCTGTATGGTTTTTAGTCTTCTGATAGCTAGGTTGAAGAGTGCCAGGTTATTTGGCAAGATTTCTGTCCCACTGTGCAGTCAGAGAGACATATGCTGAACTGTGGAATAAACTCAAACCTTTTCTTGGACTGTGGACCTGTGGACCCTCTGAGGATATAGGTCATGGTCATTGAAGACCTGCCAGTGCATAGCTGAGATGGTAAACTTGTGGCTTTCTGTTGGTTGAGAGAAGGTAAGAGCCATTCTGACATGAGTTTCTGGACTGCTAGTAAATTAGCTAGAGATTACCAACACAAGTGTGTCCCCATGCTGATATTTCACCAGAGAATCTTGGCACCAAAGAAGATTTTCTTGGCCAGCCCCCATGAACAAACTGGCCTAGAGTCTGACATTGAGAGTTGACAATAATACAAGACTAAGGTGCATCTTTTGAAGAACGTGTGAAGTCCTGTTTTTGCTCATCTTATTTTTATTTCTTTCCATAGTTAATTTCTCTATAAATATTATAGTTAATAACTGAACGATAATTTTCTTCTCTATAAATTTTTATATTAATAACTACATTTGAATTCAGCCAACTGCTCTTCTGTAATACTTTCTAGGTGAAATTGTCAGTTATTTCTAAAGAGAGAACTGGCATGGTGTTCCCTTTGTTTTCAGTTAAGTTTAAGAAGTTGAATTCTGTATCTTTGGACAGTTTTGAAGGTTCCATACACTTCTGATGATGGGGTTTGGAAATCTCTTCCTAAGTGCTTAGGAGTAAAGAGTCTGTTAGGAATAACTGCATGTGAAAATATAAAATTAATGACCAAGTGTATCATCTTATAATAAGTTTCATGCCCCTTGTAGTGAACGTCTGAGTTTGAACAGCAACAGGTTGCTTCCTTCACTTACGTCATTAATTAAAAGTCCTTGATGACAATGAGGAGGTTTCCAGCAGGAGAGCAAAGTGTGCAGTGTTGGCCTGGCATGTTGGAAGCTAGACAGCTCAATCACCCGGACCAACCTGGTCCAGTCTTTTTTGGTACTTGTTCCATGTTTTGAATAGATTAGTGTCCCTCTTGAGTGCATATGTATTTAATCATTCATTCACATTTGGCTCTCTTTCTCTAGGTCTCCATTTTGCCTTGTTTATTGCAAGTTTTCATAGTATTTCATTATATGAAGACACAACTCACATGTGTCTTATTTAATTATTTCTCCTGTTATAGCAGAGATCAATGACTTAATAACTTAGAAATATATATAACCAAGCATCAAAATACTCTATGAAAAAAATCATCTTCTTATAGCAAAATAATATAGAAATACTAAAAGATAACTGTAGAAAGTTAGCTGATGAAAAAGTTTCAAGCATTTTTCTCCCTGGAGAATCTATAGTTTTTTTAAACTATAGTGCAATAATGTATTCACAGTAACTCTTTGGAAGAGGTTTGACTGAGAATCCTTCTGGGACGTCTGCAGTAGATCAGTGGAAAAGCAAATGCCTCTGTACTGGGTAGGGGCTTCGTGGCTGCCCAGCTGGCCTGGAGGCTGAAGGGTAGTCACAAGCCTTCCTTATGACATATCCAAAGATGTGTGATGTACATCCAATGTGCTAGTCAAACTAGATTGGCAGCTTTTCCCCAAACACTGCCACCACCCTTTATACTTCTGAGCCTTTCCTCTTAGCTGTTACATCTGTCTGAAATTACTTACCTACCTTTTTCATCTGCCTAACCCCAAGCCAGTATAGAAAGGCTGGTTGATCTTGAGTAGGTTAAGCAGGAAGCTGTAGCAATGTTCCATCTGCCTGCTCCTCTTTCTTTCTACTTCCCTACCACCAACCAAACGCAAAACTAAGAAAATCATCTTCTAGCTGAACTTCTGTAGCACTTTTCACTTCTTTGTTACATTCTAGTTTTTACAGAAGTTATTGTATATTATAATTTCTCTACCAAATTTCAGACTCATCAAGGAAGAAAACACCCAGCCTTTGTCATTCACTTTTCATTGTGCATTCTCCTCTGCCCTCTCCCTCCTCCCTTTCCACTGTACTTGGTATAAAGTAGATATTCAGACAAATATTAAATTATCCTGAAGATAAATTTCATTATTAAATGAAATAAGGTCAAAGCACATGGAATGCACCATTTAAAACTATCTGAAATGGGAAGTTAAATCAAAGAAGGTAAAAGAACCAAGGGCCTTTTTTTTTTTTTTTTTTACTTAACATCTTTATTGGAGTATAATTGCTTTATAATGGTGTGTTAGTTTCTGCTGCATAAAAAAGTGAGTCAGCTATACATATACATATATCCCCATATATCTTCCATCTTGCGTCTCCCTCCCTCCCACCCTCCCTATCCCACCCCTCTAGGTGGTCACAAAGTACCGAGCTGATCTCCCTGTGCTATGTGGCTGCTTCCCACTAGCTATCGGTTCTGCATTTGGTAGTGTATATATGTACATGCCACTCTCTCACTTTGTCCCAGCTTACCCTTCCCACTCCCCATATCCTCAAGTCCATTCTCTAGTAGGTCTGCGTCTTTATTCCCATCTTGCCCTAGGTTCCTCATGACCACTTTTTTTTTTTTTTAGGTTCCATATATATGTGTTAACATACGGTATTTGTTTTTCTCTTTCTGACTTACTTCACTCTGTATGACAGACTCTAGGTCCATCCACCTCACTACAAATAACTCAATTTCATTTATTTTTATGGCTGAGTAATATTCCATTGTATATATGTGCCACATCTTCTTTATCCATTAATCTGTCGATGGACACTTCGGTTGTTTCCATGTCCTGGCTATTGCAAATAGAGTTGCAATGAACATTGTGGTACATGACTCTTTTTGAATTATGGTTTTCTCAGAGTATATGCCCAGTAGTGGGATTGCTGTGTTGTATGGTAGTGCTAATTTCAGTTTTCTAAGGAACCTCCATTTTGTTCTCCATGGTGGCTGTATCAATTTACATTCCCACAACAATGCAAGAGGGTTCCCTTTTCTCCACACCCTCTCCAGCATTTATTGTTTGTAGATCTTTTTTTTTCCTTTTTTTTTTTTTTTTTTGCAGTATGCGGGCCTCTCACTGTTGTGGCCTCTCCCATTGTGGAGCACAGGCTCCGGATGCACAGGCTCAGCGGCCATGGCTCACGGGCCTAGCCGCTCCACGGCACGTGGGATCCTCCTGGACCAGGGCACGAATCTGTGTCCCCTGCATCGGCAGATGGACTCTCAACCACTGCGCCACCAGGGAAGCCCCCTGTTTGTAGATCTTTTGATGATGGCCATTCTGACTGGTGTCAGGTGATATCTCATTGAAGTTTTGACTTGCATTTCTCTAATGATTAATGATGTTGAGCATTCTTTCATGTGTTTGTTGGCAATCTGTATATCTTCTTTGGAGAAATGTCTGTTTAGATCTCCTGCCCATTTTTGGATTGGGTTGTTTGTTTTTTGATATTGAGCTACATGAGCTGCTTGTATATTTTGGAAATTAATCCTTTGTCATTTGCTTCATTTGCAAATATTTTCTCCCATTCTGAGGGTTGTCCTTTCATCTTGTTTATGGTTTCCTTTGCTGTGCAAAAGCTTTTAAGTTTCATTAGGTCCCATTTGTTTATTTCTATTTTTATTTCCATTTCTCTAGGAGGTGGGTCCAAAAGGATCTTGCTGTGATTTATGTCATAGAGTGTTCTGCCTATGTTTTCCTCTAAGAGTTTGATAGTGTCTGGCCTTATGTTTAGGTCTTTATTCCATTTTGAGTTTATTTTTGTGTATGGTGTTAGGGAGTGTTCTAATTTCATTCTTTTACATGTAGCTGTGAAGTTTTAGCCACAAAAATCAGAAGAAAAAGAAATAAAAGGAATCCAAATTGGAAAAGAAGTAAAGCTGTCACTGTTTGCAGATGACATGATACTATACATAGAGAATCCTAAAGATGCTACCAGAAAACTACTAGAGCTAATTAATGAATTTGGTAAAGTATCAGGATACAAAATTAATGCACAGAAATCTCTTGCATTCCTATACACTAATGATGAAAAATCTGAAAGTGAAATTAAGGAAACACTCCCATTTACCACTGCAACAAAAAGAATAAAATACTTAGGAATAAACCTACCTAAGGAGACAAAAGACCTGTATGCAGAAAACTATAAGACACTGATGAAAGAAATTAAAGATGATGCAAACAGATGGAGAGATATACCGTGTGCTTGGATTGGAAGAATCAACATTGTGAAAATGACTCTACTACCCAAAGCAATGTACAGATTCAATGCAATCCCTATCAAACTACCACTGGCATTTTTCACAGAACTAGAACAAAAATTTCACAATTTGTATGGAAACACAAAAGACCCTGAATAGCCAAAGCAAAAAACGGAATTGGAGGAATCAAGCTCCTGGACTTCAGACTATACTACAAAGCTACAGTACTCAAGACAGTATGGTAGTGGCACAAAAACAGAAATATAGATTAATGCAACAGGATAGAGAGCCCAGAGGTAAACCCACGCACATATGGTCACCTTATTTTTGATAAGGGAGGCAAGAATATACAATGAAGAAAAGACGGCCTCTTCAAAAGTGGTGCTAGGCCTTTGTTTTTAAAGCCACTTAAATAAAAATAATGTTAGTAGTGTATCTAGTAAAACAGTAAAAGGGCTCCTATTTGACCCTCATGTCAGAGTTCCTGGAGGCACACTCTGAACTGGAGATTTGTGTATAAGAAGTTTACTGGGGAGACAACCACCAGTGTGAGACCAATAACTGGGTGGGAGGAAGCAGGAAGCAGGACTGGGAGGTTCTGGCATAGTCTGCAGCAGATCCCCCAGAGATCCTGGTGCTGGATGTCACTTCAGAGTCATTCTATCTCACGTCAAGAGGGCTACGTTTTTATACCACTAGTTGGCCATTACTGGAAAAGTGTTGTGACCTTGGGCCAGATGGCACCTTTCGGCTCTGGAGAATGACTCAGCTGAGAGCCACGAGCTGCTTCGAAGTGGGCGGTGGGGTTGGGTAGCTCAGTTCCAAAGTGGGGGTCTGGGTGGCACAACACAGCGTCCCCTGATGCTGTACCAACACGATGGGGATACTGGTTGATTAGTTTAAAAACTCAGTTAAAGAGAAGAATAGTAAAAAGCAACACATACATCAACAGAATACTTTATTTCAACTTAAAATGTATAAATATGTGTTTATTTGCCAATCTTTTCAATATAGAAACAAACCTTTCTTTGAGCAAGAACTCTCTGGTTGATGTTTTACATCTTTTGGCAAATGACATAGAAGATCATTGTGTAAAATGTCCTATTTCAATACTTGTGAATGATTACCCTTTTTACACATAAGTTTGAAGGCAATATTTTTAGTGATTTGCCTTTTTATGTCTTGGCTTTAAAATTTGTATATTTTGTCATAGTGTAAATGCATATATATATTAAAGTATCAAGTAGTTCTATAAGCCTTATAATTAAAAACAGCAGTGCTCCATCGCACCCACCTCCCACCTTTGATTGTCTCTCCACAGGCAACCACTTCAACTCTCTTTTCTCTTTGTCACCTGGATTTACATCCATATAAACATCTCTATATTTATGTTGTTATTTTTGTCTTAATTTTTCAGTTTTGATGTTTTCTCTTGATGTCTACTATAGAAACTGATGGTTTAGTTTTCTTGTATCCCCGTCTCTGTCTCCCTTGCCCCATTCTTCAATACATACTTCCCCTGATCTCTTTCAAATATGATTATGTTCTAAAGTTGTGGTTTATATTATTGAGCCTATGTTACTCTCATTTACAGATGAGCCATGTAGTATGTTATGATCGCATTTACTTTTCTATGTAATTTTTAGGGGATTTTTGGAGTTAGTAATTACCAGAAACTCTCTATGCCTCAATTTCTTCAACAGTAAAATGGGGATAATAACTTATAGGGCAGTCAGAGCTATATAGATGTTAATTGTTAATTTTCATTGACTTTGTTTTTTTATATACCAATCCCTAAATCATTTCAAACTTCCTAACAGAACTGTAAATATGCTTTCAATACACTTCATCACATATTAAGTGCTCAATCAGTAAGTGCTGAAAAATATGCGTACCCATTACTCATGAACAGCAAAATAGTTTGAGAGAACAATGCGTTTGGAATTGGGAGGCCTGGTTCGAGGCCTAGATTGGCTCCTACCTAGCTGTATGACCTTGGACTAGCATAGTTGAATCGCAGTTTTATAATCTGCAAATAAGAGAATTGGATTAGATAATCCCTAGGGCCACTTCCAGTTCTGTGATCCTGTTAATGAAATAAAGGCTATGCAGAAAATAGCAAACATATTAAGATTGCAGTGATATTAGCTGCCACCACTTCTAGCACCACGTCCGGAAGACCTTTTAATAACCTCTGTCCGGCAACAGTATGGGGACATCACTTACACTGTGATAAATGAGAATTTTGCTTAGTCATTTGATTGGAACAATTGTCCCACCCCTCTGGGACAACTGGTTGTAATTTGAGGGAGCCACCACTAAATGTCGCTATAGGTTACATAACTAGGTGGTCAGGAGGCATTCTTAGGTGTCCTTCTCCAAGCCTCAGAACTATCATGTGGTCTCCTTACAGATTTAGAACTACACACTTTAAATACTTAAACTTGAACATCAAAAACATTTAGATGGAAATTAGCTATCATTTTAAAAAGAAGATGGTAAGTCCTTCCAAATTCTTACAGTTGCTTGTTCCCTCAAATGCTGTTTCTACATATCTAGTTACTGGGGTAAACTGGTATTTAAAGGAAATCCCAATTGAGCAATTGCTTGACTGTTTGGCCTACACCTTCATGATTTTTTCCCCCTCAAGATAAAGAGATTAAGCTGCAGAAGGCAAGTATGGGATTCTTTGTATCCCAGTTCTTGCTTCTGTTGTATCTCTAAGCTTTTCTGGAATCTTAGACACTTAGTGTATTTCATTGATTTTATGAAAATACACACATATTTTCATATTTTCACTTTTCTGAAATTGTGATGCTTCATAGAGTCAATGGAAACATATGATTAGCAACACTTTTTCTTTTGAGTGATGTCTTATAATCAATGATATCTTTTATGTGATAAAGTATTGTATCTGGTATTATGGTATATCCATCTTAATTTATTAGCAGTCAGTGCTCTGTTAAAAGTTTTTTGACAGATAAACTTCCTTTTCCAGTTTAATTTTTTAAGGAGCTCAAACTGGAAGAGAGAGAAATATTTACTGAATGTCCGCCAGTGTCTGAGCTGTGGGCTATGCATAGATGATTGTATTTGATCCTTATCATACTATGAAGTGGGTTTTTTGTTTTCATTTTACAGTAGAGGAAACTGAGGACCATAAAGCTCAGTAAATTGTACAGTCATGCTGCTAGTGTGGGTCACTGCTGAAAACGGTATATTTATATATTTTGACTACAAATCTTACACTTTTTGTGCCATATTACATGGATATTTTAGGGCACACCTCTTCTCTTTAACATCAGGTTTTTTTGATGTATCCCATAGAACTTAGCCCTCTTTGAATAGTGCACAATTGTTTTCTGACAGCCTTCTTTACCACTGGACCATCAGGGAAGTCCCCGGTTTATCAATTTTAGAACATGGTTCCAATCAGAGTCCATGGTGTCCTGGAGATCCAAGCTGTATGCAAGATGTAGTTGGCAGGAAGGATTTGGTCCCTCTCGCTTAACTTTCCAAGGCGTAAGGCTGAGAAACAACAGCAAATTCCTTTCATACTTCTTTGCTTTGACAGTCCCCTGTATACAGAGGGCACCCACTGGTAGTCAGGAAGGATGAGAGGGTGGTAGGCAGTTTACATCATGATCATCATTATGCTTGCACAGGCCCAGGAGAGCTGAAATTTCAGTTCTCAGCAACTCTCAGAAATTGCTGAAATACGTTCCATTGCTGAAGTACATTCCCTACCTCATGTCCTGAAGGGCATTTGTTGTCACAGGCTGTACTTATGTTTTCCATTTCCAGTCCCTTTTATTTCAAGTTCTCATTTGTAAATCTGAAGACAAAACATTAGCAATCTGTCAGAGATTCTGTTCCATTCATTTGTCTAGGGATTTATCATCAAAATATTCCTTTTATATCAGCAACTTGGGGTATTATGATGATAAATAATCTGTGGTTCTACTTTGCAAGGATTCCTCAGATAGAGGGCATATGATTATAACATGTACAGGATATAATAGTCAAAAATTCAAGGTCACTAAGAGATGAGTTGATTATAATTATTTAAAGTTCCTTGGCTTAAAGAGAGTACTATTTGCTGCAGTAATTTTGAAATGATGTGTTTAACTTTCCATCTCTTAAGGGAGGTAATGACTCTAAAACTCTTGAACCTTCCAATGTGAAACTCATGAGAGTTTGTGGGTATATGTGGTAACACCTAAGAATAGAAGTCATGCAGTATCTTCCTGAATACTAAAATCAGGGGGCATCTTTCATTCTCATCTTATGTGATTTCTTGACTGCATTTCACTCATGTATTTAATTATTCATCTCTTCAACTGTTCCAACAAATATTTATTGACCAGTAGATGCATGCCATATGCTGTCAATAAGACATAGTCCCTGTCTTTGGGGAGCTAATATTCTATAAGGGTTGTAGACAAGTAGACAAAGTCACTGAGATCAGAACTCTGACAGGGTTTAGTATGGAGTGAGGTGAGAGCACATATAAAGAGGATTCTAATCCTGATTTGAGAAATCAGGGAGAGCTTCTCTGAGGAAGTACTATCCTAGGTTTCTTTCAGGAAGTGCTATTCTGTGACAATACTATGGCTCTTCCACTCCTCTGACAGCTTTTCTTAATTTCCTTAGCTGGTTCTTCTTTCTTTTCATCCTAATAAATATCAATTCTCCCTAGGGTTTTGTCTCAATCCCTTATTTCTTTTTCTTTTTTTTTTTAAACATCAATCCCTTATTTCTTATAATTATACATTTTCTAGGTACTTAAAATCATAACCATGGCTTCAACTACCCTTATACACAGTTGGTGCCTAACTATATCTTTAACTAACCTTAGACTGTTAAATTAGTGACTCATTCATTGTTTTAGCAAACATTCATTGACTATCTACCACATACCAGACTTTGCCCAGGGTAACAGAGATGAAGTTGACTTCTTAACACTCACTGAGTTTTCAGTATCCCTAGCAAGAACTACATTACGAAACTATAAAACACGTGAGAATTAAAAACTTTAGCAACAGAGGAAGGGAAACCACTAACTGCTCCTGGTGGCATCAGAAATCTTTGCAGAGGGGGGCAGGAATTGGCTAGGTGATTTAGGAGAAGAAATTTCAGGCAGAGGGAATGTAATCATATGTGCAAGGACTATTATGTGCAAGGTCTCTCTGGCTTGTCCAGAGAACAATCAAACATTTAATGTGACTAGATTATAGGATGTGTAGTGGAAAACATAAGAATCCAGCCTGATGAAACAAGCTGCAGTCAGATTGTCAATAGGTACCATGCTCAGAAACAAAGACATTTTCTTTTAGGCA
This sequence comes from Mesoplodon mirus, assembly GCF_964341445.2. NCBI lineage: Eukaryota > Metazoa > Chordata > Mammalia > Artiodactyla > Ziphiidae > Mesoplodon > Mesoplodon mirus. Next base: position 41,223,347 of record NC_138977.1, read on the forward strand.
TTAGGGAGCCAGGAGAGATCTCTTAACTGTCAACCTGCAGAATCAGATTCTGCAATATCTGGTGGCATTGTAGAGGCTGGTGGTGGCATGGAGATCTGGTAGGAAATTAAATAAGAGGTGACAAGGATCTGAACTAAGGCAGTGGCAAAACAATGAGAAAAGAAAGCTTTATGACTTGAGAGTTTTCCAAGGTCAAATCAATAAGATGTGGTAGGTAAGGAAAAGAGAAGGATCAAAAAAGACACTGAAATTTGTGGTTGAAAGAGGGAATAAGTGGTCTCACTGTTAACCAAGATATGAACAGTTGGAGACAGATTTGCAGTAGGGGAACACAGTGCGTTCAGTTTTGGAAAAGTCAAGTTATAGATGCCTGTAGGACATTCCAGTGGAGGTATTTAATAGGCAATTGGAAATACTGAATTTGAAGCTTGGGAGGGGATCAGGGATGAACATACACATTAAGAATGGACATTGGGCTTCCCTGGTGGTGCAGTGGTTGAGAGTCCGCATGCCAATGCAGGGGACACGGGTTCGTGCCCCAGTCTGGGAAGATCCCACATGCTGCGGAGCGGCTGGGCCTGTGAGCCATGGCCACTGAGCCTGCGCATCCAGAGCCTGTGCTCCGCAACGGGAGAGGCCACAACAGTGAGAGGTCCACGTACCGCAAAAAAAAAAAAAAAGAATGAACATTATATAAAGAAGATGTGGTACATATATACAATGGAATACTACTCAGCCATAAAAAAGAATGAAATAATGCCATTTGCAGCAACATGGATGGACCTAGAGATTATCATACTAAATGAAGTAAGTCAGAAAGAGAAAGACAAATACCATGTGATATCACTTATATGTGGAATCTAAAATATGACAAAAATGAACTTATCTATGAAATGGAAACAGACTCACAGACATAGAGAACAGACTTGTGGTTGCCAAGGGGGAGGAGGGGAGGGAGAGGGATGAATTGGGAGTTTGGGATTAGCAGGTGCAAACTATTATATACAGATAGATAAACAACAAGGTCCTACTGTATAGTACAGGGAACAATATTCAATATCCTGTGATAAACCATAATGGAAAAGAATATGAAAAAGAATATATATATATATATATATATATATATATATATATATATATATATATATATAACTGAATCAGGCTCCCCTGGTGGCGCAGTGGTTGCTAGTCCACCTGCCGATGCAGGGGACATGGGTTCGTGCCTCGGTCCGGGAAGATCCCACATGCCGTGGAGCGGCTGGGCCCATAAGCCATGGCTGCTGAGCCTGCGCGTCCGAAGCCTGTGCTCCGCAACGGGAGATGCCACAACAGTGAGAGGCCCGCGTACCGCAAAAAAATAAACAAAAAAAACAAGAAAACAACAACAACAAAAAAACTGAATCACTTTGCTATACAGCAGAAATTAACACAACATTGTACATCAACTATACTTCAATAAAATAAATTAAAAAGAAAGAATGAACATCATATAGCTAGTAGTTGAAGCCATAGAAGTGGATGGATTATGTTCGTATTCAAGAAAATTAAAAAAAAATCTATATACTAGCCATTGAGAATATGGGAATGTGTGAACTGTGAATTCACATTGTGAATAGGAATATTAGTATGGCATGGCCATCTGCTTGCAGAGTTCTTTGGGGGCAAGGGACATAATCAAATAAATACAATATGTTGTGAAAAGGTTATTATAGAAATGTGTACAAGGTACAGACATGGCACAAAGGAAAAGGGCAGGATGGAAGACACAGAAGAGAGGAAAACCAGGATCGGAGCTCAGTAGAACTTCAAAGAATATGAGAAGCTTCATAGATTTGCTTGTTATTTCTTCAAGGCACATGTCATATCTCATTTATCAATATACTCCCAGCAGAACCCAACCTAATGCCTGCAACATAAGTGCTCAGTAATGTTTGCTGAGTAAATGGGCCCAAGGCAGTTGGAAAGACGTGGGAAAAAAAAAAAAAAATGAAGCTTGGGATTTTCCCAAGCCCTGGGGAACACTTGAATCATCTCTTATTAGCCTTTCACATGGAGAGCTTATGCAGGTGGAGCTCAAAATAAACTCTCTGAAGAAATGAAGATGCAGCAGTTTAGAACTAGGGTAAGGAATGCATCTGTCAGTACTCTAATTATGAAATATGCTATGGCAAGCTAGACCTTTTATTTCTGGTGTGCAGCAAAACCGTGTAGCTGTCGATTTCCTGTCAAACCATCACTGAGAGTGCCTGAGACAATGCCACATCACCATTCATTGATTAATGACAGTGCTGGGCTTTTAAACAGGAACACACCACATTGTGTCTTGCAACCTCCATTCTTGTTGTGCGTCCATTTAAATGATTTGTAATAGCCAGTAATTATGAAAATGTCTTTCTTTCTTGACCTTCTCCCTCCTCTCTTCCCCAACCACTGAATTTACAGGTTAGTATTTCATCAAACTGGATTACAAATTAACATCCTTTTTTTTTTTAAGACAGATTTATTTAGGTATATGTTAGTACACAGAGTTCCTATGAAAAAGAAAAAGAGAAAGAAAGACACTGTGTGAAAGCCTCAGGATAAAAGATATCCCTACCACTCTACCAGTAAGAATCCCTCCAAGGGCTGAGTGCCTCAACTTCATTGCCCAAGGTTGGCCATCGGTTTCATTACCATCTTACCTGAGACGTTTGAAGGAGGGAATCTTATCATCAAGCACCTACAGCTAGGCTTGAGACTTAACAGTGCTTTTTAACCACCCACCCCCTCCAAAATAACTAAATATGGTGTAATGTTTTTCATTGTTTTATCTGGCCGACATGTAGCTTTTCCAAGTTAAATTTGTTTTCCTGATCGTATTCTCTCTCTAGCTGCTGGAAAGATTCTGCTTTTCTAGAGGATGAGCTATAGAGACTCCTGAAATATTTTCTCAATAATTCAGACCTGCAAGCATAACCGTATGTGTGTGTTGAAAGCGATCATTCATATCACTTTTCTTTCCTCTCAGGTACTGCACAGTATTCACGGTATAAGTCATTATCCATCTGGTTCAACCAGGAGCATGAAAATTTACCAGCATATAATAACCTGGAGATCATTCGAGGGAGGAGAAAGCTAATCCCTCCTCCCTTCCCCCAGCCACTTGCTAGTGTAGAGCCCAGGCTTCAAGTAACCTTGTAGCTTCTTCCTTGCTTCCTTATGCACCATTATGGGTTTTAGTGGCACAGGTGTATCTGTGCCACTAAATAGGCATTTGTGAAGTCTGTTGAGTACATGTGGCTGAAGACAAAGCTGGAGAAGTCCAGAATGCTCTGAAATAATCATAATAGCTACTATTTTCTGAGCGCACATCCTCTTAAATTCTTACGAAATACTCTAAGGTAAATGATCTGGTTCCCATTTTACAGATAAGGGATTGAGGCTCAGAATTTAAGTGATGAGCCCTAGCCACATAACATGGGCAGAGCCAGAATTTGAGCCCATGCCCTTTCCATTAAGCACCCTGCTTCCAAGATGGATACCTTTGGCGCAGCCATGCTTTTCTGTGAGCATCTTTTAGAAGAAGGGCATCAAGTTGCTAAGAGATACTCAATCACCATGGCTTTCTTCTCCGTTCTTTTGAAGGCAGGTGATGTGTCAGGGTGGAGGTGGGAATGGAGAAGAAGGCAACAAGGAAGATGAGGCTCCAGATATTGGTGGCAGCCAGGAATCGGCAAAAGATGTGAATTCTCTCCTATTCACTTCAAACATGAGTACAAGGAGTCAGGAACTGAGAATAAGTTTAGTGACAACACTTGTTTCTGCATCAAGGAAATGCACAGTCTTAGGGATGAATGAGAATCAGAATAATTAATTTGGAGTAAAATCCCTATTTTCTAAGGACTTATGACCATGACCGGTTGCGCTACTAATTTGGAAGGGTCTTCTCTCATCTCCTCAAGGGAATAACTTAGTTCCAGGGAGATCTACAGTCCTATGCAGTGTGAGCAAAATGATATTCCCTCCTGTGAACTATTTTCTTTATTCCTCAGTGCTTTCTTTGGCTTTACCTTGTGCCAGACCTGAAAATCTGGAGCTGTCAGCTCTAGTCCAGCCCCTGCAGAGCCCAGTGGCAGGGTTCCAATTCCTTACGGTGGCAAGTGTGAAGACAGTGCTGCGTGCAGGGTAATATTTATGGCTTCGTCAGCTGTTGGCACCATAGAAAGGAGCTCAAGATGGCCAAAGGAGCTTTAGTGGATGATGAATGTTTGTTTAGAGTGATGACCTAGGGAACTGAGTTACAGTACAGCCTCTCAGCAGAACATTCCCTAAAAGAAATTCTTGGTTCAGCAGTAGCCCCGGGTCAAATGTGACCAAAGACAATGAACATTTATTTCCCTTGGAGTTGCTGTTTATACCAGAAAGTCCTTCATCTGCCCACATCTTCCTGTCCTGTTGCCTGATCCATCTGAAGTTGTGGGTGATTGAAGGGGCTTATGTCTTTGTTTCCACTCTGCCCTGGTTGCATGACTCACAGTCACTTGATCATCACCCTGGCCTTACTGTTAATATTTATTTCTGAAGAGTAAGTCAGAGCTAAATATATCAAAGTATCAGTAGTGTTAACCATATACAAAGTATTTTAAAGTATGTGATTTTTATCTCATCCTCATAACCTTCCAGGTGGGTAAGGAAAGGTTTATTTTGCTCTTTTGAACATGAAAGTCAGTGATTTAATCAAAGTTACAAGAATAATAATCAGTGGAATCAGGACTAGAGCCAGGAGTTTCTGATTCCTAGATCTGTACCCTGGGGCAGACAACCTATAGCTTACAGGCCAAATCTGACCACTGTCTGTTTTTGTACAGCCTGCAAGCTAAGAGTAGTTTTCACATTTTTAAATAGTTGGAAAAAAACAAAAGAAGAACAGTATATCATGATACAAAAACATTATATGTAATTCAAATTTCGGTGTCTATAAAATAAACTTGTATTGGCACACAAACACACTTATTCATTTATGCATTGTCTATGACTCCTTTTATAGTGACAGAGTTGAGTTGAGTTTTTGTGACAGAGACCTTATGGCCCACAGAGCCTAGCATGTTTTTTTTGTTGTTGTTGCTGTTTTTTTTTTTTTTTTTTTTGGGCGGTACGCGGGCCTTTCACTGTTGTGGCCTCTCCGGCTGTGGAGCACAGGCTCCAGACGTGCAGGCTCAGCGGCCATGGCTCACGGGCCCAGCCACTCCGCGGCATGCGGGATCCTCCCGGACCGGGGCGCGAACCCGTGTTCCCTGCATCGGCAGGCGGACTCTCAACCACTGCGCCACCAGGGAAGCCCTAAAATGTTTTTTATCTGTCCCTTTTTAAGGAAAAGTTTGTCAACTGCTGTAATAATGATCAATAATAGAGACCCATGGTACAGTCTCTCTGTACTAGTTTGCTAAGGCTACATAAAAAGTACCACGAACTGGGTGGGTTCAAACAACAGAAATTTACTGTCTTACAGTGCTGGAGGCTAGAAGTCTAAAATCAAGGTGTCTGCAGAGCCCTGCTCTCTCTAAGAGTCTGAGTAGAATCCTTCCTTGCTTCTTCCTAGCTTCCGGTGGTGGCCCACAATCCTTGTTTTCCTTTGTTTGCATCTGCCTCTGTCCAGTCTCTGCCTCCATCATCACTTGGCTGTCCTCACCTCCTCATCCCTCTGTGTGTGTCTGTGTCCAGATTTCCGCATTTTTATAAGGATACAAGATATATTGGATTAGGACTCCCCCTAATGACTTCATCTTAACTGGATCATCTGCAAAGAAACCCTATTTCCAAACAAGGTCACATTTACATGTACCAGGGGTTAGGACATCAACATCTCTTTTGGGGGGACACAATATAACTCATAACACTTTTCCCCATGGAAGGTGTTATCCTGACATCATCATCATTCTTCCTTCTTTCCTTGCCCCCTCCCTTTGTACCTCCTTCCCTGCTTCTTCCTTTCTCCACTCTCTTGCCTCCCTCACCTCATTCGCTATACATTCAACAAACATTTATGAAGGTCCTACTGTGTCCTTGGCCCTATGCTCATCACTGTGCTAAAGTATACTGCACAAAAGTGATTAAGACTTGGTTTCTGGCCTCAACTGTGCAATGTAGAAAAGCAACCATCAGTGATAAGCCCATCAGAGGGGTTTGTGTAAGGTACAGTAGACATTTAGGGGGATCTTAAGGATCTAAATTCTCAAATATTGAGTCATAATCTTTTAAAATAATCAATGTGGTCTTATTTAAGGTACCACAGCTATTGGCTCAAAAATTACAGGTGCCAATATACATGGAATTGTAGGGTAGAGGTTTCTCACTATTCTTTTTTTATTTTTGTTTTATTTGCGGTACTCCGGCCTCTCACTGTTGTGGCTTCTCCCGTTGCAGAGCACAGGCTCCGGACGCGCAGGCTCAGCGGCTATGGCTCACGGGCCCAGCCGCTCCGCGGCATGTGGGATATTCCCAGACCGGGGCACGAACCCCTGTCCCCTGCATCGGCAGGCGGACTCTCAACCACTGTGTCACCAGGGAAGCCCCCTCACTATTCTTTTAAAGTCATAATGTACAGAAATATTCTGCCCCTCTTATTTGCCTTAATTCTCTCAATCTCTCTTCCCTTTAGCACTTACCATGTCAGGTTAGGATTCTCTGCTCTGGGAAAAACAGTGGGATGACCCTGAGGAGGGGACTCTAACCTTGTTAGATTAAGTTGATGGCTTTTAGGGAAACTTTGTCTGCAGCTTTGTGGGATGAAGCTCGACAGCACTCAGTGCGTTTTGTCCCTATATGTTGCATTTTGTTGTGTCTTCTTTGAGGCTCTTTGTTGCTCTGCTCTCTCCTCCTGGCACTAATTGGTTACGTTCAAATATAGTTGTGAAGTGCATGAAATGTGTTCTGACACTTTCTCCTCCCCTTGCCCCAGAGCTCAGCGTCTCGCTGGTCTCGCAGGATCCTCCGGGGTCAGGGGTGTGAGGGCGCAGCAAGGGAGGAGATTCATCCTCTCTGCAGGGGTTCTGGTGGAGGCTCTTTGTGGACCGCATCCTCGGGTCCTATCGTTTTATCTCTGTGCAGTTTGTAAACCATGGAGTTACTTCTGCTCCCTGCAGATTCAGAGTTTCCTACTGGTTATCAACCCCAAAGATGCTGACCTGGTGAAAACATCAAAGATCCACTCCATGCAGGAAAAGGGGAACTGGTGCTAAAAAGTAACACCTCTTCTCCCAGTGGTGTTCTCTTCCTAGGGTTCATAGTTGCTGCTGACCTAAACTTTGTATCTTCACTTTGTATATATATTTCTCAGTCTCTGTTCTACTTAGCCCCCCCTTTTTAAACATATTTATTGGAGTATAACTGCTTTACAATGGTGTGTTAGTTTCTGCTGTATAAAAAAGTGAATCAGTTATACATATACATATATCCCCATATCCCCTCCCTCTTGTGTCTCCCTCCCACCCTCCATAACCCACCCCTCTAGCTGGTCACAAAGCACCAAGCTGATCTCCCTGTGCTATGTGGCTGCTTCCCACTAGCTATCTATTTTACATTTGGTAGTGTATATATGTCAATGCTATTCTCTCCCTTTGTCCCAGCTTACCCTTCCCCCTCCCCGTGTCCTCAAGTCCATTCTCTACATCTGCATCTTTATTCCTGTCCTGCCCCTACATTCATCAGAACCTTTTGTTTTTTTTTAGATTCCATATATATATGTGTTAGCATATGGTATTTGTTTTTCTCTTTCTGACTTACTTCACTTTGTTTGACAGACTCTAGGTCCATCCACCTCACTACAAATAACTAAATTTCGTTTCTTTTTATGGCTGAGTAATATTCCATTGTATATATGTGCTACATCTTCTTTATCCACTCATCTGTCGATGGAATCTTAGGTTGCTTCCATGTCCTGGCTATTGTAAATAGAGCTGCAATGAGCATTGTGGTACATGACTTTTTGAATTATGGTTTTCTCAGGGTATATGCCCAGTACTGGGGTTGCTGGGTCGTATGGTACTTCAATTTTTAGATTTTTAAGGAACCTCCATACTGTTCTCCATAGTGGCTGTACCAGTTCACATTCCCACCAACAGTGCAAGAGGGTTCCCTTTTCTCCACACCCTCTCCAGCATTTATTGTTTATAGAGTTTTTGATGATGGCCATTCTGACTGGTGTGAGGTGATCGCTAATTGTAGTTTTGATTTGCATTTCTCTAATAGTTAGTGATGTTCAGCATCCTTTCATGTGTTTGTTGGCAGTCTGTATATCTTCTTTGGAGAAATGTCTATTTAGGTCTTCTGCCCATTTTTGGATTGGATTGTTTGTTTTTTTTATATTGAGCTGCATGAGCTGTTTATATATTTTGGAGATTAATCCTTTGTCCGTTGATTCATTTGCAAATATTTTATCCCATTCTGAGGGTTGTCTTTTCGTCTTGTTTATGGTTTCCTTTGCTGTGCAAAAGCTTTTAAGTTTCATTAGGTCCCATTTATTTATTTTTGTCTTTATTTCCATTTCTCTAGGAGGTGGGTCAAAAAGGATCTTGCTGTGATTTATGTCATAGACTGTTCTGCCTATGTTTCCCTCTTAGAGTTTTATAGTGTCTGACCTTACATTTAGGTTTTTAATCCATGTTGAGTTTATTTCTGTGTATAGTGTTAGGAAGTGTTCTAATTTCATTCTTTTGCATGTAGCTGTCCAGTTTTCCCAGCACCACTTATTGAAGAGGCTGTCTTTTCTCCACTGTATATTCTTGCCTCCTTTATCAAAGATAAGGTGACCATATGTGTGTGGGTTTATCTCTGGGCTTTCTATCCTGTTCCATTGATCTATATTTCTGTTTTTGTGCCAGTACCATACTGTCTTGATTACTGTAGCTTTGTACTATAGTCTGAATTCTGGGAGCCTGATTCCTCCAGCTCCGTTTTTCGTTCTCAAGATTGCTTTGGCTATTCGGGGTCTTTTGTGTTTCCATACAAATTGTGAAACTTTTTGTTCCAGTTCTGTGAAAAAAATGCCATTGGTAGTTTGATAGAGGTTGCAGTGAATATGTAGATTGCTTTGGATAGTATAGTTATTTTCACAGTATTGATTCTGCCAATCCAAGAACATGGTATATCTCTCCATCTGTTGGTATCATCTTTAAGTTTTTTCATCAGTGTCTTATAGTTTTCCACATACAGGTCTTTTGTCTCCTTAAGTAGGTTTATTCCTAGGTATTTTATTCTTTTTGTTGCAATGAAAAATGGGAGTTTTCCTTAATTTCTCTTTCAGATTTTTTGCTGTTAGTGTATAGGAATGCAACAGATTTCTGTGCATTAATTTTGTATCCTGCTACTTTACCAAATTCATTGATTACCTCTAATTGTTTTCTGATAGCATCTTTGGATTCTCTATGTATAGTATCATGTCATCTGCGAACAGTGACAGTTTTACTTCTTCTTTTCTGATTTGGATTCCTTTTATTTCTTTTTCTTCTCTGATTGCTGTGGCTAAAACTTCCAAAACTATGTTGAATAAGGGTGGTGAGAGTGGACTGCCTTGTCTTTTTCCTGATTTTAGAGGAAATGGTTTCAATTTTTCACCACTGAGAATGATGTTGGCTGTGGGTTTGTCGTATATGGCCTTTATCATGTTGAGGTAGGTTCCCAGTATGCCTACTTTCTGGAGAGCTTTTTATCATAAATGGTGTTGAATTTTGCCAAATGCTTTTCCTGCTTCTATTGAGATGATCATATGGTTTTCATCCTTCAATTTTTTAATATGGTGTATCACATTGATTGACTTGCATACATTGAAGAATCCTTGCATTCCTGGAATAAACCCCACTTGATCATGGTGTATGATCCTTTTAATGTGCTCTTGGCTTCTGTTTGCTAATGTATTGTTGAGGATTTTTGCATCTCTGTTCATCAGTGATATTGGCCTGTAGTTTTCTTTCTTTGTTACATCTTTATCTGGTTCTGGTATCAAGGCTATGGTGTCCTCTTAGAATGAGTTTGGGAGTGTTCCTCTCTCTGCTATATTTTGGAAGAGTTTGAGAGGGATAGGTGTTAGCTCTTCTCTAAATGTTTGATAGAGTGTGCCTGTGAAGCCATCTGGTCATGGGCTTTTGTTTGTTGGAAGAATTTTAATCACAGTTTCAATTTGGTCTGTGATTATTCTGTTTATATTTTCTATTTCTTCCTGGTTCAGTCTCGGAAGTTTGTGCTTTTCTAAGAATTTGTCCATTTCTTCCTGGTTGTCCATTTTATTGGCATATAGTTGCTTGTAGTAATCTCTCATGATCCTTTGTATTTCTACAGTGTCAGTTATTACTTCTCCTTTTTCATTTCTAATTCTGTTGATTTGAGTCTTCTCTCTTTTTCATTGATGAGTGTGGCTAGTGGCTTATGAATTTTGTTTATCTTCTCAAAGAACCAGCTTTTAGTTTTATTGTTCTTTGCTACTGTTTCCTTCATTTCTTTTTCATTTATTTCTGCTCTGATCTTTATTATTTCCTTCCTTCTGCTAACTTTGTGTTTTTTGTTGTTGCTGTTGTTCTTCTGTCTCTAATTGCTTTAGGTGTAAGGTTCAGTTGTTTATTTGAGCTGTTTCTTGTTTCTTGAGGTATGATTGTGTTGCTATCAACTTCCCTCTTAGAACTGATTTTGCTGCATCCCATAGGTTTTGGGTCTTTGTGTTTCCATTGTCATTTGTTTCTAGGTATTTTTTGATATCCTCTTTGATTTCTTCAGTGATCTCTTGGTTATTTAGTAGTGTATTGTTTAGCCTCCATGTATTTGTATTTTTTACAGTTTTTTTCCTGTAATTGATATCTAGTCTCATAGTGTTGTGGTTGGAAAAGATACTTGATACAATTTCAATTTTCTCTAAATTTACCAAGGCTTGATTTGTGACCCAAGTTATGATCTATCATGGAGAGTGTTCCATGAGCACTTGAGAAGAATGTGAATTCTGTTGTTTTTGGATGGAATGTCCTATAAATATCAATGAAGTCCGTTTTGTTTAATGTATCATTTATAGCTTGTGTTTCCTTATTTATTTTCATTGTGGATGATCTGTCAGTTGGTGAAAGTGGGGTGTTAAAGTCCCATACTATGATTGTGTTACTATTGATTTCCCCTTTTATGGCTGTTAGCATTTGCCTTATTTATTGAGGTGCTCCTATGTTGGGTGCCTAAATATTTACAATTGTTGTATCTTCTTCTTGGATCGATCCCTTGATCATTATGTAGTGTCCTTGTTTGTCTCTTGTAATAGTCTTATTTTAAAGTCTATTTTGTCTGATATGAGAATTGCTTGTCCAGATTTCTTTTGATTTCCATTTGCATGGAATATCTTTTTCCATCCCCTCACTTTCAATCTGTATGTGTCCCTAGGTCTGAAGTGGGTCTCTTGTAGACAGCATATATATTGGTCTTGTTTTTGTATCCATTCAGCCAATATGTGTCTTTTGGTTGGAGCATTTAATCCATTTATATATAAGGTAATTATTGGTATGTATTTTTCTATTACCATTTTCTTAATTGTTCTGGGTTTTTTATTGTAGGTCTTTTCCTTCTCTAGTGTTTCCTGCCTAGAGAAGTTCCTTTAGCATTTGTTGTAAAGCTGGTTTTGTGGTGCTGAATTCTCTTAGCTTTTCCTTGTCTGTAAAGGTTTTAATTTCTCTGTCGAATCTGAATGAGATCCTTGCCGGGTAGAGTAATCTTGGTTGTAGGTTTTTCCCTTTCATCACTTAAATATGTCCTGCCAGTCCCTTCTGGCTTGCAGAGTTTCTGCTGAAAGATTGCCTTTAACCTTATGGGGCTTCCCTTGTGTGTTATTTGTTGCTTTTCCCTTGCTGCTTTTAATATTTTTTCTTTGAACTTAATTTTTGATAGTTTGATTAAAATGTTCTTGGCGTGTTTCTCCTTGGACTTATCCTGTATGGAACTATCTGTGCTTCCTGGATTTGATTGACTGTTTCCTTTCCCATGTTAGGGGAGTTTTCAACTATAATCTCTTCAAATACTTTTTCAGACCGTTTCTTTTTCTCTTCTTCTTCTGAGACCCCTATAATTTGAATGTTGTTGTGTTTAATGTTGTCTCTGAAGTCTCTGAGACTGTCCTTAATTCTTTTCATTCTTTTTTCTCTATTCTGCTCTGTGGTAGTTATTTCCACTCTTTTATCTTCCAGGTCACTTATCCATTCTTCTGCCTCAGTTATTCTGCTATTGGTTCCTTCTAGAGAATTTTTAATTTCATTTATTTTGTTGTTCATCATTGTCTCTTTGCTCTTTAGTTCTTCTAGGTCCTTGTTAATCTTTTTTCGTATTTTCTCCATTCTATTTCCAAGATTTTGGATCATCTTTACTATCATTACTCTGAATTCTTTTTCAGGTAGACTGCCTATTTCCTCTTCATTTGTTTGGTCTGGTGGGTTTTTACCTTGCTCCTTCATCTGCTGCACGTTTCTTTGTCTTCTCAGTTTGCTTAACTTACTGTTTTTGGGGTCTCCTTTTCGTAGGCTGCAGGTTTGTACTTCCCATTGTTTTTGGTGTCTGCCCCCAGTGAGTAAGCCTGGTTCAGTGGGTTGTGTAGGTTTCCTGGTGGAGGGGACTGGTGAATGTGTTCTGGTAGTTGGGGCTGGATCTTGTCTTTCTGGTGTGCAGGGCTGTGTCCAGTAGTGTGTTTTGGGGTGTTTGTGTACTTAATATGATTTTAGGCAGCTTCTCTAGTAATGGGTAGGGTTGTGTTCTTGTCTTGCTAATTGTTTGGCATGGGGCATCCAGCACTGGAACTTGCTGGCCGTTGTGGGAAGCTGGGCCTTAACGTTGAGACAGAGTTCTCTGGCAGAGCTCTTGCCAATTGATATTATGTGGAACCCGCAGGTGTTTTTTTGTCCAATATCTTCAACTCAGCTCCCCCACCTCAGAGGTTCAGGCCTGACACCAGGCCAGAGCACCAAGACCCTGTCAGCCACATGGCTCAGAACAAAGGGGAGAAAAAAGAAAGAAAGAAATACTAAATAAAAAATAATAAAATTATTAAAATTAAAAAAATTATTAAAGTAAAAAAATTTAAAAAATAATAATAAAAAAGAAGAGAGCAACCAAACCAAATAACAAATCCACCAATGATAACAAGCGCTAAAAACTATACTAAGATAAACATGAAAATCAGAAACAAGTTAGCCACAGACAGCAAACCCCAAGTCTACAGTTGCTCCCAAAGTCCATCGCCTCAGGTTGGGTTGATTCGTTGCCTGTTCAGGTATATTACAGATACAGGGTACATCGAGTTGATTGTGGGGATTTAATCCACTGCTCCTGAGGCTGCTGGGAGAAATTTCCCTTTCTCTTCTTTGTTTGCACAGCTCCTGGGGTTCAGCTTTGGTTTTGGCCCCACCTCTGCATGTAGGTCACCCTCAGGCATCTGTTACTGCCCAGACAGGATGGGGTTAAAGGAGCAGCTGATTAGGGGGCCTGGCTCATTCAGGCCAGGGGTAGGGAGGGGTACAGTAGTTATAATTGGAATGCAGGGCGAGCCTGCAGTGGCAGAGGCCAGTGCAATGTTACAGCAGCCTGAGACATGCCGTGTGTTCTCCTGGGGAACTTGTGCCTGGATCACAGGACCCTGGCAGTGGCATGTTGCACAGGCTCCCGGGGGGGTATGGATAGTGACCTGTTCTTGCACATAGGATTCTTGGTAGCTGCAGCAGCAGCATTAGCATTTCATGCCCATCTCTGGTGTCTGAGCTGATATCCACAGCTCGTGCCCATCTCTGGATCTTGTTTAGGCAGTGCTCTGCCTTCTGTGGGCAGACAGGGAAGGCATCCCCTCTCCTCATGCACCCCAAAACCATAGTCTCTTGCCTCTTATGCAGTTCCAGACTTTTTCCCAGGCTCCCTCCCAGGTAGCTGTGGTGCACTAGCCACCTTCAGACTATGTTCATGCAGCCAACCCCAGTCCTCTCCCTGGGATCTGACCTCCAAAGCCCGAGCTTCAACTCCCAGCCCCCACCCGTCCAGGTGGGTGAGCAGACAAGCCTCTCAGGCTGGTGAGTGCTGGTTGGCATCGATCCTCTGTATGGGAATCTCTCCGCTTTGCCCTCTGCACCCCTGTAGCTGTGCTCTCCTCCGTGGCTCCGAAGCTTCCTCCTGGCCCCGCCCTCCCCCCATCTCCACCAGTGAAGGGGCTCCCTAGTGTGTGGAAACTTCTCCTTAGGTGCAGGTCCCACCCCTGTTCTTTTGTCTCTGTTTTTTCTTTTTTCTTTTGCCCTCCCCAAATACGTGGGTGGTTTCTTGCATTTTGGGAAGTCTGAGGTCTTCTGCCAGCGTTCAGTAGGTGTTCTGTAGGAGTTTTTCCACATGTAGATGTATTTTTGATGTATTTGTGGGGAGGAAGGTGATCTCCACGTCTTACTCCTCCGCCATCTTGAAGGTCCCCCATACTTAGCCCTTTTAAGGGAGATTTTTTATAAAATTCACTTTGTATGCAAAGACTCTTCAGCTTTTATAAATGGTGCTGAGTAAAAAGAAATTAATATTTACCTATTGGTAAAGAACCTTTGACATTCATATGAGACGAGCGACCTTGCTTTGTTAATTTTAAGTGAATTTCACATTTTACCCTAATGCTCCCAGAGTACGATTCTCATGGCACAGTCTACCCCAGAAATACTTCTGAAGGCCAGTGACCTGAATCTTGGTTTAACCACTTACTAGTTAAGAAAACTTAGACAAGTCACTTAACCTCTCTGTTTTCTTATTGTCCTACAATGGGTGAAACAGATACTCTATAGGGTTGTTTGGAAGTTCAAGTGAAACAATGTGTGTCAAGGGGCTTTAGAAATTGGACATTTTATATAAATGTCACAAGGTATTATCCCTATTGTCCTAATTATAATTAGGCTATGGAAATTCCAGTCAGATATACTTTTTCTTCTTTTGTGAGATCATAAAAGGCATAGTTATCATTGACATTAATTTGCTTTGAGTATTTCTTAGACCACTGGTTCTCAAGGTATGGTTTCCAGACCAGGAACATCCACCTTGTGTTAGAAATGCAAATTCTTGGGCCCCACCTCAGACCTCCTGAATCAGAACCTCTGGGGTTGGGGCCCAGCCATCTGTGTTTTAACAGGACGTCCAAGGAGATTCTCCTGACACTAACGTTTGAGACCCACTGGTTTAGAGTTATACCCAACTGTGTGTGTGTAGGCTCTGATTTTGCTGATGTTTTTTGAACCTGGCTTTTCTTTCAGACATGGAAGAGATTCTGAAAGACAAAATGTGTGTACCTAAGATTGAGTTGGAACCAACAGTTGACTTCCCAGAACATGCCTGCCAGCTAGGTGTGCTGTTTTTAACATTGACATAGATCCTAGGAGCACAGGTCCTTAAAGCATCCCCTTGGTTAAACACATACTTGCTGGAGATATGCTGAGGGTCCAGAGAGCATTATCCTACTTAAGTGGGATAATAACAGTTGAGTGAGATGACTGGTGAACTATTCGGTGAAATTCAGAAGAGCTGCACTGAGCTTGATTCCTATTCTGGCTACCCTTGAACATCAGGTGTCTCCTTCCCTCTAATAGTCTTTGGTCTTCCTCAAACGAACCCCCCACCTATTAATGAGTCTGGGCCCCACTCCTAAGTGCTCTGATGGGTCTTAGAAGTAGCCAGGTGCCTCACTGCACACCCTGTGCTTTCCCGTCATACCCCTGGATTGCAGTTATGCCATGGCTGTCCTGACAGACAGATGGACGGTAGTTACTTTAAAGTGAAAACCAGAGCTCTAAAGGTAATTAAGATGGAAGAAGGAAAGTGGTAGGAAAACATGAGGGAAACCATGGTGCTGTCGGGTTGATCCACAAGGGCAGAGGTGCATGGTAGGTGTTCAATAGCTACTTATGGAATGAATGAATGGGGACGGAATTTTGTGTTTTGGGAGCTATCCTGCCTACTTAACTTACGAGCATCTATCTTATTCCAAATGAACAGACATTATGCCTTGATTGAGTGAACTATTAGACATGTTTAGTTTTAAATGCAGACATAAATAGATTTGGTCTTTCTATGGTTCGAATTTCCTCCCATCAGCTTTCGCTTAATTATCCACAAGTGTTCCAAACCTTCATTAGCTAAATAGGATGCAGATGACGGTCATTAGTCTGGGATGTAAATCCTGCTGGCACATTCAATGGCTTTTCACTTGGTTAATTGAAATTTTCAGTATTCACGGACTACAAGAAAACACTGTAATTTTATCATTTATTCAGGGGTATAATTTTTTTCCTTTAGCAGGTTGTATTTTATTTTATTTTATTTTATTTTTTATATTTTTATTTTTATTTTTCTTGCTTTATAACAAATTTAATCAGTTATACATATACATATGTTCCCATATCCCCTCCCTTTTGCGTCTCCCTCCCACCCTCCCTATCCCACCCCTCCAGGCGGTCACAAAGCACTGAGCTGATCTCCCTGTGCTATGCGGCTGCTTCCCACTAGCTATCTACCTTACGTTTGGTAGTGTATATATGTCCATGCCACTCTTTCACTTTGTCACAGCTTACCCTTCCCCCTCCCCATATCCTCAAGTCCATTCTCTAGTAGGTCTGTGTCTTTATTCCTGTCTTACCCCTATGTTCTTCATGACATTTTTTTTCTTAAATTCCATATATATGTGTCAGCATACAGTATTTGTCTTTCTCTTTCTGACTTACTTCACTCTGTATGACAGACTCTAGGTCCATCCACCTCATTACAAATAGCTCAATTTCATTTCTTTTTATGGCTGAGTAATATTCCATTGTATATATGTGCCACATCTTCTTTACCCATTCATCTGATGATGGACACTTAGGTTGTTTCCATCTCCGGACTATTGTAAATAGGGCTGCTATGAACATTTTGGTACATGTCTCTTTTTGAATTATGGTTTTCTCAGGTTATATGCCCAGTAGTGGGATTGCTGGGTCATATGGTGGTTCTATTTGTAGTTTTTTAAGGAACCTCCATACCATTCTCCATAGTGGCTGTACCAATTCACATTCCCACCAGCAGTGCAAGAGTGTTCCCTTTTTTCCACACCCTCTCCAGCATTTATTGTTTGTAGATTTTTTGATGATGGCCATTCTGACTGGTGTGAGATGATATCTCATTGTAGTTTTGATTTGCATTTCTCTAATGAGTAAAGATGTTGAGCATCCTTTCATGTGTTTGTTGGCAGTCTGTATATCTTCTGTGGAGAAATGTCTATTTAGGTCTTCTGCCCATTTTTGGATTGTGTTGTTTGTTTTTTTGTTATTGAGCTGCATGATTGTATTGCATGGTTGTATTTTATAATTATGCAGTTAAAAAAATAAATATGAATGCCACACTTTGCCTGGAGGGGATACCACTATTTTCAGTGCACAAGTGTAAATACTAGTCTACTAAAGCATGAAGACCAAATGGAAAGTCATACTTTGTCTAGAAATCCTAAAATTGACCAACTAAAATGTCTAAGAAAGCATCCAAGTAGTATGAACTTTGGGGACCCATTGATTCAAGTGTAAGAGACTTCCAAATTGTTAGTAATATGTGTGGGTCTGGTTTTGACATCTACCAATGAATAAGAAATCATCCAGTTTTCTGTGGGGTGCAAATTTCAGGTATCAAATGGAGATGTTTTATGCAGGCATTATTCCTTTAAATGGTTCTTAGCTTTCAACTGCATTTGACCATTTATCAAACCTAGCTGGCCTCTGGTGATATTTGGCTGAGAGTGACACACACACACACACACACACACACACACACACCCCTGATACTTGAAATAAAATTTCACAAAATTACCAACTATCTCAGAAATTCAGTTTCTGAATTCCTTAATTTTTATAATCCAATACTTAAGCAATGCTCTTTGCTTGCCCCTGACTTTGTTCCATTTTAATCGAGTAAGTGTCATATGTTTGCTGTTTTAAAAACATGAATCTTAGTTATAGACATTACATGGCAGAAGTTGGCTCAGTAGAGGCAGAGTATATCTATTTCTGTTCTTTTTTTAAACCTAATTTAGTGGGAATGAAACAACATTGTAATAACCCTCAGAGGTAAACTCTCCCTTAAAAAGGAGTATAGAACATATGGAGTCTCTTTTCAGTGCTCAATCACTTTGCAAACACACCCACCAGTGAGAATCAGGTAAGCAGCTGCCCTTCTAGAAGTCTCTTTCTGTAGGCTAGACTGGATGAACCACTGATCACTGGTCTTCTGTCTAGGTTGTCTTACCAAGGCCTTATCAGTCTTAGTTGTTTGTCCCAAGTCACTCTTCCTTCTGGGTTGCTTTGGCCCACTTGGAATATTTCTGCAAACGATTCTTAATGTTAATTTAAGGAAGACACGTTTAAGCACCTCAGTTCTCTAAATGAACCATTATTTTATATATATAAGATATATATCTTAATAAATATATAATATATAAATATACTTAATATATAATATATAAATGTAAATATTTGATATATATCTGTCAATATTTAATTTATATCTGTCTCAAAGTTGAATATAAAGACATTCATAAGTTATGCTTTTGTGAATTCCCTGAAAAACTCTCTCTGCCTCTGTAGATAATCAAGAGCTGACCATGTTATTCAGCCAGATGTTCTGTCCTCAGAGGATAGAGGAAAGAAGTAGGCACTGTGCTCACTGATTTCCAAACAATGCGCCTGATAAGATCCAGCCCATTTTCTTCAAATTAGCCAGGGTTCTCATGACCTAAAAGGAAATGAATAGGGGTTTCCTCATTTCATAATGAAGAATTCAAGACCGCCAGGCTAGCAATCTGTCTTAAGCTCACAGAGTTAATAAGCTTGTCTCCTGTTAAGAAGAGACAAGTGTTAAATGCCTAGACTCCTGAGAAAGTGGTCCATTTGTCTAACTGTCCAACGACTCTATCATAAAAGACCAGCAAACATATAAGCTCTAATAAGGGGTCACATTCAACTAGAGAACATCAGCCATAGCCAGTATCTGCCCTTGGCAAAACTGTGTCAAATTAAAGTGTATTCCAAAAGACAACACTCAGAATGGGAGAAAATATTTGCAAATGAAGCAACTGACAAAGGATTAATCTCCAGAATTTACAAACACTTCATGCAGCTCAATATAAAAAAAAAACAAATAACCCAATCCAAAAATCGTCAGAAGACCTAAATAGACATTTCTCCAAAGAAGATATACGGATTGCCAACAAACACATGAAAGAATGCTCAACATCACTAATCATTAGAGAAATGCAAATCAAAACTACAATGAGAGATCATCTCACACTGGTCAGAATGGCCATCATCAAAAAATCTACAAACAATAAATGCTGGAGAGGGTGTGGAGAAAAGGGAACCCTCTTGCACTGTTGGGGGGAATGTAAATTGATACAGCCACTATAGAGAACAGAATGGAGGTTCCTTAAAAAACTAAAAATAGAACTACCATACGAGCCAGCAATCACAGTACCTGGCATATGCCCTGAGAAAACCATAATTCAAAAAGAGTCAGGTACCACAATGTTCACTGCAGCTCTATTTACAATAGCCAGGACATGGAAGCAACCTAAATGTCTATCAACAGGTGAATGGATAAAGATGTGGCACATATATACAATGGAATGTTACTCAGCCATAAAAAGGAATGAAACTGAGTTATTTGTAGTGAGGTGGATGGACCTAGAGTCTGTCATACAGTGAAGTAAGTCAGAAAGAGAAAAACAAATACTGTACGCTAACACATATATATGGAATCTAAGAGAAAAAAAAAGGTCATGAAGAACCTAAGGGCAAGATGGGAATAAAGACACAGACCTACTAGAGAATGGACTTGAGGATATGGGGAGGGGGAAGGGTAAGCTGTGACAAAGCAAGAGAGTGGCACGGACATATATACAGTACTAAACGTAAAACAGATAGCTAGTGGAAGCAGCCACATAGCACAGGGAGATCAGCTCGGTGGTTTGTGACCACCTAGAGGGGTGGGATAGGGAGGGTGGGAGGGAAGGAGATGCAAGAGGGAAGAGATATGGGAACATATGTATATGTATAGCTGATTCACTTTGTTATAAAGCAGAAACTAACACACCATTGTAAAGCAATTATACTCAAATAAAGATGTTATAAATAAATAAATAAATAAATAAATAAATAAATAAATGATAGATAGATAGATAGATAGATAGATAACCAAAAGGACCTGCTGTATAGCACAGGCAGCTATACTCAATATTTTGTAATAACCTATAAGGGAAAATAATCTGAAAAAAAGACATATATGTATTTGTATAACTGAATCACTTGCTGTAAACCTGAAACTAACACAACATTGTAAATTAACTATACTTCAATAAAAAGAAAAAAAATTAAGGTGTATTGTAGTGGACAGAGCAGTGCTTCACACAGACCTTCTAGCACGCTGCCCTCAGCTGTCAGCCCTTTCGGGAAATTGCGTTTGGCTGAACAAAGGCATGATGCCTAGGGTCTGCCCCCTTCCCTGGGCAGCCCTTTCCCTTGTCCCAGCTTAGGATAAGTCTAATCCAGCTTCAGAGTTCCCCATTGGGTTTGCTGAGACCTTTGTTGAACTTGCACCGCAGCCCAACATCTCCCTCTGCTCAGTCCTGCACCCTTCCCTTCCCCTCTTCAAGTGGAGATCCCAGAGCAAGCCCTAATAAACATCCTGCCTGCTAATCCCCATCTCACAGACTGCTTTTTAGGAAGACCACCCTGCGACCTGTGTGATCTTTTCCATCACATTGAGTGTCTTCATGATCTAAGTCTTCATTTTTCTCCTATCAAAATCTGCTTTTGAAATTAATAAAAGACAAGAAGATTCTGCTTGTAGGAAAGGGAATGAATAAATTCGTTCTCTCTAAGGTGTAAGAGACCAACGAATATAATACTTGAAATTTCCAACTTTCCCCTTTGCGGTGACTTTTAACACCCTAGCATCCCTCGAGGGTTTGTCTATTATGATTCAAAGCCTTATGCTAAAAACAGAGCTCTAATAAGTGAAATTTCAGACATCAGTATATAAATGGATAACAGTAGGGCCTCACCTTTCTAGATTCATTTTGGGAAATTGCTATAACTGTCCATGTGTAATACCGTACACCCCATGCTGGTCGCCCTGCCAACAGACTTAGAAGTCAGTGCTCTGAAAAAGTCATTGTGCTTCATTGTGACAAACACAGCATCAGGCAAACTTTGGTGGAGGGGACCCATTAGGAGTTACCTCTTTAGTAGAAAATATTGATGCAACAATCAAGAAGGTCACAGCATGGGTAAGTCACCATGTTTTGAGTCTTTCATTTTCCGTAATTCATTTTCCGTAATTAAAGTGAACATATTATCGGAAGGTTTAGAAAGCCCACTCAAAGTTATTCACAGTAGCTGCAATTAGGAAATTGGAATGCCAGCGAAAGACATTCGACAGAACGAAATGAGACTGATCAAGCGTATAAGTACAGTCCCCTTAGAAAATGGCCAAATTAAGGATATGGACTCTCTTTGACCTTTGCCATACCTCTTTCACACTCTTTCCATGTCCTGAGCTTTCACTGTATGTTTGTCCTTTGGCTCAAGTGGTTCCTTGCTACAAATGTAATGTTTAGAGCTACCTGTATTAATTTTTTTTAGTGAAGCCAATTTCACCCATCTCTGACTCTCATTTCTCCTCCAAACATGTTTCTCAGGTTACCTGAGACTGTTTTTGAAGGTTGAATGATATTGTTTAATTTCGAAGATCATTTCCCCTGGGGCTAATGTCTGAATTCTTAGACGTGTTCATTAATTTACTCTCCCCAGTGATGTATCTTAAGCTTAGTTAAAAATGCAATTAGGGCTTCCCTGGTGGCGCAGTGGTTGAGAGTCTGCCTGCCGATGCAGGAGACACGGGTTCGTGCCCCGGTCCGAGAAGATCCCACATGCCACGGAGTGGCTGGGCCCGTGAGCCATGGCCGCTGAGCCTGCGCGTCCGGAGCCTGTGCTCCTCAACGGGAGAGGCCACAACAGTGAGAGGCCCGTGTACCGCAAAAAAAAAAAAAAAAAAAGAAAGCGATTAGAATCGCACAAGTTGCGCCCACGTGGGCGACCACACGGAGTCTTCAGTAGCTAGGATTTGTTTCTCCCCTAGTGTTTTATTATACTGCCATTTAGGACAGAGAGTGAGACTTGAAATCAGGAGGAGGAAGAGAAATTCCCACCGTTAGACTTCTGTTTCCTGGAAAAAATTTAGTTGCACTAGTCAGGGAATCACAGTTATTTCCATAACTAGCTCCTTTAGAGTTTAGACCTGTTGTTCTCAACTGGGGGTGATTCTGCCAGCCCCCCACCTCCCAGAGGACATTTGGCAATGTCTGGAGACATTTTTGGTTGTCATGACTGACGTGGGGAGGGAGGTGTGCTACTGGCACCTGGTGGGTAGAGGCCAGGGATGCTGCAAAACATTCTACGGTGCTCAGTACCACAACAAGAATTATCCAGTCCAAAGTATTCATAGGCCCAACGCTGAAAAATTGATTTAGCCAAACCAAGTGGATACTAGACAATAGATATATGCTAAATAGAGAGGAAATGTATTTTACTACTGTTCAGGAGCCTTTTGTGTCTCTCCCTTGGCTTCAGTTTGTAATGCTATGACGCGTGGGTCTGCTTTTCCAGCTCTGTGCTTCCAAAACAGTGTTTTGGGATAAGGGCTGCAGTCTTTTTTTTTTTTTTTTTTTGAATTTTCCCATTGAGTGCATATTTAATGGATACTCTTTTTTGTGTGTGTGCCAGGCACTGGGCTAGGTAATGGGGCTACAGCAATGTCCAAGTCTTGTTGGGTCTTTCCCTCCCTGGAGCAGAAATCTGAGAGTGAACATTGAGGTCAATCTCATGATACAGGGCTCAGTGTACAAACACGTAAAAATGACAAAAGGTTACAATCGTGTAAAGATGACAGAAGGTCATAAGGAAGACGTTTGTGGGGGAAGATTATAGGTGGGGTGTTTCAGTGTAACATGTGTGAGCTGTTTGCTTCTTTAGCTGTTCCCTGTCTCCTTACTGGCTCAATCTTGACTTTGGCTTTTCCTCTTTTTTTCCCATCACCAAAATTCTCTCCTCCTTTCTCTTTTCCCCTTTTAACTCAAACTTTCTGAATATGTACCCCTTCCTTCACAAACACAATAAAAACACAAATAAAAACGCCAGCAATCCAAATTTAAAGATCACACCCAATGTAAACCTTAAACTTAATTTTTCTTCATTAAAGATACTTTTTTTGTGTGTTTATCCATGTCTGTGTTTCCTGTCCTTTAATACTGTGTATTATTTTGGGCCAGAATATGTGCTGGCCCAGATTCTTAACTTCTTTTTACTGCTTGTCCGAAAACAAATCAAAACCCTAGATGGGTTGACAAATATTTTTATGTTATATAAGGAGAGAGTGGGAGAAAGATTATATACATTAGATCTTTGAGCCATACCAAAGTCTCTGTTATACATTTCTTTTAGTTCTTTTGACTCTATTCAACCAAAATAAAATTATCAGTGTATGTATATATATATATATATATATATATATATATATATATACATAAATATACATACACACTGTATGTATATATATACACACACACATATATATACATACCACACATATGTACATGCATATATACACACATATACATAATACATATGTATACATATATGGCATATATATAAAAGAATATTTATTGCAAAGCAAAAACAAAAGAATAAAATCCTGGAAACCATCAAATATCCACCAATAAAGGAAAGCATACATAAAGTATGGTATATCCATATTATGGAATGTTATACAGCTATTAAGAAGAATGAGTCAGTCTACGTGAACTGACTGGAAAGATGTTGATAATATAGCCTTAGTAGGATGGTATGATCTCAAGAAAGAAGAGACTTCTTTATGTACCTGTGTAATATAAAACACACAATTAACATATACATGCATTTGCATAAAAATAGAGAAAGTGTGGAAGGATGAATACAAATTTTTACTCTTGGTTACCTCAGAAGAATAGGTTAGCAAGGGGATTGGCTCATTAAGAATATATATCAGTTTTGTAATTAAAGAAAAAGTAGAAAATTTTACTGAAAAAAATTTAATACCATTATGTCCATTGAACTCTTCATAGGATAGTCCAAAAGGAACAAACTTGCATGTAAATCCCAACTGGCCTTGAATGCCAAAGTGCCTTTTTAGAGGCTCATGAGGCCAAGAAAATATTCACACAACTGTAAAAAGTCAATCACCGGGAGAACGAGTGAGCTAAAGAGAGTGGGGATGAGACAGCAAGAGCCCTGATACTGCTGTTCAGACTCACATATCTCATGGATGGGGAGAAGCTCCACTCCATCACTCAGGCTATTCACAGGTGTCATTTGAAAGATTTTGGCATTTGACAATTTGCACATATCTCTTCAAGATAAAGAGGGTGCCGTGTGTGGTTGATAAGGTGGGTTTTTTGAGTCAGACTGCTTCACTTTCATTCCCGATCTAGCTATTTCCTAGGTATGAAAATTAACCTAATTGTGCTGTGGTCCTTTATTTGTGAAATAAAGATAAATAAGAGTCTTTACTTCACTGGATCATCGTTGGCCCATAATGAATGTTCTGACTTGGAGGGGGTGGCAGTGGGAGCAGTGAAGGGCAGATACTTTAAAATCCAGAGAAATCAGTGGGGTCACAGGAGGTGGTACCCACCTTGGATTGGAGATGCATGGGGGCAGGGTCAATATCATTACACTTTACCAGTTCTAATGTGTCTCCCACCTTCTTGTTTTGCAGACCACCATTCTCAGCACATTGGCTAGTGAGAAGTCCTTATCTGACTGCAAAAAGGTAAGTCAGCCTCCAGGAATTGCAGCCTGCTGTCAGAGTAATAAAAAGCTTCAGAATTAATGACATTCGGTTGAAAAAGCTATGGTATCAATGAGAATATTCTGCTGACATATTGTAGTCTTCTTTCCTCAGAGATGGAAATTTGAATGGTTCTCTTTAAGGCTGTGGAAACCTCTGTTATTGTTTGACAGCTTTTTCTTCTAAAGAAGCTCTGTTTCCACATATTTCTATCTTGCTATTATCTGATATTTTATTCTGCAAGGTGAGCATCAAGGGAGTTCAGGGCAAGCTGCATTGCAGGCATCTCTATCTTTGTTTGCAAATTTAAATCTAATAAACCTAAACCCAATACAATATAAAAATGATTTCATATTTGGAAAGCTGATCATATAGCATAAAAATCTGGTTTGGATTCACCAGAGTCAAGTTTGAGAAGCTGTCATGCTTTGCAAAAGGATTAGCCTCGCTGGCATCTGATGGAAGCCATCCTGTAATGGATCATGTCTGAGGACTGCCTGCTAGAGCAGCAGCAGCGTGTCTAATTCCTGGCCTTCGCAGTCCAGGGGGCACTTTTATCTGCCTCTTTAATCTCGGGTTTAACTAGATCTTCTCCTTCTGGAGGGGAAAGAAGCGATTTCACAGTCTGAAAACTCAAATAAATTCTTTGATGCTATCTATTGATATGGAAAACCAGGTGCATAAAGAGTTGACCTGTGCCTGATATATTAGTTACTTGGCATTTCTAAGGATTTGATACCATGACATTGTTTGCTGGGCTGTTTCCGTTTCTGAATTTGCTTGATATGGAAATAGGTAGAGGGGGAACTTCATCTTTAAAGGTGGTGTGAGGGCCCACTGTTCTGAATGCCATCGTTTCATTATCTTGATCGTTTTTTTATTGCCTGTTAAGTCTCCATCTTGATTGAGTTCTGCTGTGTTTGTCTTGCTCTCAGCTCCCTGAGAGCAAAGTCCACGTGGAATTCTTAAAATTATAGAGCTTAGAGAACAAAAGGACTTTAGGGGTTCTCTAGTCTCCCCCTTTTCCCACAGTGGGACTGCCATCGATATAATTTATAAATGGACCTCTAGCCTCCACTTGAATATTCTACTCACGGGGAACTTAATGACCCTACCTGTTCACTAGTGAGACAAAGGATTAGAGAGTTAGTTCTTCATTTTACTGAGCCAGTATCTGCCTCCTTTTGATTTCTGCCTACCGATTTAAGTGTGAAGCCATTTATTATGCTTTCTTCTGAATCTTCTCCCCACCCTATTGCAGGGCTATTTATTTTTCTTCTTTATTTCTAATAGGACATTGAGAATGATTGATTTCCAAAAGCATGGCTGCTGGGAGCTGGCTGTCTGGTTTCAAAAAATGGCTCTGCCACTTGTTGATTACGTGACTTTGGGTTGGTGATATAACCTATTTGTGCCTCACTTTTACCATCTGTAGAATGGCGATAATAGTTGTACATACCTCATGAGGTAGATGGTACGTACCTCATGAGGTAGATGAGTTAACATATATAAAGTGCTTAGAACAGTACCCAACACATAGAAATGCTATATTAGCTATTATTATTATGGCTTCTAGACCAGGTTATCCTTTTCTGGGGGGGCATAGTTTTTGTAACCAAAGTCAAGAATTGTGCTTTTTTCCTCTTCATTCAGCAAGCTGTGTTTACAAACTTTGTGTATGGCAGGCACAGCAGAAGACATGGTCTATAATGAAAGGATAAGCTGTAGGCATTCTTGAGTGCAG
The DNA here is from genome assembly GCF_964341445.2 of Mesoplodon mirus. NCBI lineage: Eukaryota > Metazoa > Chordata > Mammalia > Artiodactyla > Ziphiidae > Mesoplodon > Mesoplodon mirus. The sequence continues at coordinate 41,249,991 of NC_138977.1, forward strand.
CACATTCTACTCATACACTATAAGATGGCAGAAGTTTCTATTTAAAAGCCATACCCTTCTGTTGACCACGTGAAGCTTAATGTCCTTCCATGAGCCCTTAAGAGATTTTTACCTGAGCTGGTATTAAAACATGAATCTCTTTTATATTTATGTAAATTATTCTTTTAGTATGGATGCAGGCCATTATGTTTATTTTTATTCATTTAAAAATTTTTGATCAATTAAGATAATTTAGGGCTTCCCTGGTGGCCCAGTGGTTAAGAATCCGCCTGATAATGCAGGGGACACAGGTTCGAGCCCTGGTCCAGGAAGATCCCACATGCTGTGGAGCAATTAAGCCTGTGCACCACAACCACTGAGCCTGAGGAAGAAAAGATAGAACTCACGTAGGTAAGAATTATGGAAGCAGGGAGCCAGAATGGGGACATGCCCCTACATGACTCTGGTCAATTCATCTACTTTATTTTCTGTTTTTGTTTGGGGAGGGGGGATGATTATTCAACCAGCTTTGAGTCTGCACAGCTATACTATTTCAACAGGATGGAATCTACAGTTATCCCCCCTCATATTTTGCTTAGATATTGCCATTCACATGATCAGCAATCTTCGGGCAATCTTGCCTGTACAAATAAGGTCTTTTTTAAAGAAAATCACTCTCAAATCTGTCCCAAGTATTCATGATCTCTTCTGAGGCCCAGATATGTGTTGCTGACTAACTAGTAAGCAGATCTTGTCCACATATTCTCTCCCATCCTGACCTTTCTTTTTCTTCTCTTATATTCACCACTTCAGTTAATGGCTTCACCATTCCAAACTAGAAACCTTGGTGTCATCCAGGACTCCTCCCTTTCCTTTCCTTCCCACATGCAACTAGCTATCAAATCCCATCAACTCCATCTTGAAATGTTTCTAGAATCTCTCCATCATCTCTTTCCTTGCTTCCTCATCCATCCTTTGAAAGGTTGTAACAACTCCCTGCTCGCTCTTTCCTTATACCAAGTTTTCCCTTCTCCACTCCATTTTCCAAAACACTGCCAGGGTTACTTTCCAGAAGACAAGCAAGAAACACAGCCGTGTGTGTCAAACCCTTGCTTAAAAACATCTAAGGGATTTTAGTTTTTCTTCAAAATAGCCCCCAAACTCTGAATCACTTGGTCAGTCATTCCTGTTATCTTTAGCCGCATCCCCTGATGTTTTTCTAGGTGCTGGGGTCTGGAGGCCTGGAGCAGACTGCTAGAATGCCCTTCTGCCCTCTCGTATGCTTGGAAAACTTACTCTTCTGTGGAGGGACCCCTCTCTTTGTCACTTTCTTTTCAAGCATTTTTAAAAGACTTTTCTTGGTTTCTCCAGGAAGGATGAGTGGCTTTACCTCCTTGCTGGGTTCATAACATTTTGTACCGACTCCAAGTATAACCTAACAACAACCACACAACTTGTCAAATGTTTACCATGTTCGCAGCCCTGTGAGAAGTGCTTTGCATGGATTATCTCATTTGATTTTTATAATGGCCCTCACAGGTAGGTAATAGTATTACCGCCACTGACAGGTGAAGAACTTGCTGGAGGAAACTCCAGTAGAAGTTGTTGCAGTCAGGTTGGGAATCCAGGCTCTCTGACCTCAGAGTCATTGCTTTCAGTGTTTGTCACCTCCTCTGCTATTGGATTCTAAATCCTTATTTATGGGTCCAGCTTCCCCCTAAACTATCAGCTCTTAGAGGGGAGGAACCATGACTGATTCTGTTAGGAATAATAAAAAATACCCCACGAGTAGTAAGATCTCAATAAAGGTCTATTTAATGCCTGGATTTGCTACATACATGGTTGTCCCTTAGCATAATATTATTATGGGGCCATTTTGTTCTAAAAAGTGTTTGTTTATTTCCCTTTTCATTGGAGTTGAGAAAAGAATATTTTATATTCAGTGTTCACTATAAAGGTAATTTCTACATTAAAATAAGCTGTTAATGGATAGCTGATGGGGACTGAAATATTTAGCTTAGCCAAAGATAACAAATATTCTAAGCCTTACTTCCTACCTTATACAGTTGTAAGAACCCTATTCTTATTTTCAGCCAAAGACCAATTCAGTCCATAATTTGGAAAACCTAAAAACATCTAGGTAATATACATAAATTCATTCATTCATTCATAAGTATTTATTGAGTACCTCCTATTGCAAAGCAGTTGTTATTGCTAACATGTTATAGAGGAAAAACGAATATGCCAAGACATGAGATGACTTGCTCTAGGGCACATATTAAACTCAAGGCAGACTCTTAGAGGAAAGGCCTAATTCAGCTCTTCTGATTTTCTCTCTCTAAAACCACTTCACCTCACAGTTTTTAACTAGAGTTGACACATGGAGGGTATGTATTGGGTGGCGAGCTACAGGGAATGATCCTCAAGTGTGCTTAATGATGTCTCCTGCCACCTGTTTTATGTTCATGGATATTTATATTTTTGTGTCTTGATTCTTCTCCATCTCTCAGTGCAAGATACTTGGACCCAGATGTGTTTGACTCAGCAGGTTTTGTGTGGGGACATTCTGACCTAGCACTATTGAACTTCCAGCATTTTAATTGGAAGTTATATGTAAAACAGATATCCTTACCCCTTCTCCAAGGTTCCTCACTCTGACCCTGCCCCCCACCCCTGGGGCACAGGTCAGAGATAGGCAACAGGTGACAGATAGGTAATGGTGATGGATGGGGTGAAGGTCAGGGATAAGATGAATCCCAGAGATGGGTCAAAGGTTAGAAATTTCCATTTCACAAATTACTTGGAAGTGAAAAGCAGTGGTTTTCCAGTTTGACATCAAAATGCCCTACCTTATCCTGCTGTAAATTCCATCTACATATGGTAACCTAGACTCCCAACCATATAATAGTAGTCACATAAATAGGTTTCTCAGGTTGGAGAGTTTATTTTAAAAATTCAGCTGTCATTTGATGGTTTATTGTACCTTGTGTGTGTGCGTGTGTGTGTGTGGTGGGCTCCATTTATCTCTCTGTATGTCTCTCTCTGTCCTCTCTCCTTGGACTTCTGATATCTTAACCCATATAAATGACAACCTTTAAAAAAATAGTACATTTAGGAAATGTATCCTTATCATGTTAAAAGATATTGGTTTGGGGAATATGTGCGAACCTAAAGGAAATCCGTCTGTTGATGGTGGTAATTTGTGGGAGTATTTGTGACTGTGTTGACTGTGCTTTTCTTCCATCTGACCGTTTGCTTTGACTCGGTCTCTCCACTGTTACCAATGATGTATGAGTATGCAGAACATGTGCTTATGTAACTGCTTAGCCCACTGGTTGATGTTTTAATTTTTAATAGACATAGGCTGTGCTTCACTCACATAGGCAAGGTAATTTTCCTTCAGGAAGAGGTGATTAAAATAGATAATGTAATGGGCTTTTGGAAGTTTTTCATCCATGTTGATGAATGGGTCTCTGTGTAAACACAGCCCAAGATTGTAATATCAGTGGTTAAGATGTTTACTTACAGTTGGTTCCTCAGCCTTTGAGAGTATATTATATCTGGCTTCCTCTTTTAAAGACCAAGACTTAATGTCTAGACGGCGTTCACTGACCTCCACAGCCGGCTGGGCAGATTCCCATGACTCTTGGCCTCTTGGCAGAATTTCCAGGCTGGTAGGTCATGGTTGCTTCTTCCCATGCCCTGAGAAAGGGCACAAAGACCAAATCAACCCTGTCAGCATCAAGGAAAATTTTCAGTTCCCCCTGAGAAAGACAGCATCCCATGTTCTGGAACAGTCACAGTGAAGGGTATCATTTCAAGTACATTTAAATGCTGTTTACTTTTTAAATAGTTGTTTTGGAAGCTACGAAGGTTCGTTTTTGGCAGAGTGCTGTTTTGCTGACTTGCCGTAGGGCTCTCTGCTGGATAAAGGATGATACATACATATTTGCAGAGTTCTATCCTTTTTATTGTATGTGCCAACACAGGCCATCAATTTATAGGAAGGAAAGTTGTATTGCTTTAAACAGACAGCCCCTCCCCACCTTCCTCCCACTTCTCCTCTCACTTCCCCAGCAGAGAATGGGCTCAGTGTTCATTTGCAATATTTGGGATAAGGATGGGTGACTCTGGATTCCATACACTCTCCTTTCAACTCTTCCTGGTTGGTTTTGGTTCTTATTGTTGCATTTTCCCATCCTACTCTCCTGAGAGGCGGTATGGTGCAGGGTTAAGAGCACAGACTCTGGAGACCAATGTCTGTGACTGGAGTCCCAGCTCCACCACCCATGAGCTCTACAACTTTGCCCAAGTCACTCAGCCTCTCTGTGCCTCACTTGTGTCATATATAAAATGAGGCAAATAATGGCATCAACCTGTGGAATTGAGGTAAGGATTGAATAGGTGGATCCACATAAATTCTTAGAACAGTGTCTCAGTAAGAGATGTTCATTATTATTCCATCCCTTTGCTTGCAGAGAATAATTTGAGCTTTGGTATTTTGAATTCCACTTTATCTTTTTGCTCTAAAAGACCAACAATATTAAGGAAAGTACATCAATAGACTCGGGCTAACGTCAGCATTTGGAAAAAATGTAAACAGTAATTACATTGGAGAAGTACCCTCATATGGGCCTCTAATTCTTGTTTACTGTAATTCTTAATTAGAATGCACTCAAGTTCAATATTGTTATGAGTTCCAGCTCTGCAGAAGCAAATAACTTCTTAATTAATGAAAGATACAGGCTTCTTAATTGTACAGTGAATATACTTTTCTGTATCTCTAGCACCTGACACAGTTTTGAGCACATAGTAGACATTTAATAATGCTTGTTAATTCATAAGCTTGGCTTGGTATTATTCTTCCCAAAGCCTCCAGGAGAAGGCTTGAAATGGAAAAGAAAGGAAGAGGAAGAATCTACTCTTTGTAGATGGGCTTGTGGCTTTTCTCTTCATTGAAAGGGTTTGGGTTGGTGACTATGAAAAAGTGCTGTGGAAATGTTGGACTTCCTTGCTTTCAGTGTAGTAGCCATGGAGATAATTGAAAAGAGTGAACATTGGTGATTCCTCCATAGTATTAACATTTTATATCCCTAGCCTAGGAATTTTTTGTCTTGACCTTATGATCTTGAAATTTTCAAAAGAAAGATACATATTCCCAAGGTCAAACCAAGTAGTCATAGTTCACTTGGTTTGGGATTAAAATTGGTTGTGGGAAATAGTCTTAGGACCAGATGAAATTCATTGCCTGTTTTTGTGTATGTCCTACCTTAAGCAAGAATCAAAGAATAAATTATAATCATTTTTTGGATGAGGTATAATTTACAGCAAATAAAATGTACTGATAAGTTTACAGTTTAATAACTATTATTTTTTTAAATTTAAAAACAGAATCCCATCAGTAGCATTACCTTATGCCTTTTGGGGTGTGGGCATTTTCATGAATTGAGCCTTACTGCTAAGAACAGCACCGATGATGCCAGAGCACACACATTATTCTCTTCCAGCAGCTGCTGTAATTGTCACCATCATTTCAGGATAAACAGCACATTTAGACCCATAGATTGTATAATAGAGTCATTGTCTGCAACAGTAACACTGCTAATAGGAAGAAAGGTAGTTAAGGGCAAATGTCGTGAATTATGTTGGTCTAATCCCTTTTGAGCTGTAATTATCCCTCTGTATCTGCATTTGACCAAGTTTCAAGAATATGACCTTCGGCGTCTGTGGTTCATGCATAACTGCTCATGTAATATACGTTTTAGGATATATTTGAAACAGTAATAACTAGCAGCAGCCTCCCCACCACACACACCTACACCACCTGAAAAAAACTATTTTGAGCTTCCAAAAAACCCTGAATTTTTGTCACAGCAATTCCAATTCGTTTAATGGGATGGCAGAAATAAAGGGATGTTGACTAATCTTGCAAATTATACATGCAAAAGGGCATTTAAGAATTGTTTTATATGTATGTGTGTGTATATATATATGTATATATATATGCACAACATATATATTGTTTTATATGTGTGTGTATATATATATAGGCATTGTTTTATATGTATGTGTGTGTGTATATATATATATGTGCATTGTTTTATATGTATGTGTGTATATATATGCATTTTTATATGTATATGTGTGTGTATATATATGCATTTTTTGTGTGTGTATATATATATGCATTGTTTTATATGTATGTGTGTGTGTACATATATATGCATTGTTTTATATGTATGTGTGTGTATATATATATATATGCATTGTTTTATATGTATGTGTGTGAATGTGTGTGTGTGTGTATATATATATATATATATATATATATATATATATATATATATAAATATATGCATTTTTTGTGGGGAGGAGATAAATGTCAAAAAAACCTACACTGTTCAGCTCTATCATCACTAGCTTGATTTCACTAGTTTCTTTATCAAGTACTAAAGATATTAAGGTGAGCTTTTGGCTGTAAATTGTGTTTCCCTTTTCATTCTAGAGAGTCTCCTTTTGGGCTACTGTATTGCTGAGTCTCAAGGGCACTGTGACAGCTTTCTCTCTTTCTTCTTTTTACCCATTTTGTTTTTGGATTATCCAGACTCTTACATAATCAGGATTGGACTATAGTTATTTAAACAGGACTGTGTGCTTACACACACATATACACATTTAATTTTACGTAATATGCTCTGAGAGATGAGCTTTCATAGAGATATTTACCTTGTTTTCTGAGTCTACAGCACAGTGTGCTGGAGGTGAAAAGAAGCAGAAAAAAAGAAAGATGAATCAATAAGAAGAATGGAGCAGAGTTTGTGTAAACTGGACCTCTACACTGGCTTACAGCTCTTTTTAGAAAAGTGGAGTAGTCAGAATACTTAATTTGCCTCAATTAAGAGTGATCATTCTCGCTATTGTTGCTCAAAATGGGACCAAGTCACTCTACAATCAAGCTAATTGTAACCTCTGATTTAGCGGCTTAGCTCTGTGCTTTGCTTTTGTTTTCATAAGTGATCTGTACAGCCCAAATAATCCCTCCCCACCTCCGCCCATGTTGATTGTTTTTCTTAATTGTTTTAATTCCACACTTAGAGGATTGCTATAATCTTCTGAAGCCACTGCTCAAGCCAACCACTAAAGAAGACAGCTGTGGTAATGATGAGAGCAGAGTGCTCAGATAAGCAGCCAGTGTGGTGGCTGCATTGTGAGGTCCAGAACCAGCCCTGAGACACTGCTCTAAGAATTTTATGTGGATCCACATATTCAATCCTTACATCAATTCTATAAATTGATACCATTATTGGGCTTCCCTGGTGGCACAGTGGTTAAGAATCCGCCTGCCAATGAAGGGGACATGGGTTTGAGCCCTGGTCTAGGAAGATCCCCACATGCCGCGGAGCAACTGAGCCCGTGTGCCACAACTACTGAAGCCCGTGCTCCTAGAGCCCGTGCACCGCAACATAGAGTAGCCCCCGCTCGCCACAACAAGAGAAAGCCCATGCACAGCAACGAAGACCCAATGCAGCCAAAAATAAATGATAATAAATAAAATAAATATTTTTAAAAATTATTATTTATTGATACCATTATTTATCTCATTTTATATGTGAGACAAGTGAGGCACAGAGAGGCTGAGTGACTTGGGCAAAGTTGTAGAACTCACAGGTGGTGGAGCTGGGACTCATCACAAACACTGGTCTCCAGAGTCTGTGCTCTTAACCCTACACCATACTGCCTCTCAGGAGAGCAGGGATGGGTAAATGCAACAATAAAAACCCAAACAAACCAATAAGAGCTGAAAGGAGAGTGCATGGAATCCAGAACCGAATATTGCAAATGAATGCTAAGAGCTCTTTCTTTGTTGGGCAGTGTGAGGAAGGGGAGAGGAGGAGAGGGAGGGAGGGTGGATGGGCTCCGCTCCTCCCCCGTGTTCAACAGTGATTCAGCTGTATCAGTGTATCAGCATCTTCTCAGTGACCACCCTATTCAAGATTGTAACCTGCTCCTGCCCCAAGAATTTCCAAGTCACCTATGTTTTCATTTCACATTCTAAGATACTATGTAATTCATTTTTCCTGTATCGCTTATTACCCATCTCCTGACAATAGAATAAATTACAAGATGACAGGGATATTTGGATCTGTTTTATTCATGGATATTAACTGCGACTTGAACATAGTAGCTCCTCAAAAATACATGTTAAATGGATTACTAGGACTACTATTACCACCACCACTATCCTTAGTCATAGCAAGTAATGGCCATAGAGTTTTAGAACTGGAAGCCATCAGAGATCATCTCTAGTACAGCTCCTCCTTTTGTCAAGGCAGAGACTACTGAGTCATGTCCTGGGTCAGGGGCTGGAGGATGGTCTCAAAGACTTGCCTGCACCATGAAATGAGCGGGATAATTCTCCAGTTTAAAGTGGATAGCACTTTAAATATTGTCTTGGGAGATCATGCACTCTGTCTTGCTCTGGGGTTGAGCCTAAATTTAATGATCTTTAAAACCACAGACCATAAAGCCTTGTGGGACTGCCTAGATATATTGAAAAAAAAATGGTGCTGCTGGTGTGGAATTGTAAGATAAGCAGAGAACCTAGTAAATGACTCAGTAGGAGTTTTCCCCAAGGGAGGGATAAAGAAAAGAGTGTACTGTTTTTTGGCAATGGAAACTGACACTTAACATGATTATTGCAACTCTAGACACTTGGCTTTTCCCACTGGGGAGATCAAAAGTGATAAAAGCAGAGCTGCTCTTCCAAAGCTGAACCTTCATGAGCTCCAGTCTCCAACTGAGGTGTCAAAATGGCCAATATCCCTGGCAAGAAGAGTGTTTTAATTAGTTAGAGCCATGAGCTGGCAGCTTGCCACAAAAGTGCCTGACCACAGTTGCCTGTGAAAAGAAGTGCAGAGGGCCCCTGCCAGTGACTTGTTGATCCCCCAGGAGCATCCACCTGTCTCCATGGGAAAGACAGGTGTCGTGTCCTCCTGATGAGGGATCTGTTTCCCCTTCATGTTCTTTGGAGAGAGGTTTCTGGCAGAGTCTTTCCTCTCACATAGTTCTAAAGGTGGGAAAAAGATGAAAAGGAAATTGCTGTTCTCCAAGTATGGAGAGCCACAAAGGTCAATATCTGGAGCAAGCAGAAGATGTCCAAGGAAAGGTTGCACTTCTAGCTGAATCAGAGCTTATCATCTTGCATTAACTCTGGAAATCCCAAGGTTATTTAAGTAGGGTGAAGTCTTGAGGCTCTATAGTGTCAATGAGTGATCTGGCATTTTGAGGCACGACCCCTGTGATCTCTTAAGGGACTTGGGGACTCAGTTGTCAAAAGCAGCATTGCCAGGTGTCTCAGTGGGAGCACACGCCCTTGTTCTGCTTCCATGCAGCACCTTCTGCTCCTGTTGCTACAGGGGATGCCCTTTTGAAGATGGGTTTCTGTTTACTTAGAAAAGCGAGAGATGTGCTGGAGGACAGAGCTGTGCTCACCTCACCTTGCAGAGACTTGTTGAGGTAGAAGTCATATGATTGTAATGAAGATCAGTGATACACCTTCGGGTCCTGATCTGCCCAGAGCACCTGGCTCCCTTCCTATCATTTGATTCCTGGGCCATTTTTAATCTTGGTGGGGGCAATGCTTTCTGTGACCATTTCCTCAGTGCTCCTCTCAGCTCTCTAAAGTATTTCAAGATATCTTTTAAGCCTCTAAAGAACAAGATAATTTACTTTCACACAACAAATAGAGTTATTATAGATTTACTGGTCACATAGGCTATGTAATATGTAGAATATTTATTTATTTTTCAACATCTTTATTGGAGTATAACTTCTTTATAATGGTGTGTTATTTTCTGCTGTATAACAAACTGAATCAGCTATACATATACATATATCCCCATATCTCCTCCCTCTTGCATCTCCCTCCCACCCTCCCTATCCCACCCCTCAGGGTGGTCACAAAGCACCGAGCTGATCTTACTGTGCTATGCAGCTGCTTCCCACTAGCTATCTATTTTACATTTGGTAGTGTATATATGTCACTGCTACTCTCTCACTTCATCCCAGCTTACCCTTCCCCCTCCTCATGTCCTCAAGTCCATTCTCAACTTCTAAGTCTTTATTCCTGTCCTGCCCATAGGTTCTTCAGAAGCTTTTTTTTTTTTTTTAGATTCCATATATATGTGTTACCATATGGTATTTGGTTTTCTTTCTGACTTCATTTTGTATGACAGACGCTAGGTCCATCCACCTCACTACAAAAAACTCAATTTTGTTTCTTTTTATGGCTGAGTAATATTCCATTGTATATATGTGCCACGTCTTCCTTGTCCATTCATCTGTTGATGGACACTTCGGTTGCTTCCATGTCCTGACTACTGTAAATAGAGCTGCAATGAACATTGGGGTGCATGTGTCCTTTTGAATTATGGTTTTATCAGGGTATATGTCCAGTAGTGGAATTGCTGGGTCGTATGGTAGTTCTATTTTTAGTTTTTTAAGGAACCTTCATACTGTTCTTCATAGTGGTTCCACCAACTTACATTCCCACCAACAGTGCAAGAGGGTTACTTTTTTTCCACACCCTCTCCAGCATTTATTGTTTGTAGATTGTTTGATGTTGGCCATTCTGACTGGTGTGAGGTGATACCTCATTGTAGTTTTGATTTGCATTTCTCTAATGATTAATGATGTTGAGCATTCTTTCATGTGTTTCTTGGTAATCTGTATATCTTCTTTGGAGAAATGTCTATTTAGGTCTTCTGCCCATTTTTGGATTGGGTTGTTTGTGTTTTTGATACTGAGCTGCATGTGCTACTTGTATATTTTGGAGATGAATCCTTTGTCAGTTACTTTGTTTGCAAATACTTTCTCCCATTCTGAGGGTTGTCTTTTCATCTTGTTTATGGTTTCCTTTGCTGTGCAAAAACTTTTAAGTTTCATTAATTCCCTTTGTTTATTCTTGTTTTTATTTCCATTTCTCTATGAGGTGGGTCTAAAAGGATCTTGCTGTGACTTATGTCATGGGGTTTTCTGCCTCTGTTTTCCTCTAAGAGTTTTATAGTATCTGGACTTACATTTAGGTCTTTAATCCATTTTGATTATTTTTATTTTTGTGTATGGTGTTAAGGAGTGTTCTAATTTCATTCTTTTACATGTACCTGTCCAGTTTTCCCAGCACCACTTACTGAAGAGGCTGTCTTTTCTCCATTGTACATTCTTGCCTCCTTTATCAAAGATAAGGTGACCATATGTGCAAGGGCTTATCTCTGGACTTTCTATCCTGTTCCATTGATCTATATTTCTGTTTTTGTGACAGTGCCATACTGTCTAGATTACTGTAGCTTTGTAGTATAGCCTGAAGCCCAGGAGCCTGATTCCTCCAGCTCCGTTTTTGTTTCTCTAGATTGCTTTGGCTATTCGGGGTCTTTTGTGTTTCCATAAAAATTGTGAAATTTTTTTGTTCTAGTTCTGTGAAAAATGCCTTTGGTAGTTTGATAGGGATTGCACTGAATCTGTAGATTGCTTTGAGTAGTATAGTCATTTTCACAGTGTTGGTTCTGCCAATCCAAGAACATGGTATATCTCTCCATCTGTTGGTATCATCTTTAATTTCTTTCATCAGTGTCTTATAGTTTTCCGCATACAGGTCTTTTGTCTCCTTAGGTAAGTTTATTCCTAGGTATTTTATTCTTTTTCTTGCAGTGGTAAATGGGAGGGTTTCTTTAATTTTTCTTTCAGATTTTTCATCATTAGTGTATAGGAATGCAAGAGATTTCTGTGCATTAATTTTGTATCCTGCTACTTTACCAAATTCGTTGATTAGCTCTAGTAGTTTTCTGGTAGCATCTTTAGGATTCTCTATGTATAGTATCATGTCATCTGCAAACAGTGACAGCTTTACTTCTTTTCCAATTTGGATTCCTTTTATTTCTTTTTCTTCTCTGATTGCTGTGGCTAAAACTTCCAAAATTATGTTAAATAATAGTGGTGAGAGTGGGCAACCTTGTCTTGCCCCTGTTCTTAGAGGAAATGCTTTCAATTTTTCACCATTGAGAACGATGTTGGCTGTGGGTTTGTCATATATGGCTTTTATTACATTGAGGTAGGTTCCCTCTATGCCTACTATATGGAGGGGTTTTTTTTTATCATAAATGGGTGTTGAATTTTGTTGAAAGCTTTTCTGCACCTATTGAGATGATCATATGGATTTTCTCCTTCAATTTGCTAATAGGGTTTACCACATTGATTGATTTGTGTATATTGAAGAGTCCTTGCATTCCTGGGATAAACCCCACTTGATCATGGTATGTGAGCCTATTAATGTGCTGTTGAATTCTGTTTGCTACTATTTTGTTTAGGATTTTTGCATGTATGTTCATCAGTGATATTGGCCTGTAGTTTTCTTTTTTTATGACATCTTTGTCTGGTTTTGGTATCAAGGTGATGGTGGCCTCGTAGAATAAGTTTGGGAGTGTTCCTCCCTCTGCTATATTTTGGAAGAGTCTGAGAAGGATAGGTGTTAGCTCTTCTGTAAAAGTTTGAGAGAATTTGACTCTGAAGCCCTCTGGTCCTGGGTTTTTGTTTGTTGGAAGATTTTTAATCACAATTTCAATTTCAGTGCTTGTGATTGGTCTCTTTATATTTTCTATTTCTTCCTGGTTCAGTCTTGGCACGTTGTGCATTTCTAAGAATTTGTCCATTTTTTCCCAGTTGTCCATTTTATTGGCATATAGTTGCTTGTAGTAATCTCTCATGATCCTTTGTATTTCTGCAGTGACAGTTGTTACTTCTCCTTTTTCATTTCTAATTCTATTGACTTGAGTCTTTTCTCTTTTTTTCTTGATGACTCTGGCTAATGGTTTATCAATTTTGTTTATATTCTGGAGGAACCATCTTTTAGTTTTATTGATGTTTGGTATTGTTTCCTTCATTTCTTTTTCATTTGTTTCTGATCTGATTTTATGATTTCATTCCTTCTGCTAACTTTGGAGGTTTTTTGTTCTTCTTTGTCTAATTGCTTTAGGCATAATGTTAGGTCGTTTATTTGAGATGTTTCTTGTTTCTTGAGGTAGGATTATATTGCTATAAACTTTCCTCTCAGAACTGCTTTTGCTGCATCCTATAGGTTTTGGGTTGTTGTGTGTTCATTGTCATTTGTTTGTAGGTATGTTTTGATTGCCTCTTTGATTTCTGCAGTGATCTCTTGGTTATTTAGTAGTGCATTGTTTAGCCTCCATGTGTTTGTATTTTTTACAGTTATTTTCCTCTAATTGAAATCAAGTCTCATAGCATTGTGGTCAGAACAGATACTTGATACAATTTCAACTTTCTTAAATTTACCAAGTCTTGATTTGTGACCCAAGATATGATCTATCCAGTAGAATGTCCCATGAATACTTGAGAAGAAAGTGTATTCTGTTGTTTTTGGATGGAATGTCCTATAAATATCAATTAAGTCCATCTTGTTTAATGTGTTGTTCAAAGCTTGTGTTTCCTTGTTTATTTTGATTTTGGTTGATCTGTCCATTGGTGAAAGTGGGGTGTTAAAGTCCCCTACTATGATTTCCCCTTATATGGCTGCTAGCATTTGCCTTATGTACAGAAGTGCTCCTATGTTGTGTGCATAAATATTTACAATTGTTATATCTTCTTCTTGGATTGATCCCTTGATCATTATGTAGTGTCCATCTTTTTCTCTCCTAATATTCTTTATTTTAAAGTCTATTTTGTCTGATATGAGAACTGCTACTTCAGCTTTCTTTTGATCTCAAATTACATGGAATATCTTTTTCCATCCCCTCACTTTCAGTGTGTATGTGTCCTTAGGTCTGAAGTGGGTGTCTTGTAGACAGCATATATACAGGTCTTGTTTTTGTATCCTTTCAGCCCCTCTATGTCTTTTGGTTGGAGCATTTAATCCATTTACATTTAAGGTAATTATCGATATGTATGTTCCTATTACCATTTTCTTAATTGTTTTGGGTTTGTTATTTTAGGTCTTTTCCTTCTCTCATGTTTCCTGCCTAGAGAAGTTCCTTTAACATTTGTTTTAAAGCTGGTTTGGTGGTGCCGAATTCTCTTAACTTTTGCTTCTCTGTAAAGTTTTTAAGTTCTCCATCGAATCAGAATGAGATCCTTGCTGGGTAGAGTAATCTTGGTAGTAGGTTTTTACCTTTCATCACTCTCTTCACTCTCTTCTGGGTTGCAGAGTTTCTGCTGAAAGATCAGCTGTTAACCTTATGGGGATTCCCTTGTACCTTATTTGTTGCCTTTCCCTTGCTGCTTTTAATATTTGTTCTTTGAATTTAATTTTTGATAGTTTGATTAATATGTGTCTTGGCGTGTTTCTCCTTTGATTTATCCTGTATGGGACTCTCTGCACTTCCTGGACTTGACTGACCATTTCCTTTCCCATACGAGGGAAGTTTTCAGCTATAATCTCTTCAAATATTTTCTCAGTCCCTTTCTTTTTCTCTTTTTCTTCTGGCACCCCTATAATTCGAATATTGGTGTATTTAGTGTTGTCTCAGAGGTCTCTAAGACTGTCCTCAATTCTTTTCATTCTTGTTTCTTTCTTCTGCTCTGCAGTAGTTATTTCCACTCTTTTATCTTCCAGGTCACTTATCCGTTCTTCTGCCTCTGATATTCTGCTGTTGATTCCTTCTAGAGAATTTTTAATTTCATTTATTGTGTTGTTCATCATTGTTTGCTCTTTAGTTCTTCTAGGTTCCTGTTAAATGTTTCTTGTAATTTCTCCATTCTTTTTCCAAGATTTTGGATCATCTTTACTCTCATTACTCTGAATTCTTTTTCAGGTAGACTGCCTATTTCCTCTTCATTTGTTTGGTCTGGTGGGTTTTTACCTTACTCCTTCATCTGCTGTGTATTTCTCTGTCTTCTCATTTTGCTTAACTTACTGTGTTTGGGGTCTCCTTTTTTGCAGGCTGCGTGTTTGTAGTTCCCATTATTTTTGGTATCTGCTTCCAGTGGGTAAGGTTGGTTCAGTGGGTTGTGTAGGCTTCCTGGTGGAGGGGACTGGTGCCTGTGTTCTGGTGGATGAGGCTGGATCTTGTCTTTCTGGTGGGCAGGACTGCATCTGGTGGTATGTTTTGGGGTGTCCGTGAACTTAGTATGATTTTAGGCAGCCTCTCTGCTAATCGATGGGTTTTATTCCTGTCTTGCTAATTGTTAGGCATAGGGTGTTCAGCACTGTAGCTTGCTGGTCGTTGAGTTTAGCTGGGTCTTAACTTTGAGATGGAGATCTCTGGGAGAGCTTTCACTGTTTAATATTACATCGGGCCAGGAAGTCTCTCGTGGACCAATGTCCTGAACTCGGCTCTCCTACCTTAGAGGCTCAGGCTTGACACCTGGCTGGAGTATCAAGACCCTGTCAGCCACATGCCTGATAAGATAAGGGAGGAAAAATTGGAAAGAAAGGAAGAAAATAAACAAAATAAAATAAAATAAAATAAAGTTATTAAAATAGAAAACAATTATTTAAAATTAAAAAGTAATGAAAAAAAAGAGAGAAAGAAAGAAGAGAGCAACCAAACCAAAAAACAAATCCACCAATGATAACAAGCGTAAAAACTGTAGTAAAACAAAAAAAACAAAAAATGGACAATCAGAACCCTAGGACAAATGGCAAAAACTAAGCTATACAGACAAAAGCAGACAAAGAAGCATACACATACACACTCACAAAAAGAGAAAAAGGAAATATATATATATATATAAAGAAAAAAAAGGAGAGCAACCAAATCAATAAATCTACCAATGATAATAAGCTCTAAATACTAAACTAAGATAAACATAAAACCAGAAATAAATTAGATGCAGAAATCAAACCCCAAGTCTGCAGTTGCTCCCAAAGTCCACCACTTCAATTTGGGATGATTCGTTGTCTATTCAGGTATTCTACAGATGCAGGGTACATCAAGTTGATTGTGGAGATTTAATCTGGTGCTCCTGAGGCTGCTGGGATAGATTTCCCTTTCTCTTCTTTGTTCGCACAGCTCCTGGGGTTCAGCTTTGTATTTGGCCCCTCCTCTGTGTGTAGGTTGCCTGAGGGCGTCTGTTCCCTGTCCAGACAGGACGGGATTAAAGGAGCAGCTGATCCGGGGGCTCTGGCTCCTCAGGCCGGGGGAAGGGAGGGGTACAGAGTGGGGTGGAGCCTGTGGCAGCAGAGACCGGAGTGACGTTGCAACAACCTGAGGCGCGCTGTGTGTTCTCCTGGGGAAGTTGTCCCTGGATCACGGGACCCTGGCAGTAGCGGGCTGCACAGGCTCCCATGAGGGGAGGTGTGGATAATGACCTGTGCTTGAACACAGGCTTCTTGGTGGCTGCAGTAGCAGCCTTAGTGTTTCATGCCCATCTCAGGTGTTCACGCTGATAGCCGCAGCTCGCGCCCATTTCTGGAGCTCATTTAGGTGGCGCTCTTAATCTCCTCTCCTCGTGCACTGGGAAACAATGGTCTCTTGCCTCTTAGGCAGGTCCAGACTTTTTCCCGGACTCCATCCCAGCTAACTGTGGCACACTAGCCCCCTTGAGGCTGTGTTCACGCAGCCTACCTCAGTTCTCTCCCTGGGATCCAATCGAGGCCTGAGCCTCAGCTCCCAGCCCCCGCCTGCCCCGGCAGGTGAGCA
Source organism: Mesoplodon mirus (assembly GCF_964341445.2). Lineage (NCBI taxonomy): Eukaryota > Metazoa > Chordata > Mammalia > Artiodactyla > Ziphiidae > Mesoplodon > Mesoplodon mirus. The sequence continues at coordinate 41,266,619 of NC_138977.1, forward strand.
GACAAGCCTCTCGGGCTGGTGAGTGCTGGTTGGCACCAATCCTCTGTGCAAGAATCTCTCCACTTTGCCCTCCGCACCCCTGTTGCTGTGCTCTCCTCTGTGGCTCTGAAGCTTTCCCCCCACCCACCCCCTGTCTTCGCCAGTGAAGGGGCTTCCTAGTGTGTGGAAACTTTTCCTCCTTAGGTGCAGGTCCCGTCCCTATTCTTTTGTCTCTGTTTTTTCTTTTTTCTTTTGCACTACCCAGGTATGTAGGGAGTTCTTCCATTTTGGGAAGTCTGAGGTCTTCTGCCAGCGTTCAGTAGGTGTTCTGTAGGAGTTGTTCCACATGTAGATGTAATTTTCATGTATTTGTGGGGAGGAAGGTAATCTCCATCTTAATCCTCCGCCATCTTGAAGGTCCCCCCATATGTAGAATATTTACAGCATTGGGTAAATATCTGGAGCCAAACTGCTCTAATAAAATGGTACCTTATCACTCATTTGCTCTGTGATGCTCATCGTTACTGAAACCTCTCTTTGCCTCCATTTCTCCTCCCCTCCTTCTCCCCCACCTTTTTCTTCTTTTCTGGAGAAACCATCTGTACTTTAATAATTTAGAAAGGTCTGTCTCATTTATATTGCACAACTCAATAGCAGACTTCCATACTGTCCTCAACAACAGTTCAAAAAGCATTTTATGCAACCTCCGATGTCAGACTGAAATCCAGAGTTAACATGTGCTTTGTTTTCAAATTTGAAAAAAGACATAAATGCAAGATTAAAATACTCTATTACTGAGTGCCTGAGTTAGCAAATTGTTTTGGTCCAAAGGAGAAAATAAAACTTGGCAATATATGGATTTGTGTATGTTTTCCTTACCATCTCTTCTTAAAATCAACATTCTAAGCTACTTTAGTATTACTAATGATTTCACTTTGGGAGTGACCAACTAAGGATATAGTTATTAAAGCTTTGAAAGTAAATGTAAACCCTCAGACATACTGAAAATACCAAGGTGCAAATCAAGGTGAAAGGAGAAGTTGGGGAACATCATTATTTAGGGATCAAACAAAGCAATAGACCAAAATGGAGACAAAGCTCTCAAGCCTGTAGAGAGGGCCAGAGCATTTGAAGAAGCAGGGAAAAAAAGGGAAATCCATTGATGCAGGAATGTCATAGAGATGGAGAGGAAAGGGTATTGATCATGGGAGCCAGAGGATAAGTGCAGAAACTAACATTGAGCAGGAGAAACAGCACACCTGCAAAGAGAACATTTCAGTATGAATGGATTTGGGTGTGGCATCTCTTCATTCTTAAGATGGAAGTAATGATAGTACCCAGCTCATAGGGTTACTATCCAGCGATGATCTCAAGCCCAAAGTCCAGGACCTTGTGAGAGTCTCTACATCATTTCCAGATCTAGCTTCTCTTGATCTAGAGACAGATCTACCCACCCCCTCCATGGCAAATTATCTACTCCGCCCCGCACCACGCAACAGGCAGTAGTGGAACAGAAACGAGATAACCACATGCAGTCCTCCTTGCCGAAAGGGGGAATCCAGATACACATAACAGCTGCTGAGGCTACAATCCTAACATCTGTTCAGGCGCTGACTCTTGGGTAAGCCTCACTTCTGTTTGTAGGAGAAAATTCCCCAGGCCTCTGACTTTCCCTCTCAGAGGGTTTTCTTTTACTAGTGTCCTCCTTGACCACATGTGAAAATGGCATTAGGGACTGTGCCCTCCTTGGGGAAGGAGATACTTTCTCAGCCTTCTCCCTGCTTGTTGAATAGCCACAGTTCCTTTTCGTCCCAGGCTCTATAACTCACTAGAAAACTTAGTAGGCTTTTTCTTATCTGATTCCCAGTCAGCTCTATGTGCTTGTGGGCATGCCTACAATTCTTGTATGTATTTATGTTAATTTACATCCCCTGCCTTTTTTTCTTTTTATTGAAGTATAACTTACATATAGAAAAGGCACATATTTAAAGTACACCAGCACAAGCATTTTATATATTCTCACTACCCATATTGGGAGATAGAATTTTCCAGCACCCAGAACTTTCATGCCCCCTGGTAAATTTACCACTCTTCAGATTTCTCTCTCTGACTGTTGATCAGTTTTATTTGGTTTTGAACTATATATAAATGGAATCATTGAATATTTACTCCTCCGCTTCTGGCTTCTTCTTTCCAACATGATGTCTAGGAGAGTCATCTGTGGCATTGCATGTAGCAGTAGTTATTTTTCTTTCCAATACTGCTTCATATTCCATTGTAAGATACACCACAACTTATTAATCTACTCAACCGTTGGTACACTTTTGAGTTGCTTCAAGTTTTAGGCTATTGTGAATGACACTACTATGATTATTCTTGTACCTGGTTGTTGTTGTTGTTGTTTTTTGATGTCCACAAACACTCTTTCACCTGGGCCGACACACAGGAGTGGGATTTCTGGGTCATAAGGCATACATATGTATGTGTAACTTTAGCAGGGACTTCCTAATCATTTCTGCAGTGGTGTATCACTCCTCTTAATAGTCAGTAAGGGATAAATTACACTGACCTAAAGCTCCGTGAGGCTGCAAACTCTACACCACTTATAAGAGGTCCCGCTCCATTCTCCACTGTTGTTCACAGAACCTGGATGAGGAATGTTTTTGACCAGAGCCCCTTGCTGGCATGAGCTACTTCAAATCCTGGTATGCTCCCCTCCATTCGGGGAATGGGAAGGTAGGATCTGTTCAGGGTTCCAGGAAGTGTGTTGGCTCCCTGGTCCCCTTTGTGGGGGTCTCAATTAAGCTGCACCTCCTCAAGGGCCATCTTCTACCTCTTGGACTGGCGTTTTCCCTCAACTCTCAAAAAACCGCCAGCTCTCCTTGCATCCTAGGCATTATTGGTAAGAGCCTGGGAGTCACTCTCCTAAGTGAACAATGATTCTAGAACTTTGATAAGAATGCTCTTTATAGATCAGCTGCCCGTTTGTTCAGAGACTCTGCGAGGGGCAGAAGGACACTGTGTTCTCTCATCTTTGGGGCTCGTTTCCTGATGTTTAGGGGGTTTAGGGAAGCGAGCAGCACTGACTTTGCCCAGATTGAACAACTGGAGCCTCATTTCATCCTTCTTACCTTTTAAATATTTCCTTCCTGAAGGAAATACTGACTAGTGACTATCAGAGCATCCACCCTCCAGTTTATTCTCGTTAGTACTGAATTGATTGAATTTAGCTCCAAGGCCAAGGAGTCTGAGGAACTGGTCCGGATTCTGGCCTCCTGGCCTGTGCCCAGGGTCTGGGCGTCCTGGGGATAGAACTGGATGAGGGGAAGGAGAGGACTGTGCTAGTCCACCAGGTAACATCTGCTGGAGTTTAGTTGACCTGGGGCTTTTAAAAAATGTAGCTTCACTTTTGTGTGATATGATTGGGCTCCTCAGACTTAAAGGCTTCGGGGTGGACAAATGTGCCTGAGGAAATTCTAGGGAGTGACCTGTAATTCCCCAAAGGCAGCCTGCTTGAGAGGAAGGTCGGAACCCAGATCTTTATGCTGTTAAGCTGGACTACATTTATTCCTTTAGCTCACTATCCTTTTATTTCACTTGAATTCTTCCTATTAGATTTTAAAACAAGCAACTATAGAATTCCTTGCTTTAGCCAACGGCTTCTACCCAAATGTCCCAGCTTTCACCAGGCTGCAAATACAAACATCAACATTGAATACTATATTTTGCCAGCTCCTAGCACCCACCTATTGACGTAAGAAACTCAATTCTTGGCCAGATTTCTCTCACTGTGTATTTCTGAAAGTTCCCAAGAGTTTTTCACATGGATTTCTCAGGTTTCTTTATGGAAGTCTGCTAACTAGAGTCACCTGAGGGAAGCTTGTCACTGCCTCGGCTGTCAGCTCTCCATGAAACCCCTCCTTACCTGTCAGTCTGGAGGGCGAGTGGGCACCAGCCCCAGGTAGCTGTCTCTGCTCCATAACATGCAGGCTGCTGCTGTGCTTCAGCAATGAAAGGGGAGAACATCCCTCTTCCCAGCTCAGGGAAGAATTGAGGCCCTTAGGCCTCAGAACAGCATTGTTCGTTCTCAGAGTTTCACAGCCTTTTCTGAACACAATGCCTTTAGCTTCTGGCCTTAACTACCCTTCCCACTGGGCTCAAGACCGGTTCCTAAATCTAAGAGGAAAGGTCTATGCCACAGCATTCCCCTCCGTTAAGCTCATCTACCCTTCCCTGTCTATATCTTCCCTTTCTCCTGAACTCTCTTGCTCCAAATATTCTGCCCCCTCATCTAGAAAAAGCTCCCACATATCTTTGTCCATAAACATATGTGCTCAGATGGTCACCAGCCCAATTCCATGAACAGGGAAACTTAGCATTCTAATCTAGACAGCTAGGATGTTCTGATAATTGGCTTCTCCAAGCTGGTGAGTAGCCCAAAGTCTGGGCTCAGAAGACTTCTAGTTCCAGAAAAGTGTTTGAGTTAATTACGCAAAATGTTGGTCTTTTTGTTCCTCCAGACACCAGGCAGTTGCTAGAGGAAATCCATGTTTATGTTTCTAATGCTCTTTATCTCTGTAATGTGCCTTTCAACAGTGTCTGGATTTAAAGGATTGAGAAAGCCAGAGTATCTGTAGATTCTTATCTTGACCTCCACTCATAAGGAAAGGAAGCTAGATCACTTATTGATCAACCAAGTTTGCTATCTCAGCATTTTAAAAGTCGCCTTTTGTCTCCAGACACTTTCTAGTGGAATCAGCAAGTACCAGATAAAGCCATGACCTGGCTGGGAAAACCTGTTAGTTTGGCTTCAACTTAATGTCATTTTATTGCCATTTCTTACTATGAAGTTAAAAAAATTTTTTTAGAGGAAGGAATAGACATAACTCCAGGAATAAAGGAAAACTGAAATTAGATCAATTCTATGAAAATTAGCCATGTATGCTCTGGGAAAATAATATCAATTGATTCTGGGGAGATTATGTTGGAGTTAACACAGGTAGTGTAAAGACCCAGATCTTAGATCTGGTTTCCTCACAGTATTTGTGTGTGTGTGTGTTTTGGGCACAGTATCTTAATTTTAGCATCTGTTTCCTCATTCAACAAAGGATTATAATAGCATTTAGGCCCAATACACCAAGTGATTGTGAGGATTAACTGTGTACCTGCCAGAATGGCACGAATATGTTTCGTGAAGGTGAAGGTGAAGAAGAGGAGACAAGGGAGGGTGCAGAAAGGAAACCAGTTTTGCTTTCTTTAAGGTCCGTGGGAGCACAGATGGGGAAGATTTTTAAAATTGTTGCAGTTTTTATGAAGGAAGGAATAAGGCAGAAAGATCTGATTAGGGGAAGTTTGTTCGGGCGTTTCATGCCTTCCTAATGAGAGAGGCTGGGACAGTGCCCTTCCTTATGAAGCAAAATGTGGTGAGCCCGATGTACTACTGGCTCCTCCAAGCAGGAACCACAGTATTGTCATTTCTGTCATCGCAGCCCATACAGACCAGGTGCTGGAACAGAACAGTTTTCCAATAGATGAACACTGAACAATGCAGCAATGAATGAAAAGGTTCGGGTATCGCTTTACCACATGAGGGTACAGAGCAATCTCCAGGTGAATGCTTGTTGTATGAATGAATAAGTGAATGCACAACTCATATCTGATGATTGTGCAATGAGGTTGATTTGAAGACTATGAAGTATACAAATAGGTGGGCACGAAACAGGGAAAGTGCAAAATACCAGTAAAACATCAGGGAGACTGCTTTTAACCCCTGCTGCTGTTCAGCGTGGTTAGGAATTTGTTCACGTTAGAGGAAGTGACTGTGTAAACACAGTTTGGGGACATCCAAGTGATAAAGGAATCTCTTTTGTACTTTCATCCTGAAGGTTTCTCTTCCAAAACCCAGGGCTATTTGTAAAACCCCAGTGACCACAGTGATATGCAAAATGTGTGCTGGAAAAGACCAGCAGCCCCTGTAAAATTGGGTGAATTTGTAGATTGGCTCAAAACTGTGTTCCAAGTATTGAAAAGTCTCACTTTGAGGCATTTGCCAAAAATGTAGACTTTAAAGAACTGTAAACTCATCAGGGCTTTCTTTGTCCGTTGTTGAAGCTGTGTTTACATTTGTTGCATGAATGAGTAAGTCAAGCGAAGTTGGGTCAGAACTTCTAGAATCTTCTGTCCTTCTGTTCAGCTTACCAAGACATTAACTCCTAGAGAGACTGGGCAAATAGTGGATTGAGTAGATAGAAGGCTGTGATATTTAAACAGCTCTATTCACAGATCTGTTTAGCACTTGGCTAAACAGAATGGGAAAATGAGGTTATCTTCAGGCCTGCATATTTTACTTAAGAACAAAGAATTTTAGCCAGTATAAGGAACAGCCAAGGTAAGCAGGATATAGATATGACTCAGGAAATCATTTGAGTAAGAATATGCAGTCACGAGATGTGTTTTAGGGGTAAAGAATGAGAAGAGTTGAAGTTCTTGGGTCAACTATGCAAATTGACAAGATTTTGCCCTTCTAGGGTAGAGACAAATACTAAAAGCATACCTAGCTTTAGAGACTCAGAATGAAAGAGAAAAAGGAGCACCGATACTGGTAATGCCAAGCCACTTAAATTAGCTGAGCTGTCTTAAACTTCTGAGTCCTTAGTTGGATGTTCCTTCTATGTTTCCCTCTCACTCTGCCAGGAAAGCTGTCCATTAGGACCCTGCTGACCTGTTACTTCTCTGTCAGAGCCTTTTGTGATGCTCCAGGCTGCTTCCTATGCTTTGTTCCCCAGCACACTGGACATTTGTTTTGACAGCAGGCATTCACATACTCTCATTGAGCACCTACATAGTGCCAGGTGCTGTGATGAACAAGACAAAATTGTTGCCTGCAAGGGGCTCAGAATCCAGTAAAGGAAATAACATTTGCAGTAGAGTAACTAGAAACAGGGTACAGAAGATGTGTTGCAGAAGGCAGCTTGGTGGGGAGTAGGGCATAGCGAGCATTTCAGATGGAGAGAACAGCTTCGGTACGTGTGGGGAAGCTAGAGGCGCCTGTGGGTGCATTTCTAGCATTGTCAGTAGTTCAGTTTGTAACTGTCAACCTCATCTCCTGCACTTTAAATTGATATGCCTCTAATGTAAACACACATGCTAGGTGACGGTAAAGAAAACCACATGGGGCCCTGGCCAACCCCATCCCACTCACATCCATGTGGGATCCAGACCTGCTTGCTTTACTACTCATTCTTGTCATCCTGATTCTAAATTCCTGACTCTGTATCTCCACTGAGATAGAGACTTACCTCTGGGACACCCCTCAGGTGGTTCCTACTTCTTGACCCTCCTACTAGTTTCCCTTTCTCATCTGGCCCTTGTCTCTTCCAGGTGAACTCACTCACCTTAAGCCCAAGCACTGCAGGTAGCCACCTCTGCATGGCTCCTCAGCTGGTACCATATACCTCCTGGGAGGTTGGCTTTCTATCACCCACGAAGATGGAGCTACTACTGCCATTTTTTTACTGCCTGCATCTGGGAAACACAGGCCTGGGTGAGAAGAGCGTGAACTTGTGCACAGAGGGCAGCAGATGGCTGTGCTGATGAGCACAGAGGCTGAAGAGAGAAATTCGGGAGGTAGAGTGGTGTGCCTCCCCGCTCCTGAGGTCAGGAGCTAAGTCGGAGGTCATAGGTCCTCACTCTGCTTCAGCAACACCTGAGGAGAATGAACAAAACTAGAGACCCCTGAGCTTGCCTTCCCTCCCTGAGACTCTGATTCAGTTGTCTTGGCAGGAGGCCTGGACACTGACAAATTTAAAAGCTCTCTGGAGGATTCTACTGTGCAGCCAGAGTTGAGAACCACTGAGTTAAAGGAGAAAGTGGGTTCCCATGTCTAAGTCCATTTTCTGATGAACTGGCTGCGGTGAAGTGGACCCAGCTTGCTACCCAACCTGGTCTCCCTCATGCCACAGACACTGCTCCCAGATCCGTACTGCTGGGGAATGGAAAGCCCTGATACTTCCCTCATTGGCCTTTGCTTGACACCACCAAGATCTACCTTTCCCACCAGGACTTTGGACTTCTCGTCTCCTTTAGGCCTTCTGGCTTAGCTCACTCACCCCACTTATCTTTGTCTATTCTGACTGCTGTAACAAAATATCACTGAAGGGTGGTTTAAACAAGAAATATTTATTTCTCACAGTTCTAGAGACTGGAAAGTCCAAGATCTAGGTGCTGGCAGATTCGAGGTCTGGTGAGGGCACATTCCTGGTTCATTCCTGGTTCATGGGCATCTTCCTGCTGTGTCATCACATAGTAGAAATAGGGCAAAAGAGCTCTCTGGTGTCCTTTTTATAAGGGCACTAATCCTATTCATGAGAGCTCCATCCTCATGACCTAATTAGTTCCCCAAAGTCTCACCTCCTAATACCATCACATTAGGATTTCAACATCTGAATTTTGGGGGGAAGAAAACATTGTTGTCCACCTCCCACCTGTACTTGAATATCCATGCACAGGTATGCACACATATGCACATGTATTCATAGGAATGCACACAGAGATATAGGTCTATATTCAGGGATCAGATGACAAATGGCCTCCCAAGTAGTTTGGATTTCATCCTGCAGACTGTGAGGTTTCACTGAACAATTTTAAGCAGGAAAATGATCTGATGCACATTTTAGAAAGCTCTCCCTTTCTAAATGCAGTGTGTAAGATGCTTTAGACCTCATTAGGTCTAGAAGCAAATGCTAGTGTGTTAACTGAAGCCTTTCCTTATTACCTGACTCTTAGTTCTTTAATTCACAGGATACTCATTTTCTACCTCTTCGTTCTGCCTTCCATATACTGGTTGCTCAATTAGTGTTTTTAAAATTAAGCCAAGAAAGCAAGCTGGATTGGCACAATGGATGTAAATAAGTCTGGAACCCTTAGAGAAGTAGGCAGCAAAAGGGGACCAAGAAAGTGGGGAGAATAATAGGAAGGTGGGCTTTCACTTGGGACAAGGAGAGACAGGAGTGGGTAAAACATAAAATTGCTGGGAAAAATTAAATGCAAGTTAGAGTAGGCCATATGACACAAAAAGCATCAAGTGAGGGAGACTAACAATGCAGATTATGTGGCTGGAGAGAAGAGAAACTTGATGTGATTTTAGTTCCAACAATCAAGCTGAAAACAAAGGGGAAAGTCATTGTTCCTAAAGGAAGACAAGAGAACTATACCAAGGTGAGATTTCTCTTGCATGGAATCTGAATTGGAAGATGTAGTTCATGAAAAATAAGAGACTTCTGAATGCATGACTTCCTCAAAAGATATGTAAAATGGAAAATTTATTTAAAGGCATTCACCTTTCTGCACTATAAGAATGACAGTTTGGGGAAGACATTAATTTACATCTTGAGAAAAAATGGTGGAGCCCAAAGCAACCAATGCTTGATATATGAAGCCAGATGCTTAGAATAACTTGGTCAGAATATGGCATTGAAGCACAACATTCAAATGGAGTTTACAATATAGGCATAAAATGAGGAAGCTGATTAACGAAATCAACAATAATTATATATCACAACCAATAACAATAGATACAAAACGTAAAGTGAATAAAATACTTTTTGAAACTCCAGCTATAGCAACAACTGATTTTTTTTTTTTCCTAAAAAGCTGGAGAAAGTTGACAGGTAAAAATTTGAAGCTATTAGTATTCCTATTAGAACAATGAAGAGAAGGGTACTCAGCTTATTATATGAAAGTGGACAAAGTCAGGTGACACTGAAGAAAAGCTGTGAAACTAGAAATTTTTATTGGGGAACTATCACATGGGCATGAAAAGTGATTAAAAATGGGAAGAGGACAAACAGATCTAAGGCCCCCCAAAATGAAGAAGAAACAAAATATTTAATAGCAGGCATGGTAGCTTAGGAAGTGAATAGCACAATTGAGTTTTGAAGAATATAAGTGTTTCCATGCTTGTGGATTTGCTGTTGCACTATACAAAGCTTTTTGAGGACCCTTGGCAAATAGGATGAAGGAGAAATAAATAATGAATGTCAAAGACTAGGAAAGATTTTAGAAACTGTAGGCCACCTCCATTACTGAAAATGTATTACAGCAGATTTTACTTGCAGTACTACAGGTGTGGTTGCCTAGATTAACAAAGGGCATGTCACAGCATTTTGTAATATAACATATGTGATGGTAAAAACATGAATTGAAGAAAAATCCCAGAACATCCCAAAGGAAAAGAATAGAATCCATGTTATATTTGAATTAATGATAACTTTTGTTTTATCCAACAAACTATGATTATTTTTCTTTAAGACGGTGTAAAAATTTATGGTGCTAATAAGATGGATTGAAAGATCTTTAAGTTACTCTCAGCCCATGTAACCAGCCCATGTGACCATTTTTGAAATTATTGAATGGAGGGGGAGGAAATGAAAGAATGAGGGCAGTGAAACATGGCAGCCAACACATGGCTTTATTCTATGTATAGTCTATTGATAATCTCTGTATTCACCCAGATTTCACTGAGAGAAGCAGGACCAGGAGGAGACATATATCAGTAAATTTATTTTAAGGAGTTGGTTGCACAGCTCTGGGCTGGCTAGGCAAGTCTGAAATCCATAGGGTGAGCTCAGGACAGGAAGGATTGAACTCTCAGGCACAGGCTGAAGCTGCTGCCCACAGGTGGAATTTCCTCTCCTTCTGGAAGCCTTATGTCTGCTCTTAAGGCCTTTCAACTGATTGAATCAGACCCACTCAGGTTATCTAGGATGAGCTCCCTTACTTAAAGAGTCAACTGATTATGGACTTTAATCACATCTACAAAATACCTTCACAATAGCTAGATTAGTGTTTGATCAAATGACTGGAATTGTAGCTGGCCAGGTTGACACATCAAAAACCATCCCTGTTAAGCATTCCTATATGCTGTTGAGCTCTCTGGATCAGTTCATAGTAAAGTTGTGTTGGAAAGACTTCAATCTCCTGAAAGACTATAGAATTGAAGTTTATCTGTGGCTGTTATATCCTTAAATTTGGACATTTAACAGACCTTCTATTAACATGGGTCAGATTTATTTGCTGTTTCATTTTCCATAAAATTCAGTTGATTTAAGAGTTCATTTCTCATACTGTATATCAACATAGAAATTTGAACAATTAAAAAAAAGACTATCAAACTCTCTTAGGGAAATTTGGTAAGAATGAGGTGTTAAATGAAAAGGGATATAATTATAGGAGCTCAGCCAAGGAGCATGCTGCTCATTTATTGTGACAATAAAAGAAAGAGAGAATGCATTTAAAGTATATGACTAGAATTTGAGAAATACCAGAGGGAGCAAAAGTCATTAATTCACTCACTTAATCATTCACTCACTCACACATTGGACATTAATCACACATTTGTTAGCTAATGTATGAGACATGGAGGTTATAACAATAAGACACAGCCTCTTCCAATGAAGAGCTCCCAGCCTGGTGGGAGAGACAGGGAAGTAAAAAGGCATTTATAAAATGCGTATTTTAGAACAATATTGTCGAAGCGTGTATATGCTATGGGAACAGCAAGGAAGACCAATGAGGATGGTAGATAAATGGATATGAACTTGTATTGAGGTGTAGAAATAGGTGATTGGACAGTGAGAATTCTTGGTGTATGTGATAAAGGATGAATAAAGAAAATGGCACTGACAATAGAGGAAGTAAAAAGTTAGCAGGCACGGGAGGGTAACATTTCTTATGCTAATTTTTCTCTTACACATTCATGATGTGTCCTTCCTCCACCAATACACCAAGAGTATGTGTGGGTCTTCCCTGGTGGTGCAGTGGTTGAGAGTCCGCCTGACGATGCAGGGGACACGGGTTCGTGCCCCGGTCTGGGAAGATCCCACATGCTGTGGAACGGCTGGGCCCATGAGCCATGGCTCCTGAGCCTGCATGTCCGGAGCCTGTGCTCCGCAACGGGAGAGACCACAACACTGAGAGACCGGCGTACTGCAAAAAAAAAAAAAGAGTATATGTGATCCCAGCAACCGTAATGAAGATCCTTTTATGGCCTGTGGAAAAGTAGCACAATCTCAGAGGGCAGCTGTGTATCTGCTAGGCCAGAAGGAAAAGAATGTGCTGTATAGAATTTTTTCACACTTCAGGGTTACTGAATTTCAACTTTAAGAAGCCAGAAGATAAGGATGATGGTTGAGTGTATGGGTAACTGAAATACCAAGTGCTTGAGTTGGCTGAGAAGACTCCACTGGAAAGGAGTAAGGTTTATAGTGAACTTATCTGTCCCCAAAGGCACCAAGTTATGTTTGCTCCTTTTCCCCCTGTCTTCCAAAATAGATCTCCACTGTATTAACTTGGACTCTTGATTGCAAGGAACAGAAATCAATTCAAGCAGGCCAAACAAAAAAATGATTATTGGTAAGAATGCAGGAATAGATCCTAGAACCAAGAGTGGGAAGATAGCCAGATCTCAGATTGGGGGGTGGGTGCCTGGTATTTTCACCCTCATTCTGCTTGTCTCCTATCTGCTCATTGGCTTCATCCTCCCTGGGAACCAGAGATCTTTGGTCTCCAATCCCCATGGTAGAATATCTGCCACTTCATGGACTGTTTGCTCCAGAGTTAACAGTTACAGCTGCAGCCATGCGCAGAGACTTTCCCAATTCTAAATCTGATTATCCTGTTTTGGATAAGGTAGCTGCCCCATTCAGTCAGATATGGCCCAGGATGGGGGCCAGAGAGGGAGAGATGTAGGGGGAGAGATGGGTCATGGGCTAGTTAAATGTCTCCAGAGAAGCTCACAGAAAAAGAAGGGAGACGTGGAGCACGTTATGCACTTTCAGTCCCTCCTGTGAAGTTCTTGATTCCTATCTTTACTCTTTTTTATCCTGACCTATGGGTGGGCCTTATTTTCGTAGCCCTACAGAACTATGATGCCTAAGATCTAGAATGAAATCCTTAGGAAACAACAGCCAATGTGCTTCATTTGTTTTTCCATTTTAGTAAAACCATGATAACACACTGAACTAAACAGCCACCCTTTTGGCTTCTGTTTCACTTTAGTCCACCTACCCCAGGAATTAAAAAACAAAAGCTCAGTGGATCATAACGTCTCCTCCCATGTGTTTAGCATTGTGGAGATCAATATCAGGAATACAGAGGAAGCACAAGACATGGATCTTGCAAAAAATAAAAAAGGCTTATTATCTACTGAAAAAAATAAAAGGAACGATTGAGAATAAGCCTTATTATACCAGATTAATATTCTAATACAACATATTAATATAATAATATATATAATATATTATATATATAATATATATAATATATATATTATATATATATATATATATATATATAATATCAGAAAGTACTAGAGGAATAAAATATTTGGGGAACCCTTTTCCCTGGGCCTCATGTGTACCTGTGTTCAGTCTTCTGGGCACAGGGAGGGAAAAGGCTCACCCTGTGTTTCCTCCCTCCTCCGGGAGAGGAGAAAGCCTGGTGAGATTGGGGCAGAAACTCCAAGAAATGCCTGGCTGGGGAGAAGGTGAACGTGTGTGTGGAAATATTTCTGAGCCTGCCTAGTGGTTTTTGAAATCAAATGTATTAGACTTCTCTCCCCATTATGGCATACTGCCTCTCCCTAGATCTATAAGTGATGGTAATTGCTCTATTTTTCTGAGCTTTAGCCCTCGTAATAGTCTTATAATGATAATATATTTTACATGGTAATATCCTAATAAGAATACTACATATAAGATTAGGTGAATTGCATTTGACAAATTTAATTTTAAAAAGCTAACAGAAAAAAACCCACATCCCAATGAGATTAAACTCTGACTTAAGTCCTCAAAGCGGGAAATTGCTGGAGGGTTAATTTTGCCTTTATCATGGCTCCACTCCCTCCTCCCAGAGGGCTTTGCAGCTGCTCTCAGAGCCTGCATTCTGAGCCTCTGAAGCACTTGGGGGGTCCTGGGTGAAAGGCAGGTGAACTTCAAAGTGAGTTTTTCCTCATTAAGGATTACTAATTATCTCTTAATGGACCGTATAAAGATCAGTAAACAGATGAAAGTTTAAGTGAATGAATTTAGAGGTTTGTGGGGAAAGATGATCAATAGGCTTAAAAATAATTTAATATCCTCTGGATCATTTTCACCTTCCTTTATAAATAGTTCAACAGAGTAAAATCTCTATTAGTTTGTGATAGGAAGGGGCTGAGTAATTTTTCAGCATATCAGTAGTTTCAGAAGTTTGGTTTTGTAAAAAAAAAAAAAAAATCTCAGAGTGTAATAAATTTCTTGAAGCTAAATTCGAGTTTTGAAAGCAAACCTATCACATCATGCTTTTAAGGAGATGGAATGGAGTCTCCCTCAGAAATAGTACCAGAAAGGGAGACAGCTCTAACTGCAGTCACCTTCTAAGGGTATGAAGGAAACAACTCGTATTGTAAGGACTCATTGGGAAACAGCCACAAGTTTATTATAATAAAGTAAATATAAAATTAAATTTAATGGTAATAGGAAATACAGTATTTTTGCTCTCGTCTACAATTGTACCCAGTATAGTACATAGAATATTCTGTCTGAGGTTATGATATTTCATGTGTCAACTTTATGATATTTTATGTGTCAACTTGGTTGGGCCACAGTACCCAGATATGTGGTAGGACGTCATTCTGGACGTCTCTGTGAGGGTCTTTTTGGATGAGATTAACATTTAAATTGGTGGACTTTGAGTAAAGCAGATTGCTCTCCATAGTGTGGGTGGGCCTTACCCAATCATTTGAAGGCCTGAATAGAACAGAAGACTGACCTCCCCTGAGCAAGAGGGCATTCTGTCAGCAGAAGGCCTGTGAACTCGAACTGCACCACTGGCTCTTCCCTGGGTCTCTAGCCAACAGGTACCCCCTGCAGATGCTGGATTTATTTAATTCCTTAAAATAAATCTCTGTCTCTCTCTCTCTCTCTCTGTCTCTCTCTGTCTGTCTCTCCCTCTCACACACACACACACACACACACGCACACATGCACACACGCACCTCCTATTGGTTTTGTTTCCAAGACTAACACAGAGGTTGAATTCTATTATTTAAAGGAAAAAAAACAAGAGAGAGAAACTGAAAAACAAAGCAGCTCCCTTTAAGAGTAGCTCCCCTTAAGAATTTCTTTAAATGGTATAGACCCTATTACTTCCTTTAAAACACTGCCTCTTGAATGTAAGTTTATAAATCATTTAAAAGGTGCTTTATTTAAGCAAGCACTTAATGAATTGGAACAAAAGCTGCAATAAGAAGTAGATTATGTAGGGATATATTTTAACAATTATTAGATTGTGAACTCATGGAAGACAAGGTCATTTGCATTGTATCAAGTTCAATCTCTGATCTATTGTATTGAACCATATGAAATTGCTGATATTTGAGTGTTTCTGACCTATTAAAAAGAAAAGCAATTACATATGGTTCAATCCAATAGAAGTATATTATATTCTTATATGATAAAGGCCAGAAAAGTGCATTTCTAGATTTTTTTCCCATATAGTTTTATTTATTTTTATTTGTTTATTTATTTATTTATTTTTGGCTGCGTTTGGTCTTCGTTGCTGTGCGCGGGCTTTCTCTAGTTGCAGTGAGCAGGGGCTACTCTTCTTTGTGGTGTGTGGGCTTCTCATTGTGGTGGCTTCTCTCATTGTGGAACATGGGCTCTAGGTGTGTGGGCTTCAGCAGTTGTGGTACGCAGGCTCTGTAGTTGTGGCTCGTGGGCTCTAGAGCACAGGCTCAGTAGTTGTGGTGCATGGGCTTAATTGCTCTGTGGCATGTGGGATCTTCCTGGACCAGGGATCGAACCTGTGTCCCGTGCATTGGCAGGCAGTTTCTTAATCACTGTGCCACCAGAGGAGTCCTTCCCACATAGTTTAGAATCAGTTTTTTGTTTTGTTTGTTTATTTCTTTAGGACCAGTAAGGTGAGCGTAAGATGAAGGTAATCAAATACCTTATGGGAAAAATACACA
This sequence comes from Mesoplodon mirus, assembly GCF_964341445.2. NCBI lineage: Eukaryota > Metazoa > Chordata > Mammalia > Artiodactyla > Ziphiidae > Mesoplodon > Mesoplodon mirus. Next base: position 41,282,604 of record NC_138977.1, read on the forward strand.
AACTTGGGCAGGATGATTATTCTTTTAAGTATTTTTCATCAAATCTTGAAATTTCAGCTCTTTTTTGAGTATACTGCAACACTCCCAAAATCACAGATACAAATTCTTTTCCCCCTTAATTAGCTTCCACCTAAGGCACATTCCATGCAAGTGGACTTGGCTGTGTGCCAGGCATTCATATAGATGCTATTGAAGTGCCAGTTGATGTTCAGTGTGTGTCTTAGGTGTTATTGATAAATCTGCACAAGAATAATTTATGACATCCCTAGTGATCTCTAGTAGGGCAAGATCTGGAACTGTGTAACAGTACCTTACATTTGGGTAGCACTTGACAATCTAGAAAACTCATTCTCCTTTCATTTTCACACAAACATCATAGAATACATTGTCTTTCCCATATTTACAATGGAGAAGATGCAGCCCAGACAGCTGAACTCACTTGCTGAGGTTACATAATTTAATGAAAGGACCTGGAACTTTAAATCACTCTGAGCACTGTTACTTTACCACCGAGAGATTGATTTCCAGCTTTCTTGCACTTCGCTCTTCCTCTTCCAATTTTCTTCTAACCCATTTTGTGGATTAGCTCCCCACAGTGCCCTGAGTGGCTCATGTCACAGGATTCTGTAAACATTTTCAAGGCTGTGTTTTCAAAGAAAATCTTAACAGTTCCCTGCTGCGCTCTGGTGAATGGTCTCATCTGTTTCTGAGCTTGTTCATGTTCCAAAATACAGTGCTGACTTTGCAAATGGCCCATAAAGCAAGTGTACTTTGAAATCAAGCCAACTGTGTGCAACAGAGCTGGACATGTGGCATCAAGCAGCCAGCTGTTTACAAGACCACCACACTTGCCTAGTCCTTTCAAAGAAGAGACAACATCAGCATACCTCTGTAGCTGTTGTGTAGCAAGCTGAATTCAGAAACTTTGGAAAACGAGGGACAAAAAATTGGTGAGGGACTTCTTAAGGTCCTGCGTCAAGCGCTGGAGAACAACAGGGACTAAGTGGGAAATATGTGGCCATAGACCAGCCTCGCTGTTACTGACTGTGGATGGAAGAGTCCTGTAACAGCGAAGGTGCAGACAGACGGTTGGTCTCAGAGAAGACGCCCTGGAGTGCAACGGTTGTGCCTAGCTCTGCTTCGTGTCCGCCAGAGGACTGTGCATATAGCCCAGACGCACAGATTGGAAGAAAAAATTGTCAAAATCAGCAGAACGTTCTTTGTGGTTACAGAATACACTTGCTCTCTAATTAAGGAAAAATTATCCACCTCTTTGCTTCAATATGTTTTAGCACCTTTGCTGGTATCTTTTATTCCTGGAAAAAAAAAATTGCAGTTCTTTTTTTTCTATGGGTTATCCAAATCTGTCTTCACTATTGTATAAATTCACAGAGTTTGTGAATGTGTCTTCAGATTTAGTTCACAATTTCCCTAATTATAGATTTTCTTTCTTGTGAATTTATTTTTTAGGCTTTTGCCTAGACATTTATAGTTGCTTCGTTCTTTTTGGCTCAGTGCCACAGGGACAATTCTGGCACAAAACAAACATTAGCAGACTAGAATATAAGATCAATCTCTTATCTTACTAATTACCACCCATTCCCACTGACAAAGTCTTCAGGTCTTCAAGAGAAAATAAAGAATTTACCTGAAAAGCAGAGGCAGTCTATATGTGTAATTTCACCTGGCTGGGTGTGTTCTGTTAGGAATTTTCAGTGCTGGCTTTCCTGTTGGTACAACTTGAACAGCAATTGCAGTAACAGGGTCGCCTCTGGCCTTGAGTCTCTCAGCTAATAAACTGAACCTCAATTTCCCCACATGTAAAATTGGAATAATCATAGCTACTTCATAGTGTTTAAAGATCAAATAAGTTAATGAATGAGAAATGGCTTTGTAAGCTGTAAAGTGCTCTAAGAGCTTTAGCTGTTGTCATGATGATTGCTATGATTTTTGGAAGTTAAAGAGTTTCTACACTGTCAACTTTAAGTTGTTCTTTCTTTTTTCGTTTTCTTAACGAATGAACTTGTTTATAGGTATTACAATAAGAATATAGACACACACATACCACATGATTCCTTATAGATTTCTTTATAAGAATTATCAAAAGATAGGTTTTAAAAATCACAACTAAGAGTCTTGAGAGGGGTTGGCAAACTATGGCCCACAGACAAAATCTGTCCAGCTGCCTGTTTTTGTAAATAAAGTTTTATTGGAACACAGCCTGCCCATTTGTTTACAAATTGGCTATAGCTTCTTTTGAGCTACAACAACAGAGTTGGTTACTTGCTGTACACTGTATGGCCCAAGAAGCCTAAAATATTCACTATCTGGCCATGTACAGAAAAATGTTTGGTGACCCCTGAATTTGAGAGCAAAGGATTTGGCAAAATAAAAGAAATGTTAAGTCCTCAGTCTGAACATATCCTTTACTATCCCCAGTGGTTCAGTTAAGTGGACATTTTGATACACTGGTGGTGAGAGTGTAGCCTTTTTAAAGGGCAATTTGGCAATACGTATCAAGAGTTTGAAAATTTGTCATCCAGCTTTAATCAATGAATATAAATACAATGAATATTAACAGTGTTTATTTCTGAGATATGGTACTTCAAATGCTTTTAAAAAGAAACAAACAAAAACTCTTCTCTTAAAATTCCCTACTGTCATTTTAGAATCTTCATAAGAACCTGATAAAACCACAAACATACCAACTTACATGATGTTGTGAGGAAACTATGTCTCTAGTTCAGTGCCACTTCAGTGGTTGTTGTTTAAGGATCTATAGAGGGAAGCCTTTTGGTATGTGGATAGGCAGACTGCATTTTGTTTTGCAAGTTTAGAGCCCTATTTTTAGGTTTCCTTTAGATCAAACAGATCCGGAGCTCTAAGTGCTTTTATGTACCTTCTGATCAAATATTTCTGTTTCTCTTATAATTGTACACACACATACCCAAAAGGGAAATTCAGTATTAGTAACAAAAATATTATTATCTGTTTTCAACTTCTCTTTTTCTGGAGCAAATAATTTCATGTGGAACGTCCTTGTGTTTAACCAACAATTTCTTTTCTTTGAAAGGACTTACAGTGGCTGAATACATTATTTTAAAGATTCAGTAAAAAATTTTTTTTCTGGTTAGAGCAGCTAAATTTGGAATAGCAAAACTTTGCCCTCAAAAAGAAAAAAGAAAAAGAAATGGAGTACAAGTTTAGAGCCTTTGCTATGGTTTAAAAATGACTTTATCCTGGAATCTATTTGCATTTATTATTCTTTTGTAGTCAGTGGTAGTTCCCTTCATTGCTATCTTAACATTCTTCTTCCAGGGATAAATGCATCAGAGAAAGTGGTAACCCATGGCAACCAAGCACTGTGTGAGAGGGGCAAAGTAACTTGGAGGTGTGCTTAATATTTTCTTGGTGAGGAAACCTTGTGGAAATGATTTCCCTTTTCCCTATTTTCATAATTCACAAGGAGCACATGTGGAATGTCATAATGAATGCACTGTGAGATATGCTACTGGTGGATGGAACCTAGTTATCAGCTTCTGAAGTTCAGTTTCAAGGCTGCATAACTGCATTAGAAGGCCTGGGGGCTTCTAAGTGCATATGCAAAAGCTAAGTGAGTGCTTATCAAAAGCATGTGTTTTCTCACTCTTAGAGGTGCAGTTTTGGTGATTACTAAGTAACTTTTGCTTCAAGAAAGAGTCAGGAACCAGGCTTATGAAAAAATAGATTGTGTATTCTGTGTGCATATTGATTGAGATAAGCATGCATGCACAAATAAGATTTACAGGTAAACATGCCCTAAGTATAGAGATGGAGTGCTACTTTCATGGAAGGACTGGATACCCTGATAAAAAACTCTAAGAAAGCCTGTCCTTTCCCACTTACATACATAAACACATCACAAGGTGTTAATTGTTTTGCTGCGGAAATAGAGTGAGTATTGTTTCTATTCTTACTGTTAATTTTTTTTCTGCAAAATAGGAAAGCTTGACAAGCCAATTATTAAATCTGAGAATATAGATGAAAGCATGAAATAGGATGTAGAGGAAAGGGCTTTCTGTACTTCACTCTTTAGAACAAACCTCAACTACAACTCTTCTCAAATAAAAAGAAACCATTACGTCTTTGAGGATAAGAAATTAATGTGATTCTTTACATTCGCAGAATGTACCACCTTCATTCCATGGGTGATGAGCACATGCTGGCCTTATTAATTGTACTTTGCCCTGTGAGTTAAGTAGCAGAGCAGATTTTGCCACAGGGGATAAATATCATTATAATATCTGTAAGTGTGTATTTGTGATATATGTGTATGTTGTGATATATATGTATTTGTGATATATATGTATGTGTGCCTACATATGTACATATATATCATACATACATGCTTCCGCATTATTTGCAATAGCAGAAAACCTGAGGATCAAACAACTTAAATACATGTCAATAGGAAATGGGCTAAATAAATCATGGTTCTTTGAAGAACCTTTAAAAAGAATGAAGTGTGGGGCTTCTCTGGTGGCGCAGTGGTTGAGAGTCCGCCTACTGATGCAGGGGACATGGGTTCGTGCCCCGGTCCAAGAAGATCCCACATGCCACGGAGCGGCTGGGCCCGTGAGCCATGGCCGCTGAGCCTGCGCGTCCGGAGCCTGTGCTCCGCAACGGGAGAGGCCACAACAGTGAGAGGCCCGCGTACCACAAAACGAAAAAAAGGAATGAAGTTTGGAGGAAAGTGGTCAAAAGGTGCAAACTTCCAGTTATAAGATAAATGGATACTAGAGATGTAGTGTACAACACGACAGCAATAGTCAACACCGCTTTTTGATATTTAGGAAAGCGGTTAAGAGAGCAAATCCTAAGAATTCTCATCACAAAGAAAACATTTTTTTCTCCTTTCTTTTTTTAATGTTGTATATATAGGAGATGGTGGATGTTAGCTGAACCTATTACAGTAATCATTTCACACACAAAAAATATGTAAATCAAACCATTATGCTGTATGCCTTAAACTTATACAGTAAGGTATATCAATTATTTCTCAATAAAACTGGGGAAAAGAAAGGAATGAAGTAAATCTCTATCAGCTGCTATGAATGTTCTCCAAGATGTAAAATTAAGTAAAAAGAAAAAATACTAAACAGTGTGAATGATCTCATTTATGTAAAAAAAGGATATATACACAGACACACATATGCTAGCCAATTATACCTTTTTGTTTTGGAAGGATGCATAAAAAACTATTGTTGATAGTTAGATTTAGAGACAAGGTTTGGAGGAGAGAGAATTTTACACCTCATCTTATATTTTCCTAAACTATGTGAAGTTTTTACTATATGTGTGTAATGATTTTATCATTTAAAAATATTAAGGTTTATCTGGGGACAGAAGTTTTGTTCTATATGCTTTTCAGCATTTGAAAATATCTATGTTAATAAAAATAATATTCGTTAGCTATAGTGGCAGTTGACAGCCTTTTAGCCATACAGAATAGTAAGAGAATTTTAAATTTGCATTGCTTTTTGTTCTACAGTTAATAATGAAGTCAAGTGGAACTTAGTGTCATCCTCAGTCCTCCAGTCATTTCCATTATCCACAGAGGATGCTCTCTACAGTTCTATCTGACACATGTATTTAACCACCACAGTTGCAGCTACAATATCACATCTAACAACGCACAAAGTTGAATAGATCTAATAGCTGATAACTGAAAACATCCAGGCTTGTAGTTCAGGGTTTAAATCTTGTAGAGGCTTCAAATTCTATAATCAAGAGAGCCCAGATTTCTGAGCTATGACTCCTTTCACACAGAAGAAATGAGAGAAAGAATGAAGAGATCAATGTTAACATCCAGGGGTAACCATACATCTGTATTATCACCTGTAGTATCTGATTTCTAAATTGTATGTAGATAGTATGTCTCCAGCAAGTTTATAAGTAAAGTTTTCATCAGTTTATAAACGTTTATTTGAAATCATGTTGTGAGACAAATCAGGAGGAAATATCACTAAAACATAGGGGCTTGTAATTTAGATTACTTTGGAGTTAACCCTCTTTTGGCTCATTCAAGTAATCAATATTATAAGAGAGAATAACCCCAAATCCACTCACATTAAAGGAGAGAATTATTGACTCATCTGTCAGGGAAGTCCAGTGGTGACTGCAGACATAGGTAGACGGCTAAATCAAGGGATCAAACAATGCTATTTTAATGTTCTTATTTCCGTTCCATTTTGCTTGCATGTTGATATAATCCTTTGCTACTTCATACTTGCCTTTTTTTCTATGTAACAAAATAATGGTTCCTGGAAACTCTCAGCTCACTGGGTTATACTTCTCTGTCCAGTGGGATAAAGACAGTCTTTTTCCTAATGTCCATTATTAAAATAGTCCAAGGAGGACTCCTGTTGCCATTTTGAGGGTCATGTGCCAGTTTCATGGCTAATCATTGGTCCTAGAGGATGTAGTGCTGTGACTGGTGTGGCTCGGTTCATCTGCCCACTTCTGTGTACGGGGCTGGTGATTAGAGGGGTTTCAGGATCGGCAACCCCAATAAAGTTCTTCCAGAGAAATCAAATTAAGCATGACGCACAGCATTTTGGAAATGAAAATTTCCACAGCTTTTGTAGTCTCTATAAATGGCATCAAAAGCCATCATTTCCCTTTCATGCTTACCCTGAATGTAATGCTATATACGCTTGTATATATATACTTCTATATATGTTTGTATATATACACTTGTATATATGCTTGTATAAATGTTTGTATATATACTTGTATATATATGCGTGTATACATACTTGTATATATGCTTAGATACAAGTGGACTGAGGCAAAGGATTAAGATGGAGTTTTGGCCACCACTACGTTTTCCAAGTATCTTTCATTAATAAAAGACTCCTTAAATCTAATTTTCTCTCATATTTTATAGTAAAGTATTTTATAATAAAGTATTGAGAATTTTCAAAGCCAGGACTTCTTAATTTTTAGAAAGTCTTTGTCCTCCCAACCCTTCAGTTAATAAAGATTGTTGAGGAACCAAAACAAAACAAAAATAGGCTTGTTAAGTTACCCGGTTGGCCCATCAAATGAAGGTCAGAAGTTAAAGTGACGTCAGCAACATGACTGAATAAGACGCCCCTTGCGCGTATCCTCCCTTCAGCAACAAAAATTTGGCATCTGTCAATGGATAAAAGTAGCATTGTGCGAGCTCTCGGATCCAGCACCATACACTAAGGCATCCAGGGAGGGGTCTCACCCCTGGTACAGGCTGCCAACCTTGGTCTGTGCTGTGGACCCTGCAGTGGCCCATGAATTGACCCTAACCCCTCTTGGCTGTGTTCTGGCAGCCCCTGGAAAACACCATCTTAGACAGTCACCTACAGATGAGAGAGCCTTTATGGAAGCCCAGGTTTCCAGCACAGAAATTCCAGCAACTTCTGTTAGAGCAAAAATTACAAGTTTGGATGCACTGCGGAGGGTAAGAGATGCAATTTGATTTTCCCAGTGTCCCCTCCCCGCCAAGACAGCACATTTCAGTGCCAAGAGAGATCTTCTCGACCGTGATCTCTTTCTCAGGTGAAAGTGGACTACTTGGCTTCTTCAGCTGTGCAGGATGCTGCCAAAGGAGCCCATTTCTCTTTCCCTCCATTCAGAGTACTGAATCAGTGAGCTGACTGACTGGGGGTGGGAAGAGGCTGGGAGATTCTCAGAGGGCATTAAAGGGATGTGGATCCTATTAATGGTGTCCGGGACCCATCGAGAATCGTGCCCATGAGCTGCTGGCACACCTTGCCCATGGATCCCTGCAACTGGCCCATGAGCATCCCGGGTCCTGGGTGTGCCTCACCTCACACCCCCTCACGCTGTGGCCGCCTCTCTGTGCATGCTCCTGACGGTGCCAACAGTGAACTTTGGCAGATGGCTAGTGATCATACATAGACATACAGATGGCCAACAGGTACATAAAGACATCACTGATCACCATGGAAATGCAGATCAAATACTCAACCACTAATCATCGTGGGAATGCAAATCAAAACCACAGTGAGGGGCTTCCCTGGTGGCGCAGTGGTTGAGAGTCTGCTTGCCCATGCAGGGGCCACGGGTTCGTGCCCCGGTCCGGGAAAATCCCACATGTTGTGGAGCGGCTAGGCCCGTGAGCCATGGCCGCCGAGCCTGCGCGTCTGGAGCCTGTGCTCTGCAACGGGAGAGGCCACAACAGTGAAAGGCCCGCATACAGCAAAAAAAAAAAAAAAAAAAAAAACTACAGTGAGATATCTATCACTTCACACCTGTTGGAATAGCTATTATCCAAAAGACAAGAGGTAAGCGTTGGCAGGGATGTAGAGAGAGGAAAATCCTTGTCCACCATGGATGAGAATGCAAATTGATGCAGCCACTTTGGAAAACAGTATGGAGGTTTCTCAAAAAATTAAAACTAGAACTACAGTATGATCCAGCAATCCCACTTCTGGGTATATATCCAAAGGAAATTAAATGAGGATCTTGAAGAGATACCTGTACCCCCCACTGTCTGCCATGTTCATTGCATCATTATTCACAATAGGCAAGATAACATCCTAAGCATCTGTTTTTGGATGAATGGATAAAGAAAGTGTGGTTTACATAGTGAATGGAATATTACTCAGCCACGAGAAAGAAGGAAATGCTGTCATTTGCAGCAACATGGATGGGCTTTGAGGACATTATGCTAAGTGAAGTCCAACAGAGAAAAACAAATACTATATGATGTCACTTATATGTGGAATCAAAAAAAGCCAGACTCATAGAAACAGAGAGTAGAATGGTGGGTGCCAGGGGCTGGAGGATGGGAGGAAACGGGGAGATATTGGTCAAAGAGTACAAACTTCCAGTTATAAGATAAATAAGGTCTGGGAATCTAATGTACAGAATGCCTGGTGAATATAGTTAATAATACTGTATTACATACTTGAAAGTTGCTAAGAAAGTAGATCTTCAATGTGCTCACAACAAAAAAGAAATGGTAATCATGCGAGGTGATGGAGGTGTTGGCTAACCCTATTATGGTAACCATTTCACAATAGATAAACTTATCAAATCAATACGTTGTACACTTTAAACTTATGCAATATTATATGTCAATTATATCTCAATAAAGCTGGAAAAAAAGTCAGAAGAAGTTAATCATGAATATAGAGTTTATATCTTACTATGCATACTTTCATTACATTAGAGATGTGGAGAAATCCCCAAACTTGAGTATAGCACATCCCAGTGGGAGATTTGGCTTTTAGGGCCAATGGTGATGAAATAAGGAGACCACCATTGCTTTATGACATGGCATTGGTTAGAGATGATGTGGAGGTCATCTGAAAAGTCTATTTCTTTCTCCTTTTTTTTTTTTTTTGGTGTTTATAAAGTTTTTATTTTCTGTTTTCTTAAAAATAAGATTTTATTTCCTTTATGCATTGTGGAGTGTACTTGTTTCTGTTGAAAAGTCTATTTCTTATTAGGGAAATGATTAAAATTTTATAGACACTGGGTCCTTTTCTCAATGGGCTTTGTAATCAGTGCTTTGCATAGCCATTCAATTGATAAGCTGCCTGGAGCGCTGGGTGAATATTTCTTATTTCCACAATTGTTTCAAGTCTCATTCTAACTAGGGAGCTCTGATCCAGGACAAGTTGCTTCAAATAATTTCTCAGGTATGATGTCCTCTAAATGACTTGAGTGTAATTTAGAAACTAAATTATAACAAATCAAAGCTGTAGAATCATCACTTTTCTAAATATACTTTCAAAACTTTATTCCATCTTTCTTCTTAAAAAAGTGCATATTTGAGTCTGTTGGTCCAGTATTTTACATGAAAAAACAAGTAGGTTTCAGACATAACTATGTTACTGAGGGAAGCAGGAAGGTACAGAGATTACAATTGTTACAATTTGAGTCAGGGAATCCTGAGTTTTTATTTTGACTTAGCTGTGTGACAAGTTTCTTGGACAAAGTTCTTTACCTTTTTGAGTCTTGACTGTCTTCTTATTAGACATCAGAAATACTTATTAAGTAGTGTTGCAAATGCTAATGCGATAATATTGATAAAGGACTTACCCCAAAATCAGATATATAGTAAATGTGCGTGTGTGTTTGTTTATTGTTGTTACTTTTGACGATTATTATACATTATAAATATTATAGGGAAAAATCTGTCAAAATCTATACAAGATTGTGTGTCCCCTTTATTGATTTCTGATTCTGTATGCTTATTTATGGACCCAGCTATGTGAACCTAAATTTTTTCTTGGTAAGTAAGGTGACTAGTTTAACTGTTACTTAAACCTCATCAGGTTCCATCTTTACAGATGTTTCTGCATTTGCCCTGAAACTGTAAAGATAATAATTGTCTATTACATCACCAAGTGATCCCTGCTCCCTCCTTACATAGGAAATTTCTATCAGAGTTTGGTGCTAGGCAAAGCTCTATCTCGCTTGGGAAAGTAGTGAGTTTCCTCTTCTCAGATCAAAATGACTTATGTGATTTATCACATGTTCCTCTTAGTCTTGTTTGTCAGGAAGATTACAGTTGGTCTTTTCACTCAACATTAACCACTAGACTCATTGTTATATTTTGAATCTTTACTTTTTTCCTCCTGTTTCCCATTAAAAATCTTAGTTTATTAACTTATTTTTTTCTTCCTTTTACCAAGTTCCTCATATCCTTTTGAGAAATGGGGAGGCAGAAATATATATATTTATATATATATTATATAAACATGTGTGTATGCATATATATATATATATATATATATCTTCATGCATAAATATTTTTGTATTAATTTTTATTTAGAAGTTTGACACCCAAGTTTAAGTTCTGATATTAGCAACTTCTTTAATCCAACTACTGCTCTCTTTCCCCTTTTTACATTTCCTTCATATGTTTGTCCAACAAATATTCCTTGGTGCCTAATATGTTGGATTTTTAGGTGGGGAAGACTCTGAAAATGAATCAAATTGTCATCAGTGAGCCATGTGTGCTACTGGGGGATATGGAATCTTGAGAGGAAGAACAGGCCTAATGAGATCAGAGTTGCTTTCCATAAAAAAATTTGAAATTTGAATACCATGCTACTTCTGATGTAAAATGACAGGTAGGAGAAAGGCCTGGGTTTTTTTCCTGACATTATTACTGAATCTAATGGGATTCCACTAGTTTGCCCACAGCCTCAGGTGAAATTGCTTTTTCTGTTCATTATCTTGGTGCCTTTTCTACAATAGCTACAAATAAGGTGCCCTTTCATATCTGCAAAGAAAGAGAATGAATTTTGTTTTGTCACATCCCTGACTATACTCTTAAAGACAGGGAGAAAATATGGCTTAAGAGCCCCTGGTTGTTTAATCCCATTTTCTTGTCATGGTGTACTACACTTTTAGGATATTTCTCAGGAAAACTTACCTATCCTTGCTTAATGTTGTCATATTTTCATCCTCATGGTTGTTTATAGCAACAAGAGGCCTTTTATCCTATATAATGAGGAAATGCAATTTTTTTAACATCTTTATTGCAGTATAGTTGCTTTACAATGTTGTGTTAGTTTCTGCTGTGTAACAGAGTGAATCAGCTATATATATATACATATATCCCCATATCCCCTCCCTCTTGCGTCTCCCTCCCACCTCTCTAGGTGGTCACAAAGCACCGAGCTGATCTCTCCCTATGCTATGCGGCTGCTTCCCACTAGCTATCTATTTTACATTTGGTAGTGTATGTATGTCCATGCCACTCTCTCACTTTGTCCCAGCTTACCCTTCCCCCTCCCCGTAGCCTCAAGTCCATTCTCTATGTCTGTGTCTTTATTTCTGTCCTGCCCCTAGGTTCTTCAGAACAATTTTTTTTTCTTTTTAGATTCCATATATATGTGTTAGCATGCGGTATTTGTTTTTCTCTTTCTGACTTACTTCACTCTGTATGACAGACTCTAGGTCCATCCACCTCACTACAAATAACTCAATTTCGTTTCTTTTTATGGCTGAGTAATATTCACTTGTATATATGTGCCACATCTTCTTTATCCATTCATCTGTCGATGGACACTTAGGCTGCTTCCATGTCCTGGCTATTGTAAATAGAGCTGCAATGAACATTGTGGTACATGACTCTTTTTGAATTTTGGTTTTCTCACGGTATATTCCCAGTAGTTGGCAATCAATTATTAATGATTATTTTATTCATAAGTCAACACTGCCTCAGCAGAGCCTAGATCACCCCAAGGATAACTCTTCCTGTGTGAAGGGAGGTTTTCAGGTCATGAGTCTCTTTAGGGAAGTTTCTTTTCATCTCAGAGAATGTTTTTGACTTTAACATAATGGTACATTTTATTTAGGAAAGCTGCTCCCCTGTATTAGGGTTAATGGTGCTCATTTTGTACTTATATTCTCAATGCCTTTTGAACCGCCATTGTGATTTTTATGCCATGTTGGGACCTGGACTGAATGTAACTGCAATATTTGGTATCTTAAAACTGTAGTGAAGTCTGAAAGTAAGAATATAAGGTAGTTTATAGGTCTATAGTTTTTGTTGGTTTTCTCTCACACTCTGATCCTAAGAAGAAATACTGGATATGGGAGGGGCTTAATGAATTTGGTATAGACCCTGTTATTGAATTTGGGATGACCAATGAAACCAGTTTTTAACACTGAAAGTCCTGGGTCCAGGAAACCCCTCTGTCTCGGGCACACTAGCAGGGTTGGTCATATTGAATTTGAAGTTCAGATAGAAGCTGTGTCATAATAGGACCATAAGGTGGCTTGGACTCTAGGATCTCAGTTTCCAGTAAGGCTACCTTAAACACAGCATTTTATTTGCAAGGAAATTATACCTATTTATTAGCTTAAGTAAAGAGGGTTTATTATAAGGAGGCTTATGGAAATAAAGAAAAACTGAGCAACCAGGGTCCAGGAGAGGTGAGACTCAGGTGGCTCTGAGGACCTCAGCAGCTTAAGTTCAAGGATTTTAATGTAGTATTCTGCCATTAATATGAACTAGCTCCCAACTCCCATAGGCTCTATGCCTCTTAGTTCAAATTTTTGAGAACAAGAATTTCAGTGACTCAGTTATGCCTATGAATTGGTTACTCTTTGGTCTTGTGTCCAAACCTCATCTGCTTAGCAGCTGCCCAGGGCCCAAGTAGTGATCATTGCAACTGACTGCCCAGCACCCATCACCCCAGCTGGCCATGGTCATTCTGTTTCCTTTACCTGTGGTTGGCTTAGGAATGGATATGTTCCCAATTCTGGTCAGTGAGAACTGAGGGGAATCTTCTGGAGGACTTTTGGGACTGGTTCATAAATCCTCAGAATGAGAGACAAAGTCCTCTGCATACTGTTGTGTCTACTTGTGTTGCCTGGAGCTATGGAAGCCGTCTTGCTAGTGGTCTGAGAATGAGGGCAACACAAGAAGGGCAGAGCAGAGAGAATGAAAAATCCTGAGTCTTTGATGAACTCTTTGAGTCAGTGAATCAACCCAGAGTGCGCCCTTCCACTGGACTTCCTGTAATTAGGGAGGTAAAAATATTCTTTCCTTGTTTAAGAAACATATGATGTACCCTGTATCCTAGATGTATAATGCATCCTAGGGTAATAATAAAGCATAATAATAATAATAATGATGATGATGATAATTCTAACAAACACCAGTTGGCCAGTGGGAGCTGGTAGGGCTGCTCCTATGGGTGGATTGTATTCTTTAAGAAAGCTTGAGAAGAAAGAAATTGAGAGGTATTGCTTATGCATGGGTAAACCAGAGATTCACTGCAATTCTTGTCTTTAACCTCTGCCTTAATGACTTGAATCCTGTTTTGAGTGTGCTGGATACATGCCCCCTCTCTCTTTAAAGAGAATAAGAGATAAAAGATCCTACATCCTTTTACTTACAGATGCAGTGGCTCTAATCACAACCTAAGAAGTGTTCCAATAAGCAATGAGCCCTGCTATCTATTACTTGCCAGAAGGAAGCACCTCAAAAATAGAGTCATCATGATAGCTTAGATATATTCTAAATACTAACTGGATTATAATGAACTCTATTCAGGAAAGCATCTTATCTGGTTACCCAGGACACATTTTGTAAGCACTTCATTTTAGAATGTGTACAAGGAAGTTTCATTGCTCAAGGGCAAATGTTTTACAGGTGCTTTACATATGTGTGTATATATATATATTTTTTTTAATGGTCAAGCTAGACATTTTATGATATCTAAGTTTGTAATTGTCCAGGCTTAAACTGTTGCCATGTTTGTGTCCTTGAGCTCTGGATGTCATGATTGTTGATTCATCTGTGAGTTAGACTGGGAGAATCTTGGTAAGAGGGAAGCTTCATGGGAAGGAGAGTATCCAGGCCACCCAAGGGCATATCTTAGAATAATCTGACTAGCTGTTAGAGCATGTGGTCAGAGTTGGCTTCACAGGTGTGTGACCTTATACAATTACACAGGGCCCCTCCTTCAGAAAGGCCTTGTGCTTGGTTTAATATTCTACTGCAGCCATCTTGAAATTCCTAATAATTTTGAACAGGGGGCTCTACAGTTTTAGTTGTTATGGGTTCCTGCATATGATCCCTTACTCATCTGGATCTGGCAGCACGAAATAGTTATATTCTTGGTCCTGATCAGAGAATAGAATTTTGAACACACAGCCCTTACTTCTTATCAGAGCTCATAAAACAGCATTTGTGGGGATTGGCTGAAGGATTTGTGGCCCTTCTACTCCTCTAAACATGCTAAAATCAATTTCTGTATTAATCCACTGATTTCAGGGCCTGGACCTCACCATTTGCTGCTCTTATCGCCCACCCCTGCCCCCATTGCTTTACTTAATTGCTCTTTGGGGGCAAGCCCTTGTATTGCGGGATGTCTAAAAAAGTCCATATTGCATTCATCATTGTATTTACTGGAAAGATATTGTTGACGATGTTGTTTATAACAATATTGACTATCCTTATTATGGGGATCAATGAAAGATATTTTTCTTTGTTCTCAGTACCAAGAATGGTTTTCCTGACCCATTTAACTGGTTTATCTCTTGGATTTTCCTTTCTGTCATGGTTGCTAGAAAGCTTAGGAGAAAAGGCACAAACCTCATAGTTTGAATTTTGTGTAGTAACTTCATTCTTGCTTTCATCTCCCATACCTCATTTTCCCTCTGCCTTCATTTCCTCACTCACTTTTATTTATTTATTTATTTGCGGTATGTGGGCCTCTCACTGTTGTGGCCTCTGCCATTGCGGAGCACAGGTTCCGGATGCGCAGCCATGGCTCACGGGCCCAGCCACTCTGCGGCATGTGGGATCTTCCCAGACCGGGGCACGAACCCGTGTTCCCTGCATCGGCAGGTGGACTCTCAACCACTGCACCACCAGGGAAGCCCTCACTTTTATTTTTTAAAAGATAGCAATCTCTTTTTGTCATAGCATGTGCAGTATTGCAAGTGGCCTTAAATTCTTCTGGAATATGGTGAATAATAACTGTATAACAAAGGTTATTTCTTGTGTATACTGCGTTTCCTTCTGGGAACACATAAGGGAAACATTTTTAAAGAGTGGCAAGATTTGAGGGATAAAGAACAGTGACAGAGTTTTTACTGTGTAGAGATACAAAGAAATCATTTCAGACTGGTCTTAATGCAAGAAATGACAAGGAAAATGTTTGGTAATAATAAAATGTGACTTAGAAATAGATAGATTGTTTCCCTGAAAACCAGCTGTGTTTGAGTTTTATTTCATGGTGCCTCTTGAAAAATCCCCATTTCTTCGTTCTTCATTCTCATCTTTGAAGAGTGGATAATAACATACCATATGTTTACAAATATGTAGGAGAGGTATTTAATATTATCAGAGTTAAAAGAAAAAAGAATTGCCTTTAAATAGGTATTTTTGTAAACACAAAGAAGTTATTATTGCTGATTTTTAATAAAGCTACATTTGTTTCACTGCTGTTTCTTCTACTTTTTCTTTTTTTTGTAATGAGTGGAAGATTGCTAACACTGCATATAAAATATGTTTAGGAAGAAATACATGAAATTGTAATGTGTAGCTTTGTTTTCTCATTTCAAAACTTACATTGTCATGTTTTTCTCATGACATTTTTGATACAGTAATTAATTCAATATTCATTCCCAGATGTTTACTGAGGACCTATAATGTACCAGGTATTGTTCTAAGTGATAGGAATACATCAGTGAGCAAAAAGCACCCTGCCTTCATGGTTCTCACATTCTAGTGATTTCCCCCAAATTGTCTCCATCGATTTCTTGAGTTTATGTCCCTTTTCCAATGCTATATTTTATTTTGTTATTGGCATGTTAAAATCAACTTTGCCTACCAATGTTCTAGGTTTTCCTTCTCTTTCTTTATTTACTGATCAAATGGCTGGAAGCTTCACTTGATTTACTAGTGAACTACATATTTTACTGATTATGGGGGCTATGTGATGTGCTTGATTTGGACTAATTTACATAATTTCCTTATTAAGCTACATATTAACCTTTTGACCTTTGCACTTCTTCAAAGGTAGAGAATAATTAGCCTGCACAATTTGTTAGAAAGAATTCACATCTGCTAATTCTTTTTTATTTTGCCTCAATTAACAGACACTTCTGATAATATATAGATTTTCTTCCAGGCTAAATATGAATAAGCTGTTTTCATTCTGTCAAGAATGGCACCATTGAGCACTGTCCACTTCAAAAAAAACAACAACAACAAACAAAAAAAACTATGCCACTTCTTATTCAAAGCAAGTAGAAAAAAAATCAAGGCATTTGCCAATGGAGGACAGCAGTTTCTTAGCCCTGGTAACTTACTTGCTGTACGTGGCTTAGAAGGAAACAAAAAGGGTGAAGCTATTTGCAAAAACATATAAGTCTGCAGTTAGCACTCGAATATGTAGTACAATGCCTAGTTAGATGAGGATTTGAAATTTCTTTTCTGGAAGGAATGCCTTTTAACTATTCAACTCACTTTTCTGATTAGATGGAGAAAAGCTACCTCGAAATAGCTTTGTCCTGAGGCTGATTATCTTGGAAGAAAGAAATAACATGACTTTTTTTGGTAAGGCTTGACAAAGGACAGGGAGACTTTAAGCTGTGATCCTATACTTTTTTTTTTTTTTTTTTTTTTTTTTTCTGTACGCGGGCCTCTCACTGCTGTGGCCTCTCCCGTTGCGGAGCACAGGCCCCGGACGCACAGGCTCAGCAGCCATGGCTCACGGGCCCAGCCGCTCCGCGGCATATGGGATCCTCCCAGACCGGGGCACGAACCCGTATCCCCTGCATCGGCAGGCGGACTCTCAACCACTGCGCCACCAGGGAGGCCCGATCCTATACTTTTTGAGGCTTGCTGATATTAGCAGCTCTCTGGTGGATTACGATGGCTCTAGGATGTCACGCTCCCTTCCTAGCCCAGGGGAAACTCATCACGAAGAAAAGAGAAATGTCAGCTTCTCGGTGCAGTTTCCACATCAGGACTTATAGGTCCAGGTGAAGGGCTGATATTGACTCAGAGGTTTACTCTACCCACCTTGGCATTGCTTTAGAAACATGGGCTGGCTGTGTTACCATAGCTAAAGAACAAAGACCTTGGAAGTCATGGGGTTAACCTTGAGGGAACAGAATCTCCTTCTCTTGGTAAACCAGCTGGGCCTCTACAAGGCTCTGAGCCAGCAGTGGAGCCATAAGACAATGGGCAAAGGCCTTCAGGCTTGTGTGAATTTTTAGTAGTGATTTTGTGCAGTGGCCACAAGAGCAACGTCCAATGAGAAATGAAAATCTCTAGGGGGCTGAGCAGACTTTCTAGTTTCTCAGTACAAAGCTTTGGAATAAGGATTTTTAGTAAACTTCCAAGGCTCTTGAACAATTCAGCAGTGAGGAGGAAACCTCTGCAAGGGGGAATCTTTCTGCTCATCTGTCCTGCTGGTGGTGGGAGCTAGAGATAGATATTTCTAAGTTTGAAAAATAAAAGAAATGAAGTGGGATAATCTAATTACGTACACCATATTAGTCCCTATCAGGATGTTTGCAAGTGGATTGACTGGGACCGATTTTCTAAAGCAACCAAAGATAATTGTGGGACCTGTAATGAGGCACATTACAGTTAAGCAGCACTTCTATCACTAGATCCCTGGGTGAAATAACTACTTGGGTCTTTCCAGTAGTTGACGTGCGTGGTATCATTTCAAATTAAAGTGTTCCTACTTAAGTCTGTCTACAAGTCTTTGAGTAGGCCTCTTAACTATTGGAGAAGGTCTATGCATAGTTTCAAATCCAAGGCTATTCTATGGTTTTACAATTTCTCATGAGCTAGGGAAAGGGAGTGAATTTTGTCTCTTCAAAAACTTCAGTCTATGACACTTTTCTGTTCTTCTCTACACAGAGAAATAGTTTTCTTAGGATCTGGGAGGGACTTTATTTGGTTCCCATTGTAAGGCTTTGGTATGGACTTTGTTTTTTTCCTCCTCCCAACACTTCAGTAGATATGATCTTTTTTTTTTTTTTTTTTCCTGTGTTAAGGCTGGTTGTAATGCCCATGTGCCCCAGCAGAGCTCCCCGAAGGCACATTGCATAATACTGATTCAGCAGAGTGTGAGGACTGGCTTCTCATAGACCTAAAGTATGTCCTAGAGCACATTTTTCTTTTCCATTTCAGGAACTGTACAGTATTTTAACCATTCAACATTTAATGACCATGAAAAGCTATGGCAGGAATAATAAGTCTGACATTGCCTAGTACAATATCTAGCACATAACAGGTACAAAATAAATGCCCATTGAAAAAATAAAGGAAAACTGTTTCTTTAGAAAATATGATCTATTTGGAAGGGAAGGGACAAATTAGCAATATTGATAAGTCACTGTCACATTTGCTAACTTACAGAGTCTGCATAAAATCCCAAGGAATAACCATTTAAAAGAATACTAATTAGTGATACTTAGAAAAAGCACATGGCCTTTTTACATCCCTGCTGTCTGATTGGTGAACATTAGCAAGGTAAAACAACCTAATCACAGCTGTTGCTCAGGAAAAAGAATTTTACTCCTTCAAATTTTTAGTAAACTTTCAAGGCTCTTGAACAAGTCAGGTAGGGGCAGAAACCTGAAACTTATATTGTACTTTCTAAAACCCCCATTATGCAGGATTAATTTAGATTATTTCAATAAGCCTTAAAAACCCAAATCACCCTGTACAGATTACTCATATGATCACTTTTATGACATATAAGAGGATGGAAAGAGGATTTCTTAGGGTACTAATTAATTATGAGCACAGTAACTTTGCTTTAAAAGTAGTGATGTTGGGACTTCCTGGTGGCACAGTGGTTAAGAATCCGCCTGCCAATGCAGGGGACACGGGTTAAAGCCCCAATCCGGGAAGATCCCACATGCTGTGGAGCAACTAAGCCCTTGCGCCACAACTACTGAAGCCCTCGTGCCTAGAGCCCGTGCTCCACAACAAGAGAAGACACCGCAGTGATAAGCCCGCGCCCCGCAACGAAGAGTAACTCCCGCTCGCCGCAACTAGAGAAAGCCCGCGGGCAGCAGCAAAGACCCAACGCAGCCAAAAATAAATAAATAAATTTATTTAAAAAAAAAAAAGTAGTGATGTTGAGCAAAAGATAACAGAAACGCAAAGGCATTTAATGCCTTCAAAACAGGTTTCGACTCTACTACATCATACTTACTCTATAAAAAAGGCATGGCTAAACTTTTCCCTTAAATTGGAATTTCACCCTGAATAAAAGACACCCAACTCAGGCAGTGATTCTAAACCATCAGTTGGTGGATCAGCTGCCTGAGAATGAGCTGGAGAACTTGCTAAAATATTGATTTTGGGACCACACTCTTGAAACTATGACTCAGCTGATCTTGGTGAGGCCCAATTCTGTGTGCATATTAAAAGTTTTTTATTTCTGGTGGGCGAAAGGATTAGATGATTGGAGAAATCTTTCCTGATATTCATTTTAAAATGCACAGTAAGTTAGTTAAAATTAAAAATATGTATGTACTGCTCTTTGTAAAACAATGACAGAGAAAGCCACAGAGAGAGAGAGGGAGAGAGAGGGAGAGCAGGGAGAGAGAGAGAGAGAGAGAGAGAGAGAGAGAGAGAGAGAGAGAGAGACATCTTGGACTTCAGGTCTTTAAAACTGTGAGGAAATAACCATACACACATTTTATCAGTAGTTGAGTTAGAAGCAGAATAATGGAATTCTTTGGGTTCAAATGTGATAAGGAAGCTTGACTCAACAGAATGAAGCAAAGTGCCAACTCTGGCATGACCTGGGGTCTCTGCTGATTGCGGGTGGTCCACAGCCTGGGTTTTAATAGTCCACATGTGTGCTGCAGGAGGAAACAAAGTCTAGGGTCCCAAGCGGATGGGAAGTCAGATCAGAGTTTGCACGTGAACCCAGAACACTCCAAAGACAATATGCTCAGGGTATGCCAAAATATTGTCTGCCCCCTAGGTGATGTGGGTACGCACCTGTTTTAGCTTTGGTCCTGGGTGGAACAAATAAATAAAGAAAATTGCCTCCTCTGATAACCCCTGAGCACAAGCTCACACTCATGCAGGATTATGGCTTGAATTCACACTATCTTGTAGGTGCCCAAACACTCCCAGCAGTGTATTGAATGTGAGATGGCCCTGGCTGGTGTGGCCTCCAGGTGGCAAGTAGAAGCCAGACAAAAACCTCCCTGAAGGTATGCACTTTAAACAGGGCCTCAGGAAATCGCGTGGTGGTGTTCCAAGTCAAATGAACTCATAATTTTAAAAATCCCTATAGACATGAGGAAACAAGTCACTGTAAGTGAGAAATAGCAGTAGCAAAGAACTGAAGAGGCAGATAGGCAAACACTATAGGCATTGGAATGATCAGATATCAAGTATAATATGTAATAAAAATAGAAGGTATTCATTTTATGATCAAGAATAAGAAGAAGATGCCCACTATTTTTGTTGCTCTATATTCTCCACCGGGGCAGGAATGAATCAATGAACCATGGTTTACGTTGGTGTTTTTCTTATTTATTTAATTAATTTATTTATTTTGGCTGCGTTGGGTCTTTGTTGCTGTGCGCGGACTTTCTCTAGTTGCGGTGAGTGGGGGTTATTCTTCGTTGTGGTGCGCAGGCTTCTCATTGCGGTGGCTTCTCTTGTTGCGGAGCACGGGCTCTAGGCACGTGGGCTTCAGTAGTTGTGGCTCATGGGCTCTAAAGTGCAGCCTCAGTAGTTTTGGCGCACGGGCTTAGTTGCTCCGTGGCATAGGGAATCTTCCCGGATCAGGGCTCGAATCTGTGTCCGCTGAATTGGCAGGCGGATTCTTAACCACTGTGCCACCAGGGAAGTCCCTATGTTGGTGTTTTTCTGACTTGTAAACAAATAAGAGTAAAATATATCTGTATTAGTCTGCTAGGGCTGCCGTAACAAAGTACAACAGACTCGGGGGCTTAAAAAGCAGAAATTTATTTCCTCACATTTCTAAAGGCCTGAAGTCCAGGATCAAGACCTCTCTCCTTGGCTTGTAGACAGCCGACTTCACCCTGTGTCTTTACATGGTCTTCCCTCTATTTATCTCTGTGTCCAAATTTTCTCTTTTTATGAGGATGCCACTTATATTGGAGTAGGGCCCATTCTAATGACTTCATTTGATTATCTCTTTAAAGACCGTATCTCCAAATATAGTCACATTCTGAGGTATGAGAGGGTTAGGACTTCAGTATGTGAATTTGGGAGGGCGGGATGTAATTCAGCTTATACCAATGTACAAGGGTGAAAAAAAATGCAATAGGGAAAAATCAGGTGGGGAAAGTGGTTGGCAACATCTAGAGGCTTCCATTTTAAATTGGGTTGCCAGGGAAAATCTTGCTGAGAAGGTGACACAAGCAAAGATCTCAAGGATGTGAAGAAACTGACTATACATATGTCAGGGGGTGTCTGGAGTGTTCCAGAAAAAGCAACAAAATACCATTTCATTTCCATGATATCATCAGTAACTAACAAGTCTGAGGATATCAGTTTTTGGCAAGGATGTGGAGAAATGAGAACTCATATACTGCTGGTGGGAGGGATATAAATTGCGATAAACACTTGGGGAAATATTTAGTCATTTCCAAGTAAGATCGAAGATGCCTATGTCCTATGACTTAGCAATTGCATTCTTAGGTATACTCACAAAGAAACCTGTACCTGATTATTAGGAGAGAAGTATTAGAATATTCATGGCAACATGGCAAAATTCATAGCAGCAAAAAATTGGAAACAAACAACACAATGTCCATCAACAGGAGAATTAATGCATAAATTAAAGGCTTAAATGTAGACCTGAAACCATAAAATTCCTAGAAGAAAAGATAGGCAGTACTCCCTTTGATGTTGGTCTTAGCAATATTTTTTGGACCTATCTCCTCAGGCAAGGGAAGCAGAAGCAAAAATGAACAAACTGGACTACATCAAACTGAAAAGCTTTTGCACAGTGAAAGAAACTATTAACAAAACAAAAAGGCAGCCTACTAAATGGGAGAAGGTATTTGCAAACAATATGTTCAATAGGGGTTAATATCCAAAATATACAAAGAACTCATACAATTCAACATTAAAAAAACAAACAACCTGATTTAAAAATGGGCAGAGGACCTGAATAGACATTTTTCCAAAGAAGGCATACAATGGCCAACAGACACATGAAACAATGCTCAACATCACTAATCATCAGGGAAATGCAAATCAAAACCACAATGAGATATTACCTCACACCTATCATAATGGCTATCATCAAAAAGACAACAAATAAGTGTTGATGAGGGTGTGGAGAACAGGGACCCCTCACGCACTGTTGGTGGGAATGCAAATTGGTGTAGCCTCTGTGAAAAACAGTATGGAGGGTCTTCAGAAAATTAAAACTAAACCTTCCATATGATCCATCAATTCCACTTCTGGATATTTTTCTGCAGAAAACAAAGACAGTAATTCAAAAAGAAATATGTACCCCTATGTTTTTTGCAGCATTATTTACAATAGCCAATATATGGATGCAACCTAGGGATAGGTTAAAGAAGATGTATATATACATATGTATGTATGGTATGTATGTATGTATATATATATGTGTGTGTGTGTGTGTGTGTATGTGTATGTACATATGTATGTGTGTGTGTGTATATATATATATATATATAATGGAATATTACTCAGCCATAAAAAAGAATGAAATCTTCCCATTTGTGACAAAATGAACAGATCCAGAGGGTATTAAGCTGAGTGAAATAAGTCAGATAGAGAAAGACAAATACCGTATGATCTCTCTTATATGTGGAATCTAAAAAACAAAACAAATAAACAAAACAAAACAATGCACACTCATAGATACAGAGAACAAATGAGTGGTTGCCAAAGGGGATGGGGCAAGGGAGTTGGGTGAAATAGGTGAGGAGGATTAAGAGGTACAAACCTCCAGGTATAAAATAAATGAGCCACGGATGTAATATACAGCATAAGGAATAGGGTCAATAATATTGTAATTACTTTGTAAGGGGACAGATGGTTACTAGACTTATCGTGGTAATAATTTCATAATGTATGCAAATGTCAAATCCCGTGTGTAGTACATCTGAAACTAACAACACTGTACGTCAACTGTATTTCAATTAACAATGCAAAAAATAGATGTATTAATAAATGAAATACTATACAACAGTAGAAGTGGATGAAATGCAGCTATGTCTATCAACATGAATGACTATCAAAGAAACAATGTTAAGCATATATACAGTATGCTTCTGCATAAGTAAAGTTCAAAAACAAGTGAAACTAAATGATTTCTTTTAGGGATAGACACACACACAGATGCACATGTGCACAGCACACACACATTTGTGATAAAGCCATGAAGAAAAGCAAGGGGGTGATTAACAAATATTCACGATGGAGTTTACCTCTAGTGGGGAGGACAGGAGATTAAGTTGGGAAAGAGTACACAGGGGAAAAAAAAAAGAGTACACAGGGGAACTTAAAGCCCTTTTGTTCTATTTCTTAAGCTGGTTTGTTACAGCATGGGTATTTAGATATTCAAATATAAAAATTCATGACATGTTAAATTTTGTATAGATAAAGTATATGTCATGAACTAATACATAGAAGATAGATTAAGAACAGAATTTTTTCCCCTACATTGTCTCATCTGGTAATTAATTGGGAATGTACATTCTTGATTAAATGAGTGCTAGAAAATAGTATTTTCTTTAAATACAGCCTTAAGTCTTGAATGGTGTTTTCGTTTTTAATTTAAGTGTATATTTTCTGCGAGAGTTGGAAGAATTCTACCTGATTTCTCATGGCCACAGTAATGCTATATTTATTAATGTGATTTTTCTTTCCACACGTTAAAAAAAAAAAAAACACCTAACATTTTATCTGTAAAAATGTTGAAGCAGATTCAGCGCTAGGTAGTCAGGACCATAGTCTGATTCAAAGCAGACAAAGCTTTATTTGAAACACTAACCAAGCATAATTAACCCCATTTAAACATTCACTTCTTTTGTTTCAACTGACAGGGGCATTTAGTTTCTCTGACCAGCTACTTCTGTTGATGACCCAAGTAAACTCCCAAGGGAAAGAATATAAAATAAATTAAACTTATATTCCCCAGCATTGGCGTATTGAATTTGTGTGATTAAAATTTGAAATAATTTTCCTTGGCGGTATGTCTTTAATCATATTGTTATATAAGCTTTATAGTTTATCTGTAAGCATGTTCACATGTGTTTCCTGACTCGAGCCTTAAACCCTTGTAAGAGGTAGGTACACAGTTGAAACTACAGAGGAGACAAATGTTCCTAGGGCCGTTTAGCCCTTTCGTTAATAAATGGAATGGTCAGAATTTGAGTCCAGTTCTTTGGACTCCTACACCTTTTCTCTTATAACATCTTGCCTTCATTAGTCCCTCAGTTTTCAGTTTGGGAAATACTTCATTTAGGAAGGGTTTTTCTTGTTTTGTTTTGTTAGAAGTAACAGAAAACACAATAATTGTGGTTTACATAAAGAGTGACATTCTTCTCACAAGTTCAGAGCAGAGGTAGGTACTGCCGATGTTGGTTTAGATTAAAAGCTCAAAACTATTCTGACTGATGTCTCTGTTCCCTCATGATCACAAGATTGTTGTGGCAGTTTCAGATGCCACGTCTGTAATCAAGGCTAAAAGACAAAAATTGGAAAGGTGGTACCAACCAATTTCCATTTACATCTTTTTGTCCAGAGGTGTGATCTATAAATATCTCTCATTGAAAGAGATGCTGGGGAATTATTTTGTTTCATTTTGTTTTCCGATTTCTATAGTAGAGGCCAGCAAAGGAGAATGGGGTTAAGACTGAGTTGGGTTTTGCATAAGCCAAAGCCTACAGTGCTTGTCACAAGAAATTGGAGGCATAGCTTGGATGCTGATGTTGAAAGCTTTGATTAATCAATATCTGCACAGCCATGTCATTTTTAATCTTAAGAAATTCTTTATAAACCCTTCTTTATAGGTTGTTCCACAGTGAACCATAAGTAATTACTGAGATTCTGTCTATCAATTAAAAAGGGGATTACTGGGAAATTTAGCCCAACCATTAGCAGTGATTTTCTCTGGTCATGTGACTTCCTACTCAGTCTCTTGTAGGCAGAGAAGCTGGCCTTGCCCTTGGGTACTTACAGCTTTGCCTTTTGCTTTTACATAGCATCAGACAACTGGAGATTCGAGAGATCAAACCAGGGTCCAGATGTTAAGGGCTGTTTTTGTTTTTGATTCAGCAAAACATAACTATAAATAGTTATCATTACTCTCTTGTGCGAATTTATCTAAACCCGTGCTCTAAAATAAGGGCTGGCGAACTTTCTGTAAAGAGCCAGATAGTACATTTTTTAAGTTTGTGGGCATTGTTGCCTTTCTGTTGGAACTAATCAACTCTGCCATTATAGAGCATAAACAGCCATAGACAGTATGAAAATGAATGGGTGTGGCTTGGTTCCAATAATGCTTTATTTCTAAAACAGGTGGAGGGCTGAATTGACACCTGGACCATGGTTTGCCTGCTCCTTCTCTAGAGAGGTGCTCTGGAATAACTATTATAACTATTATAATGATACCAAATGATAGGCAAATGCATACGGTATTTATTATGTTCCAGACCTTGCTGTAAGCCTTTTTCAGATATTATTCCATTTTGTCCTCATAATAATCATCTGAAGTAGATACTATTATTAACTCATTTCACATATGAGAAAACACACACAAGTTTGTCTTGCCCAGCACCCTCAGGGAGTATGATCACAGCCTGCCTCTACTGTGTACACTCTCCTAAGATGGTTTTTGTAACTCTCTTTTGAGGAAAATTAGATAGTTAATAAAGCAGAAGTGTGTCCACCTTTTGTCCACCCTGAGATCCACCCATCCATTCATTCAACCAAGTTAACAAATATTTCCTTACTGCCTCCCATGCAGTAGGCCTGTTCTAGGCTGTGGAGACATATCAGTGAACAAGACTGAGAGAATTTCTGTCCTTAAGGCTTGTTGTCGGGCATGCAGAGCCACACAGATAAGCCGGTAAGCCGGAAAGTGAAGACGATAAGCCTGGTTGAGGGGATAGTGCCTGGGTTGGCCAGTGAAGGCCTTTCTGCAGGGTATTATTTGATTTGAGGCACAAATCATGAGGGAAACTGGCCATGTGAAGATTTGGGAGAACGAGAGTTCCTGGCAGAGAGAAAATCAAGTGCAATGCCCTGAGGTGGGAAGGAGCTTGGTTTGAGGGATGCATAGAAGTGTGCAGAAAGGGTCTTACAGACAAGCCGTGTGAGGGAGGTCGGAGAGTTAGTCAAGGGACAGCACATAGAGGGCCTTTTAGGCAAAGATGAAGAATTTAGGTCTTATTCTAGGTTTGGTGAGGAGTCGTTGAGGATTTGGAATAGGAAAGTGAGTGATCTGATTTTCTGTTTGACATAATTACTCTGGCTTCTCTGAGGAGATTATGGAAGGGAATAGAGAGGCAGGCGGAGGGCAGTTAGGAGGCCAATGCATGAGTCCAAGTGAGAGGAGGTAGTTGTTTGGCTTAGGGGTTAGAAGTGGAGAGGAGAAAAATAAATAAAGTTTTGGGATTTTACTTTTGTAGGCAAGGTAGACAGAACTGGTGGATAGATTAGATATGGGGTCTGGGAAAAAGGTAATCCCAGACAATTCCTTCGGGTTTGGCCTGAGCACAAGGTGACATTTACAGAGGTGGGAAAGCCCAGATGAGAGCAGATTTGGGAGGGAAAAAAGTGACCAGGAGCTCTATTTTGGACAAGCTTTTGAATGACTATTACATATCCAGGTAGAGATGTCAAGTAGGCAGCTATATATATGAATTATAAGGAGGATGTGGTAGTTGAGATAAAAATTTCAGAGTTATCTGCATGTAGGTGATTGTATCAATTACAATATTTCCTGCTGCATGTAACAGGAAACCCAGATCCAACCAGGTCAAATGATAATGACACATAAAGAGTGTTACTGAACTCAGGTCTGGCTGCTCATGGCTCAAAAGCAAATACTTGAGAGGCAAATGTTAGTAAGAAAGGAAAGGTTGCTTTATTCCAGAGGCTGGCAACTGGGGAGAAGTCGGACTTGTCTCCAAAAGCCAACTCCCCCTGCTGGTCAGGGGGCAAGAGCTTTTAAGAGGAGTTTTTCAGGGGTATAGAGGCAGAGGGAGGGGACTATATACAGAGCAGTACAGTCAGCTCTGACAGTCATCTTGAAATTGGTCATGTGGTGGTCTGATCGGCTGCATCTTGATTGTTTTAAGTACAGTTAGTCTTCAGTTCCAGTGTCTGTTTGTTCCCATTTCTTTGAGGCCAATTCCTGTAATTGTGCAAGATAGAGCAGCTTATGTCATGGCTGTGGTGTGGCCATCATGTAGTTAACTTCTTCCACCTGATGGGAGTATCAGTCTCTACAAAACAGCTCAAAGGATTTGGCTCAGAATATTATGTAAAGCCCTTGAGGAGGAGCTAAAGGTCCTTGAGCTTTCTTAATGACTAAACTATCATTATTTGGTCTTGTTTGACTACTTTCCTTTGCTTCTGCATTTTCTCACTTCTCTGATTAAATTTATTCTTTGGCCAAAGTTTTTCTACAGACAAGAGGCAGGTGGAGGACATAGTGCAGGTGGGGGTCTGTCCGGGGAAGGCCCCATAGGGTCCTGCTCTGTTTCAAGAGGAAGCCCAGACATAGGTCAGGCTTCTCTGGTTTGGTTTATTCAACACTTCAGTGATGTCTTCAAAAACCCAAATGTTTCTGTCTCTTTATTGCTCTGCACCAGTGTTTTCTGTCTCCCAAAGTTGGTTTTGTATGATTGACATCAGAGCTATGGGTTTCCTCATTCCTATGTGAAAGGGAAGAGATAGACAAACAGAGAGACAGACAGACAAACACTGACTGGCTAACTATGGCTCTCTCTTAAGAATAAAAAAGACTTCTTGCCCAGGAGCTCCCAGCAAACCTTTGCTCACACTTTATTGGTCCAAACTGGCTTAGACTTGCCCATCCTTGAATTGGCAACAGTCCTGGGGTTTCTACTACTGACCTAGACAAAGCACCTGGAGTGAAACAAATTTGGGGAGACAACCTCAATGTCCACTGTTTACACCCATGTGATCACATAGGGAAAATGTAGAGATAGCAGATGGAAGAGAATCCAGGCATGCCCTGTGGAATTCTAGTATTTAGAGACCAACCTGAGGAGTAAGTAGGAGATGGTAAAGTAGACCGAAGAGCAGAGGGCAGTGAGGGAATAAGAATACCAGGAGAGGGCTTCCCTGGTGGTGCAGTGGTTGAGAGTCCGCCTGCCGATGCAGAGGACACGGGTTCGTGCCCCGGTCCAGGAAGATCCCACATGCTGCGGAGTGGCTGGGCCCGTGAGCCATGGCCGCTGAACCTGCACATCCGGAGCCTGTGCTCCGCAACGGGAGAGGCCACAGCAGTGAGAGGCCCGTGTACCGAAAAAAAAAAAAAAAATAATAAGAATACCAGGAGAGTGCCATGGCACGAAGGTTGAAAGAAGAAAGTGTGTGGAACTGTACAAAATGCTGCTGAGGGAAAATAAAATGAGGCAGAAAAGTGATCTTTGCATTTTATTAGTGTCCGGTGAGGCCATCGAACTGTAGGACATTTGCTCTCTATTGGGTTGGGGCTGGAAGCAGGGTACTAACTCCACGTTCATAAACTCCACTATTGATGAGTTATTCTCTCTGGAGGAAAGGTAAGGAGCGGTAAGAGTTTATGGTTCTTTTTTCCATTTAGTAACTGTGAATTGTTAGTCACTTGGAAGAGTAGTTGTCCATAACTGGTCTTGTTATGCAGGTAAAAATGGCTCTTTTTCAGACCTTTATAGAGACTAAGGATCAGGTTTCACACACTGATATTCAGGTTTGTGATCCTTTATCACACCATATGCTGGAATAAAAAAGAAAAATGAATATGAACATTTAAAAATCTGATTTCGTTATCCTTCTTCCTGGATTTCTATACATTCTTTTTTATTCATAAGTGCCTGAGTAGACCACAGCTGTGCAAAGGCAGGGTCATCAAAATTCCTTGTGACTACACATTTGAAATTTTCATGGATGTCAGTGACAATTCCATGTTCTCTTATGCTGCGAGATAAAATCAGGGATGGATGGATGGATGATGATGGATGGATTGATGGATGGAATACTAAAATGCTGCATGTTCAAAATTTCTTAATCAAGCCCAAGGTAAGACAAAGTCATAAGCCTTGTAGATGAGGTGATGGCCCAAAAAGAAAGGGAATATGGAAGAATGATAATATAGCAGGTTTTGCAGGGCGTTTGGACTTCTTTGTATCTATTTGTTTAAAAGTCTGTTTCTCCCTTGAAATTTTTAACTCCTGTAGGGAAAGGACTGTATTTTATTTATTTTTGTATTTTCAGGACTTAAATAGAGTGCCATGTCTGTAAAAATGTTAAGTAAATGTCAGGAGGAAGGTTGGATGGAATGAGATGGGTTGGCATAGGACTGAAGTTACATAAAAGAAACCAATAGTTTTGCATCTTTGTGTGAAGCCATTAGTTGTGTCGTGAAACCTGACAAAAGAACCCCCATGTTAAGAAATAAAAACTTTCCTAAAAGGCCCCATCAACCCCATTAAGTCAGTGGTTCAACTAGGGGCGATTTTGCTCCCCAAGGCATATTTGGAAACATCTGGAGACGTCTGGTACCGTCTTCTGCATAGTAAACTGCATTTGTTTCCTGTTTCTTTGTAGAGTAGAGCCTTTAGTAATGATATCTGAAGAGGAGCAGAACCAATCCTAGATTCCATGGCTATGTGGAGCTTTTAAAAATATTCCATGTGGTATGTTTATCTGGGATTTTCAGACACCTTGGCTGTAAAGAAGTTGAGCTTCACCTGCTTATATTGTTTCTCTGGATAGAGACTTCATCATTCTTTACAGGGGGACCTAATCAAGACACCTCGAGTACACAACAGATTAAACAGTGATCAAATTGTTTAATGAAATGTGCTCCCCACTCCCTGTGCTGTACTCAAATGGCATAGCACTTAAACATACCACAATGCTGCTGTGTCCACTCGAGTTTCCCATTTGGAAATGAACAGCAGGTGGTGTCTGACAAGCTGAAGGATGCTGAATAAAGACTCTACACAGCTGTAAATAGTAGGGAGCTCCCCAGGATAAGGCAGGGAGTGTTTGGATTCTTCCAAATCTTGCAGGCTTCTGTGCAATCACATCTGAGTGCATAGTTGCAATGTCTCTCATTACAATTTTAAATGATGAGCTTATTTTTTAATGCACATAAATTGCCTTTAATAGACTTGGTGATTGAACACAGTAAATATTTTTCTGTGTCACTAAAAATAGTAAGCACAGAAACGATCCGGGTAGCCTTTCTCTTTCCTTTTCTTGCAAAGGCTTTTCTTTCTGCAGAGCATGAGCTCTTGAACACGATCTTTACACACATCCTTCTCACTGTATTTTCTGTCATCTCCTTTACTAGGGTGAGCTCTGTCAGGGCTTAGTTGAACCCCACTGCCCTTCATAAGGCTGAGCTGGTCCAGGGAGTCTGTTGCCCTTGGTGTGTGTGCATGTGCAGTGGGAGAAGGGCAATGGGTCCTCCCCCAGCTGGCTGCCTTGTCACATGTCTGGGCTGCTGCACCTATCTTCCTTATGGCAAAAAAACAGCTTGCTCTTTCTGCCTATTTTAAAGGGCCTGCCTTCTCCGGAGGAGCTGCTCATGCAAATTATATCTGGCAAAGGTTGTCCTTCCGTCTTATGTTTTCTGTGCATACCCACCTTTACATTGCTGTTAGCAGTCTTCATGTCAGTCTAAGGGGTCCCCATTACCCAGACCCCAACAACTCATTCCTGTAAAATGCCCTTGGCTGGTGGAAGGGAACTTGTATAAAAAGAATCTATGCTTAGATGGTTCCAAGTATGATTGTTTAGGATAGCACTGAATAAAATAGCTTTTCCTCAAATTCATATAAAGGACAAGTGGATCGGAAATGAGAAATAGAAATCTACAGCCTAGGACAAAGTTCACAGATACTCAGAGGGATCGCCTTCAGACATTTCACTTTAATGTCACTCCGTATTTCCAGACGCTGGTGCATTTCTATATCGCCTAATAGTTTCATGAAATTAAAGTAAGTTATTGTGCAGGAAAAATGGGTTTCTGTTGATTCTGTCACTTCGTTTTCTCATGTCAATACTTTTATATTTTCTCTTATAGAGGAAGTGCAGTAAATATTGCTCATATCTTCCCCTAACATTTGAGAAAGTTCTCATTCCTCTGATGTCTCATTTTGCCGGGCTGGAAGACAGCCTTTTGGACAAGCCATCCCAAGTCAATGGCAAGAATTCAGTGCAGGAGGTGGGTACCAGCTCTGCCTGAGTCTTTATTGTCAGTCTCTCTTTTGAGTCCAAATAGGCTACTGAGTTCTTTCAGCTCTAAGATGAGGAAAGCTTGAGCTGTTCTGCCCTGTCTCCTACTTCTAGACCTTGGACCCCTGGACTGTTCATTGGTGAAGATGAAGTAGACGCTTATTCCTGATAACATGGTGATTGGTGCCTCAATCGACTCCATTCAGAAATTAGAGGGGAGATGTTTTTAAAGTCCCAGAGAAATTGCAGTGTCTGTTCTTTGAGAGGAAGATACTGGCTGAGCATCCTTCCCTGTCTGAGGGGTGTGTGTGTGCGTGTGTATGTAGAGGTCACAGAAAGCTGCTGGAATGGAGAAGGTCTTGGGCCCAAGTGCCAAGTGGGTCAGAGGAGTAGGGAAAGGACTTTGGGGCTTTGCAGCTGTGAGATGTGGTTCTCACCACTGTTGTTACAGTGGCAGCAGGCAAGGGATTGCCTCAAATATGCTGCTCAGAAGCCAAAGGGGCTTCTTGCCAGAGAGGCTGCTGCTGGGCAAGGCGAGAAGAGCTGTGAAATGTACCCCCCGTTGGCAGTGGGCCTGGTGGTTGCAGAAGGGCAGGCTTCATGCACAAAGCAAAGGAGCTCCAGCCATGATTTCTGGGTGGACCACTTCTGGCAGCTCTTCCCTGGAGCTCAATCCACAGGAATGACTAGATGATGTAGACTCTCAAGTCCTCCATGAAAACAGATGTACTATTAATACATTCACAAATAAAATAAATTTATGAATGAGATTGCCAAGAAAATGACATCCACATAGTTATCTCTTTTTTTTCCAGTAAGTGTGTAAAATACTCCATGGTGTTTTTGAAAACTTCAGGACTTTGTGTAATGTTAAATTAAGACTCCAAGCTTTAGAAACTAGCTCGCTTGAAATTCTTCAGGTATCATTGTGAGGAATGCAAATGAAGACACATCTCAAGAGAATGGAAAGGGTGGACCCTGCTGATTCCTAGCACATGGCTCTACACATTCACCTTCTGTTGTGGGCTGATTGTGTCCACCCCCAAAGTCAGATGTTGAAGTCTTCACATCCAGCACCTTACAAATGACTATATTTGGAATAAGGTCTTTAAAGAGGTAATTAAGTCAAAGTGAAGTTATTGGTGGGGGGCCTAATCCTATGTGAGTGGTGTCCTTATAAGAAGAGGAAATTTGGATACAGTCGTGTACAGAGGAAAGGCCATGTGAAGACAGAGAGAGAAGATCGCCATCAGTGGGAGGAGTCTCAGAAGAAGCCAACACGGCCGACACCTTGATCTTGGACTCCTAGCCTTCAGCACTGTGAGAAAATAATTTTCTGTTGTTTAAGCCATCCAGTTTATGGTATATGGTATCTTGGTAAGGCAGCCCTAGCAAACTGGTACAACTACCAATTCAGTTGAGGGTGATATGAAATGGGCTACAAATCTTAGCCCAGAGTCTTCCTTCACCCCATATGTAAAAGAAAATATGATTAGAATGTATTCTTTCAGCCCATCCAGCAGAGCAAACAAGATCAAGGAATATTAGCCGAAGATTATTATTCTCAGTAAAGAAGAGCAGCTAGACTATGATCCATCAGCTAGTCCTCTGAACACTTCCCTCTCCCTCCTCCTTTCCCATCCTTCTCCCTTCCCTTCATCCCTCTACCCACATCATCTGGGTGGGAGGGAATAGTCCACATTCACTGGAGAACTGAAGGGGGCCTGTGTGGCTGGAGAGCTGAGAGCAATGGAGACTGACATGCAACAAGGTTGGAGGTGTGAGCAGGGAATAGATGAGTGTGGACTAGGACAAGAATTTGTATCTTAATCCTGGTAGCAACAGAAAACCA
This sequence comes from Mesoplodon mirus, assembly GCF_964341445.2. Classification (NCBI taxonomy): domain Eukaryota; kingdom Metazoa; phylum Chordata; class Mammalia; order Artiodactyla; family Ziphiidae; genus Mesoplodon; species Mesoplodon mirus. Next base: position 41,316,404 of record NC_138977.1, read on the forward strand.
TTAAGGGATTTTTAATTCATCAGGTAACATAATCAAATTTGTATTTGAAAGGATCGCTCTATCTGTGGTGTGCACAATGGATTAAAGGATGCATAGAGTAAATCCAGGCATATGCATTTCTGTGGGATTGCTACAAGCCAGGCTTGTGGCAGTGGAGATGGAAAAAATGGATTCCAGAATTAAGAGGTTCACTTAACACCCATTAGGATGGCTACTACCAAAGAACCAGAGAATCATAAATGTTGTTTAAGGATGTGAAGAAATTGGAACCCTGTGCACTGCTAGTGGGAATGTTAAATGGTGCAGCCACTATGGAAAAAGAATGTAGCAATTTATAAAAATAAAATTTAAATATATAATTATTACATGATCCAACGATTCCATTTCTAGGTATGTGTGCAAAAGAATTGAAAACTAGGAATCAAAGAGATATTTGTGCACCCATGTTCATAGCAGCATTATTCTCAGTACCCAAAGGTGGGAGCAACCCAAGCATCCATCAACAGATAAATGGATAAACAAAATATGGTATATATATATATACAATGGAATATTATTCAGTCTGGAAAAGAAAAGTAATTCTGACACATGCTACAGTATGGATGAACCTTGAGGTCATTAGGCTAAGGAAAATAAGACAGCCACAAAAGGACAGATACTGTATAATTTCACTTATATGAGGTACCTAGGGTTGTCAAAGTCATAGAGACAGAAAATGGAATGGCGGTTTTCAGTGGCTGGGGGGAATAGGGAATGGAATGTTATTGTTTAATGGGTATGGAGTTTCAGTTTTGCATGAAAAAGTTCTAGAGATTGGTTGCATAGGAATGTGAATGTACTTACTATTGAACTTTAAAATGATTGAGGTGGTAAATTTTATGTTATGTGTATTTTACCACAATAAAAATTCATCTGAAAAAAAACCCCCGAAAAATTAGGAGGTAAGATGGAAATCACCTGGTCATGGGTTGGATATGGGGTGATAGAGGAGTATCAAGGACAGCTTCTAGGTTTCTGACTTGCATAATGGCTAAAAAGTGGTGTTACTCACTGATGTAGCAGACAAGATTATTGGACCCAAATCATAAATTCCATCTGGACATCTTGACTTTGAGATGCACTTGAGACATTCACATGGTGACGTGGAGTCGACGTCTGGATATACGAATATGGAGCTTAGAGGAGCAGCACAGGGTCAAGCTACAAAGGTCACTGTGTTACGTGTGAGTGGGAATGTGGGGCAAGGGCTTCAAGGAAGGGAGGCCAATCAGAATCAGTTAATCAGGAGGTCATTTAGTATCTGATGAACTAAGTAATGATAGAGAGAAAAGAACTTCAGAGATCCTTGTGATGTAGAATTACAAAAATATAGGGACCAATTGGAGTGGGGAATCCATTCGAGGGTCATAGTTAACTCCTTCAAGCTTCTAATTTTTGGAATTGGGTAGATGGTGAGGTCATTAACTAAACTCAGAAATTTAGGAGGCAGAAAAGAGGTAGGAAGGCATCATAAGTTTCAAATCTGTTGAATGAAACTATCCAAGTTGAGTCATGTAATAGGCAGTCAGATAATAAGTCTGGGTCTCTTTCAGGAGCTCTGTCCTGGGGAGACAGATCTGGAAATCAACTGTGTACAAGTGAGAGTAGAAGTAGATTCTGAGAATGAGCAGTACAGGCCAAGAGAGCAGGCACAGTACAAAATAAGAAGGCTAATACAGAATGTTGGGGGCACCGACAGGTCAGGCAGAAGAGAAGGAAACCCAAAAAGAACATCAAATGGTAGGAGAACGAGGAGAGAGTATTGTTATGGAATCCGGGGGTAAGGTTAGGAAGGGAGGGGCTGCTAACTGCTGTGACAGTGGCTGCAGCAAGGCCAGTGAGATTAGGACTGAGAAATGTCACTAGACTGGTCAATAAAGATGCCCTTGGTGGATGTGAATAAGAAGAGTCTCAGGAAAGTGGCTAAAGGACTGGAAGGGTTTTAAGTGGATGGGGAAATGGATGTGCAGTAAAGAAATGGAGATAGTGTCTGTAGATTATTCTTTGTAGAGATTGGCCAGAAGAAGACGAGAGAATGGGGGAATTGGCTAGAGGAAGACACTGACTTAAAGGATGGTTTTTATTAATTGGAAAACGATGAGAAAATTTTGTAGATTGAGAGGAAGGGGCCATTGAAAAAAAGCTTAAAATATGGGAGGAAAAGGCATGGAGAGGCCCAAAGAATGTTGGAAAAGATAAAATTGATGCACAGAAAGGGGAATGTATGGTCCTCAACCATGACAGGGAATGAGGTTGGGAGAAGCATAACTATGGATAGTTCTGGTGATGGTGAGGAAGAGCAGGACGGTGAGGAGATTCATGCTTGGTAGCCTCTTTTCCTGTGAAGTAAGACTAAAGCTCATCTTCTGAGAGCAGCAAATAAGGGATGGGATAAGGGGTTCTAATATAAGGATGAAATGTTGAAATATTGGGTGAAGTGCAAGAGAAAGTTCACTAGCTCAGGCCAAGGAATTGCTGGGTGGTCCTACAGTCTGCAAAGCTTGGAACCATAAGCTGTACCGGTTGATATTATGGTAAAATCTTTTCCAAACGTGATCCATGGTCTGGGGAGAGGAACACAGAAAACAGATGGTCTGTGAATTAAGGTATTTGAAGGGCAGGTGCAAGGAAAAAGTTTAAGTGGGTGAAGGAATTATAGACGGTAGTCAGTGAGGAGTTGAAGTAGTCATGGCTTGTTGAGTCAATCCTGAGAGCAGGAAATAAAGCTAGGAGGAGAAAAGTGAGAAGTCAATCCATATGAAATCGGAGTGAAATCTAAATACAAAGGTATTCAGAGTTAGGGATTTGAGGACTGGTGGGATAGTGTTTTGTGGTCAGAATGTGACATTTTGGAGTGTAAGATTTTGGAGATGGAACAGCACCAGAAGAAGAAAAGATTGTGGTGGCAGAAAGGATTATTCAAGTAAAGTGTGGTTAAAAGTCATTGAAAAAAAAAAAAAGGAAGAGGTTCTTTTTTTTTTAAACATCTTTATTGGAGTATAATTGCTTTACAATGGTGTGTTAGTTTCTGCTTTATAACAAAGTGAATCAGCTATACCTATACATATATCCCCAGAAGAGGTTCATTTTTATCACAATTTACTATGAAAAATAAAACAAGGTGAAATATCCATGAGAAGTGACCAGTCAGGGCTGGGATTGCAGAAGATGTACTTAATGATGATTAATTATGAGAGATTTTTCCCCTGAGGAAAAGGCGTTTGCTTGCTTATTTATTTTTGTGCATGCTTATTTAAATAAAAGGAATAGACAGTCTGGTTTTTCCATTTCTAATGTCAAATAAATACCTAGGAGCTGGAGAAAAAGCAACACAGATGTGATTCCTGCTCTAAGTAATGAATTCTCCCTTAATGCCACCAAATTGCAAATGAGTCATGACACACTCATGATTATTTCTTTAATGAAAATGTGACATTGACATTCCCAACGACATAGTAAACTTCTGTTTGCTGATACAGCCGGCCTTTCATTAACCTTTTCACACATGCCATAGGATCCATTTTCGGTTCATCAAAGCTTTATATTCAAATCCCTCATAAATATTATATAAATATAAATGGACTTGGAGAGTTTTCCTTTTAGCAAGTGAGAGAAGAAAGTAGAAGGCTCTACCTCCCAGTTCTACAAGCACCAAATCCACTAAAAACAGGATTGATGGCTGAAACAAATTGAAATCTTGAATGACAGTTGTCATGGAGAATTTGAAATCCCTATAAAATTCTCTTAGTGAACTGCTATTACCTAACTAGCTCAGAGTTAGCCTTTATGTTTTACACTATTTTCTGTTTGCTTGTCTTGAGAAGGAAGTTGATAGAGACAGAGGAAAGAGGTGAGATAACTTGAAAAATACTTATTCAGGTTAAGAAAAGTCTATGAGGCCAATCTATTTGGTTTCTAAGACTCAGTTCTCTCCCTTTTTTAATTTTTATTTTTTGTGTGACTTTTTTTAACCATTTTTTATTGAAGTATGGTTTATTTACAGTATTGTGTTAGTTTCAGGTATACAGCAAAGTGATTCAGTTATATATATATTATATTCAAATATATATGTAAATATATATATATGCATATATATATATATATTCTTTTTCAGATTCTTTTCCATTATAGGTTATTACAAGATATTGAATACAGTTCCCTGTGCTATGCAGTAGGTCCTTGTTGTTTATTTATTTTATATATAGTAATGTGTATATGTTAATCCCAAACTCCTAATTTATTCCCTTTCCCCACCTACTATCCCCTTTGGTAATGGTAAGTTTGTTTTCTATGTCTGTGAGTCTATTTCTGTTTTGTAAATAAGTTCATTTATATCATTTTTAAAGATTCCACATATAAGTGATATCATATAATATTTGTCTTTGTCTGAGTTACTTCACTTAATATGATAATCTCTAGGTCCATCCATGTTGCTGCAAATGGCATTATTTAATTCTTTTTTACAGCTAAGTAATAGTCCATTGTATATATATATATATATATATATATATATATATATATATATATATATATATATACCACATCTTCTTTATCCATTCCTCTGTTGATGGACATTTAGGTTACTTCCATGTCTCGGCTATTGTAAATAGTGCTGCAATGAACATAGGGGTGCATGTACCTTTTCGAATTAGTTCCTGAGACTTGATTTTCTCACTTTTAAGTGATTTCTTAAACAAATTAGGTCCAGGCTGTGCTCTGTAAATTGTTCATCAGGAGCATTCCAAATTACTTACAGTGCAGTTTTCATCTTCAGAGCTGTCTTAAACTGCTGCATAGAAAAAGCCAAAGCAAATTTACCTGAGCATGGCCTCTGTCAGCTGGTGAGGCATTGAGAGGGCCAGGGTGTTAATGAAACATGCATTTCTCAGGCTTAATTTTAAAGGGCCAGAAAATAACCTGCTCTTGTTTTCTTCTGTGTGGTTTCATGTTATACACTGTCAGTGATGCTGTCGTCAGAAAGTTAATTGTGCTGGTCTGGATCAAAGAGCTTAGTCAAACAGTGTGGGCAGAAGGAACACTGGAGAGCCACTGAAATGTTATTAGACAGAGCCAGAGATGAGGGGTGCACAGCAAGCAAGATTGTTCAGCTGACTCATGGGCTGCCAAGGGGACAGGTTCACCCAGCACAGATTCTGCAAGCTAAGTGGAACCTCCCTCCCTGCACCTCCCCCAGGTATCTGGGAGTCTTGAATCTTTTCAAATGGACTCATGTTCCTTATATCCATACTGATATTTCCTGAAGCTGGCTGTTATTCTCATGTACCCCAGGCCACTGTTCAACGTCAAAGCATATAGATCTGCTTTGAATCAACAACACAGATTGTCTAACCTTGAGTACATGATCTTTTTCTGGTCTAATCCCTGCCCAAAGCTTGGTTGCAAGAAATCGTAATTATAATGGAACATTTGCGGATGTTGCAATCCACCCACTGCTCCAGATATAAAACGCTTTTTTTTTTTTTTTTTTTTTTTTTTTAATTTATTTTATTTTATTTTTTTGCTTTATAACAAATTTAATCAGTTATACATATACATATGTTTCCATATCCCCTCCCTTTTGCGTCTCCCTCCCACCCTCCCTATCCCACCCCTCCAGGCGGTCACAAAGTACCGAGCTGATCTCCCTGTGCTATGCGGCTGCTTCCCACTAGCTATCTACCTCACGTTTGGTAGTGTATATATGTCCATGCCGCTCTTTCACTTTGTCACAGCTTACCCTTCCCCCTCCCCATATCCTCAAGTCCATTCTCTAGTAGGTCTGTGTCTTTATTCCTGTCTTACCCCTATGTTCTTCATGACATTTTTTTTTTTCTTAAATTCCATATATATGTGTTAGCATACAGTATTTGTCTTTCTCTTTCTGACTTACTTCACTCTGTATGACAGACTCTAGGTCTATCCACCTCATTACAAATAGCTCAATTTCATTTCTTTTTATGGCTGAGTAATATTCCATTGTATATATGTGCCACATCTTCTTTATCCATTCATCCGATGATGGACACTTAGGTTGTTTCCATCTCCGGGCTATTGTAAATAGGGCTGCTATGAACATTTTGGTACATGTCTCTTTTTGAATTATGGTTTTCTCAGGGTATATGCCCAGTAGTGGGATTGCTGGGTCATATGGTAGTTCTATTTGTAGTTTTTTAAGGAACCTCCATACCGTTCTCCATAGCGGCTGTACCAATTCACATTCCCACCAGCAGTGCAAGAGTGTTCCCTTTTTTCCACACCCTCTCCAGCATTTATTGTTTCTAGATTTTTTGATGATGGCCATTCTGACTGGTGTGAGATGATATCTCATTGTAGTTTTGATTTGCATTTCTCTAATGAGTAAAGATGTTGAGCATCCTTTCATGTGTTTGTTGGCAGTCTGTATATCTTCTGTGGAGAAATGTCTATTTAGGTCTTCTGCCCATTTTTGGATTGGGTTCTTTGTTTTTTTGTTATTGAGCCACATGAGCTGCTTGTAAATTTTGGAGATTAATCCTTTGTCAGTTGCTTCATTTGCAAATATTTTCTCCCATTCTGAGGGTTGTCTTTTGGTCTTGTTTATGGTTTCCTTTGCTGTGCAAAAGCTTTTAAGTTTCATTAGGTCCCATGTGTTTATTTTTGTCTTTATTTCCATTTCTCTAGGAGGTGGGTCAAAAAGGATCTTGCTGTGATTTATGTCATAGAGTGTTCTGCCTATGTTTTCCTCTAAGAGTTTGATAGTGTCTGGCCTTACATTTAGGTCTTTAATCCATTTTGAGCTTATTTTTGTGTATGGTGTTAGGGAGTGATCTAATCTCATACTTTTACATGTCCCTATCCAGTTTTCCCAGCACCACTTATTGAAGAGACTGTCCTTTCTCCACTGTACATTCCTGCCTCCTTTATCAAAGATAAGGTGACCATATGTCCGTGGGTTTAACTCTGGGCTTTCTATCCTGTTCCATTGATCTATCTTTCTGTTTTTGTGCCAGTACCATACTGTCTTGATTACTGTAGCTTTGTAGTATAGTCTGAAGTCAGGGAGCCTGATTCCTCCAGCTCCATTTTTCGTTCTCAAGATTGCTTTGGCTATTCGGGGTCTTTTGTGTTTCCATACAAATTGTGAAATTTTTTGTTCTAGTTCTGTGAAAAATGCCAGTGGTAGTTTGATAGGGATTGCATTGAACCTGTAGATTGCTTTGGGTAGTAGAGTCATTTTCACAATGTTGATTCTTCCAATCCAAGAACATGGTACATCTCTCCATCTATTTGTATCATCTTTAATTTCTTTCATCAGTGTCTTATAATTTTCTGCATACAGGTCTTTTGTCTCCTTAGGTAGGTTTATTCCTAGATATTTTATTCTTTTTGTTGCAATGGTAAATGGGAGTGTTTCCTTGATTTCACTTTCAGATTTTTCATCATCAGTATATAGGAATGCCAGAGATTTCTGTGCATTAATTTTGTATCCTGCAACTTTACCAAATTCATTGATTAACTCTAGTAGTTTTCTGGTAGCATCTTTAGGATTCTCTATGTATAGTATCATGTCATCTGCAAACAGTGACAGCTTTACTTCTTCTTTTCCAATTTGGATTCCTTTTATTTCCTTTTCTTCTCTGATTGCTGTGGCTAAAACTTCCAAAACTAGGTTGAATAAGAGTGGTGAAAGTGGGCAACCTTGTCTAGTTCCTGATCTTAGTGGAAATGGTTTCAGTTTTTCACCATTGAGGACGATGCTGGCTGTGGGTTTGTCATATATGGCCTTTATTATGTTGAGGAAAGTTCCCTCTATGCCTACTTTCTGCAGGGTTTTTATCATAAATGGGTGTTGAATTTTGTCGAAAGCTTTCTCTGCATCTATTGAGATGATCATATGGTTTTTCTCCTTCAATTTGTTAATATGGTGGATCACGTTGATTGATTTGCGTATATTGAAGAATCCTTGCATTCCTGGAATAAACCCCACTTGATCATGGTGTATGATCCTTTTAATGTGCTGTTGGATTCTGTTTGCTAGTATTTTGTTGAGGATTTTTGCATCTATGTTCATCAGTGATATTGGCCTGTAGTTTTCTTTCTTTGTGACATCCTTGCCTGGTTTTGGTATCAAGGTGATGGTGGCCTCGTAGAATGAGTTTGGGAGTGTTCCTCCCTCTGCTATATTTTGGAAGAGTTTCAGAAGGATAGGTGTTAGCTCTTCTCTAAATGCTTGATAGAATTCGCCTGTGAAGCCATCTGGTCCTGGGCTTTTGTTTGTTGGAAGACTTTTTATCACAGTTTCAATTTCAGTGCTTGTGATTGGTCTGTTCATATTTTCTATTTCTTCCTGATTCAGTCTTGGCAGGTTGTGCATTTCTAAGAATTTGTCCATTTCTTCCAGGTTGTCCATTTTATTGGCATAGAGTTGCTTATAGTAATCTCTCATGATCTTTTGTATTTCTGTAGTGTCAGTTGTTACTTCTCCTTTTTCATTTCTAATTCTATTGATTTGAGTCTTCTCCCTTTTTTTCTTGATGAGTCTGGCTAATGGTTTATCAATTTTGTTTATCTTCTCAAAGAACCAGCTTTTAGTTTTATTGATCCTTGCTATCGTTTCCTTCATCTCTTTTTCATTTATTTCTGATCTGATTTTTATGATTTCTTTCCTTCTGCTAACTTTGGGATGTTTTTGTTCTTCTTTCTCTAATTGCTTTAGGTGCAAGGTTAGGTTGTTTATTCGAGATGTTTCCTGTTTCTTAAGGTGGGATTGTATTGCTATAAACTTCCCTCTTAGAACTGCTTTTGCTGCATCCCATAGGTTTTGGGTCGTCGTGTCTCCATTGTCATTTGTTTCTAGGTATTTTTTAATTTCCTCTTTGATTTCTTCAGTGATCACTTCGTTATTAAGTAGTGTATTGTTTAGCCTCCATGTGTTTGTATTTTTTACAGCTCTTTTCCTGTAATTGATATCTAGTCTCATAGCATTGTGGTCGGAAAAGATACTTGATACAATTTCAATTTTCTTAAATTTACCAAGGCTTGATTTGTGACCCAAGATATGATCTATCCTGGAGAATGTTCCATGAGCACTTGAGAAAAATGTGTATTCTGTTGTTTTTGGATGGAATGTCCTATAAATATCAATTAAGTCCATCTTGTTTAATGTATCATTTAAAGCTTGTGTTTCCTTATTTATTTTCATTTTGGATGATCTGTCCATTGGTGAAAGTGGGGTGTTAAAGTCCCCTACTATGAGTGTGTTACTGTCGATTTCTCCTTTTATGGCTGTTAGTATTTGCCTTATGTATTGAGGTGCTCCTATGTTTGGTGCATAAATATTTACAATTGTTATATCTTCTTCTTGGATCGATCCCTTGATCATTATGTAGTGTCCTTCTTTGTCTCTTCTAGTAGTCCTTATTTTAAAGTCTATTTTGTCTGATATGAGAATTGCTACTCCAGCTTTCTTTTGGTTTCCATTTGCATGGAATATCTTTTTCCATCCCCTTACTTTCAGTCTGTATGTGTCTCTAGGTCTGAAGTGGGTCTCTTGTAGACAGCATATAGATGGGTCTTGTTTTTGTATCCATTCAGCCACTCTGTGTCTTTTGGTGGGAGCATTTAGTCCATTTACATTTAAGGTAATTATCGATATGTATGTTCCTATTCCCATTTTCTTAATTGTTTTGGGTTCATTATTGTAGGTCTTTTACTTCTGTTGTGTTTCTTGCCTAGAGAAGTTCCTTTAGCATTTGTTGTAAAGCTGGTTTGGTGGTGCTGAACTCTCTCAGCTTTTGCTTGTCTGTAAACGTTTTAATTTCTCCATCAAATCTGAATGAGATCCTTGCTGGGTAGAGTAATCTTGGTTGCAGGTTTTTCTCCTTCATCACTTTAAGTATGTCCTGCCACTCCCTTCTGGCTTGTAGAGTTTCTGCTGAGAGATCAGCTGTTATCCTGATGGGGATTCCCTTGTGTGTTATTTGTTGTTTTTGCCTTGCTGCTTTTAATATGATTTCTTTGTGTTTAATTTTTGGCAGTTTGATTAATATGTGTCTTGGCGTATTTCTCCTTGGATTTATTCTGTATGGGACTCTCTGTGCCTCCTGGACTTGATTAACTATTTCCTTTCCCATATTAGGGAAGTTTTCAACTATAATCTCTTCAAATATTTTCTCAGTCCCTTTCTTTTTCTCTTCTTCTTCTGGAACCCCTATAATTCGAACGTTGGTGCGTTTAATGTTGTCCCAGAGGTCTCTGAGACTGTCCTCTGTTCTTTTCATTCTTTTTTCTTTATTTTGCTCTGCAGCAGTTATTTCCACTATTTTATCTTCCACCTCACTTATCCGTTCTTCTGCCTCAGTTATTCTGCTATTGATCCCATCTAGAGTATTTTTTATTTCATGTATTGTGTTTTTAATCGATGCTTGATTCATCTTTAGTTCTTCTAGGTCCTTGTTAACTGTTTCTTGCATTTTGTCTATTCTATTTCCAAGATTTTGGATCTGGGAAATAGAATCTTGGATCATCTTTACCATCATTATTCTGAATTCTTTTTCAGGTAGACTGCCTATTACCTCTTCGTTTGTTAGGTCTGGTGGGTTTTTATCTTGCTCCTTCTCCTGCTGTGTGTTTTTCTGTCTTCTCATTTTGCTTATGTTACTGTGTTTGGGGTCTCCTTTTTGCAGGCTGCAGGTTCGTAGTTCCTGTTGTTTTTGGTGTCTGTCCCCAGTGGCTAAGGTTGGTTTAGTGGGTTGTGTAGGCTTCCTGGTGGAGGGGACTAGTGCCTGTGTTCTGGTGGATGAGGCTGGATCTTGTCTTTCTGGTGGGCAGGTCCACGTCTGGTGGTGTGTTTTGGGGTGTCTGTGGACTTTTTATGATTTTAGGCCACCTCTCTGCTAATGGGTGGCGTTGTGTTCCTGTCTTGCTAGTTGTTTGGCTCAGGGTGTCCAGCACTGTAGCCTGCTGGTCGTTGAGTGAAGCTGGGTGCTGGTGTTGAGATGGAGATCTCTGGAAGATTTTCGCCGTTTGATATTATGTGGAGCTGGGAGGTCTCTTGTGGACCAGTGTCCTGAAGTTGGCTCTCCCACCTCAGAGGCACAGCACTGACTCCGGGCTCCTCAATTTGGGATGATGTGTTGTCTATTCATGTATTCCGCAGATGCAGGGTACATCAAGTTGATTGTGGAGCTTTAATCCGCTGCTTCTGAGGCTGCTGGGAGAGGTTTCCCTTTCTCTTCTTTGTTCTCACAGCTCCTGGGTCTCAGCTTTGGATTTGGCCCCGCCTCTGCGTGTAGGTCGCCGGAGGGCGTCTGTTCTTCGCTCAGATAGGGCAGGGTTAAAGGAGCAGCCTCTTCGGGGACTCTGGCTCACTCAGGCCGGGAGGGAGGGAGGGGCGCGGAGTGCGGGGCAAGCCTGCAGCGGCAGAGGTCGGCGTGACGTTGCACCAGCCCGAGGCGCGCCGTGCGTTCTCCCAGGGAAGCCGCCCCTAGATCCCGGGACCCCGGCAGTGGCGGGCTGCACAGGCTCCCGGAAGGGCGGTGTGGACAGTGACCTGCGCTCGCACACAGGCTTCTTGGCGGCGGCAGCAGCAGGCCCAGCGTCCCACGCCTGTCACTGGGCTCCGCGCTTTCAATCGCGACTCGCGCCCGTCCGTGGAGCCCCTTTAAGCAGCGCTCTTAATCCCCTCTCCTAGCGCACCAGGAAACCAAGAGGGAAGAAAAAGTCTCTTGCCTCTTCGGCAGCTCCAGAGTTTTCCCGGACTCCCTCCCGGCTAGCTGTGGCACATTAGCCCCCTTCAGGCTGAGTTCTCGCCACCAGCCCCAGTCCTCTCCCTGCGCTCTGACCGAAGCCCGAGCCTCAGCTTCCAGCGCTGCACGCCCCGGCGGGCGAGCAGACAAGCCTTTCGGGCTGGTGAGTGCCGCTCGGCACCGATCCTCTGTGTGCGGATCTCTCCGTTTTGCCCTACCCAGGTATGTGGGGAGTTTCTTGCCTTTTGGGAGGTCTGGGGTCTTCTGCCAGCGTTCAGTAGGTGTTCTGTAGGAGTTGTTCCACGTGTAGCTGTATTTCTGGTGTATCCGTGGGGAGGAAGGTGATCTCCGCGTCTTACTCTTCCGCCATCTTACCCGGAAGTCTAAAACGCTTTTCCCTTGGATGAAGAAGACCGTCTACCTCCACCTTTATTATCAGCCTTTGTTGAAGTGTTTTAACCGGATTGCACTTCAGAATTTGGACTTCTCTCTTTGGCACAGCAAAGGAAACCATAAACAAAGTGAAAAGACCACCTACAGACTGGGAGAAAATATTTGCAAGCGATGCTCCCAACAAGGGATTAATTTCCAAAATATACAAACAGCTCATACAGCTTAACATAAAAAAAAAAAAAAAAAAAAAAGAAACCCAGTCCAAAAAGGGGCAGAAGACCTAAATAGACATTTCTCCAAAGAAGACATACAGATGGCCAAGAGGCACATGAAAATATACTCAACATCACTAATTATTAGAGAAATGCAAATCAAAACTACAATGAGGCATCACCTCACACTGGTCAGAATGGCCATAATTAAAAAGTCTACAAATAATAAATGCTGGAGAGAGTGTGGAGAAAAGGGAACCCTCTTGCACTGTTGGTGGGAATGTAAATTGATACAGCCACTATGGAGAACAGTATGGAGGGTCCTTAAAAAACTAAAAATAGAACTACCATATGATCCTGCAATCCCACTCCTGGGCATATATCCAGACAAAACTATAATTCAAAAAAATACATGCACCAACATTCATTGCAGCATTATTTACAGTAGCCAAGACATGGAAGCAACCTAAATGTCCATTAACAAATGAATGCATAAAGAAGTGGTATATATACACGATGGAATATTACTCAACCATTAAAAAGAATGAAATAATGCCATTTGCAGCAACATGGATAGACCTAGAGATTATCATATTAAATGAAGTAAGTCAGACAGAGAAAGACAAATACCATATGGTATCACTTATATATGGAATCTAAAAAACTGATATGAATGAATTTATTTACAAAACAGAAATAGACTCACAGATAGAAAACAAACTCATGGTTGCCAAAGGGGATAGTGCAGGGGCAGAGGTATTGTGGGGCAGGGAGAGGTAAACTAGAGTTTGGGATTAATATATACATACTATTGTGTATAAAATAGATAACTAACAAGGACCTACTGTATAGCATAGGGAACTATACTCAATATCTTGTAATAACCTATAATGGAAAAGAATCTGAAAAAGAGTATCTCTCTCTCTCTCTCATATATATATATATATATATATATATATATATATATATATATATATATAATCACTTTGCTGTACACCTGAAACTAACACAACAGTGTAAATTAACTAAACTTCAATTTTTAAAAATGGTTAAAAAAAAGAATTTGAACTACTCTTGGCTTGCAGTGCAGGCTTTCATCAGCCTCAGCTGATGATTTTACTATGAGATATGTTCGAGAGCCTTCTCTACCACACCCCACAATGTCCCCTTTCTGAGATCCCACAGGTGATGTCGCTCTCTGGTCTCACTACCAGGAAAAACCATGTTACTCCTGGGTAGTTGGCTTGCTTTCCCCTTAAAGACATGACTCATCTTGTAACATGTCTTTTGTTCTTTGTTTTAGCCATTAGAAAGTTAGAGCTAAATTTGGGGCATAGCTCTAAATAGTATAATGCTAATTTACCCTTAGCTTTATTATATTCCCTTCCATTTTACCTTATGTACCAGCTCCTTCAAGAATTTTATATCCTTTTGTGATTGACATACTAACAAAATTGGCATAAACAATAAAAATGTGATTTTATGTGACTACAAAAAATTTCTCTCTAATCTGAAGAAATGATATGCAATCCTAAGAGTCTGCAAGTAAAGGAGTAAAAATGTAGCTCTGATGCTTAAAGAAAATGAAAGTAATGAGCCCACACGAAGGAGCCCACGAGTGGGCCTGGCTTAGTTCAAAGCATATGTACGTTGCAAAGAATGTCTGCCATTCAGCTTCATGCCATTTATTTTAAGTCAAAAAGAAACTAACACACCATTGTAAAGCAAATATACTCCAATAAAGATGTTAAAAAAAAAAAAAAGACATGGCTAGAATCAGTGTTCCCTGCAGTGTATTCCATAGGGCATTAGTTCTTAAAGGATTCTATGTTCAAATATGTGCGGAACACTCAAGGAATATATTTAACTTTTTTTAAAACGTAAACTGCGGGATTTCTGAAAGTTCTTAAGATACATTCATTGTGAATCTTCAGGAGGCAGACTGTGGCGCAGAGTTTCTAAATTTATTTGACCGTTTATTTTTCCTGGAGCATGTCCAAGAGCTAATCTTCTTTGAGAAATGCTAGGGTAGAATAATGCCATTATAATAATAATTATTATTAGAGAGGACTTTCTGCTTTCTCTTAAAAAGTATAGGGTGATGGCTTAGCTATTTATTGCTGGTATTCTTAATTTCTTATTTTAAACTTTAAAGTGAAAATGCTGAAAACAAAAGCAATAAAAACCTGTATAAGCTATGTGAGGTGTTTTGTGGATTTATTTAGTGGAATCTTTCATATTTAAGTCATCCCTTCTTAATTTAATGTTCAAGTTTCTTAACTATAGTACAATGTGATGTTGAGATGGAATCGTTGGCAACATGCTGATTTGATGACATCGTTACACTTCAGGAAGGCAGAGGAGTGAGTGGTTGGAGTCTGGAATAAGACATGGGTTCAGTTTATGGTTCTATCACTTATTAGATATGTGACTTACTGGATCTGTCACCTTGGGAAAACTATTTAAATTCTATAAGCCTTGGTTTCCTTGTCTGTAATATGGGGATTATTATATACCTATCTCATAAGTTTGTGAAGATTAAATTAATTTGTGTGTGTGTGTGTGTGTGTGTGTGTGTGTGTGTTTGGTGCATGGCACAGTGATTTTCGTATCGTAAGAAGCTAATAAATTGTAATTGTTATGATTTTTGGTTATTCAGCAAACATTTATTGAGCAATTGCGAGGCAGTGGGTACTGTGTTGTATATGTGGATGTAAATATGAATGAGTCATAGTCCCCACCCTTGAAGAACATAGTGAAGTAGACAAATAACAGACAGTTACATAAATGTATAAAGTGAAGTGTGTATGGATTAATGAAAAATATAAGTACAGAAAGAGTGGGGTCAGAGAAGAGAAGGTCGTCAGTTCTTTTGGAACAAGGTGGAAGGTGGCTTATAGAGGATCCATGGTGGATGCTCCATCATGGATGAGTTTTAAAAGGTGATTAGGTGTTTGCCAGGGAGAGAATAGTGAGGCCAGGGATGCTGGTGAGAGGGCTTCTGGGCTGACTTATGAGAATGAACAAAGGCAGAGTAAATTCAGGAAGCTGTTAAGTAGCTCAGAATAGCTGTGAATGGCATGTGTGGTGGGGAGTGGTGGGATGAAAAAGAAGGTGGCCAAGGATGGCAGTGGCTGGATCCTGAGGGTCTTAAATCCCAAAGTGGAGCATCTGTAAGTTGTGCTGTAGGCAATGGAGAGGCATCAAGGCATGTCAGCAGTGGAGTAACCATATCAGGTTCACTTTAGATCAGTCTGACTCCATGCGTGGGCTGTGTACTTGCTGCATTACCATCACCTGAGAGCTTTATTAGAAATGTCAATTCTCAGGCCCCACCCAAAGCTACTGAATCAGAGTCTCAGAGTCAGCAGTTCATGTTCTGGTAAACCCTCTAGATGATATTTTGGTAACATTAAGTTGGAGAAGCACTGTTTTAGATAGATCACTCTATGCGCTTTGTAAAGGATAGGCTGAACACTCTCCAGTTAGAAGCAGGGAGATGAGATGAATGCGTGAAGAGCCATTGCTCAGGTGAGGAATGATGGCAGGGTCTGAACTACACCAGAACTGGAGAAAAACAGAGGAAGAGACAAATAATAGAAATATTAAAGTTTACTTTATGGAACCTTAGTCACCACCTGTTTACTGTGTGAGGAAAACGGACAATTCAGGGGTGACTCCCAGGTTTCTTGCTTTATGGTTTTTTTTTGTTTGTTTGTTTTTTTTTTTTTGCGGTACGCGGGCCTCTCACTGCTGCGGCCTCTCCCGTTGCAGAGCACAGGCTCCGGACCCGCAGGCTCAGCGGCCATGGCTCACGGGCCCAGCCGCTCCGCGGCATGTGGGATCCTCCTGGACCGGGGCACAAACCCATGTCGCCTGCATTGGCAGACGGACCCCCAACCACTGCGCCACCAGGGAAGCCCTCTTGCTTTATTAATAGAGTGATGCTATGCATTGAGATAGGAGTAAAGGAAGAGTATAAGGCGTTTTGCTTTATTTATTTATTTATTTTTTGTTTGTTTGTTTTGGCAGTGAAAGGGCTAAATTATAATGAGTTTTGTTTCCAATATATGAGAGTGCCTGTAAGACATACAGATGAAAGTGTACGGTTGGCTTTTGTACATGTGGCCTCAGTGCTGAGGAATGAGGTTCTGAATAATGCTATGGATTTAGGGGTCAGGAACATCACAGGTTAGCTGTAGCAGCAGGAATGGATGAAATTGAAAAGAGATCCAAGCATGTGTTTTCATGGGCCTTTATTATCAGGGCACGGTTTATCTCTCTGACCTCATCTCACACCACTTGCTCTCAGCAATCTACATACCAGTCAAATTAAACTACTTGAGGTTCTCTGAACACACATGCTATCTTAACCTTGAGGCTTTTTTTTGTGTGTGTGTGGTACGTGGGCCTCTCACTGTCGTGCCCTCTCTCCCGTTGCGGAGCACAGGCTCCGGACGTGCAGGCTCAGCGGCCATGGCTCATGGGCCCAGCTGCTCCGCGGCATGTGGGATCTTCCTGGACCGGGGCACGAACCCATGTCCCCTGCATCGGCAGGCGGACTCTCAACCACTGCGCCACCAGGGAAGCCCAACCTTGAGGCTTTTGCACATGCTGTTCCCTCTGTCAGGATTGTCCCCTGCCTCATTCTCTTGCTCAACTCTCTGTGTCTACCAAACTCCTATTGGTCCCTTAAGACCCACCTCCAAAGTAATCCCTTCCCCAGGTAAAGTGCCCCTTCCATGTGCTTTCCTAGGGTAACTACATTAAGTAAAATGGACTTTTTGCTTCTCTGTTTCCTTTATGCTTAGGTCCTGCTGGTAAGGCCTGTGTCTGGTTCAACATTTCACACCAGTCCCTGGCAGAGTGCCTGACACATAGCAGGTGCTCGATAACTAATTGTTGGCTGAATTATGAAAGAATGGTCAGAGGAAGAAGAGTTGTCAAGGAGGACTAAGAAAACATCATATTAGAAATAGAAAGAGTACAAGGAAGGAGTGATGACATGGAAACCAGTGAAGGACATTCTAGAAGGGAGTGGCCAGTAGTGTTAAAAGCTTCCAAGCAATCATGTAAGATAAAGACTGAAAATGTCCATAGGATTTGATAATGAGGTTAGTGGTGCCCTTTGTCAGGATGGTTTCAGAGGGCTGAGCTGTAATAGTAGAGATCAGATTGCAGTGTTTGAAGAACAGTTGGCAGGTAAAAGTAGAGCCTGAAGCTATGAGGAACTGGCCTAGGTTAGACAGGATGCAAGGATACATGGAGTCAAAAGAAAGCTCTTCAAAATAAGAGATGATGAGTAAGAGGCTGGTATAATGAGGAACCTAAACTAAAGGAGGAAGAATGAGAACTGAACCCGATTCTGGCTTACAGGAAGGGATCAAGCTTCCTGAAGGAGGATTAATCTTGCTGGAAGAGGGCCCAGAAGGGATTGGGGATGGGTGTAGATGTAGACACATTTATAGGGGTGGGGAGGATATTTTAGAGAGTTGAGGATTGATAGCTTAATTTTCTCAGTGAAATAGTGGGCAAGCTAGAAGTTCCTGTTTATGAACTTGTGTGTGTGTGTGTGTGTGTGTGTGTGTGTGTGTGTAGGGAGTGGTTTGGACAAGCCAGGGGGTGTGCTCGTGAAGAGGAGTGAAGGTTCCAGGTGAGACCTGAGAGGAGCTGACCAGAAGCACATTATTCTTTTCTTAGAAAAGGAAGTCCTATCAGTTTAAAGTTAGTGCCCCTTATGAAGTCTAAGAGTTTATTTATTTAGATGAGAACTTTTTATTGAGTACATAGGGAGTGCCATAAGGTCATTATTGACTTACGATATTATGCCCGAGAGACTATCAGTGAGGAAAAAATATTTTTAAAGGGCTATCCTTCCCTAATTCAAAGAATGTTATTTGTCTCACCATCATTTATACACTACGTAAATGACCTGAACACTTAATAGCAGTGTGACCCATGTCACACTCCCACATTACAAAAGGAAAGGGAAGAATCCAACCATGTTATTACTTTGGTTGAGTTTGTCATATCCCTTAGTTAAATGCATGAGCAAGCCATGCTGGGCTGCCTTGAACAAGCTATTAATCAGTATGAAAGTAAAAAGATATGCACTTTAAAATTATGGTTTAATGTCCCAAGTGGCACATGAACATTTATTGAATTCTCACAAAATAGTATCCTATAAAATTTCCTAGTATAATCTCATTTAAACTTCATAATCATTTCAGGAGGCAGGAAATATTTAAGTCCTATTTTATAAATGAAGAAACTGAGGCTTAAAAATAGGTACCTTGCTTCTCTTTTAGTTTGCCATTCAGAGGAGAATATGTTAAGGTCAGAGGGCCTGATATTTAGTCAGAGTTCTGCATTTTAACTGCAATTTTGCAACTTTTTCAATATTACAGCATTGAATTACCTGTGTAGGGTTGTTTAAAATCCTGGACTAGCCCTCTGATCATGATGGACAAATACATGAAATATGTGCCTTCCCATCCCACTCTGTGCCCATTGCAGACATTGATAATCAATCATAGCACACCTTCCTTGGGGCTCAGAATTAGTGTCAGAAACCCTCATGAGGTGGTGATCCAGGCAACCACTACTAATTGATTTGTCATCCAGAAGCTAATATACCCAATTATTTTGTGAATCTCACCTGGTGGACAGAACTGTATGTCTTTTCAGATCCTCTGAGAAGCAGCCAAGATGGGATAAGACCTACAAGGGCTTTATTGGGGGAAATGCCCATGAAGATAAAGGGGAAGGGAGAAAGGGAGCTGTTGCAGAGAGGGAGGGTCTTCAGACTACAGTGCAGCTTTTCCACTTGTGAAAGGAAGGAAGGATTGGATAGGTAGGGCTTCTGAATGTAGCCCAGTTCTAAGAAAGTCTCAGTCAGGATGATGGGTTTCCTAAGCAAAGGTGTCTCTTAGAAGAATCCCTCCATGGGCAGGAATGGGCTGGCTCTCATTCCTGTTCCCCTTACCATGTTCAGTAACTGGCTGCGGGGAAACACGGCATTGGATCTGGAAGCCACAAGTCAACTAAATCCTCGGTGAGGATTTGAGTGCACACTTCCATGGCAGCCATGACAAATATTCCCTGGAAATATCTCAGCTGATCCTCTATTGATCAACTAGGAATGATTGTGCTACCAAAGCTGACAATTCACAAAGCCACCGAAGGTGTCTTAGCAGATAGAAGATTAGAACTCCATTTCATTTTCCTGAAGTAGTGGTTCATTTTCCTGAGGTTTAAGGAGTTATGTGTGGAAGAAGTTCCTGTTTGTTTGTGGAGCCCTTGATTCCTCCCCTAACCATCAAATCCTGAGAAAGAAGAGGAAGTGGGAGCCACTATTTTTCTCATTTTGCCAACTGTTTCCTGGTCTTATCACTTCCTTCGGTTGGAAATTATGTCTCACTTTTTCACTTAGCAAAAACTAACCTCTCTATGTTATAAGAATTGTAAAACAATAACGTGATTTTTAGAGTATCACAAAACATTGGTATCTACAGGGAATATGTTTAAGATCTTCAAATATTCCCTAAAGTTACAAATACAGAATTATTTAAACAGCTCATTGGCTTTCTCCCAAATTATATTTTCACTGAAAGACACAAGCATTTATCTTTATCATGTGATGGACATTATTTTTCTTAACAAAAAAACAAAGATTTTGCCACTTTAGGGCTTCCCTGGTGGTGCAGTGGTTGAGAATCTGTCTGCCAATGCAGGGGACATGGGTTCGAGCCCTGGTCTGGGAAGATCCCACACGTTGCAGAGCAACTAGCCCCGTGAGCCACAATTACTGAGCCTGCGCATCTGGAGCCTGTGCTCTGCAACGAGAGGCCGCGATAGTGAGAGGCCCGCACACCACGATGGGGAGTGGCCCCCACTTGCTGCAACTAGAGAAAGCCCTTGCACAGAAATGAAGACCCAAGACAGCCATAAATAAATAAATAAAAATTTTTTAAAAAGGCAAAATGCCCTTTAAAAAATAAAAATAAATTTTAAAAAATAAAAAATAAAGATTTTGCCACTTTAACAGTCACTAACAAGAAGTAGCAACTCAGCAGAGCTGGTAGGCTGGTAACTAAGTTTATTCACTAGTTAAGTGAATTGGTCCTGTATACCACTCTCAGAATGTGTGGGATTCAGATGTACTTTTCATTAAGATTACACTTTACCATTGTAATGAAGACAACAATCAGTTATTACCTACCATTTATTTATTGCTCATTGCTAAGGCACTGTATCTGAAATACATTAATATCAGATATAATAACAACCCTGTGAGGTAGATGGTACTACCCCTTTTAGAGAGAGAGGACATTTTTAGAAAAGCATTAGAGAAGTTAATGAAGCTACAAAAGTCAAATAGGAAGTGGCAGAACTAGGATGTAAAGTCACACATCCTTTGACATTAAAAATAGAAAACAATTTCTCTGTTTTTCTCAAAGTTATCTGGAGGCCAAGGGTGGTGTTATAAGCTCTAGGTGAGCAGACTCTATGTCTGGTTTGTCCCCAGCTCCTAGCACCATGCTTGGAACATAAGGGAAACTCCATATAGACATAGCATGAAGGATTGCGGGCACATTTGGCTGCTGATAAAATGTGATATTTATCTAATAGAAGATTATAGGCAGGAAAAGAATATTGTAAGCTCACTTAAATTAAGATGGGAAAAAAAGATCGGGAAGTTGGATGCCCTGAGTCTGATCAGTAGTCTACTCTTCTTTGAGGTTGAGGGTGGTTCTTTGTAGATTTGATTTTCCTAAAGGACTCAAAAAGGGGCAATTGTCTTAGCCATCGAGAAGAGAAAATGAAAAGGAACATCTGACCACTGTTTTTTTAAACGCTTTATTACAAGTCCTGGAAAAATGTGTGCAGATCAAAACAGCCAGGTGTTTGGATAACAGCCCTCTGGGGCCAGCTGGCAGAGGGCAGCTGGTCATCAGAGTCGATGGAAAAAACATCTTCTAAAAAATGAGGCGTGAGCCTAAGAGAAGGGCCAGGAAAACACCCCGTGTGAGGAGGCTATGGACAGACCATAAATTATGTGGATAAAAAAGGATTAAAGGAGCACATTTTAGAAGGTGCTAGGGTCTAATAAAAGGTCTCTTTAATCAGCAGAGGCAGACAGTCAGCTAGGGAGTCAGTTGACCCTTCCGGCGTTGGTGGGTCAGAAGACACGCACAGCATTCAAGAGCTGGAGAAACTTACTTCAATGCCGGCTCTGATGACGCTAAGCACCTCCAGCAAATGAACTGCTAAACTCAGGGTTCTAAATTACAAGGCAAACCTCTCGGGGTTGAATGCAGGAGATTGAAAACTACTAAAATTTAGACAAATACCATGTGATTAATGGCCTTATGGGGAAGTAATCCAAAATATCCATCTTGGATTTTGAACTTCTCATCCAGTAAACTTATGGATTGTAGAGCTGGCTCTCCATATCTGTGGTTCTGCATCTGCATATTCAACCAACCAGGGATGGAAAAGATTGTTTTAAAAACTTCCAGAAAGTTCCAAAAAGCATAACTTGAATTTGCCTCATGCTGGCAACTATTTATATAGCATTTACATTGTATTTACAACTATTTACATAGCATTTACCTTGCATTAGGTATTACAAGTAATCTAGAGATGATTTAAAGAATACAAGAGGATGTGCACAGGTTATATGCAAATACTATGCCATTTGATATGAAGGGCTTGAGCATGCATGGATTATGGTGTCTGCAGGGGCCCAGGAACCAATCCTCCTCAGATCCTGAGGGATGATGGTATTTATAAAGGAGACGTTTCAAGTATTACTGTGGTCTCCCTTTTGTCCACCCCCTCCACTCTCCTCTGACCCCACTTACATTTCCAAGCCAACAACAAACTGTAAGTAACAATAACTAACATTGTTTGACACTGTTCTAAGTGTTTTACATAAATTAACTTGTTCATCCTCATAGTAGCCCTCTAAGATGGCACTTTTATTACCCTTTTTTACAGATGAGGAAACTGAGTCACAGAGAGGGAATTGACTAAAGAAAAAAAGAGCACCTAGCACCCAATAGGGTAAGAAAATGTAGTCCCACCATTATTAAAATAAGCAGCTGGTTACAGTGACTGAGAGCTGGCAGACGGGAGAAGTGGGCAAGAAATGAGATTAGAGGGGGCTTCCCTGGTGGAGCAGTGGTTGAGAGTCCACCTGCCAATGCAGGGGACATGGGTTCATGCCCCAGTCCAGGAGGATCCCACATGCCGCAGAGCGGCTGGGCCCACGAGCCATGGCCGCTGAGCCTGTGATCCGCAACGGGAGAGGCCACAACAGTGAGAAGCCCGCGTACCGCAAAAAAAAAAAAAAAAAGAAGTGAGACTAGAGAAACAACCTTTTTAAGAGGGCGAAATACTAGTCTTAAAAGAAGAAAAGTAAGAAATAGGTCTACCGTCTATAAAATTAGACCAATATTTACTTATTAAAGGGAATTTAGAGCTAGAGGACCATCTCTAAACCTTGAAAATAAAACACATTTGGTCTGTTTCCTCAAGTCAGCCTAATGAGTACAAACCTTGAAAAAGCACTGAGAATAAAAGGAAGTGACAGAGAAGGGGAAGGGACCGCAGATGCAGGGGTGCAAGAGGATGCAGAGTCATGCTGTTGACTGTCGGGGATGCCCATCTGTTGTGGCCTGCAAGCCCTCAGGGCTTTGGCTCCCAACCCTGAAAACTCTCACATCTTCTTTGGGGTCCTCGGAGGGAATTCACCCCACCTACCCACCCCCCTCCTCCAGCCGACAGGCTGCTGTTACACATAGGTCCAAACTGCGACCTTGGCTTCTATGAGTAAGCTGTTTTTCACTAACGCGTATGTGAGCTGAATCAGCCAAACAACCACTTGGGGTCCCAGGCCATTCCTAGCTGATGTCTGTCCCAGTCACCACACTTGCTGGGCCCCCTCCCCAGTTTCCATTGCTGCCTTTGAAGCAGGCCCACCAATGCCAAGTCCTATAGACTCAACTGGTCCATGTTCAAGGGCTCTCTCTGCCTCAGGATTCTTTACTCCAGTCACAAGAGACACTGTTGCCAAGAACTGGGCCAGTGAAAATACAAAGACATTTTTCAACCAGGCAAAACTGTGCAAACAAACTGGTTTGAAGGGAGGTGCGAGGCAAATCCAGGGTCTTAGCTTCTGAGCTGGGGCACAGGGAGAGAATTGGGGAATCCATGTGATTGTGGCTCTGAAGTAGAATGTAGGGAATCCCTGGCTTTGAGTATCTTTGAGGAGCCTGAAAACTGAAAAATAAAACCAGAATACAGCAAACTTCATCACACTGGAGTCCTAAAAGCACAAGTTTAGATTAAAATCTCTCTTCTCTCATTTTTGTAAAATGCCTAATGTTGCTTATCTGAAGGCTTCACATAGCAAATATGGAAGGGTTCTTGTTCCTTCTAATTTCCTCTCTGCTCTCGTGTGACTTTGGGAGCACCCAGTTCCTGGCCACTCCATCCCTCGTCTGCTGTATAAGGAGAAAATCCCCTCCCTGCCATTTTTTTTTTGGGGGGGTATCTCAAAGGTTACTATCTCTTTTGTGAAGAGTTACTTCATCTCCTGTACTGTGAATGTTGAGGGAATGAGATGGGTGCAAACAGTAAACTTCCCGAGAGGAGAGAGGGGCAGAAATACCTCTCTCAGTTAGAAATCATAGCAAACTGGGGCAAGCAGAAGGGCGTGTGTGTGTGCATATCAACTGATTGCCAACAACATCTATCTGGTCAATTTATCAGGTAAATCTTCAGAATTAACTGATTACAGACCTCTATGTCGGCTTCTTTGTTTTCTCAATGTATTGTTATACTCAGGGATATCTACATTGTTTAGTCCGACAGCAGTTGTCAACATTGGCTGTACATTGCCATTATCTGGGGAGCTTTCAAATACCCTGATGCGTGGGGGAGTCAGATTCAATTGGTCTGGGTGTGACCTGTGTATCAGGACTTTTAAAAGACCTCCAGATGATTCTAACTCAAAGACGAGGTTAAGTACCGAAGGTGTAGAATTACTTTCTAATGAGAAACTGAGGAGGACTCAGGCTACTGGGCCAGACGAAAGGACATGTTATAGTGACACCATTAGTCAAAAGGAGGAAAAGATATTGGAAGTAAATATCGAAATGCAGGCCTTTCTGTTTACAAAACAGCAGCAACAACAGCTCTGAGTCCATAGGGGAGGCCACAGAAAACACTTGATCTCTTCCAAGTTTCATTCTTGTCATCAATATGTTGGCATTAAGGTGTGTTACTGTCCCCCTCTCTTAAACACTAAGAGATGCTCAGGGAGCCCGGAGGCCAAAGGCACATCTTTATTAGCAAAGTGTCCACTGGCTCTCCCTGGAGTTCAACAACAGAATAATCACTACAAACAAACCCCACTGCTTTCAGTGCACATCAAGATAGACACCAAAACCAAGCTGTTTGGTCTGTCACCCCTGATGTCCAGGTGAGTAAACTGTGAAAACAGAAAATTATGCCACTGAGGGTTTGGACAAGACAATGTCAGTCAGGTTCACAAGGTCTTTCTGCATCTTGGACACCCAGGCAACTTTTAAGATATGACTTGAATTTAGTCAGGGAATTCCCTTCCTTATAATTCTATCAAATACTATCACTGCTGTGTATATTCCAGACATTCTGCTAAGGGCTTTATATGGATTGTCTCATTTCATTGTCACATCCTGAACAGGAAGTAGATGCTGTTTTCCTCATTTTACAGGTGAGGAAATTGAGACTTACTGTGGCTTTGTGACATGGGCATTATCTTGTGGATAGTAGATAATAGAGCAGTGGTTTGATCTAGATCTGTGACTTTAAGATCCAAGGTTCTAGGACTTCCCTGGTGGCGCAGTGGTTGAGAGTCTGCCTGCCGATGCAGCGGACACGGGTTCGTGCCCCGGTCCGGGAAGATCCCACATGCCGCGGAGCAGCTGGGCCCGTGAGCCATGGCCGCTGAGCCTGCGCGTCTGGAGCCTGTGCTCCTCAACGGGAGAGGCCACAACAGTGAGAGGCCCACGTACTGCAAAAAAAAAAAAAAAAAGAAATCCAAGGTTCTATCCCTGAGCCACTGCCTCTGGTTTATAGACTTCCAGGAAAAAACAATTCACTTCTGCTTCTTTTTCAGTCTCTTGGTTTATCCCTTCCTAGAATCTGAACCCGAGTCATTATAATGATGTGGAATTTTTTTGTGGTTGATTTCTTTAAAAATGAGTCTTTCTCTTGGGGCTTCCCTGGTGGCGCTAGTGGTTGAGAGTCCGCCTGCCGATGCAGGGGACACGGGTTCGTGCCCCGGTCCGGGAGGATCCCACGTGCCGCGGAGCAGCTGGGCCCGTGAGCCATGGCCGCTGAGCCTGCATGTCCGGAGCCTGTGGTCCGCAACGGGAGAGGTCACGACAGTGAGAGGCCCACATACCGCAAAAAAAAAAAAAAAAAAAAAAAAAAAAAAAAGAGTCTTTCTCAAAGAGTTTGCCAATGCATACATGAACTTCAAGCAAAAGCTGACTTTACAACTGGGGATTGAGGTGTTCTTTATGCAATCCGATTAATCACAAGAAGGAGGCGGTAGCAATAAAAATGTAAACAGCGGCTGAATGTGCTCATGTGCTCACTCACACCCCCAGTGCTGCTATTTGGTCAACACTGAAAACTGGATTTTATACTTTATACCGCTCCATTTCTGTTTTAGCTAATGATTGTTATAACATTTTGCTCAATCTGCCGGAGATACTTGAAAATCGTCCCAAAGCTATCATTAGCAAGTAATGCAGGACAGGGCCAGCCAGCACTTCTCTGCCTACCAGTAGCTGAGTGTATCGTATGAATATACAAGGCGCGATGATACCTGAGTTTTCTAACTTTGATGTATTGCTACGAAGTAAACAGAAAGGAAAGGAGGACCGCAAATGAAGGTCTTGTTAATTTGCATTCGAATGTATGTATATAAAGGGGTCCCCATGTGCATGTCTTCTACTAACTTCTGTCCTGCACCTTGAATGTGATGCCCAGCCTCTGAGAAGCGGTGTGTGCTGAGTGAATAGCTTGGCCTTAACTACTGTCTGAGCTTGCCCTGTCCTTCCTAGGGCCTAGATGGAGTGGCTCTTCACTGACAGGGATGTTTATCTGGTTGTTATAAAGTGGTCAGGGGGTCTTGCCTGCGGCTCTGCACTTGAACTCACAATGTCAGTGAGTGAAGGCCGTGCATGTGGATTTATGGAGTCTCTAGCACCTTTAAAATCTGTTGCAACTTGTCAGAGTCTTCTGAGGCCAGATAGTCTAGAATAAATAAATCTCAAAGATCAGCTCATTCCCTCTGAAAGGTTTTACTCCTCTGAGGACATGACCAAATTTTTTTACCTCCCCAACTAAAGCATATAATGGCATGTCCTTTGATGCTGTGGGATCCTCTAACTTCTGAGCTCAGGGACAGGATGGAATTGAAAAGAAATCTTCTTATAGACTCACTGTGGACACGTAGAGAGAACAAGAAATACTGTTTTTTTCTTTTGTTATTTGAAACTACTGAGTTATGGGGTTATTTGGCTTGACAACATAGTCCGATGGACAAGAAAATCAACATATTAGAGCTCCCATATTGAGGGGTAGTAGAAATATGACAAAGGAAATTGCTTGAGAGGAAAGACTTGGAAATTTGTTTGTTAGTTTTAACCTTAGGAACTGCTGGCCAGCAAGTGTAGGAAAAGATTGAAAAGATATTAAAATGCCAAGGCCAAGCCCTATAAAGCTTTTAAAAAAAAGTTGTAGTGGGCTTCCCTGGTGGCGCAGTGGTTGAGAGTCCGCCTGCCGATGCAGGGGACGCGGGTTTGTGCCCCAGTCCGGGAAGATCCCACATGCCGAGGAGCGGCTGGGCCCGTGAGCCATGGCCACTGAGCCTGCACGTCCGGAGCCTGTGCTCCGCAACGGGAGAGGCCACAGCAGTGAGATGCCCGCGTACCGCAAAAAAAAAGAAAAAAGAAAAAAAAAAGTTGTAGTAAACTTTGCCATTTTAACCATTTTTACATGAACTCTTCCGTGACGTTAAGCACATTCACACTGTTAATCAACCATCACCACCCTCCATCTACAGAACTTTCTCATCATCACAAACTGAAACCCTGTACCCATTAACAATAACTCCCTGCTCCCCCTTCCCTAATCCCCAGCAGCCACCGTTCTACTTTCTGTCTCTGTGACTTTGACTTCTCTAGATACACCATATAAGTGGAATCCTGCAGTATCTGTCCTTTTGTGTATGGCTTATTTAAAGCTCCCCCCTTTTAAAAAAAGATTGCATTCTAGTTTTTGCTAGCAACCCCTATATCTGTCTAGCTATTTCTAAGACAGTCTTTGCTCAAAGAAGAGGGAGGGATGACAAGAACCTGCCTAATCACTGACTCTGGCAGTGGGTTGAAGTGGCTGCAAGCTTTCTAGGCCAGAGGTTAGCAACCTTTCTAAACTGGGAGGTCAGAGTTCCAAGCCCTGCGCTTCCTTTGGGTCAGAGGTCAAGGATGGTTTCAAACCCTGAGTGACCAAGTTCTGCCTCCTGCTGATGTGGAGAAGGCAGATTACTTTCCTGAAAATTGAGGTGGCAAGACAGCTTTGATTTCTCTCAGTTGTAGAGGAAAGGTTGAGCCCAGTGACAGCAGGCGGTTATAGCTTTCAGGAGAAGATGTGACAATGGTGACAGGTCCCAAAGGCATAGAGCATCATCCCATGGGCCATCCAAGAAGGAGGGAGCTTCTTTACCATTCCTTTCACCTGAAGAAAAAAGTAAGTTGTCAGAAGTTGCCTGGGGAAGTGATTACCTTTTTGGTCATTGCTTTTCTTTCTTCCAGAATTACAGTTGTTAGCAATATGTGGATAGTCTAAGGTGGACCTTGGAGGGGTGAGGGGTCAGAGGATGGCAAGTTGGAGGATGCGAACTCACCTGCATTGATGCGGTGCCCAAGTTCCTGTTCGGGGAGGTGGGCCACCCTTGGAAGAGACAGGTGAGCCCTGCAGCCTGCCTCAGAAATCTAGCTTCTGCCTGCCCCGTGAGATCTGAGGGCCACATGGGCAGAGTGGTGAAATCCCTGTCTTCTGATCGTATTGAAGTTTTTGTTTGGATATTAGCAGGATCAGAGGTTTGCTTTTTAAAAAGGGTCCTAGGAAACTTCCATAATTGCTGTAGAGATAATAAAACTGTGCTCTGGTTTACATGTTTGCTCAGTAGGTATCAACTTTGTGTCAGGCAGTTAGCTAGCTGCTGAGGATGTAGCAGAAGCATAAACACACGTGGTTTCCTCTTTCATGTAGCACCCAGTCCAGGGAGCAGACAAATATTAATCAACCTGTAAGTCAGTCAATAAGTATTTATTGGACATCCATTATGTTCCAGACACTGGGGATATTCCAGGAAGCTAAGCAGACACAAATCATGTAAAGCAAATGTCAGATTATAACTCTGAAGAAGGATAGGAAAGGGAGGTGTTCTGTACCACGAGAGCCTATGATCCAAGCTTAATAGCCAGGGAGAGCTTGTCTGGAGATCTGTGGGATGGAAGAGCTTCACTAGGTAAAAGAGGGACAAGAGTGCATACTAGGTGGAGGGAACAGCCCATGCAAGGGTCCTGTGGGAGGGAGCTTGGTGAGGATGAGGGTGAATGAAAGCCATATGTGGCTGGAGGATTACGAGAGGGCTTGGTGGACAAATTAAGGTTGGAGGGGTAGGTGGGAGCGAGTCAGGAAAGACATCCGCATAAAAGTGAGAGGAGGGCTTCCCTGGTGGTGCAGTGGTTGAGAGTCCGCCTGCCGATGCAGGGGACACGGGTTCGTGCCCCAGTCCGGGAAGATCCCACATGCTGCAGAGTGGCTAGGCCCGTGAGCTATGGCTGCTGAGCCTGTACGTCCGGAGCCTGTGCTCTGCAACGGGAAAGGCCACAACAGTGACAGGCCTGCGTACCGCAAAAAAAAAAAAAAAAAAAAAAAAAAAAAAAATAGAGGAGTCTGACTTGTCATTTTTCTTGTTAGAATGTCTTTTTGTCCTCAGAACAGTACTGTTTAAGAACATGGATTCTGGAGCCAGACTGCCTAGGTCAGATCCCTGCTCTCCCACTTACAAGCTTTGTGACCATAAGCATGTTACTTAACCTCTCTGTGCCTCAGTTCTTAAATCTGTAAAATGCTGAATATAATAGTTCCTACCTCATAAATTTGTTAGGAAAATTAAATGAGTTTATGTATATAAAGTGTTTAGAACAATACCAGATACTAATTATAAGCGCCACATAAATAAGTCCCGTTATTATTACTCTGTATGGTAGAGAGCATTATTATTCACCAGATATTCCCCAATCAGTTTATAAATAAGAAATCCACACTGAATTATATCCAGAACACATAAATGTCTATATCACAGACAGATAAAACCTAAGACAAACTGTAGGTCTCTTTAATGTCCACTTATGGTATGGAAAAATGCATTTCTCAAGTAAATCATCTTGGGAAAGTGCCTTTTCAGAGCTGAGAGAATTAAATGCCTTATATTTTGCTCCATGTGTGTTTGAAATTTGGGGAAGAAACTGTATTCTTGTTAATGATTCAGCTGATACTCAGAACTGACTAAGGGCAGAACGTTCCTCAAATTCTTTCATCATTTTATCAACTGATGGAATTGAGCAATCAGAATGGTAGAGCCGGAAGCAACTTTGGAGATCAGTTGGTCATTTGTTCTGATTTAATTGACTATTGGTTTCTGCTTGAAGTGATCACATTAGAAGAAAGAGCTGGAAGCTTAAGAATTTAATAGGCAAGTAAATTCATTTAACTGAGACACCTCTGTGAAAATCATAAATACCACCTGCAGCTTCTCCTTTGGTTTGTGGTAATGCACTTTTGCTGAAGTTTTTCCTTTTTTTTTTTTTTGGTAACTATTTTTGAAAAATAAAAATAACAAGCAGTGTTACTTTGTACCTATAGATGTGGTAACATTGTAAGTCATCAAGTCCTCTGTGTGCCTGGTGGTATAGTACTGAACAAACAAACTTTTATTGAAAGCTCACTATGTATGAGGCCTTCTGATGGATGCTTTTATACAATGCTTCATTTAATCCTCACGGTAATTATATGGAGTCGTGGAAGCCTGTATTGCCCTTCCTCTGCTTTGCTCTGTATTGCAGAGGCCTGGATCGTAGAGCTGCATTTCCTAGCCTCTCCTGTCCACTAGTTTCCGGCTGGGTTTGGGCACTGGTGGAGGTGGAGGGTGAGGTAGGGAGAGAAGTTGTATTTCTCCCATCCCTCTCTGCCTCAGGCTGCATCTTCTCTATGGCTCCAGTTCCCATGGGTCTGGCAGACCACAGTTCTAGCTCCCCCTTGGTGGATCCACGCCTAGGCTCCAGTAACACTCTCTCCTCCTTTGGTCCCTCCAGCCACGGGTTGATAGAACATTCTGCTCTTGTTCATCTCTGGATTACCCCATTGTCTGCTCTTTGGCTTACAGTCTCCATCACCTGTATAACCAGTTCCCTGCATTAAACTCCCTCTATTAAAAATAATTGAAGGGCCTCCCTGGTGGCGCAGTGGTTGAGAGTCCGCCTGCCGATGCAGGGGATACGGGTTCGTGCCCCGGTCTGGGAGGATCCCGTATGCCGCGGAGCGGCTGGGCCCGTGAGCCATGGCCGCTGGGCCTGCGCGTCCGGAGCCTGTGCTCCGCAACGGGGGAGGCCACAGCAGTGAGAGGCCCGCATACCGCAAAAAGAAAAAAAAAAAATAATTGAAGTAATTTGTTTTTTTCTTATTTAGGACATAACTGATAGAGTTCTGTATAATTATACCTGGTTTTCTTTTTTTCAATCTATGAGGAAACTGAGGACCATACAGGCTACATGTCACAATATTAAGCCCCTCATCACAAATCTACCAATTAGATCAAAGTTGTTGCACTCCTAAGTTCATATATACTTCTTCTACTATTATATTCTGGTGACTTCATGACTTTCTAGAAAGGGGAAATCTGTTTTTATAGGGGATAGCCCCCTCTTGGATCATTAGAATCAGGAGTTTTACTACAATCTCATTTTAGTTCAGTTGGATTGATGACTTGCTGCAGGATGAGTTTGACGGTCAACCTCTTACATCTCTCCAGAGACAGAATCATTAGACCCTCATGCAGCAGATCAGAAAGATGCCCACTTGGATGTATCAATACACTGAAGCTGGGTTCCTTGGGAAATTCTATACAGATCCATGGAGCCACCAAGTTCTGGCCACTCTTCCAGGCCAGGTGGTAGACTCCCTTTGTTTCAATTCAAGTAGAAAATTGAGATCTTTATTCTTCACCTTGAATTTACTCAGAATCAGGATAGGAATACTCTTAAATTGTCGTGAATCCCACATAAGAGCAAAGACTTTGGACTTTACCATAATTTTAGGCTTAATTTTTAGACTCTTTTCATAGGTAAATCATAGGCTAAAATGTCTATGGTCTGAAAACACTGAGGGAATCTTAGGATACCATTGATTTACGTATAGAGACTCTTCTTATGAAGCAGTTGGCATTCTAAAAAGGACAAATAAAATGCTAAACCAGCAGTAGAAAAACAGCCTCTGAATTCTCCCCATATGTTAAATAGTAAGAATAGGTAAATAGGACCAAGTAGTGGAGAGTGATGAACTCTTGGTTAACGAGTGTGTGTGTGTGTGTGTGTGTGTGTGTGTGTGTGTGTGTGTAGGGAGGGGGATACAGTGTAAAGCCATCAAAGCAGTGAGTGATTTAACTATGTGTTTAGGAAAACAGGTAAAATTGTGTTGGTTGACCTTAGAAATGGGGAAGAGGGTCTGGATAGAGGGTACTATTATAATACTACTATAGATTGTATACATAGCATATCTATATATCATTATACTGTATGGTAGTTAAGAAGAAAGGTGAAGACTTGAACTGAGTGACTTTGAAATGGAAGCTACAGGTGGATGCGTGAGGGTAATGTGGAAGTAGAATTGTTAAGATTTGATCATTGATGGGGTAAGAGGTGCGGGAGGAGAGAAAAACTTGAGGGTTGTTCTGAGGTTTGGAGTCTTTATGCTTCTATTTTTTCTTTTTTCATATAATATCCAACTCAAATAACTTTGCATCCTGTTGTGAAACTTTCACACTACAACTGGAAACTGGTTGATAGTCATTCTTCTTCTTTTTTTTTTTTATGGTATGCGGGCCTCTCTGTTGTGACCTCTCCCGTTGCGGAGCACAGGCTCCGGACGCGCAGGCTCAAGGCCATGGCTCATGGGCCCAGCTGCTCCGCGGCATGTGGGATCTTCCCGGACCGGGGCACGAACCCGTGTCCCCTGCATCGGCAGGCAGACTCTCAACCACTGCGCCACCAGGGAAGCCCTAGTCATTCTTCTTTGATGAGGAAAGAGAAACCTACCAAGTGGCTTTAGCACAGCTGCATTTCCATCTGAGGCAGAGAGAGAGCAACCTGGAGATTCTGAAGTCTTCAGTACTGCTGACCATGTACTGAGACCATGGATGTAAAGTAAATGGGGCCCTTTGCATCTACTCATCACACAGAGAACCACTAAAAATCAAGGGGCTTGACAGTATTTTTATTATTTTTTAAAATATCTTTATTGGAGTATAATTGCTTTACAATGGTGCGTTAGTTTCTGCTGTATAACAAAGTGAATCAGCTGTACGTATACATATATCCCCATATCCCCTCCCTCTTGCGTCTCCCTCCCACCCTCCCTATCCCACCCCTCTAGGTGGTCACAAAGCACCGAGCTGATCTCCCTGTGCTATGCGGCTGCTTCCCACTAGCTATCTATTTTTAGACCTCTAGGTAAGATCTAAAGATCTCTGGGAAAGAATTTTGTACAGAGTCAGGCAAGGGATGAGGTAATTACCTGCCTCAGATTCACCTGGAGTTGGAAGTAATCCTTTCAGGGTGGTTCTCTTACCTAGCACAGCCCTGCACTCCAGTCGCGCCGGTCTGTGCATGCACGGCCTGAGGACAGATCATGGCTTCTCGCCACCGTCCTTGCTGATCCCCTCACCTGCATGACCTACTCCTCACCACCGTTCACATCCTCCCTCCTCAGAGCCTGAAAACCTCCTGCTGCCCAGTGTTCTCCTCAATACTTTGCTTTCCTTTAAACTATTAAGTTGTGTGTATTTCACGTTATTTTGTACTTCATTATACATTGCATTTTATTACCCTTTCATTTTTACAATTGT
Organism: Mesoplodon mirus; assembly: GCF_964341445.2. NCBI lineage: Eukaryota > Metazoa > Chordata > Mammalia > Artiodactyla > Ziphiidae > Mesoplodon > Mesoplodon mirus. The sequence continues at coordinate 41,350,027 of NC_138977.1, forward strand.
GTTAGTCTTGTCTTTCAAGTATCTCGCAAACTCCTTGAGGGAAGAACTATTTCTTACTCTTTTTTTTTTTTTTTTTTTTTTTTGCGGTATGCGGGCCTCTCACTGTTGTGGCCTCTCCCACTGTGGAGCACAGGCTCTGGACATGCAGGCTCAGTGGCCATGGCTCATGGCACCAGCCGCTCCATGGCATGTGGGATCTTCCTGGACAGGGGCACGAACCCGTGTCCCCTGCATCGGCAGGCGGACTCTCAACCACTGCGCCACCAGGGAAGCCCTATTTCTTACTCTTTATCATCCTTCACAACACCTAGTATAGAGTGAATACTAGTTGAATAATTGATTTAGTGTGAAAATTTTCCCCAGTCTGCCCTAGCTCCTAGCCACCTGATCTGCTTATCTACCTATTGCTTCCTTCTTGAGCTATTGGGCTGCTACCACACAGTACGAGTTCTGAACACTCAAATATTTCCTCCAGAACATGAAGAGCTCCATACATGGTAGTGAGGTGGGAGAGAGAAAGAACGAGAAATGCATTTAGAAACACAGCTTGTTCTTTGACCTGGGAGAACTTGTTTGCCAGAAGTTACTGAAAAGCAAAGCTGCTCAGAACAATTATCAGTCCATCTTCAGACTCTGGGATGTCTTAAAACAACAACCCAATAGGAAATGACATAAGCCAAGAAATTCTTGGTGGAACATTTGGGTAAAAAGGGTTTTCTGCTTTAAGAACATTAATTAGTGGAAGACCTACTGTATAGCACAGGAAACTCTAACTCAGTATTCTGTAATAACCTGTATGGGAATAGAACCTGAAAAACGTGTATGTATAACTGAATCACTTTGCTGTACACCTGAAACAAACACAGCATTGTAAATCAACTATACTCCAATATAAAGTAAAAATTAAATTAAATTTTAAGAAAAGGACATTCATTAGGTTCAATATCAGTATGAGAGACCAGTAGCTATCATTTCTTGAGCCAGGAATGTTATAGCAAGTTGTATCTACATGTTGAAGTTTTCACCATTAGTATATGTGTAGTATTCTAAATTCCACTAAAAATGAGAAAACTTAGATCTAGAGAGTTTAAGTAACTTAACATTAATATATTGCCTCCTCCAAGAAGCCTTCCCTGGACCTTCAGGATGGGGTAGGCACCATTATGTCTCCCATAGCAACCTGTGACTATCCTAGCTTCTACATATCATCTTACATAGTAAATGTAGTAATGCAATATAATAATCTGTTTCATCCATCTGTCTCCTCTATTAGAGTGCAGCTTTCTTGAGGATAGAGAAAGTTCCATTTCCAGGTCCAGTGCTTTTTTTCCCTGTGTTACATTGCGATTTTCATACATGCCATAGACCTGGGAGTTTTAAACCACAGAATGCCCTTCAACCATTGAGGAGAATTACTAGCTTTATCACACAGTCAAGGTTACTCAGTGTGTCCTCCTTCTCTGTGGAAGGGAATGTTTAGGACATTTGCTTTCTTATGAGACACCCTCCCCAACTGCATTTTAGTGGACAGGGAGGCTCTGTTTCCAGAAGCTAACATCAAAAGAGGATTGCTTATAGTTAGAATTGCTCCCTGAAGGAAAGGTTGCCATGGACACTGGAGAACATGCACGGTTAATTTCATAGAACCATGGCTAATGGGACAAATCGCTCGGCCATGGAGACTCCTCAAGCTGAAAGGGCATAAAGAGGTGTAAAGAGGGAAGCAGGTCATGGGCTCTGCCCCGGGATTCTGAGGAAGTTCATGGCCAGGAGAAAGCAGGCAGCTGTGATGCACTGGGTTGGCTGTGGGCAGCGTTGGACTCAGCTGTCATAGCTGGGCTGACATCTGCAGCATGTGATTGACATCAGTGCAAAGACAGCACCAGCCAGCCGAGGGTGTGTGGCAGGGACAACCAGGGTTTGAGCCTGTGAGAAGAAAATCTGTTGGGGGACACCAAATAGATTAGATTGTGTCTAAAATCCAACCAGGCTCAGCTGACTTGGAGCACATCAGAGAGGTGCTGTGACTTGTCCTAGATCACATAGAATGTTAGAGGCCAGGTGGGACTAAAAACTGCGTGGTCAAACTCTCAGGCTGGTACCTTCTCCATAGACCCTAGAGAAAGGAAGACATAGGCAGATTTTTAAGAAGTTGTGAAATCAGGTTAGGAACAACCTGACTCTTGCTTCTTCAAAGCACAGAAGGTCTTTGGGGTGTTCAGTGACTGCAGTGATTCGACACAGCAGCTTGTCATTATTTCCTGGAGGTGATTCTTATAGATTAAGTCAGAAAAATATTGTGATAGTGCAGTCATCATGCATGTGCTGATCTTTATTGATGTATAAGAAGTAACGACCATGATGCATGCAAGAAAGAGATTTAAGTGGGATCCCTTCCTGTAGAAGCAACACCATGGCCTTCAAACAGGAAGCAGTAGTGCATAATTTAAGACTAAATAGACATTTCTCCAAAGAAGACATACAGATAACTAACAACCACATGAAAGGATGCTCAACATCACTAATCCTTAGAGAAATGCAAATCAAAACTACAATGAGGTATCACCTCACACCAGTCAGAATGGCCATCATTAAAAAATCTACAAACAATAAATGCTGGAGGGGGTGTGAAGAAAAGGGAACCCCCTTGCACTGTGGGTGAGAATGAAAATTGATACAGCCATTATGAAGAACAGTATGGAGGGTCCTTAAAGAACTAAAAATAGAACTACCATATGAGCCAGCAATCCCACTACTGGGCATATACCCTGAGAAAACCATAATTCAAAAAGAGTCAGGTACCACAATGTTCATTGCAGCTCTATTTACAATAGCCAGGACATGGAAGCAGCCTAAGTGTCCATCGGCAGATGAATGGATAAAGAAGATGTGGCACATATATACAATGGAATATTACTCTGCCATAAAAAGAAATGAAATTGAGTTATTTGTAGTGAGGTGGATGGACCTAGAGTCTGTCATACAGAGTGAAGTAAGTCAGAAAGAGAAAAACAAATACCATATGCTAACACATATATATGGAATCTAAAAAAAAAAAAAGGGGTTCTGAAGAACCTAGGGAAAGGACAGGAATAATAAAGACACAGATGTAGAGAATGGACTTGAGGACATGGGTTGGGGGGAAGGGTAAGCTGGGATGAAGTGAGAGAGTGACATGGACTAATATACACTACCAAACGTAAAATAGATAGCTAGTGGGAAGTAGCCGCATAGCACAGGAAGATCAGCTCACTGCTTTGTGACCCCCTAGAGGGGTGGGATAGGGAAGGTGGGAGGGAGACGCAAGAGGGAGGGGTTATGGGGATATATGTATATGTATAGCTGATTCACTTTGTTATAAAGCAGAAACTAACACATCATTGTGAAGCAATTATACTCCAATAAAGATGTCTTAAAAAAATCCAAAACTATAATATTCTTTAAAATAATTTTTAAAGGTAATAACCAGCTTGAATTTGCTACATACTTCACATACTCAACATGCTTTGGCAAATCCTTTCTCATTTCACCTTTACAGCTACTTCTACACAACTTAGGAGGCAATAGCAGTCCCCCATTCTGTAGATGAAGAATCTGAAACCAGAAAGTTTTGGTGATTTGCCCAAGATCACATAATACTTACTGTCAGAACCAGGACTAGAATTTTGCTTCTTTATCAAGTGTTATTGTGTAGTAAAGTTCACAATCCCTTCCTTATCTGAAATTCTGAAATCCAAACAAAAACAACAGAAGTCTATTTTTTTTTCCCTAACTTACTTGGTGGCAAAACTTTACCTGTCCTGAACTACTTTGACAACGAAACCTGTTTTGAGATGATGTGAAGCTCTTTAGTGTCCTCTTTAGGGAGAATATTCATATATTTTATTACAGAAATTTTAACATATTCAATTACAGGATGCCCCAAACCAGTGTGTCATCTTTGTTATATGAGCTATCTTATCTTTGTAAAAGTCCAAAAAAAAATTCTGATTTCAGAAGCAAATCTGAACAGAAGAGTTTTGGATAATAATTGTAACCCTGAAGTAGACTGGCTCTATAATCTGACAGTCAGGAAGTGAGGTTTTTATATTAACCAGATATAGTCAATATAGGTGCCATACATGCATTACTATATTGAATAAATTAGATTATAACGAAATAAACTTAATACCGACTCAGCAGTTGTTGTGAGGGTTAAATATGATAATTCAGGTAAGTCCTTTGGCACAGTATCTGGTTTACAGGACACATTCTGTAACTAGAGTGTTAACTGTTACCTTTCTTAATAAACTTTGTATCCCCAGGAGGAAGCGGTGACAGGCAGAGAGGTTAAGTTACTTGCCCAAGGTCACATGGCTAGTAAGTGACACCACCAGGACTGGACACAAGACTGTCTCTTCCGCCCAAAGCATATGCAAAACCAGTAGGGTAGAGATAATTCTGGGATCTTCCAGGGGGCTCTAGAAATCCTTCCAGATCATCATTATGAAAATTAATTACTGAATCATTGGACTGGAGCATGTGGAAGTGCTGTTTAATAGCCTGCTGGTTAAGCCAGCTTTTGCTGGCTATGGAGGAAGAGAGAGAGAGTGAAAGGGAGGGAGGGAGGAGGGAGAAAGAGAGAGAAAGAGAGGGAGAATGCCTTATAAATTAAAATGTTGGAATGACCTCACGGAGTGATTGGCAAGCCTCTATTCCAGAGAAGCCTTACAAGAACATAACTTTCTTGGATATGCGTGAGGTCTTTCTGGGGATTAGAGCAAAGAAAAGACTTTTCTTTCCCAGGACTTTCCCCCCAAATTCTGTGAATTAGGCCAATGAAATCTATGGTTTGGGAGGAAAATAATCCACTCCCATCCTGCCAGCTACCTTCACAGTGGCTTTTTTCGCCTTCTGCATGTCCTTATTTGAACCTAGGACTTTCTGTTTTCCGACCACGCTTTGGACATGAGTGCTGACATGAGGGTGGGGAAGTGGGAGGGAAAAGCACAAGGACGACAGAAGCCTGTGATGCGGAGACACGGGAGATGAGAGGATCGCAGTGCTTGCCTCACAAATGGCTTCTCATCCACAGCGCCTTGTCCCAGCTCACATCCCAGATGGTGGGAGGAGAGCTGTGGTCTGTCAGGACAGCCTGGCGCGAAAGCGAGCCCCTCGGCAGCGCAGCCTGAGGTTAAGGGGACCTCGGTACCATTGTGCCGGCAGCTGCTCAGCCTCACCCGCGTGCCATGCGGCATCGGTCCACGTCTGGTCTGATTTGCTGTTGGGGAGGCTACACTTGAAAGGTGGCCCCTCCCCCAGACTCCTTGACATTTGTCCAGAGATTAATTGGGCTAATCCCCTTCTTGGAAGAATAGGTTGGAGAGTATGTGTTCGCGGAGGGTGACGAGGCCGGCTGGGATTGAGGAGATGAGCATTAATGAAGGCGCTGGGGCTTACTGGAGCCTTTGAAGGAAGAGCAGAGCAGATTCTCTGCTGTTCCCAGACGAGGCTGACAGGTGGGCAGGGAGACTGCAGTTCTTCTGTTCTGCCCGGCTTTGCCAGAAGGTCTGTGTGCACCAGCAGTAACGACTTCTGACAGCACCAGCTGTCACTCAGGGAGGGAGCCTCCCAGTTCACCTTGGCCTGCCATTCTCATCTCTTGTAGCGAGGGCAGAAGCTGAGAGTCCCAAGCTGGGCCGTCCTGGCTAGCTGTTTCCAGAACACACGTTGCTCAGATCCTTGTCTGGGATACTTACAAACCTACATTTAAATTTCATTTTGAATCAAGCATTCAAAATAAGCATCATTTATCATTTGAGGGTTTTGGCAGGGGACCGTAGACAGTGTTTTCTTGTGCTTTATGCAGCTGTCCGTATTTGGGAGGGGATGCAAAGCTTTTCGCCTTATTGTCTAATAAGAATAGCTAGCATTTATTGGGAGCTCAGTGGGTGCCAAGGCATCGTTTTCAACATTTTACATGTCTTAATTAATGTTTTAATTCGTAACAATCTGTATGAAGTAGATGTTAATATTGTCTTCATTTTACGGAGCTAGTAACCTGCCCGGTATCATTGGTAAATGGTGGCACCAAAACTCAAACTCCTACAGCCCAGTTCTCAACCCCACCCTCTTAACCGCTGCATTAGTCTGTGTTGCTAGCAGAGAAAAGGGAATAAGCATTACCAGGTTAGAACATGACTTCAGTGAGATTGAACAGTTAATTGAGAATAATGCACCCCAAGAGAACTGATAAAGAGCCATGGAAATACTTTGAGGTCCCTGGGAACCTCTGAAAGATACATGCTTCATTGTACTATAGGTGGAAAATTTCTTCCAGTTACAGGATTCCAATCATGTGCTATGTTTCTTTGTAAATTACTGCAGACACTGGCAGAATGAATATGAAAAGAGTGGTGGTTAATCAAATGAACTTACAAGAAGAGAGTTCTTAAAGTAGGATTTATATGGATGCCCATTCTAAAAACTATTGATAGTGAGGAATTTTTAGAATGTCACTGCAAGGTGAAAGGAAGTCGGCCAAGGTATGAATATCTGTTCATCCTTTATCAGACGTAAGATAACTAGGTGGCAGTAACTGCTTTGGGGGGAACTGAAATGACAGATGCTAATGTCAGAACAATGATTGGAGAGTTGGGAGCAGATCTGTGGTTTTTGAGCACAAAGGGCCATCTTTGACTTAGGAGCATCTAATTTAAACATGTTTCTCCCTTCTATGTCACTGCTGTCCACCCAGCAGGCAGCACACACGACCTCTCCTTTTGCAGCCATGTTTTTTTTTTTTTTTTCCCCTGTTGTGAGGATCGGTTTCCGGGTCCTGGAGACCAGTACGGATTCTCAAGTGGGGTAAGGAAGATAAGGGAGAGTAGATGCAGAGTCAGCTCACCTCCTGTTTGATCTTCGAAACCATTCGAAGGAGGGCTGTCCTCACTTGATGGTGAAGGAACTAAAGATCAGAGAAGTTGCTAACGGGAGACTATCCAGTGAGTAAGTAGCCAAACTGGCTTTGTGCCCAGGCAGTGATGCCCAGAATGCGGCTTCCACAATGCCTGTCCAGCACCAGGAGGTAAGGATGGGGAAGGAAGGAAGGGGAAAACTTCATCCTGCCACCTTGGTTCCAGCCCCCTCCCTCCTCTGCTTTGCTGCCAGGTCCTTTTGCCACACCCAGAGTCCATCTCCTCGCTGTAGGAGGGGAAGGGGGGGAGGGGAAGAAAGTGGGCATCCTCCCTTCCTAATTTCTCATTTTGTAACTTTCTCCCAGTTCCCACAGCTCCCCTCTCGCCTCCCAACTCTGCTCGCATGCCACGCAGAGCCTCACTGCTCAATTGGACCTACGAGAGGCTCCACCACTGTTTACTCCCTAAGGTCGAAAAATCACTTTAGATTTCTTCCTCCATAGTGGGGAAGTGGGAGGACGGCCTCTAGGTCACCTCTGCACCACCTACGCCTCCAGGCACCAAAGTGCCTGCTCAGCGGTCAGCCGGCGCTGTGCCACCTGCCTGGTGTCTTGTCTTAAACAAAAACAGCGACAACAAAACCAAACCCCTCCCAACTTTAATAAAGACAAAAAAGCAAACTCCAGAGGGAAAAAAATAGAAAATGACTTTAGTCATCTTTACTAGACTCCTAGGCCTGACAGATCTGAGGGATGAATCCTTCTGTGTACTCAGCTGTTTTTCGATAGTCATCACCGATGCAGGGATTCCGTTGAAAGTTTACTACACTCAGAAAAAAACTTCATGCTACAGTTTTTCAGAAGAGAACCTGTTCCAAACCAAACCAAAGATTTCCAAATAAATTATTGAAAGAAGCTCTTTCTGAGTCGGGAATCACTGGCCCAATCTCCTGTGCCTCCATATATAGAGTCTTTAGTTTCTGATGAAATGCTCAGTGGTTTTCAAGTTGTACTAATTTTTGCACAAACTCAATGTCTTAATTCTACAAAGTAATGTCTTCTACATCCATTTGACTTTATTTTAACATGACTTAATTCGATAAGTGACAGGATCAAACCCAACCTTTCCTCCTTGGTGCCTTGGGCACGCATACCCCGCTGCCCCTACTGCAGTCATTCGCTCACCTGCCTTTGACTCACATCAGACCTGAACTCTTTGGTCGCACAGACCATGTTTTAACTTATTTTGCATCTTAGCGTAACATCCTTCTGCTCTTACCCTGTCCAATCCATTTTCCACACAGCAGACTAAGAGGGCTTTTGAAAACATAAATCAGACTGTGTCACTTTCTTGCTTAAAACTTTTCAGTCTCCCCACTGCCTTGAAATTCAGTGTGCATGCCTGGTTGTGGCTCCTCACTCCTTGAAGGTCTGGGCTCTTGTCTCTTCTCCAGCCTTGCTCCAGGCCTGCTGGCCTTTGCTAAGTGCTTTGCTGCCTCAGGGCCTTGGAGCTTGCTGTCGCTTCGTCTGGAATGCTCCTCTCCTGGCTTTTGCATGTCTGTCTCCTTCTCTTGCCTCTTAAATGCTTAAATGTCACCTTAAATGTCAGCAAGACCTTTCCCTGAATGCTCCATCTGAAGTAAGTCTTCCCTGTTACTTTCTATCTCTGCATTCTGTTTAATTTCTTGATAGCATATGTCACAATCAGCAATACTTTATCGACTCATTTTGCATTCTCTATTTCTCTTATTAGAATGCAGGCATCGTAAGAACAGGGCTCTCATCTGTTCACAGATCTAGCTTCAGCACAAAGAGTAGTCTTGGCTTGGAGCCGTATGTCTTATGTGTTTAATAAGTCTATGCGTTTAATAAATGAATGCTTGAAAAAACAAATGAACAGTCCCAGAGCTTTTCTTACAGTCATTACCCAAAAGGAATTATGTGTAAAGATTCTACCAAGGGTTTGTAACTTTTGTGTGTACCCAAGTGGAGAGTGTGACCCCTCACATTTGTGAACAGACCAACCAGAAGGAACCAAGAGAAAGACAGCTCTTACTAGAAGAGCACTGCTTGAGAGCAGAGATGGTGTTCAAGGGTCCCAGTGCTTTTCTGCTGCCAGCCTCCTGCTGAATCCTGCATCTTTCCAAGCCCGAGATGGCCAGACTGCCTTCGGACGCTCTAAGTACAAATAAAAATGAATTGGGAGATTCTCACTCCTGAATTTGGGAAATTCTGACTCATAGCTCTTTAAATAAAGTATCTGTTTTTAAGGGAAGCTTTAAAATCAGTGGGAGTGGGTAATTGGGATCTAACCCCTAAGGCTGCTACCTGAGGCTGACCATCTTCAGAAATGGGTTATTTGTACTGTCTTATCTAAAGCCCAGTGTCCTTTTTCAGGTCTGTTTTAGCATCCTGAGAAACAAGGGAGTGAGTCCCACTAAATCTACAAGCATTTAGGGTGACTTATTTTTTGGTTCAACCATTTATCTTAAAATAAAGGAAAGATGACAAGACCCCAACACACCAGGGTGTCCCCAGTACCTCTGTTGCTCGTCAGTTTGTGCAGGAAGGCCCTGGGAGCCTACCTCCCCCCAGGCATGGAGAATAACTCCCCCCAAGCATCCAAGTTGTATAGGTTATTTGAAATGTATTTTCTTGGATGAAGATGCTATTTTGTCTTAAACTTTATATTTGTTTATATTTACAATGCTTACCAGTATGTTCAGTATGGCAGTTTGGTTAAGTTCCTATAGCACTATTAATGATAACTAACATGGACTCAAAATAGAAAATGACAGGGTTTGTTCTAAGGAAAAATTTATGTCATCCCTGCATTCTCAGCTCTTTTGAGATCGAAAACTAATTGCCTAAATTGTGGCCTAAGGTGATAATCTCCTAAATACAGTCTCCTCCCTCAGTGAAAGAGTTGAAATCCTTATTTTGTTTATTGCCTTTGAATCATTTATGGATTTAAAGCCACCCCACTGAGCACCAACTCATCTCTGCCGGGTGCATTGCGCCTCAATGGGTTGGAAGTGAAATGTGGGCTCCCAAGCAGGGAAAGGGATGGAAACCACATTCACAGTTTATTTGCTCACAGATGTTCACATAATAGAAGCTGAAATTTAAGAAGTAGCTTCTTTCTCTTTGTATTTCACAGAAACAAAGAAAAACAGTTGTGTGGAGGTTGGGAAGGCAAGAGGCAATCAAGCCGTGAGAAGCATTGGAAATACCCATGTTCCCCAACCCTGGCAAGACCATAAACTCCTTAACAAGAATATTGATTTTCATTCCCAGAAACACAGACTGGGCATTTGGCTCTGGATGATTCATCAGCAAGTGACTTTGACATGAGGAAGGAACTAGGGCTGATCCTGGATGAGGACCTGACCATTAATTTCTCCCCTCTCCCAGTGCCCTGAAGAGCTTCAAGGGAATCATCACACAGCATCAGGGTCATGACAATGCCTGATGCTTTGTGATACTGCTAAGATGTCAGCTACAGATTTCCTCTCTGCCTGTGTCAGCGCAGTCAGCTTTGGTCTGTGTTTACCACAGTGACTTGTCACCTTGTGGTATTGAGTTCTCTGTTTTCTCAAGAAAGGTGGGAGAGTGTGAGTGAAAGGGAGACATCTGTGACTTTCTAGGCTTGGACTTTCTAGGCTAGAGGTTTAGAAGCTGTTCTGTCTCCTCCAATGTGTGGTGGTCCTGTAATCATGGTCAATGATCAAGTGAATAATTGCTTCTGAATTATGATTTTTATGGTCTGAACAGCTAGATTTCTTTCAGGTTTGGTTAAGTGAATCAATGTTTAAGATGCTTTTCTAGTATATTATGATTCTTCTAAAAATTGTATTTATCACATCATATGTTAATTTAATGTCATCCTGGGGTCTCAGATTTGGGTTTCTTTCCTCTCCCTCACCCTAGCAACCAGTGCTTATCTCTATTGAAGCAGCAATGCAGAGGGGACCATGTTTGATTTTCCAGTCCAGTAGACATTATTCTGTTGATATCTCCAAGTATCTTATTTTTATCAGATGAAACTTAAAACAAACTTATACATGTAATGTAACTCATATCCCTTGCTTTCTCTAAGACTTTCACTTTATGAATAGTAGTAGTAATACTCACTAGTAAGGGCAGGCTTACTGCTGTATGAAAAAAAAACCCCACACTTCAATAGCTTAATACAATAAAATGTGTGTTTCTTATTCAGATGGGAGGGGTGAGGAGATGTTCTACTCAGCCATTCAGAAACTCAGGGTCCATCTTGTGGCTACTCTAGAGCCTCAGTGACTTGTCCATTCAGCTGGTGATGAGAAGAGGGTTAGTATTATGCACTGGAGCTGTTGATGGGTCAGACCTGGAGGAGTCCACAATACATCCACTTAATTTTGTTGACTAGAATTTGATCACACAACCACACCCTAGTATGAGGGAGGTTCAAAACATAGCCTAATATAAGGCTCTACGTAAACCTTTTAAAAGATGGCTTTACACTGCTATCAATGCTGTAAATTTGGTAATAGCTACACATGCCACTGGAACAACATTAACTACAAGATCAGATTGTGCAGAGTAAGTATTTGTTGAATGACGATGCTTGTCGAATGACGATGTCGAACGCACACTCATCGGCATTATCTCCAGCAGCATCTCCATCCAGAGGTGACTCAGGGGCACCTGGAGTTGAAGCAGTAGCAGATACAGAGGTTGTAGGAAACTATTGGATGCCTTCTTTATGATGTTTTGACATATGCTTCTGATGGAGATCAGTTTAACTCATAGATATTTTGTTGACTGGCTCACAACATTGAATAAACATTATAAACAGTAGTTGAGGATAGGCTATTGTACTTAGGAATTTCTTCTTTTGTATTTCTCGAGAGATTTTTGAGTTAATGGTAGATTCACTTGGCCAGTTAAGGAAATCCATCCTAGCAATCACCTTGTGACTACCAAGATCATGGGAAGTAAAGATGTTCTGTATTACTCTACCTTTGACTAAAGTTGAACCATCGGGGTATCTGGGTTACTAAATACTGGATTATCAGACATCTGCTATATAGTAAAATGATCTATGTTATGTTTTTTTTGGCCCATTGACTCCTTGAGCCCTGGGACTTGTTTTATTAATATTGTGCCCTTAGCTCCTGGTTCGTTGTATCTGACGCTGTAGGCCTTCAATAAATGCTCTGCAGTGGTTCTCGAAGTTTGGCCCTGAACCAGGAACATTAGCATTTCATGGAAACCTGTTAAATATGCAAATTCTCAGGCCAACCATAGACCTACTGGGGTAGAGCTCTGCAATTTATGTTCTAACAAGCCCTCCGGGGTGCTGATACATGCTAAAGTCTGACAACCACTCCTTTACTAAACTGAAATGAGAAGATCCTAACAATCATATATATATATATATATATATATATAGAGAGAGAGAGAGAGAGAGAGAGAGAGAGAGAGTGTGTGTGTGTGTGTGTGTATATATATAGTGGGTACTTCATTATTTTTCACTGTTCTCAATCATGTTTAATCTGTCCTTGGTTTTACTTCAAGTTTAAGAAAAATACAGTGAGAATCTTTTCTAGAATTGGACATTTCTTTGATTTATCCATAATAGTGGCATTTCTTCAGTTTCACCAGATGTCCCATAAAATCAGTTGATACCTTGATTTTGTTCTGGTGATGCTGATTTTGGATTTCTGGCCTCCAAAACTATGAGGATAAATTTCTGTTGTTTATGTCACCAAGCTTGTGGTAATTTGTTAGAAAGCCACAGAAAACTAATACAAGCAGCATTCTCCAAATATTTTGTTTTTGTATCAGCAAAATGTTTTGAGCATATCATACAAAATATGTTTACTCATAAATATTTACACATAACACTATGCCAATATATTATATACATTATATGATACACAAAATAAGAAACAAAAATTAACTGTTAAGAAGGGAAATAAATTATATCTTATAAGTAATTTACATTACTAATGGTATAAAAATATTTTATTCCTACTAAGAAGTATTCTATTTTAGTGAAAACAATGTGATTGAATATGCTTCAGTAGTTTAAAATTTTTGCTTTAACACTTTGTTAAAGATCTGGTTCAAAGTTGAGTTTATTTAGATATTTTATTCTAATGGCTATTGTAGCTGAAAAAAATACCTCACAAGGTTATGCAGATCCAAAAGAAAGAAGTGCATCCTTGACTATGCTTACAGAATTAGGACATTCTTTTATTTTCCAATCCCATTTACTAATTTTGCAGATGAGTTTATAATCTCATTCAGATAATGCATTTCCACCTTAACCTTGTCGATCAGTTGCTCTTCTAAACTAACCAGATGATGTCAAGGTCCTAAACTTTCAACGGATAGGTTCATCTCACATTCGCCTAACAAATAGGTTCAAACCCTACTGAATGTCTTTATTTGGAAGATTTGAAAATAGATGCAAATCTTTAAAAAGAGCAGATAAAAGAATATTTTAAGTGAGACATAGTGTTTTCAGGCAACAAGACCACGTAATCATGGAAATATTTCTAGACATCTGTTTTCAAAATGTTCTCTGTTTTAAAAAGCAATTTTTAAATTCATTACTGAAATACCCCTCTATCACGGAGAGGGAGATTGAAAAGAATAAAGAGAATTAAATCTTTGGAAAGTTAATTGGTGGAGTTATTGTTTTGAAAGAATATCTTCTAGATACCTACCAGGGTTAGCAATCTCTTGTATTACAGAAAACAGAAAATTTGGACATGTATTTTTGAAAAGAGGACTATGAAATTCATCATCAAGTGTGACAGCTCTTCACTACAGCCTTGAAATAGCCAATGAACCTCTGTGGAGTATGGGAGTTCCGTGGGTACTGCTGGTTCCACTGCAAAATACTCAAAGCAGTTTATGAATAGTAACTGAGTGTATGTGGGTGTGGAGGAGGGTTTACTCCAAGCATTTTAAATAAAATACTTAGAATTTGGGACAAGAAAGATGTAGGCAAGAAGAGAAGAGGAGAATCCTTCCTTCCCTACAGAAAACCAAGATATCTTTAAAAAAAAACTCATTTTGGGATAGACATATATACACTACTATATGTAAAATAGATCTAATAAGGACCTACTGTACAGCACAGGGAACTCCACTCAATACTCTGTAATGGGAAAATAATCTGAAAAGGAGTGGATATAAGTATATGTATAACTGATTCACTTTGCTGTACACCTGAAACTAACACAACAATGTAAATCAACTATACTCCAATAAAAATTAATTTAAAAATAAATAAATAAAAGCCATTTTTTTCTTCCACAATCTTTAGGTCCTTTCAAACTCCTAGGCATTTCTAAACCAAGGCCTGAATCTTCTCTCTGCTGCTGGTGGTCAGTCATAAAAGGGCAGGTGGCCCCTTGTTTATCATAGCCCAGGGGTGGGAATAGCAATTACCTATTAAGAAGAAGGGACTTGAGGCCCAGAGGAGACACTCAATCCACCAAAGGTCACATGACTCAATGACAGCTTAGGACCTAGAACATTAACTGGAGCTTTATTCACTTGAACACCCAATTTTCCAGGACAGAAAGCAAGCTGATTTCTCCTCAAAGATGGATACTTTTTCTGTGGTGCTGGACACTCCATTTTTCTTAATTACCTAGTTGTGGTGCTCAAGAAGACCTGAGTGTGTCTTTGTGGGACTAAAAGAGAAAAGTCAGACTGTTCAAATATGAAACATTGTGTGAACTGAAAGGGACATGTTACCATCAACAAAGTGTCAGAAGAAATAATCATGAAAAATTTCCTTCGAAGAAAACTGATTTCTTTTTCTTTTCTTTTTTTTTTTTTTTTTTTTTTTTTTTGCGGTATGAGGGCCTCTCACTGTTGTGGCCTCTCCCATTGCGGAGCACAGGCTCTGGACACGCAGACTCAGCAGCCATGGCTCACGGGCCCAGCTGCTCCGCGGCATGTGGGATCTTCCCGGACCGGGACACAAACCCGTGTCCCCTGCATCGGCAGGTGGACTCTCAACCACTGAGCCACCAGGGAAGCCGGAAAACTGATTTCTTTATCGAGAGGAATCAGAGTTTCCAAATACTGTGTGATGCTATATATGCACTAGACTGGGCCTTAACCCATACCTTCCCCTGGGGCATAAACAGCATCCCCTGAGTTGTATAGCTCAGAAGTCCTGAGACCCCATGAGGGCAGTGCCAGGCACATAGTAGGTACTCAACCAATATTTGCTGGATGGATAAATGCGTTGGCTGCTCTCTTAAACTTCCAGAATAATTTTCCTGCTGGACTGTAGCAAACCCTCCTCTAGTCTTCCTGGTTAGGATGTTAAAACACAGGTGGGGTTGTGTGACCTATTGTTTACAAGGCATGTACCATTATTATCTTCCTTCCATAGATACGTGTGTGAAAGGCTAGTGTACTGAGGATTTAGGAAGCAGAATGCCTCTCGTTTCACCTTTGTCCTAGAGCCCTGACCTGCTCTATTGTCAAATAATAGTGAGTTAGCCTGGACCTACACAATAGCAGCCATCCAACTAGCCATTCGACAAACACCTTTTGAAGACCTACTATGGCCAGGCATTAAACTATACTGGTGTGTGTGGGGGGATACAAAGATAAATGATACAGACTCTGCTCTCAATTAGTTCATTATTTAGTACCTGGCAGCCCCCAGAAGATTAGGGGGTTGTAGGAAGGGGTAAGTCTACCAGTACAGGGGCTGCCCGAGGTATGTGCACTTGAAAGAAGGCTGTGCTGTTGGCATATTTTGTGGGCCCGTTGGGACATGGTTTAAGATGGAGCTGTTGAAATTGAATTTTAATGATATTCAGGAAAAGAAATGAGAAAGATGAAGCTTCTGTGGCTCACTCTTAGCTTTACCCTCTGTTCCCCAAGCATGAACCTGGGCAATGGTCAGTTTCCCTACCCAAGGATGGGCCCATAAGGATCCCTGTGGCAGCAGAGTGAGAATGGCAGGAGAGTGAAGTTGAAGTCTGAAGAAAATAGGACTGGTTTGGGGGCTGTGGAGGAGTGGTAGTGACATTACAGGGAAAAGGCTGGGTATGAAAGATGTGCTGTGTGTAAAGAGGTAATCAAGATTGATAAATAACTAATGTTTATTGAGTGCTCACCATTTGTCAGGCACTGTTCTCAACACTCTACATTCGTTATTTCCTTGAATCTTTACAACAGCCCTATGTGGTTGATATGATGATGATGATGGTGTTTTTCAGAGGAAGAAACTGAGGCATGGAGTTGCTAAGTTACTCTCTCAGGGATCCACAGCTAAGAAGTGGTAGAGGCAGGTTTTGAACTCTTAACCTCCACTCTATGCTTCACTAAACTTGACTGATTGGGTGCAAGAAGTGCATTGAAGAGAGGGCCCAAGGTGGAAAGAAGTTTTCTGGCTTAGAAACCACTCCCCGTGATGTCCTCACTGGGGTGGGGAACACGCAGGAAGAGCAGATTCGGGAGGCCAGGAAAGAGTGTGGTCTGGGACAATTTGAAAGTGAGGCACCTTTGGGACCTGCAGATGGAGATGTTCGATGAGCGGATGGCATACGGTTCTGGAATTCAGGAGAGAAAGGTGAGCCTCAAATAACTTGAGCTAGATCTGAACAAACAAAAACAAACAAACAAAAACCACACACAGCAGGAAACCAAACATCTTTAATAATACTTGAAAAAAACTTTTAAATAATTCTTGAAAATTTGACCTTGTATTTTGATCTGCTGATATCCAGAGTCACCAGATATCCCAATCCCTGGCATTTATACAAAACTGGCTATATGCACGGCCAGCATCACTGGTAGAGTTTGTGTCCACGAAACTAATCAACATATAGAGACATTAGATGCAGGGCATCAGGCCCCCTGGCACCACATACACACCAAAGGGGCTGACCGGGCAGCAGTACCAAGAGAGGGGATGCTGTTGACATTTTTACTAGCCTGTAACAATCATGTTTCAAGGCTTATCTAGCCAATAAGTCTACTTCCAAAATGGATGGAACATTCTATATTGTGGGGAGGGTAAATTAGCCTCATGCCCATGCAGTTCTTTGTTCCCCGTTCAACAAAAGGGGCTGCCCACATGCAGCTGTTGCCCACAGGAAACTGTATTTCAGTCTTTAATCAAGGATGTCCTTCAAGGGCTGCAAGTGCACCCTCTCCAACCCCAGATCAGAATAGGTCCCCATTTTCTGACCTTTGTTGAATGCCTATCAGGGAATCAGTTTCATGGGGATCTTAGGTGATGAGTGGTTTAAAACCACAGGTCTTGGCATTAGGTCAGTGATGGCACCCTGTGGCAGGAAGTCATTCCCGTAAACTCACAAAACTTCTCTCCATCTTTCCGAGGGGCAGGGTGGTAAACAGTGCTGCTCTACACCAGAACTCAGAACCCCGGGGACACTACTAGTCAGAAAATGGACAGAAAATTACCAAGAGAAAGACACCAATATGTTAAGCAACCAATACATTAAGCGGTGGAAATTCACTCTGAAGAAAAGCTGTGCCTGCAGATTTCTGAATAAGCAGGATGACAGGTGCCCCAGGACATGCCTCTCTTTCTCTCTAATGGGAATTGCCTAAAGGGCTACTCCTTCTCATCTGTATGTAGCCAGGATAGCTGTTACTAAGAGATTTACCTCTGAGAGAAACCCATGTTTTTTCTGAAAGGAATTTAACATTATTCTTTCTTCTCTCTTTAAGCTACAAGTCTTTAAATTTTTTTAACATCTTTATTGGAGTATAATTGCTTTACAATGGTGTGTTACTTTCTCCTATATAACAAAGTGAATCAGCTATACATATACATATATCTCCATATCTCTTCCCCCTACGTACAGAAAAAATATTTGAATAAAGATTCTCAATAATGTATGTATTCTTAAATTGTGTGTATTTGTGTGTGTGTGTGTGTGTATGTTATGAACATTATAAAATTCTACCCCTTGCTCCCTTAAGTTAACCATATTGGAATGTCCATGAGTGAGACTGGCATCATCATTTCAGTTATTAATTATCAGTAATTGTTAGTGAAAAAGAAAAAAATTCTTGTAATGCAGTCTGTCCATATGTGTCTTGACATCCCAAACTGAGAAATTTTGGATTGGACACAGAAAAGGCTGGGAGAGACTTCTGCTGGAGTCCCCAGAGGAGCGTTGGTAGAAGTCAGCACATTCGTCTGTTTAATGGGTATGCAGCGCACACCCACTTTGTGCCTTGGAGCAAAGCAAGTCCCATCTAAATGGACCTCTGCTCTCAGCTGAGGGGGCCCAGTTGCCCTGTTACATGACTCAAGTGGGTGCCATTTACAGAAGCTACATGGAGCCCCTGGGAGGGGGTGGCGTTGGTGAGGGAAGTGAACGAGCCTGCTGGGTCAGGTAGAATAAGCTCTCTGAGGAAGGCTGAGGCGGAGTGAGGGGGAGGAGAGCAGGAGGGACAGCTCTTTCTGATGTGGGCAATTTCTGAGAAGGTGGAACTGAGGTTTGAGCTTACTTCAAGGAGGCAGCTAGTCCTGCGGTCTCCGAGGAAGAGCATTCTGGGTATTCATCTTGGGTCCCTTCCTTGCACCCCTGGCTGCAGGTGACCACAGCCCAACGGGCCTGAGGGCCTGAGAACGACCTCCTGAGGGGCTTGCCGGCTCTGGGCGAACAGGAGGCCCGTCCTCAGCAGCTGTGAGCTGCCACACAAATAAGGCACCAGAGCTTTGTTACTCTCAGTCTGCTCCCTGTCAGCCCGACAAGGCAGCCCCCTTTGTGCTCGCTAATGATGGATTTGCTTTCTGAGGCACCATCCGGTTCTGAAGCATTAACAGTGAACTGGTTAAGCCCAGCTCCTCTCTCCCCACTTCTCCCTCTACAAGGCCAGGTCCTCGGAAGTTTTAAAGACTTTTATGAACGTGGATTGCCATTGCCTTGTATAAAATGAATGTCCAAGACGTGCAAGCAGTTTGATCCCCAGCTGGCTAGATCTCAGCCTGTAGTTACCCAGTGTTTTAGACAAATGGGCCTATAGGATACTGCTTGTAAGAAGAAGCCGAGGTGAGAAGTATGAACTTTTGCTGTCAGGACAAATCGGGAGCCTTCAGAGTCTGTTTCCCCATGTTTCTACTGAACTTTTTTTTTTTAATTATAGAAATAACATATTTCTTAATAAGTCTAAGAATACAATGGTATTTTAAAAATTAACAATTTCTAACCCTATCCTTCTGTAATAACTTGTATCATAGAATAGTGCAGAGTCAAGAATATAGGCTCTCAGCCAGACAGCCTGGTGTAAAGCCTGCCTGCCACTTGCTAGCTGTGTGACCAGCACTAGTTAATCTGTTTTGGCCTCAGTTTCCTTATCGGTAAAATGGGGGAGATAACAATCCTACCTTATGAGATTGTTGTGAGTATTAAATGAGGAGCACGTGATGCACTTAAAATAAAACCTGGTAAAAAAGTAAGCACTGGGCTTCCCTGGTGGCACAGTGGTTAAGAATCCACCTGTCAATGCAGGGGACGCGGTTTTGAGCCCTGGTCCGGGAAGATCCCACATGTCGCGGAGCAACTAAGCCCATGCACCACAACTATTGACCCTGCGCTCTAGAGCCTGTGAGCCGCAACTGCTGAGCCTGCGTGCCATGACTACTGAAGGCCGCGCACCTAGAACCTGTGCTCCGCAACAAGAGAAGACACCACAATGAGGTGCCCGTGCACCTCAACGAAGAGTAGCCCCCACTCGCCACAACTAGAGAAAGCCCGTGTGCAGCAACTAAGACCCAACGCAGCCAAAGATAAATAAATAAATAAATTTATTAAAAAAATAAAAGTAAGCACTCTATTCATATTATGAGATGTCACTTCACTTTTTTTCCTTTGTTTTCTCTTAAATAGAATCACCGTATAGAACTTAGCAACCCTTTTTTTTTCCACTTAATCTCTCACAAGCATCTTTCTAGATCCAAATCCAAATATATATAGATATTATTATTAATTTTTAACAGCTGTGTACTACTACTTAATATGAATTGCCAATTATTTGTTTGAACATTACATTTTTAATAGGCATTTGGTTGTTTCTAAGTCTTTACTCTTACAAACAAGGCAGTAATAAAGACCTTTGTACATCTATCCTTTTGTACTTTGCTTTTGTTTCTAAGAGATTCTTAAAAGTGAGAATTCTGGACTGAAAGTCATGAGATTTTAAAATGGTAAAAAAAAGTCCCAAAATATCATAGCAATTTGCACTCCTTCCAGAAATATATGAGTGCTCATTTCCCCATGTGCTTACCAGCAGTGGATATTATCAATCTTTAATTTTTTCCAGTCCACCAGGCAAAAAATAGAATCTCATTGTCCTTTCCATTGACATTTCCCTGATTACCATTGAGATTGGGTGCATTGAAAGCTTCTAAGCTGCAGCCTCAAATAGTAAGATTTCTACTTTGGAAGCTCACCGGGGTTACCATATGGAGAACAGATTAGGATGGGAGTGGGGAAGGCTGATCTGGAACAGGGGAGAATGGTCAGGAGGCTGTTTCTGTTCTCCTACCTTTACCCATTATTTTGACAATAACCTCTACTCCCAAATGTCAACCTCTAACCTTTATTCTTTGTCCTGGGTTCCAGAAGCACATTTCTTTTCCTGAATTAGACATTACCCCGTGGGTGTCCGTTGTAGAGGCAGCTCAAACTCTGGATGTTCAGAATAAGTTCCTATCCTCTATTTCCCCTCTCTGCCAAACCAGTCCTCTCTCCTATTTTCTTGACTTAGTTCATGGCCTCACTATCTCCCTAACTCACTCTAAGGTTAGGTTTAGTTAGTCTTGCCTAAACTACAGAACTTGGAGTTACTTTCCAGTCCTTACCCTTTACCTCCCACGGCTAATCCATCCCTAAATCCTATGATTTTACCTCTGGCTGGTCATTCAAGTCCTCCCTGCCTGCCATTCTCTCTGGAGTTGCCATTTGCTTACAGCTTCATCATTCTTTTCTTGATTATTGTGTACCTTCATGAGTTCTGAGCCTGATCGTGTTTCTTCATTTTATTCTCTCTGCTTGGAATTTTCTTCCATCATTTACCCCCAGATAGGGAAGTGAAACTTTCTTCCAAGCTCAGTTGAATGTTCCCTTTCCTGTGAAGCCCCCTGTGAAGCCCACACTCTTAATCCAGACAGAACTCATAACTCTTGTGCGCCTGCTGTGCTCTCCACCTTCTTAAGTTGCAAGACTTACCCCCTGTGACAACCACTTGAATCCATAGCATTCTCTTTCTCCTTCAGATACCTGTGACCTCCTCGAGATCATGGGGCATGACTTCTTCAGCTTTTTACCCAACACACTGCGTGGCAAAGGTAGCAGTTAACATTTTGTTGAAACAAGGAAGGTACCCCGGGTTAAACTTTTGCCACTAAGAATGAAATTATTAGTAAAATATCTTACCTTTAGAATTCTTTAAAATTTTAAATTGTAAAACACCACTTCTTTTAGAAAATTTAGGGAACATAATGAAAAGTAGAAACAAAAAGTGGTAGCAAGTTGTCCATGCTCCCATTTATAATTTTATCTTGCCTTTCCCCCTCTTAGTTTAATGATTACATAACAATCTATAGTGGGATAAGTTGCCCCTCCAATTCCATGTCCCCATTCCTAGAGTCTGAGACTCTTAGACTAAACTAAAAAGGAGGGAGCCTGCTGCAATATCAATGAATACTGGGAAGAGAAGGGCAATCCCTTAATATAATAAAAGTAAAGAATGTTAGCAGAAAGTTAACCTTCACAGTTTTTTGATAAGATGTAATATTTTTCAGTGTGGTGCCACAGGGTCTAGAGTTAAGTTCTTGTAGGAATTGAATTGGAGATGAAATGAATAGATTATGAGTGCTCATCTTGACTCCCTACCACTCAATGGATGCTTTATCACTCATCATGTGTTGTTTTCCTTAACAATAGTGTTTCTCTGGTGAGGTTCTACTTATCTGCCTTTTTCATTTGCAATGACCAACTAAAGCAATTGAAACAGGAGGGAAGGGGACAGGGTACAACCTTTAAAAGAATGACATAGCCATAGGACATGACAAAGACTGCTTAGGACAAACTAAGTCCAAGATGATGGAAGATTTGACTTCCAGTAGACCTTGAGCCTCATTATACGCTCATGGGAATCCATTAGCTAAATGACACACCCACCAGCACCATGACAGTTCTAAGGCTAACCATAAAAGATCAAAAAGTGGGTGGTGGTCCAATTCCTGGAAATCCCCACCCCTTCCCCCAAATAATTGGAATAATCCTTCCACTCATTAGCCTATGAAATTGCCCAGCCCTTAAAAACTAATCACGCCAGGTTTAGGAGCTCTCTCACCTTCTGAGATGGCCCATGCTCTGTCTGTTGAGTACTTTTCTCTCTAATTAAAAACCCACTTTTTACCTATCACTTCATCTCCGAATTCTTTTGTGACAAAGCAAGAACCTTAAATTCACTGGGACCACAATGAGCAAACTTGTATTTGTTGTCTAATTTATAATAGGCTTGAGGAAAGATAAGAGAAATGGGACGAATCTCATCCTACCAGATCTTTGTATCATTAGACCCAGAAACAAACAAACAAATCTGTTGAATTTCCTTTGGGATTTCTGGTGGATGCTTCATCAACTATGACAGTAAATCTATTTTGTAACTCACTTTTCTCCCTCTCTCTTCCATGATGCATATGTGACTGCAATTTCCATTTGTTTGATGTAATATCTTAATTTGTGTACACAAGGCCATGATGTTGGACATTTAAGTTTTTACCTTTTTTACAATTATAATAATTATAATTAATACATATTTGAGGGATTAGACATTTTTCAGTATTTCAGCTTTATATCCTAAGCCTATTCTAGAATTACTGAATCAAAGGATAAGAACAGTTTGAGGTTCTTCATACATTTTGCTCATTTTTTTTTCCAAAAGAGTTTTTCAAATTTATACTCTCTCCTGTAATGTACAAAAGTGGCCATTTTTGTCATATCATTTCCAAGAGTGAGTGTTGACAATTAAAAAATAAATCCCTGCTAATTTTCTAGGTGATAAGCTGTTACAGAATTTTTATACAGTGTCCTTACCTCTTCAGAAAATCTCTAAACTGACCAAGAGTGTTTGTCTTTCTGTAAAGGTTTTAACTGAGCTAGAAGTCTACTGTAGATGACTTTAAATGTTCTGATAGTCCTATATTTCTTGGCTACCTTAAGCCTTATTCCCATTTACATGGTGCACAGTTGTGCTTCAAAAATGGATAGTTATAAATAATGTGGGCTGTGTCATTTTTGTGTAGGAGGAATAACTGTGTAAGAGAGATGGCAGCTGGAGGCCCCAGGGAGAAAAAAAAGGAAAGAAGATGTTTGATTAGGGGTAAATTGGGTAATCTGGGGAAAGATTAACTCACTGAAATTTGCTAACCATAAATCATAGTTTTATAACCAAAGGACTGTTAGAGAGTGTAACTAAGGGCCTGCTTTCTTTGGCAGCTTAAAAAAAAAAAATGTATAATCCTCTAGGTAAAGGCAGGGGATTGGAAAGGAGGGAAAGACACAGCAAAAATCTTGGGAATCTGGACTGCCTTTATTTATTTATTTATTTATTTATTTATTTATCTATTTATATTTTTGGCTACGTTGGGTCTTCGTTGCTGCTCACGGGCTTTCTCTAGTTGCAGCGAGTGGGAGCTACTCTTCGTTGCGGGGCACGGGTTTCTCATTGCGGTGGTTTCTCCTGTTGCGGAGCATGGGCTCTAGGTGCACAGGTTTCAGTAGCTGTGGCACGTGGGCTCAGGAGTTGTGGCTTGTGGGCTCTAGAGTGCAGGCTCAGTAGCTGTGGCGCACGGGCTTAGTTGCTCCATGGCATGTGGGATCTTCCTGGACCAGGGCTCGAACCCATGTCCTCTGCATTGGCAGGCAGATTCTTAACCACTGCACCACCAGGGAAGCTTCTGGACTGCCTTTAAATTAGAACACTCTGAACACTCACTGGGACTCATTGAATGTCCCTTTCTTTCATGACATTTTGTTGCTTCTCTAGCTGTCTGCCTTTCCTGAGTGTATACAATGCAAAATGCAGAGTTTGAATTTCAAATCACCATTTATAAAATCATTTTGAAGCCCCCAGAGTAGGAAGTTGCAATTTGTGGCAGATGCTTCTCAAACAATTTCTAGCACTTCACAGATATTTTCTCACCAATCACCATGTATTTTTGTTGCTGGTTTTTAATTGGAAAGTTGGTCCGGTAAGATGAGATTCTGCTGTTCTCCCTTATTAATTTTCAATTCTAACTAAAGCAGTAGACGAATGTGTACTATTGTCTACTTTGTGCTGGATCTTGAAAAGGCCCAAGAAGGCTGAGTAATGAATCTCATCCCACCAGATCCTTCTGTTTAGGAAAAAACTCAAGATGATTAGTAACTAAATGAAGTGCTACTTTCAAACAGATTATGGTCAGGTTTGGTAGAGAAACATGTTGTACCAATAATGGAATTGTTTCAGTGTGTGATGGTTAGGTACCAAATGTTGGGGTACAAGTGTGAATTTAGTTCAAGATTAATAAATAACAACTTTTCTAGAGCCTAACAATTTAGAAAGAACTTGTAAATAAATTATTCTTATTTGAGCTTCACCAAAACCCTGTCTGGTATTATAGTCCCCACCTTCAGCTAAAGAAACTAAGGCTCAGAGATTTTAAATAAATATCTTGTCAAACAGAACCCCATGAGTAAGGACGTAGACAGGAATAAACTCACAAGTTCATGACTCAATGAGGAGATTCGCCTACCTGGATTAGAGGATTCTACAAAGTGATTTGCAGAGAATGTGATTTTGGAAGTAGGGTAGAGCCTTTGGAACTAAATTAGATGTCTTTGATTTTTTTTGAAGTTTTAGGCAAGAATATGAGTATTAAAAATGATGCCTGGGGCCTCCCTGGTGGCGCAGTGGTTGAGAGTCCGCCTGCCGATGCAGGGGATACGGGTTCGTGCCCCGGTCTGGGAGGATCCCATATGCCGCGGAGCGGCTGGGCCCGTGAGCCATGGCCGCTGGGCCTGCGCATCCGGAGCCTGTGCTCCGCAACGGGAGAGGCCACAACAGTGAGAGGCCCGCATACCGCAAAAAAAAAAAAAAAAAAAAAAAAAATGATGCCTGGTATAGGTATACAGGTTGAATTGGAATGGGGAGAAGTTGATTTGTAGAGGTTGGCTAAATAATGTTGTGATAGCCCATGTATGATACACTGGACTTAAATGTGGATGGAAGGATGATGTAGGATAGAGGGGAGAAGAACCAAATGAAGGAAATATCAAAAGAAAAACATGGAGGTCTTAGTAATGAAATGGACATCGTTGCTGACAAAGTTGGGGAGAATAAAAGGTGATTTGGTTTTGAGACTGGGGACAAGAAGAATGGCAATTCAGCTGACACAGAACTGTCTCCTTGAATTCTCAGGCAATGAAGCAATTCCCTGAAAGCGTTTCTGGTGCTAGAGGAACACAGGGGTGGAGAGTAGTCACATAGCAGGAGTTTTCTGGCTTGTTTATAGTTACTAAGTTGATTCGATGAGGGAAGCTATCAAATAAGATTAAGATGGTATTTCCACTGTTAATGAGGAACAATAACAATAACAATAACTGTTATAAGAACAATAATACTAAACTACTTTATCCAGTTTCCTGCCTTGTTTGCAGTTGGTACTTCTTCAAGCCACAACCTGAGACAGATAGAGACTAGAATTATTTAATAACATGGTTTTGATTTGTGAAGATTTGTAAAGTTTTCAGTCTCCTTGAAGAAAAGTAGATATAACTATTATGACAATTTGTATTTCTCTGGCTTCTGCTGAGTAGCACAGCTTCTGAATGCACCTTTAAAGCACATTACTGCTATTTTAGTAATGTGGGCATTTGAACAAGTCAGTAATAACAGAGGCCTTTGAATACAAGGGTGTCCTGAGTAGATTTCAGTATAATTAGTAGCTCATAGAATAATTATATTCTCAGGTTCCAGAGTTTCCCTCATTTCAATAATGAGAAATGTTATATAAGGGGAATATTCTATAACCACATTTCACAGCTTTTGGTGAATAATGGAGAGGAGGCTACATTAGGCATCTTCCATGGACACAGAAGATCAGGATTTTTAAATGGCTTTTTAATTTACCTGAGTCTCTTGAGTGAGGCAACAAAGCAAAAAGGTAATAGGAGTTTTGAAGTCCTTTTGTTCCAAATCATTTTTGAGTGCCTGAGACCTTGAGCCTATACAGACTGTCCCTGACTTAACGATGGTTTGACTTAGATTTTTCAACTATACGACAGTGTGAAAGTGATATGCATTCAGTAGCAACCATACCTCGAACTTTTTGTATCTTTTCCCAGGCTGAGGATGCTCGGTACTATATGCTGTCATTACGCTGGGCAGCAGCAGTAAGCTGCATCTCCCAGTCAGCCATGCCATCCTGAGGGTAAATGACCAATACACCTTTATAAAATAGGATTTTTGTTAGATGATTTTGCCCAACTGTAGGCTAATGTAAGTGTTCTGAGCGTGTTTAAGGTTGGCTTGGCTAAGCTATGATGTTTGGTCATTTAGGTATATTAAATGCATTTTCAACTTAGCGAAATGTTTAACTTACATGATGCATTTATGGGATATAATCCCATTGTAAGTCAAGGAAGATCTGTAGCTGTTATCAGTGGCTTCCAGATGCAGACTCTTTGATCTGGAATGAAAAAAAAATTTTAATGGAATGTGGCCAATGACTTTCCAGTGTCTGGGGCAGAAGAGAAGCTGAGATCTCTTTCTTCTTCTTCCTTCTCCTCCATCCAATGGCTGGCTCCTGCATTCTCCTAACTTTGCTAGGCTGTCCATATGGATGTCCTACTCTGGAAACTATTAGGTATTGTGTCCTAAACGTGTATTCCAGGTTCTTTACAGCAAGGTGATGAGAATTTCCTGAAAACCTACTGTATGCCCTGTGCTAGTTCCTGTGCAAAAAAATCTCAATGTTGACAGAGTCTGGCTCTTTGTCTCTATGGAAACCTTGATAGAAAGCTGAGTAACACCCCCAGTAGGATGCCATTCGGTTTGGGATTTGGACAATGCTGGGACAAGAGTTCCTTAGTGAATTAGTATCATATACTACTGAGACTTCTCAATACTAGATTCTTTTCAGCAAGTATCAGCCTTCCCTGATATATATATATATATATATATATATATATATATATATATGTCATATTGTATGTATCTCATGCATATAAATATATATGCCAGAGACTACTATTAAAGAAACAGAGACAGGATATAGTGAAGCAGTGAAAAGAGACCTTGAACAGAGGATCTCTAGATTGGAATTTCCCTAACCTGCTGGGAGGCTTTGTCCTGGTTGTCTGACTCTGGGCAAATCCTTTGGTTTCTCTGTACCTCAGTTTCCCCATCTGTAAAGTGAATGGTTGGTCTGGAGGTTGCTTGTCATTTCTGCCCTTTCCCCTAGCTATAGCATTCTGTTATAAAATATGCAACTTTTGTTAGGAAAAAGTGGTACCTTCTGTACCCTCAGACTGCAGTAAACTGATGTAAACTG
Organism: Mesoplodon mirus; assembly: GCF_964341445.2. Lineage (NCBI taxonomy): Eukaryota > Metazoa > Chordata > Mammalia > Artiodactyla > Ziphiidae > Mesoplodon > Mesoplodon mirus. The sequence continues at coordinate 41,377,533 of NC_138977.1, forward strand.
TATGAAAGTGATAGTATTAGTAAAAGATGCTTCAAAAACGCACTTTTTTTCCATCACTGGAAAATAAATCTACTTGAATGGATTATTTTTGTAATGTTACTCTCATGTCTCTTTTAACTTGGGTGTTTTATGTATACAAAATTAGTGTAACTTTTTTCAAAAGAGATAAAGCCTCAGCATTTAATCAGACCATTTTACTGCATCTGCTATCTGGGGGCAGTATATTTTCAGTTTTTTTCAGTAGGATAATATGGGCACATCATATTTCCATGGTGGGAATGGGGAATGAGGTTGGTATGTAGGGTTGAAAAAATACAGAGGAGAGAGAACTAGGTAGGGACACAATGGACCCTATTAAGTCTGTGTTTCCTTTCGAAAGGAAAAAAGACACAGCTGCTCCTGTGAATCTAAAATAAATAAATAAGGATTTGTTGTTTAATTATTCAGTTACATAATCCATGTTAGTCATGAGAGTGAAGGGAACTGAATAGTCTATTTAAATTAAACTGTCACAGGACATTCTTCTGGGCCTTAGCTGCTTCTCTGACTCACCCTGAGAAGTCTGCTTTCGTCTTTGGCATCAGCCCAATGGTGATGGTCATGTTGCCCTTGACAGCGGGAAAACTTAAGTGGTGGGGAGGGGGTGGGGTGTGGGGCAGGAGGGAGACTTGGGACACTTGCACTTATCTTCCTAGTCTCAATCAGGGAAACGCACACCCTGTGAAAATGCAAACCCCTGCCTGGCCCTGTGATACAGCGTACCCTGTAATTCTAGGGCAAAATCATCATTCTTTTGGTTACTTTTGAGACCTGTTCTTTTGAATCAAAGTTGGACTCTTCCACAAGATTTCCTACCCAGAGTTTAAAGCTCCCTCTGATCTTTCCTCAATTCACTGCAAGCTTTTATTCTATTACCAGGGTTCTATAACCGTCAGTTACAAGACCCAGGTGCGATTTTGTTAGCAGCTAAATCTGGTCCCTTGATAACTAGCAAAGGCAATGGCTTCCAACAGAGGCTGCCCCGGCCTTGGGCTTGTTGTGTGGTCAGACTACCCATTGCTGCCTCTGACATTTGTCACAGATGCTTAGGAATGAAGATATTTTAGTCTAAGATTCTTTTTTCTACCCCGCCTGGCCTGTGAATTCAAAGTGGCACATAGATGGTTCTAAAGGGGAGCAAGTAGGTTGCCTGAGGTCACAGTTCCTCTCTGGGTCTCACATTCCTCATCTATAAAGGAGAGGGTTGTCTGAGGTCATTGCAGCTCTAACATACCAAGATATCACAATATCCACATCTTTATCACTGTTCTCCTACCAAGTTCCTGCTCAAACCCCATCCATGCTCTGAGGTCTCTTTGTCCCCTGTCTCCATCAAAATTAATGTCTGTCTTTGCAATATCATCTCACTGTGTTCTATTATAACCCTCATCACAGCCCGCTTTATGTTTCAGACCTTGGATCTGTGTCTGTCTCCCTGACCAGACTGTTAAGTCCCGGGTATCAGGACAGCTCATGTCTTATTTATCTTTCCATTTCTCCCAGGGCCCTCTGCATTGCAGGCAGGCACTAGAGAAATGTCTGAGTTGAACAAAAGTTTTCACTTGCAGGAAACAATCTGTAAGCAGGTCCTTAGGAATACAACAGGTAAAATCTCAATTCCTATTAACCTCTTTAGAAGATTAGCCATTGAGGAAGCCGTTAGCTCCTTGCTCCCAGACTGAAGTTAATTAAAAGAACAGTTGGCTCCAAGAATTCTAGTTCCCTAATGCAATTTTTTTTTTTTTTTTTTTTTGCGGTATGCAGGCCTCTCACTGTTGTGGCCTCTCCCGTTGCAGAGCACAGGCTCTGGATGCGCAGGCTCAGCGGCCATGGCTCACGGGCCCAGCCGCTCCGCGGCATGTGGGATCTTCCCGGACCGGGGCACGAACCCGTGTCCCCTGCATCAGCAGGCAGACTCTCAACCACTGCACCATCAGGGAAGCCCCCCTAATGCATTTTTAAAGTTCTGTTGCAGATAAGGTTATTTCAGTTCCTGCCAGATTAATGACGCCACAGAGAAGCTGCCTCTACAGACAATCCAGAGGTAGCAAGTCTTGGAATCCACTGAAAACAGAGATCGGTCAGAGCTCTTTTTAATCCTGTTGTGGCAGAAAATCTAAAACGGTATCATTTCAGTGTATTCTTCAAAGATTTATTGAGCCCATGGTATGTTCAAGGTATGGCAGGACATACAAAGATGAGGAAAACACAGGCTCTGCTCTTAGGAGCTAGTGGCTTTATAGAAGTTTATAAGAAATCACTTATATGACTCCAATACAAGGCCGAGTTTAATAATTTCAATTAGCAAGTGAGAAAATAACAGTTATGGGATTCAGAGGAGAGAAAGCTCATATGTGACTGGACTAATTCAAAAAAGCTTTTATTTTATTTTAGTTTTAGTTTTATGCAATTTTTAAAGGTTACTTTACATTTACAGTTATTATAAAATGTTGGCTACATTCCCCACGTTGTAATACAATACACCCTTGTAGCCTATCTTACACCCAATAGTTTGTGCTTCTCACTCCCCTACTCTTATATTACCCCTCTCCCTCCCTCCCCACTGGTACCGCTAGTTTCTTCTCTATATCTGTGATTCTGATTCTTTTTTGTTATATTCATTAGTTTGTTGTATTTTTTTGGATTCCACATATAGGTGATATCATACAGTATTTGTCTTTCTCTGTCTGACTTATTTCACTTAGCATAATGCCCTACAAATCCATCCATGTTGCTGCAAATGACAGAATTTCATTCTTTTTAATGGCTGAGTGGTATTCCATTGTATGCATATACCACATCTTCTTTATCCATTCATCTGTTGATGGACACTTAGGCTGCTTCCATATCTTGACTATTGTAAATAATGGTACTATGAACACTGGGGTGCATGTATCTTTTGAAATTAGTGTTTCATTTCAAAAAAGCTTTTAGAATGTAGAATTTGCGAATGGCGTTGAAGGATAAATGCAATTTTAGTAGATAGGGGAACTGTATGAGCAAGGTGAGGAAGTGGGAAATGTGGAGAAATAATAGTCTAGCTTTTTCAGAATGGAGATTATGTATTTCAGAGTAATGGTAGATAAGGCAGGGGAGGTAGCGGGGGTTCATGCTGTGGAGGAGATTGAATCCCAAATGGATAGTTTGCTCTGGAACTGGTAGGATAGGGTGTGAGAAAAAAATTTTGAGAGGGGAGTGAATATTTTAAACGAGAGATCAGCAAACTTCTGCCAGTGGGCCAGATCCAATCTGCTGTCGTATGTTATTGGAACACAGCCATGCCTGTTTATGTATTGTCTATGGCTGCCTTTCAGCTACGTGGGAGAGTTGAATAGTTGTGACAGAGACACTGTACGGCCCACAAAGCCCTAGCTATTTACTCTGTGACCTTTTATAGAATAGTTTGCTGACCCTTGACATAAACATCATTCATTCATTCAGCCATCCACTTATTTACTCATTTATTGATTGATTCAGCAAACATTCAGTATTTAATAAGTGCTAGGGATACACTCTGGTATTTTTTTCCCCATTATTTAATTTCAGGTTGGGTCTTTATTCAAATTGCCCTTTAGAATTGTTCAGAGAGATTTCAATTCTTGTGTACTTCTTGGGTAATCCATTATTAGACATGCAGTTTCTTCAAATGTCATGAAAATGTTCCTTCTACAAACATTCTTGGCTAATTTTATCAGGGCTAAAGTTCAAGCAATGTTTGTATCAGTGATTCAGGTGGAAAGTGATAATGTAAGATTATAAATTAAATAATGCAGCAGAGAAGGTTAACTACAGTGTAAGTTAAAGACAAGGAGGCCAACTGTACTATGTAAGTAAAAATTAGTTTGGCCTCTTCGTCGATAGCTGGTTGTCTTAACTTTTCTTCTAAGGAAAGATAGCAGCAGAAGGGAAGAGTGTGGCCCCGTCTCCCCACAGCCTCGCCGCCTCTACAGCTGCTGTTACCACCACTGTGTGTGCCACGTCTACCGTTACCTCTTGTGGCGTTCAGCTATGGCACATGAAAGTAACCCTACGATAGCTGTGTTAGTTTGCTAGATCTGCTATAACAAATATCAGAGACCAGGTGGCTAAAATAACAGAAACTAATTTCCTCACAGTTCTGGAGTCCGAATGCCCAAGACGAAGGTGTCAGCAGGGCTGGTTTCATTCTGAGGCCTCTCTCTTTGGCTTGTAGATGGCCGTCTTCTGCCTGTCTTCACATGGCTTTTCTCTATGTGCCCACCTGTCTGTGTCTAAGTCTCCCCTCTTCTTCTAAGGACACCAATCATATTAGATTAGGGCCCATCCTAATGACCTCATTTTACTTTTATCACCTCTTTAAAGACCATCTCCAAATATAGTCACATTCTGGATTACTGAGGGTTGGAACTTCAATATATGAATGGGGGGGGTCAATTCAGTCCATAACAATGACTAATTTGTAAGATATGTGCTTTAATTTAATTCAAATGGTAACTATTTATGAGAACCTATTACGTTTTAGGAAGCACACTAACCTCAGTTCCATTTATGAGCAAAAATTGTGACACTGTGGCCATGGAACAGAGAGAAATCAACCTACAGGTGTATAATCCATGGCTTCCATCTCTTTGGCACCATCCTTTGCCCAGCTGACCTCCAGCAGAGAGAGCCTCTAATCTCCCTCACACCAATGCTGTTGGATTCATTTTTCTAAAGGGCAACTCTGATTACGTCTCTCCCACCACAGTGAGCATTTTAAGGGAAGGAATTTTGTCTGATTTATCTATGAACCTTAGGGACCTCACTCATTTCCTGGTGAATAGTAGATACTCAGTGAATGTCTATGGAAATGAAAGTGAGATGCTACACCTGTAAAATAGATGCTGTTCTAGCTACTAATGTTGCACAATAAGTGACTCCAAAATGTAGTCACTGCAAACAACAACCATTTTGTTATTCACGGATTCTGTGGCTCAGAAATTTGAACAAAGCACAGCAGAGATGGCTTGTGTTTGCCCTACATGTGCAGAACCTTGGCTGAAAAGATTTGAAGGCTTGGAATGACTTGATGGTTGGGACTTCTTGACTCGGATACCTTGTGCCTGGGCAGAGCTGACTTGACAATGCCACCTAGAGCACCTATTTATGGGTTTTCTTTGTGGTTTGAGCCTCACAGCTACAGGGTAATCAGGCTTCTTACCTGCTGGCTCAGGGCTCCAAGCACAAGAGTTCTAACGAATAGAGCAGAAGCTGCATCTCCTTTTATTGCTCAGACTGAGACATCACACAGCATCATATCCACCATACTCTATTGGTAGATACCCATGTGTCACAGGCCTGCCTAAATTCAAGGAGAGTACTACTTGAGTGGTACTCTCACATGGTATAAAAAACGTGGGATGGGAGTTACTGTTGTGGTCATCTTTGGAAAATAAAATCTGCCATTAAAAAAAAAATCAAACTTACCCAATCAACAAATACTATACAGAATTCTTTTTAGTTACCAAACGTTAAAGAGCTTGGGTATGAATACTAAATTACTCATTTAACGTCAACAATAGAGAAATGGCTGGATAAACCCTCTCATTGGTCTTATCCACCTATCAAAAAAGCTGTTTATTTACAAAGATATGTCATAACATGGAAATTTAGCTACATTACTGGTTAAGCTAAAATGGAGGAAGTAACTCTATGGCCACAATCAATCTTTCTATCAATTCCCTTCCTGAATTAAACTCTTTCACCCAGAATTATAAGCCATGTTGCCTCAGGATAAGAGGAACCAGGATATATGCTTATGCAATCATTCAGATCCTGGAGGGGGACAACTTGTGTGTTGAGATTTTTACCCCATTAACTCCACCCAAATGGAGTTTTATGTGGACCACTGGCACAATGGACATCAGATTCACCAGCTCACAAATCAGATCCATCACTCCTGCACATAGACAGTGAGACTGCACGCATTTCTCCTACATTTTCCCCATAAGGGAGAACTTTCCCCTTTAAATGAAATATGAATAGCACAGTTGTGTTCTGCAGCTAACATTTATGTAATAAGTGAAAAAAACCCATAGCAAAAATATGTGATTGTAATTGTATATATAACATCTGTGTATTATGTATAGTGCCCTCTCTCTTTTTCTCTCTCTATATGCGTATATATAATTAAATATACAGTTATATCATCAAATGTGATATATATATCACTATATAACACACACACATGCACATATGCACACACACACACACACATATTTAAACCCTATGTATAAAGAAAAGGAGACTGAAAGAAAATAAACCAAAATAATACTACTAGTTATCTTTTGGTTGTAGGATTAGGGATACCTTTTCTTTTCTTCATGTTTTAATATTTATCAAATTGTCTGTAATTAATATGAATTACTCTTTAATGAAAAAGTATACTTACTAAAATTTATAAAGTAAATTATTAAACTATTCATTCCTCGACAAGTTATTCATGACAAAACTGTTGACACTTCCCACTATCTCTTTAGGAATAAGCTCTGCCATAGAATTGCTGCAAGAATCAATGAAGCACTTTGAGAAAGAATAGTCTAAGAACATACTTCTCTTTCTGGGAACTGAAAAAAGAAAGTCAAAATCTAAAACTTGGCTAATCTATGAAGAAGTGAGAAACTAATAAGAAAAAAATTAGAATACAGAACAGGTAAAAATACAAAGTTCTAAACATAAATATATTTTAAACATTGTTTCCAGAAGGATTATGCTAATATGGCAACACTGATTATCTCTGGGTCTTAGACTTAAGTGCCTCTTGCTCTCTTAATTAATACTTTTCTGTGTTTCTGTCATGATGATGTAGTACTTTAATAATCAGGAAAAAAGAGAGTCAGAGTATTCAAGAGCTAGCTTGTCAGCAAGACTAACAGAGAGGTCAAATTAGGGTACTGACCTGGACTCGGGTTTGGTTAGTGTCATTTTTGCTAGCAAGATAAGGAAATTTCTTCCATAAGAAAGGTAGTGGAATTGAACACTTTCCCCCAAAATTGAGCTTGGTCCTGGCCTAGGTTTGGGCTCAAAAATCTGGGGCTTTTTGAAAGTGGAGAACAGTCATTGTCCCCACAAAGGCACAGAACAAGGTTCCCCTGAGGGTGCCTGTGGTATGCAGACAGTAGGCCTAAGCCATGAGTGCAACCCACTTGTGGTTTTTTTGGCCTGAGTAGTGCCTTAAGAAAATTGGGAAATTTAGGAAAAAAATGTAGAATTCTATCTCTAAAAAAACCTGAAAATATTCGGTACGCATTCCAGCATGCCCCAGCTACCGGTGTAAGGCAAGGGGGCATGTTGCTGCCTCTGGCCCCTGTTATTTTCCAATGCTGCCATAGAGTTGTGGTTACAATCCATCATCACACTTGTACTGCTCCTACGAATAGAAAGCCAGGCCGCGAGCACTTCGTGTGTCCAGAAAAGAGTTTTCCTGAGGGAAAAGTGAGGCGTTAAAAAAACCTTTGATATGAACGCGTCGGCCTTTTACTCATTTAGGTCACCTGCCTGCCCCTGTAGTGATTTGAAGGGGTGACCTTCCTGTGGACATTAGGGAAGTGATGCTGAGAGTCTCCCAAGGGATAACAGAACCCAAAGAAAACAGGTATCACAGCACGGGCCCAGGCTGAATGAGACTGAGGGGAGGGTGAAATTGTAGGAGTACTACATGCCTCCCTCTGTCCTCCTCCCACAAGTTCTGAGGAGGGCTTTACCCTGGTGAAAAGCTGAGTCAGCCAGAGAGGCTTGGTGATGCTATGGAAAAAAATGGCCCTCAAATCTCCGTGTCTTAAGGCAGTGGGTTTAATTTCTTCCTTGCACCACACATGTCCATTGTGTGGGAACTGCAGGCTCTGCTCTGTGCCAACATCACTTCGGCATCTCAACTGACAAAGCAGGCACCACCAGGAACAGTGCCAACAGCTGGGATAGAGGGAAAGAGAACTATGGCAAGTTGCTCCCTGGCTCTTCAAACTCCCCCTTGGAAATAACACATGTTACTTCTGCTCACCTTTCATTGGCCAAATGTCATGTGGCCAGGTCTAGCTACTACAAAGATTATGCTTCATACAATCCTACCATGCCCAGAAGTCAGAGAGTTGGAAACGTTTGGTGGATAGCTCTAAAGACTAGGACATTAACTTCTAGAGAATCTCTTTCAATTTATTGATACTGCAGAAGGAGTTTGAATCAGTCCACCTTAAATTGAACTTTAGACAGAAATGACTGATAAAAATTCATGTGACCAGTCATGTTGACAGCCAGGGAATCAAAGACCACAGGCTTGGACATGAACTTTGAGGAAGTGGGCCCTGTTTGTCCAGTAGGAGTTGCCCTTTGGCCAACTGAGCCTAGTGAGCTTTTATAGGATTTCTAGCCCAAAGCAGTAAAAGCATTCCCATTGTGACAACACAGCAGAAGGACTGGAGCTTTTGTTTTCTTCCAGAAAGAAAAAAATATATAAAACCATTACTTTGGCCCTTCATTGCTTTGTTTCTCGTCTCACCCTCAATATGACTTTCAGCATATGTGCTTTTTGGACATGGCGTGATTTGAATGGTGTTGACAATTTAGTGTATTCCTTTAAAATTCCGTAAAATGTACACAGACATTCCCCAAGTATGTTTGTATAGTTATAGTAAATAGCTTTTTGAGTATTTAAAACTGGATCATCAAATAACCAAGTATGATTTCAGAAAACTCTCAGGACTTCTAATCACTAAGTCAGTGCAATTGACTGGTTTATATTTTCCTAAGGGAATTCATCAGTATTGTTCCCTGAAAGATGTTTGTGGTGTAGAGGTATTCAAACAGACATCTTCATGTTTCAAGGGAATTTTAGCTGCTGAAAAGTCACAGCTACTGTCATCAAAATTTATACTGCTTTTTATTTTTAAAGTTCCTCTGTATGATTTATCTTAGTAGAGAGAAGGTTAATTATTGAATGTTCATACAGAAATAAAAGTATATTGCCAAAAAATGTGACCAGCAGCTGGGAGTAATGTGTGGTCTGACCAGACATTTATGTTCTTTACTCAAGGAGGGGTGATAAGGAATATTTCTATATATTAGTTAAATAGAAGACATAGAAGTCACAGATAACTGAAGTTCCACATGTTGGGGGAAATAAATGCCAGAAAACTCTATTTTGTTTATGTATAATTTGAAGTTCTTTTATTTTCGTCAAGGAATCAAAAACCTTTTTGTGAGTATCTTTATGTTTTACTTAGCCTGTTAACAAGGAGAAATGAAAAATATAGTTAGAATTTCTTTTTCTATACATCTTTTTTTCTAAAACACTTAATCCATAATGACATAATTATCTGATCTCCTCAAGTCAAGATCCATGGAAGACCCAGAAAGCAAGATCACACAGCTCAATTTGATTGGTCATCTCATATTACATGAAAGGTCCTGGTTTGAGTCATACCTATCAATGGATTGCTAATGACTGGCTTTGTGTAAGTATAAACACTTTGATTAAAAGCAGGGATGAAGATGTCCTCAACAAAAGAGACAGTAGAATCAACTGTCCATTTGAGAGAATGGAATGTAACCACCCTGAATGACAAAAAACAAATTCCCAAAATTCTCATCTGGCATCCTGGCTTCCTGCAGACTGGTTGTTTTCAGACTCCTTCTGCAAGGCCAGTCCCTAGGTGGCCTTTATGAAAGACATCTGGTACTCTGGTTTCCCCCAGAGAAAAGCAATTCTATTCATCCCAGGAGGAGGAGGTTGCATTTCTTCTTTCCGTAGCAATATGTTCCTTCTTTTCATCTAAGGATCGCTGGAGGACTTTACAAAGAGTAAAGAAATACTTGCAGATCATGGAAAGCATGTTATTCCATTTTACAGACAGAGAAGCTGAGCCAGAAAGACTTTAAAAAATTTAAAAAGCTATTTTCCCAAGTACAGCAGAAACCAGAAGGCATAAATCATGACTGATTCTAATGGAGTGATCTGATTAAACCGCAATTCATAGCACTTTTGTTTTGTGTGTTCAAAATCAGCCCTGCAATTAAAACATAATTATGCTTTGCTCTTTCATGATATCTTTCACCCAGGGAACAGAAAGTGCTTTACCAACATTAATTAAGCAGCAAAACACCCCTGTGAGGAAGGTAAGAATTATCCTGCTCTTGGATGTTGGTGACATGGAAACTGAAGAATTTAGTAATTTATCCATGATTACAATGGGAATTGTCGCTCAAGGTTCCATACGGTTGAAGTCTCTCTGTGGTCTTATCCTTTAGTTAGACAGTCTTTGAAATGTATTAATAATCTTTTGTGAAAAGTATTTTCAACTGTTTATTGTTATTAGTATTCAGTGTTTTTTTAAAAAATCTATGCTTTTGTGAATCCTTTTCATTATATATATTATACATTTTAAGTATAAGCTTAATGATAGGGAATTTTTAGTATTTTTATTGATGAGTACTCTAAATATCTAGGGTCTCACCTGAACCTGAAAGTCATGAAAATATCTTTTAGTAAATTTTTTATGGCACTATATTGAAGTAATACATAGATACAGAAACAGTGCAAAAATCAGAAATATAAGGCTTGATGAATTTTCACAAAGTGAATACATCTGTGTACCAGCACAGAGTGTTAACAGCACCCAGACCCCCTCGCCCTGGGTGCCCCCTCCCAGTCACCACCTTCCCAAAGGTAACCAATAGCCTGTGTGCTAACAGCATAAATTACTTGTGCCTGCTTTTGTACTTTAGAAGCATGAAATAACACTGTAGGTAGTTGTTTGTCTCTGCCTTCTTTCATTAAGCATCATGTCTGCGAGATTCATCCATGTTGTTACCAACAGTTATATTAAGTTCATTCTCATTGCTATAGAGTATTCAACTGTTTAAAACACGACAGTTGTCTCTATCCTCTTCCTGGAGAACAGACCTTAAAACCTTGAGAGAAGCAGAACTAGGAAAAAGTAAAAGAGAGAAAAGTAAACGAAAGTCCTCAGAAGAAAGAAATGGACAGGAACTAAGTGATCAAAGCAGGCGGTGGTGGCAGTGGCCACTCTCTGACCCACATCCAAGTGTGAGTAAGAACCGTGACCTTCTGTTGCTTTGGACACAGTCCAATCCTCAGAGGACAGGAAACAGAGTTGGCAAGCTGCCCCTTCCTTCTACCTTGATTAATGAATTTCAGGAGAGACCTTCAAGATGGTGGAGGAGTAAGACATGAAGATCATCCTCCTCCCCAAAAATACATCAGAAGTACATCTACATGTGGAACAACTCCTACAGAACACCTACTGAATGCTGGCAGAAGACCTCAGACTTCCCAAAAGATATATTTTTCGATTTTCTCTTTTTGTGAGTGTGTATGTGTGTGCTTCTTTGTGTGATTTTGTCTGTATAGCCTTGCTTTTACCATTTGTCCTAGGATTCTGTCTGTCCTTTTTTTTTTTTTTTTGTATAGTTTTTACTGCTTGATATCATTGGTGGATTTGTTTTTTGGTTTAGTTGCTCTCTCTTTCTTTCTTTGTTACTTTTAAATATTTAATCATATTTTTTAGTTTAATAACTTTTTAATTTAATATTACTTTTACTTTCTTTCTTTATTTTTTCTTTCTTCCTTTCTATTTTTCTCACTTTTCTTCTAAGCTATGTGGCTGACAAGGTTTTCGTGCTCCGGCCGGGTGTCAGGCTTCTGCCTCTGAGGTGGGAGAGCTGAATTCAGGACATTGGTCCACCAGAGACCTCCCAGCTCCATGTAATATCAAATGCTGAAAGGTCTCCCAGACATCTCCATCTCAATGCTAACACTCTACTCAATGACCAGCAAGCTACAGTGCTGGACACCCTATGCCAAACAACTAGCAAGACAGGAACACAACCCCACCCATCAGCAGAGAGGCTGCCTACAATCATAATAAGGTCACAGACACCCCAAACACACCACCGGACGTGGTCCTGCCCACCAGAAAGACAAGATCCGGCCTCATACACCAAAACACAGACACCAGTCCTCTCCATCAGAAAGCCTAAACAATCCAATGAACCAACCTTAGCCACTAGGGGCAGACACCAAAAACAATGGGAACTATGAATCCACAGCCTGTGAAAAGGAGACCACACACACAGTAAGTTAAGCAAAATGGGAAGACAGAGAAACACACAGCAGATGAAGGAGCAAGGTAAAAACCCACCAGACCAAAAAAAATCAGAGGAAACAGGCAGTCTACATGAAAAAGAATTCAGAGTAATGATAGTAAAGGTGATCCAAAATCTTGGAAAAAGAATGGAGAAAATAAAAGAAACGTTTAACAAGGACCTAGAACAAGTAAAGAGCACACAAACAATGATGAGCAACACAGCAAATGAAATTAAAAATTCTCTCAAAGGAATCAAAAGCAGAAGAGCTGAGGCAGAAGAATGGATAAGTGACCTGGAAGATAAAATAGTGGAAATAACTACTGCAGAGCAGAATAAAGAAAAAAGAATGAAAAGAATTGAGGACAGTCTTAAGACCTCTGGGACAACATGAAACGCACCAACATTTGAATTATAGGGGTCCCAGAAGGAGAAGAGAAAAAGAAAGGGACTGAGAAAATATTTGAAGAGATTATAGTTGAAAACTTCCCTAATATGGGAAAGGAAATAGTCAATCAACTCCAGGAAGTGCAGAGAGTCCCATACATGATAAATCCAAGGAGAAACATGCCAGGACACATATTAATCAAACTATCAAAAATTAAATAAAAGAAAAATATTAAAAGCAGCAAGGGGAAAACAATAAATAACATACAAGGGAATCCCCATAAATTTAACAGCTGATCTTTCAGCAGAAACTCTGCAAGCCAGAAGAAAGTGGCAGGACATATTTAAAGTGATGAAAGGGAAAAAACTAGAACAAAGGTTACTCTACCCAGAAAGGATCTCATTCAGATTCGATAGAGAAACTAAAACCTTTACAGACAAGGAAAAGCTAAGAGAATTCAGCACCACCAAGCTAGCTTTAAAACGAATGCTAAAGGAACTTCTCTAGGCAGGAAACACGAGAGAAGGAAAAGACCTACAATAACAAACCCAAAACAATTAAGAAAATGGTAATAGGAACATACATATCAATAACTACCTTAAATGTAAATGGATTAAATGCTCCAATCAAAAGACATAGACTGCCTGAATGGATACAAAAACAAGGCCTGTATATATGCTGTCTACAAGAGACCCACTTCAGACCTAGGGACACATACAGACTGAAAGTGAGGGATGGAAAAAGATATTCCACACAAATGGAAATCCAAAGAGAGCTAGAGTAGCAATTCTCATATCAGACAAAACAGACTTTAAAATGAAGACTTTTATAAGAGACAAAGAAGGACACTAAATAATGATCAAGGGATCAATCCAAGAAGATAAAACAATTGTAAATAATTTTGCACCCAACATAGGAGCACATCAATACATAAGGCAAATGCTAACAGCCATAAAAGGGGAAATTGACAGTAACACAATCATTGTAGGGGACTTTAACACCCCATTTTCACCAATGGGCAGATCAACCAAAATGAAAATAAATAAGGATATACAAGCTTTAAATAATACATTAAACAAGATGGACTTAATTGATATTTATAGGACATTCCATCCAAAAACAACAGAATACACTTTCTTCTCAAGTGCTCATAGAACATTCTCCAGGACAGATCATATCTTGGGTCACAAGTCAAGCCTTGGTAAATTTAAGAAAATTGAAATCATATCAAGTATCTTTTCCACCACAGTGCTATGAGACTAGATATCAGTTACAGGAAAAAATCTGTAAAAAATACAAACACATGGAGGCTAAACAATACAATACTTAATAACCAAGAGATCACTGAAGAAATCAAACAGGAAATCAAAAAATACCTAGAAACACATGACAATGAAAACACGACAACCCAAAACCTATGGGATGCAGCAAAAGCAGTTCTAGGAGGGAAGTTTATAGCAATATAATCCTACCTCAAGAAACAAGAAACATCTCAAATAAACAACCTAACCTTACACCTAAAACAATTAGAGAAAGAACAAAAAAACCCCAAAGTTAGCCACAGGAAAGAAATCATAAAGATCAGATCAGAAATAAATGAAGGAAATAATAGCAAAGATCAATAAAACTAAAAGCTGGTTCTTTGGGCTTCCCTGGTGGCGCAGTGATTGAAATTCCACCTGCCGTTGCAGGGGACACGGTTTGTGTCCCGGTCAGGGAAGATCCCACATGCTGCGGAGCGGCTGGGCCTGTGAGCCATGGCCACTGAGCCTGTGCGTCTGGAGCCTGTGCTCCGCAATGGGAGAGGCCACAAAAGTGAGAGGCCGCATAACACCAAAAAAAAAAAAAAAAAAAAAAAGCTGGTTCTTTGAGAAGATAAACAAAATTGATAAACCATTAGCCAGAGTCATGAAGAAAAAAGGGGAGAAGACGCAAATCAATAGAATTAGAAATGAAGAAGGAGAAGTAACAACTGACACTGCAGAAATACAAAAGATCATGAGTGATTACTACAAGCAACTATATGCCAATAAAATGGAAAACCTGGAAGAAATGGACAAATTCTTAGAAATGCACAACCTTCCAAGACTGAACCAGGAAGAAATAGAAAATATGAACAGACCAATCACAAGCATTGAAATTGGAGCTGTCATTAAAAATCTTCCAACAAACAAAAGCACAGGACCAGGTGGCTTCACAGGCAAACTCTATCAAACATTTAGAGAAGAGTTAAAACCTGTCCTTTGCAAACTCTTCCAAAGCATAGCAGAGGGAGGAACACTTCCAAACTCATTCTACGAGGCCACCATCACCCTGACACCAAAACCAGACAAAGATGTCATAAAAAAAAGAAAACTACAGGCCAATATCACTGATGAACATAGATGCAAAAATCCTCAACAAAATACTAGCAAACAGAATCCAACAGCACATTAAAAGGAGCATACACCATGATCAAGTGGGGTTTATCCCAGGAATGCAAGGATTCTTCAATATACGCAAATCAATCAATGTGATAAACCCTATTAACAAATTGAAGGAGAAAAACCATATGAGCATCTCAATAGATGAAGAAAAAGATTTTGACAAAATTCAACACCCATTTATGATAAAAACCCTCCAGAAAGTAGACATAGAGGGAACTTACCTCAACATAATAAAGGCCATATATGACAAACCCACAGCCAACATCGTTCTCAGTGCTGAAAACCTGAAACCATTTCCACTAAGATCAAGAACAAGACAAGGTTGCCCACTATCACAACTATTACTCAACATAGTTTTGGAAGTTTTAGCCACAGCAATCAGAGAAGAAAAGGAAATAAAAGGAATCCAAATTGGAAAAGAAGAAAAGCTGTCACTCTTTACAGTTGACATGATACTATACATAGAGAATCCTAAAGATGCTACCAGAAAACTACTAGAGCTAATCAATGAATTTGGTAAAATAGCAGGATACAAACTTAATGCACAGAAATCTCTTGCATTCCTATAAACTAATGAAAAATCTGAAAGAGAAATTAAGGAAACACTCCCATTTACCATTGCAACAAAAAGAATAAATTACCTAGGAATAAACCTACGTAAGGAGACAAGAGACCTGTATGCAGAAAACTATAAGACACTGATGAAAGAAATTAAAGATGATGCAAACAGATGGAGAGATATACCGTGTGCTTGGATTGGAAGAATCAACATTGTGAAAATGACTCTACTACCCAAAGCAATCTACAGATTCAGTGCAATCCCTATCAAACTACCAAAAGCATTTTTCACAGAACTAGAAAAAAAAAATTGCACAATTTGTATGGAAACACAAAAGACCCTGAATAGCCAAAGCAATCTTGAGAAAGAAAAACGGAGCTTGAGGAATCAGGCTCCCTGACTTCAGACTATACTACAAAGCTACAGTAATCAAGACAGTATGGTAGTGACACAAAAACAGAAATATAGATCAATGGAACGGTATAGAAAACCTAAAGATAAACCCATGGCACATATGGTCACCTTATTTTTGAATAAGGAGGCAAGAGTATACAATGGAGAAAAGAAAGCCCCTTCAATAAGTGGTGCTGGGAAAACTGGACAGCTACATGTAAAAGAATGAAATTAGAACACTTCCTAACACTGTACACAAACATAAACTCAAAATGGATTAAAGACCTAAATTTAAGGCCAGACACTATAAAACTCTTAGTGGAAAATATAGGCAGGACACTCTATGACATAAATCACAGCAAGATCCTTTTTGACCCACTCATAGAGAAATGGAAATAAAAACAAAAACAAATGGGACCTAGTGAAACGTAAAATCTTTTGCACAGCAAAGGAAAACATAAACAAGATGAGAAGACAACCCTCAGAATGGGAGAAAAGATTTGCAAATGAAGAAACTGATAAAAGATTAATCTCCAAAATTTATAAGTAGCTCATGTAGCTCAATATGAAAAAAACAAACAACCCAATCCAAAAATGGGCAGAGACCTAAACAGACATTTCTCCAAGGAAGATATACAGATTTCCAACAAACACATGAAAGGATGCTCAACATCACTATCCTTAGAGAAATGCAAATCAAAACTACAGTGAGGTATCACCTCACACCAATCAAAAAATCTACAAACAAAAAATTCTGGAGAGGGTGTGGAGAAAAGGGAACACTCTTGCACTGTTGGTGGGAATGTAAATGTTACAGCCACTATGGAGAACAGTATGGAGGGTCCTTAAAAAACTAAAAATAGAACTACCATACTAGCCAGCAATCCCACTACTGGGCATATACACTGAGAAAACCATAATTCAAAAAGAGTCATGTACCACAATGCTCATTGCAGCTCTATTTACTGTAGTCAGGACATGGAAGCAACCTAAGTGTCCATCAACAGATGAATGGATAAAGAAGATGTGGCACATATATACAATGGAATATTACTCAGCCATAAAAAGAAACAAAACTGAGTTATTTGTAGTGAGGTGGATGGACCTAGAGTCTGTCATACAGAGTGAAGTAAGTCAGAAAGAGAAAAACAAATACCGTATGCTAACACATATGGATGGAATCTGAAAATAAAAACTGGTTCTGGACAACCTAGGGGCAGGACAGGAATAAAAACTCAGCCGCAGAGAATGGACTTGAGGTCATGGGAAGGGGGAAGGGTAAGCTTGGACGAAGTAAGAGAGTGGCATGGACATATATACACTACCAAATGTAAAGTAGATAGCTAGTGGGAAGCAGCCACATAGCACAGGGAGATCAGCTTGGAGTTTTGTGACCACCCAGAGGGATGGGATAGGGAGGGTGGGAGGAAGGCGCAAGAGGGAGGAGATATGGGGACATATGTATATGTATAGCTGATTCACTTTGTTATAAAGCAGAAACTAACACACCATTGTAAAGCAGTTATACTCCAATAAAGATGTTAAAAAAAAAACCCCACAATTTCTTTATCCTACTGTTGATGAACAATTGGTGGTTTCTAGTTTGGGGCAATTTAAGTATTCTTTTAAAGGTATGCTTCTGTACACACTCTTGTTCAATTAGGTTGAGATAAAGCAAAAGTAACTTTTTCACATGATTTACCATGAAGGCACTGAGATAAATGAATGATGCGTACTAAGGAGTTGCCAGATGTTATTCACATAAAGAGGAATGAGAGTCTTAAGAACCCGTTTCCCAATTGCAGGGTGGGGATAATTAAACTTTTTCTCTAAACCTGAAAATATCACCTGCCTTTATTCATTTGTTGAGTTCACAAGAGTCATCTTGGAGAAGTTCAAAGAACTCAGATACCAGGTAGACCTGGGTGTGAACTCGGTTGCCACCATTTACTAACCATGTGACTTGGCCAGCTCAGCCTCACTCAACTCCAGTTTCCTTAACCATCAAATGGTCTCTAGGCTTGTTGAAAGATATGAAGTTAAAATATTAATACATATCATGAAGTAGGAACTCAGTGAATCGCATATATTATTAGATATTTTCTGATCCAATATGACTCTAAGTCCTACCAAATGGTAGTCTGACTGACCTGGATTATAGTTTTGGATTATTAAGAATGATTATTTGAGAAATTCAATAAATAACTGTACAGTGAATGTAGAAACATCTATATTCAAAGAGACCTCCAAGCTAAAGGGACCTCCAACATTAAGGATTTCTGTATTTCTTTTTGAGATATATTCATGTTGAATATACAGTGGTCAGTTGATTCAATCTTGGCCTCCTTGAAAGAGTTTATCATAGATATAATAAAAGAGCAGCCCAAGTATCATTACAGACATACTCTGTGAACAGCTTGATTTTAATGTATGGTTTAGGTTGGAAAATTGTTGGCTCTAAGCTCAGGATTCTGTGGAATTGGAAACTTGGGCAGAGAATTGTTATGCAGCTTTGCATGTGTTGGCTCCTAGATCGAGGAGTCTCATGTTAAATGATATTTTAGAAATGATAATAGTTGGAGTGAACTGAATGAGAGAGGTGGATATTTATTTTTTGCCTGGTATTCATGTAACTGGCTGCCAATTAAATTAAATTCATTTCATATATTCTTGAATTTCCACTGGAGAGTCATTTATCTGAATCACTATGTTGTCCTGTTCTACCTTTTCCCATCTGAAGAAATGGTACCCAGTTGCTGAAGCTAGAGCCTGAGTGTTCTTGACTTCTCATTCCACCTAGACCCAACCAATCCAACAATTCTTGCCAATTCTACTTCCTAAATATCTTGTGAATCCACTCACTTCTCCCTGTCGCACTGCCATGACCACAGTCCAGTCTGCCAGTATCTCCCACCTGGAGCACTTCAGGAGCCTTATACCTAATCTCCCAGCATCCATTTTTGCCCTTTCACAATTCTATCCCTATGTTACTGCTAGAAGTGATCTTTTAAAACAACAAACAGATCAGTCCTGTCTTCTGCTTCAAACCCTTAAATAGTTTGACACTGGATTTAGGGTAAAGTTCATAATCCTTAAGTTAGCCTAAAGAAGGACCCTTCTCTGCTGCCCAGCCCCAGAGATTTATGTTACAACCACAGAGGCCTTCTTTCTAGTCCCTGAATGTTGTGTGCTCTTCCTTCACATGCTTTTCTCTGTACCCTCTCTTTTCCTAGCAAACTCCTACTAATTCATCAGGTCTCAGATTTAACACATTTCTTTGGGAAATCATCCCATGAGTCCATGCATTAAACTATTAGGTCCTTCTTTTGTACACTTTCATATCACTTTCTACTTACATTTATGATAATGTTCATACTTAGAATTTTGCATTTAATGTTACTTTCCCTATTAGTCTATAAGTTTTATGAGAGCAGGGATTCTGTCTACTTTGTTTAATTATGTGTCTTCATTGCTAATTGCTCAATAAGTATTATTGATTGATGAGTCATGTATTTCTATAGGATAAGATTAGGTTGTTTATATCTCCAGAGGAAAGAGTGGACACATTTTTATATCTTCATAAATGTTGAAATAATATTTTAAAACAGGGTCGGAAATTGTCAGTGTTGTTTGTGAAAGTAAATATAGAAAACCCTTCAAAAGGAATTATAATGGTTTTATGCTGCTACTTTTTTTGACCACTTTTCCTGATTTATTTTGTTAGCAATAGGTAGGAATTCACAATATAATTTAAACAACAAAATACATGTATATGGTCTCTGATATCTCAAGGATAACATGCAACAGCAAAATATACCTTGAAGGGGCTTCCCTGGTGGTGCAGTCGTTGAGAGTCCGCCTGCTGATGCAGGGGACATGGGTTCGTGCCGTGGTCCGGGAAGATCCCACATGCCGCGGAGCGGCTGGGCCCGTGAGCCATGGCCGCTGAGCCTGTGCGTCCAGAGCCTGTGCTCCGCAACGGGAGAGGCCACAACAGTGAGAGGCCTGCATACCGCAAAAAAAAAAAAAAAAAAAAAAATTTATATATATGTATATATATATATACCTTGAAGGAACTCCTTTTCCTACCTTTTCTATCTTCTTAACTACTTCTCTTCTCCATATACTGAACATCTACATCAAGGCCATCTGCAAGCTCAGAGACGATGCCTCTTTCCTTTGCTACATCAGCAGGTGCAGTGTTAGTTCCTCAGAGTGGAGCACACAAAGCATTTCATTCAGAATCACCTGGGGTTTTAACTACAAGTACAGATTCCTACTCCCATAAGAAACACTGGAATTAAAATTTCTGCTGCATGAGGCCTAGGGAACTATGTCTTTAACGAGAGCCCAACGTTTGAAAACCATCAGCCTAGTTCCTAGACATTACATGTTTAGGAACTGACACAGCATATGTAAGGCTAACTTTGGAGAGCACAGATTACAATTCATGCATGCCTTCATTAGCAAGGCCACTCTGTTGGCTTTAACCTTGAAATAAGGAGTCATATAAACACAAAGATAAAAGGACATTAAAAGACCATTTGATTAAACTTTATGCTTCAGGCATATTTATACCCAAACCACATAGGGCTGCCATTGGTCTGTTTTCTTGCTGGAGATGTTTAAGGACAGAGAACCCATTAATATATCTGGGGTTTATCACTGAGACAATCAGATACTCTAAGGTGGTCTTTCAACTCGAAAACCTTTCGGCTTTACTTAGGGTCCATTTCTTCTTGTTGGTACTTTGTAAACATGGAGAACAAACTAACATTCTCATCATCTTAAAATAATACATGTAGACATCTCATCATCCATCAGGACTCAGTCCCGAGAGCAACCTTCCCCACTGCACACAGACTCGTTGAGTTAGAGCAATCTTAGGCACCACTTAAGTTGACATCTTCATTTTACAGGTGTGTAAACAAATGCAGGGATTAGATGTCATTCAGTTACAAATCTGACAGACTTATGAGTGTATTTCAACATCTCAGATTCATTTTTATCCTGGGTTATATTTTCCCATGGTGCAGTTTGAAAGCATCTGGTCCATCTAAATTTAGATCTGGTTCAGATCCTTCTCTATCACTAACTACCTGTATGATTTCAGCACATTATCTGACAAACCTGAGCTTCATTTTCGTCATATGGTATATGAAGATAAAAATCTGTGTTGTATAATTGTATTGGGGATTAAGTAAGAAATAGCATAGTGCCTAGCACATAGTAGGTGCTCAGTTAGAAAACTGCTGTGTTTGGTTTTGGTACAATATTTTGGAAGGCAGTTTGGCAACATATATCAAAATGTAAGTTATGCTTTCCTATGACTTGGGATTTCTAGTCATCATAGAGAAATCAGGCACCACATACAACATTCAGAAAAGCAGCTCACTATTACAAGGCTTTTGTTACACAGTGGGTCAGAGCTTATTTTCTTAACCAAAAACCCAGAGTAAATCTTGATACAAGCCAAATATCCTAGAACAGTGGTGCTGTCTTCTGACAACCTTCTGGAAGAATTTAACTGCAGCTGCTTTCGTCATAAGAAGAAAAAAATTGTGATAAATGAGTTAATAGTTTATTTAATGTGGATTATGTGCCAACCCTAAGGTTATTCACTTAATCTTTGCCATAACCTTTTGACACAGATACAATATTATCCATTTCTTTTTAACATCTTTGGAGTATAATTGCTTCACAATGGTATGTTAGTATCTGCTTTATAACAAAGTGCTTTATAACAAAGCTATACATATACATATATACCCATATCTCCTCCCTCTTGCATCTCCCTCCCACCCTCCCTATCCCACCCCTCTAGGTGGTCACAAAGCACTGAGCTGATCTCCCTGTGCTATGTGGCTGCTTCCCACTAGCTATTATTTTACATTTGGTAGTGTAAAGAGATTGAGTAACGTGTGCATCTTTGGGGGAGTAGTAGCGTGTCAGGGGTTGTCACATAGTTTGTTAGCAATTGAATCAGGCTTTGAACACAAGTTGTTTTGATTCCGGAGCCAAGTGCTCAACTCTGTAACTCTTATATGTGGAGATGAAACAAAACAAATATTAATGTCAGGGCCCATCCCAGATTTTCTGAACCACAAAGATGCAAGACAGGCAGAGTTGAGAACAACTGTTATAACCATTATGCTTTTCTGTCTCTATGTGCCTTGTATGTGGTCTGCTTACTAGAAAGAGAATATACTACTGTATATGACATGAGATTACCTTAATCACTTATTGTGGCCCTATTTTCACCCATCAAACTCTCCAGACAGCACCTTTGAATTGCCTCAGGTTATGGGGTCCCCATTTGAAAGATATTGATGAAAAACCCTAATTAGGTACAAATGCACTTGAATGTTTGTTTTACTTACTGATGGTTGGGTGTAGGTTTCCTTCTTTCCCCTTGTCAAGGAAGCTGAGGTTCTGAGGCAGCCACAGACTACAACATAAATATGGGGAGGAAGGGAAGAAAAATCTTGGAAAACTCAATAGCCTGCTGTTTCCCAGACGAGATCCAATCTGCTTTTGACGTCACTCCAAAAGGAGTGGTTTCCATAGCAGAATGTAACTTAATGTGATCCTCCTGGAGCCATTCCGCATTAGACACTTAAGACGTTCGCTTTTTCTTCCTTGCAGCCGGGGACTCTATTCTTCAGTTCTACTTGCTGGCTGCTAGGAGAGGAGAGGATGCTTGGGCTGTGCAGGCCAACAGCTGTCTTCATGGCAGCCTTTTTGTCATTGCTGCTTCCTTCTCCGTCAACATCTCTAGGTCCAGTGGGAATGATTTGTGGCCCCAGGTTATACGTGTAGTTGACAAGTGTTCACTAATTATAATCTCTCCTCTTACTTCTAACGACCCCTGCCCGGTAAGCAATCTGAGAGCTAAAACAGTTTCTCTTTACATTTGGCAGCAGAAAAGACTGAGAAAGGTTTGGGAGGTGAAAGAGTCTGCCCACGGCAGCATGGGGATGGAAGCGGAGCCAGACAGAACTCAACTCTTAGTGCTTCCAATCGATTAGGCGAGATTACCTCCCAGTTTGCCATGTGGGTTGTCTCATTATCCTTGTATCTTCTGACCCGAGTTTTCCTTCTGAGACCCGCAGCAACGGTGGATGAAGGGTCAGACGTCGGGGTGACTTGGCAATAGCTTCCATTATGACTGCTTCTTTCTCTAGAATGATGAAATTCAATCTCACAGTTTCAATGCTTGTCCCAAAATATTTCAAAATGTGAAATGCATGCGAGCCAAATGACAAAAATGTTTTTTAAAAAACAAAAACATGGGCTTCTTGTCATACACCACACTGGCTGTTTCAGTGTCTGTTCAGTCAGTAAATTATTCTTTCTGATCTTCATTTCTGATGATATCCAGATGGTCTAAAAGTCAATCTTTTTCTGCAAGAGGGAAATTCTCTGTGAAGTTAAAAGTGAGTAGTCCTAATGTTCAGATAGTATGGCTAGGAATTAAGTGGAATGACATAGGATTGTCTGTACCCAATTAACATAATATTTAAATAATTACAGCACCTAAATATTTAGCTTGAGGTTGGGCTTAATTATTAATGTTCTTAACTCTTAAAGGGAGGCTGTATCTTTCTCCCTAAATTACAGGACACTTTGTAAAAACCAAAATTGCTAATGTTAACTTTTCTTCCTTTCTATTTCCTCCAGATCTTCTAGAATTAAAATACTATTTTGATGGGTTCAAAGATGTTCTCTAGAATTAAAATACTATTTTGGTGGGTTCAAAGATGTTCTCTAGTCAACCTACCACAGGTCGATTCTGAGGGCTTGAAATGGATCATGGCGTGGATGATGATGTTTAAGATTTATTCTGTTTCTTTTTAAATATAGCCTTAAAGTGACTAATTCATAATAATAACAAAATGTTAATATAATTTTTAAGTCACCATTATTTATCAGACTTTGAAAAAAAGATAATATTCTTTTTCAGAATGAGAAGAGCAATATTAGCTTCTATTTACTGAGTCTACCACGAACTAAGCATTATAATAGATGCTTTCATTTGTTATATCATTTATTTCCTTTTAGAACCCAAAAGATGGACATAATTGTCCATATCTTATAGATGCAGAAACAGAAGCTCGAGGAACATCAGTAATTTTCCCAAGTTGCAAAGGTTTTAAGGATAGGAATTCAGGAATGTTAGGCTCAAAACCCATGCACTTTCCACTTTTCTAGCAGTTTACCAAATTAAAATCATCCACAGACTATGTTCATATACAGTGAAAGCAAGGTAAGCTTTGTTACAGTTGCTCATTACTGCTAGTATCCAAATGAAGTAGGTGATGCTGCACTTCCCTTCCCACACACAGATATGTTCATACTGGGTTCTAGAATACAAGTTGGTAGTTACTGATTTTCTTATTGGCTGGAGTTCGAGGGAGAGGGCCCTACATAATTGTACATTATATGGCAGATACTTAGATACAGAACTTCAGAAATACATTTAGTTGTGAAAATCAAATAATAAAATGTAAGGATTTGAAAAGTACTCTGGGGGGAAGAAAACTGCAAAATAGATGTTGCTAAACACAGACTGAATATTCGGAGAATGCCAAAGACCTAAAATCTCCCACTTTTCCTCCCCTTTTCTTTTCCTCCTTCCCTCCCTCCCTCTCTCCCTCTCCCTCCCTCTTTCTTCATCTCTCTCTTGCTTTTGTTTTTATTCTCACTCCCATGCTTTTGATTATAAACAATTTTCTTCTCTCACTCACCAGAAGGACTTTTTTCTTCTCACACTCCACCAGTGTGAGAACTCACTGTCACCATAAATGTAGGTGGCTTGCACACTGATGTGGAGTTTGAGGTAACTCCTTAGGTCCTTGCTACTCAGAGTGTGGTTTGTGAACCAGCAGCATTTGACATTACCTGGGAGTCTGTTAGAAATGCAGAATCTCAGGCTCTATCCCAGACCTAAAGAATGAGAATCTACCTTTTCAAAAGATCCTCAGGGATTTTATACGCATAGTAAGTTTGAGAAGCACTGTCCTAGAAGAGTCTAATAGGTCTTTCCCTCTAGAGCAGAATCACTACACTAAAGGGAAAAGGGGTCATCAGAGAATAGCCATCCCAGGCTCCTTCTGTAGTCTGCTGTAGTCAGAACCGGGGCTGTTCTGTGGGTGGGGAGAAAAGTGTTACTGCAGGTAACAGAATAGGACAACCCTGCGCAGATAGCAAAGTGTCTCGTGGGAATTGTGGTTACCATTCTGTTGCCACCATTGACAAGGTTGCCACAGTGAAGGTCCTTTAGGGCCTGGGCTCTTGTGGCAGCCACTTCCTCAAGTCCCTCTCAACAGGTGCACACACACGTTACAAATACCCATGTGTGCACCTAAAGGAAAGGGAAGAGAGAAACCCAAATGTCTTCCATCTCCTGTGTGCCAGACATTGCAGCAGGTGCTTCCATTTTAAAGACTAGACAGCACATAGAAAATCAGATTATTGTGAGCACACGTTCAATTACTAGCCAAACTTCATTAACTAGAACCTCCAGATCTGTGACTGCTGTTTTTAATGATGACCTCATTAAATGATTAAGTTAAATGATGAGATCCTAAACATCTAAATCATAAAAGAGTAATTAAATTATATTAATTATAGTTCTCATGTTTATAACATCATCTTAAAAGACAGTTTCCAAGTGACTTCAAATGCAAAAAACATATTCTAGTCTAAATATTATACACTTAACCTCAGATGTTAGTGGCTTGAAAGGGACCCTCTTTTCTAAGAGTAGCTTTCTGGAGTTGGAGACTATACTGTGAGTACTATAATTTAAACAGTTATTTCCTTCCTAATCTCTGGGAAGCCTGTCTTTTACAATATTCCTTCAATATTCCTTTCTCTTATAGGACCTTAAAGTTCCCCAGTGCTTACCCTCTACAAGGACCAGTGTTCCCAGCATGGAATTGTGCACAGAATTCTTGAATGGATTCTAGTCCTGTAACTGCTCTGATTGGCTGGGAGGTTTGGGGCTGTCACTGAATCCCTTTGGGTCCCAGGTTTGTCCTCTATAAAAAGTAGTGAGTTTGACTGGACTCTAAGATCCTTTCCATCCTACGTGAATATTCTGGAGTCTATAGACAGAATATTCTAAAATAGAATATGTCAACAGGGATTCAGATAGATTCAGTTGGGTCTCATCACATGCTTCTGGTGTTTCCAGTCATCCCAAAGTCTGCATCTCTCACACCAGCTCTTCCCACAGGCTTGGCTTGTGTCAGATGGCAACTCAGCTACTGGACAAGAGGCAAGACAGCAGGTGTTGAGGTACTGATTGGTGATCACTAAACAGAGAATATTGGTGTCCTGACTACACCATGGCTTTTCAGAAAAGGATTTGGGTCTCTGTAATCAGTTCATAGGTTGCATGTTTAATATTTTCCTTTGTTTTTGAAATTTTCACCAAAAATTCAGGACAATGCAAAATGTATTTGTTCTCATTATTTGAAAATTATAAACCCAGTGAGAGTATAGGGGGTAACTCTCCACAGAAGCAAATTTTTGATTGGTACCCCATGCAAGAGAAAGAATATAAACTTTGAAGTTGGAAGGAACTGTATGTGTATAGTACCTCTTACTAGCTGGGTGACTCTGGGCATGACAGTTACATTGTCTGAAACTCAAATTCCTAATCTCTTAAATGGGGTTAATGATATATACTTTGTAGAGTTACTATAAGGAATCGAGGTAATGTCTACAAAGCTCCTGGCATATAATAGATGCTCAATAAATGTAGGCTATGATTTGCAATTAGAAAAATGGTTACCAAATGCCAATTTGTAAATCAACATGATCTTTGACACCATTTTACCATTCTGTGATAAACAATGTAAAATAATTACAGTGTAGCTAGTTTTTCGCAAATTTAAATTTATATGGTGTTTCTTTGTTATGAAATGATATTGACAGTGGATGCTAACGATTGTTTTTAAGTTATTTAGCAAAATTTTAAAAACTGGTAATTCTAAGACATCTACCCATATTTTCCTTGTCTAATTTGTGTGATCTACAAATCCAAAATAATAGGACTCGCTGAATTAAGACATCCTAATCATACTGAATATTAGGGTCAATTGAATCAAATGACTTTCACTTTCAAATCATTTTAATGGGAGCAAGGGGGTTCTGAGAATTCCTTATCCACTTTGTACTGCAACCAGTTATTATCTCCTGAATTCCTGCAATACCTATCATCGGGATAACTCGGTTCACACTGTGTGTGTGTGTGTGTGTGTGTGTGTGTGTGTGTGTGTGTTCTTAGCACCAGTACTCAATTCGGTCTCAGTGTGTCTTGTATCTGTGTCTGATTTTGGAAATGCAACAATGCAATGAGGCCATATACTGTTGTAACAGAGTCTCGGCTCTGCAAACTACCTAGGTTCAAGTCCTAGATTCACCACTGGGTAGCTGTGAAATCTCAAACAACAGACTTAGCTTTACTGTGCCTCAGTTTCATCACCTATCAAGTTTCGAAACTAACATTACCTACCTAATAGGGTTGTGCTGAAGATTTACTCCGATAATCCATGAAAGCATTTAGTATAATGCCTGATACATAATAAGCGCTCAATAAACAATAGGAAAAACAACAGACAAATAACAAGTAAACAGAAAACTCTAGGGAGTCAGACAGGCTTGAGATCTGACATACCCGCCTCCATCACCAACCCCTCCTCCTCTATTGCATTGCATGGCTTTAGGCAAGTTACTTAGCATCTCTGCATCTTATTTGCCTTGTCTATATAATGCCTACCTCACACATTTGTTGTCAGCATCAAATAAGTTATTATATGTAAATTATTTAATATTATGCTTGACTCATTGTAGTTGCACAATAAATGTTTTATCAGTTCCTTCCACTTTTACAAATCTGTATTCCACACAGCGCTTCCTCTGTACTTTGCACATAATAGTAATTAATAAAGATTTGTTGCAGCCTTGTACCCATCTCTCTGTCTTACTGCTGTCACCTGCTTTGTCAGTTATTCTACAAGGAAGAATAGAGACTAAACACAGAACAGGAAACTTACTGGCTGGGACTCGGATCACTTAGACCTGTTGGCCATTCCTCTGCTTTGGCCAAGATCGATCTTGATAGACTTCTCTGATGACAAGACAGCTAATCAGAAGGGACACTGCATTGGGACGTTTTGTGATATCTTGTCACAGATGAGAGAGTTACGGACCCAACACATTATTTTAAAGACATACTCTATTTTAAGAAGTTTGTGGTTTGGTGTCTCTCTCTTTCCTGAGAGCTCCACCTCAGCCTCTTCCTTTATGTGGTTCTCACATTGTTGGCTCATGAGGAAAAGGTGGACTACGTTGTTGGACTTGACCACCAAGCCTGGCATGCGTGGGGAAAACTTGTAGGGCATATTTTAAGCCTTATCCCGATAAGTTCCTCAAGTTAAATAAATTCCATTGCTCTTTTAAAAAAAAGGCATCACCCTTTTAAAAGCCATTTTGGAGCAAGATAATGTTTATTTTCACTGCTGGAATGAAGGTGAGTGATTGTAGAATAAATCACTAAAATAGTTTTTAAATATTAAAAGAAAAATCCTGCCTTGACATTAACATTCTAATATATGAGGATGCAGTGCATAAAACTCTGGTCCTGTGTCTTTTCCTTTTCTCAGCCTCTTCTTTGCTGGAATATGTTTCTTTTCCTTTTTCTTTTTAACATTTTTTTTTCAATCAGTGCAATATTTTAGGAGAGACTCCTTCTAAAAGTGAGAATTTAGAAGGGGTGGTTAAAACGCTGACTCTTTGTGATTCCAAGATGTACTCTGACAGTTATGGGGTTATAAAGCAGAGGGTACATTCTTCAATGTGGGCTGCAGATTGGGCGGCAGAGGGCACCTTGCCAAGAACAGGAACCACGGATGTTCACTTTGGGCACATTTATTACCGTGTGTTGATCCTCAGCTGTCTACCATTTCCATTGCTCAGGATAGAATGTTCCTTTACTACAATTCAAACACCTACACCAACTCCAAAAACACAACTGTTTCCAACTGTTGGGAAAGAGGTTTTGTAAAATTTCATTAAATATTGACACTCTTGCTCTGCTGTCAGAAGAATCAATTTAGACTTGCTTTGGTGCCCTTTCTAGGTCACCCTTCTTAACATTCCTTTTTGCTACTTTGTGACCCTTTCTTTTTTTTTTTTACATTTTCATTATTTTTATTTCTTTTATAATTGTTTCCCTTTTTTCTATTGGCATAAAAAGCTAAATAAATTTCTATTTTTTATTTTTTAAACATTTTTATTGGAGTATAGTTGCTTTACAATACTGTGTTAGTTTCTACTGTACAGCAAAGTGAATCAGCTATATGTATACATATATCCCCTTTTTTTTTGGATTTCCTTCCCATTTAGGTCACCACAGAGCACTGAGTAGAGTTCCCTGTGCTATACAGTAGGTTCTCATTAGTTACCTATTTTATACATAGTGTGACGCTGTGTCTTGAGTAAAATAAGGTTAGGATCTCAAAGAACATCACCCCCTATCAGGGAGACAAAGAGGAACAAGAAAACAAACCTTTGTTAACATGAACCAGACTAGATCAGCTTTTCCCAAACATAAGTTATTCAAAGACTGTCATGATTTTTCCCTTATCTGTACCACTTCTCTTATAACTTCATAAGGTTTTGTGTTTTTTTTACTTTAAATTGATACACTTTTAAAAAATATAGCTCTGTCCTAAGGCATATCTAAGAAATTATAGGTTTTATGTTCTAATTTCCTAACACACATAAAAAGAAACCCATGTCAGCTGAAATTAAGTTTTTTAATGTGTGTCACTTAAAAGCATCCTGTGTAATACTAGTGGTAGCACTAAGCTTTGGGAAACTTTGAACTGGGTTGTCTGCTGTTGAAGCTGATATCAAGAATCAAGACCACATTCCCATTCCTTACATGGGATTAAGAATGTAGGAGTTTATTTGCAAAGCCAAGGTTGGTAGAAATACCTGTAGGTGTGCCAGGTATTTAAGGCCTCCTTCCCTCTCTGTCTGCTTTCAGCCACTCTATTTTAATCCCGTGTGTCTTAACCTTAGGACTTTCCCTCCTCTTCTTTTGTGTTCTTGACCTCCATTCTTAATCACTGCCTTTGCTTCACCACTGACTGTGCTCTGTGGGTTGCCAGCCTCAGACTGAAGACTTGATGCTCACATATAGACAGCCCTTTGGATTGGTTTACTTTTGGCCTTTTTGACAGTGGGCTTTCCGTCAATTTCTATTATTATGGAGGTAGTAACAGCAAATTAGTACAAAACAGCAAATTAGTGCTGAAACTGCTCTGAGAAGAACCTGATCTGGAAGGACTTTTTGTGACTAGGAATGAGGCCATTATCAATTGAAACATAAAATCTCATGAGAAGAGAATTTGTGAGAAGCTTAAAATAAAAATAGAGTGTCTGCCTTTATCTCTCATAAACATTTTATATCTTAACTGTGAAAAATGTGGGCCACCCTCACTGTTCCTCTCATTATCTCCTGAGCCAAAATGATGTTCCATGCTGCAAGGGTCACTTCCAAGTATTCTTAAACATGAGTTCACCATTCTTCACATGCATCTCCAGGGACCACAAACAGTTTTAGGGCTGGAGGGATAGGAGTTCTAAGACACTGAGGAAATATACTAGTCTAAACCTCAATCTTCTACATCCTGATTTAGGACTCTCTTCACTGATCTTTGTGTCTTCATTTTTCTTAGCTCAAAATAATTTGTATAGTTTGGCATCAAATAAAAAACACCTAAGACTTTTCTTTTAACAAGATACTCTCTGAACAAGATGTGGATTTTTTTTAAGGGACAAAGTCTGTAAATAGCCCTACTAAGTAGTATTAGAACTGTAGTTGGTTTGTTCAATTCACAAGAATGCCTCTGATAAAGATACTAACTGAATGCTATACTTCTGGTAAATGGGGTCACATTCTGGGGCCATGAGATTCCACTATCTGCACTTACAGTTTTCACATGGAGTCTTACTTATGTTGATGCAGTTGTGCAAGGCACCTTTTAGGCAAAAAAGAGTCACGTCATCAACATGAAAATGGAGGTATATCCAGAGAACCCAACACTTTTGGATTCTTCTTCCTCTTAAATGTCTGAATTTTAACTGGGCTTTGGATATATGAAACTCCTGAGTCATACTAACTAGCATAAGCGAATTTCAAACCAAAGTGGCATATCCATGAAACGTTTCCTGCCAAGGGCTGAGGTAGAAAAATGTCAGTGTCTTTGAGGCCAGGGCAGGATATTATTCAGGCGTGTGAGCAGCTGTTGCGTTTGGAATCCTCTGACAGATAGCAGAGTGTGCTGTGCCTGCGATACTGACTCCTTTTCTCTATCCCAACTGCATAGCTGCATGCAAGCCCTTTTCGATGGCATCTACAAGTTCTCGCTCTTGGTTTTGCCACACACAGTCATCAACAGCCAAAACGACTAAAAAGCGTGGTTAGGGGCTTCCCTGGTGGCGCAGTGGTTGAGAGTCCGCCTGCCGATGCAGGGGATGCGGGTTCGTGCCCCCGGTCCGGGAAGATCCCACATGCCGCGGAGCGCTGGGCCCGTGAGCCATGGCCGCTGAGCCTGCGTGTCCCGAGCCTGTGCTCCACAATGGGAGAGGCCACAACAGTGAGAGGCCCGCGAACCGCAAAAAAAAAAAAAAAAAAGCGTGGTTAGGAGAAGCAGAAATGGAAACCTCTCACCAAGTGTTTCCAACAATTGATAATGCTGAAAGTGTTTACTCACATAGCAGGATCAAAACTGGCATTATAGATTAACAATATCAGAATAACAGAGACTTGGTGTTGACTGATGACACCCACCCAAAAATGAACAGAGAGACTACTTCCAAGGAAATCTAGGTCAAATTTCCCTTTTTACTAGTCTGTGTTTCTATCTCACCTCCACATTCCCCATACATCTACCTTGTGTCTCCACAGTTTGTAAGGCAAGGATGAAGCCCCTTAAGATGAAAATGATTTGTTAATTTGTAATACAGTTCATAACTATGCTTAAGTAAATGAACTAATAAATAATTAAAGAGTTCCTTAATCCTAGAACTCTTTCTTTGGCCAATTAGATTTCTTTACTTGACTTTAGTACCATAAACACTGATAATTCATGTATGGAAAGAAAAGAACTAATGTTTTTTGCTGAGCAGCAACCCATAACAGCTCCATCTACCAAATGTCTGCAGATGCCTTTCAGAAAGAGTCTGCCCTGATGGTACCCATCAACAGGATTCTTACACTTATGGGTGAGACTTCAGATTGCATCAGCTCAAAACCCTCTGTGGTCTAAGTAAGGCTGTACATCACAGCAGAAAGAGCACTAGAAACATACTTTCAAATTCTGGTTTGGCCACTAACTAGTTTTGTGACTTTAAGCAAGTTATTTAACCTTTCTGGACCTCACTTTTAATGAAACACAAATGTTAGATCAGATCTGGGCTTGTCTCAAGTGCTAATTCAAATTCATTGGTAGTAGTATGCTGGAGAATGTTGAGAACAATTGTAAGTCTGTGTCCAGGCACAGTGGGAATGAGTCTCCTTATTGACTGATTCAGACTCAGGTTTATCCTAATAGGTAAGCTATGTCTGTCCTGTACAGGTAACAGCAGGAGTGCTTCGTATGTGTTAACCACAACTAGAAATGCACTCTAAGGTGCATTTCATCTCTATTTGAGAGAACGTAGAAACATTTCAGAAGCAGCAAGATTATTTTATAATATTCAGAATCAGAAGTAGAAAATTATCTTGAACAAGACAAGGTTTCAGAGACAATTCTTCCTAATTCCTTGGTCCAGCATTTCATATTTTCCTTCTGACTATTAATAACTAGTTGGATGATGCACCCTGCCTGGGGAATAAATGGAAGCACCCAGAAATTCCTTCCTCACTCATGCTGATTAGGCAGGACTTGGAAGGTTTACTTTGCTTACCAGTCAATGAACTCATAATATATTAGTATGAAGTGTTTAGAGTTAGTTGTAAACTAGAATTTATATAATTTTCATTTGATGGGATCAACTTTGAGAGGTCTTTAAATGAGGCAGAAATCATAAAATTATTTAATTCTACACAATCTTTAGGAGAAAGTTTGCCATATAAGTGTAATGTTGACTTCTACACTTTGGAATTCATGATAAGTGCCCTGAGTAGCTTCAAATACACAAGTGGTCTTTTGTTAGTTAGTTTGTTTAATTTTACTACTTCCTAAAAATCTCAGAAATTTGAAGGAGATTTGGACCACTGTTTATTTATCCATTAGACTAATTTGCTTGAATTAAAGCTGAGGCTTTGGAATCACCATTCATTACCACTTGACTGTGTACTTTATATTTGACTAAGAGTCAGGGTTTGGGGCTTCTGGTCCTTTTTTTTTTTTTTTTTTTTTAACTGGATCTATTCCTAAATTTAGGAAAATTGTTGAAGCACAGTCTGTCTGCTTTCCTCTCCAAACAACTGGATATTTACTTTTGCCCCTTGACTGTACCTCAAAGATATTCGAGGAATGAAAGAAGTTCCAGGAGGTCCATTGAGGCTCTCTGGTGAGAGTCACTCATGCCATTACCATTGTTGTTACCTAATCTGTGCCTTCATCTTCAACAGCCCTGCGTATTCTCCTGAGCACAGTGATGCCATTTACATGCCATTTACATCACTTAGAAACTATAGAGGCTCAGAAGAAATCATTTTGACTGTGAAATACTAGTACAATTTTTATCTTAATCCACAAAACAAGTTCATCTACTTTGTGATTTCTCAAATGTCTGGGAGAATTTATGCAACAAAAGCTGCTACCAGGGCATAAGGGTGTGTTGGCAGATGTCCTAAGCAGGTTTCATACCCTCCAGACTCCTGTAGTCTCTTCTGTTATGTTCGTTTTTTCTGTTAAAGGCAAAAAGGAACAGCAGTAATGTGTCATGGCTTCATTTTCCTTAAAAATCTATTAACTTCGAGAGGACAGGTGCATACATCTTCAGAGAATATGATTTTATTTCACTGGTCCTCTCCTAGACTATAATTTTAGTGGATTTTCTACATATTATTACACTGATTGACTGTTTTTCTGCCAATATCCATTTTTTCTCCTTCCCAACCACTCTCCCTATTCTTTATTCCATATGAACAGTGGTACATGAGTCAAGGCTTAAAAACTGGATCTCTGAAGAAAAAAAAAAGAATCATGATTTGTAGCACTTGCCAATTTTGTGGTGTGAATAATCCGGGCATGGCCATTTTTGAGTTACCAATATGGCATCACTGAACACAGAACTGGGAAGAGATGCACGGTAGATACCATTGTATAGTATTACCACCACCCAAAAACAATAGCTGTAAATGAACCTGAGAGCAGAGATAATAGTAAAATGTAGTAAAATAATTAGGAAGTGATGTTTTTAGTATATATTACCCTTGTTTTAAACATAATTTATTTGTTAGTGCATATAATTTAATTTTTAATAACAGCCGTGTTTAACAACCGGCTCACAAATTTCCCAAAAATGTAAGTTGGTTCTTATGAGCTGGTGTGGACTGTTTCCAGCATACCATTACAGATGAGTTACTTAGAGACTATAGTTTATCAATTCCATGGAAATGCTTGAAAAACTGGGCAGGGAGATGTAAGTGATTCTAAACTCCCATCCTAAGCAAAGTAAATTAAAGAGCAGGGATGTATCCACTTAACATGCTTTATTTGGTGCCAGTACAAAGCCCTGGCATTTGTGCATTTAATGCATAGATCATATCAATAACAAAGAGTGGGGAGACCAGGCTTGCCAGATAGGCCACTCCTAAACACATCAAAAAGACTCTTTAAAATTTTGAAAGGGATATAAACACAACTGAACATGAAACCAGAAGAACTTGGAGAGATAGATTTTTAAAAGTTAGTTTAATCTAGACAATATAAACACAGAGATAGTATTAAATCTGTCTGGGAAGGCAGCACTGTAGATATCATTGTTCATTGTGTATGAAGTGAAGGAAGTAAAGAAGACAGGCCAAAAGGAAACAGAGCCTTAGAGTCTGATGTATGTAGGTAGATTAAGAAAATATAATTTGTATCTGCTTTGGCTGCAAGTGAATGGATCTGAGACCACCGTAAGTCAGTCTTCAAAGCTTGGCTGCTTGGTTAGAATAGCTCAGGGTTCCAGGAGGGAACATGAACCCTACTGTGTCTAGCAATAGTGAGAGAAGAAAGTGAAAATGGTCTATAGTTTACATATCTTTCTTCTCTTCCTCCAGAAACTGCGTCCAAGCCACACACTCCCCAAATCCTGTTGATTCTGCCTTCTCTCCTCTTGCCAAGAGTTTACTTGGAAGTCTCTTTCTTGCCTTGTCTCCCTCACTGTCTCTTCCCAACTTCTGCTGTTCTTGGAATTTCAGCTTGAGTATCAGTTCCAGGAAGCCTTCCTTGACCCCCAAGTACTGGCTGGAAGACACAAAGAGTTGGCATTCCGTGTTTATTGGTATGTCTCTCCCAATAGACTTAAAACTGTTTACAGATGGAAATGTATCTCATTCTATTGTATCCTACATGCTGAGAGCAAATCCTGATCGTGTAATGGGTGTTCAACAAAGACTTTCTCTGCATAAGTAAAATAAATGAATCAAGGCCCATAAAGGAGGTAGAACCCAAAGGAACCTGCGAGGCTTCCCATTGCTTACGACACGTAGTAACACCTATATTGCTGGATGATAATCCTGCTGGTACCACCTTCTCTGAATAAATGAGTAGAAAAGAGTCAATTATGAATTTTCCTTCAATGAACATACCTTCTGTTGCCTTTCCTCATGCCAGTCCCTGTTATTCTCCCATTGGCTCTATTAACATCCTTTTCCCTCTTTCCCCTGATTGCCTTCTGGAACTCCTTGCTTACTGTACCAGGTATAAGAGATGGTCTGTAATTACCTGGGGTGAAATGAACAGTAGGTTCCAATGGGAGGGACTCGCCACCTTTGAGCGCCTGTGTCACTTCTCCCTTTACCTCTACCTGAATAATTAAGTACATGCTCCTTTGTATTGCTCTTCAGCACTCTGGTAAACACTGCTCTCTACATATTCAGGGAGACAAAATAAAATGGAGTAAGGAAAAAATTATAGGTTAGACAAGCGTCTGGTGATAGCCTAAGTTATTATCTTTGCAGAAAGCTAAAGGTTGACATAGGCCTTTTACACACCTCCAAAGACATGAAATTCAGGTTCTCAATTAGAGGTAGAATTACATTATGTAGCTTGATATTTTATTCTCAGGTGTGTGGGACATGTCTGGAAGTAAAACAGCTTTAGCCCCTGTTAGACTGGTGCTGTTTAAGTTGGGAGGTACGTCACAGGCATGATTTTTAATAGGCAGAGATGCCCTGAACTTTGACTTTTCAGAGATTTACTTCCTGCAGCCCACTAGGGTAAACATGGATTTTCTCAAAGCCATTTAGGCACAACTGATGACCATCTGTCACCACTGAGAAGAACTTTTACTTTCTTTGTGACCATAGCATGTGGAATGTCCTGTTGGCATAGGTGAGATTATTAGTACTTACCTACACTTTTTCTGCTTGACCTTATTACCTCTACCAGGTATGAGAGTCTCAGGCACCCTCATTACTCCTTCAGAGGCTTCCAGAGCAAAGTGAACAAGCCTTCAGCATTGTGGTTATCTCCTTTGCCATTGGAAATGGCCATTTTTTCAGCTCTGGGTATTTTTTAATGGTCTCCTTTCTCTCTGTTGAATTAAGTAGCAACTTTTGTAACTGGCAGTAATTTAAAACCTGGAGGTTCCAAAAGAGATTTATATTCAACTTTTTTAAAGGATCATAAAGAGTCTGAATGTGCTTAATGTAGAACTTTGTCCCCATCAACTCTTTAGGGCACTACCCAAAAGTTCAGAAGAGTTTATATCCAATTACATCTCAGGAGTATTTTATTTATTTATTTATTTATTTATTTATTTATTTTTGGCTGTGTTGGGTCTTCGTTTCTGTGCGAGGGCTTTCTCTAGTTGTGGCAAGCGGGGGCCACTCTTCATTGCGGTGCACGGGCCTCTCACTGTCACGGCCTCTCTTGTTGAGGAGCACAGGCTCCAGACGCGCAGGCTCAGTACTTGTGGCTCACGGGGCTAGTTGCTCCGCGGCATGTGGGATTTTCCCAGACCAGGGCTCGAACCCGTGTCCCCTGCATTGGCAGGCAGATCCTCAACTACTGCACCACCAGGGAAGCCCATCTCAGGAGTATTGGTTCAAAATATTTTATCTGTATGAATGTCATTAAGAAAATATACAGTAATTATTTTCAATGCAGTCTTTAAAGCATTGTTTCTCAAAATGTGGACCAGTCTTACTGCATCTTACTTGGAGAGCTTGTTTAAAATGCAGATCCCTAGGCCTGATACTAGATACTGTGATGCAGAATATCCGAGGATGAGACCTAGGAATCTGCATACTTAGCAAGTTCTCAGGTGACACTGATGTACTTTACAGACTAAAGACCATCAGTTTAAAACATTAAGAAACAAAATGCAAGAAATACCCTGTCATTTTTCTTTAAACACATGGAAATAAGAGCCTTCCTCATTACTGCTGTGAGTTCATAAAAGTATATTTATTGGGCAGCCATGTAGGTGGGTGTGTGTGGCAGAATCTGAGCCATGATGGGTGGGAGTTTGGAGTAAGTTCTAAAAATTGGTAACTCTGTGACTCAATAGCAGAATGGCCTACAATTGAACATTATACACTGTGCATGAAATGGCCTATGTAGAAGAGTCAGATTCAATAATCCACATGGAACTGAACAAGTAAGTTTCCTCATGATGTCTGTAGATTAGGTGAGATAAAGACAAAGATTTCGTAGGACTATTCATTCATTCACTCATTCATTCATCCATTTGGCAGATAATTATTGGGTACTTACTTTGTCTCAGGCACTATGCTGGATTCTGGGAATCTAGATGTTAGCAAAACTGATGTGTTCTCTGCCCTCATGGGACTTAGATCAGCATGAGAAGCAAGATTTCAAATAAATAATCCTAGAATCACAAAAATAAGTACATAATTATAATTTGTGGTAAATGCCATGAAGAAAAGTTACACGGTGCTGAGAGTGACAAGAGTATCTAATACAAAACAGGATGTTAACACTTAAATTGGTAATGAAACTGATTACTCTGGCAGAACAACCTGAGTGCTTCTCCTCCATCTCTTTTTTATCTATGTAACAAATATCATCAAAATAATAGCTAACATTATTGAGTGCCAACTATCTCTCTTAGCACCATGGTAGGTTTTTACAAATGTTTTCTTGTTTGACCTTCTCAATGACCCTATGAGTTATGTCTCATTTCACACATAGAAAAGTAGAAGCTCCCAAAGCTGTTAAATGCCTCCACTGGGATTCAGGTCTGATCTATCTGATCCCAATGCCTATATTCTACTCACTCTTCACTCTTCATTAGACAGATGCCATAGATTCATAGAGTGTTCGTGGATGGAATATCAGAAATCCCTGAGCCCACTACCAGACACTCTATTTTGCAGATGCAAACACAGGGATGAAGCACCTATCAAAACTCTTGTTGAGACTTGTTGATAGCAGAGCTGAATCTAGAACCCATGTCTTGAATCTCAGTTCAAAGCTCTTCTCACTGTATCATGTTGCCTCTGTTTCTCATAATTACTTGTGCCCTAATAGGAATTTGGCATTTAACTGATTCCCTGCACTAGACTTTTAAAAACTGGTTGGTTTAGATGGCAGAAATAATTCCCAGTTATCAAAAATTGTGCTTTATTGTTCTTATGTATCAGCATCCTCGTACTTCTCTTCTAAGCATTTGAAATCCACCTTGTGATCATTAGTAGTAACCTGCTGCTTTTTAGGTGCAAATAATATGCTATTGGCGCACTCTCCGGAAGGAAGGGACCTCTCAGTTGTATTTTCAGTAGTGGAAATGGATTTATTTTTTCTACTTTTTACCCTGGGTTACAGTAATTCCAAGGGCAATGGCAAGGTGCCTGGGATCCATAGACCTGCAAGATAAATATGGTATACCTTCCTAGAGCATTAATTTAGCCAACAGCAAGTTTTTTAAACCCCTTTCTTTAACATTACAGCAAGTATGAATACATTATGGAATAGAATGCAAAATTAGAGTGAATTTTTTAGATAAATAAAAGACTTCAAAGAAATTATGTGCATGCAGCCGAATGCTTCAGACTAACATCCTCAAAAGCACACTGTATTTCCTTCCCTCCAACATGTGCTCACACCCACTTATCCACATACCTTCACTCTTCTCTGCCATTAGGGATGAGTTGTTGAAAAAAATTAGATGAAATGTGCCTTAGCTTCATTACACTCTCAGGCCTTTGTCTATTCCTGAAGGCATGATGTAGAGGAAACATTTTGTGCTTTGGAATCAGTGAGACTTGAGTCTGAATCTTGAAATCACAACTCCCCAGCTGTGTGACTTCTGTACTCCGAGCCTCAGGTTGTTCAGCTGTATATTGGAGATGTACTCTGTACATCACAGGCCTATTTTGATGATTAAATGAGATAAATGTAAAGGTGCCAGTGTCTGGGACACAGAAGGCACTGAAGAAATGGCAGGTGATCATGAGCTCATGTCTCATGGAGGGGCATGAAGAGTGGCCAGGGAAATGAGAAAGCTACTGGTCCCAGAAGGGTTTCCACCATGTCTTGGCTTCTGGAGCATTGAAACAAGATGCAAGAGCAAAGTACACACACACACATACACACACGAACATACTCATATACCTGTACTCATGGGAAGAGAGGAGAAGCAAATGGGTGGGAAAGATTGAACCATGGGAATGAGGCTTGCGAAGCTTGGAGCATTTGAGATATGAGGCGTATGAATCAAACTTTCATAAGAAGACCAAGAGTTACTCTTCCATTTTGCTGCTTCTTCTCAAACACCAATTTATAAAAGGTTAAAGAAACAATTGGGATAAGATTTATTTTTTCTCCCACAGACATTTTGTTTTAAATCTAGTCTTTATTTTCTTCACAGCTGTTGTGGGACTGATATTATTTGTGATGTCAGGATCAGAAAATACATTGTGCCAGAACTAGTGCCACTCAGATTTTGCCTTAAATCAGAATGTTTTGATTTTCTAGTTTATTTTCCCACTTCCCGTTTCCAAAGCCAAGAGCTTTAAAAAGATCAGAAAATAATTATCACACAATATTAGGCCCATAGGAAAAAAATGTTTTTAGGAGTCAAGTGCTAATTCGTCAGAACTATATAGCTTAAAATATCTGCAGAGGCTATATATAAGTTTACAGGCAAAAAACCCCTTGGATTCGATTCATCCAAGCTATGAAAACTCTGTCAGTTGACAAAACCAGCTGACAAATTCCTATACTCCCTATGCATTGTGTTTGTGAGTGCCTCCCACCCTGGCACCACGCATGGTGTGTGAAGGCCCAGACAACAGTTCTGTATAGATCCACCTTCGGTCTTGTTCTTCCAGGGAAGAAGTGAAGAGAAGGCAATTGCTCTGAAGGTCAGAGTAGTGTTGAGCTTGGCTGTTGGCCTGGGGGAGGTAGATGGAATGAATTCCATACTCTCCTCCAGAGAAGATACTCTACCCACCTCTGTTCTATGTCAACTGTGTGTCAGTCTCACCACAGTCTTCGGTGTAAGACTATAAGACTATCATCTCCCCTAGCTCTAAGAGAAGACAAATTCATGGTCTCTGTCTTCAAACCAGTAACATCTCTGTGGGTTTCTTGATTAAATATATAAGGCATTTTAACATCTTTGTATTTCTTACAAAAGTTTTAATGTTACTTCTAAAAATAGAAACATCTAAGATAAATAAGAACCACCCTAAACCACATTCCCCAGTGGCTCTGTCATACCTGTTGCTCAAATGTACTTCTCAGGGCCTCTTTTCATTACATCTTTTGAGGCTATTCAGAGATACCTATCCCTTTGAGGAATCAGAAATAGGTGGAGGTGACAAAGCTCTCAGAAATGCTTACCTTTTTTTTTCCCCACTAAATATCTCTGAACCATTGCATCACACCCAGATCTAACAGGGAAAATTCTTGCCTAGCTGGAAGGTGTCATTAGCTGGCCTGCTTTGGAGAGAAGATCTACTGATCATCTCAATAGCGTATGACTAAAGTATAGAGGAAAGAAAATGCTGACAGTTTTGATCAAAGACAGAGATGGTCTTAACCGGATGCAGGCAATTGTCGGGACTAAGAGGTTAGGCCCGATGAGTCATACTTACTTCACAGAGATGGCATGAGGCATAGGACTTAGGAACTTGCTCTGTCTTGTGGCACTGGGACAAGGTGAAAAGAGAAGGTATTGCAGGTATCCTAACAAGTACTTTTTGAGCATCAGTTTCCAAAGAAATGCCTGTGTGTTTGATTTTCACACAGTAAAGAGTTTAGACAGATTTCCTTCTCCACTCAATTGACTGTCATTTTATAGACACATAATTAGGAATGTTTATTTTCATAATACGTACTTTTAGATGACAAATCTCAAGGCAGAGGGTCAATAATGTGAATTAACTGAGGTCAAGAGCACTTAGCATATAGAATGAATTATTGTTGCCTACCTCCCTTTCAACAGGAGAGGAAAGTTTAGAGTTTGAGGCTAAGTACAGGCTTTCCTAAGGCTCTTCTTAGACATGGGTGGTTACCTACTAAATGTGATACGTGGAACATTTCTTCATTCCACAATTATTTATTGAGCCAGTCACGATGCTAGATGCTGGGAGAAAACAGAAGAGGAAAGTCCCTGTCCTTGCAGAGCCTATAGACCCACAAGAGAGAGGCACATCAAATACTCACACAGGTGGCTGGAGGCCCAGACCTCCCAAGGGCCCCCACCAGCTTCACTAAGTGCTTTGATTTCTCAACTCTGTCAAGAGTGTCCTCAAAGTCTGGCCCACCGATCTGCTATATCTTTGTCTACTGGAGCTTGTTTGCAGTATATATTTCTGGGACTCACCCCAGTCCTACAGAAGAAAAATCTCTGACCTTTTAACAAGTGTCCCCAAATACTTCTGATACCATAAATTGTCTCATTGCACACTTTAACCATGATAAGGCTTTATTTTACAATGTTCCTGCAAGAGGGAACACATGAGCAAGCATGTTGGTTTGTGATGGAGTGAGCACTGAATCTGTGGCTTTTAGACATGGCTTTGAATGTTGATTCCTCCAGTTATAGCTCTGCTTTAGAGTCTCAGTTTCTTTATCACCCAGACCACTGAAGGACTGTATGTGACAGTGCCAAGTCCACAACCTGTGATCCCTCCTTTTGGCTTCTTTATCAAATAATTTACTCATAAACAACGTTAAAATATAAGCCAAGGACAGGGAGAAGATACTTGCAATATTTATATATAATAAGCAAATTGCTGTTGTTCTGAATGTGTAAAAAAAAGAATTCCTACAAATCAGTAGACAAAAGACAAGTAATAGAAAAATGGGCAATGGATGTAAACAGACAAGTCACAGAGAAGGAAATTGAATCAGAAAAAAAAAAAAAAACTCAATCCGTTACAAGGAAATGTGAATCAAAACAAGCATGAGGCAGACACCTTTCATTGCAGACTGACTTTAGCAAAAACTAACAAGTCTGACAATTTCAACAATTGTCAGCGTGTGGGAGAAATGGTATCCTCCCTCATTAGTCTTGGGAATACAGCGTGATACACCCACTTTCAAGCTATATTGACAGCATCTAGTAAAATTCAAGATATAATACCTAGGTCTCAATAATTCCACTTCTGTGTATATATCCAACAGAAACTCTGGTGTATGTGCACAGGGTCATGTAATAGGGTGGGCATTGCAACATTGCTTGTAAGAGTAAACAAAGTTGGAAACAATTCAAAGTCCACTATAGAGGAATATATGAGCAAGTATAATGAACAGGTAAAAATGATCATCTAAATCAACTGGTTAGAGCTCAAGAACTTTATGTGGAGTGAAAACAAGGAGAAGGACAAAACACTCAATATGAATCACTTATATAAACAAAAAACAAAAATATTATATTATTAACAAATATATGAATACTAATAAACAATAACATATTCTTAATAAAAACAAAAATATAATAATATTATGGGTTGTCTTATAATCCATGTTTATATATGCAAATTTTTAATGAAATAAAAGGAATCAAAACTCACGATATTTGTTGCCTGAAAGGGTAATGGAAAAAGGATAGGGCTAAAGCTCTTGGACTATATCTGTCATGTAATTCCATAAAAACAAAATATTAAAACCTGGAAGAGATACAACCAAATGTAACAGTTGCTAAATCTGGATAGTAGGACTGTGAGGGTTTGTTGTTACATTATTCTTTGTAGTTTTATACAACACTAATTTTTTGAAAATTAATAAATGACACTGATTAGTCTTCATTGTCTCATAGCTGAAGAAACTATCTGGACAGACAAGAGGTGGTCACTGACCTGGAATGCAGTGATGGGTCCTGGTTTACCAACCGGAGGGTCCAGGGTTGGCTGGAGAGTGTTGCAGGTCCCCAGAAGACTCCCATGGAGGGAGGCTCCAAGAATATGAACCTTGTTTGTAGTATGACTGTATTTGTTTTCAATGCTCTCAGCTACTGTATACGTAGACAGTGAAATTACCACTCGGAGACTCAGAGGGTAAAGAGCTCTCTTTCTTCTCTTCCACGTCACCCCTTCTC
This sequence comes from Mesoplodon mirus, assembly GCF_964341445.2. Lineage (NCBI taxonomy): Eukaryota > Metazoa > Chordata > Mammalia > Artiodactyla > Ziphiidae > Mesoplodon > Mesoplodon mirus. Next base: position 41,421,211 of record NC_138977.1, read on the forward strand.
ACCCCCTCTTGCCTGTGGTTTGGCAGCCACACTCGACTGCCTTACAGTTGGCTGCTCTTCTCCATTTGGGTTTTATCTTCCTGTCTGGTAGGTGGCTGCTGTGGGAGTATGAAGGAGACAAGGAAAGGAGAAAACAAAGAGGGAGAGTGTAATCAACTCTGGATAAAGGAAGGACACCTCTTGGTTTAACATGCAAAGGGTCAAGTTTCATGCCCTGACCCACACGTGATTTTAAGGATGAGGACACCAGGGATTTTCACTTCCAGGCCCCTGAGCAGTTTTGTAGCGACCCTTAATCTTCTTGCAACCTGTCCTCCAGAAATGTGGCACACAGAGACAAGAGGCACACACACACACACTCAATCCCCACTCCCACCTCCCATGCTTGAGTAAGACCTCCAGCTTGTTTGGGCAGCATCTATACCCATGAATAAAAACCAGTGTTCAAGAGAGTGGAATATAAGGCATCACATTCATTTTCACGTGCTTCCCCACATATGCATTTAACTTGCAAGCTCCAGGTGATATTAAGTCAAAGAAAAAGAGGGCCTTTGCAATTAATGTGTTATCATTTGGCTTTGATATGCCTTCTAGGTTTTTCTCTTCTTGGAAACAGGATAGATGATTGTTGATTCTGTCCTGCTAGAAAAGAGCTGCCTTGGTATAGTATAAAGCAGTTGTTTCCAAAGTGTGTTCCCAGTATTAGCAGCATCAGCATCACTGGAACCTTGTTAGAAATGCAAATTCTTGGCCCTACCCCAGACCTGCTACTAGGTGAAAGTCCAGCAATCAGTATTTTAATAAGCCCTCCAGGTGATTCTGATGCATGTTAAAGTTTGAGAACCTCGAATATAAAGAAACAGCACGGAACCAGAAATCTGGAGATACAAGGTCAGATCTCGACTCCTTTACTTACCAACTGTGCCACTTTGGGCAAATAACCCACTAGGGTAGAGTATTTTTATAAAATGTAAACAGCAGCTAGTTACTGAATGAGTCATGTCTATGAAAGTTCTCTGAAAACTGTAAAAGGTCACGTAATATACATTGTTACCATTGGTGTTATCTTGGGAGTGGTTTTGTTTGCTAAATCAGATGCCCTGATTTAAGCATCTCTTCTGCTACTCTTAGAAGCTGTTTACTACTATCTACAAAGAGCTGCCAGATACAGCAAATAAAAATACAGGACACCCAGTTAAATTTGAATTTCTAATAAACCGCAAATATTTTTATTTTTTTTTTTTTTATTATTTTTTTTGTGGTACGCGGGCCTCTCACTGTTGTGGCCTCTCCCGTTGAGGAGCACAGGCTCCGGATGTGCAGGCTCAGTGGCCATGGCTCACGGACCCAGCCACTCCGCGGCATGTGGGATCTTCCTGGACCGGGGCACGAACCCATGTCCCCTGCATCGGCAGGCGGACTCTCAACCACTGCGCCACCAGGGAAGCCCCCGCAAATATTTTTAATATAAATATGTCCCAAAATTGAAGGGACATACTTATACTGAAAAATTGTGCATTGTTTTTAATAAGTCCTATATTTAATCTGGTGTCCTGTATTTACTCTGGTGACCCTTTTTTTTTTTTTTTTTTTTTTGCGGTATGCGGGCCTCTCACTGTTGTGGCCTCTCCCGTTGCGGAGCACAGGCTCTGGACGTGCAGGCTCAGCGGCCATGGCTCATGGGCTTAGCCGCTCCGTGGCATGTGGGATCTTCCCAGACCAGGGCACGGACCCATGTCCCCTGCATCGGCAGGCGGATTCTCAACCACTGCACCTGGTGACCCTTTTTTTAAGGTGTCTTTTTTAAGATTAGGGACCAGTTTTTATTAATTTCAAAATGTTCCTGTATAAAAAGAAATGCTTTAAACTTGAAGTAACAGAAACTCTCAGTGTTTTTAACAAACAAACAAAGTTTTCTAACACAACAGGTAGTCTTGGAGGGAGGTGATTGTGGAAAAGGTTCAGTAGCTCAAAGACATCAAGGATCTGGTTCTGGGTTCCTGTGATTCTCTTGGTCTTTCCCTCATTATCACAGAATGGCTGCAGTAGCTCTAAGCATCTATCTGCACAAGCTTTCTTGTCAGATGCCTTTATAGTGTCAGGAAGAGAAATATCTTTCCCAAAATCTTCCTGAAAAACTGGTTAATTTACCTAGTTTTTCCAGTTTCCAGAATGGAGGTAACCAAGGAGGCATGGGTTAGGAAAGCATTTGCGGTAGCTCAGTGAAAGTGTCTGCCCGTGTTGAGCAAACATTTCTCGAGTGCCTACTGTATGCCAATCTCTGTGCCTAGCGTTAGAGACACAGAATATAAGGCAAAGTTTCTTCCCTCCAGGAGCTTATACTCTATTCAGGAAGGCAGATGTGAGTCGGGTGAATTGATATGATTAGCTATGTGCTTTGTTAGAGTTGTGTGCCAGGTGTAATGAGAGCTCACAGAAGGGCCACTTCTCTCAGGCCCGGAGATTAGAAAAGTCCTCTGGAAGAGATCCTGCTTAGCACGTAATAGATACTTGGAATCGTGTGAAGATTAAACCAGTTTATGTACATACAAATCTTTATTGTGATTTCTGGCACGTATTAAGGATACAATAGATGTTAGCTGTTATAATGATTATTATCCCACCCGGGGAGCCAGTGATTGGCCTGTCACATGGGTGCCCATCTTAATTAGGGTGTGTGACCTGCCTTACCTGACAAAGGATTAGGAAGTTGAACAGGAGTGGTGAGAATGAGCAGAAACTAAGCAGATGGCAGAACCAGGGAAATTAAAATTCATAGATCTGAAGAGCTGTCTAATCAGTGGTTCTCAAGATTTTTACAGCCCTTGCTCTTTTTTGTATATGAGTGTGTGATCTTCATATGATTATTGATGTGAATTGAAATTTATTCAAAACTGTAACTAAAAACAAATCAAAACAATGGGATAATTTGCTGCTTTGTTTTCCAGTTGTATCTCATCTCCCCTTGCCCCACAAAACCCATTCAGATAACCTTCATCTGCCTACTGTGTTAGTTTTTCTTTTTGTGTGTGTGTGTGTGTGTGTGTGCGTGCGGTACACGGGCCTCTCACTGTTGTGGCCTCTCCCGTTGTGGAGCACAGGCTCCAGACGCACAGGCTCAGCGGCCATGGCTCATGGGCCCAGGTGCTCCATGGCATGTGGGATCCTCCCAGACCAGGGCACGAACCCGTGTCCCCCGCATCGGCAGGCGGACGCTCAACCACTGCACCACCAGGGAAGCCCTGTGTTAGTTTAATACATTATTGCTTTGAAGTTCATATGGTTTGGAGGGTTTTTATTCTGTGATTCCTCAGTTCTCTGGAGGGTGCCATAGAGCTACCTCAGGGACTAGTGAAAAAGCCAAGTTTTCTGCACTCTATTGTATTAAGAATCTTACATGCCCCCTTCCCCAATAGCATAAACACAGACACACATACACAAACATACACACACACACCAAACAGGACTTCCATTTAGCCTGGGGGTTAAGAACCAAGACTGGAGAGTCAGACTCCCTGCTCTTTACTAGCTGTGTGATCTTGGGCAAGTTTCTTAACTTCTCTGTGCCTCAGTTTCCTCATTTATAAAACAGGAATGATAATTACATCTCTTATTTTATACTGTTAAGAGTGAGAATTTAAATGAGGTCGTCTGACACAGACATAGAGAACAAACATATGGATATCAAGGGTGGGGGGGTGGGATGAATTGGGAGATTGGGATTGACATATATACACTACTATGTATAAAATAAATAACTATGTATGTAAAAACAGAGAACCTACTGTATAGCACAGGGAACTCTACTCAATGCTCTCTGGTGACCTAAATGGGAAGGAAATCCAAAAAAGAGGGGATACATGTATACGTATGGCTGATTCACTTTGCTGTACAGCAGAAACTAACACAACATTGTAAAGCAGCTCTACCCCAAATAAATTAATAAATTAAAAAAAAATGAGGTCATCTACCTGGAGTGCTTAGTACAAAGCCTGGCAGAGGTTAAGTATGCAATTATTGTGAATTATGAGTAGTAGAGATATTGGGGGTTTGAATATGATTTATGTCAAGAAAGAGTTCCACTGCTAAAAAAATGACCACTGTTCTCATCAAACCCCCTTGTTCTGTTGCTGGAGCCATTGAGATCCAGAGAAGTTGTGACTTGTCTGAGTTCATTTGGTTAGTGGTAGATTTAGGTCCAGGCATCAGGTCCCCCAGACTCTCACTGCAGAGCCTGTAGAGACTCACAGTTCACAAGGTTTTTACAGCTCAAAAGAATTTTACTTGAATTATTGTAAAACTGGCAACAGATAGCAGGAGTTTGTGGGAATATGCTTCAAGCACGGGTTTCTGTGCTTTGAGGTCTGATGTGAGCAGTGGGTATACCTACTTTAACAGCAGGTATTAGCATCCACTTGGCCCACTGACAGGATTCCCTTCCAAATCTCTTTTCAGTTGCTACCCCAGACCCAGGTGCACTCTCAGCACTTTTAGAAAACAGTCTCTCCTATCCAGCTGACCTCTCACTGAGCCACATACTCAGAGAGATGGGCTAGAAAACTAACAAGTTCTCCCAGAGGAGAAAGTAACCCATACTCCTTATAGGTAGTCCCGTTCTCACAGGCTCCCAGTCTAGAGACTCAGAATTTATTTCTAATTCTTCTTTCTCTTTCCCACATTTCTATTTTACTTTCTCTAAAACCTTCAGAGGCCTTCTTCCAAAACCTTGGTCAACTTGGTTTCACTAATGTGATCTCTTAACATTAGCCAGGTCATTCTCCTCCCTGGGACCCAGCAAGTAATAAATCCAATGAAAATGGGCTTAGACAGTAGGAGTCATTGTCTCACATGACAGGAAATCTAAGGAAGGCAGTTAAAGAGTTGACTGTCAAGGGTGGTACAGAATCTCTCTGTAATTTTCTCATGTTCATCTCATGGTACTAGATGGCCACCACAACTCCAGGGCTTGTGTCATTGAAGAACAGTGTCCTGGGCAGGACTTTCCCCCCACCTGTCTCTCCTTGTTCATGATAGAAGAAGACTTTTCCCAGAGTCCCTCAGTAGACTTTCCCTTTTGCACCAGGATGGGTGCAGTTGTCCATCGTTTAGCACCAAGGGCAGTTGGGAGACCCTACGCTGGAGGTGAGCTCTGCCAGGTAGAAGACTGGAGGGGAGGAGTGGCTGATTCGTTTGCTCAGGCTGCCATCACAAAATACTGGCTGGCTTAAACAGCACAAACTTACTTTCTCACTGTTGTGGAGGCTGAAAGTTCATGATCGATGTGCTGACAGGATTGGTTTCTTCTGAGGCCCCTCTCCTTGGCTTGTGGTTGGCTATCTATCTCCTTGCTCTGTGCTCACGTGGTCTTTCCTCTCTCTGGTGCCTCCCTGTGTGTACAGATCTCCTCTTTGTATAAGGACACGAGTCAGGTTGAATTAGAGCCCATCCTAATGGCCTCACTTAACTTAATCAGCTCTTTAAGGCCCTATCTTCAAATACAGTCACATTCTGAGGTACTGGAAGGGTTAGAGCTTCAACGTATGCATTTTGAGGGGGACGGAATTCAGCCTATAACAGAAGACAAGCAGCTGTACCTGTTATGTTGCCAGTGACAGATTCCTTTCTACCGGTCCCTGAGCCTTTATTTGTTCCATCCTGATTATCCAGAATTACTTTCTCTTCTCCAGATATCCAAAAGACATTCATTAAAAAAAAAAAAAAATTCCGAAGCCCACCTCTCCCAGGAATCCTCTTCCTGCACCTTTTCTCATCTTCCCAGTCTACTTCAATGGAACTCTGCCTCAAGTCATATGCATGCCTCTTTATCACTGAAGACTTGTGAGCCCGGGAATAACGTGATTAGAGCCGAAGAAATATTATAGACAAGTCATGACATCACACAGTGTGAGTTAATGTTTAGACAAAACCTGGGTTTGAATGAACTTTGGCTGAAGTAGGGGAAAGTCATCATGCTGAGATGGGAATGTGATCTGAGATCTCTTCTAAAATCTGCATGTTAGTACATCAGTGTTGAAGAGAGAACTTGAGAGGAACTTAGAGTTCAATCTGGAGTCTTTCAAGGGGACTTTAGAATAAGAAACTGTAAAACGAGTTTTAGTTACAGAAGCGGGATCGGTTGGGCACCGTTTTATTTACTGTTGAATTCCTGATGCTCTCTACCTATTATCTTGTTATAATGGATTAGTATGGAGATGGGAAAATGGCAATTTCAAAATTAAAAATCTCAGCTCATAGACTTTTATAGCAGCAGCCCTGCCACAATTGGATTTTGAAATGTGTAATTAACTTCTTAGTCCTCTACAAAAAGAGTATTTCTCAGAGGAGGGATTTGGAGTCCCTTTTTTATTTTATTTTATTATTTTTTTAACATCTTTATTGGAGTATAATTGCTTTACAATGGTGTGTTAGTTTCTGCTTTATAACAAAGTGAATCAGTTATACATATACATATGTTCCCATATCTCTTCCCTCTTGTGTCTCCCTCCCTCCCACTCTCCCTATCCCACCCCTCTAGGTGGTCACAAAGCACCAAGCTGATCTCCCTGTGCTATGCGGCTGCTTCCCACTAACTATCTATTTTACGTTTGGTACTGTATATATGTCCATGCTACTCTCACTTTGTCACAGCTTACCCTTCCCCCTCCCCATATCCTCAAGTCCATTCTCTAGTAGGTCTGTGTCTTTATTCCTGACTTACCCCTAAGTTCTTCATGACATTTTTTTTTTCTTAAATTCCATATATATCCTCCTGGGTCTGGAATTCTTATTTGTGACAGTTTCTCTTGGTGACTTTTTAACATAGATTATTGCAAAATTATTTGAATCTGAACTTTAAAAAAAACTGTTACTGTGTGGGCCTGCTTAAGGCATCATGCTTTCAAGCTTGCTTTTTATCTCAGATCAGTGCTGGACTTCAAAGAGAGGGACACATTTTGCACATCTTACCTCCCCACCACTCCCTTTCTTTGCTGCTTCTATTGAAAGGAAGACAGCTCACACCTACACACAGGACATGCGCACAAAATACCGGGTGTCCTGGGCCAGGGCCTTCCAAAGGCCACCCACCACCCCTATCCCAGTAATGTTATGAGCTGTGAAAATGGTCTTTCAAGTCAACAGCACTTTATTGTCAGGCTCATAAGGAAAATACAGCATCAGAAGTTTGGTTTTATGTTGGAACAATCCGCTCTTTTGTTACATGCACATTTGCCATGCTTTCTTATTTAAAATCTGTAGCAGCCTATGAACTACAATACACTGTGATAAGTGCTAATGACTGGTATACACGAAGTGCAGCAGGAACGGTGTTGTAAAGCACCAGTAAATAAGGTACCATTAGTTCTGTCTGAAAAGGGAAGACTCCTAGACAAGTGGAGAGGGAAGAAAGCCTTGAAAATGAACGGAGAAGAATCTTGCCAGGTTGGAGGGTAAGGAATTCTCAGCAAAGGCAAGAGCATAGAGGAGTGAAAATGCCAGGTCTATTGAAGGAATGAAGAGCAGTAGCACTGAAGTCGGGGCAACAGGACTGAGTGGGTAGATAAAACTTTAGAGGAAGGGAATAAATGCACAAGTGGGTAGATAAAACTTTAGAGGAAGGGAATAAATGCACAAGTGGGTAGATAAAACTTTAGAGGGAGGGAATAAATGCACAAGTGGGTAGATAAAACTTTAGAGGAAGGGAATAAATGCACAAGTGGGTAGATAAAACTTTAGAGGAAGGGAATAAATGCACAAGTGGGTAGATAAAACTTTAGAGGGAGGGAATAAATGCACAAGTTAGGTCTCCAAGGTTGCAGAGTACTGAGAGCAGAAAAGGGAACATCCACGGAATAACAAAGCACACACAGAAAGATCTTGGCACTAATATTTTACACAATTGGAGTGACTATAGACTCATACTTGTAAAGCAGTTAGAGAGCAAGAAAAGGATTGTATTATCATGTTCTCAACTCAATTACCTGTACCGTAAGTGCATATTTAGATACAGGGTTTGTTCAGAGGTCAGTATATTCAAGGAAGTCTTCCTGGAGTGGGTGGAGATGGGCCTAGGTCTGACAGGTGAAGACTTGAATTATCAGAGAAGGGAGGAGAAGGCATTCGCCCTGAGCCAATGAGTAGGACTGTGGGAGCAAAGGTGGTAGATAGGAAAGACAAAAAAGAGATTAGCCTAGCAATTAGGGGGCTGGCTTAAGCTGGGAGTCAGTTGGTTTGTTTCCGTGCTTCTCAATCTTGACTGCACATTGGAATCGCCTAGGGAGATTTTTAAAATATTGATGCCTGGATCCCATGCCCAGGAGTTCTGACTTAATTGGTGTGGAGTGTGTCCTGAGCAACAGGATTTTGCAAAGCTCCCGAAAATTCTAGTGTACATCCAGATTTAGTATGGAGACCCACACATTCCAAGCTGAGGAATTTGGATTTGGTTCCATAGGCATCACATGTTCTTAGGTGATGGAGAAACAGAATAAATAAATAGAAGTGGCCTGTTAGAAAGAGGAGGCTGGTGATTGAAAAGTGGATTGGAAAGAGGGTGAAGCTCATGGAAATGAGTCCAACCAGAAATTCATGGAAAAATCCTGGCATGCATTATCTATCTGAGCATCAGGCCCGCATTGTGTCTGTGGGAAAGGAAGGAAAGGGTAAACCCCAGAGACACATCAGAGAATCATCTCAGGAACCTGATGACAGGGACAGCAAGACTTAGCAGAAAGAATGGTGATTCTGAGAGTGAATGGACCTGGGTTCAAATCGCAGCTCCACCCAATTTCCAGCATTATGACCTGGGCAAGGTCTTGAACTCCTCCTTTGCATGATTTCTCTGCTGTAGAGACAGAAATAATAATACTGACCTAGCAGAGGTGTGGTGAAGAGCAGTGAGATTATGTATACAAAGTACCTGGCATAGAGCGAGTCTTCAAAAAAAGCGATCTATGGTACCTTTCCTATAGGGAATAAGAAAGCCGGCTGGTTAAGAGCATCCACTTTGGAGACAGACCCGTGACCTAAAGCTAGCTCAGCCCCTTGAAGGTTGAGTGACTTTGGATAAAGGGACGCAATCTCTCTAAACTTAAATTTTCCCATTTGTGAAATCAGTACTTACTTCCTTTCTGTGGTTGAGTAATAATATTCCATTGAATGAATATGCTGCATTTTATTTATCCATTTCTCAGCTGATGGACATTTGGGTTGTTTGCACTTTGGGGCTTTTATGAATAATGCTGCTATGAACAGTTGTGTACAGATTATTTTGTGGACATGTGTTTTCATTTCCCTTGGGTCTATACCTATGAATGGAATTGATAGATCATGTGGTAACTCTGTTTAACATTTTGTTTTCCACAGCACCTATACTATTTTACATCACTACCATCACTGTACAAGGGTCCCAATTTCTCCACATCCTTGACAATACTTTTCATTATTTGTGTTTTTTATTATAGCCATCCGAGTGGGTGTGAAGTGGTATCTTGTGGTTTTGTTTTGTTTTTTTAAGTAAAAACTTTACTTTTATTTACTTTTTAAAAATAAAAATAGATATATTTAAGATGTACAACATGATGTTTTGATATGCATGTACATAGTGAAATTATTACTATAGTCAAGCTAACTAACATATTCATCTCTTCACAAAGTTACCATTTTTATTTATTTATTTATTTATTTATTTATTTATTTATTTTTAACATCTTTATTAGAGTATAATTGCTTTACGATGGTGTGTTAGTTTCTGCTTTATAACAAAGTAAATCAGCTATACATATACATATATCCCTATATCTCCTCCCTCTTGCATCTCCCTCCCACCCTCCATATCCCACCCCTCTAGCTGGTCACAAAGCACCAAGCTGATCTCCCTGTGCTATGCGGCTGCTTCCCACTAGCTATCTATTTTACATTTGGTAGTGTATATATGTCAGTGCTACTCTCTTACTTTGTCCCAGCTTACCCTTCACCCTCCCTGTGTCCTCAGGTCCATTCTCTACGTCTGCATCTTTATTCCTGTCCTGCCTTGCAACTAGGTTCGTCAGAACCATTTTTTTTTCTTAGATTCCATATATATGTGTTAGCATACGGTATATGTTTTTCTCTTTCTGACTTGCTTCACTCTGTATGACAGACTCTAGGTCCATCCACCTAACTACAAATAACTCAATTTCGTTTCTTTTTATGGCTGAGTGATATTCCATTGTATATATGTGCCACATCTTCTTTATCCATTCATCTGTTGATGGACACTTAGGTTGCTTCCATGTCCTGGCTATTGTAAATAGAGCTGCAATGAACATTTTGGTACATGGCTCTTTTTGAATTATGGTTTTCTCAGGGTATATGCCCAGTAATGGGATTGCTGGGTTGTATGGTAGTTCTATCTGTAGTTTTCTAAGGAACCTCCATACTGTTCTCCATAGTGGCTGTATCATTTACATTCCCACCAACAGTGCAAGAGTGTTCCCTTTTCTCCACACCCTCTCCAGCATTTATTGTTTCTAGATTTTTTGATGATGGCCATTCTGACTGGTGTGAGATGATATCTCATTGTAGTTTTGATTTGCATTTCTCTAATGATTAATGATGTTGAGCATTCTTTCATGTGTTTGTTGGCAATCTGTATATCTTCTTTGGAGAAATGTCTATTTAGGTTTTCTGCCCATTTTTGGATTGGGTTGTTTGTTTTTTTGTTATTGAGCTGCATGAGCTGCTTGTAAATTTTGGAGATTAATCCTTTGTCAGTTTCTTCATTTGCAAATATTTTCTCCCATTCTGAGGGTTGTCCTTTCATCTTGTTTATGGTTTCCTTTGCTGTGCAAAAGCTTTGAAGTTTCATTAGGTCCCATTTGTTTATTTTTGTTTTTATTTCCATTTTTCTAGGAGGTGGGTCAAAAAGGATCTTGCTGTGATTTATGTCATAGAGTGTTCTGCTGATGTTCCATTTTTTTTGTACTGTATATGGCAAAAGCACCTGAAGTCTACTCTCTTAGCAAATTTCTGGTATAAAATACAGTATTATTAACTGTAGTCATCATATTGTACATTAAATCTCTAGACTTTTTCATTTTACATAACTGCAGCTTTGTACCATTTAACCAACATCTCCCCTGTTTTCCCTACTTTCCCACCCCTGGTAACCATGGTTCTACTCTCTGCTTCTATGTATTCAAATTTTTTTTTTTTACTTATTTTAAACATTTTATCAAGAAGGCACATTTTTTTTATACAGCCGGTTCTTATTAGTCATCAATTTTATACACATCAGTGTATACATGTCAATCCCAATAGCCCAATTCATCACAACTTTTTGTGGTTTTGATTTGTATTTTCCTAATAGCTAATAATGGTGAGCATTTTTTCATGTCCTTACTGCCATTTGTAAATCTTCTTCGGAGAACTACCTATTTAAATCCTATGCCTGTTTTAAAATTAGGTTATTTGTCTTTTTATTGTTGAGTTGTACAAGTTCTTTATATATTATGGATGCAAATCCTTTATCAAATGTGTACTTTGCAAATATCTTCTCCCATTCTGTGCTTCATTTTTTCACTTTCTTGACAGTGTCCTTTGAAGCACAATTTTTTTTTTAACTTTGATGAAGCCTAATTTATCTATTTTTACTTTTGTTCCTTGGGATATTGTGTATGAGAAGATGTTGCTTAACCCAAGGTCGTGAAGATTAACTCCTAGGTTTTCTTCTAAGAGTTTTAATAGTTTTAGTTTTTACATTTAAGTCTGTGATCCATTTAGAGTTAATTTTTATCTACAGTGTAAGGAAGGAGTCCAGCTTCATTTTTTTACAATGGATATGCACCATTTGTTGAAAAGACCATTCTTTCCCCATGCCATTATTTTGGCACCCTTGTCAAGAATTTATGTCTAGTCTTATTCTGCCTTATCTTTTGAATGAGAGAAAAATACAAGTTTGGGAAATCTTACAGGACTTGCTGCTACCATTCTCTTCTGTTAGATTTGTTTTATTCCATGGAAACACTTTCAGTGATCCACCATTGCCTTTTAAAAATTTGATTGATCTGACTTAGACTTTATTCTATATTTCACATTAAAAATTAGTGGTGAGAAAATTATTACCAGTTTTTTTTTTTTTCACTTTTCCAAGAGAGAAAAGAAAAAAAGCAAACTGTGGAGATTTGGCTTGAGGTCACAGCCGTGGTGCATACACTGCTTACTGTCACACATTTCCCCAAACATCTCTCTCTTGGCATTCTTTCCTTAATGATAACCCCACTGGACCAACAGTAGGTTTTGTGGCTATGTAACCATACTTAATTCTTTCTGTATGTTTATCAGTGTGGATTTTCAGTAGACCTCTGGCAGTCTTGTTTACCCCAAATATCTCAAAAATCCTTTTGAGAATGTGCATTGTTTCTCTGCCCTGAAGGTAAAACACAGCAACCTTGTTTAACAGCAAAGCTCACGTGGCTAGTAGTTCAGGAACAGAAGGACTGATTGTCTTCCCTCTGGGCCTCGTCCTCATTTGTTCAGCCAAAGGATGAGGGGCAGAGCTGAAATAGGGCGGCCAGGCTGGCCGGGCAGAGCCGCTCTCCATTGACGGGGAGACAGTGTATGGGGCTGCCTTTCATGGGCCTGCAGAGTGCGTGAGAGGCAGACAGTGGCCGCAGGCCTTGGGGCAGAGTTAGTCCATATCCCCAAGGGCACAGACCATTTCCACATCTTCAAGCTGCCCAGGTTGTGGTATCGGGACCCCAGACTAACAGAGCAGAGCATGATTTGGACCCAGAATGGACAGTAGAAAGTGATTCTGGAATGGAACTTGGTATCTACCAATCCCTCCCCTGGCCCAGTCTCTCAGTGATTATCTCCTTAGTGACATATGCTATAGTATTTTATCTTTCCCTGTAGGGAGGAGCAAGGTGGACACATGGGGAAAAGAATTTTAAAGCATCCAGTAATAGCACTAAAAAGACAGACAAAATCTGATCAGCCTTGTTTCATTTTTGTCAGATGAGGTAAGGAATGAATGTTAGGTTTTGTTTTCTCGGAAGCTAGTGCCCGGATAACTCTTTAAAATAGCCGGACAAATTAATTTGCTGACAATTCTGGAAGGCAACTATAATTATTCCATTCACATAATTTGTGCCAACTTCTGCTTTCTTCTCTGTAGGTGCTCACCAGACACATGGAATTGGTCTACTCTACATCAGAAAAGAGAACTTACTATCCTTACTTAGGTTATTTCTTCTTTGTAGGTGAATAGAGGATAGAAAGGTAAAAGTAACATGAATATCATTTATTTAATTTGGTTTTTCCTTTGAAGAACTGTGTATTTATCCATTTAATTTGTAACATGGATGTCTTCTGAAGCACTTACCTTCAGTCAAGCTTATTACTCTGAAGTTCTAGATCCCTTTTCTAGATCTAAACCTTTTCTAGACTAAGAGTTTCCAGTCCTCCTTGGTTGAGAGATGCTTTCAAATTCAAAATACTCATGTGCAGGTTGTCAATGGTGGACAGTCTAACCTGTGGAGGGTGTTTAGAAAAGTGTTGTCACAGAGCCTGAGGGGACTACTGGACTGTAGTGGATGCATCAAGAGATGCTAAACGTCTTGCTGTGTGAGGGACAGTCCTGCATAACAAAGAATTTTCCCACACAGAATGAGAACAGAGGCCCCTCTCCCACCCCGCACTGAGAAGCTGATCCATTCACTTGAGGCTGCATCTTATCCCTGGGCTTTCGAGTGGGCTGATGTGTACTTGTCTGCATATCCTGAACCAACAACCTTAAAGAGCAGTCACAGGAAGGTCGGATGCAGTTACAGCATCACCTGGTCTATGGTGCTTATTCCCCTTCCTGCTTCCCCTGTGATCTAGACTCAGTCGAACCATCTTCCCTCCACAGCCTCAATACTGCCACCTGAAGCAGGATATTAATAACAACTAGCATTTACTGAATGCTTAACTTGGCATCAGGGCAGAAGCTGGATGATTTTTAATATATTATTTTATTTTGGTACCATAGTCATCCCAAGAGAACATTATAATCTCCTTCACAAAAATGTTTTGAGGGGTTAAATAATTTGCTTACAGTCATACAGAGGGAACAGAGAAGATGCAGAGCTGGAATTTGTTCCCACATCTGTACACTTACAAAACCATACCCTCAGATCGGCTGCGCTGCTTCCCCAGCCTTTGTCTCTTGGCGACAGAATTTGCATTGGCTCCCCTGCCAGCTCTCTCCCTCGCCCTACATGTTGCTCCCTCTGTTAGGAAACTTATTCCTTCCTCACCCCATCCTTTGTTGCCTGGCTGATTCCTACTTGGTTTCCAATCTCACTTCCTTGGGGAAGCCTTGGTGACTTTCCCCATTTTGGGTTAGGGGCCTCATCTCTGTGCACCCTCTATTTCCCCAATCATGGGCAATATTGGCACTGTTATAAACGCAGTTCACATGTCTACACCCCTTACTAGACACTAAGGGACTATGGCTTGTTTGACACTCTGTTTCTGAAGCCTAGCTCTGGGCCTGGCACAGACCAGGTGCCACACAGATGTTCGTGGGGTGTGGAGAGGGTGTCCTGGGCTCACCCCTCTAGCTCTTACCATTCCATGAGTGTCTCCGTGGGTACTACCCCCTAACCCCAGCCCTCTGATCACAATGAGCCTTTTTTTTTTTTCTTTTTTTTGCGGTACGCGGGCCTCTCAGTGCTGTGGCCTCTCCTGTTGCGGAGCACAGGCTCCGGACGCGCAGGCTCAGCGGCCATGGCTCAGGGGCCCAGCCGCTCCGCAGCATGTGGGATCTTCCCAGACCGGGGCGCAAACCCGTGTCCCCTGCATCGGCAGGTGGACTCTCAAATCAACCACTGCGCCACCAGGGAAGCCCACAACTAGCCTTCTTGACTGGGACTCTCTGCCAGGCCAGTTCTAAGTGGGGAGCACGAGCAGAGCTTGGTTGAGGAGACTCAGACTGGTGAATATAAAGGCAGGGGTTTTCATGAGAGAGGTGGCTGGGAATT
This sequence comes from Mesoplodon mirus, assembly GCF_964341445.2. Classification (NCBI taxonomy): domain Eukaryota; kingdom Metazoa; phylum Chordata; class Mammalia; order Artiodactyla; family Ziphiidae; genus Mesoplodon; species Mesoplodon mirus. Next base: position 41,436,216 of record NC_138977.1, read on the forward strand.
TGTGGTCCCACAGCAGGACCTATGGGACAAATGGGACAAGATGTCATAATGTGGACTCCCTGGGCCACAGAAGGAAGTAGAAATGGCTTCCTGATCCACTGATTTCCTCTAAGCGTATTGTGCCACTAAACTAAAACCCAAGCTGGATCCAATGGGGTTCCTCCCCACCGCAAACCTCCAGGTGACTTGATAGGGAAAAAAGCTATGGGTTTTATGAGAAAAACAGTAGAGATGAGACATTTCTCGAGTAACGCTTTTGGCATTTAACATGAAAGAAAACCAGTTCATTACTCAGAAGTCAGCAACTCAGGCACATTTTTATAGGATTATATAGATTCTCAAAGTAATTATTACCTTGTGATGGTGCCTACTGTGTGCTAGGGACATTAAACATATCTGCGTGGTTTCATTCATTTATTTCTTTTTCTCTCTAATGTTTACTACAGTCTTACGATGTGAGTATGATGTCCCCTATTTTACACAAGGTTATATAACTCACTCAAGGTCATGCACCTTGTAAAGTGGCTGAAAAGGAATTTGAACTCAGGTCTGTCTGAACACAAAGTCTGATGAGTTGCTGGTTGTCTCATGCAAAAGCATCACCACTCTCGTTATGTACCAGCCCCTCTGTACCACAGCTCTTTCACTTCCTCATTCTTACAAAGACAGTATCCTCTGTCACCTGGGGTGAGCCATGTGGCCCAAGAAAGCATGAGCAAAAGAAGACTCAGGCATGATGGGGTGGGTGTGTGAAGAGGAGGAAACCTAGCCTTTCTTTGCCAGAAAAGGGGATAAAACCTCTGCCAAGTTGCAGGCAGAAATGATCTGTGATAGGAATGGGAAGCCTTTCTTTTCCTTTAGGACCACTCTTCATCCAGCAGAAAGGATTGAAAATGCTCCAGATCAAAAAATTTCCCTAACTTTGTTTATTCTTATCCAAATTTTGTTTTTTAAACCCGGAACAATATTCAGTCTGACTCAGCCAGGAAACCTATACTCATAAATAGATTCTCCCAAACATCATCAAAATATTTCCTCCTCTGGGCTAGACGAGCCTTGGCTGCCTGACTGCAATTATCCATTGATCCGCCAGTCTCCTGTGCCGTTTCATTTTGTCAATCCACACTCATTTCCAGGCTCTGCAAAGAGTTGGCTTTTTTTTTTTCCTCCTGCAGCTCAAATCCTCCCAGTCTCCGGAGGCAAACATGACTGCTGTAAGTCAGATAGAATTTGCAATTCCCAGGGGTGCCTTTATCACTGTTGTGCAAACACCATCCTCCTGAAAACCTGTCTGGAGCAGCATTTGATACCTTAGTGTCACCTGACTCCATGAGGTCAGAGTAGAAAAGCTCTCTTTCCTCTGCACACATTCTTGTGGCACCAGCACGGATTGGGCGTTGTCGTATCATGAAAGGGCTGTTCTTGTCTGAAGTGTCCCTCTCATAGGTGGCTCCATGAACAGGGTGGGTCATCACTTAATACAGGAAATGAGGGGGTGGAAGTTGGAGGTTGTACGTGTTCTCTGAAGGTTAAATATTTTAAGTGTGTACATAAGTGTGACTGTTTTTGTCAGAGTCCCTTTCTGTCCCGGGTGCCCCCTGTGAACATAGGACAATGTCAGGAGGTGTGTGACGTGGATCATTACACGACGAACTGCACGGACATATTTAGAGCTTGTCCCCAAGAGGACTGTGGATGCCAGGCAGGTGAGGACTCTCTTTCCACGGTCCAGAGAGTGAAACTGATGAGAGGAGGATCACAGCATTATAGCCTGTGTCTGTCAGCACCGATGTAATCAGCTTTCGATAATTTAGGAACTGTGTTTCTGTTCGGTGAGTGACTTAGGGCCTTTTATTCTGTGATTGCGAGCACTTCTTTCACAAGAAGGGCAGAGGGAGGGGAAACGAGATGAAACCAAAACACGTCCATGTTCCAACTCATTGGCAGCTTTGCCAGTAGCTGTGATGCCTTGGAATGGTTTTTGGAGGAAGAATATTTAATGTATCTGCATCACTCTGCTCATTAGAGTTGACACAGATGAGTTTTTTAGAAAACCAGGAAGTTGGAGCTCCTATTTCTGTGCCTCAACTCTAAGGTATAAGAAGAGAACGTCCAGGTCACTGTGATTAAAGGTCTCGCACAGCATTTGGTGATATAGTACACCCCCTGCTTCTTTCTTATTTTTTTTGCGGTGCGCGGGCCTCTCACTCCTGTGGCCTCTCCCGTTGCGGAGCACAGGCTCCAGACGCGCAGGCTCAGCGGCCATGGCTCATGGGCCCAGCCGCTCCGCGGCATGTGGGATCCTCCCGTACCGGGGCATGAACCCGTGTCCCCTGCATCAGCAGGCGGACTCTCAACCACTGCGCCACCAGGGAAGCCCACACCCCCTGCTTCTTGAAACTGTCTCTTCCTCGTATTTCCCTTAGCCCGCACTCTCTTTCTTTCTCTACTACCTCTTGACACATTCTTAACCTCCTTCGCTAATTCCTAATTTTTCCACTCAGCTCTGTGATGGGGGAACTGCCTTAGGACCTATAGTCACCTCCCTTCTCTGCTCCATCCTCTTCCCCAGAGCGATTCCACCCACTCCTATGTCCTCATTCAAACTTAGATCCTTTCCTGTCTGTGCTGAGTAGCTCACTGCCTGCTGGGTATCAACATGCAGACGCCCAGCAGGCCTCTTAGACTTAACTAGTCAACAATGGAACTAAACTATGGTCCTTTCTTTCCCCTGTACCACCCAGGCCCCCACTCCTCACAACTGCACATCGTCACCAAGATTCCTTTTATTGCTGGTAGAGCAAAAATTGCTTCACATTCTTTCAAAAGAAATCTGGAAAACTCAGTTACAGTGAAAAGTACATATACCTTTTAACCCAGCAATCCCACTTTTGGGTTCTCTTATTGAAATCAAAGCACATCTCTATATAGGAGTATATACGTAAGGATGTTTATTGTGTGTCATGGTGGGAACTTGGGAACAAACTGAATGCCCATCGGGGAGAATAGATGACCGTGAATTAGAGCCATTATGCAGCTATTTGCTGTGGAAAGATGTCCATGATGTATTCTGAAGTCAAAAAGCAACTTGCAAAGTAATAGGTATAATATTATCTATTATATTAGATAATATTATGAATTATTGTACAAAGTAAATATAGAAAAGCCCTATATGTGTATACATGTCTGCATGCTTGAATGGACATGAGGAAAGCAGTAGGCGGATATTCAGCAGACTGTTAGTATTGTTTCCCTGGGTGGGGCAGTGGCCAGAAGGATGGAGCATATGTTGCTTCTGTAATATTTGGAAAAATATTTAATTGCTCAACCTCCTGTATTTCTTGCTAGTCACTCAAGTAAGAATCTTAGCATCATCTTAAGCACCTCCTTCCCCCTTCCTGTTTCCAGTGAGTCATTGTTTTTTATGTTTGCATCCTCCCCTAGACTATAAAGTCATTGTGAGCAAGGGCCTTCTGCACAGCACCCTGCATATATCTCTCAGTATATGGTTATTGACGTGAAATGAAGATTTTAGTGTCATTGTTCCATATTTCTATTATATGTCTATCTCTAAGCTTTTAATTCTAATTCAGAAGAATACCAGTGTTTTCGCCAAAGCCCTCAAATACACATCGCCTTCCCCCAGCCCTGCTCTGGAAAATGTGCCCTTGGAATATGAGGTGTTACATCATGTACTCTTTCGTCCCAGGTTTACTTATTTGATCTTCTTTTATGTGTATTTTTACTCAATTCTGCATCCTGCTTTCAGTATCATTTAGAGCTCCTTGGATGGGAGGCAGGTAAACAGGGGATAAACAGCCCCCTGAAGGGCTATGTGAGTACTGACACTGAAATAAGCAAAGAACAGCACGTGTCAAACATAATGATGAAGAAATGCGTCCAAACATCCAGGTGTCTCCTGATGTCAAAGCTTTGGCAATATGAAACCACAACATTCAGACATTTTAGAACCAATTCTTAAAATAGTCTAACTCTATAATAAGGATTATACAGGGAACATTTTGCCACACCCAAGGAAACCTTTCAGCACACCCATGACCTTCATACACCCACATCCACACCCACAGCCAAACACACCACACACACACACACACACACACACACAGTGCATTGAACTTTACCTGAACCTCAACTTGCTGGATTATGATTCCACTGGCTTAGGTCCAGTGGCTTTCCAGGACTGATGTTTCACTTCTAAGTCTCCTGAAAGGGGAGTGTTTGATGTTCAGTCAGACTTGATGGGTGAGTTGCTCCACCGATCTTTCCACCAGTTCTGCATGTACTATTTTGGTCTGCATTTCAGAACCTTGAACAGATCCTGATACAGAGATCTGTGATTGACCATCCTCACAGTGTGTTGGATCGCACAGCACATTGAATGACCAGGCACGAGAATAAACAAGAAAGCAGACTGAGTTAAATCATCGGCATGCTATTTATATCCCCAACGTTTTTCAGACTGAGGGTTCAGCATAATAGCAAATATTAATCACAACCCTCCTTTGTTCCTGGAAGTTGCTGTTTATCACTATTGCCATTTTACTAATAGGGGGATAGGGAATAGCTCATAAGGGATAGAATCTGGCATTCCATTAAAGAACATAAACTCTGCAAATAGTGAGACCCAAGAAGTGAAAAATAACTGACGTGAAACAAATGTGTGTGTGTGTGTGTTTTTTTTTTTTTTTAAGAATGCTACCCTAGGGCTTCCCTGGTGGCACAGTGGTTGAGAGTCCTCCTGCCGATGCAGGGGACACGGGTTCATGCCCCGGTCTGGGAAGATCCCACATGCCGTGGAGCAGCTGGGCCTGTGAGCCATGGCCGCTAAGCCTGCGTGTCCGGAGCCTGTGCTCCGCAATGGGAGAGGCCGCAACGGTGAGAGGCCCGCGTACCACAAAAAAAAAAAAAAAAAGAATGCTACCCTTTGTGATGAGATCACTACATAGTTATATCAATAAGTTCCAGGCTGAACATAGCCAATGGATAGAGCTTCATGCAGGAGGTATGCTTCTTGAACCCTGTGTGTGTGTGTTCTGCGTTTCTAAGGTTGATGTCAAACTGGTACCTGTTAGGGGGCTGTATCTCCCTCCACTGGTAGTGAATTCTGAATATGGCCCCTCACTGCAATCAGTTGACTATTCTGATTTGAGTCAACCCTTTGGAAAGATATTCTTATGTATCTTGGCTCTTTACTGAGCCTTCCTTCTCTACAACCCCCCTCCCCAAATAAACAGGAAATACCACCTGAAGCTTCAAAATGTCCTCGAGTGAGCATAATTTCCTAGCATCAGAAGTTAGTGGGAGCTTTGCCAAGGGAGAGGAATTAGAAATCAGCCCATAAAAATAAATGAATCTGTTTCCATAGTGACGGAGATCTTTCTCCTCTTAGTTTTTATCCTGTGTCCCCCCACGGATCCCTTAGGCAGAATAACAATAAACTCGAAGAAAACATTTTATTATCTTAATGGAGTCTTAATTTAACGGCAAAAGCCTTTACATTATCTTCCCGAGGATACTGTTGGCTATAACTTTTGGAATTGAATACCTGAACAGAGTTGCAGGAGGAATATCACCTCTTAGAACCCAGCCCAGTGGGGGAGGTGGAGTGGGGAGGACCTTGTGGGTTACACACGCGTTTTGTATGCAGCTTTCCTGATGGGTAACGCACCTGTCGTGTTTAATATTTCATTGGTGGAGGAATGTGCATCTGTCTGTGTTCATCTGCCGAGAGAAATTCTGCATCGATGGAGCCTGTATGCGGTGAACACGACAGGGCTCCCTCATTACGCCCCTAAATCGTATTCCGCAGCAACCAGGAGGAATCCAGACTAGCAGCAAAGCCTGAGCCACTGCACTTTCCCCACCAGCCGGCTCCAGGGAGCCCTTTACCTATGTCCTGGGGTGCAGGTGAGAAACTTGGAACCCTTGGGAAGGCAGAGCTAGTGGAAGTGTCCTGGTGTCAATGTGGTAAACTCATCAGACAGGTGGTCAGTCCCTGTGTGGAATGGTACAAGCCCACATGAGTGGAAATTATTTCAACATTGTTGCAAAACGGAAGGAGAAAGGTCTGAGTACATACCCTCGATTTTCTGAGAAGTCATCTCAATAGAAAAAAAGTCATGACTCCCTTCCTTATTTCCTTATGAGGGTGAACACAGGTCCCAGTTTTCTTGGAAGGTTTAAGGTTCATGTCTAGTGTCCCGGGATAACGTTTAATGCCACCTCTTTCCATTCTCAAAAGTATCTCAAAGGTTTGAACAGTAAATGCTAAGGTCACCCTACTTAAAACCCACAAATGTAAGTCTAGTCTTCCACCACTGGCATTATCTCTATTTCTTCCCATAAATATTACATGCTGTTTCTGGACAGATTTGTGCCATTTTACCATGATGTAGCAGCTGCCAGGTGTAGACTCTTTCAGGCTAAAGATATACGTGGAGCCATGAACACGATTCTCAAGATGAAAAGTGGAGAATGGAGTTGCTTCTTCCTTACACCGTAATACTTAAGTCGTGAAATAAAAGGCCACGAATTACATTTGTACCCTAGATAAAAATTTCTTGAGGACAAAGAAAGAGTATCACTTATTTTTCTATTGCCAGGGACATTTATAGGCATTCAGTAGAAGTGTGTAGCTGTAATCATAAATGGATGAATACAGCAGTAGTAAGGAGAGAGTCTATTTGGGCCCAACACCAAGCAAACTTTGGAGGAGTGGGGTTGGATAGTAAGTAATACATGACAGTGGAGTAGATAAGGCAGGGGAAAAAAGGAATTTCAGAGACTATCATTTTCTCTCTTCCCATCATTCGTTAACTTTAAAAAAAAATATTACATGCTTCTTGTATAAAGTTAGAAAGAGAAATAGGCAATAAGAAAAGAAGATGACTTCAAAAGATCACTCACCTCCCAGAATAATCACGATGAACTTCTGGGGGTGTGGGTGTCGTGTGTTTCTCACTCATATTCCCGTATGTGTAAATGCGTGCCTGTATATTCGTGTGGTTTACTGGCATACGGTCTCTCATCAGGATCACTGCTCTTGGGGGGACTGCACTGTCAAGACTTGTCACAAAGTGCAGCCTGCCACTACTTGTTCAGATGGCAAAGGAGCGCTCAGAGTTGTTTGGAGAATTTATATGAGTACTCCAAGTGATGGAAGAGAAATTTGAAGAAAGAGCAGGGATTGGTTTCATTACTTTATTCGGACTCAAGTTTTCCATATCCTTTTCAAGGATATTCTGCCTTTGCCAGAGTCTTCTGTCACTAAGATCAAGTGAGTATGTTTGGGAACACTGGACTTGGAATCAGAAGATTGGTACCTATTCTGAATTAATCACTTATTTGTTGTCTGAACCTGGGCTAGTTCTGTAACCGTTCAGTTTTATCACCATGGAGGCATTGATTCTCACCACATAGCATCAATATAAGGGTCAAATGAAATCAGAAATATTCTCGATAGTCTAGAACATAGGCAGTGATCAGTACATGGTGGCTGATGTAAAGAGCAGTAAATATGTTCTTTATAGTTCGGTGTTTTCATGGAAAACAAAGGACTTGGGACATGGAGTTGAGTTTGAGATTGTGCTTAGCCCACAATGACTCTGTGATTTTAAGGCAATTTGTTTAACTTTTTTAAGCCTTTGTTTTCTCATCAACTACCTGAAATCACTTACATAATAAAGTGTTAAATTAACAAATCAAACTTCATATAATAATAATAATAATATGATGATGATGATGGTGGTGATGATGCTGGTTTCCTTATTGGTAGAGTTGAATGGAGAAGGAAGAGAAGAGGAGGAAGAAGGGTTTATCATGTTATTATAAAGTTAGATGAGATGGACTTCCGTGGTGGCACAGTGGTTGAGAATCCATCTGCTGGTGCAAGGGACATGGGTTTAAGCCCTGGTCCGGGAGGATCCCACATGCCGCAGAGAGGCTGGGTCCGTGTGCCATGGCTGCTGGGCCCTGTGCTCTGGAGCCTGCAAGCTGCAACTACTGAGCCCATGTGCCACGAATGCTGAGGTCCGCGTGCCTGGAGCCCGCGCTCCACGGCAGGAGAGGCCACCGCAATGAGAAGCACACGCACCACAACGAAGACCCAGTGCAGCCAAAAATAAATAATAAATAGGTAAATTTATTAAAAAAAAAAAAGATAGATGAGAGAATGATATTTTATTATTATTCCTTAAGTCCTACACTTTGAAACTGAGGCCTGTTTTATTCCAGCTATTTTCAACCATGGCTGTGCATTAGAATCACTGGGAAAGTTGAGAAAACAAGCAAAAAATAACAAGTGACACGTAGTTAAATGAGAGGCTCAGAGGGGTTATGTTGGCTCTCATTATTTGTAAAAGCTCCTTAGATCATTGTCATAAGCCGTCAGGGCTGAGAACTGCTGCTATATATACATGCCTCCAGAAGGAAGCTACTGGTAAGAAGTATGACTAATTTTCACAACTCAGAAGGGCTCGGACAGGAAACTTGTTGGGACCCAGTACCCCGTGTTGGCAGGAAGATGGAGAAGCTGGGGAAGGCAGCCAGTCTGTGGAAAGTAGCCTCCTCCCAAGTTGCTGGGTGTTTTACAGAGCCAAGTTCATAGGCAGCAGTGGTGAGCTCAGCTCAGCAGGGAAGGCCTCACTGTAATTCTGGGCATTCAGCCCACATCTGCATAACTGCTGCAACCCCCTCACAGTCTCCCCGTCTCTAGTCTTAATCCTTGCAAAGCTGTTTTCCACACAGTCCAGCAGAAGCCTGTGTTTGTTTTCTGCTGCTGCAGAGCAAATCACCATGAACGTGGTGGGGTAAACCCACACCCACTTGTGAGCTCACATTGCTGGAGGGATGGAGGGGAAGGATTCTCTGCTCAGTACCTCACCAGACTGAAATCAAGGCATTGGTTGGTTGTGTTCTCATCTGGAACTCAAGATCCTGTTCCAAGCCCCTTCAGGTTGCTGATAGAATTCTGTTCCTTTCTGTTGCAGGACTGAGGCTCCCATTTCCCTGCTGACTGTCAGCCAGGGTCTACTCTCAGCTCCTGTGCACCATTCCCACTCCTTCTCACATGGCCCCCAAGCAGTGGAGAATCTCCCTTGTGTCAAATTTATCTCATGCTTTGAATCTCTTTTGCTTGGATGAGCACAGTCCCTTTTATGGGCTCACCTGATTAGGTCAGGCTCACCTAGGATAATCTCCTTATCTTAAAGTCAACTGAGGGGGACCTTAATCACATTTGCAAAATTAATGTTTAATTCAGTAACTGAGAGAAGATAGGTGTACACAGTGGGCTGGAAATTTGAGGGACTACCTTAGAATTACAAAGTCCAAATCTATGCTTACTTTTCAGTGGGCACTCATTTTATTTATTAAATAAAGCCCATGCTCCTTAGTATGGCATACAAGGCTCTAATAATTTGGCCTTTCTCTCCAGACTTGCCTCTAGTCACCCTATGCTCTGCATCTTACTCCAGCTCCATTATATATGTCTGCACCAATTTGTTCATACTCCATGGCTTTGTACACTGTTTTGTTTCTCACTTCTGAGTTCTAGCTAATGCTGTTCCCTGTGCTGAGGATACCTTTCCCATCTGTATTTATATGAAAATCCTTTATGATTCAGCACAGGCTTCATCTCTAGGAGACTTTCCCTGAATTCATTCACTCAACACATATTTATTGAGCACCTACTATGTGTCATTCACTATCTCAGGCACTGGAAATATAGTACTGAATCTGGTAATGTCTCTCTCCCTCTTGCAGAGCTTACCCACCAGTGGCGGAGACAGGAAAAACACAAAAATAATGATAAAGTCTGTCAGATGGTGATAGTCCTATGAAAAAGGATAAAGCAAAATAAGAGAGAGGAAGTGATGGGCAAGTTGTCATTTTATATACCATCAACCCATAATGCTTCGTCACAGGTGACATTTAAGCAGAAACCTGAAAGAAGTAAGGGAGTAAACATCACAGAAATATGGGGAAGAGCCTCAGGGTCAGTCTTTTCTGTTTCTTTTGTCTCCATGATTTGCTGAATGGATGGATGGATGGAAAAAAAAGTGTTCCAGGCAGAGGGAAGAGCAAGTACAAAGCTCTAAGGTAGCAAGTCTTTCAATGCTCAGTTAATATTTGCGATATGAGCAATTAGACTTTTCAGCGTAGAACTCTAGCCGTTGGAAGCTGAGAGTTAGGAGAAAGAATAGAAGTCATGGTCCAGTTCCTGGGCAGTGACACTGGCAAGCAAGACAGGGTATCATCAAGCACCAGCTAAGTAGTCTGGATTCACTGTGGAGTATTAAGTCCCATGGGGTCTCTAGGCCTGAAATAGGGAAACAGGCTGGAAGCCTAGCTGTAGGGACAGACTCAACACACTGAGGGTAAGGAACTCAAGGACAATGGGCTGATCCCTGGCTGTAGCTGCTGATGTGAGTTGTCATCCTGGATACTCACTTTGCAAATCTCTTTTGCCATTTATCTCATCTCATTGAAAATAATGGTTTACAGGCTTGTTTCCTGGCCTCCTGGAGGTGGGAATCACTAAAGATCTCGCTTCTGTTCTGGTTTCTAGCACAGTTGCCATCAAACGTCTCCTCTGGCATAGTTGTTGGTTCACACCCCGGGAGCTTCCCAGATGAGATTAGAAACTGGCCCCAGACAGGAAGGACAGGGAGAGACTGAAGGTAGAGGCAGACCGCTCCACTTTGGTAGGTGGTGATTTTAATAAGGAAGAGAACTAACATAGAGCTGTGTCTTGGGTGGCCGTAAGATGAGTAGATCTCCACGCCCACCCAACAGAATCTTAACGTTTATATAGAGGCCCATCTTAATGGGGTTCAGTCACATACACAGTCCGGATGGTCTCAACAACATACTGCTCTCTCAAGGCTGAGTCCTTGAAGTAGCTTTGGCTGTGAGAACAGTGTGCAGAACATTCCAAGGACAGGGGAGGGGGTGGGGGGCCTTCGATTGCTGGGGTTCAGCTAACAGATCAATCAGTGGTCAGGGACTTTCCTGGTGGTGCAGTGGTTAAGAATCCGCCTGCCAGTGCAGGGGACATGGGTTTGATCCCTGGACCAGGAAGATCCCACATGCTGTGGAGCAACTAAGCCCATGCACCACAACTACTGAGCCTGCACGCCACAACTACTGAAGCCTGCATGCCCTAGAGCCTGTGTGCTGCAACTACTGAGTCCATGAGCCGCAACTACTGAAGCCCACATGCTCTAGGGCCCATGTGCTGCAACTACTGAGCCCACATGCTGCAATTACTGAAACCCATGCTCCTAGAGCCCATGCTCCACAACAAGAGAAGCCACCACAATAAGCCTGCTCACCGCAACAAAGACTAGCCCCCACCCGCCACAACTAGAGAGAGCCCGTGTGCAGCAACAAAGACCCAATGCAGCAAAAAAAAAAAAAAAAAAAAAAATCAGTGATCAGGTCCTCTCCATGACCTCTTTCAATAATGGTCAAGTTGCCAAGTGGAGTGTGGTGAAGCACAGAAGCTGCCAGAACCAGTAGGGTCTGACCGTTGACTTGTCTTTTCTGATTTACCTTCTCAAGGTGACTTGGAGGGAAATGTTTGTTGTAGGGATGTATATTGCTTTAGAATTCTCTTTAGAACTAAAACTGGACAGCTCTCATGGTACAATTCTAGGGGGTGATGAACTCGCCTTCCTTCTCTCTCTCCTTCCCTTTTGGGACCCATCTCCGAGTGTCTGCTTGTTTTACTTTCTTTGCTATGAGGCTTTTTTTGCTTGCTCATAGTTTCTACTGCCTCATAATTTTGTATTGCATGTGCCTTTGGCTTGCTATGAACCATACTTCATGGCTTTTTTCAGCTTCAATTCATAGGACCAGCTGGTATACTCTGTCTGCATGACTTAATTCAAACTTAGGAGACAGAGAACTTAGTCATCCCATCTCATCTTTTTTTTAACACCAGCAAACCAAGGCTTAGCTTTGCTCAGGTTCTCACCATTAGCTTAAGTACCTGAAGCCTGGATGGTAGGAGGAGGGAAATAAAGAAAAGGGATTGTGTATTATGTGTATTATGTATACAATGTAGTGGCTTAGATATCAGGGGCTGAGGGTGGGAAAATTTCCCTCCAAAGATGGTGTAGGTGAGCAGACATCAATTGACATCTCTTATTCGGAGAATGAGATGAGTGCTTGAAGGGGAATTGAGAGTTAACTCAAGAGTTTAAATATTATCACTAAGTGCTAAGTGTCAAGAGTAGGCTTGTGAGGAAAAATATGAAACCAATATTTAGCAAAGTCCAGCTAAGTCTGGTTGGGAACAGAAGGCAGTGAGCTGTCTTAGGAGGAGTCTAAGGAACATCTCTAATGGAGGTTGGTCTATTTCTTTTCCAAGTTAGCACCTGCCACTCCTATTTTATTGGGCAATGGAAGAAATAGGGCAAGTGCTCAAGGTCATACACATATACAGAGATATATCGGGCTGATCCAAGATAAAAGCTGAAGGGAAGCTGAGGGTTCATATAAATGTAGGTAGTATGCTCCAATGGCCCTCATTTATTGAAGACTTAACTCAGTACTCGGTTCCAGGCATTGTCATAAATACTGGGAGTATGGCAACTCTTCCTCACCATGGACACTCCCTCTTCCCCTTCCCTGGTCTATTTTTGCTAATACCACTTATAACTTTCTGAAATACTACCTATTTCACTTACTTCTTTATTTTTTATTCCTTCCTGGAACCTGAGATCCATGGTGTCTAAGCTCCGTGAGAGCAGGGATGTTCTCTACTTTTTCAGTGTTACATTTGCAGCTCCAGAAAGTGCCTTGCTCAAAAATAACTTGCTGAATAAATTAGTGAATTCCATAATTTATCTGTGTTACTTGTGTAGGATAGAAGAGAGGCCATATTCATAAGTCAGAAACTATCTGAGTGTTCTCTGGAAACACTGATGAGGCATGTATACATTTCTGTATTAATTAGAGGATTTTCCTCTCTTTTTGGGCATAAATACGTCTCAACATATTTACCAGTATATTAATCAGTATAGGCTACAGTATGCTGTGATAACAAATTAGCCCCTAAATCTCAATGTCTTAACTCAACACAACGTATGCAGTGTTGGGTAGCAGGAGGTTCTGCTCCATAGGGTCACTCAGGAACCTAGGCTAACAATGTCTCCACCATTCTTTGACACTAGCACCTCAAAATGGTACTTCAGAGTTTGCCGCTGCAAGAAAAAGGAGAACAAGGATAATTTACAATGCTCTTCATGTTTGCTCATAGCTTGCTCCTTTCTCTAGTAGGACTACATCTTTTTCCAACATGACCTCAAGGGAGGCTGGGAGAGCTTTTCACATATCCAGGAGGCAGAGGAGAACAGTTACAGTAAGCACACATCTCTAACACAGCCAGTGACCAATACTGTGGAACTATCACTAATGTTTAACATAAAAAGCCCCTGGAGAACACAGAATTGACTTTTTGGGTTACATTGTTTGGTTTAACAAGATTTGAAATACAGGGCTAGAAATAAATAATGATAAATGTTACCGCATATGTATGAACAACACTTGAAGCAATTTTTTCAGTTAATTAAAGGAAAAAAATCACACAAGGATGCCAACAAGTAGTCACTGACCCACTCAAGTAATTGGGTCAAGACTCTCTGGCCTGTTGTGAAAATTTGTATCTGAACCAGCTCTCTCAGAACTCATTTCCCTTCCTCTCACTGAGAGGGAATTTGTTTTTATCTGCTATTAATGTGAAATTGCTCCAGCAGAATCCATCTTTCTGAATAGAGATGTCTATTTGAACCTGACCTCCAAGGCCCCATTAAGCAGGAAAAGCAAGTGCTTACTATCTTCTAAAGACAACAGATTCTGGCTTTTTATCTTATTGTGAAGGAAATTCCATCATACGAACAGTCACTGACCTTGAACTCTAAGGCTTGGCAGGAGGAGTTGTGTGTAGTCTCAACAAGCTCAGTTATCATAAATTCACCCTATGCTTCATGGGAAATGTTTGCAGAAACTGGTTATAGGAGGAGGCAATTGATGAACTTACACTGACACATCATAATCACCCAAAGTCCATAGTTTACCTTATGGCTCATTCTTGGTGTATAATAACATGATAACAGGTATCCAACAACATATAGTATTACACAGTAGTTTCACTGCCCTAGAAATCTTCTGTTGTCTGGCTGTTTGTCCTCTCCCCTACCTCTTGGCAACCACTGAACTTTTTATTGCCTCCATAGCTTTGCCTTTTCCAGAATGTCATAGAGTTGGAATCATATAGCATGTAGCCTTTTCAGATTAGTAATATGCATTTAAATTTCCTTCATGTCTTTTCATGGTTTCATAGCTAAGTTCTTTTTAGCACTGAATGATATTCCATTGTCTAGATGTACCACAACTTATTTATCCATTCACCTACTGATGAACATTTTGGTTGCTTTCAAGTTTTGGCAATTATGCATAAAGCTGCTATTAGCATCCACGTACAGGTTTTTGTGCGGACATAAGTTTTCAGCTCCCTTGGGTAGATACCAAGAAGCATGATTGCTGGATTGTATGGTAAGTGATTGTATGGTATGTTTAGTTTTGTAAGAAATTGCCAAACTGTCTTCCAAATGGATTGTACCATTTTCCATTCCCCTGTTGCTTCACACCCTCGCCAGCATTTGGTGATGTCAGTGTTCTGGATTTTGGTCATTCTAATAAGTGTGTGGTGGTATCTTGTTATTTTAATTTGCATTTCCCTGATGACATATGATGTGAAGCATCTTTTCATATGCTTATTTGCCATCTGTATATCTTCTTTGGTGAGGTGTCTGTTAAGATCTTTGGCCAATTTTTTAACCTAGTTGTTTTCTTACTGTTGAGTTTTAAGTGTTCTTTGTATATATATATTTTTAACATCTTTATTGGAGTATAATTGCTTTACAATGTTGTGTTAGTTTCTGCTGTATAACAAAGTGAATCAACTGTATGTGTACCTATATCCCCATATCCCCTCCCTCTTACATCTCCCTCCCACCCTCCCTATCCCACCCCTGTAGGTGGTCACAAAGCACCGAGCTGATCTCCCCATGAGATGCAGCTGCTTCCCACTAGCTATCTATTTTATATTTGGTAGTGTATATCTGTCAATGCTACTCTCTCACTTCATCCCAGCTTACCTTTCCCCCTCCCCGTGTCCTCAAGTCCATTCTCTATGTCTGTGTCTTTATTCCTCTCCTGCCCCTAGGTTCATCAGAACCATTTTTTTTTTTTAGATTCCATATGTATGTGTTAGCATACGGTATTTGTTTTTCTTTTTCTGACTTACTTCACTCTGTATGACAGACTCTAGGTCCATTCATCTCACTACAAATAACTCAATTTCATTTCTTTTTATGGCTGAGTAATATTCCATTGTATACATGTGCCACATCTTCTTTCTCCATTCATCTGTTGATGGGCATTTAGGTTGCTTCCATGTCCTGGCTATTGTAAATAGTGTTGCAATGAACATTTTGGTACATGACTCTTTTTGAATTATGGTTTTCTCAGGGTATATGCCCAGTAGTGGGATTGCTGTGTCATATGGTAGTTCTATTTTTAGTTTTTTAAGGCTCTTTGTATATTTTCGATAACAATCCTTTATCAGGTATATTCTTTGCAGATGTAGTCTCCCAGGCTGTGGCTTGTCTTCTCATTTCCTTGACATTGTCTTTTGCAGAGCAGAAATTTTAAATTTCATTGAATCCAACTTATCAATTATTTCTTTCATGGATTGGTGCCTTTGGTGCTATATCTAAAAAGTCATCAACATATCCAGGGTCATCTAGGTGTTCTCCTATGTTATCTTCTAGGAATGTTGTAGTTTTGGATCTTACATTTGGGTCCATTTTGAGTTAATTTTTGTGAAGCGTGTTAGGTCTGTGTCTAGATTCACTTTGAATGTGAATGTGGATGTCCAGTTGTTATAGCACCATTTAAAAGACTATCTTTGCTCCATTGTATTTTCCCTTTGCTCCTTTGTCAAAGACCAGTTGAGTATATTTATGCTGGTCTGTTTCTGGGTTCTCTATTCAGTTCCACTGATTTTTCCCCCATTCTTTTGCCAGTATCACTCTGTCATGATTGCTATAACTTCCTTCTAGTCATTTTCATTTTTATTTGTACACACACACACACACACACACACACACTTCAGGAGATTGAAGCAAATGGGCATGACTGCAGTTTACAGCTGCTTTGAGTGTAGACTATTTTCAAATCAAATTCATTGTCAGAGTGTATGAGAATTCTCAGACCCTCAAAATCAGAACACATGCATTGGACTGACATAAGATTATAGAAAGCAGGTAAACACCTGCAACTGCCCCATGATTTTCACTAAATTAACACAATTCAGAGCTACGTTTCGAGTGTGTGGATGGTACCTTCAAAAAATAACCAAGCAAGTGAATCCTCTCACTCCATGACAAGCTTTAATATTAAGCTGAATTCTTAGTTAATGTTCAGACTAACACTGACCTTAGCTAGATTACAAATTTCAGCCAAAACAAATAGATTTCATGAGACCAGAGTTCAAATTCAGTCAAAGAGCAGGGGGAATCTCCTGGATAAAAATTGGTAAAACAACTCTTCATATGAATTCTGTCATGTTTTCCATTACTCTCTCATCTATTTGGTGGTTAGGAACAGAAAGTTCTTTGTTCTTATCATGCCAAGTCAAGGTGAGTCCAGGTATAGAGCAAATGTAATGATAAATTAAGGTAGATCAACTTCTGTTTTTGTTTTCTTTTTGCTATTTGTATATATACACTAATATTAAAGGGTAAATCCTGAAGTTAAAAAACGAAGGTTAAGAAGAATACAGTGGCTGTGTTGCCATGTTTACTTTGTATTTTTAACTTTCTCTAAGACTTTAAATAAAGAAAAGCCATTAAAATCATACCTTGCAGAACAAGGAATTAGAGGGAGGGTGACTCAGAGAAACAAAACATCAGGCTTGCACATGAAACACTTAAATACTAGGGTCCAAACCAGCAGTGGTGCCTCATCCTCTGAGTTTCTTAGATGGATTTTTGTTTAAATTCAGATCCTAAATGTACTGCTTTCCATCAAGAGCTGAATTCTACTTCAATCTGTCTTTATCTCTCAAGTGCACTTTTATGATTCAGAAGTCATTTTATAATATTTATGATTATAAATTAAATGGAGACGCTCAGGAAGAATAAACTGTCCAGAATATTGAGGATCAGGAGAGTGTTACTTGAATACTATTAGTGAGGTTTATATTTTCCTGGTGATGCGCCAGTGGGTTTTGCATCTGCTACATGTCTGCCCTTCTCCAGAGGAAGATGCCTTTCCCCAACAATTGGAAGGCGTTTCCTTTCTCATAAATATGACTGAGGATGAAGTACATGAAGGTGTTCAGACTTACCTGGTGTAAGCTTGAAGGAGCCAGCTGCCCACATTCTGAAGGCTGAAGTGGCCCTAGTGGGGGTAGCAGAAGGAATGCATGTGCTCACATCAGCTCAAACTGCAGAAATAGAAAGTACCAACACCAAAAACTAGCTTTGAATTTGGATGGAGGGCACAGTTTTCACTTCTCTTCAAGGCTGATTAATGACACAACTTGTATCTAGCAATCACTTGTCAATTATAAGCAGCAGGCAGCAGATGATACTGTTACTGTCTGCTGGATAGTAATTTTTAGAGAGGAGCATTCAAAAACAGAACTGGTTTAGGAAACAATGTAATTAAATAAGCAGCCAATAGAAAAATATTTCAACTGTTCTTATTGCCCTACTCTACCCCTCTCTATTTAGCTGACAGAAGTCTTTTCTTAGGGGTTGATTGTTACTACCAATTTCTAAGTGGTTTCCAATGTTGCCTTTTGATGTGACATGATTTTATAACAGCAGCTACATGATATGCCAAATCTATTCAATTTAAATTGTTTCCTTTAATGTTATCTATGTTTTAGAATAATAGAAACTTAAGAGGATTAAGGGAAATTCCACCCAAGGGGGATCCTCTTTATTTTAATAAACTGTGCCTGGATCAGTAACACTCTATGGCAATCAAACATCAAAAATCTACCACCAGCATAACAACAGCAACAAGGCCAACCAACCAACAAACCAAAACACATCCATCTCATAATCGTAAAATCCTTACAGGTTAAATCAGTTCGATATTTTGAACTGAGTCAGATTTAGTGTTTATCTATAAAAAATGAAACAACAGAAAACAATTATATTCCTTCTCTACTCTGTACTCACTCTGAAAAAAATGGCATCTTTCAAAGAAAGACTTTAGGTGGTGAAGAAAAATATACTCTTTATGACCTAGCAGTGTTCTGACCTATAATGTTTTAGAAAGGGTGTAAAATATTTTATGAATATGAATTACCATTATTACCTAAGGCTCTATTTAGCAGAGCTGGAATGCAGCATCAGTATCTGCCAGTAACTGAAGAATATTGGCAAGCAGTTTGTCATGCTCACCACTCCCTGGAATGTTCATCCTCAGGCACATCTACCACCTTGGCTAGGATGCTCTACAACAGACACTGGGAAAAAATAAAGAATCCTGGAAGATGGTTGCTGCTATTTGATGTCATTTAGAGTTAACAGGATCTGCTCTAAATGTCCTTCTAAATTAATCAACTCTTTTCTTAACTTTTAAAAAGCAGTTATCAGGGGCTTCCCTGGTGGCGCAGTGGTTGAGAGTCCGCCTGCCGATGCAGGGGACACGGGTTCGTGCCCCGGTCCGGGAAGATCCCACATGCCGCAGAGTGGCTGGCCCCGTGAGCCATGGCCATTGAGCCTGCGTGTCCGGAGCCTGTGCTCCGCAACGGGAGAGGCCACAACAGTGAGAGGCCCACATACCGCAAAAAAAAAAAAAAAAAAAAAAAAAAAAGCAGTTATCAGTGTGATATATTGGTGAACAGCATAGATTTTGGAGGCAGACAACGTTGGGTTCAAATTCTTGCTTTATCATTATATATAGTTGATCCTAAGCAATTTACTTCAGTTTATTAAATGTCAGTTTCCCAATCTGCATAAATAGTAATCATACTTACTTCACGGGGTTTTGCCTAACCCAGTGGCTGGTGTATCACTGTTGAGTGAGAATGATTAACTAGGGTTATCTCTGGCTATCTTGCTATTGATCTAGGTGTGTGTGTGTGTGTGTGTGTGTGTGTGTGAACACTTAGGCACAGTATCTGGTTAGTAAGTAATCAATATAAGGTAGTTACATAGTGGCCTCAGGGCCTTCCTCCCCTTTACTCTTAACCTGTAACATTCCCCTCCAGGTTTTCCCACATGTCTTGTGAAGTTCTTATTTGCAAGCAGCAGGAACCAGCTCTGGCTAATAGAAACAGAAAAAGAAATGTATGAAAAGACATTTCTAATGAAAGTTATATAATGTTATAGATCAATGTTACCTCAATATTAAATAAATAAATAAAAGACACTGCTAAAGGAAGTCTAAGTTTGGTGAAGTGCATGTTGGTACAACCACTTTGGAAAATTCTTTGGCCTTGTCTACTAAAGTTGAGTATATACAGAGTCTGTGATCTAGCAGTTCTTCTACCACATAGAAAAAATATAGATATGTGCACCAAAAGGCATGGGTAAGGACGTTCATAGCAGTACTATGTATAATAGCTCCAAACCAGAAATAATACAAATGTCCATTGGCAGTGAAACAGATAAATTGTGATATATTCACAGGATGGTACTACAAAGCAATGAAAGTAAGTGAACTATAGCCATACACAATGCCATGATGAACCCACAAAAATATAAGGTTAAGGAAAAGAATGGAGATCCAAAAATATATATTCTGGGTAATTTTATTCATATGGCATTCAAGAAGTTGGAGAGGGGCAGGTGTGGGAAACTATGGTGTTAGAAATGAGGATAGTGGCTTCCTTTGAGGAGTGACCAGGAGGAAGCCTGGAGGAGATTCTACCTGGACGGGGCCTTGATTGGCCCTCATGTTGCTGAACAGGAGACCATCTTTCCCAGGGGAGGTAGAGAAAACTTCTATCCTCCTTGTCCCAAGCAATCTGGGAAGCCACAGATGGTCTTGATTAGAGGTGTGAGAGGAGAGTCAGACCCACTAAGGGACAAGGGGCAGAGGTGACTCCATGTCCTAAAATATATCTGCTTTAAAATTTTTACCTTTCATAATAAAATTTCAGATTAAAATGTCACTGGCATGCATCCTCTCTACTAAAATACCACTGTACATTCCATTTCTTTGCTTGCTTGAGAGAAACTAACATTTGTGTGATACTATACATTCTAGTTTTTAAGTCATGCTCTTTGGCTTTGTCTCATGTGGAGTATTGCTTTGGGAATTAAAGACAATGTCAAACATGCCTCAATCACTGTGCTGACCAGGGTGGCCATTCATAACAGAGTTCTTAGGTGGGCAGGGCAGGTAAGAGAAAAGTTGTAGCAGTGTCTTTACTTTCTTTTTGAGGAATCAAAAAGAAAAAAGGCTCAAACCCAGATCTTCTGACACTAAATTCTTTGCCCTTCAACCTGAATGCAATTTGGATAATGGATCACAACTTCTAATAAAGAAAACCAAGCAGCTGATTTAATGATTGAACACATTACACGTGATGCTGTGACAAGAACCCCACACCAGATGCCTCCCTGAGCAAGTCCAAGTAGGAGTCACCTCTGCTCTTGTTCTAAAGTCCAGCCCGAGAGGGCTATCCTGCCATCAGGAAGAACTCATCTATTGATGAGTCAAGAACTACTTCCATAAAACACCATTCGTGTTCCTGAGAACTATAACCATAATAACATTTAAATACCTGAAATAATACAAATTGCATGGTATGGAGTCTACAATGTGGACAATTTTAGGATTTTTTTCCCTATTAAACTGGAGATTAAAATGGGGAAGACTGCTTTTGGCTTATAAATCAATGTGACATGTAACACATGACAGGGAACCCCAAGATGCAGTGATGGGGCAGGTGCAGAATCTGGTACCCCACTGCGTCTCTCTCAATTGCAGTCATTGGTTACTCCTCCTCACTCTATTTCTATCAAAACCTGATCTTAAGAGATTATTCTCCCTCAGTCATTTTCCCCTTATTGTGAATTAAAACCAACGTGCCATCTCTCCCAGGGAATTTCACACATTAAACCTTTTGCTAACTGTTAATTACAGAATGAATGTCTTTTCCTATAAAATAAATTTCAGATGCAGATTATCAAAGGGTGGGTTTCCTTAACCTCTGCACTTGAAATTGTATCACCTATCTGTTCTCTGAGAGAATTATGCCCATGGGTTATGGTTCCATTTATGAACTTCTAACTGACCTCACTTAATTTCTAGTAACACAAGAAATATTAAGGATGACTAGTTAAGGGCTATATTGTTTGAAAATTTATTACTGTACACACTTCTTAGAAGTGGTAGAGGAACTCTGAGCAATATTGTAGCTTCAAGGAGAGAAGTATGATTAAGATATATATATATATTTTTTTGTGGTACGTGGGCCTCTCACTGTTGTGGCCTCTCCCGTTGCGGAGCACAGGCTCCGGACGCGCAGGCTCAGCAGCCATGGCCCACGGGCCCAGCCGCTCCGCGGCATGTGGGATCTTCCCAGACCGGGGCACGAACCCGCGCTCTCCGCATCGGCAGGCGGACCCTCAACCACTGCGCCACCAGGGAAGCCCGATTAAGATATTTTTACTTTACTATGTTTAGAGCTGAAAAATGAATCCAAGAGTCACTATAAGGAAGATTTAAGAGTAGCAGTCAAGATGCATCTGCTTGGGGAACAGAGAAAAGCCCAAAAATATGAGAACAAAAGCTTATTCCCTTTTCTTTAGAAGTTGTATCTGAGTATAAAGGATGCATGGATATTTTCATTTTAAAAATTATTTTAACATTGCATAAAATTTAATTAATATTATTAGATTTTTATCTTTGAGAACAGAAATTTTGTCTATATAGTCTCAGAATCCAAAACTTACCTTGAGCCTGTAGTTAGAGCATTCCCAGGTGCTTGGAACAGATGAAGCTCATGTATTTTCAGACAGATCATTTTTAGTGATTTTGGAATCCAATTTGACTATCTTTGTTACTTGTATTTTACCTGAGTTCCTGACTTGGAAAAAGCACTGCAATGTATCAAGTACAGTTTGTCGTAGTCCTCTAACATTATATCAAGATAAATTTGCCTAAGAGTGTAATTAGGCCATACACACTGTGGCAGTTATATATAGATAAACCAGTTTTTAAAATGCAAATAAAAGACAAATATCATATGTGGATATCATATCACTTATATGTGGAATCTAAAAAAATGATACAATTGAACTTATTTACAAAACAGAAATAGACTCATAGAAAACAAACTTATGGTTACCAAAGGGGATAATGAGGTTGGGGTGGCAGACAGATAAATTAGGGGTTTGGGGTTAATATATACACTCTACTATATGTAAAATAGGACCTACTGTAGAGCACAGGAAACTATACTCAATATCTTGTAATAACCTATAAGGGAAGAGAACCTGAAACATTCTGCTGTATGCTCGAAACTAACATAACATTGTAAATTAACCGTACTTCAATAAAAAAATTGGTCAGGGTGGTAGTTTACTATTCCTTTAAAGATAAAGCAGTTGTATATCAATAACTTTTCCTTTCCACCTAAACTGATTATATTTGTGTCCATTACAACGTGTCATTAAAAAATAAAGCTTAAATTAATGTCACAATCATTAAAAAAAATACAATTGAATTTTGTTAGCAATTTTTTAAGTGCTTACCAAGAGGTTTGGTGATTGTCTTACTGCTGTTTTGGTACCTGGCCATGCTTAGACTTTCAGCAGGCCCCTTGGTTCAAAAAGCAGGAAAAATGCTGTTAAACATACTAAAATATAAAATGTTTTCCTTTCTTCTGCAGTCTCTCAACTTGTCATGCCATTCTTTATTTGCTACCTGTTGTCATTCTAAGTAAAGAAATATTAAATCAAATTATTAGTATGAATTTTATCATTTATATCTATATTGTACAATATCAGCTTTAAATGTCCATATAAGAGCATTTAACTTGTATGCAGACAATGCACGTTTAGTAGCTTGTGCATGTATGAGTATTTAATTCTTAGCAGAACAGTGAACCCACTGCACACCAGGGTGTGTGCATGGGAGAAAGCAAAAAAATTTGGTGGCAGCGAAAAATTTGAGTTGGGATAAGAAGGCAAATTAAAGCCAAAATGTAGTACAAAATTTACATCAAAGAATAATGCATTTAAAATCAGGACCCTGAAGTGGTGAGTGCTCTTTGCGCCTTTTGGTGCCCAGGGTGTATCCTGATGCAAACGAACTGCCCCTCACCTGCACCCTCATCCTGTCCTTCCCTTCTCCTGGAGTCTGTCAAGTCTGTGCTCCTTGTCTCTACTTCCTCACTCTCTAGACACCTGTCCTTTCTGGTTTGTGATAACAGTAGCCTAAACGTTTACCTAGCTTACAGTCTTTCCTCCTCTCAAATGCATGCTCCCGTCTCCTGGCCAGGTAATCCATTCAAACACTATTATAAAAGAATCGTGGGCTTCCTGCCTGCCTTTCCAGGGTCATCTCTCTCCACCTCTGTCTCACTCTTTAAGATCTAACGGCCCAAAATGATCTGTGGTTCACATAAAAACTCAACATTTATTTTTATTTCATACCTCTTGCCCTTATGACGTTTCCTCTTCCTGCAACACCATAAACCTCTTTCCATATCCCCAGGCCCTCCCTCCCCTCCCTGCCCCACTCCACTTCTTTGACTACCTAACTTTTGTTCTGCCCTCCTGTCCTCAGCTCCTGTACTGCCTCCATCTAGAAGCCTTCTGACCACAGGAACTCCCGTGGACATCTTCTCCAGTGTCCTGAATATGCACCACTCCTTTTGAATGTTATTTGTTTATCTCTCTCCCCTACTAGACTTGGGGGAGTTCCATGAGAGCAAGACAACATCTTATTCTCCTGAATATCCCCAGGGCCTGCTCAGTGCTGATGTATAGAACACTGCCCATTCAGACTTCTACCTCTGCTTTGTCACCAGTCACTGCAACATCTTCTCCCCAGTTCATTTGGAAACCTTTCCTACACTGACTGCCTAAAACCCCCCAAAAGGCATCTCTTCTAAAGGCCCTTCCTCCTGATATTGAATTTTTTTTTTTCTAGGAATCTTTGTGTTAGTTTTCTAGGGTTGCCATAACCAACTACCACAGACTGGGTGGCTTAAATAACAGAAATTTCTTTTCTCAGAGTTCTGGAGACTAGAAATCTGAGATAAATGTGTCAGCAGAGGTGGTTTCTTCTTAAACTTCTCTCCTTGGCTTATAGACGGCCATCTTCTCCTTGTGTCTTCACATGATCTTCCTTATGTGTGTATCTGTGTATAAATTTTCTCTTCTTATAAGGACCCAAGTTATTTGAATTGGGGCCCACACTGATGATCTCATTTTAACTTAATCACCTCTTTAAAGACCCTACATCCAAATACAGTCATATTCTGAGGTGCTGGGAGTTAGGACTTCAAAGTATGATTTTGCAATCAACTTATAACTTGCACTTACCCACTGATACCTTTCCCTAAATTTGGTGCTGGTCTCCAAGCAGCCCCCATCTCCTGAGAGGCAAGTTACAGCATCCCCAGCTCCTTCCCTCACTCCTGTAAAGCTCCATGTGATTATTTTAGATTTGGACCTCTCAGAGCCCATACTTTGGGATCATTTTGCACATGAAGTTGACCTCCAGTGATACATAGGAACTGTGGAGAACTATTTCTTCTCCTATGAGATGTTTTCTCATGTTTGAATAAATGATGACTTTGCATTTTCATTTTCCTTCCTATTTTTTCTGAACTAGAGAATTTAGGGTTCGTATCATACAAGTGAATGGACTGTTGTATGGTGTAACTACCACATCTTGATTTTGAAGTATCAAAAAGATGTACAATTTTTATGTATTGTTGATTTGAATGTTTTCAAATACATTGCCTTATTGGATCTTCTAAAAAATAGCAAATTATATACTATACTTTTTATTGCTAAAGAAATATGGAACCCCAAAGAGGTCATATATCAAGTGAGTATCAAAGCTGTTCTCAAATCTAAGACTTTGGAATCAGGGGGCCAGGGCACTTTCTACTTTATCATTATTGTCTTGTTTATAAGGTCCTTCGAGCCAGACATATACTTTTTTTTTTTAACATCCTTATTGAAGTATAATTGCTTTACAATGGTGTGTTAGTTTCTGCTTTATAACAAAGTGAATCAGCTATACATATACATAGATCCCCATATCTCCTTCCTCTTGCGTCTCCCTCCCACCCTCCCTATCCCACCCCTCTAGGTGGTCACAAAGCACCAAACTGATCTCCCTGTGCTATGCGGCTGCTTCCCACTAGCTATCTATTTTACATTTGGTAGTGTATATACAGACATATATTTTTAAGATAAGCATTTTAACCTCTGTGGCCCTTAGTGTCTTCATCTATAAATATGAGGTTAACTGTGGCATCTTCCTCATAAGTTTGCTGTGTAGAAAAATGTGTGTGTGTATATACATGCATACATACATGATACATGTATGATATATGGTAGCTGTGTAAACTAGTCCAATCCTTTTGAGAAGCAGTACAGGTAGAAAATAGCAAGAGCCATAAAAATGTCCATATCTTGGGCACAGGAACTCTATTACTGGAAAAATATTCTAAAGAAATGATTCAAAAGACCAAAAAAAGTATATTTTCATAGGTATTAATTACAGGGAAAAGTAGTTTGATAGTTCCTCAAAATGTGAAATATAGAGGTGTCTTATGATCTGTCATTTCCACTCCGAGGTATATAACCAAGAGAAATGAAAATGTGTGCATGAATGTTCGTAAATGCCTTATTCATAATAGCCCCAAAGTAGAAACAACTCATATGAATAAACAGATGCATAAAATGTGGTATATCCATTCAATGGAGTTTTTTTGGCAGTGAAAAATGATGAAGTGATGATACATGCTACAACGTGGATAATCTTTGAAAACATTACATTATATGAAAGTCACAGAAGACAACATATAGTGTGATTTCATTTTTATAAAATGTCCATAATAGGCAAAAATATAGATAGAAAGTTGACTAGTGGTTGCCTAGGGCTTGAGGAGGAGTCAGGAGGGATGGTGAAGAACTCCTATTAGGTAAAGTGTTTCTTCTGGCAGGGGACACAAATACTCTAAAATTACATTCTGGTGATGGCTGCACAACACTGTGAGTGTATTACAAAACATTGAATTGTGCACTTAAAATGTGTGGAGTGGTTGGTATGTGAATTGTATCAATAGAACTGTTTTAAAAACTTCAAAAAAAATTAAGGAGAAAAATGGAAATAACCGAAATATGTATCAAGATAGCAAATACATTATACTCCATCCTGTTGATGGAACATGATGAGGTCACTAAATATTGTAAACCCAAAGACTATGTAAAAACACAGAAAATATGTAACGTGATGTTATATGGAAAATGTATTAAGAGTGATGCGAAATGGCATTGTAGCTAAATATACATGCATTTGGATAAAGGCTGGCTGGAAACTCAGAGACAGGAGAGTATGGTGAAGGAGATGTGCCGCTTTCTTTCAAAAGTCCCATTAATGGTGTTGAGTGTTTCGAACGCACTTGTTTTAATGTTTCTTGTAATGGCAGCCTTGTGGTAGGTACAGGTGGTACTGAGGATGCATAAAACATAGGAAAGGAAGGAAAAAGCACAAGGGACATTTTAAAAATTAACATGTAAAAATCTAAGAAATAGAAATTTAAATGCAAAAATTCAGCGGAGCATTTATGGGAAATGGGTATTGAGGGAGGTGCTGGAAAATGTATAAGCAGGTCAGGCTCTAACAAGATTCTGCCCAGAAACTTAAAAACCGAAATGCTTGCGAGGCTCTTCTCCCCCTGTGAGCCCCTCTCTGCTCACAAGTTTTGAAGGGAGGGGATTTTCATATATCAGAGCTGATGTAGGTCTGTGATAATAACCCAAAGGAAGTAGGAACACTTAGCAGTGTGCACAGTTTACTTAAGTTCACCAAAATTGTACTGGAATGTGGAAAAAGGAAGGAAGTCTGGTCAAGCCTGAGTGAGTCAACATTTAATGGCCCTCCACCCAGCTCTCCTCCCTTCCCAAGGCCACCTCACCTCTGCGTCTGTGTGCTTGACCCTTGCTAAGAAGGAACTCCAGCTGGTGTGGTGGGACGAACCCAAATTCCTGTTGATTGGCCTCAACCATTAGGTTGGGGGGCCAGAGAGAAGAGGAGTCAGAGCAATGGGGTCTGGCCCTTCTTCTCTATATACCTATAGCACGTCCCTTTTCAGGAACTTTCTCCTTCCTTCGTTCCCAGTGAGTGTTTGAAATATCACAATTCTCTCAATGTCCTAGGTCCCAGAAACGGCTCAGGTTTCTGTGAGGGGCAACTAAACTGCGGTGTTAGCAGTTCTTTGAAAGCACTCTACAGATGGAAGGTGCAGTTGTTTTTATTCCAGATAAAGAATGGGTGACAAGTTGAGGCTGGATAGACGAATGGCAGTCTTTAAAGTAGAATCTGCTTCCATCTCAAAACAGATTACATTGTTCCTAGCCCTGAGGTGGGGGGAGAAGGGACAGGCAGTTGATGGATATCCACTTCCATGTTTTCTGTAGGGTGTAAGACCGAGATTTCTGAGGGAAGACACGTTCTTTCCTTCGGAGTTATTAGGGTCGTTTGAGCTGGCCAGGGATGCACGCTTAGGCAGATGCCACCTGGACTGACCCCACTGCTCAGCCAGCTAGCTGAGTTGCCAGATGATCCTGGCATCCTTCCTCATCAAAATCCTAGATTATTTCTGTCCTTTGGCGCCAGGAATTGCCCTTATACTTCAGACTCCAGGGTAAACACTGAAGGTTGTAATTACAGTTCAGAGCCTTAACCACTTCTTTGGTCTCCTTTTAGGAATCCAGTCTCAGAAAAGTAACCCCAGGTACCTGTCATGTGGAGAGCTCTGAGTGGTTCTGTAGCTTCTCAGGAATGCTCTGAAGTTATGATGGAAAGAAGATAAAGGGTCAATTTTGCCCTTATTTTGCAGAGAGCTAGAGAGGATGGCCGACTTGCCTGAGGCTTCAACAACTTTTCTCTAATTCTCTCTCATTCCACTTTGTCCAAGTCCATCCTCAGTGCCCTGTCCCCATATTTAGCAAGTGGTGAGTTAGATGGGGGCAACTCTTAACACTAGCTGCTCAACCATCCAAACAACAGCAACAGCAAACCCTGTGTGGAAAGCCTGAAATGAGGAAAGTAGATAGGGGAAGGGAAATAATATTTAGTAATAACTATATACCCCTGACTACTCTGTATTTTGCATGTGAACCCATTATTTCAGAAAGACCCTTTTATATATGGCGCAGAATCATCACGTATTTTCCCACCACATAAATAATTTCTAGGTAAGAAGTCTATGCTTTGTGACTCTTGGGTTGTTTTTATCTTAAGTATACCCAGTGCAATCGTATCAAGGGACTCTTTGGTCTAAAGAAAATCAAGCTCCACAACAACCTAAGAAAACTAGTTACATGTTGCCATAGCAACCGGACCAGCGTCAGGGGGAAGGGCAGAGTTTTTCAGATTCATCTTCTGCATCTGCAGATTGACTTCCTTGAAACTGAATCATGTGGCCTGATCATCAACACTGAACCTGTTATTTTCATTAAAAAAAAAAAAAGTTGCAGTCTCAGTTGATGTATTTTGGCCTTTTCCCTGGTGCCATTCAATGTCTTTTTATCTCTGAAAGGTGGGATTGGGTAACTGGATCCTTTGGAACTTTCATTCATGCATGCATTAATATGGTTGGGACCTAGGCCAGTGGGTTTGGTAGTAATTAAACTTTGATGGCTGGAACATGACCTGTGAAATGAGTTGCTAGTCTCAGTTTAACTCCTAATGGACAGAAATCCATATCCCTCGGAATCCAACCATAACCCCTGTTTCCAGACCACGGGAAGAAGTCAGAGGTTTGAATGGCTTCTCCTGGGGGTAGACTGCAGGGCCTCTTCCTCAGGAATTATGCTTTGCATTTCCAGGCCACAGATAGCTCCACAGTTAGTCTCAAACTACCCTGCGAGATATGTGTAAATAACACAAACCACATTTACAGGCAGGGCCACCCTGGTCGAAAGTACAAGTAATTTGCCCAGAGTAAGATAATTAGTAACAGCAGGGGTAGAGATTCCAGAGGGTCATACTCCATTCCTTTGTTAAGACCACTGAAAAATCTTCCTTTCACTCAAGAAACATGGCCAATTAATGGACAGCGGGAGGTGGGGATGGGTCAATGCTTGCTGATTCGTTTTTAAAGGTCATTTTCATTTTATGGGGTTGTTGGTACCTATAGTTAAGTTTTTTTTTTTCAGTAACAAGTCTCTTGATGTTTCCTTTAATGACACTGAAAAATGTGTGTAGTGAGAATCAAAGCTGGGGGCTGGAGAGAGCTGGATCTGCTGGGATGTTTCTACATATAGAAAAGATTCAGCTGACAAAAGGGAAGAGTGCTCTAATGGAAAGCACCTACATCTATGTCTTAGTCCCTTCAGGCTGCTATAACAAAATACCACAGACTGGGGCGCTTATAAACAGCAGATATTTATTTCTCACAGTTCTGGAAGCTGGAAGTCTGAGATCAGGGTGTCAGCATGGTTGAGTGAGGGACCTCTTCCAGGTCGCAGACTTCTACTTGTATCCTCACATGGGAAGGGAGCCAGCAAGCACCCTGGGACCTCTTTTACAAGGACATTAATCCCATTCGTTTCCCAAATCACTTCCCAAAGGCACCGCCTCCTAATACCATCACTTTGGGGCTTAGGATTTTAACATATAAATTTTGGAGGGACACATTCAGACCAGAGCAATGCATGAGACCTGTGTTCGATTGTGAAGGATACAAAGATAGCTAAGACATGAGTTCTGTCTTCAGTAGCTCACCTTCCCAGCAGATAGTGACAAGTACTCTAATAATAGTACAGTAAGTCCCCTGAATAAGAACAAGTTTAGTTCCGAGAGCACGTTCATAAGTCCAATTTGTTCCTAAGTCCAACAAAGTTAGCCTAGGTACCCAACTAACATAATCGACTGTATACCGCTGCTTTTACACTTGCTTCCAGACATCCTGGGTTTGAAATAAAGATACTGTACTACTGTACTCTATACAATACTGTACAGTAAAGTACACAAAAGCACACACGTGACAATGTATGCCAGACACGTGAACTAACTTACATGATTGAACATGTGAACATATGTTCGCATTTTTGAAAGTTCACAACATGAAGGCTCATATGTAGGGGACTTGCTGTATGTGCATCCTGTGTTAGGGAGAAACGTACTCTGACTCTCGCCAGAGTGGAGGAATATAGAGAAATGTTTCTTAGGGAATCTGAGCTGGGCTTTTTAGGACAGGTAGGAAGTCATAGACAGATAGTGAGGAAAGGGTCTTTTAGGAACTAGGAACAGTATAAACAAAGGCATAGATTGGAGTCTATTTAAGAAAAACACATTGGCCAAATGTGGCTTGAGGTTTAGGTTAAACTGTAAGACAGAGTTGGAACTAAAGCAAAAAAGTGAAAAAGAGCCACATTTTGGAGTGTTCTGAAAAGCAGGTAGAGAACTTTGGACAGTATCCCATATAGAATCTGATATTTCAAAACCAGAAGTTTAATTGTGGTCAGTGTTTTTATGCAATGAGATAAGATATTAATAAAGTTATTTTTTAAAAAAAAGATTCATATAGTCTAATCTATGTTCTAGAAAGATGCCTTAACAGATTAGGCTGAAAATATTCTGCACTTTTGTCAACATTCCTTCAAAATGTCATAAAAGGTTTTGTAATATAACCCTGTAAAAGGTTAAATGAGTTTGCACAGACTGCAAACTGAAGATGCCTGTGCAAAAATGCTGACTCAGGTATTTCAAGTGACAACCATTACAGTTAAGTGCTTGAGGCACTATTGTGGGAAGCAGGGAAATGGCTTCATGCAGCAGAAAGGCCAGCCAAGTCCCTGAAATCTCTCTCTCTGTTTCCTTTCTCATAGGAACAGCAATGGAAACCTTCAATGTACAGCAGCATTACTCCAATCTGCTTTACAAGCCCTCCAATTGAGAAGCCAATTGGCAAAGTAAGAATGAATTCATCTCTTGTTGAACAGTATGATTTGAGCCTGTTGGCTGTTCTTTCTTTTTGTTTTGAGCTATCTGGGTGACATAATCAAATTGATCTCATAAAAGTGGCTGATAAAAATCCAAATTTTGACCTATTTGGTTTGCCCTAGTTGCATTTGTCCTAGGCAAAATGTTGAGCTGAGTGACACTGAGCTGAGATTCCCTGGCCTCAGCTTCTGCCCCCACTTGCATTTTGATGATGCCCTCCCCAACTCCCTTCAGTGCCCTGCTTTCTCAGCTCTTTGACCACCTTCCCCGCCTATCAGAACTTATTAGAAAGAAAGAGGTGGCTTTTAGTCATTTACATAATAGGAGAGGGAAAAAACCTTTTTCCTCTTCTCTTCTAGGCTTAGCACCTGGGGTGATGAAAATTAAACTAAAAAAAAAAAATGGGTAAACAGGAGGAAAGATTTATTATTATGAATAAAGAGGCCTTCATAGAAAAGAAGTAAAGGCCCAAGGAAGCAATTGTATTTGGGGCGTATATACCATTTTAACAAAGAGTGATTAACTGTGGAGAAGTGACAAGAGAAAGGAAAAGGGGTTTGGGCTTCTCTGGGCCATAAATTATGAGATGGTAAATATGTGGGGACAATTAATGGAAGATTGTGTTATTTCGTAAGGTTTGTTATGCAAACTCACGTTGGTACCTTTTCTATTGATAAGAATCATCTCCAGTGATTAAAAGTCATCTTCTTCCTGGTATGGGAAAGAAAGACACCTTTACAAATTTATGTTACCTTTACAAAGGGAAATTTATGTTCTACTTTTAGACAGAAAGGGAGAGGGCAGAGAGCTTTTCCTACATCTGCTATTTCTCAATTGCCTTTGGCTCAAGATAATCCTTATGCCAAAGTGGCATATTTTGGGGTGCAAACTCTGATCCGCTTCAACATCTTAGTGTGAAATCCAACCACCATACTACCTCTTTCAAACATATTTGTTATTTAAATTATGTTGTGGAATGAAAGACTTTGCCTCTAGAAGAGAAATTACAGGTATTTGGCTGAACTGCAACTGTTCTGAACCTGAAATCACACCCATCAGTCCCACTAGGGAGTGTGGAGCTGGATGGTTAAGAGTGTGGGCTTAATGGCGTCTGGCTGCCTGGGTTCAAATCCCGGCTGCACCGTTCACTGGCTCTGTGGCTGAGCAAATCACCTGTAAAGAGGGCTTCCTAATAATAATACTGCCTCAAGGGACTGTCATCAGAATTAAACAGTTTAGGGCTTCCCTGGTGGCTCAGTGGTTAAGAATCCGCCTGCCAATGCAGGGGACATGGGTTTGAGCCCTGGTCTAGGAAGATCCCACATGCCGTGGAGCAACTAAGCCCATGTGCCACAACTACTGAGCCTGCTCTCTAGAGCCCATGTGCCACAACTACTGAAGCCCATGCACCTAGAGCCCATGCTCCACAACAAGAGAAGCCACCGCAATGAGAAGCCTGTGCACAGCAATGAAGAGTAGCCCCTGCTCACCGCAACTAGAGAAAGCCCGCACGCAGCAACAAAGACCCAACTCAGCCAAAAATAAATAAATAAATTTATTTTTTTAAAAAATAATGGAACAAGTTAATGTAAATTCACAAGAGCAAGGATTTTTTTAACCCATTTTGTTCACTGTGTATCCAAATACTCAATGAATTATGCAAATGAGTTGAATGAATGAATAAACGAAATGCTATACACATGGTAAACTTAGAGGAAACACGTGCTCAATTTGCTTATCCCAAGAAATGGGAGCTGGGCCGTGTTATATGTCAGTGTTACCGAGTCCAAGCTCGCTCTGCTCGCCACACGACAGGCCAATAAATCGGGAGACAAGGTGTTGAGTCAAGGAATGCGACTTTATTTGGAAAGCCGGCAGACCGAGAAGATGGCGGACTAATGTCTCCAAAAAAACATCTTATCAGGGTTTGGATGCCAGTTTCTTTTATAGAGCAGAGAGGGAGGAGGAAATGAGGAAGTAAAGTAAAAAAAGGCTTAAGTTTTGCAAATATCACCTGGAATGGCCAGCCCCGGGGAGGGGGTGTGTTAATTTCTTCTTTCTTGCAGCCGTCCACAGGTGGACAGGGTCCGGATGCTTCCCTGAACAAAGGCACTTTGGTTTAACATTCAGGCAGAGGGGCAGGGTTCCCCGAGGCAGGCCATTACGTATAGACAGTATCTTTTCAGTGAACAAAAGCAGTGGAAAGCAAAGGTTAAAGTAAAAGAAACATATCCAACATGTAGTCAGATTTGGCTCTTCCCTGTTACATCAGGAAGGGAGGCAAAACTGTGGTGAGTATGTCAAGGACACTTTCCAGGCACACCTTAACTGAAGGGCCAGTCTACCTGGGATAGCAGCCACCTTCCTATCCTTTGCTACATTGGTGCATCTCTGGACCACACACACTCCGACGACTAGGATTAAACATAGTCACTGTCCAGACAAGTCAAAAACAAACAAGAGTTCTTTCAATAGGGCTTTTCTCTCCAGTTTAAATATATGTGGGCAGAACTGAAGCTTTTGTAGTTTTTAAAAGGAAATGAATCTATTTTCCCAGCAATTCCTGGTAATTTTGCCTTGGCGGCAAGTCCTGCCAAGACAGCTTTCTTCAGAGTGCAAACTCCCAGTCGAACAGGAAGTCTCCTTCCCGCTGTCAGCCCGCTGAGGTTTTGCAGGCATAGCAGGGGAGCAACCCAAGCTTCTAGGGACTGACTTTCCGTACTTCGGGTTCAGTAAGGTCTGCACTTCCCCTCTGCTGACTTCAGTTCCAAGTAAGAGGAGTATCCTTTGACCCAAAGATTAAAACAACAAACAAACAAAACACTCCCTGAACATTACAAAATGTGTTGGCAACAGCTCCATTTCACTGCCTTCCCCTGGCCTCGGTCCCCTTCAGCCCCGCCTCCTTTGACTTTATATAGGTTCTAAACAGAACACCACTCCTTGGGGATGGAAAGAAGCTGTTTCAAAGACTGAGGTCAGAA
Source organism: Mesoplodon mirus (assembly GCF_964341445.2). NCBI lineage: Eukaryota > Metazoa > Chordata > Mammalia > Artiodactyla > Ziphiidae > Mesoplodon > Mesoplodon mirus. The sequence continues at coordinate 41,470,460 of NC_138977.1, forward strand.
GTCCATGAACTCTGGAGGGATCTTTTCTGACTAAGTTTCCCTTCAATCCAATAGATAGTCCTGAGTTTACTGGATGTTTTCCTAGACCTGATTAGAAACACTAACAGCAGTATAGAAACGGTAGAGGGTAACTTTGGGAAATGCCTGTCAGAGAGCAGAAGGAAATCAAGTGCAGTATGACCATTCTTGGTTCAATGATATTTCGCTGTGTGTTCCTCAGGTCTCCCTCCCCCCCAGGACGGAGTGAGCAGGTAGGTGTCTTTCTGCACAGTGACACTAGGACTGTCCTGGGGTGAGTGGGGCTTCTCCCAAAGGATCCTCTTGCCCTCTTTTCTCCCCATAGCTCTGGCTTCTGGGCTTAACACACGTTCTGTAAAATACTCTAATGAATTCGTTTTGCAATCAGCTCTGTGATCCATCCACCTGAAGGGGAAAATGATGCCAAATATGTAAGAAAGTCAAGCTTTAATTATAGGGGTCAATGGAAGGCCGCATTGGGGGTGGATAATTAAAACCTATGGTTAATCTGCCCAGAATCCAAACTCTCTTCCTCACTCCCAAGGAACTTTCTGTTGGGTAAAAAGCTGCAAGGTAGACCCAGAGGCAATTTCTACCACCCAAATTAGGGTGCCCCAAGCTGAACCAAGGACCAGTGTTTCCTTCCTATGGGTGGTGGAGGGGAAGAAAGGTGTTGAGAAAACACCAGTTGGAAAACAGAGGATTCCAATGTAAGCTCATAATAGAAAAAAAGAATATTTCGGAGCCAACTCCAATCTTACCATTAAATGATACCTCTTTTCATTAGTGGTTATGATTAGAGGGTAGGAATAAAGGAGGGAAACTTCCTTCTTTCCAGGGGGGAAGCCCTGGAAGTCACTCTGGGCAGCAAGCAAGACTGGGATGTGTGATTATCCACTCTCAGACATAGAAGAGTTTCCTGTTTTATTTTACATAATTGGAATCAGTGCCTTTTGAATGGAGCATACAAATTTATGTAAATAAGAATGCAAATGATAAAAATATGTGTCTTGGGATTTCCTGGGGATGACCTGGCAGCGTTTTCTTTCTTGACTTTGCAGCAGCTAAATATTGTTGTGAAAACTCAGGATGAACTTATTTCCCCAAATGCCACAATGTTATAAGTAGAGGACTTTCTTTGTAAGTTGTAAGAGATACTCTGGAGAATGAATTAAGACAGACTACTTTAATGTATTTGACAGTAAACATGTTCCCCCCAAGAGGCTGCACAGGCTAACAGTAAATGCAAAAGGGATTGGAGAATTTCAATAAATTAATGGCAGATTCAAAGTGGACTACTGAAAGGGAATTAGAGAATAATGATGGAAACAAAAGCAGGGATTTAGGGAGATGGGTAACATTGGAAGATGACATAAAATTCAACTTCCAGGCTCTCCCACAAAATTCTCACTGGTGCTACTGACAAGACAGGAGAGTGGGCTGAGAGAAGTATTAGTTCAACTCAGCAAAGTATTGCGCAGCTCATGCCAAGTCAAAACGACCCAATAAAGTGCCTTGACCTCTGAAAGCTGCATAGAATACACAAGCAGAGGGAGCTGTTTTGGATTAAGAGCTGCCCATGACCATGGCTGTGCCAACCTACCTTTCTCAGTAGAATTTATGTGACAGGTAAACTTGTCCTCAGTCTAAAGAAATGTAACTTTAATGCATTATTTGATTTTACCAGGAGGAAATGGAGGTAGATAAACAGCTTTGCAGGATAGCAGTGTTATTACATGGAAGGGTGGCTAAGAAAGTTATCGAGGCTCCCTGGGCCTTCTGTATTTCTGGGTGAGTGAAGGGGAAACTGGAGGAGCTAGATGGAAGTAACTGGATAAACAACAGATAAAAAGAAAGGAACTGGTGAACTCAGAATCAACAAAATATAGAGCTGCTTTATTTCAAAATTGGGAGGCATCTATGGGAAGAAAACAGACAGAGGTGTCCCTTTTTGCAGATTGATCTTTAGCTTCTTTTACCACTGGAGAATTTTTCTTACCAAAGGAAAATTTAGCTTAGCCAACAAGGGCCATTTTAAGAATAGTCTTCTAAGACATGGCCCATTGAAAATCACTGAGCGTTACCTCATTATATCATGGTTGGGTCTAAATAGACAGCACCAATTCTATGAGAAGTAGCTTGGGACTTAATATTTAGGGCTCTAAGTGACCCAGGAAGATGGAGAAGCCAACCCACAAGCTACTTTGTGGCCTATTGTTGCTTCCAAAAACAATACCAGAAGTCAGGAATAGAATAATCAAAAGATAATAATAATTTTGAGCACAGGAATCCACTATAATTGCTACAGTTGTAGATAAACATAATTTTTTGAGGGTGAGTGCCCCTGATTTTACTGGATCTCTTTCTTTATACATTTAGCTTCTGGTCACTGAGGCAAAATACCTTAAGCCAAATATTCTTCTTCTAGGCCTTCTTGTGACAAAGTGAAAGAAACTTTCAAGTTAAGGGGTCAATTTTCTTCTTCCTCTAAGAGAATGGAGGATTTAGTTGGGCATACATCCACCCAGCTAAAGAGCACATTTTTCAGCCTCCCTTGCAGCTAGATGTGGCCATATGATGAGAATGTGGCCAGTGGGATATGAATGGAGGTGATGTATACAATTTCTCAGTCATACCCTTCATAAGAAAGGCAGACCCCACTTGCTGGCTGGAATACAAATATGGTAGCAGAAGCTGAAATAGCCACCTTAGACCAAGAGAGGATGGCAGAGAAAAAACATAGAACCATTGCCTGCTTGTTTTCAGACTGCTATTGCCTGAGACCGAAATCAACTTCCACCTTGTCTACACCGCTACTAGTTTGGCCATTGGTACGGTAGCTGCAGTGATATCCTAGCACACAATTAAAGCAGGGGAGAACGTGGGCTGCATGCCCTATGAGAAGTCACTTAGGATCCAGTGAAAGTAGAAGGCAGAGCCTGGTACAGTAAATATCAGTTAAAGGGATGAAAATTCTGAGTTGCTGACACCTGTCTTCCAAAACGAGCCTGGATGAGGAAGAAGAGTTAAGGACGCTAACTTCTGGTCCTGGGGATAAGGTGATGAATGGAACTCTGCTCAGTAGAGAACCCCATCTTTGAGCTCTAACATAGTAAACATAGATATCTATCATATCCTGAATTTTGGAGAAGCTCTCCTTAGAACTGAGGCAAACAAATTCCTACTGAAAATACTCAAATTCAAGCGCTGTAGTGGAACCCGTCATCTGGTCAAATAACATTTCTATTGATACTTATTGTATGTAGGAGCTGTCATTAGTTTGGAAATACGTATAAATATCTTCATGTATTTGGCATAATATTCTATTCTTTCATCATCTGGAGCAGGTATGGATTCCCAGGGGCTCTAGGGAATCATCTTGGGTTTCAGCTTTTGCTGTAACTCAGTTACATAGGATATTATGGGAAAAGTGAATTGTTACCTCATACCTCATTCTAGATCAACTCTCCTTTTATTAACATAAAATAACACATTATTTTGGCTTAGTAAATTAACCCTCTAAAACATCAACATCATCAGGACTCTTACTGCTACCCCACGTTAGAGTCCATATCATTTTTCCCCATCATCTCTTCCCCCAAAATCCCTGACACATGACATTCACACAGTAGGCAGATAGTGTTTGTCCACTGATGGTTACGTGAACATGGAATTTTAGTTTGTTATTCAGCTATCTTCATCTTCTTATCGTTGTTCACAATGGTTGTTGAATAGTACTCTACGTGAGTGGGCTACTATAACTACAAAAGATAAGAAAAAATTTTAATCAATACCATTAACACTGTCCTATAAGTATCAAGTAACTAGAGGTGAAAATATATTTCCCCCAAATTTAGATTCCTGGATTCTCACTACCATTCCACCAAAACCTAGGCTGAAATTTACTACATTAGGTCCATTGGTAAGAGTTCAACTGGGTAAGAAATTCAGCCTGACACACAAGGACAAGAAGTCTTTCCATCCTAACATTCCCAACAGGCAAGATGACTCTATACACAGACTTTGTAAGCTCCAAAGAGTTGGAATAAGGTTGAACAAATATGATTAAACCAATGTCTGTTCAATTTATGTCCTTCTGTAAGCACAGAAACATATTCAATTCCAGATCCCAAAGCCTACAGGAAATAAGTGAAACAATATCTATAGAATATATTTTATTAGGCTTATAAAATTCATTAATTCAGAAACAGGTAGATGCTTATACACTATAGAAATGGGAAATAGCAAACTTAAAAATCATTCTTGTTCTCTGATCTTGCTGTACAGCTTATTTCTAAAGGCTAAAATGTATGATACAATATGCATGACCCAACTGCAAAGTACTTGATGTTTAAATTTAAATGTGAGATAAATGTTTTGTTAACAGCACATACACACACGTAATCACCAGACCCTTACTATTGAGGACCGCGCCATTATCAAAGGTTTCAGAGTCACATTTGTATTATATAGAATGATTGTTTATTCTTTCCTTGTCTCAATGTGCTGACACCTTCCCATTAACGCTGCCTTGATTTCTCTCTCAGAACCTGGTTGCAAGATACCATGTGGAACTTCTGATGGAAAAATGCTACGTAAAAATACTGCCTGTTCTGTTATTGACCAAAAAAGAAACTTTAATTTGTCCCACCTGAAAACAGGGAAAAAAGATGACCTGGGATTGGCATAGTTTGCGTGTACTCTATTCACATAGATCAGAAAAACATGATATCACTATATTCTGAGACATAGCACTACAGAATTATCAGCAGAATTAATGCAGAATTTATGTAGATTTGCTACCTTCTCAGTACTCAGGGTACCCTTGGGAAAGCCAAAGGAAGTTCCTCTTGGAAATACTGTATTCTAAGCATTCTATGCCAGCTGATTATTTCCAGTAAGAAATAAACAGACATTGAACGTCTTCCAAGTGTGAGGCCGTGTGCTATAAACAGTAATTCAGGGCAATTTGGTATAAACAATAACAGCAATAATCATTATTATAATAGCTTCCATTGTTTGAGAACTCTGTGCCAAACACTACCCTGAGTTCTTAATATCCAGTTTCTCATTAAATTGTTTTACAAATGAAGCCTGGAAAGGGTAAAGAATGTATTCAAGGTCACAGACTGGCAAACCGTACAGTTGGCATCCAAAACCGGGCATGCTTGACTTAAGAACCTATGCCTTAACCACCTGCTGGAGAGATTTTTTAAAAAATTTATTTGGACAATCTCTTTTTTATTCCTAGTTGAAATATAATCAAAGTTTCCTGAGAGGATGCAGAAGGATGCCAAAAAAAGTATGACCCGGCTTATATTATGGGTCATTCTGGCTACAGTTAACCAACCTTAGATTTTCATTTTCCAAAAGGCCCATTATAAATAGCAACCCTGCACAAGAGGGAAATAATGTGTGAGCATGCAGCGTTAGGCTGCCCCTGTAAAGGCAGTTGCTTTACAAAGGACTTTAAAGGGGGTATGAACTGCAAAGATAACACCATGATGTTACTCAGATCAAAATAGTATTCCTCAGAAACCATTCCATATATTTGGGTGTCCCAGTTTATCTCCTCTGGAAGAAGGAGGCTTGGTACTCACCTAATCCATGAGGCAATGCATTTAATTTTAAGAACTTTAACACTCTCAATGAAAAGGGTCAAAGTGGTATTATTAAAGTTCAGTGTAACAAAAGAATCACCATAGAGACAAGGGTAGAGCTGAAATCTCCACTTGCCACTAATGCCTTTTTCAGGTAGGCAGTTTGGATGCCTGGTAAAATAAAGGCATCTGTTCTCTTTGGTGAACAGAGAGCAGATTGCATAAAAGTTTATGGTCTGAAGAGTAGGGAGGTAATTAGTGGTGCGATGAACTCTCCAATTGTATCTATGTTTTTAAAGGTCATTTCCTGGGTTTTATGAGAGATGGGGAATTACATTTGGGCCCCCATAGAACTTTGCTTTTACTGCTATGAACGCTTTTTTCAGCTTACCTTACTTTAGGGTTGGCTGATTGTGTGTCTGCCTTTTTGCAGGGGCTTGTATTCTCCTTGAGAGGGGGCAGAATTGTGCCTTATTCATTATTTATGTCCCCAAAGCACCAAGCATAATTCTTTCCATATCTTAGCTGGTTATTGAGGAGGGGGAAGTGGTAGAAAAAGAAAGGGAAAGAAATTCTCATTTTGTTTATCTGAGATCGCTGTTTTCAAATTACCTGGGTTCAGGCTGCTTTTCATTAAATGCCTTCTGAAACCTCTCTAACAAACAGCTTAGTGAAAAAATTCAACTTTACCTTAAAAGACATTTACCTACAGAATAACTCTTAAAAGCCTCTGTTCATTTGCAAAAGGCAGAAACTGCAATTTTTACACTAAGGACTTTCAAAGAGAATCAGCGATAAGAGACATGTTGAGATTAAAACAAAATAGAAAAAGAGAGAGAGTGAGAGAGAGAAAATGTTCTCATGCTTTGTGGCATGGAAGTTGTTTCCTTCCTTCATTGCACCAGTGAAAGTGATCTTGCCAAGGTCAATAGGAAAATCCTAACTGCTAATACCCAGAGTACACTTCAATTCTTCTCGAACTTGACTCAGTTGACCTCTTCTCGAAAGTTGTTCCTCTCTTGAGGGATTTTATGAGAGCTGACTGTTCTAATTCTCATCTGACCTTCTCAGTCTCTTTGCTATTTCATTTGCCCTCAATAATACCTCCAGTTCTGTGTTCCCCAGTGTTCCATTCCTGGTGCACTTAAAAAAAAAAAAATCAACTCTCTCTCCTTGAGCAATATTCTTTATTTTCTTGTTTCATTTGCTCAACACGATTGAAACTAAACTAGTCAGCGCCTCTTTCTGGTCTTCTGATTCCCCTGCTCTACAGATGTTCTGTTCCTCTCTCAGTGAATGTTCCTACCTTCTACCCAGCAATTCAAGCCAGGTTCTTGGATATCATCCGTAATTCTTCCCCCCTACCTCATCCTTTCAGTCAGCCATCCAACTGGGATGGTTCTAAATCCTTAATATCTCACCCTCTCCTTCCCCATTGTGATTGCTGTAATTAAGGCTTTCCTCATCTCTCATCTGGTTCCTAAGGAACCCTCTAACTGGTTTCTCTACCTTCACTTTCATCCTCTTCTTTCAGTACCTCATCAATATCACTACAGAGTTAACCTTTCAAATTGCAAATATGATCAAGTTACTTACTTGACTAAAAGGTGGAATGGCTTTCCACTGACTACTGAGCCAGTCTGCATCTCTCTGAATGGTCGAGGGAGGCATGTGTGAAATATTCCCCCACCTCTCGCCTCAGCTCCCATTACTCATTTCCCCCAAATCCTACACGACACTCTATTTCACGACTCTGCCATTGTGCATGCTGTTCCTTTTACTTGGTCCTGCCTAATCCCCTCCTGTTTTCTAAAATCTGCCTTACAGTTTACTTCTACTTCTCTTTTGTCCCTCCTACAACCTCTATTCTGAGTTAAACTGTGCTTTATATGTTTCCTATTACAGCACTGCTCTCACTTTGTTGAAACTGCTTGTATCTCTGCCTCCTCTTGGTAATGGAGCATGTTTCTTATCTTGTATTCTTCCGGGTGTGGCACAGTGCATGCACACGCCAGGACTGCATGACCCAGAAATCTTGTTGGTGCCTACGAATACCTTGTCCATTTCACCGCAAACCCAGAATTCAGAGCTCATTCAAACCCACAATTTAGAACTCTTCTCCCCACTTACACATTTTAAGATTTTCTTGGCTAGTGTACCTGACTCTAAACTTTCATTAATGAGGAAAGTAAACACTACTCACGGATGATTAATGCCAATTACTATGCTGAAGCTCATCATAAAAAAGGGGAGATTTTTATCACTTGGAAACCATGAAGACAGCACCCTGGCCTATGTGAATTCCTTCCTCTTAACTGGTAGCAGTGAGATAACTGAGGAGATAGACATATTACCTTGTTTAGGTAAATCAACCAGATCTATTTGATTAAATAGAATTGCGATGGGAGTTAGAAGTGTCTGCAGTGCCTTTAGAAGGCAAGAGCGATCATGGTCAGTGTTTCCAGATGCTGTGTGTACGATGGGAAGGAAAAATGGTTACTGGCTCCAGCTTGGACTTTGGATGGCAGGTCAGTGACCAAAGAAAGTTCAGCCTTTTGTACCTTGAAAATATCTAACCAGTTTAAAATTACGCATTTTGATAGGGAAATGCCAAGTGTGAAAAGATGAGAGCTTTGAATCTACCAATTTAAATGTCCCACAATGGAGAGTTTGTAGCACTAAAATTTGTACTCTTTAGTTTTAGTCAATATGGCAATCATAAAAATAAAATTTAGTGGTATGCTTCTTTTAGAGGAGAAGAGATGAAAAAAATCAAGAATTCTCACACAACTTCATTTTAGCATGGAACGATTCTTACTATGAGAAAAATATACACTTATATAATCAAAAGTGTTTATTAAATATAGTGCTAAGTATTCTGGGAGATACTAAAGAAGTTATCCTGTCTTAAGGGTTGTAGAATGACTTATTCAGCCCTGGAAGCTAATTTAAATGTCTTCTAGCTCAACTTCTCATCTAATGCTTAAATCTATCCTGCAAATACCTGCCAAATCTCCTCTGAATATCTCCATTTAGAGGGAGCTTTCCACTTCCTGAGGCAGTTCATGTCATATTTAAATAGCTCTTATTATTAATGATAATAAATAAAATTTATCGAGTGCTTACTATATGCCAGACACTGAGCTAAACATTTTGTAGTCAAAAATCCTATTTAATCTTTATCACAACTTTATGAAATGGTACTGTTATTATTTCCATTTTACAGGTGATGGGGAAACTGGGCAACTGCCCAGCATCACATCGCTGGCAAGTGGAAGACCCAGCTTTGACTGTGTAGTTTGCATTCTTAAACAGTATACACATGCAGCCTCTCTAACTCAACTTCTTCCCTATGATGCCCTGAAATCTGCCTTCTTATAGCTTCTATTCATAGATCCTAATTTTAAATGAGATAACACTAAACATGTCCAGTCTTGTTCCACATGTTAGCTCTTCAAATAGTTGATGGCAGTTATCTTATCCACTCTACCCCTTCAGTATCTCTAATGGATACACAATTGCATTGCTTTCCATTTTTCCTTGTGTGAGATGGTCTCTAGGCCCTTCAGCATCATCATTATTGTCCTCTGGACAAACCCCACTTTGGGGTCTTATACATTTAACACGGCATAAAGTCATATAAGCTTTGTTGTAAGAGTGGAAACACAAGGTTGAGTCATATGCTTGTGGTCAACCAAAGCCACTAAGTGTTCTGCATATATGTTAGTAAGCTATATCTCTGCTATCCTCTATTCACACAGCTAGTTTTTTTGAACTTGAATTTAGAGCTTTGTACTTAAATCAGTTATATTTTATCTCAATAGTGTAGTTTATGGTTGTAGAATGCTAAAATCTTCTAGGATCAAGATTCTGCCATGTGAAAGTTTTTACCCTTTGTATTCATTAATGTTGCCATGTATGAAGCCATCCCAAAGTTAGTGGATTAAAAAACAATTTAACTCCTAATTCTATGTGTCTGAACTTAGGCTGGGCTCACTTTAGTGGTTCTTGGACTTGACTGGGCTTACTCATGCATCTGTGATCAGCTGCTAGGTCAGCTGGGGGCTGGTGAGTCTAGAAGAACCTCAGCTGAAATGGTTAGTCTCTGTTCTGCATGGTTTCCCATGGTTTCTCCAACAGGCTAACCTACTCTTGTCCACATGTCAGAAAAGGGGTCCCAAGAAAGCAAATGAAACCAAGAGAGGCCCCATGAGTCCTCAGCTCAGAACAGGGACGCCATCATTTTCCCTGTATTCTGTGGGCCAAAACAATTCTAAGGCCAGAAACCTTCAAAGGCTGGAGAAACAGGCTACATATCTTGATGAGAGGAGCTTCAAAAGTCACTTTACAAAGGGTCTAGATAGGAAAAGAAAACATGACAATTGTGTCCATTTTTTAAAATCTACCACACTCTCACAGTTATGCCATTTGTGGATTTGATAAGCACATCATCAAAATGATCCTTTAAAAATTGTTAAGAATTTTATTTTAATAAGATCTAAAAATAAAGTCCTATGTACATACTACTTTTGCTCTTACAATCTAGTTAGACAACCATAACAAATATACTGTAAACAGTAAAAGAAAAAACTTACATGCTAAACTATACCATTCTGTTTCTAAAGAGGCATATTTAAAGAACAAAGATATCTACAAAGGCCACCACCAAGCAAATGCTTGTAGATAGATTTAAACTTGATATGTATTGATTTTTTTTTAAAGGCTAGACTCTGGGACTTCCCTGGTGGTGCAGTAGTTAAGAATCTACCTGCCAATGCAGGGGACACAGGTTCAATCCCTGGTCCGGGAAGATCCTACATGCTGCGGAAAAACTAAGCCTGTGCGCCACAACTACTGACCCTGCTCTCTAGAACCCGCGAGCCACAACTACCGAGCCCGTGTGCCACAACTACCGAAGCCCACGTGCATAGAGCCTGTGCTCTGTAACAAGAGAAGCCACCACAATGAGAAGCCCACGCACTGCAACAAAGAGTAGCCCCTGCTCGCCACAACTAGAGAAAGCCCACGAGCAGCAATGAAGGCCTAATGCAGCCCCCACCAAAAAAAAAGCTAGACTCTGTACTGGGTAAGAGAAATTGTAAAAGTGTTCAGATTAGGGATTAGCAAGTGCAAAAGCACAATAAGCTCAGAGAATAGACTAGAGTGAAAATATTGAAGAATTACTCTGAAGAATGAGTGGTAGGGGAAAGGATGGCTAGTTGGTGGGTGATCCATAAAGAAAGAACATGGAACTAGGAATTGGAATTTGAATTTGACTCTAAGCAGTTGGGCTCTATGGATGGTTCTTGAACAAAGAGATAAAGTGATTAAAAGTTTTGCACAATTAGCTTAGCATTAGTTTGAATGGGATATTTTTGTAGTCAGGGAAATCATTGAGAAAAGCCTTACAGCTTTTTTATTCCTGATTAAAATCAAGTACCTAATACCATTTATCCTACAGTAGTTAAAAAAAAAATGACCTAAATAACTATGCTGCCAATAAGTTTCATTTCTGCCAATTTAAGGAGAAGACAGAAGGTGCCAACATCTGGAAAAAGGTGACTATGTTCTTTTTCTTAAAGAAGAAAAGAAAGTATAACAACTTCTGCTTAAATTTGAGTCATTGTGTCATGTGTACAGATTCTTCAAGGTTATTTCCCTCAATGGCAAGATGGTGGTTTATGGAAATAAAAAGATGACATTTTCAAAATTTGAAAACTTAGTGATTGAGCAAAACCCTGAGTACTCACAAAAGTCTTAGTTTTCCGTTCTGGTATAGAAGTACTTACTTACTGTGAGAAAATGTAATAGCACCCCAACCTTCTCAGATACTCTCTTAGTCTGAGTCCTACTGTCTCTGTAAATAATGAAATCTCTCTCTAATCAACGTTCCAATGCCAGTACACCAAGAGTATTGGAAAAATTATTAACTGTTTGGAAAACAGTTTGGGATCCCCTTAGGAAAGCACTGTAGCCAATCAGAAATTCCATTGCTAGTTACATGGTGTTACATGGTGACTACTTGTCTGAAGACCTTCTTGGAACACATCCTTTCTAGAAGAAATCAATTGAAATCCTCATTTCCCTTGTACACTGAAGTGAATTGCAGGTTGATTCAAGATTTGAATGTTTAAGTACACATACACACACACAATAAAGTCCTGAGAAAATATTTAGTGATCTGATATTGTAAAACATTAAGGCTTTCTAAGCTCAAGTGCATCAGAGCCTTAGCTCACTAATGGATCTAGAAAACAGTTATCAATGACCATTAAAAATGTTAGCTCAGGGTTTCCCTGGTGGCACAGTGGTTGAGAGTCCGCCTGCCGATGCAGGGGACACGGGTTCGTACCCAAGTCCGGGAAGATCTCACATGTCGCGGAGTGGCTAGGCCCGTGAGCCTTGGCCGCTGAGCCTGCACGTCCGGAGCCTGTGCTCCGCAACGGGAGAGGCCACAACAGTGAGAGGCCCGCATACTGCAAAAAAAAAAAAAAAAAAAAAAAAGCTAGCTCAAACGTTGATTAGGAATTTTATAAAGGATAGATCAGGCTTACAATCACTGCAATTAGTAGTTAATTTTAACATCGCTAAAAGTGAGATAGTGTTTAGACATCATGTGTCCCATGACATGATGCAAAAGGAGGTTCACAGTACCTTATGTCCCCCAAAATTAAACCTGAATTTTATCAAATCTGTAGATCCAACTATCGCTTGGTACACTTGGTAGAAAATTCAAGGGATAGAGGAATGTGGTAAATGACATCACAAGAATACAGTCATCCAAATCCAGAAAGTGGGATATTCCTTAGGACAGATGACCCAGTCTCTTCAACAAATACAGGGCATGGAATGTAAAAGGGAGGGGAAAGCTCAGTGTCATATCAACCAAATACGGCACATGGACCCTATTTGAATCTGGGTTCAAAAATCCTATTCTGAAATGATACTTTTTTTAAATTAGAGAAAACTGAGCCTGACTGGGTATTAGATATTAAGGAACTATTGTCAATATTGATGTGTGTGTTGGTTGTTATTTGAAAAGCTCTTATCAGCTAGAGATATATTCTGAAGTATTCTCATGCGACATAATATTATGTCTGAGATTTACTTTAAAATACTTCAGCAAAAGAACAATGAGGGGATGGGAGATAATAGATGAAACAAGAATTGCAGAATGGTGACAATTATTGTGCTAGGTAATGAGTACCTTGGACTCATTATAATATTCCCTTTACTTTTGTGAATGTTTGGAAATGTCTGTTCAAATTATTTTAAAATTGCTGGCAAATTTATGAAGGCAAAACTTAATACAATCTATGACATAAACAAAGTTAAGAATTTCTGCGCCTTCTTAAACAGCAGTCTGGGGAAAATATTTGTTACAAACATGGCAGACAGAGTTAACATTCATTTTCATACAAATGCACATATGTGTGTGTGTATATATACATATATATGTATGTATATATATATTCATATACACACATACATAGAAGCTGATAGGACAAATCTAAGAGCCCAACAGCTAAATGATATAAACAGAATTTGAAAGGGGAAATGCAAATTGCTTAAAATATCCCTTTAGAAATAATCATTAAAAAATCAAGATGAAATTTTTTTGAACTGCTAAAGCAAGCTATTCTCCAGAACATATATGCCTTTTATGTCCTGGAAAACAGTCATTTCCTATGATCAATAGAGAAATCTTTTAAAATAGTAGCAGCCTTTTTATTAAATGCCAAAATAGTGTCATGTACTGTACAGTAAGGACGATTTTTGGAAAGCCTTTCTAACACTACTTCAGTGCTGATAAAATTTTGGCCAAGACTCCCTGCTGGGGCCGAAGAGGGAGTGCTTGAAAAAAATGAACTCAGGGGAGGCTTGTGACAAGGAAGTCTTCACGGGGTGCTTCTGTGGGTGTTGGCAATGCTCTTACTGCACTTGATAGTCATATGGATGTTCTTTATAACTATTTCTTAATAGTGATTTCTTATTTGTACTACAGATTTCATGCCCTTTTAAAAATATATGCAATATATTTTATAATGAAAGTGTTTTTTTTACAGTAAACTCCAAAATGTGTAGTCACTCACATGACTTGAGTTGCCTTATGTGTTGTCCTGAAATCACCCTGATTGAGCAAAGAGGAGCATGACCGCCTTGGAATGGAGTGGGCTTGAGGTTCTATAATGGTAGAAGCTATTTCCCAAGACACACTCTGAAGTCATGTTTGGCTATAGGGGTTCCCCAGAGGCATTGTTGGCTCTTGGAGGAGTGTTCAGCTCTGGAACTACCCTAAAGTTAGAATACCATAGGAAAACCCGAGAATCCCGAGACATTGCTCTTGTTCTTTTTAAAATCCCAACTATATGGGATATGCTTAATGACCAAAAGAAATCTGTGTATATTATCCATAAAAATACTGGCATCTGGACTTTCTAAGAATGAGCAGACCCTAAGATGGTTCTAACAGTGAAGATGGATTTATTGTTACTTATTTTCATCTTCTTACCTAATTCCTCCAGGTGACTAACGCGTGTTTGCAAGGTGGATGGCAGGGGTAAAGGAATGGATGATTTGGTTAAGCTATGATCTTAAAAAGTAACCGAGTTAGTTCTCCAACATTAGCTTTCAGCTTTAGGATGCAGTGTCCCATTTGTAATTGCCGGAAGGCTTGTATGTTAAGCAGTCATATCTGGTCAATATCAAATCCTATTCTTAGCATCAGGTGCCCAAAAATGATTTGTCCATGGTCATGCAAGGGGAAAAAAAAAAAAGATAAATGATAAAAACAACCCAAAAATATCAAAGAAAAATGTGACCGTTTGTTGACCAAATTGTGGAGGTATTCTGTTAGAAAGAGCTTTTTAAAAAACCTACTGTTCCAGACAAATGGGAAAATGTAAATACAATAATAATTCACCCTTAATGGCTTCTAATAATTCATTGCCTACTTTATCATTTAGAACAAGGAACAAAGGCTTTTCCTGAAACCAAACAACTCACATTATACTCTATTAATATAATTCTGTCTCTCCACATCTCTCTCCAATTCTCCCCAACTTTATCAAGTTACCTGGAACCTGAGAATTATATTCTGTCCTCAAGAAAGTCTCTCCCAGGGATAAGGGATTTTGCCTTTTAGTTTCATCCATGAGTTTGAAATATCAATTAATGACAAACAGGAATCACATTTGATTATCTACAATAGAATTTGGATGTCTTTTCTTGGTTCTTAAAAAAACTCTTCTGATTTTGGAAGTAATACTCTCTCATTCTTCCTCATTATGGGTAATTTGGAAAATTCAGGGACAGTCAGAAGGAAACAAAGATTTCCACAATCCAAAGATAACCACAGTTAATATTTTGGTGTATTTTCTTCCTACTTACGCATACATTTGTATTATATAACTGAGATTATTCAACATATGCAGTATTCAATAACCTTTAACTTTATATTATTGTATGAGCATTTACAACATCATTACATAGGTTTTTTAAATCATGGTTTTTAATAAGTGAGATTTGAGTGTATCACTATAGCTTAAATTATTTTTATAACAAGCCAACTCTGAGCCTTCTGGTTGTTTTTAACTTTTGTCATAAATAATGCTAAAATAAATAATGAACATAATTATAGAGAGATCTGTGTGTGTTTCTCTGATTATTTCTTTATAACTATTCCTAGAAATGGCAATGGTTGGAAACTTTTATTTATTTATTTATTATTTATTTATTTATTTTTTAATTTTTTTTTTTTTTGCGGTACGTGGGCCTTTCACCGCTGTGGCCTCCCCCGCTGCGGAGCACAGGCTCCGGACGCGCAGGCCCAGCAGCCATGGCCCACGGGCCCAGCCGCTCCGCGGCACGTGGGATCCTCCCAGACCGGGGCACGAACCCGTGTCCCTGGCATTGGCAGACGGACTCTCAACCACTGCGCCACCAGGGAAGCCCTGGAAACTTTTAAAATTTCACAATGTGTACTGCCTAGTTGCATTTCAAAAAGGTTGTTCAGTCTGTATTTCTACCAGCATTATATAAGAATATTAACCTCACTATACCTCCATCAGCTTGACTATTATAATTTTTAATCTTTGCTAAGTTAAATCATGGTATGTTTTCATTCGTTATTGTTTATTAGTGGGGTTGATTTTTTCCTATATCCATTTGTCTTTTATATTTCTGCTTCTGTATTGTGTATATTCATATCCTTCTTCATTTTCTATTGGAATTTAGTATTTTTATACTGACTTTTTATATGTATGACAGAGATAAAAGGAAATTATATTAAACCATGAAAGTTTGTAATCCTTCCATCTCTCCCTTTCTCTCTTTTCCAGTCCCCATTTCTCTACTCATAGGAGGGAATGATGAGCCTTTATCTCAGCTAATTGGATTGAGTCATGGTTGGGAGAATACAGGCTAAATTAATGTAGATGAGAAAAGGCATGGAAATATATTTTTAAATGTGGAAATGTGGAGATAACTGATGGAAGGGGGTGAGTTATGAAAATAGCAAGAATTTGGAGACACTTAGCAGCAGAGAGAAGAGAAAAATAGCCAGAATGGACTACGGTTTTGGGGACAGGATGATAAGGGACATGAGAAGCTACTCTGATTGATGATGCTTTGATGGGAAGGATAAGCAAAGAGGGTCTTTAGTATATTTTGCCGTGTTTTATGCAGTGAAACCTTGTGTTTGCTGCCACCTCTGCTCTTCAACAAAATAAAACCATCTTCAATAAAGTATATACATTACTCTTCAAGCTTGTGGAATTAGATTTGTGTTGGATGTGTTGCTGGGCAAGGATGGGTCTTAAGAGAGGGTAAGATAGCCCAGGTTTACTATTAAGGTTAAACTTACATAATTAATACAAATAATCCTGTCATATTTTTAAACAATTAATTTCCCCTACTGTCTATTTAATTTTGTCTGTGAGAATTTGGAAGGTGGAAATAGCAACTTACAAAACTGAGACTGAAAAACAGTCTTCTGTCTGGGAAAGACGTTTCCTTTAACAAAATGTGTGGTATTAGACACACATACGGTATAGTGATGTTTGAGAGGAGCCCTCCTGTCCAAGCAGGTCACTTGGGTCAACCCAGGCGATCAATTGTCACAACCAGGAAGTCTGCTCACATACAGTTGTACTATTATGATACTTCTCCACATTTAAGTAAATATCTGTAGCTGTATATCTCTGTCTCTATATGGTTATGTGTGTGTTGGAGTGACCCAGCATTATCACCTTTCTTTTTTTCCAGTTTTTCTGTGGCATTGATATTAAATAATTATGGGATGAATGACTTTTAATATGTAGGATGAGATGAATATCTATGTTGATTATTTTTTAAATTATCCAGTTTGTTCTCATGTCATCATTGGAGAGTTAATTCCTTGCCTGTTAGTATGCGTCACTCACTTTTTTACATATCAAGTTCTCATAAGTATTAGAACCAGTGGACTTTGTCTCTTCTTTTTTGGTAGCATGCTATGTTGATTTTTGTAGATTTAGAGTACCTTTTGATATTCCCTCATCACTTTTTTCTAAGTTATTTTGGAAATGTTTTAAATTTTTTTGGAAACTTTATCAAAAGTACATTAAATCTATAAATTACTTTGCAAAGAATTGACATCTTTATCACATTTGTTCATCACGTTCAGAATAAAGAATAGCTCCCAGTTCCAATATTCTCTCTGTTCCATCAGAAAAAAATTATACTTTTTCCTTATGTAAGATACCACATGAATTTTATCAAAGTTATTGTTATTATTTTATATATTCTATTGCTTTTATAAATGAGATTTTTCCCCTTTCATATTTCCTAACTGGCTGTTGCTAATACATAGAACGACTTTTGAATTTGGAATATTTATTTTGAATCTGATCACCATACTGAACGTTTTTTAAACTTAATTCTAATGTTTTATTAGTTGATTCTCCTGGGGTTTCCTAAACAGAGATTTATATTATCTTTAACTAGAAATAAAATATCAGAAAGGAGATAAAATCTATTCCATTTCTTATATTTTGTTTGGAAGATTTTTCAGGAATATTTTTACATAATATTGAAAAACAGTAGCGAGGTCATAGCCCACTATGAAACACCAGAGACATTCCTATTTAATTCAGAAACAAGACAGGAATATCCATAAGACCACATTACAAACATCATTTAATCTTCTCACTAATTTAGTGTATGTAGAAGACATTATTAATGCAGAATACATTTAACCTTGATGAAATATACATCAAATTACCATATTACAGATAAGGAAACCAAAAGAGGGTGGTGAGGAAATTGCCTAGGGTCAAATAGATAGGATTTGAATCCAGGTCTGTGATATCCCAGTCTGTTCTGTTCATAGACCTTTTTGCTTACTTGATCTTCCAGCAAAAGGAAGTAATTTTATTTGTTAATTGCTTAAAATTTAATAACATGCTTTTATACACTCCATCTCACATTGTCTCAGAACTAAACTTTGAATAAAGTAGGCCCATGATCATTTCTAAGTAATTCTAAATAAACACTAAAACCCTGTCTCTTACTTCATAGGTGGTTTGGCTACATCAGAGTATCATCCATTCTCTGAAAAAAGATAAGGCAAAGGACTCAAAGAAAGGCTACTTCGAATTCAGAGTTGCCCCTGCTGCTTTAATTACAACTGTGGGATTTCTCTCTCATATAATTTGATAATACTGAATTGGTGTAATTTTGTGAGAAAATTGGTGTGAGTTTAGGGGTTTGGGAAAAACCCAGTTAGAAAGAGTAATTTTCTTATTATGTTGGGAAGGAGAACTACACAGGAGAAATTTCAAATCATCATGTGGATAAAATTTGTATGAGGGAAGGTGATAAACCTTTTTCCCAAACAAGTTCCAAACCCACAAGGAGCAGCATTTGATATTATATTTTGAAACAGAGAACGGAGTCAGGATCCGTCACACCTTGTCCAAGGTTTTACCAAGCATTGGTGCCAATCTATGAGCTGATATCATTTTCTTACAAAGGGCAACCATGACATTTTATGTTCTTTCAATCCTTCCATTAGGAATATGTAGAAACAGAAATAGAGTACAGATGCAGAAATCAAACTTATGGTTACCAGGGGGTAAGGGCAGGGAGGGATAAATTGGATGAGTGGGACTGACACATACACACTACTATATATAGAACAGATAACTAATAAGGACCTACTGTATAGCACAGGGAACTCTACTTAATACTCTGTAATGCCCTAAAGGGGAAAAGAATCTAAAAAAGAGTGGATAATGTATATGTATAACTGATTCACTTTGCTATACACCTGAAACTAACATATTGTAAATCAACTATACTCCAATAAAAATTTAAACAAACAAACAAAAAAAGAATAGGTAGATTTAGGGTATAGGTGCATGTGCTGATTCTGTGTGTCTAACCTGTTCATCTGGACTTCTCAGTGACCTTTATCCCAGATGTTCTTGTCCTGTGACTAAGATTAGGTTAGGGTGGGGCTATGCCTGCCTTATTATGAGTTACAATGGCATGGTGAAGCTGGAAAAACACCCACTGAGCCCTCATAAAAACATTTGTAATGGGTTCAGTTAGGAAAATAGTACTAAAGGGATTTTTTGAAGGCAGGCTAGATTTCTCCACAATAAATTCTACTGACTAAGCTGGTGTGTGTGCCTGTGTGTGTTGCCACATCTGGTAGGTAAAAGGATTTATGGAAGAATATTGGAAGTCTTCCTGGATCATTTGGGCAACCACAGGTCTTAGATTTCTTAATGCCCAGGTAATAATTTCAATAGCATTAAAGTAATCAACTTTGTTGTCATTTAGTTTCTTATACAGTGTATTCATACTATGAAATACTACTTAACCATTAAAAACTATGTATTTAAAGCATATGTAATAACTTGGGGAAATAGTCAATAAAAAATGTCAATTCAAATTTAAATTGTTTGAGTCAGGTGTCTTTTGGCCGTCTGTAACATTGACCCAGCTCAGATAAAAGGGGCTTTGAGTATGTTTCAGAAGTCTCATGACAATCAAAGCTTAGGAATAAAGGACAGATAGATCTCTTGAAAATTAAATCTGGAAAATCACCGAGCATAAGACTTCTTTCTCAGGCAACTGGATTTCCCTGTGACCTCTTCTCCATCTTTCTCTCTCTACCGAGCCAACCATCTCTCCTTAAGCATAATTTTTTGCTGTCTCATAAATTCAGCTTGCACATAGTTCAAAATGCTTTTGTTAGCTTCTATTCTATCATTTTGCATGTGTTCATCTCAGCTTCATTACTCACTGGCTTCACCTCTCAGTCTTCCAATTCCAAATTCCTAAACTGATTGGCTCAGCTTGTCTTTCTGAGCCAGACGACAACTCACAGGTCCTGAGTCAACTAAGAATGGGCCACTCTTGAGTCTGGTGGCCAGAAAGATCAGCTCTCTTTACACTTAACGTAAAGGAATCCTAGATAGGAAGCATCATAAATGTGTCTGGAACTTAAATGTTATGTAGATATATGTGTGGATAAAAAATAGAATTAGGGAAATAAACCAAAATATTAACAGCAGTTGTCTCTGAGCAGTGATATTACGGAGTTCTTTTTCATTTTTTTAAACTTTTCTTCAGTGAATACATATTATTTAATAATTACAAACTTAATAAGCTTCAAAATACTAAAAAAAAAAATTTTTTTAAGAATGATGACCTTAAAAAGAAAAAAGATTTCAGGATAATTTAATTCAACACCACTTCAGTCTACAAAAGTTGAAACAGGCCCACATCATTAAGTGACTTAACCAAAGTCACAGAGCAAAGGAGTGACTAAGCTCCAAGTCTCCTGACTTATTCCTAGATGACCTCAGCCCCACACGGTACTGCCTTGTCTGAACAAAGTGAGATCGACGCCCCTGGTTGCAAGTCAAAGCCTGTGCGTAGCAGATCTCTGAGTGTGAGATCTAACTGTAAACCATGTGTTAAATCTTTAGGACTTGAGCAAGTTTGTTAAAATAATACCCAGTTGACTTGAAACAGAACAACACACCCCAGGTTTCACTAAACCATCATTTTGCTATGAGCTATATTTTGCTAAGGGCTTCTACTTACACACTCCGAATTGTCAGCTCTGCTTTATTTTAAAATAATACCAGCAGCAGAGAAGCAGAGGAGGAATTAGGGAATTTCCAGACGTAAAGTACAAGCTCCCTCTACGCTTGTGTCTCTCTCTCTACTCTGGTGGTTTCGGCTTCCTTCCCTCCAGTGTGTTTTTTCTTGATGGATTAACATGATCTCTTAAGAAGAGTATAAAGTCTTTTGGGGTGAAAGTGAAGTAGAGGCTGGGAGGGGCATAAAATCAGATCTACTCTAAGGGAGAAAAGGAAAGAAAAGTTAGATTTCTCTTAAGGTTTCATTCAAAAACAGGATTTCAAGCTGAAATAAAATACCTGCCTGGCAGGAAAAGGTTCCCACACAGTTTGAAACTGGCTCCTGCATAACCTAAAGGAAACAAAAGCCCTGAGGGATTTAGTCAGTTCTGGGCATCTGCTCAGAGATAATCCCATCTCTAAAGCATTTACAGTGTGCTTTACGGTGTGTAAATTCCTCCTGCATCGAGCCTCAGAGAAGCTTGAGATATGACTCGGGTAGAAACCCCTGGACCACTTAATATTTATTTCACTGTTGGCTTAGGGGAGGATGAACTAATATGACATATGTCAAATGAATGATAGGCTCAGGATTCAAAAAGTCTCAATAGTCTGTAATGATATCTTGAAAAATTATTCCTCCCAAAAATGAACTTAAAAAAATTAATGTATAAATAAAAAGTCCTAAACTCAGAAACAAACAAAAATGAACCATACAAATACAAGATAGGCCAATGTTGTCTAATGGAAGTTGACATAAAAACAAACTGTGGTTACCAAAGGGGAAGGGGGGGATAAATTAGGAATTTGGGATTAACATATACACAGTACTATATATAAAATGGTTAACCAAAAAGGACCTACTGTATAGCACAGGGAACTGTACTCAATATTTTGTAATAAACTGTATGGGAAAAGAATCTAAAATATATATATATATATGTAACTAAATCACTTCGCTGTACACCTGAAACTAACACATTGTAAATCAACTATACTTCAATTAAAAAGTTAATTAATTAAAAAATATTTGAAGTCTCAATTTCAAGTTTAATATGAGTTAAGCATGCCCAAGACAATGAAAATAGAAAAATAAAAAGTCCAAAATAATTTTTTTTTAGGTCTTAGTATTCCATGTTAGAAAAATGTCACAAAGAATAGGAACATGCCCAAAGTAAGGAGGAGGGTCTGTAAACCATGTCTTAAGGAATCAGGAATATTTACTTGAATAAGGATATTCAGTATGGGGGAGGAAGGAATGTATAATAAAGGTTTTCAAATGTTTGAGGGATCCTCATAGGGTTAGAGGTCTTTGATAAAGGACCAAAGGGTTGAATTTACAGGAGGTAAAATTCAGTTCAAAATGAGGAAGATCTTTATAACCATCAGAGCTATCCCCCAACTGCCTCGAGAGGGACTGTGTTCTCTGATAGTAGAAGAATTTAAGCAGAGGCTAAAGAATGTACTAGTTTATGATGGGGGTTCTCCTAAGACTAATTATATGAATCTGTGTACTGAAAACTTAGTCATTTAAATTATTTTTCTCTTTTTATATTGTCCTCTGCATTAACTTAGTGGTATCCCTGCCCTGGTTATTTCAAGGTAGATATTGAGAAAATAAGGACATGAAAACGACTTAACAGCAAAACACCAGCAGTCAAGGTTGCCCCATGCATTCCTTAAGTAATGAGTTTGCTTACACTTATGGGGATGCTATGAGACCTCTACAATATTTACTTACAATTCTCTCCACCAACATTTACTGAGCATCTGTCCTGTGCTAGGCAGGCACTGTGCCAGGGTCTAGGATACAAACATGAAAAAGAAGTGGTTCCCCAGCATGCAGTTATATTTGGGGTTATAACCTATATAACGCGCAGGGTGTTATGTTCTTAATGTTGAAATGAACTTCGCTTTAAGCTTTTTTTTTTTTTAATTTAATGCTCCCTCATTTTGTTAGATGTTCTGACATCCTTAGATGCAAGTTGTTCAAGTATACCTTGGCGAGCCACCCCTAACATAGTAACTTTCAGTTGAACCCTTTCGATGCATGCAAGTTAAGAAAGTGGTTTTCTTATATTCTATTTAAGTGAAATAGAAAACAAATAAGTGTGTGTTTAATACAAGCCTTGTCCTCTGTGCTGCTGTCGTTGAATACCTAGTGGATTTATTCAGTATTTATACCTAAGGTATCTTTTGATCTTACAAGTTGAGCTGGTAAAATTCAAGAAAGAAATCGCTGATAATTAGAGGCCCTTTGATCTGGAGTATTCCACAATTAATGTGTTAGCAGATGTTGGCCTGCATTGAGCATTCAGATCAAAAAAGAGTTAAATGGGAGGTTAATTCTACAGAAGTCTTTAGTGGTATCCAACCAATTCTTTGGACTTCTGCTTAGCCAAGAGGCAACTGGCAAATTAAGTTCCAGTGTTATTTGCTCCTTGACTACTTTGCAGCTAGCTGCTTTCTTTGTATTTTTTTACAAATTGCATCAAGTTGTTTTTTTTTTTTAAAGTAACCTCTAAAGTTGCCTTTTATTTGCTGAAACCACCACAAACCATCTGTGTGTACAGATGAGGAGGATGGAGGAGGGGATGCTTGACCCAGCCTGTTCTGGTACTTTTGGACTGAAATGTGATCCTTTTCAACAGAAGAACAGGCAGATTAATTTCCCAACGGGGAACAGCCAGGCTGCTTACCAAGCTGACCGCCTCTTTATCATTTCTTGTTATTTCGGTTTGGCTCTTAAGCCTCTTAAGCATAGGAGTCATGTTCTTAGAAAGATTCATATCCACTTTTCTGAGTACCCATCTCCTTACACAGACAGTACAGCACAACTGAGTGTAGATAACTTTACTTCAGAATGTCCAACAACTATTTTAAAACAATAATGATAACCTGTGACTGTTTTTGTTTTAACGTGTCAGCACTGAAACAGAGCCACTGGTGGTGAGATCCACGCTCAGTCAGGAAAAGTACAACTGTAGGAAATCAGATGGAGCATAATAACAGTGGACCACAAATCATCACATTATATGATACCCCCGTTTTTGCTTAGTTAATGCAATCTTAGGAAATGCAAGAAGGACTCTTTTTGAAAGTTGTGTCTGTATATACTAGTGGGAACAGAAGTATCAGATGTCTTTAGCAGTTGCTGGGTTCTGAGAAGAATCACTGATCTGTGCCTTTCCAGTCCTGGTGATTCTTCGGTAGAGGGGGCTGACTTAGCCAGGCCTGGTGACTTTGAGGAGTTCCTTCTAATAATACTTTTGCTTGATGACCCTGGAAAAAGCATTTTCACAGCCCTCCCTGCTGCTGTATCTGGACCCTGGCTCTTGTAGAAGACAGGCCTGTGATGCGCACAGTAGCAAGAACGTACATTGATCTGCTCGTGGTTCCTTGTAATATTTAACAGTTGTGTCAAAAATGAGCAAAGAGTAAGAGCAGACTCAAAGGAATCCATTTTACCTGTATTTGTTTTATAAGTTTTCATCTAAGGCAGGACAGAGAGGGACCATGTACATACGTCTTCAAGACTGACTTGTCTTTTTCAGTGTGGAATGAAATATGTTCCGCCCTGGTATCCTTACCAAGCTGTTTCATCCTTTCAGCATCCTTTCATGTTCGTATCATACAGCATGATACTATCAACCCAGGTACGTTTCAGTGCCACTCATTTCTGAAAGCCATCTGAGAGAACTATCAAATTCATTGCCAGAAATTCCCAAGTATCACTCCCATGCCAACAGGGTTGTAACTGCTAATGTGAAGGAAGGAACAAGAAACACTGATGCTATTTTGAATCATAATTAAGAAAGTTCTACAGTCCTGCAAAATCAGTGGAGATCCCTGTCTTATGATTCTTAATCACATTCTATGGCTCTCCTTGAATCTCTGCACATAGATATTTTTCTCAAATTCTATTTCAGACCATTAGACATTGATTCTGGCCAGAACGTTTCCTTCTTTTAATGGTTTGCAGATGTTCTGCATATGGTGAGGCCAAGATAAAATACGAATGTGTCAAGAATTAAAACTGTCCCTAAGCCATCAATGTAAATGCCTTGCTCACAAATGAATTCTAGGGAGGAAATCATACTATTATCTCAAGAGCCTCCGAATGTACTTGTGTCTCCTGGTCTGATAGGAATCAATCTGAATGCCTACACGTTAGATGTACATTCTGACTCTAATAACAGGGTGAATCAGAGAAGCTTTTGAATATCAAAATATCAGTTGGAGCTGGCATACAATAAATGAAGGTTCACCTTTACAGATGGTTCGGGATACCAACTTTGGATATAATAGCTCTTCCAACTTCAGTAAAGCATTTCACAAAAGACTCTCGTTTAGCATCTTGATGATGAAACTAAGTAGGACACTGATAATCGCCTAAGAAAAAGGCACCAACCATGATACTGTTTAAAAAAACACAAATGAATTAATAGCTATTGTTGATGGTGTTACCTCCAAACTCAGACCAACCAAGGCCCCAGGGCAATGAGAGCCAAAGGGGTGTTGCATTAGAGCTGCTTCCCGTCTCTGCTCATTGGTGAGTGGAGTCTGGAAGCAGTGTTTCCTCTGTACCTCTGCTTGAACTGAAGTCTAACGGCTTTGTGAGCGTCAAGCCACAGCCTCCTTAAACTTTATGAGCATGGCAACTCTAAGCACCTGGCCCATTTCCTAGGTCCCTGGTGCCTAGGTACCTCTTTTAATTCTTTAGCCCTAGATAACTTTCTTACTCAGTTTCTTTATGATATTTTCCATTGAACAGGACTTTGGTTCTCGCCACCTTTATTTACCTCATCACAGGCTTCCAAGGTTAACTACATATTCGTACCATGGCCCGCTACAGCCAAATACTGTGAAACCCAGACAAGATAACTTCCTGACACCCTCAGTCTGTCTTCTCTTTGATCACTGAATCTGACCCAGATTAGATTGGGGTTCCTCACCCTCCTTTAACACTTGTTTTGATCCAGCAACACTTCCTAGCTTTTTCAAGGACCCTGATTTGGCACTGGGTTAGTCTTTTCTCCTAGGCAAAAGCTTCTATTGCAGCATGGCTTTGGCTGACCCATGTATGAGACTTAGAAGTATATTTCATAACCCAAAGTAAAGGGAGCTTTCCAAGAGCATAGGCGATCTAAGGCATTTCAGGTATTCTTACAGATGAGAGACTTCAGTAGGTAACCACTAACATTCTGTTGGCAGATGCAAGGGCACGGCAATCTTAAGAAAATATGCCTTTCAAAATCCATTAAATTGTAAACCAGAAGTGTGTTGTCAAAGTCACATCACATGGAATTAGTTGATCTTTATTATTCTTTAATATTAAGATATGTGAATTGGATGTATTCAGCTGGTGTAGAGCAATACATCTCAAAAAAAATTTAGTAATAGCTCTTAAATGATTTTATTGCAATGAGTGCCAGATGAATTTGTTTCTAATTATAGTGTATCAATAATCAGAAAAATAATCTATCCCAAGGTCCTCTGCTGAAATTGAGAGACTATGTAACCACAATTGACATTGCTGAAACTGCAGTGTGAACATACAGAATGGCTTTGCACAGAACAGCTTCTACTTAACCTTTTGAGAAGCCTTGGAAAACCTCTCAGAAACGGAAGCAGTTCACAGAGAGAATAAATGGTCAATTTAATCATCAGAAGAGACCAACTGTACAAAGTAGCCAACAAATATACCTGGCTATTACCAAAGAAAATTGGAACTTATAAGTAGGATTGTGCTATTATGTTTGGACCCCACCAATTCTCTACTTCATTTGAATATTAAGAAAGTACCTTTTTGTTTGAAGAAATAATTGATGGCTGAGCTCTGGAGGTGGTATAATCTAAAACAGTGGTCCTCAAGTGTTCCAATGCATGAGAATCACCTAAAGAGCTCCTTAAAAGAGCAGATATCCAGGCCCTACTGTGATTGATTCTGGTTCATTAGTTTGGGGGTGAGGCTCAGTAATCTGCATTCAAAATAAGCACCCAGATGATTTTGATGCTGGTTTCATGAAACACACTTTGAAAAGCTGAGGAAAGAATATGGATTTTGAAATCAGACAGAAGGCTTCAAATCCTAATTTAACCACTTATTTGTAGCCTGAGGCAAGTTACTACATTCTCTGAGTCTGTTTCCTGATCTGCAAAATGAGGATATAATACTCTCATAGGATTGTTAAATATAGAATGAAATTTGTATGGAAAGCACATGGAACATTTACTAGATGCTCAATAAATGTTTGTTTTCTACCTAAAGTCCTTGGTGGGTTATATCAAAGATCTAACAGTGAGACTTTGAGGGGAACTCTATATCTACTATTAGTACATGACTATGTATAACCTATTGCCCAAACTGGGACACTTTTGAGAATGAAAGAAGATGCTATTAATAATTATGCTGAGACAACCAGTGTAAACCCAGGACTGTGTAGTCACCCTAATTATTAGTAAGCTAAAAGAACACATAGTTATACCGTCTTACCCGAATCTATTCTACATTGTTAAGCTGGGAGAATTGGGCGTGGTCTTTGCAGCTGTTCACTTGGCGAAAGCTTCTCAACCACTGTTGGTAATCTGCTTGCAGTCAGACTCTGTCCTCGGTGCATTTTTACTGTCTTCACAATGCTTAGTATTAGTACCATGTACTAAATATGGTATGTTCCTCAGAAAATACTTTTGAATAATTAAATGATTTAGTTTCTGTGTTAATCCAATTATTCCTAAATAAAAACCATTCTAAGTCAATTCCCATTTCCTACTGTGTCTGAAAATTTCCAAATAACCAAAATAATGAGGATCATAGCACAATTCTAGGTAAATTCTTCTATTTTTTCCTTCTATATAGAATATATAGAATAAAACTCTCTCAGCCCATGAATCTCAGAATGCAGACATCTTCATATACTCATGGGTGCCATTTTAACAATAGAAGCTGATTGATCTTTCATTTTAACAGGATCTCATACTTTCTGTCAATAGATACTTTCTGTCAAATGATAAGAGAGACAGAAAATAAATAGTTTTTAGCTCTTTAATACTCTTGAAGTTTAAATCATTTGACAGATGGAATATTAAGGAATATTGATTTGAGAATATTAATTGTACAAAAGTTTGTATTAGCATAAGAGCAGAAACAATCTAAATATCTAATAAGGTGGGACTGGTTAAATATGTCATAACAGCAGTTCTCAAAGTGTGATCCATAGATCCATCTAATGCTGAGATGGATTTTCTCAGCATTAATTTATAATACATAGACATCTATGCATAATAAGTACTGTATATAAGTATCAATATAAGAAGAAATATTTGGGCACTTCTGTAATTTTTAAGAGTGTAAAA
The DNA here is from genome assembly GCF_964341445.2 of Mesoplodon mirus. Taxonomy (NCBI): domain Eukaryota; kingdom Metazoa; phylum Chordata; class Mammalia; order Artiodactyla; family Ziphiidae; genus Mesoplodon; species Mesoplodon mirus. Next base: position 41,498,571 of record NC_138977.1, read on the forward strand.
GTTCCAGAGACAAGTTTGAGAACTGCTGAGTTATGGTATATTAACAAAATGGAGTTCTTTGCAACAGTGGAAAAGAATGAGAGATTTGTAACTGCTTGTTGGAATTCACTCCATTATATATTGTTAAGCAAATGAAGTGAATTACATTATAATATGTATAGTATTCCTCCATTTGTAAGAATAAGGGAATAAAGATGTATAAGAATATAGTTATATATACATACAAATACATGTATTTTTATTTGTGAATGGAGAGTTCTTGTATATCCTAAACTGTGGTTGCATCTGGGAAAGTGACCTGGGATTTTTGTAGATGGAAGAATAACTTTTGAGGTATATCCTTTTGTATTAAAAAAATTCTGTTTTACAATGGATGCATGCTATTAAGAAAGCTATTTAGGGGCTTCCCTGGTGGCACAGTTGAGAGTCTGCCTGCCAGTGCAGGGGACACGGGTTCGTGCCCGGTCTGGGAGGATCCCATATGCCGCAGAGCGGCTAGGTCCGTGAGCCATGGCCGCTGAGCCTATGCGTCTGGAGCCTATGCTCGGCAATGGGAGAGGCCACAAGACTGAGAGGCCCGCGTACTGCAAAAAAAAAAAAAAAAAAAGAAAGAAAAGAAAGCTATTTAATGATTTTTAAAAAACAAAACGCATACAAGGAGGTGATAAATTATTCAATATTAGACAAAAATACTCAATAGAACAGAACTGGAAATAGACCCTAGGTATATTAACACAGAGTTGGCCAACTTTGGCTCACTATCTGTTAAAAAAAATGTCTCCTTTTGAGTTCACAGTTTCAAATGTTAACTTCAACCATAGCAAATAAGTACTTTTTGTCCTGCTTCTTATCTTTCTGCAAATATTTGTTTTTCATTAATGTTAAGCAATTCCACTGACAGTGCTTATTTTTGTTAAAGTGGAATGGCAAAATTTCACAGGCAGGAAATGTCCTTTCTTCTTTGTAGATTCAGTTTGTTGGAAGAGGGGAAGAAAGACAAATAGGACATGAAGGACAGAAAAGACAAGGAAGTTACCAAAAAGAATAAGGGAAAGGATTAAGTTGAGGAAAGGAATAGATGACAGTGGGAAGGGAAAGTGAACTGGGAAAAAGAGTCCAGAACAGCCTGGAAAGAAACCAGGAGAGGAGGAGACAGAGTTAGTACAAGGTTAGAGAGCAAGTGCTTAGAGATAAGAGGACACGGGAAAGAAAAGCAGAAATCCAAACAAGGAGAAGCTGAGTTTAAGACAAAAACTAATCAATCGAAAAGAAATAGCCTTGTCTGCAAGTAACCGAAGGATGGCTGACTTGGGTTCCAAAAGAAAAGGGAGTGAAAATCACTAGATAGAAATTCAGTGGAAGGTGAGACATTGAGTGGGACATGACACTTGACAGGAAGGGATCTAGAGTATTTTGATTTAGATGAGACTTTTTTTTAAGATATAAATTCTGAGTAGAGAGTTTACAGGCACAAATGATGGGTCCCCTCATCTTTCTGTGCTCCATCTGGAAGGCTGACAGCATAGCGAAGGAGATGCTGAACTGTGATTGGGGGGCCAGGGGATGCAGAAACCGAGAAAGAAACTTCTGTGATCCCTTATCCTGGAGGAGGAGAAAGGGAGGGGAACCCTTTATATGCTGGCCTTGCAGCTGGAGCCTGACTCTGTCTCTCCAGCTGAGCATCAGCCCAGAGTCACTTCCGACCCAGACAGTCCCTGCCGAACAGCAGTACACCCACCAGCCTTGGGCTGCGGCCAGGAGCTGTGGAAGGTGGGGAGTAAGCATAATAACCTCTAGACTATAATATTAGGGAAATGGAAATTTTGAGAGAAAAAGGGAAAGAAGGGATGAACATTAGCAAAAGTGAAACTTTCACAGTAGAAAAACTTGAGTACTTAACTTGGGGAACAAAGGTAGCAAAGGGAGCCCGTGATCAGAGTATCATCAAACAAACTACACCCAACTGGATTTTGACTTAAGGATATGATTATTATTCCTTTTCAGGGATATTATTTATTCTGTGATAATAAAGAATTTGGGGGTTCTAGGTCAGCACTTTGTTGGTGTTTTTATCATCTCCTGAATCCTACATCCCCCGATTTTATCTTTTAAGGCTGAGCTCTTGCAACCAGAGTAAGTCTAACCATGATCTGCTGTTTGCAAGCAGTTAGTTGTGTCAAGGCACAAAAGAACTAGCTGCACAAGAATAATTTACCGACTTGCTAGTGTAAGACATTTATTAGCCTACAATGGCTACCAGATGAACATACATAGAAAGCAAGGATAGGACAATTTAGTAACATTCTTGTCTTTATATGCTGTTACCTTTTGTCTATATGGTATTTGTCAATAGGGGAACTATTAATGTAACAGTCCTCATACTCGGCTAACACTAACCAAGTAGGAAGTATTCTCAAATGATGAGAAAAGTGAGCAAAAGGTTAAAAGATTACAAAAAAAAATAAATTAACCTGAAACATCAGGGGGATGACTCATTCAATGTAGTTGACAATTTGTCTCTTGAAGCACAAGAATATTTTTTATTGTAATTGTTTTATGTGGAAATCAGATTAAACAACACAATTCATCCTTCTCTTTCCTAAAGAGTATATTCTGATTATACTTTTGCCCTTCCTTTATTACTCAGTGTTCATTGTTGTTAAAATTATTTTCTTCTACAATTGTGTAGTGATGATGTGGGTCCCTTGGAAGGGTATAAACTTGTTTGCCCCTCTGCTCAATTTCTAGATCAATGGAAGTTTAAAGGTTTTTCTCCTGATTTTCTTTGTATGGCTTTCTGTTACTTTCCTTGTTGCCAGCCGTCAGCAACTGCTCCACACCCTCCCACCTCAAATGAGTTGTTTGTAATCAACTGAGGGCTTGAAAGTCAAATAGCTATGTGTACAAAAGGTATGGATAAGATACCAGGAAATAGCTCTAAATCAGGACAGGAGGAAAACACCTGAACTTCAGTGTGTCAGATTTGTTGGTCTGTTGGTTTTAGTGTGTGACTTTTGTGACACCATTTGGATGCTCATGGTTGTTTCGGTTTTATTTGATATTCTCACTTATGATCTTGTTAACAGAGTCTGCCAGGTAAATTCAGGAAAAATGAAGTACTTTGAACATAAATTGAGGAAATCTTTAAATCTTGTTGAAGTTTATCAACCACAAACTTGACAATGAAAATAATACTTGTAAAAAGGGAGGGCAGATTCCACCCACCCCACTCCCAAACCAAACACGTTTATTACTCCCAAAACTCAAATTCACAGTAATTTTACACAATTTCAAAAATAAAGAAAAAGGAAAAACAAATATCTCAAAAATATTATCAAAGGTACCCACTATTAATATTAATATCTTTCAGGAAGCACCATTTAAATAACTGCTGGTTTTCTTTCACATAGGAGTAATAAGACAGAAGAGTAACATAATTCTAGTCATTTTGTATATACCAGTTTGTAGCCTATCTACTTAATATATCACAAATATTTTTTGCCTTACTACATAATCGCCATTGAGTTCAATTACTGCATAATATATTGAATGGATGTACTTTACTGTGCGTATTTAATACATCCGGGTATATTTTTCCACTTATTTTATGAATTTATCTATTTTGGTATTTTGAACATAATTTTTCTTTCATCAGATTTCTGTAATATCATTCCTTAATATTTTGTCAGTTAGTTTTAACCATACTACTCAAAATGGTACATTCATTTTTCTAGCAAAATATATTTTACAAATATAAACTAAAAAATAGAATACATTTGGATGGAAATTTTGTTGACAGCAAACTCTGTGAAAATACACTAATCAAAGACATCTGAGGTTGTTTTGCTTACTCAGATGTCAAAAAGTTCTTTCTCTCTTGCTCTTGTTCTTGTTTATTTTAAACTGTCTTCTTTTTCTTATTCAAAATAATGATTTTTAAAAGGCCACACTTTTTCTGACTCTATCATATTCTCCAACTTATAAACAAAATCCTTGACTCAATTTCAAATAGCAGTGACACAATACTTATATTTAAACAGGTGTATTGTTTATATATTCATTGGTAATAGAAGATAATAATATTACTTCACAGCATCCAAATGAAACAAGAAAATTGCTATTATAGAATGTATATGCTGCAGAGAGATCTGCTCGCTATAGATCTTCCTCACAGATATCTTGAGAAAGAAAACACGGTTTTTACTTCTCTGCTTTGGAAGTACATAAAAAAAATAACAAGGAATTTAAAATCAGATTATGTGACTTATCACATTTATTAGAATTGTATTAACTGTCTAGCATGAATTTCCATAAAAGGAGAAACTTTCCTTTGGAAACTCAGTAATAGATTTAAAATACTTAAGTCAGATATTACACCTCTCCCAAAGATTCAAGGTATCCTTGAGAAAGAGTCTAAACACAATAAGTCAAAGCAACATAACTAATCTACTGAGGGACATTTTACCTTCTCAGATCTGCCAGGAACAGGCTTTCTGACCTTAGGATCATCACTAACCTGCCTAAGCCTCTGTAAAATGAAATGATTGCATGACCAGATCTCAGAGAATCACAGGATGCTGCAACTGGGTGGAATCTCAAAGAGAGTCAGCATTAGTAGTTTGATCCATCTGAAAAGCTAAGCTAAGGATATCCTTCAGTTAAGACCCTGACTCAACTACCTATAGAAGTTGTAGGGGAAAAACCAAGACTTTCCCACTTTCATTATTTCAGCTGCTGGTTTCATTTCCCCCTTTGTAGGAACCCCCTGCTGTGACATACAGAAAGGATGCTTGAAATGCAACTGAAAGCAGAAACTCCAGGCAATATAGGAAACACCCGGTGAACTTATATGCCTGCAAGGGGATGCTGGCTATTTATTGTTCTGAGTAGTTTGGAAGGAAAGGTATTTAACAGTACCCACTTCCTCAACTAATACCTTCTTTAAGTGAATGTACTTCCTAAAAGATATTAAACATAAGAGTCAAAATTTTAAGGTAAAACCTCCCTAGGAACTTTCTTATAAGAGAAATAAATGTCACCAACTGTCAGAGGTCAACTGGAATTTTTTGTTCTAAGTGCCTATAAATGTACCATTAAATAAACTGGGGAGCCATCAAGTATATAGAAAAGCTTGTGAACAAGGCTGGTGATAGAGATGTCTTGTAAAGAGAATAGATTCATCAAAAATTTATTTATGAGTGGCTAGTTCAAGCCCTTGCAAAGTACCATTTTATTTTGCCAAATATGTGACTTGGTATGGGTATGGACAGGCTCCTAATGAGGTCCAAAGACACTCCCCAAATTCAGCATCGCTCTGCTTCGTTGCTCATGCTCCAAGCTGTTTTCCATAGCCACGGCCACCTCTAAGGCTGCGTCTGGAATAGCATTTTTAGACCTTTGTTGACCACAGCCCACAGTAGAAACACACTTAAAACAATAAACCAGTTCTCACATATGTGAATGTATGCATGTATGTGTATAAGTAAATAAATCTGAAAAAAGTCCCAGGAAGTGATCCACTCACCATATGGGATGCACTCTGAAACTTTGTTTTAGTCTATGCTGCTTTATTTATTAAAATGCTATAACAACCCACTATATTGACTGTAAAACTCATAAATACATTGCAGTCCACAGTTTGAAAAACATTGGCCTACATTAATAATAATGATGATAAGAAATATAATAATAGTACATAATAATAATAATAATACAATAAAAGCATCAACCAGAACGCTGAGCCTTATTTAGAAGAATAAGAGTTATTTGTGAATGACCTAGCATAGAAGCTGTGGAGGAACTCTCCTCCAGCCCAGGAGAACTTTTGAGATAACAAGTGACAACAATTTGAGAGGTTTTGTCCCCAGTCTACCTGCATTCCTGACTCATCTAAATAGTGCTGCATTAGGGCTTCCCTGGTGGCGCAGTGGTTGAGAGTCCACCTGCCGATGCAGGGGACGTGGGTTCGTGCCCTGGTCCGGGAGGATCCCACATGCCGCGGAGCGGCTGGACCCGTGAGGCTGGGCCCGTGAGCCATGGTCGCTAAGCCTGTGCGTCCGGAGCCTGTGCTCCGCAACGGGAGAGGCCACAACAGTGAGAGGCCCGCGTATCGCAAAAAAAAAAAAAAAAAAAAAAAAAATAGTGCTGCATTAGATGTTTGAAAGACCTGGTGTTATATATACTCTCATCTTAACTGGACTTAGGAGTTAAAAGGAAATTCAGTTGTATAGCACACTGTTATTTTATGAACTGCGAAGAAGGAGAAAATGCTGTCAGTTATGATTGTAAAGTGCCAGCCGTTATATATGACCTATCTTTCTTTCAGATATGTTACAATATAAGAATATATATACGTTTTAAAATCAACACTGGATTAATCACTTGGAGTGCTCTTCTCAAGTCTTCTAGGTCCCTTGTTTTTTCCTTGAGGAGACCAACAGGGGTTTTCTTATCCATGGGGAAAATTACCTAGGATTGTATTTTATTAATCTCATGCAATTTCATAGAATTCTAGACTTGAAAGGCATTCTCAGTGATAATCTGACTGTTCCTCCTCATGTTACAGTTGGAGAATCTGACACCCAGGGAGATGATGTGACTTAACCCAGATAACATACCAAAGTGGAGACAAAAAAGAATTTAAAACCAACAAACAAAAAAATCTAGGTTGTCAGATTGGAAAGGAGAAAGAGTAGGACAGAAAATCAAGGCTGAAAGCAAAAGCCTCTGGTTCATTTAGTCTATCTCCTCAGCGTTTGATACAAAATTGATCATATCAAAACAAGGTCATTGGATTTCCCTGGTGGTGCTGTGGTTAAGAATCCGCCTGCCAATGCAGGGCACACGGGTTCGAGCCCTAGTCTGGGAAGATCCCACGTGCCGTGGAGCAACTAAGCCCGCGAGCCACAACTACTGAGCCCGTGTGCCATAACTACTGAAACCTGCGTGCCTAGAGCCCGTGCTCCGCAACAAGAGAAGCCACCACAATGAGAAGCCCGTGCATCGCAACAAAGACCCAACGCAGCCAAAAATAAATAACTAAATAAATTTATATTAAAAAAAAAAAACAAGGTCATTAAAAGGAGGACCATAGGTCCCTTCTTTCTCTTGGACCCAGTATCTCCATTCTGTGAAGAGAGATAAATTATTGCCAGACACTGTCTTCCTCAAACATCTTTTTGGTCACAATATTGTTCCCTCCTCAAGAATGCAAGAGCTACTTTGGTTTCAATCTGATTATATATTTTTTGTCAGGCCATCAAGATCTTCCACTAGCAACCGATTTGTTTATATTTATAATTTATATCCCACCCATTTCCCATAGGGATTATTTGGATCTCAGCCTTCCCACCTTGTTAACTTAATCCAGTCACACTGTCCTCATTCGCACTGATTCCTGACAAAGTCCCAACCTGCTGTCTAAGTAAACCCCTCTGCCATCATCCTTGCATGATGTGAGGCTTCTCACTTCTATTACTTTACAAATGTTCCTCATACGAATTCCTGTTTATCTTTCCTTTTAAATCCAATCTTTACCCCCCTCTGGAAAACATTCTTTAATTAATGTTTTGTGGCCCCAACATACATATTCTACATTCCTTTCATTTTTACTCAAAAATTTTCTCAAAAGGTGCTTTCTAACTGATCTCAACTTTTACATGCTGTGTTCTTTTAAAGGTACCACGTTTGTGTTGCCCATAACTTTGAGGATGATGCTTAGTAGGAAGGAATATTCAAGTACACACACACACGCCACACTGAGACACAGAAAGGAACATATGAACAAAACAGCAAAACTGTATAAATGTTTATTCATAAAGGGTTAGTTCATCACCTAATGAGCAGCCGAGGGTGCAGAATATATGACTAAAGTAGAGCCTCTGATATCTTCTCCCAGCACTCATCATCTGCATCTTAATACTGACTCATACTTAACTGTCCAGCTCCTCGGTGATGCTTTGCCACACCTCTGTGCCCTTATTGGTAATCTTCTTAGCCTAGAGCACCCCTTGCCACCTTCTTCACCTGGATCACATGTGTTCTTTCTGAAATCTCTCAAGAGAAATTCTCTCTTATCACCGCTCTGTCCATGGTCCCCTTCATTGTGCATCCATGGAGCCCTGAGCAGCTATGGCCCATCTTAGCACTTGTCATTGTATCATAACTGTCTGCTCACAGGTTTCCATTCTCAACTAGCCTGACAGGTACTTGACAAGAGGTGCCAAGAAGCCTCTTTGAAGCTTTGGCACCTAGAATGGTGCTGGCAACTCTAATGCATGGTGAGTTCATATTGTCCCAGGAAAACAAAAAGAAAACAAATTTGAGAGAAATGCTATACCCACCACTGAATGACTCTTGCTAGGGTCAGTGAACAAACAAAATGACACTTATTTCTCCTAGATATTAGAAGTTATTCTTAGAGTCAGGTTGTTCTTTAGAGCTCATCTTTGGTGTGGAATAAGTTATATAAGCTTATTCGCCATATCTTAGAAAAAACTATTATCGTCTAAAGGTTAGAGCCAGTTAGACTTCCGTTCAATGACTCATCAGGCAGCCTTAGAAATGACATTTCTCTCTTTAATGCTGAAGCAATTTTACTGCCATAATATTGTCTGGGTTGGATAACTCACGTTATGTTGATTTGCTCATTTCTCTTGAATTATGGTTTTCTGTACCCTTTAAAACTAGTTATGTATGTATTAGCTTTAATAAAGTTTTATTAATTCATTTCAGTTTCTTTATTCTCTGCTGTTTTTACCGCACCATTGGCAATGTTTACAGAGCCAGGGAAGGATCCTCTTAAGGAATGAGAAGGCAATTAAAGTTTATTTTCAAATATTCAGAGCAAAACCTGAATATCAGTCGATATGTATTCTGGAATTCATAATCTGAGAGGTATTCCCTTTACTTTGAACCACACAAGAAGGACAGCTCTGGACAGACCAATGGGTGGGATGCAAATATAAGTCATATTAGAGTTTCTCACTTTCCTGCTTTGCTAGACGTCGGGAAGTTTAGCATAATGGAAATGGAGTGGCCACTGTAGCCATAGTCCAACATCTATGGAATGCCACATACATTGTAAGGATGATGCAAAGAACATCTGAGTCACATAAAACTTGATTAACCTCCTCTGCCGTTTGCTACCTGAGAGATGTTACTCTCCCTCTATGCCTCGGATATCTCATCTGTAAAACAGGATTTAAAATACCTGCTTCATAGAATTGTCATGAAACATGTATGTATATAAAAGTATATGTAAAGGCTCATATATATTAAATGTCAGATAAATCTTTAAAATGTTGATTATTACTAGTATCATCACTTCCACCTTATTATATAAAATTGTTACCCCATTAAATAATTTTTTATTAATATCTCACTTTTTTCAGAGGTTTAAATTTGAAAAAAACAAAAACAGTCCATAGCCTATGGGGTGTCAGCACTAGCATTGACATTGTAGATTTAGGATTTCTTATGTAACTTGTTTTCTTTTATTTATCATCCAGGATTTATTCCTGGCTTAACTTGTGCCAGGCATGAGTATTATTACAAAGTTGAATCACTCATGAACCCAGAATACCATTATTGATATTTGACAGAGTTCCTGTCGAATATCAATAATTCTCTCTGGTGGTTTCTTTTGGCTGAATCAATTACTTTGGAAGTTTTTATTGATTCAGGAAAAGCCTGAGCTGGAGAGACAGTATCATAAAATGACTCAAAAATCCAAAGGTAGCTTCCAAATTACTTTGTCCATGATATGTAGGAAGACAGCTCTTGGAAAGTCCTCAGAAACAAGAGGGACTTCTTATTCCAAAAAATCAGGCATGCCTACTTAGGCCATGAGGGATGACCTCAAGGTTCTGCTCATAGATTCAAGTTTGTGGGGCAGATTCTGTAAGCAACAAATCTATTTAAAAGAATATGGCATTTTGGAAAGTTGTTCACAATTTAGTTTTGTTTGTTTGTCTGTTTGTTTTGTGGTGCGCGGGCCTGTCACCGCTGCGGCCTCTTCCGTTGCGGAGCACAGGCTCCGGACGCGCAGGCTCAGTGGCCATGGCTCACGGGCCCAGCCGCTCCGCGGCAGGTGGGATCTTCCCAGACCAGGGCACGAACCCATGTCCCCCGCATCGGCAGGTGGACTCTCAACCACTGCGCCACCAGGGAAGCCCCACAATTTAGTTTTAAGTGAAGAGACAAATTCCAAAATACAGAAAATCTAGATATACAGACATTAGAATGTAAAGAGGGAGTGGTAGGATTGCAGGTGGCTTTTCTTTCCTTTATGCATCTCTCTAATTTTTAAACAAGAAGTATCTTATGTAATAAGATAAAAGTCACATTAAGAAAGTGAATGCGGTTCAAAATTTATCTGAATGAAGTTCAAGGATTTTATAGCCATTCCTATCACCTGGTAACAAAAACAAATTCCGTATGCTAACACATACGGAATCTAAAAAAAAAAAAAAAAAAAAAGGTCATGAAGAACCTAGGGGCAGGACAGGAATAAAGACGCAGACCTACTAGAGAATGGACTTGAGGACACAGGGAGGGGGAAGGGTAAGCTGGGACAAAGTGAGAGAGTGGCATGGACATATATACACTACCAAACGTAAAATAGCTAGCTAGTGGGAAGCAGCCACATAGCACAAGGAGATCAGCTTGGTGCTTTGTGACCACCTAGAGGGGTGGGATAGGGAGGGTGGGAGGGAGGGAGATGCAAGAGGGAAGAGATATGGGAACATATGTGTATGTATAACTGATTCACTTTGTTATAAAGCAGAAACTAACACACTATTGTAAAGCAATTATACTCCAATAAAGATGTTTAAAAAAAAAAAAAAAGAAAGTATCCAGGCTGAGAGGCCCCTAGAAACTGCAGTGTTTGTCAGAATGTTCAACAGTGCCCAGGAAAACAAGATAGATGTCTACATTTGTTTCCTACTTGTGTGGGTAAAAGCATCTTCCACAAAATATTTTCAAAGGCACTTTTGCCAGGATCATTGAGACCAACATGCTTCCTACAATATTTCAGTAAAAACAGGTGCTATAAACTGTTACTTATTTGTTAAAACTATGATCCTATCCTAAGAAAAGAAGAGTCTGTCATTGCAAGGGAGTGGCACAGAAACTTCTTGGTAAAGAATTGGTTTATCTTACTAGTAGTAAGCTTGCAGATCTTATTCTAAATCCAGAGGATTAAAACAAACTAAACAAATAGAATTTTACCCAAACAATTTTTATATTCATAAAATTAAGATTAGCCATATGAAGCAGAAATTTTCAAAGAAATACTAAGCTTTCCTTGCTTTCTAAAGTTAAAATTGTAGTTATTAGAATTCAGGAAACAAACAATACCAAGAATTGTTGTGTAATTGCTTACCACCAAAGAACAAAGCATGCCAAACATCAGACCACAGAATCTCACAGAAATCAACTTCTTCCTAAATCAGGAAGGATAAAGCCAGTTGTAAAATAAAGAATGCTTTGTGTTTTAAATTTTGGTTTAGACTTAAGGAAGTCAAGAGTCTCTTTATTAAAATGAGGCCAAGCAATCTTGAAGGTGAACTCTGCTGGCAAGAAGCCATTCGGGGCTTCCCTGGTGGCGCAGTGGTTGGGAGTCCACCTGCTGATGCAGGGGACGCGGGTTCGTGCCCCGGTCTGGGAGGATCCCACGTGCCGCGGAGCGGCTGGGCCCGTGAGCCATGGCCGCTGAGCCTGTGCTTCCGGAGCCTGTGCTACGCGGTGGGAGAGGCCACAGCAGTGAGAGGCCCACGTACCACACACACACACACACACACACACACACACACACACACAAGCCTCACAAGCATCCTATTCTAATAAATCACTTCTTATCTAAAAAAAAAAAAAAAAGAAGCCATTCGACATTGAACTTTCAGGTAGGGCTCAGTTAAAGTAGGCCTCCAAGTCAGCGAGAAAACCCAGAGGCAGACTCCTTGAGCGACACATCCAATAATTCCACACCTGCTAGGGGGTGAGCCTCACCCTCTTGTTGATGAAAAGCTATGTTGGTTGAGGGCAAGGGCAGGAAAGATACTGGGTATGCTAGAGAAGTATGGTGTGATATAGTTTTGTTCAGTTTTGTATAGTTGTTTCTTTCAGATCTGAGTCTTTCATGACTGAGAAAGTAGAGTGTAGGTTAATTATATACTTCTTCATTCTAATAAGGTTTTGTGGTTAGCCTTTACCTTTTCCTGCCACTCTAAACACTGCTTGTCTTGAATGATAAATTTTATGTTCTGTGAGTCATTGATCTTTCTTAGTTATTAATTCTTATTTATCCAGAAATCCATGGAAAATTAGACCCCTCCAATAGGCAGTCTAAGCAGAGATGGGTAGTGATAGTCCTAGTCTTCTATTTGTAGACTTTTCAAGGCTGGGTCATAAGGAGAAATTCCAAATTGTTAAATACATATTTACTTGAATAAAGGATGGTTTCTACCATTATAGTTTCACTTCCCTAACAGAGTTAAGGAGAGTAAAGTGAAGCAGTATATCCGGCTTATTTGATATTATATAACTTTGCAATTGATGTATTAGGGTCAGCACAGTAGGAAGTAGACTGTGAATTCCATGTAGGTATCTAGTAGTATGTACCTATAAGACCAATAACTTCAATTATAATAGAAAGTATCTTTTCTCTCCATGTACTGTGCAATTCTATAAACAGAATTTTTATTGGTGAAAAGTGTTTCCCAAATATTTTTAAACTAAGTACTATAAAATTTCCTGCCCAGAAACATGGTACTTTGATCATTATAAAATCTATAGCTGTGTGATTTTTGTTTTAAGGATAGATTCTGGATTGTTCATTCAAAGAAATATTTATTGAGCATCTGTTATTTGCCAGGTAGTAAGGAATTCTGATCTCCAGGCATTTATAGTTTAGTGGAGAAAATAGGTGAGAAACAGTAAGAATTCAATTTGATAAATATGAACTTTAGGCATAAGGACAATATGCTATAATAAATTTAGAAATTTTTTGACTCTTTTTTCTGAAACATATAATGTTACACTAGCCTCAGGGCCAGCTAGATCTAGGGGCTCAACAATATCATTAGGGCCAGGGTGTCTTTCTCTCTCTCCATCTGTCAGCTTTGCTTTCTTTGAGACAGTGTCATTCTTAGGCAGCAGATTGGCTCCAATGGCTCAAAGCTTACTCCCACCAAAACAGAAATTTCATCCCATTAGTTCCTGCAGAGGTCCCAGGTCTGGCTCTGATTAACCTTTCTTGAGTCACGTGTCCTCTTCTGATGTAAGCGCTATGGTTCTGTGGTATGCCACTCTAATTGACTACTTGGTGATATGGACTTAGTTAGGGATCGGTGAGTCTCCAAGGAAAAATCAGGGTGCTACTAGCAAGAGAAGCCACAGATATCCACCATATATGATTATCAATTATATTAAACAATTAGCTCATTAAGCATGCACTCCCATAAGCATTAAATTCAATAACTCTCTATGCTATATCAATTTCTACCTTACACCAAATGTATCTATTCTATACTTTAATAGAGTCTGTAAGGAGAGGTCTATACTAGACTATTCAAGATGAACACACAGAAACTCTTAATAAGACTAAGGTGCATCAAAGAGCTGAACAACCTTCAAATGTACCACTGAGAAGTCCAAAGCATGAGCAGACAAGGTTAAAAACAAGAGATTACCTTGAAAAGTAAGGTGGAATAAAAAAAAGGAAAGGAAACTAATGTAAAAATAAAAGAAACATAGTTGACTCAATAGAGCATACTTCCAAATCTCTGAATCCATTGATATTTAGGAGCTGACATTATGAATGATTTTAGAGATTTGTCCCACCAGCTCAGAGAGATAATATAGATCAAATAAGCTACAGTGTCTTCCAAATAATTAAAACATTTCAAACTAAAAGATGTGTTTTGGGGAATTCCCGGGTGGTCCAGTGGTTAGGACTTTGTGCTTCACTGCAGGGGGCACGGGTTCAATCCCTGGTTGGGAAACTAAGATCCCGCAAGCTGCGCAGCACAGCCTAAATAAATAAATAAATAAACACCACCCCCAAAGAAATTTTTTTTAAAAAATGTGTTTTTTAACTCTTTAATTTTTATCTTGGATAACTGAACAAAAGCAAGAAACAAATTTAAAAGCTTGAAATCAATCTTTTCTTTTCAGAGAAGGATATTTGTTTGATTTTCCCAAATGTTACTTGAATGATGCTTTAACGTGGCAAGTCAGTTACATAAGCAGGGAATAATTTATCAGTAAACACATAACTGTGTTTTTCCACAGGACCAAGATGTTCTAATGGTTTCCCAGTAAATGAGTTTATTTTATTAAAGATCTATTTTCATAAGCTGAAGGTCATTACTGGTCATTGCTACTATGAGTATGCCCTAAATAAATCCCCAGATAAGAACATTAAACAAAAACTGTGGTAGAAATCTAGGCTTGGGAATAGTCATGTATCAAAATATTTAGACTAAATACTTATCATCTTTTATACGTTCTCAAATCTTTCCAGTTTAGAGATCACCTAATGATTATATTTAAAAATACTTGTTCCGTCCTCTGTAGGTCACAGCACTTTATGTGCCTGTTATTTTTTTAATAAAATTTGTTGTGCCTACCTTTTTGTGGTAAAAGATTTATGACAGGTGTCATTTGCTTCTTTACATGACTGCCTTTATACCTGGACTGTGAGCTCCTTAAGGACAGGGACTAAATCTTTGTTTATTTTTTGATCCCCAGAAACTGTGTTTGGTGCCTACGAAGTACTAAATAAATGCTGAGTAAAATAAAGAATGAATAAGTGATTTAATGGGCTCTTCCATTTAAATTAAATCCTGAACTCCTGTTTATTGTCTTTATTAGTTTCATGTTTGAAGTGCTTCAAAGCTTAATTCTACCTAAGTTAACCAGCTCCCCACTATATACCTGCTTACAAAACTAGATTATGATTTATGCAAAGGTTGGGGAATGACAGTTTTGGCCTGGACCAGGTGCCCTGCTGGAGGACAGGCATGGTTGGCAGTTTCTGGTTACCTCACAGGACAGACCACCAGCTGCCTTTTTGTGTTGAGTAAAGAAGAGACTCCTGGTGACAAATCGAACAACTGTATTTATTGCTTACAACTCTATTTACCCATACACATGTGGGTATGTTTGGCAAATTCTTGAGTCTGCTCCAAAGAAGATTTTCAGGTTGGGGGACTGTGATATCCTCTGGAAGAGAATTAATTTTAAGGGAAAATAGCTAACCGTGACAGGCCAAGCCAATGGCACATCCTTCCTTACTTTGGAAGGGAAGGGAGTTCTGTGCTCAAGCAGGTCCGCCACTTGGATTGTCTCTGCCCACCCATTAGACCCAGGGAACTCAGAAGGATGATGAGCCAAAGCCAGAAGGACTCTTAATAAACTCTCTAACATCTGGAGTATATTTTTACAGTACTTAATCTCCCATCTTCATGTTTTCACAGAGGAAGGAACTTCCCTTCTTCTCATCAAAGCTGTGGCTTTGAAAGAAGGCATCTAGCTTCTCTCTCAACCCCATACTTGCTTCCCCATGAAGGAGGAAGGGCAATACTCAGGAGAACGTCCCTGTGTTGAGAGTAACAGCTCCTGCACAAGTTTCCTGCTCTCTAGGACCTGAAGGGGAACAGTGGGCACTCAGGCTCCCTAGCTCTTTGTTTCTATATGAGAAAGCAGTACGGGAGAGAAATCACCTCTTATCCGTCCCTCTTCACTCTCTGGTCAGCTAGTAACAGGGTTGAAGAGTCAGACCTGTGGTCCTCCTGCATACCTGGCTGGGTGGTGTGTTTGTGCTGCAGACTCATTTTTCCTTTCTCCCCCACCCCTGAGCCCACCCCAGGTTCCGATGGTCCCAAAGTCTGCATTTGGATGGGGATGGGATGAAACACTTTGGCTTTAGATCCAAATTGCATTCTCCAATCCAACATTTACTTAGATTTCACAGAACCTCTTGGGCACTTGCCCAGTTCATTAATAAATTTGGTTCATTAATAATCCCACAAGTTATCATCAATTAGCTATCAGTTCCGAGAGTCTGTAGTTTCTCCACTGGAATCTGGTGGGGAGTCAGAGGTGGATCATAACTTCCTCTCCCATACAGCCCAGATATTGCTCTGACACTGTCAAGGCCCAGGGAAACAGTGGGCTGTGCCCTGCAGGGTAGTGGCAGAGGAGTGACATGTACCCTAGAAAAGGCAGCATGATTGACCTGATGGAGTGTTGATGCAGTACAGGAGTGGCCCAGCCTCATGGAGCAGCAGAAGCTGAGCATTGAGGGTGGATCTGCAAGTGTCCAGCAGGAGTCTATTAATGATTACATGTGAGAATACAAGACGCCGTACCAACTGGTGGCTTCCAGAAACGTTTGAGAATGGGGAAGTCTTACCTGGCTATTGAGAGTAAACATACATCACGTAGGTGAAGCCAATGTAAATTAAATGATTATTTTAGGTGATCTCATTCATAGTCACAAACTGATGGCTGCTGGGAAAATCATGGTTCCCCCCAGTTTACTCTCTCTCTGAGCACTCATTCACTAGAGCACCTTGTCCAAAATGGGCAATTATTGGAGGGATAGGAACTGATTAATTTACTTGAAATGCCAACCATTTCACATGTTGCTGTTTAGAGGATTATCAGCTGAAAGAAGAAAGCTGCTACTGTTATAAGGTGTTAATGTGCTATTTCAAGAATTTTAAATTTTTGTTCATTTCTATGTGCCCTGGCTTTGGAGTATGGTGAAAAGTAAGTCCTGCAAACTAGCAATGAAGGCTTATTCCTTTAAAAAAAAATTTTTTTAAAGCCGATGTGATTACCTAAAGCTGATTCTCTATGTCCTAAAGAAATTCTCTCTCTTCCTACCTCAAAACCACGTTGCCGATATAAACCGTTTAGTTTCAAATTGAGTATCTTTCAGCTAAGTTATTATTTCAAAAGATAATGCCAGGCTTCCCTCGTGGTGCAGTGGTTGAGAGTCCGCCTGCCGATGCAGGGAACACAGGTTCATGCCCCGGTCCGGGAAGATCCCACATGCCGCGGAGCGGCTGGGCCCGTGAGCCATGGCCGCTGAGCCTGCGCGTCCGGAGCCTGTGCTCCACAACGGGAGAGGCCACAACAGTGAGAAGCCCGCGTATCACAAAAAAAAAAAAAAAAAAAGAAAAGAAAAAAAAAAGGATAATGCCAAATCGGCCTACAGTTTATGTTTGAAAGTTGGTCCGACAAGTAGATGCTATTTAATACATTTTTTGAATTTGATATTTGATTTGGCACCTAAATATATTCACATATACACATGCATACACAAAATTTTATTTTGCTCTAAAACACATTTTTTTCACCTGCCAATATTATGGTTGCAATTTTAGACATTTCCCAAATTTTATGACATTTTCTTTTTTTCTATCATAAACAATTACTTATTCTTTTCCAAGTTGTGGCAAAATTTGTGTCCTATTTTCATTGAATTGGAAGAAAAGGGGGATGGGTGAAATAGGTGAAGGGGATTAAGAGGTACAAACCTCCAGTTATAAAACAAGTCATAGGATTGTAATGTATAGCACAGGGAATATAATCAATAATATTATAATAACATTAAGTAGAGCATAATCTATACAAATTTTAAATAACTATGTGTACACCTGAAACTAATAGTATAAACCAACTATACCTCAATAAAAAAACTAAAACTAAATCAAAAAAAAAGGAAACTAATATAATCCTGAAACCACAGAAATACTTTTATTTGTATTATAATATTCATATAGTTTCTATTCTTCTTCTTTTTAAGAATAACTTTTGTATCAGTTATTCTCTGTAGCTTGGATCAAGTATTAGAATTTTGGGTTTTTCAAATGGCAAATTTGCATCTAAATTGTGTTTGATAAACTTTCACATCACTAATCTATGCCGTATATTTAAGAGATTAGTTAAAAAATGACATGTGTTCTCAATATTCTCAACAATTAGGCAATCCTTGGGATGTTTTTCCAGCTGTGTTGATAAATAGACAAATAGATTTTTGCAGTCCTGTCCCAGTAGCTTTATCTCAAAGGTAATAATAATAATGCTCTACTTGGATCAAGGAAAGGTGGCTTGATATGCTGGAGGAAAGGAGTGGACTTTTGAGAAAAGCAGACTTGGATTCAAATCTCAGCTCTACTACATACTAATACTAGCTGTGTGATCTTGAATAAGTTACTGCACCCCTTTAAACCTCCGTTTCTGCATATGTGAAATAGGAATCATGCATCTGCACTGGGCAGATGAAACAAGACAATGTTTGTTGAGTACTTGTAACATGGTAGGCACTGAAAAATGCCAGTTGTATTATCTAGTAACATTTCTCCCTGGAAGCTCAGCTATTTCTATGGGTTTAATATACTACTCATCTTTTTTTTTTTTTTTTTGGTACTTGGGCCTCTCACTGTTGTGGCCTCTCCCTTTGAGGGGCACAGGCTCTGGATGCGCAGGCTCAGCAGCCATGGTTCACGGGCCCAGCCACCCCGCGGCATGTGGGATCTTCCCGGATCGGGGCACGAACCCGTGTCCCCTGCATCAGCAGGTGGACTCTCAACCACTGCGTCACCAGGGAAGCCCTACTCATCTTTTTAATAGTTATAAAGCCATAGTACTTTGAAGCTAGAAGTTACCTTAGAGATCAATTAATTAGTAATATTTCACAGATGGGGAATGTGCGGCAATAGAAAGTCAAATGGTGTAAAGACTCGTTTTCTATATGTTTTGTATAATAAAGAAATTGGAGACAGAATCATTACTTGCTCAAGTTTCCATTTGAAAAAGGTAGGCAAAACCACTCTCACAAAGGTGGTACCAGGTATGAGGCAAGCCTCCATGACAGTTTACAGTTTACACCTAAAGTAAGATAAAGCCAACCTATTTTGAGAGAGGGGTTACTTCACCTTACTATTTTAAATGCATCTGAATGCTTCAGAGAATCCTGAAAATTATGAACTGAATGTCTATAATCAGTTGTTCAATGTCTGAGGAAATATATTCACTGTGATTACTAACACTACATCCCACAGGTTTTTCAGATACACTTGAGATATTTTTATCTGAGGTTAATTATTATTACTATGAGTTTGATTCTGAGAAGTAATAAATCCTAGGCCCTAATTCCCGTGAACTGAAGAAGAAAAGAGTTGAATTAGAGGAATATTTCCCACATTGCAATCCTTTACCACAGTGACAGTTTTGATTGTATAACACACCTGTAATGTTATTTGCTGTTTTAAAGTGACCTCATTTTGTAAACTTAACCTAATCCTAAACATATTATCTGGGCAGTGGCACATTTGCTATATTGATTCTATTTTTTTCTAATAGAAAGATAACTTCATGACTACTAAAATAAAAGATTCCTGTATATACCACCTAAACTCATCTCATGTATCATGCTGGCTTCTTTACAGACCTAGCAGAGTCTTACTCCTACTCTGCTTATCCCCAAGTTTCATCAGAATGAAGTAAGATTTGCAATGACAAAGCCCTTTCTAGGCTCAAGTGTTTAGTCTCTGGTAT
This sequence comes from Mesoplodon mirus, assembly GCF_964341445.2. NCBI lineage: Eukaryota > Metazoa > Chordata > Mammalia > Artiodactyla > Ziphiidae > Mesoplodon > Mesoplodon mirus. The sequence continues at coordinate 41,518,146 of NC_138977.1, forward strand.
TAGAAAAAAAGCCACCACTCTGGGTTCATCCTGGTTTTTTGAGGATGGGGAGGCTCAGGGTAGGACCTGTGTGCTTTGGAATAGACACTGAGAGAACATGCAGCCAAATCCTGTAAATTTTCCTGTTTAAACTATTGTTTCAAGGATTGACCCACCACCGTTAGGAAGTATTATTTATTTTTAGATTAGTTCCAATAACATCAAATTAAGTCCAAATCTTTCATAGCAATTTGTACTTACCCAAGAAGACTTCATCTAAAAACTAACATTCTTAGTAACATTCCTGAAAGCCTATGGAAATCATAACAGCCTCTAAAACAACATTCCTTCAAAAATAAAATATTTGAATAAGAACAAGTGGAAGAAAGTACATTAAAAAATTAGCCCTCATTAATGAAGAATGTATATTTTGGAAAAGATCTTGGAGCGTAATCTAAGACCCACATACACATTTCCCCATAGACGCTGACCTCTTGGTTGAACTGGTTCATTGCTCATTTTCATGAAATTCCTTCAATTCACCAAGAACTTAAAATTGCATTCTGCCATTTCTTTCAAATCTAGGAAGTGCATTTTCTTTTTTTGTTTTTTTATTTTCATTAAATATATAAATAGAATCATGGCTATTTTCTATTAGATAGATTGAGAGATAAATATAGTATACACACATAAATATATATGTATGTATATATACAATTATATAATTAACAGAGATATAGAATGCTTTATTTGGGAGGACTTCAGTGTTCATTGAGCTCAGCACCACCCAAATTGTATTCCACAATTTCCATGCAATGTTGAGTGGGTGTTCCATTGAAAAAGGGATCCATGATCAAATAACTTCGGTAAACATTGGGTTAAACAAAACTTAACTTATAACACTATATACATTTTGATTTCCAAGAAGAGCATACATCAGTGCTTCTCAAACTTTAATATGCATATAAAATTGCATATTGAGTAAGTCTGGAATGGGCCCTGAGATTCTGCATTTCATTTTTTTTAATATAAATTTATTTATTTGTGGCTGCGTTGGGTCTTTGCTGCTGCACGCGGGCTTTCTCTAGTTGCAGCGAGCAGGGGCTACTCTTCGTTGTGGTGCGTGGGCTTCTCATTGTGGTGGCTTCTCTTGCTGCGGAGCACAGGCTCTAGGCTCGTGGGCTTCAGTAGTTGTGGCACTCGGGCTGAGTAGTTGTGGCGCATGGGCTTAGTTGCTCTGTGGCATGTGGGATTTTCCCGGACCAGGGATTGAGTCCATGTCCCCTGCATTGGCAGGCAGATTCTTAACCACTGCACCACCAGGGAAGTCCCAAGGTCCTGCATTTCTAACAAACTCCTGGTGATGCTAATCCTTCTGGTTCAAGGACCACACTTTGAATAGCAAGAGTGTCTTTCTTAAAACCTTATTTTACCAGTGAACTGTATCCCACTTACACAGAGTTGGTGTTTTGAAATTTTTGGTTGGTTGGTTGATTGGATGGCTGGCTTGTTAGTTAGTGTTTGTTGGTTTTGAAAGTAAACATCAGTGATTTACAATTTTTGAAATTGTTAGTATAGCTGAATCCTCTCATTTATAAGATGTCATTATAGATGTCATTTTTCAAAAATCACCCTAAATTTAGCTAATGAACTTTTACCTTTTCAGTGGCTTTGCCTTGTTTCTCTTGGGTTGTGCTTGGGAAAACTTGAAATCTTATACCATTGTAGGAAGGGATGAAGGAAATAAAAGGACATGTGTCTCTTGAGTTCTATTCCAGTGTACAGTGAAAGATGTGCTCACTTTATAAGCACACTAAAAAATAAACTTGACTCTTATAGCCAGACTAAAATTTACTTGCAAACAATTGTTTGGATTTATATTATTGACATTTTTTGTTGGCTGTTCAAATCATGGGATCATATAGAATGTCATCTATTTTAAGTATCCAGCAAGCCAGCCACTCAGTCCTCTCCCACCTACTCATCCACCCACCACTGTTGACCTATTCCTCCACCTGTCTAACTATACACTCATCCACTTGCACATCCAATTGCCACCTATCCTTTCAGTCACATGCTCACCACGTGCCCACCCACCCATCCATCTGCCCATCCATTCCTTTATATCAAGTTGTTCCACAATATTTATATGGCATTGTTTCTTGGCAAACATGGAATAAAAGCAAAATTAATCTGTGAGTTTAAGGTAGGTAAAAGAGTCAATTACATGTTATTTTACAATCTCCTAATATACTTCTTTATGTGTTAAACGTTCAATCTGTAAAAAAAAAAAAAAAATTATTTCAATGGTAGATTTTACACAGTGGCTGGGATGGTGCCAGTGTAGGGAGAAAAACAAGATGCCTGTGAGCTGAGAGCTGAGCTGTCCAACGTATCTCCTCAACCTGACACTCCTACTGCTTCATTCCTTGAAGAATTCATTCAGTCCTTTCTCCCACATTTCCTGGAGTTCCTGTTCATGCTACTCTCCAGCGCTAGCTAAACTGAGCAACCTGAAACTGCCCAACCCATGCCTTTGATTGTACTTTTTCCTCCATCTGGACTATGTTTCCTGACCATCCTAGATGTCTTGTTCATAGCCCAGTACATCTCTTTCCTTCCTAAAGTTTTCCCAGATCTTCTCTGATTTGTCATCTGTACATCTCCTCTGACATTCACCACTTTTGACCTTACATTCTAGTTTGTATGTTCATGTCTGATCTCACCTGTTAGGCATAAAGCTCCCTAGAAAAATGAGGTATGTATCTGAGTTATCTTTGCATCCTTCACAGAATCTCAAATAGGGCCACTAGGTGAACATTTCTGGAATAAATGAATCAATCCATCTACACTTCTGATTTAATGAAAACTTTGAGTGTGCTGATTTCAACTTTGAATAACTGAAGAGTTTGAGGCCCAGAAATATCCTGGTACCTATAAAATTCTTTGTTAACTGTCTTAGTGGATTATTACTGCTGAATCTCTTGTACTTTGCCATGTCTTTACCTGAGGATGTCAGTATGTTTCAAAGTGATGGTATAGTCTTGAGTTAATTAAAGTATTGACTTTCTGGAGCGTAAGCTATTAAAACAATATATCCTTACTCCTAGATCTATTAACTGTAACACTATTTATTTTTTCCTCTAAAACTTTTCTGCTATTAATAGTCAGTTCAATGTCAAAACTTGTAAAGAATCACATGGAGTTGTAGCTTGGAACTTACTATCCAGTGACAACTTGTACTGTTCCCTTTAGCTGTCAGATCACTTGGAGATGCAAAGTCTCTTTATCATCAGCAAAATTCTTATCTACTCTTTTCCATTTAAGAAAATGATTATAGCTTTTGTTGTTGTTGCTTTTCATTCTTTTACATTGTCCCAAATACTGTATGAATTCTCAGTAATTATTATATGAAAGAGAGAGAGAGAAAGAAAAGAAAATGACTCAGCTGGTAGCTCAAAATCGTAGCCTGCAAGTTGTCCCAAGGCTGGAGACAAAAGTGAATTTGTGTTAAAATTCTTTCTTTCCTACAAATGTATCTCTTTAAGTCGAAGTCTGACATTTCAGGTCCTAGTCTTAGTGACGTTGCTAATTTGTATGATTGTGTTGAGGTAGACCTAGATTATATCTTGTTTTTTCCCCTTTTTCATGAAACTCTTTGATTTTTACAATGTCAATTTTGAAAATTATCTTATATATATACTTTTACTTTGATTAGTGACAGGAAATATAATAAATATATATAATATATATAAAGTATATACAAAATAAAAAATATAAAAAGGGTTTTATTAACATTGATTCAGTTGTCGATGTAAATTTACCTGGACCTTTTCACATGGTAAGTGGAACTGGCAAGCTCTGAGGGATGGAGCTGCTTCCATAAATGCCCAGAATCTCCTGGCCTTGTTACTCAGTGACCATACTTCATCAGCTCTGTCAACAGAAGGGACTCTTTAATTCAAAAGAAATCATTTCATTTTGGTGACAACAAATAATAGTCTTTAATGCATATATAAAATCTTCCCATAGTCTCCTCCTGCCAGGATCATTCTTTCTCTGCTACTGCTGTGTTTCCATTGGCCTTGGGCTGTCATCCCACCAGGAATGGGGTTGTTATGGCTTTAAGCACTCAGGATTTTTGCCCCTTCATTAAAGTAGAGCAAAAGAAAAAAGGACAAGAAAAGTACATGTCGTCCAGACAGTAGTTTTCCCTTTCTCTGAGCCTTGAACAGTGTGCTAGACAAATGTTTAGCCATGCTTTTTAATTTCCAACAGTCCTGAAGGTTACTTTTCTTCAGGACTTACAAATGGGTCCTCTGACACTTACTGAAATCCAATCTGGTCTCCTCCCTTGGAAGCCTCCTTTGCCACTGGCATCCTCCACGGAAGGGCCGTCCCCTGCATATCCCACCCACTGTCACTGTCAGCTGCCCAGGATGGAGTGCCACTGAGAGGTGGCCCCGCAGGGACTCCCCAGCCTGGGTGTAACAGCTTCCCTTTGTTGGATGTTTCTGCTGACTCTACAGTCTTCCCCACCAAACCCTTCACCCCGAGGGGCCTTGAAAGCAAGAGGGTCTCCAGGGGAACTTCCAGCACTGTCTCCTTTAGAGACCTGGAGAGACTCTGTCTCTCATTTCTAACATGGTCTCCTTTGGAAAAGGTAGATGAAATTCCAAATAATCAGCTTTCCAATGAATTTGGAAAGCAGACTGTGTTTGATTTGGGGACTGTGTGTACTTACATTGAGGAAGTGGGGTTGCATATATAAACTAAAGTCCGACTGCTGAGTGAGCAATTAACTTTTTGTCATAATTTAATTCTCTAAAGACAGGAAGCTGCAGGCAGCTGCTTTTCCGCCATTCAAGAAGCACTTTGCTCCTTTACAGCAAAAGAGCTGAACTATGAAATGAACTTTGCTGTTTGGACTGGGGCTAGGTATTTTGGTAGCCATTCAAAAGTCTTTTTCCATGGAGTGTCCATCAAATTGCAAGTTTGTAAAGTACTGCTTAGAAATACTTGCTCTTATTCTTTGAAGATTAGGGCAGGATAAGGAGGGAGCAGGAATCCAGAGTTACACAAATTTTTTTTTTTGCAGCTGGAGAAACTGAAGCAATGAAGAGAAGAACATTATGCAAGGTCACAGAGGGGAGCCTGAAATTTTGAGAAAATGATCTTCATTTACTCTGTCATTTCCAGGCAGCTGGTTGAAAGCTAATCTTATTTTTAGATAAGCTTAGTTGTCTGGGATATTATTGGCCACTCCGTCGTTGGGAAAGGTGGTGTGTTTTAGGAATAAGGTTAGTTATCAGACTTCTATCAAGAAAAAAATTTAAGAAAAAAATAGACTTTTTTCCTTATAAAGCTATATTAACAAGTTCATTTTTTATTGTTGCATACAAGCAAAAAAAAGTAATGTAACACAAATTGAGGAATATATTTAAGTTATGAAACATAATAACCCCCCCCCAATTTAAGAACTAGGACATTAACAATGCCATAGAAACTTCTGGTATGTTCTTCCCCAGTCTCCTCCACAACCCCCCTGCCTTCCATACAGAGGTAGCCATGCTCCTGGATTTTATGTTTTTCTATTCTGTGGCTTTATTTGAATAGTAGTTTTAAATAAGCATGTATCATTAGACAATGTAATATGAATTTTCCTTTTTTTTAGAGTTTCCTTGAAATGGTACCATATTGTATGTATTTTTTTGCATCTAAGTCTTTCATTCCAATGTTGTGTTTCTAAGATTTATATTGTTGCACAAAAGCTGCAGTTTACTCATTTTCACTGCTGTATAGTATTTATCGTACCACTACATCAAAATTTAGCAAGTTGCTCTTGACAGTGGAGTTGTGGGTTTGGGAGTAAAGGATCAATCATCAGGACTGGGCTGACGTGCTTGTCCAAAAATCTCTCCAGGTCAGAGGCTTTCAAAAAACTTTTTTTCACTCTTATCAGAAACAAAATACTTCATATTGCATCTCAGTGCACATACACATATAAATAATTGAAAAAATGTTTAATGAAATAATACTATTTTCATCATGTGTGATGTACTCTAATATTTCTATTCTAATCCATTCTATTTCATTTTTACTACTTAATACTTAACTAGCCTTCAGTGAGGCCCACCAAATTGATTTTGTTTCCCTCTGTGTTGCAGATCATAATTTGAAGCACATTGCTCTAAGTCTTGCAGCGAAGAACGAATTAGTAGGTCCAAAAGTATAGCATGCTTATTTTTAATATTATGAATTTTATTGGGGTCAGGAAAAGCAATATAGCAAAATCCATATAACATTAATGCACAGTGTTCTTTATTATGATCACTATAAGATTTTGTCCCCCAAAGCAATAAAGCCCCCATAATGAGATTTTTAAATGTCCCACAGGCTTAAACATTTCTAGAAGAGTTTTTTTAATCAAAACTAAATTTTGAAAATGTTCGGCACGACATTGAATCTTTCATAAAGTAAATTTTCATATCCCTTTAGAAAATTTAATTTTATGGGCTTCCCTGGTGGCGCAGTGGTTGAGAGTCCGCCTGCCGATGCAGAGGACATGGGTTCGTGCCTCGGTCCGGGAAGATCCCTCATGCCGCAGAGCGGCTGGGCCCGTGAGCCATGGCCGCTGAGCCTGCACGTCCGGAGCCTGTGCTGCGCAACGGGAGAGGCCACAGCAGTGAGAGGCCCACGAATTAAAAAAAAAAAAGAAAGAAAATTTAATTTTGTGATCAGAAAAAGCAAATACTTTTTCCTTTCCTTCGCCATAGGAGATAAGATGTGGCTTTCCAGATTAGGAGTCAGAAAGCTAAGCAGCCACAGACCTTATACTTGATTGTGTCCCCTGTGAGTTTCCAATTCTAAGCAGCTGGCGAGAGATACCGATATCTTAAGGTCTATACCCACTCCTCTTACTACATACACACTAGGAAAAATTCTATATTTTAGCCTCCTGAGGGGACACTGGAGAAGAATCTCTTCCATCTATCCCCAAATGCAAAGCAGCCCCAAGAGTTCCTTTTTATACTTTATCAGAGTTGATAAGGAATTTATCATTTTTACCCCAAATTACAGACATCTTCAAACCTCAAGGGACACAATTTCCTTCCTGTTACAAGAGAATTCTGGGTAGATCTGCATGCCAGGTATCCTCAACCCAATGAGAACACTTTCCCCTTTGTATCTTATACACCCAGGGTGAGGAACGGGTTAAAGAGTTTGGGGTCCTCAGTGAGGTATCCAAGATTTTAGAATATCCTGTTTGTCTATAGACCCTCTCTCTCTTGCTTAGGAATGGAATTATTCTATGTCAGAAGAATTACTAGTGTCCTCTCCAAATAAAGCAGAAAATATTTTTAGGAAGAGTTAAAAACATGTTTTTATAATGATGATAACATTGGGTTATTCTTGGATCATAAATTAGTTTCTTCCTTCTTAACCTTCCTTTCTCTTTCTTCAGAGACTAGTGAAAAAGTTAGAAATATTTCCATTTCTAAATCTTTAAGCAGAGTTTTAATTTTTCATGATCTTTCTTCCTTTCTGTAGGATTTTATTAAGGAGTTTTAATTAGCTTTCAAATAGTACCTATCCCTTTTTCCCCTTTATTTTTGTTTGTAAATCATTGGTTGTTTTACAATTTTTATTTAAGAAACAATGTTTATATAAGGGGTAATTTACATTTTAGAAGGAGTCTTCAGTGGTTAAGAGTGAGTGTTCTGGAGCCAGATTTCTCAGGTTCAAAGCCTGGCTCTTCCACTTACTGGTTGTAAGACCTTGGCAAGTTACTTAAACACTTGTGCCTCAGTTTCTCCATCTGTAATATGGAAATAATATCTTCTGCATGGGACTTTTGTAGGCTTAAGCAAGTTAATACATAAAGTGTGTAGACCAGCACCAGATATATAGCAAAGGTTCAATACATATTATTCTTGTAACTATTGTCCTTACTACATTATAATATAGTTATTATATTATGTGGTAACCCACGATTTCTCTCTTATGCCTAAGAACTTAAGACTGATTTTTTGTTTCTAAATTTGTTAAAACCAACACATTTTTCTCTTTGAGGAACTATATAACTAACATAACTTTCTGATGAAAGTCTAGCTTTGCTTAGTTATCAAGTGAGAGAAAGTCTATAAAGTACTTTGTAAATCATAAGGTACTATAAAAATGTCAGTTATTATAATACCTACTATTAAGAAAATGTCTATTTTCTGCATGCCATTATTTAAGAAGTCTTATCTTTCCTTTTGGAAATAAATTTGAGGTGATTTTCACATAAAGAATAATCTTTACGGTGCCTCAAAGATCTTAGACTAAGGTTTGTTGATGGCATTTTTCATTATTGGGATAAGGATTTAGATTGTATCAGATTTAAACATATTTGCAATTTCATCTCCTCCTTCGACAAAGATATGAACAGATTGCTGTCCCTTGTCTATCAAAAAAATAAAAATAAAACAAAGCACTCTTGGTTGCAGGAATTTCAAAAATAAATGTTAAATAAGATAGGTTCGCAGAAACTTCAACTCTCAGACCATTTCATGCATACTTCATTTAGCTAACTGTAAAACTGTAATTAATTGTATATCTTAAGAAATTTCCTAGGAAGGAGACATCCAATCTGCAGACTAATACTCAACTGCTGAAATTTCTTAGGCCATCAACACACAGTATTCTCTCCTTCTTCAATTTCCTTTTGTACACATGCAAGTCTCCCCTAAATAAGACCTTATCATGATGTATATTATCCTTTCCCCAGGCTGTCAACCCTACACAACCTGGCATTTCATTATCAGCATATAATGTTATATATGTAAAATTATTTCCTGAGTGTATTTGCCTCCTCAGCTAAATTTTAAGCCCTTGAAATCAAGGATCATATTTTATACTATTCATAATCTTTTTTTATAATGGCCAGCAAAGCCCTATACATATAATGATTGTTCAGGGAGTGCTGATTGATTGACTAATTGAAATTCACGAGCCCACTCTAGAATCCAATGAGACAAAGCCTGTGTTTTCCCCACATGAAACAACGCCTCATAACAGAATCTTTTTTCACTTTTCCTTAGCCTCTTCTACAGGCTCCTCTGATGCTTCTATGACTTACAGATAGAGCAGCACAAAAGAGAAAGAGCTTCTCTTGGGGTTTCAAGTGTCCGGGTTTCAAGTACTAAATGTAAGCTGGATATTTGACCTCCTTGAGCCTCAGTTTTCTCATCAATAAAATGGGAAAAGTAATGTCTGGACCCTCCAGATCCACTTTATTTTGAGGATTGGAGAAAATATTTTACATAAAATGCCTAGCACAGCACCTTGCTGGAGCACAATAAAAGTAGGCCATTAAACACCTACTTAAGTGAAGGTACTGACTTGAACTTTAGAGCTGGTGTTCGCAAAGACTCCGTATGTCCAAAACCAAGCTCATGATTTTCACCAACTCCCAAACCTGAACATTCTCCTTCAGAGAATGGCACCACCACCCACCCACTTACACAAACCGAAATCTAGACTTCACACCTCTCGTACCCTCTTCCACACCTCCCATTTCCAAACCAGCACAAACTCGTTGCCTCCAGAGTCTTCCCACACCTCCCCACATGCTGCAACCCCCAGATCAGTAAAAGCTTCCATCACCTCTCTCTGGGACCACCACGACACCTCCAAAGGAGCTCCCAATCGCTCATAGGACACAAGTCACCTTCCTTTACGAACGCAAATCTGATTACATCTTTCCCTTGCTGCCCGTCACTTTCAGAAAGACAAATACCCAAGTCCTTCCCTTGGCTGATAAGATCTGGTATGACCTGGCCCATTCTCGGCAGGCTATTTTCCATTTGCCCCTCCAGATCCTCTTTATTCTTCTCTACCCCACTCTGTGCCCTGGGAGCTGACTTTTTATAGGCCGCATCACAGGGCTTCCTCATCATCTGCCCTACAGTTCATTCCACTAAAGAAAGGTTGGAGATGATGAGACGGCCGGAGATTGCAGTACAGTATTTATTCCCCCAAATCTCTCCCTGCTGTGTAGCCTCACACTGGCTTCATCTCCTTACAGCCACAGCTACTGTGAGGTATATCTTTCCTATAGCTATTTTCTCTGATAAATACTACTGCCTTCCACTTCAATCCCAGGCATAGGGACAGCTTTCCATTCTTGGGTACCATACAGCCCTGTTGACTTCCCTTAACCATTCAGACACCATTACAAAGAGTCCCTTTATTAAACTGTCCTCGATGGCCCTATTTGAGTGTGCCCTGTTTCTGCTGATTGAATCATTCTTCACTCCTTAAGCCCTGGCCTTTCAGATTCCGAATATTCCATACTACCTTCCACCTCTGCCTAGATGAACCTTTCTCTTTGCCTAGTTAACGCCAACTCATCCCTCAAATCTCAGCTCAAATATCAACTTTGTAGTGGAAGATTTTCTTGTCTCCCAAAGTAGGTCAAGTAACTCTACAATAAGCTTTCCTACTTCTATGTAATTTTCCACAGCACTTATAATAAGATGACAAATACATCATTTAATTAAAGTACGTCTCTGCCGTGAATGTAAGAATCACATCTGATTTGCTCATCACTATACCCTATAGTTCCCAACACAGTGACTGACACATGTGGTTCTCAGAACATAAACAATAAAAGAATGAATGCATTCAATATGCTAACTGCTAACGAGAAATATGCCAATCTTCAGGTGTGTAAAAGTGGAGCACATTTACCTGTTTATTTTGTAGATCCATGTTCATGTGTTAGTCATACTTTGGACAAAGAGATTATTTTTATTATTTCTCCCAATCACAGTTTCCAAAGCCAAGTGTTTCAAAATTACATTATTTAGGGATTTCCTGGCTGCCTATTTGCCTCCAATGACTGTCCCTTTCTTTCTCTTCCCATATTCTGCTCTTTGTATTTTTCTCAATAAATAGTTTTCTGCTTTCCATTCTCTCTTATTTGTAGCTCGGAATGCCCCACCCCCTCATATCCATGGGACTAACTCCTTCACCTCCTTCAAGGCTTTGTTCAAACGTGTACTCAGTGGCACCTACCCTAACCACGCTGTTTAAAATTTCAGAAGTAACCTTCTCTCCAAGTCTCCCACACCCTGCTCAATATTTTGATAATTTTTATTATCATCGGGCATCATTTATATTTTTATAATGCCTACTTATTGTCTGTCTCCTCTAGTAAAATCTATGCATCTCAAGTGCCTACAACAGCACCTGGAACATAGTAGGCCTTCAAAAATATTTGTTGCATGAATTAAATCAGTGTCCTTTTCTCAATGTTTGACTGGCCTGCACCTCTTCATTCACATCTACTCTTTTCTCACAAACCAAAAGGCAATTCTAGATTTAATGATTCTCGCTTGCCCTTTCCTCTACCTAGGCAAGAACCTTACCTATGCGAAAAATTGGAAAGAAATCTCATGTGATTTAAAGGAAATGTCCTTACCATACATATTTCTTAAATTATTATTTAAGCCATGTGAACACAAGGATCAAGCTTTTTTGCATTAAATGTCCTACACGCAGTAAATATTTTGTTATGTGGGCAATGAAAATGAAAGCAAGTGTTAATGACAGTCCATAAAGGGGTAAGTAAAATGCCTAATTTCTATTTGCTAAGCAATTTTCTCCATTTTATCTGCAAGTCACTTTAGAAATATTGCATAAAAAGCAAAATTGTCACATAATCTAGCAAAAGAAACCTCTCATGAATTTGTGCTTTTGCCATTCTGTGGTATATTCATCATTGATATTCAAAACAATTAGTCAAAGCTCTAAAAGATCCCCAAATGCCTTCTGAATAATTAAACATTAAATTTTCAATAACATTTTAGGCCTCATCTTATTTACTGTTATCCATGTCCTGTATACATGGTTACCCTCTAGTAACCAGAATATTCCAACCAATCAATCTGACAGGAAGTAGCTATTAAATGACTAGCATGTGCTTATTCTCACATTGTTTTATCAGTCAGAACACCGTGCCTCTGAGCATGCTAAATGCTGAAATTTTACTGTATTACTAACAACTGCGAATATCCAGTAGTCTGAAATTACTTTTATCCAGATTCCGCTGAACGGCTGAAGAAAAGGAGAGGTGAAGCCGGGTTAACAGTCGTGTCAGTTCTCCTGCCTTCGTTATGCTGCCTCTTCTCTGAGGCATATACCTCCTTTCTCCTCATGATTAATAGTGTCAAAGCTCTAATTGATTGTTCTCCTTTAAGGGAAACATGGTAGAACATTTTATCTGAAATATTTTACATGCCTGTTTTTCTCCCTTTTACCTTACATGTTAATAAAAGAGCAATTAGGAAGTACAGAGAGGGAAACGAAGAAAAATTAATTCCCAATTCTCCCACATAGTTCATCACTAAAGGTAGCTACTGTTAATTTGGTGACATGTTTCTTTTCGTGGTTTTTACACACACACACACACACACACACACACACACACACCACTGTGATCTGAAACATGCCAACAGCGGTGAGCTAGAAAAGGAACAGTCCAACCCTATAAAAATGACATCTATAAAAAACATACCTAAAAAAAAAAAAAAGAAAGAATGAATGAAAACCTAGCCTCTAGGGTAAAGGTTAACCACTGAACTGTCATTTAGAGTTGATGATTTGCTTTCCCCAAAGCTTAGAACTTTCAGGGAATTAGTTTATGATCCCAGGCAGCTTTCTCAGCAGGCGGGAGGATGCCCAGTTAGCCCTAATTATGACATTTTGTTTCACAGTCCCACTTAAACAGCTAACCTTTTTTCTAATGGGTCTGGACTCTGGCAGCCACAGCTTGAATTGACTGAGCTGTTCTTTCCCTAAATGGCCTTTTGTGTGTGGATAATGACTCCCCTCTCTTGAATAGGGTTTTTGTTTTTTTTCTTTTTTCTTTTTTTTTTTTTTCCTACTTGCTGTAGTTAAATGCATCATTGGAAAAAACAAAGCAGAGAGAAATTGCAGTAAAATGGTACCTGATGGCCCCCTGGGGTGGGGGGTAGGCTCGACTCTCAGACTTTCACACTTTCCTTCATTTAAAGTTTTCTACAGAATAATGTTTTACCTCAGAGGAGGGGTGCCGGGGTGTAGATTTGGGCCATGTTCTGGGCTGGGATTTGAGAAGACAAGTGGTCACTTAGTTAAGGGGTGCCTGGGTCTTCTCAGTACAAATACTGCTCTGCTTTTAAGAAGCCAGCTTCTTGAGTGAGAGCCTGCCTCAAAATAAGTGCTCAGAAATGTAAGTTGCTTCTTGGTCAACCTCAGGCCTCCAAGGGACATTGTCATTCTTGTCCTTGTGCTACAATTCTGATGTGCTACCTGAATGTACCATGTCCAGGGCACAGGAGAGAGCCTTGTGAAACAGATGAATGAAAGCTTTTGGAAACCTGCTTTATGTACCAAAGATTTAGAGTTATATTAACAAATTTCCATACAATAGAAGGGGTAATGGTATCAAAGTTTATAAAACTGTAGGGCAAATTTTGATCTACCAGTGTTACAGTTTAAATTAATTAAGGGGATATCTTGATTTCTTCGTAGTCCCAATATATTTTACTTACCTCAGTGTAACAAAATCACAATAAGGCATTTTAAGGTCTAAAGATTGTGTGTGTTAGTGAAGCCTTCCTACCTATACTAATTCACTATCCTCTTCACTCCTTTTGTTTATTCTCCTCCTGTATGTAAGAAGCACTCTGTAAATAACTAGACATTGTGTAAATACTAGTCTGTGTGATCTAATCACTCATCCTTCTCTCCTGTACTGAATTCCCCCATCGCACTTTATTTACTTGGTTCTTAACTGATTCCTACCAATCTATTTCTGCCACCTCATCCCTTGTGTATTTTAAGAGTTTCATTTAATAAATAACCCATAATGGATTAATAAAGAGCACTTAAGGAGGCTAGGGTACAGCCCTTTGAAGATCTGTAAGGAGCTTCCCTAAGGTGATTTATTCACTCCTACTTCTGAGTGCCTCGGGCACCTCATCTTAAAGGGGGGTAATAATAACACATACCTTCTTTACTCAAACACCCGAAGATATAGGTGTGGCAGGTTTATGTGTGTTTAATACTTTTAAAGTTCGGACTCTGCATAAGCAAAAGGGCAGGAAATAGGACTGAAACTCACACAGAAGGAAGCTGAGGAGATTGTTTCCTACCAAAGACTAACTTTGTGAGGAGAGACAAATATTATAATGACAGTATATATTAACAGAACTTGATCGTGTTCGATTCATCACCAGAAATTCTGAATAGGTTTCAAGCATGTTACACTTTTGTAAAATACTATCAGTTTTAAAAATCCAGTGGGGTTTGGAGAAAGTTCCGGCAATCAAACTCATTCTCTATGAGGGTGTATTTCAGTGATTTATGGATATTCTTACCCTTCCTGGAAAAGTTTTCAGGCAAGGGCAGCTTTGACCAATAGCTTTGGGCTGCAGGTGCTGAAGAGGAGCTTGGAACTAAGGAGAAAAACAGATTGGTTTATAAACCTTGACTTTACACATGGACTGAGTGCCTTTTTACTGTCAAATCTACCCTTTAGATGTGACTTAATCTTTAAAACTCATGTGAGAATCTGAAAGGTGACTAAAGTTTCTAGGACTAAGAAGGCTGATAGGTCTTAGAGTAACACCCCTCCTATGGACCCTTTGTTAGTCTAGTGTTATCATAAGGCAAACCATTTGTTAGTGACCTGGATCAGCACAGACAGCCTTGGGATACTTTCTGAGCAGATGCTAACCAGTGAAGGCTAAAATAAAGAAAGGTCATGGACTAGGGGCAGAACAATTACACTTCAATCATTACTGATGAAATGGTGGCATTCTATGTCACTTTACACTCCATGTGGAATTCATTCATTCATGTATTCACAAATCTTTGTTGGGCATCTCTTACTTGCTAGACATGGTATTAAGGTCCAGTGATTCAGAAGACAAATAAAATAGGATTATCACTGCCTTTAGGAGGTCACATTCTACTGGAAGAGAGTGAATATAAATAACAAAATAATAGCTCTCATTTACTCATGCCGGGTGAGTTCCTGTTACTGTTCTAAATGATTTGCATGCATTTGCTCACTTAATCTCACAATTATATGGGGAATGTGTTATTATTATCCTTCTCCACAGATGATTGAACTGATGTCCAGAGATGTTTGTACTGGTACAAGGTCACACAGTAGTAGGTGATAGACTCAAACCCAGACCCCTTGCTCTTGGCCACTGCCTCTGATACCATATTCTGAAAGGAAGGTATAGAAAGGGGATCAGGAATCCCTGGGAAGGGATTAGCACTGTTGTTAAGCCTTTGTTTTCATCCTACCTCCCATATATAACTACTGTTAAGAGTTTGGTGAATTTCCTTTCATCTCAACCAGTCGATGCACCTGGTTTTGCTGCTTAAAAAAAAAAAAAAATAGCTGTAATCATATTGTGTGTACAATTTTTAACATGTAATTCTGAAGTCTGTCTGTATGCCTTGAATGTTATTAAGCAATGACAGAGGAAGTCCTTGAGAATCATTGTTTAAGGGCTTTCATGGCCCAAGATACCATTTTTTACACTACCTTTAAAAAACTTAATTCACTGGGAAAGTATTCATTTACTTATATGAGATGTATATTATAAAAGTAAACAGTTTATCTGTATGAATCATCATGAAGCCTCACTTACATATTGAAATAACTAAAAGTCTTGGGTATGAAAATGATATTTAAACACATTTACATCCTCTTGCTATTTAACCTAGGCAAGTTAAATTGGTGCATCAGAATTGTAAATGCATTTATAATTTTAGAAGGCTCCACAAATATTCATCAAGAACTCAGTAAAAATAATTTTTCTTTTACAGCAGTGCTAAAAATTGGCCATGGGGGAAGGGGATTTAAAAAAATCATAATTAGAGCCAGTCTTTCCATAGAGTGTATGTCTGTTTAAATTTTAATGGTGGTATAAACAGGAGTACCTTGCACTCCATGGATTACACATCTCATCTATTAAGAAGGCACATGAAACTCTTATTAGAAAAATAAGGAAGTGGGTAGGGGAAGGGGAAGAAAATGTGCTTCAGACTTTTAAAATGTAGCTACTGACTTTCCTATCAGAAGCCAATTCTTACATCTGAAGCCCCAACTGATCTGAGCAAATTTTTTGCTTGCCAACTAATGAGTTTAAAAATGAAGCCCTCCTGTTGTTCCTTGATTTTCTTTCTGCTTCAGTTGTTCTTTCGAATAAAATGCTGAAGTGCTAAGGAAGCTATTTTCAGAAATGCATTGGTAGCTAAATCACAGCTGTATGTTGAGATCACATGTAGGTGGACTTCATTAGTGTTACCTAAAGCCTCTGTAACATTCTAATGTTACTTAAAGGCAGAAAAATCAGTGCTTAAGGAAGGGAATTCCTTAGCCTGGGTAGACAAAAGCAGAGTAAAATTGCATGGTCATGAAGTCATAAAAAAAAGTCTAGTCTTTTCCTTATGATTGCCACATTCACTAAAACCTTGCTCTAACATTGATTTGATAGTAAATTCTTCAATATAAGACAAATTTGCCTAAATCTGATCCAAGATAGGCTTTTAAAAAGCAATAATTTTAGACCCAAGAACTTCCCTTAGATTATCTCATTTGATCCTCGTAACAACCATACGAGATATCTACCATAATTTCCTTCATTTTCGAGATAAGAAGGTTGAGGCACAGAAATTTTTAAGTAACTAGCCCACGTTTACAGTTAAGGAGTGGCAGGGCTGGAATGTGAACATAGATAAGGTTTCCCAATGCCTTATTTTTTGTCACTTCCTCCTTCAAAATCTCCAGTGGAAGCTAATAGCCTTTCAATCTAAATGATGAGATGATATATTTCTTTGGAGATATCTTGGGAGAATAGGGAATGAACAAAGACATAGGGAAGTGAAGGCACTTTTTTTTTTAACTCAGCTTTCATGCAAGTTGCTAAAAGATTAAAACTTAAAAGTTCTCATCACAAGGAAAAAACATTTTTTTGTAGTTCTGTGTGGTGATGGATGTTAACTAGACTTATTGTGGTGATCATTTCACAATGTATATAAATACCGTATCATTAAGTTGTATACCTTAAACTAATATAATGTTATATGTCCATTATATCTCAATAAAAAGAAAAACAGCTTTCAGTTTCAATTCACCCAATGGGCTAGTGATTCTATTTTCTATTCTCCAACCTTCTCTCTCCTGCTCTCATGTCCTCTGGCTTCTAGTTGGGTTCAGCCAATGGGAGGCCCTGGCAGGAGAATGGAGTGTTGGAGGAGAGAGAGTTCGGGGTATTTTTTCCTCACATCCTCCCCACTTCAGTACTTGTCTCTGGTAATTACAGAATCTTTTCCACCAAATGGCTGCTCATTTGGTGAGCCCTGTCCTTTCAGCCTCAGCGCTGCTGTCAGCCTCCTGTTGCCAGTCTCATCCCTCATTCCTCTCCTTAACCATGCCTCCTGAAGTCACCCCTTCATTAAAGTGGAGCTTGAATTATCTGGGGGAAATTCTGTTTCCTGCCGAGACCTGATAAACTTTGTCTTTCTAGTCTTATTCCCCTCTCCTCTCTATATATTTATTCATTCATTCATTAAGCAAATATTCACTAGCCAGGTCCTCTTCCAAGGCTGGTGGTGAAGAACATCAGGTGAATAATATGGATAAAGTCCTTGCTTTCTTGGAGCTTAAACCATCTCATGCTTTCATGTCCCCATGCTTTTGTTCATTCCCTACTCCTCACTCATCTCTTGACAACTGTAATTCTTTAAGTCCCAGTCCAAAATATTTCTTCTTCAAAACTGCAACATTTAGACTTCTTTTGAGTACTGTGATGGGCTAGGTTCTGTGCAAACAGCAAAGATTCTAAAAAGAATTCTGAAAGTATTCATTGGTCACCGCCGCATTCCAGATCCTCTTCTCAAGAATCCATAACTCTAAAAAATCCACAGGAGCAGATGGAATTTTCCTGAGCGGACAGCTGCTGACTATTTGCCCCTTTGAAATGATTGACTTTCCCAGATGATAAAGAGATGTTTGTGTCACAGGATAATTTATAGGATTATAAAAGTATTTTTCCCTAACCGTTTTCCAACAGTTAGCAAGGCTATGGGGCTCCTTTGCCTCAGGATAAGGGTGTGTTGTGGAAAGCAGAAGTTTTCCTCAGACAACCTGCCTTCATGAATTTTGTTTCTAGAGACCCGAATTCTTGGGGAAATCATGGTGGTGGTGAAGGGAGGGGTGAAGGTGATTGGAGGCAAGAGAAGAAACTGGTAAAGACTCAAGAGGGGGCAGAGGCTGCTACAGGGCATTCCAGAGAGGTGGCTGTAGCTCTATGTGTCCTCAACAAGTCTGACTTCTAGTCTCTCAGCCAGGATAAAGGCCCAGGAAGGCTAGATCAGGGTGTTCCTGAGCTCCCTGAATCCCCTGCCCAGATTGGTACCACAGTGCACACACCCCGCCTGCAAGGGACACAGATAGCAAGATGCAAGACCACCTTACTCTCCTCTGAAGTCTGGTTTTCAAATAAGGTAATTACACACTTCAGATGCTGACGTAGCTTAATTTCCTAGCATCTAGACATACTGTCTACTATTGTTTTTTTTTTCCAGAATCGCTCATGATGTTTAGTTGACATCAACTCAAATCTGTATCTAAATTTGTATGTGAATCATTAAATTGTATTTACAAAACCCTAAGCTGCTTATAAGAGAAATAAAATTGTAGCTCCCTGGGTAAGTAGGAGGAGTTCTTCCAAAAGGGCTTTCTGTTTTCCTTGTCTACTTGTAGTTATAGTAGAAGAGAAGGAGAAAGAGAGAGGGAGAGGGAGAGAGAGAGAGAGAGAGAATTGACCAAGTTCAAGAGATGTTTTATCAAATCATTGTCATTTAGGGTAGGAGTTGGCAAACTATGTCCTACAGGCCAAATCCAGCCACCACCTGCTTTTGTATGGCCCATGAGCTAAGGATAATTTTTACATTTTTAAATAGTTAAAAAAATTAGAAGAAGAAAAATATTTGGTGACACATGTAAGTTATATGAAGTTCAAATGTCAGTGTCCATAATAGAGCTTTATTGGAACATAGCTACCCTTACTTGTTTATGTGGCTGCTTTGGTGTGACAATGCAGTTGAGAAGTTGCAACAAAGGCCCCCCAAAACGTAAAGTATTTACAACCTGGTCCTTTATAAAATTTTGCTGACCCTTGATATAGACTGAATGTGGTAATTCTTGTTCCTAGGCTTTAAACCTGGGTGTCCAAGAGAGGATCTGGTTACTTAATACCCAGATTTGTTTCTATTTATACAAGGAATAGACAAAGGTTATTACTCACCCAGGGGTAAGGTCAGCATCAGAATAAATGAAATCCAAAAAGGGGGCCATCTCTATGACTTAAACAGAAATCAATACATTTTGAATGAGCTTAGCCTGAGGAATTGCTCCCAGAGACATTATAATAATAGCTTCCACTGACAACTCTTACTATATGCCACATACTTCATTAGCAACTCAATTTAATCCTCAAAACAACCCTGAAGGGACTTCCCTGGTGGTCCAGTGGCTAAGACTCCTGTGCTCCCAATGCAGGGGGCCCGGGTTCGATCCCTGGTCAGGGAACTAGATCCTGCCTGCCACAACCAAAGATCCCGCTTGCTGCAACTAAGACATGGTGCAGCCAAATAAATAAATAAATAATATATTTTTTTTAAAAAGACCCTGAAATGTAGGTATTTTAAAGATGTTATGAAGGTAGGGCAATGAGTTGAAATATAAAATCAAAAGATGTGTTCAATCCACATAAAACTCTAGAGGTTGGAAAGCCATGAGAAAGTGCTTCTAAAGTACAAGGCCAAAGGCTGAGATTTCTGCCCACCTGACATGAGGTCTGGTCTTGGGGCAGCTAAGAAGATCAGCTTTACAGAGTTGTCATAGGGAATCAGTAACCTAACTCACAGAAAAACTAACAGTGTCTGGCGAATAGTGGCTGCCCAACAAATGTTGGTTTAGTTTCTTCCCCTTTTTTTCTAATTAAATTTCATGTTTACAAAATGTATGTGGGTTATACATAAAGAAAGACTGTAAGATTACAGCAGGAATGAATATAAGTGGTTATTGGTAGGGGCTAGGCAAGGTACAGGGCAGACAGGGACAGGAGTGGGAGCATTGCTTCTCTACATATTATTTTCATATTGTTTTGATTTTCAACCATGTAAATATATTTGCTATCAAAAATTAAATGAAAAATATGTAATGAGGTTTAATTTGGGACCTATACATTTTAGAGCCTCCCTACCTGACAAGCCTACTCAGTTTTATGAGAGGGGTTCACTTCTGTATATAGATTTCATTCCATCCTATTCTTTTTGTTTTATTTATTTACTTTGGAATTAATTTATTCTTTGATTTGAAAATGTAAGTATCCCAATTTCTTTGTTACAAATAACTCCTGTGCATAATAGTGATTCTTAGCCAGTAGTTTGTTTGTTTGTCTGTTTATTTATTTATTTATTTATTTATTTATTTATTTATTTATTTATTTTGCGGTACATGGGCCTCTCACTGTTGTGGCCTCTCCTGTTGCGGAGCACAGGCTCCGGACGCGCAGGCTCAGCGGCCATGGCTCACGGGCCCAGCCACTCCGTGGCATGTGGGATCTTCCCAGACCGGGGCACAAACCCGTGTCCCCTGCCTCGGCAGGTGGACTCTCAACCACTAGGCCACCAGGGAAGTCCCAGTAGTTTATTTTTATAATCAAAACATAGTTTCTGAGAGCTTGTTACATCTGGTTTTCAGGTCCTTTTTATCTACTATTTCAATCCAGTATCATTATTGCTTCTACCGCAGGTATTCTGTAGTGGGTAAAATACTGACTATTTACCAATGCTATGTCAAATTAAATAATAACATACTCAGAAGTTAAAAGAAGTGTTTCTAAACTTACTAAAACATGTCAGAGGATTGTGATTATAGAGAGATTCAAGTCCTAGATCTGTAAGTACACAGCCCTCTGGGGCCTAGACTCCGCCTGCAGCCCAGAGCCTGAGGCCCCCTGATTGGTCCTTCCAAAATCCCTAAACCACTCAGCTTCCTCATGCTGTTTCTCACCTAAATGCCTGCCACTTGGTAGATGCTAAATCAATGTCTGATAAATTGATGAATGAACGGCCAATAAACTCTCTGATACTAATTTAATTTTCCAGAATGCTCTTCCTATTAGAGAGGAAAGAGATAGGCTAAATTACTTACCATACCTACAAGCCATTCCTCTTCACAATTGTGTGTAGCTTCCTAAATGCTTAAATTGGCTTTTATGAACAAATCTCTCCTGAGTTTAGTTACTATGGATAAAACCATCTATAGGTAAATTGGTGGTAACAAATTTCAAGATCCACTGAGCCTATGGTTTGGAATGGACACTTCAGAAGGAAGCATTTGAGAAGCACAAATAACTTACCTCCCCTCACATGGCTCTTCAAGAGGCCCTGGGCCCACACCATGTCCCCAGCCCATCCTGAAGAGCCACAGCCTCTCCAGAACTCTGCTTTCACTCTCTTTCTGAAGACCTCATAGATCATACTCTATCAATTAGGATAATCTTCAAGGGTCTTTATCACTTGGTCCCAGTTTACATTTTTTGTGCCATTTCCCCCCTTAAAGCACTCTGCTCTGGGTTGGTCAGTTTCCTGAAGACACATGCTCTGTTCACTTCTACCCTCAAGGTTTCAACCATACTCTTCCCATTAAAAAAATCTCCTAGGTTTGTTTGTGTTTAAAGTGGTTTGTTTTGTTTATGCCAATTAAGATTCTATATGTCATAAAGCCTAAATAAAACCCATGTCTTTCCCATAATCTTCCCTGGCACTGGCTATTTATACCATAATATCTCATACTTGTCTATAGGTGCCCTCATTGCTTCCCAGTTGTAAATAGGAATTTATTTATACCTCTTGTCTCCTCAGACAGTAGGAATGTTCTTCTGAGACATAGTCTGGGCCTTCTACTCCTTTATTATTTATCACAACTCCAACCACAGAGCTAGCTGGACTGAGGAAGCGTTCTAAGGATACCAATTAAACTGAATGTCCATAAAGTATTTCCTAATTGGGAGGAATAAAATGAATATATAATACCTGCCATGATAGGTGTTTATTCTTTGTTATCTAAGGTAATCCTCACAAAATACTGCCGAGTATGTATTATTAGCCCCATCTTTTAGCGATGAAGACACAGATGTTCACAGACATTTAGCAATTCACCCAACATCACTCATTTCGTATGTGGCAGAACTGGAATTTGAAAACACATCTGCTTGATATCAAAGCTTTTTTTCTCTCTCTTCCCACTTAATCTTTTCCTAGTAGCAGATGTGGTAGCAATCTTTAAGACCTAAGGGTATAAAATGTTAGTATGCATTCTTAGTAGGTAATTTGATGGAAAAAATTAGTTTTGCCTATAAAATGGCATTCTTATCTTTCTTTTAAAATCAAAATTGCATAAGGGACAGCTTCTCTTTATCAAATAAAATACAGAAACAAAGGGGGATCATTAGGGAAATAAAGTCAATAGTTCGATAAATAAAACCTTGTCCATCTTAGTTAACTAACACAAACGTCCTGAGTTCAGACAAACTTCAGGCTCCCTGATATCTTGGAGAGACAGCAAGAATATCGGGGTACATTTTCTACTGCTTGCAAAAGGGTCTTTCACAGACAGAAAATTTTTTTTCTTTCTCTCTTCTTTAACTTTAGAAGACAAACTAAGATAGTAGTAAAAGTTTAATTTCTAATATTTTCCAAAATAAAATCTAGGCCCAATATGCCAGGAAGACAAAATAGCAAAAAAAAAAAAAAAAAAATCTTGTAAAATTCTTTCTGGAAACCCACATCCTTTTTCTACCTATAAACCTCAGCCACATTACCCATTCTCTCCCCCTGGGCCCTCCACCGACCCTGGAAACGGAGTTTGTGTTTGTTT
Organism: Mesoplodon mirus; assembly: GCF_964341445.2. Taxonomy (NCBI): domain Eukaryota; kingdom Metazoa; phylum Chordata; class Mammalia; order Artiodactyla; family Ziphiidae; genus Mesoplodon; species Mesoplodon mirus. The sequence goes on from NC_138977.1 coordinate 41,541,127, forward strand.
CCTCTGCTGGGCTTTTTCTTCCTCTTATGGTTCAGACCCCAGTGCCCTGTGGCGGGTGTGCTGGGTGTAGGCAGACAATATCTCCAGAAGCTGCCTGACCCAGGCAGGGTGGCATATGGCAGACAGAAGGAAGGATTCAGCCTGAGAAACTTTGAAGCCCCAGTTGTGAAATGACTGCAGAAAAATATATTTAATGGACATCATTGTTTCTAGTTGTTCCCACCACCTTTCTTTCCAGTGAGATCTGGAAACTCACGTGATAAGTCATACCCCTGTAAGTCCTCCAGCTGACAGATATCATCCTGAGGCTGGATAATAAGAGGAAGGGAAAGGATGAGGGGGAGGGAAGGGGCTTTTTGGAGGAGGTTGAAGCTTTCTTTGTGAGGAAAACCCATTTCCTTTTATTCTAACCTCGGGCTTGTTTTAATGTTAAGCTATTAATTTGAAATAACCAATCAGTTGCCATGGGCATACACACGTTATCAAGACTGCAAAATACCTGTCCTTTTCTAATCAACCCCAAAGTGATCACAATTTATATGCATAACGTGCACTTAGCCTGAAAAGCCCAGGCACTTTCTGTAGGATGATTTATAGAGATTATTCAGTAGGATTTTCTAATCCATACTAATGGCTGAGACTGGCAGGGAGAATTACAGTGTTTTCACAATTGAATACAAGAGCGAACACACACTTTATAAAACAAAAAAAAACAAAAAAAAACACAAGCTCTAGGAAGAGCTTTCACAAAGCTTCCTTTACCCAATTATTTAGACAAGTGTCATTTTGTTTTGAATGTTTATCATTCTCAATGCAGTACTTATGGAAATGTCCTAGGAGCCCCCAAAGAAAAGTAAGGTTTACATAGCATGAGATTTCATGGCTGCTCTGATTCCAAATATTCACTGGGAAGCAGGATGGGTTTCTTCATTTAAATGAGAATTATTTGGTTTGGCTTAATGAAGCAAGAATTAACTGTTAGCTCTATCACTTAACCCACTGCCGTGATGTATCTATCTTTATTAAGGAAACTTAGTACAGGCTGGCAGGTCACAGCCACACTCTACATTTGAGGGAATTGGTAAGAAAGAAGACCATTGATTCTAATTGAAATGACAGCAGGAATTTGAGCAGAATGCAAGTCTGCATTGAAATGTTACCGCCATGCCAATTAGAGTTTGTGTCCTGTCTTCTACCCAAATAGTCAATCAGACCTTCACTGACCTTGCAAAGCAATGTTTTGACCACCCCCTTAAATCCCACTCTGGGGACTCCATTTCCGTAATGGGGTGCTCTCTCAAGGGAAAGCACAACTAAAGCATCATTAAGTGTCAAACTCAGCACAGCAACTTCCCTTAGAGTCCTGCCATTCAAATCCACTGCAGTGTTGACCCAATTGAGATTATGAAATATCTTGGGAACATCATAATCCTAGGGGACATGGTTGCAAAAAGATCAGTTTACACCTACTTGAATTTGACCCATCTTTTACAAAAAGGCTTTCTCACACTGAGGTGTATTCAATATCATAATTAAGATATACTCAATATTCAAATGAGTAGATTTCTGAGGCAAAACATGTTTATTATTAGGGTCATTATAGTATTAGAGATAGGGGGGTTACAAGAAAAAAGAATGTAGGAACCAAGAGAAGTAACTGAAAATTAGTTTTTCAAGTAGAAATTCTATTCGACATGCTACTTTATGATAGTGTATTTTATTTTAGTGCCTGCCTCTCAAAGATCTCAATATACTTTACCAAAAATATCCTTTTTTATTATTTTGTCTCAGGTTCTGAATTTTGTAACTTCAAAAATATGCCTTTTCGCAGTAATAAAAGAGAATCCCTTAATTTTTTATACCAGATCCCTGAATCATCATTTTGGTAGAATAATTTTTTGTCCCTTTCTATGGATCTTTGTTGCTGTTTCCTAACCTAATATTTCAAGAGAGAAAGAAATCCTATACTGCCTAGAATGGTCTGAAAGATGAACATCTTCAGGCCACAGTCTCCTTAGGAAATTTGTTTTCAATTTAGTATCAGAAACATGGAAAAAGAAGCCAAAGAATACAGAATTAACTCATTGTGGTACATGTCACTAATGTCAGAATTAGGGTTGCCAGAATCAATTGGACCTCAGATCCAACAGGTGCCCAGTAACTTTTTGCATATTTATAGATTGAGCAATTATTTGGTGAAGATATGTCTGCAGAACACATAGATACCTTGGGAAGATGTATCAATAATTCAATTCCCCTCAGCCCATTCTGAACAAATCCCTGTATGTGTAAAGGGAACTGAGCGTGTTCCTGAGAGATGCCCTGTAGTTCTTCTGGTCTAAGGTTTCTCTCTTCTTGTTCTAACTGAGATAAGCCCGTTTTAATGTGCCTGCTACTTTTCAAAATGGATGTCACAGTACATTTCCCCCACAGGAGATGGCTTCGGTGGGTAAGTGATGCAGAGATATCTAGATTGTCACATGCTCTAGAAACCTGTTGGGTTTTACAAATGCTCTAAATTTAGAGTTGCTAGTTTTAGGGTGTGTGAGTGTGTGGGAGACTGTCAATCAAAAATGGAGCTTAACATTTAATGTGACTTTTGATATTGAAATAGGATTCATTTTTATCCTTTTCTGTAAGCTCAGAAATGAAGTGGGACAAGTTAATTAAAACACTGGTGGCTTAATACTTTTCAGCCACTGATAGTTTCCAATCAACACCTCTCTGGGACATTCTTTGTTATTATGAAGCTCATCCGGAGCCAATAGAAAGATTCTTTAACAAATGCAATAATTTCTTCGAAGCTCTTTCTGCCCTCTCTTTTAAGATCTGAAGGCAACAATTTTGTGGACTATTTGTTAATGCTTTAACCCCTCTATGATGCCATGGGAAATATGGGTGAATATCACATTTTATAAGCACATACTTAGAAAACAGCTTTATCAGCAGGCATCAACTTATCTTTACCTACGCATAGACTTTGAACAGTCTGTCCACCAGCAATCGGCTAAATCCTGAAGAATAAATAACAACAAAATCCTTCATAGGATTTTTAAGGTTTTTAAGGTTATTTTTGGTTTTTAGGTTTTTAAGGTTATTTTTGGCCCTTGGTGTCCTAGATATAGAAATATGCAGGAAGAGATTTATTTGTACGTTGAACTCTTTGCTCTGTGTGGAATTATTTGAAGAATTTTCTTTTTTTTAAAACTAAAATATTTTACTATACAAGGAGTGAGAATGCAATCATGGAAAGTTCCTCTTTCAGAAGTTGCTCACTGGTGGCCCATAGGCCACATCCAGCCTGCAGACATGCTTTTTGTGGTCTATGTGTTTTTTTAATTAAGTGACTTCAGAGCCCTTTTATGTGAACCGGAGATTTCATATAAAAATGGATTCCGGAATTAAAAAATAATCTGTCAATAGTGGGTCTGCACTACCTTGAGGTAGGAGCGAAGTAACGACTGCCCTTTAGATGGGGCTCAGCCCCTCCAGTAGATGGGGGTGGACCCCCTTATATCAGGCATAAATCCTTTAACTGGTCCCTCCAAATGGGACACGGGCCTTCCAGTCACCCCCTTGAGATGAGCATGGGCCCTCTAGTTTGCCACAGTGCTCCACAAATCACAAATCAAATCCTACTGTAGGGTTACCAAAGACATTTACACAAAGACTTTTGTGATCACTGCTCTTGACAAAGAACTTTTTGATATCATAATCTTAATTAGCAGTAACAAGAGAGAAACTATGATAAATGCTTTTTTGAGTTCCTTAAGTGACTTTCTTTCTACGAAGGTGAACCATCATTCATTAAGTGCCTATCATGTGCTGGGCACTGTTCTTACCCTTTCTCATGTGATCATTACAACAGCTCCATCAAGTAGTTATTTTACAGACAAGGAAAGTGGAGCTCAGAGAGACTGAGTAACTTGCCTAAGGTCACACAATTCTTTTTTCTTCTTTTTTTTCTTTACATTAAAAATTCTTTAATCACATAATTTTCAAAAACATTTCACCACAGAGATCAAACTGGTGGTGTGTGGCTAAGTCTGGCCCATAGGTGTATTTTGTTTGGCCTTTGTGATGTTCACAAATATTTGAATTGCTTGCCTATATATATATATATATATATATATATATATATATATATATATGTATATGTATTTTTTTAAATTAGGGTGGAGTTGTTTTACAATGTTGTGTTAGTTTCTACTGTACAACGAGGTGAAGTAGAGTTCCCTGTGCTGTACTAATGAGCAGGTTCTCAGTAGTTATCTATTTTATACATATTAGTGTATATATGTCAATCCCAATATCCCAGTTCATCCCACCCTCCCCCTCCCCCCTTGGTGTCCCTACGTTTGTTCTCTCCATCTATCTCTATTTCTGCCTTGCAAACCAGTTCATCTGTACCATTTTTATAGATGCCACATATATGCATTAATATATGGTATTTGTTATTCTCTTTCTGACTTACTTCACTCTGTATGACAGTCTCTAGGTCCATCCACGTCTCTACAAATGACCCAATTTCATTCCTTTTTATGACTGAGTAATATTCCATTGTATACATGTGCCACATCTTCTTTATCCATTTGTCTGTCAGTGGGCATTTAGGTTGCTTCCATGACCTGGCTATTGTAAATAGTGTTGCAATGAACATTGGGGTACATGTGTCTTTTTGAATTATGGTTTTCTCTGGGTATATGCCCAGTAGTGGGATTTCTGGGTCGTATGGTAGTTCTATTTTTAGTTTTTTAAAGACACACAACTCTTAACTGGCTAAATTGCATTTCTAGGCCTGCCTGGTTCCAAAGCCCAGACTCCTCCCCTGAACCTCTCAAAGATTTCAGATGACTCCATACAAAATCTCATTCATATTACCACACCCCTGTTGAGAGTAAGGATTGAGTTAGACAGGTGGAAGAAGGAAAGAAACATTTTAAACTTTTTTTCTCAATTGCAACGTAATCATTTCCTTCTTAGAACCACAGTAAAATTTCCTGTTTTGGTTGTTGTAATTCCTCATAAGGAATTACATAAGCTATGAAATTTATGTGTGGCTCCTGTAGGCCGCTAGAAGGTTGGCATCCATGTGGCTTTTATTTTTCATTGGCTGTGTATTGTCACCTCTCAGTTGCTGCACAGCTGTAGAAAGCTCAAACTGTAATAAAAGTGGTTTAGTGCCAACTGTACATGTATAATGGTCTTTGATTTCCCCCTATGCTTTGCACGTCTCTCTTAATTATCTGCCTATAGGCTTGGAATTACTTTGCCAAGTCTACCTTCATTTTCTGAAGTGTCTCCAGAGTACCACTTTTAGAGGAATTTCTTCAGAAGTGAAAATGGGCCCCAAGCCCTCATGTGGGGGAAGGTCAATGCAAGTGATGAGGTTGACTTGAAAACTTACTCCAGTGAGGAAGCCTTTTAAGAAAAAGCACTTGGGGCCCATTCTGTAAAAAAAAAAAAAAAAGTTGTAAAAATGGGAGTGAAGGAGGCAAAGAAGAGCACTATACAGGCCAGAACTGGGGAAAAACAATTTAGTTGAGCTGATGCCCTGGGTGGAGGTGAAGCTTCCTTCTGTTCTGTGTAGCTCTAAATTCTTGCTTTTGCCCCAACACACTTATACATTTTTCATACCTTCATTCATCCAGTTATTCATTCAAGCCATCTCTGGGCACCTATATAAAATGACACTTCCATCCCTCTCTAGCCCCTTGCCCTGCTTTACTCTTTCCTTTTCATGCTTATCACTGCCACATTATATTATATATTCAATAATTTTATATATGGTTTGCCCTCTCACCTAAATGTCAACTCTCTGAGCACAAGGACCTGGGCTGTTTTGTTCATGGTTATACCCTTAGCACCTTACACATGACACATAGTAGGAACTCAATAAGTATAAGTTATTGAATTCCCACTACTATGTACTTAGGATCTGAAAATGAATGAGGCATGGCTTCCACCTCCAAAGCATTCATAGGCTTTTTGAAGAGACAGATATAAACATAAGTACAACTCATACTATGAGAATTTGACTTGTATTCATGACTTTAGCAAAAGATATTTAACTGAATAGCTGTTGAGCACCATAGTGGGATGGTTGGTTTTATATATCAGTTTGACTGGGCCATGGAGTACAAAGATATTTGGGTGAACATTATTCTGGGTGTGTCTGTGACGGTGTTCCTGGGTGAGATTAACATTTCAATCAGTAGACTGAAGGCAGTAAAGTGTCCTCCCTGATGGGGTTGGCCTCATCCAATTGATTGAAGGCCTAACTAGAACCAAAAAACTGATATCACACCAGCACCAGCACAACCCCCACACACTCCCACACCCCCAGGAGTAAGAGGGGACCCCTCCTGCCTGAGTACTTTGACATTGGTCTTTTCTGTTCTTTGGACTCTGACTGAACCATCAGTTCTTCTTGGATCTTGAGGCTGCCAGCTTTCAGAGTGGCACTTAAACTATCAGCTCCCAGGCCTTCAGATTCCAAAGGGAACCACACATTGGCTCTCCTGAGTCTCCAGCCTGTCAACTGGAGACCTTAGGACTTCTCAGACCCTACAATCACATGAGCCAATTCCTTATAATAAATATATATCTCCTATTGGTCCTATTTCTCTGGAGAACACTGACTAACACAGTGGGACAGGCATACAGACTTTGGAAAGTGTTACGCCTTGCTTCTCCTAGAAGGAGATGCCAAATGGAATTAGATGTTCAAGAGGTGAACAGAAGGCAGTGCCTGTGAAGGATGAGGGATAAAGTGGGAAGAAGCAGGAGTAGCCAGGGGTAGCCTTCAGCCCACGATACAGGTCTGAGATCTTTAATAGGAAAGAGGAAGGAAGAATTGAGTAGGAAGAGTTTCAGACCACAGCACAGCTCTGAGAAACTTTTGGTTATCCTGATGGAGAGTCCCCAAGCCAAAATTGCCCATTTAAGGAAGCCCCCTTGAGACAGGAATGACCCAACTCTAGCTCCCCCACTGTGCTCAGACGATGGCTGGGAGCTGCCCTGGGGAAGTGTGGCTTCAGAGTAAACACTGTAATGGATCCAAACCCGGCAGCTGAGGCTGTCAATCAGCTACACTCCACGACAGGTTTTCTGAGCAGGGTACCTCCATGCCCTGTTCTTCTAGAATGCCCTTCTGCTTCTGGAGAGCCCACTGGCTTTCACATGTTTTGATAATCATAGAATCTCTATATGCGAGGGACAGTATGTTTTCAAGGGGAGATCCTAGGGACTTATCTTAGAATACATGGTCTTACTCAGATTGTATATTTACCAGAGCCAATCTTAAAGCCATCCCTGCCTACAAGCAAGAATGGAATTGGTTGAGGAAGGATGGTGGTGGGAATCAGGGGAAAGGGGAGCACAGAAGCTGAACTATCTGTCAACTCTGCCAAGGCCAGTGGCATAGGAACAGTAGGCACTTACCATTCTAAGTGATAGGAGGAGGATCTGGTTTTTGAAACCAATAATACATCAATCTATGGACTGGCTTTGGTACCCACACTCTACTTGACAGACCTCTGGGTGAGACTTTTAGGATCTGGATTCATTTCAATAGAGCTGGGAGGAATATGGCAGAGATCAGCTCTCCTTAGTTGGAGCAGAAAATCTCCCATGAGTAGGCAGGAAAAGATAGTAGACCACCTGTTCTTCTCTCAAACCAATAGTGCTTGTTTTGTTAAATGATTAAAAATCAGGTTTTTCTTTTGTTTCTCCTTTTGGATCAGAATTTATTAGCAGTTCAGAAGATTTGTGTGGGCTTGGCTCCCCTATAAACATTTTCCTTCTTTAGTGTATTTCCCCACCTCTACACATTAAGAGAACTGCCAGTTAAAGCTTGTCAAAAACTACCTTGTCAATTAATTCTGATGGAATCATAGTGATAAAACATTAGTGCTAGCCAGGAATTTGGACATCCTTGATTGCTACATATAGGGAAATTGAAACCCAGAAAAATAAATGATTGCCCAAGGTCACCAGGCTGATGGATGGCAGAAAGAAGGCTGGAACCCAAAGCTTTAGATTTTAGGCCTGAGCTCTGCCCATCACAGCAACCTAGCTTTTTTCTCCACTTGCACCCTGCTTTTTATTTTAAGTTCTTTAAGTTAAATACATACTTGGTTAGCCAAAGATTTTTCGTAACACCTTTTCTAGGAAATCACTTTTTTCTCTGGCTAAGAGTTTTGCAACATAACTTAATCTCATGAAAAGCAAAGCAAACCAAACCAAAAAAAAAAAGAAAAAAAAAAAACCAGTGCTGTTATGCAGCAGCCTGTGCAAATGCCATTGCCTTGAAAACTGACAAGGGCAATAGCCTAACATAAACCCTGTGAAGGGAAAAGGAGGTCCCCAAATCACCTGGCTTTGTAACTAGTAGAGCCAAGCCTCATTTACGGGTCTGTAAAATTCCACAGTGCTTGTCTGTAGACTCTGAAACTTCTTTGAGCTGTGAGGAACCTTGACAATTATCTATGAGAAAACAGCCCCAGGAGAAGCAAGTTAGGACTGGAACCCACACTTTCTGACATTTAGCCAGATGATTGTCTACAACAAAATACTTCAAAGTATCCAAAGATGAGGGTTTTAATTGAAGACAAGCAAGGGCAAATTAGGAAGTTGTGTCAAAAGTCAGAGCACACTGGCAATGAGAATCACTATTGAGTCCTTCTTATGTTCCAGGCACTGTTCTAGGTGCTTTACGTGGTTGGAGAACTTCTATCACTGGGCAGTGAGTCAACTCACCAGGTTATGTTCCAATAATAACCCCAAATCTCAGTGACCTTATAACACAGTGGCTTATTTCTTGTGTGTTGTATGTTGGTTGTCATGGTTGAGGTTCTGCTCCACATGGCTTCTTCATTCAGGATCCAGCATGAATGAGATGACCCTATTTGAGATAGATCATCCTTGTGGCAGAAGAAAAAGGGTACAATGGCCCTGAAAGCCTCTGCTCAGTCATGGCATATGTCATTCAAATTCCACATGTCAAAGCAAGTCATAAGGCCAAGCCTGATGCCAATGAAAGGAACACAGCAAGTCATGTGACAATGGGCGCGTGTGTGTGTGTGTATGTGTGTGTGTGTACTTTTTCAACATGAAAGGCAGCAAAGTATTTGAAACAATATTGCAATCTACCACAATGGAATCACCACTTCACGTTCATTATTTCCTTTAATCTTTATAAAATCCTGTGAGGTAGGTAAAAATATCATTTGATATTCAAAGTTTATACAACATTTAAGAGACAATGCTGATATTTGAATCCAAGCAGTCTGGCTCAGGAGGCCACACTTAATCAATAGGCTATGCCACTTTTCATACTAAGATGGCTTTAATTCAATAACCCTTTGATACGGTTCCCCTCTCCCCCTCTCCCTCTACCAACTACTAAAGTCTGCCTAATGCCCCACACAGAGACTTCAGCCATCTGTTATTTTTACCTGCATTGCCACATTCACTTATTTATTCAAAAAATAGATATGGAGCATCTGTGAACATGACATGATACAAAGCAGTAGGCAGAGAGTGGTTACAAAGATAAATCAGAAATAGATGATGGGCCCTGTTCTCAGAAACCTAGTCGGGATATATATAACTAAAATGCATGGTATAAAGTAAGAAATCATCAACACGTATGAACCTACTGCTAATTGCTATGGGGAAGTTACAAGAGATTTCTTCTGAGGAGGGAGGCCTAGAAAAGAATGGGAGAGGGGCATTTACTTTGGCCTTTGAAGGAGGGGTTGGGTATGAAGATGTGCAGATGGAGGGGAAGGAATGGGATGCAGGAAGATAGGGCCTGGGGGGGTGGTGCAGTGGGCAGCAGAGCCATTAGTTCAAGGCACACATTCAGCTGGGGCCTCAGAAGACTCTGTGCCCTGTCTCAGCAATGTATACACTGGCAAAAGTACAGAAGACCTTGTTACCCTATTTTAAACTGGTTCTAATACTGGGTCACACTACCTATAGTAACTCAGAAGGAATATTTTTATAACTCCTGTGATTATCTTTGAATGGCACAATTATATTCCATTGCATTTAATAAACATGAAAAGCATTAATTTTTTTTTTTTTTTTTTTTTTTTTTTGCGGTACGCGGGCCTCTCACTGCTGTGGCCTCTCCGTTGCGGAGCACAGGCTCCGGATGCGCAGGCTCAGCGGCCATGGCTCACGGCCCCAGCCGCTCCGCGGCACGTGGGATCTTCCCGGACCGGGGCACGAACCCGTGTCCCCTGCATCGGCAGGCGGACTCTCAACCACTGCGCCACCAGGGAAGCCCATGGCCTGACTCTTAACAGCTGTGAAGTTTTGGGGAGATTGTTTAACCTCTCTGAGCTTTAATGGCCCCACCTGGAAAAGCAAAAATATAACCCCTAACTTGCGGGATTAAATAAGATGATAAATATAATGCACAGAACACAGACTGAGCTCTCAATCACTTTTTGTTGTGATTATTATGGTTACATGGGAGATGAACTGGCTTGGGGTATGCATTTGAAATAATTGCAGGACATCCAAAGAGAGATGTTGAGTGGACAATCAGAAGGATGGGAGGCCTTACACAAGCCCGTAAATTAATAATGACAGTACATTCATGTCTATTTTTTGAGCATCTATTGTGCTAAACATTTAACAACCTTTAACTCAAAGAGTTTCCCAGCAAGCCTATAAGGAAGACATGGTTGTCATCACTATTTTAAAATGAAGAAATAGATTTCGTTTCTAAACTTAGCCTAGTCTACACGGCTGATGAGAGGCAGAACTTGCATTGGGTCCCCTTGACTTGAACATTCAAAGTTTGGACTGGCAAACCCAGAGGTGGCACTTCATTTAGTTTAAGAACAGTTAACTCCCTTGCCCATCCACACTCAGACACCTCCACAAGGCTGGCCCTGATTCTCCTGCTGTGCTTTTTTTTTTTTTTAATTATTATTTTTGGCTGTGTTTGGTCTTTGTTGCTGCACGCGGGCTTTCTCTAGTTGCGGCGAGCGGGGGTTACTCTTCGTTGTGGTGCACGGGCTTATCATTGTGGTGGCTCCTCTTGTTGCAGAACATGGGCTCTAGGCACGCGGGCTTCAGTAGTTGCAGCATGCAGGCTCAGTAGTTGTGGCTCGCGGGCTCTAGAGCGCAGGCTCAGTAGTTGTGGCGCACAGGCTTAGTTGCTCCGCGGCATGTGGGATCTTCCCAGACCAGGGATCGAACCCATGTCCCGTGCATTGGCAGGCGGATTCCTAACCACTGCGCCACCAGGGAAGTCTCTCCTGCTATACTTATGAAGGGAACCACCCTGCCCATCTGAACAGCACCTTTTGTGAATTGGAGTAGATTTTGTGGTTCCACTCAGATACTTACAATCACTGACAGCTCTTTTGGCTCTGGAAATGTACTATATCTTTCTCTAGTAATTTTGACCAAGCTCCTTGGGTCTGGGAGCCAATGCAGTGAAAATATGTTATACTAGCCCAAGAAGTCAAGACCCAGGTTCAGTCTGGGCCTTCACTATTTACTACCTGTGTGATTTGGGGAAAGACCCTTATCCTTTTTGAGCCTGTCTCTCTCCCTCATTTGCAAATCAGATAATGACCCCAGGCTCAGATCAAACAAGAGAGAAAAATAAGGTGGTTTGCAGAAGGAATCACAAAGAAAATAGTGGCTGTTCCCTGTGACGTTTCTGTCCTGCTGGTGGCCAACTGGAGGCATAGGGACAATCTAGGCTCTTAGCCCCCAGAAGATTTTGTCAGTCTTGAGCCACAGAATGCTCCCAAGGGAAACATCTCGCATGACCCTTTAATTAGACACCTTGAATTTGTGTACAATCTATTTCAACTCTTCTTTTGTTTCCCAAGTGCAGCTATATTGAGTCATTTTTCACTCAAGAAAAAGTGTCACATTCACAGTTCTGCCCCTTCTATTTTGATGTTAATTTTAGCATTACCTGTGCAGATTACAGGTTTCTGATCCAAAACAAGCCCTACTTAGGATAGAATGGAGGCAGCTCTCTGACTGACTTAACAGTTTAATATCAAGCTTTGCCATTTCTCAGTGAACAGATTCTGGCAACAAAGTCTACTGTGGTGTTCTTTTCTAATAATTTTCTGTGTGAGGATCTGACACATTGGCTTCCAAAATCCACGGCACAAAGGTGGCATCTGTCAGCTAGTATTTGGGAAGAATTTGATATGATCAGAAGAAAGCATGAGGCAAATTGTTCTCTGTATAAGTCAGGGAAGCATGACTTTGTTTCTCATTCTAAGTCAATCTCTTAAAAATATTAACTCATCGCAGAGAGCAGAGACCTGCCTTTTCATGAACATCCACTCCTCACTTACACTGTCTCACAAGCAGGCATTTTCTTGTTTTTCTTTCCTTTTCTTTGAATGTACGATCTGACCTGTCAAAGGAAACACCAAAATGCCAGAGCAGTCGAGCGAATAATCGGCATTTAGGCTGGGCTCTGCCACATTTTCTAGCCAGAAGGACAGCAGAGTTGAATGAGTGGGGTCTCTAGAATGTGGCTTTGTTCAGCAGGGCTGCCAAGCATTACTATTCCAGCCCTTAAGCCTGTGCCAGACTGTTAATGTCTTAATGCTTATTCAAGTGTCAGGGAGTGCTGGCAGATGTCAGGGAGAATGGGAGGCTGTCAATAAGGAAATTACTTACATTCACAGGGTGATTGCCGCAGTCTGTCAGGTAGCGTTTGGGAGGATGTCAAGCTGAAAACGAGGAAGCAGAGAAAAAAAGAAGGTGGCAGCAAACAACATTGGGGGAGGGTCCTTTTTTTTTTAATATAAATTGTTTCAAGATATTTTATTTGCCTTTTATTTCTAGAGCTAAACACCAGATACAGCAGTCATAGGTCAAGAAATAAACAAGCAGTTGTTTCCTATTTCTGAAGACCTTAAGGATAAGCGCTGCATGGCTGGGGGCTTTTGTTTTTGACACACGACAAATAATTCAAGTTCTTACCTGAGAAGGCCGCAAGAGTCAGTTCCCTGGTCATCAGGAAACATATATGGTTTTCCATACGTTCTATATTTCATTAGGCAACGACTTACTCACTACCTGCTACTGCTATGTGCCAGGCATGGTAGGTAACCCAACAACTCCATGTACACAGAAATGTATCTAAAAACACATTCTTGAAATGCTGGGGAGGCAAAGGCTTCATCTTTGCTGTGTGGTTTTCAGATTAAGAATTTGAATCAAGTAGAATCCCACCCATGTACCTTTGACAGCGCCTGCCTGTCTTCTTGCCTGTGTGGTGAGGAGACTTGGGGAATAGAGCTTTGGAGAAAGAGGCTTAAAGGCCATTTTGCCTTTAAAATCTTCTCTTAGTTCTGGATTTGCTATGCTGATTCTATTTATTGCCTCCTTGTGCCTGTAAAGCTCTGTTCCTGTCCTACTGGTCTTTATAAAGACCAGTAAAGACCCCATCCCTCTGTGTATGTATATGTGTGTGCTTGGAAGAGGAGGGGGCAAAAATACTGATGTCATTGGCCAATACAACAGTCTAATTACAAGGGGGGAAATGCACACGTGGTTATAAAACTTACTTTTTGTAGGTGAAAGGATGGGTCCCTCAGAAACACCCTGGAAACATGAGACCCCTCTGATGTTTATTCCCGATAACGAGAAAACCACCATTGCATTTAAAGGTGGTTCAAGGACAGGGAACTTCCTGGAACTTCCAGGAACTTCCAGGAACTTCCAGGAATCAAGGACAGGGAACTTCTTCCCACAGTACCTGAGTCAACTAAGCTGAAAGATGCTGATGCAAGGACTGGACTTGATGGGGGTGAAACGGGATGGGTGTAATGGGGTGAAAGCTGAAGTCTAGACTTAGCCTGGACAGAAAAATGGCCCAATGGCTCCCGTGGGCCCCTCTATGCCTCCCCTCCTGTCCCAACTGTTCAGATGACTCGGTGTGGAGTTTGGATTCTGGACAAGAATGTGCTCAGACCACATCATCACAGCCCCTCAGGAGCACCCCGACCCCTGCCACTCCAGCTGTGTACTCCTGGATTTCCAGGGCACATACCGCATACTTTCATGCTCTAGTGGTGGGTGAGGCCCCTGGCCTTTGGAGGTGTCTTCCGAACCTTTGAAGTGCTCTCCCCAAGGGGACATCGGCAAATTTCTTTCTGAAAAATGTGGCATTACTTAACCCATCCCCCGAGGCATGCTTCCAGGGACACCTCACATTTCAGCAAAGAGTAATAGTTTCTACTGGCTGAATTTACAACAGCTTTCCTTCTTTTCCTTGCTAAATTGAAGCAGAGAGCATCAGGTTGGATGCTCTGTGATCCATATATGAGCTTTGAAACGTCTCTCCTCATTAGTGCTACAGGTTCTTTATCCTCCCCCCCCCGCCCCCTGCCACCTTCACACACCCAAGTAAAGTCAGTCTAACCCCATCTCCTATATGCTGCAATATTAAGCTCTGGGTAAAAGAGCATATCAATCAGTCAATCAGTCAATCAATCCAGGACTAAAGCTGAAAGAAATACCTAAAAATACAGGAAAACATGCTATCAGCCGACCTAAGCAATATTAGGACAAAATTCTAGAGGTGTCAGTAAAACATTATCAAAGCACTAGTTTTCCTGTATGCATTTATTTTCCCATTTGGTTACTTAAAATATACTGCTCGTTTTACTGAAACACTTGATTTTTAAAAACTTAAAATCCATAGCATTTTCAAAATATTTTCTTTTTTTCCCATCTTTCTACTTTTATGATTCCTGTTATTATAAATCTTTGTTCCTTTTATCCTGTTCTCTAACTGGATACTGGTCAGGGAGTAATGAGAAAAATGAAAATAATGAGGCCAACAAACTGTGGCATTAATTAAGTACTTACTAAGTACTGGGTTAATCTTTTCACATTGTCTCACTAAGATTTTAGGATAATCCGCTACCCCTATGTTACAGGTGAGGATTGAAGCTTAGAAACGTTAAACAGCTCAAGGTCTCAGGTTTTGTAATCCCAGCTCAAGGTCATTGCCATGGGAACCACCCTCAGTTACGACACATACCTCTTTAAATGTTCTTATAATCTTATAATATCTTGTACCTTTCCTTCATACTTCTTATGAGAGTTTGTAATTTTACATTTATTTCTATAATTATTTGATTAAAGTATTTCTCCCACTACACTCTGATTCTAGGATAGCAGAAGCCATGTCTATTTTTGCTATTACTGAACCTGGTATATAGTAGGATTATAATACATACTGAATGAATAAATAATGAAATGACTTAATTAGTGAATAAACGAGTCTTTATCTAACCCCAGAATGTGAGAGTTTTAGATTAGGCAGTAAAAGTGCTCTTATTTATTTATTTATTTTAAGCAAAATTGCTTTTTAAATGAAGTCCTAGGTGACAGAATATGCAAAGTGCTATATAATATGCCACATTGAGAAGTACCAGCTCAATGGCCTGGGTGTGAATCCCAGCTCCACTACTTTTTAGCTGTTTGATCTTGGACAAGTTACTTAACTTCTCTGTGTCTATTTCCTCATTTGAAAAATGAACATAGTAATAAAACCCACCTCATACAGTTATGAGGATTAAATGAATGTGTGCATTGTGCTCATAGAACGGTGCAGAACAGTGCATGGTGCTTAGAACGTTCTGTGTATACATTAGATATTATCATTATTCAGGAACTTACTTAGTACAGAAAAATAAAATGCCCCAGGCTAATTTCACTCAAAGACTCCCATGTGATAGTGTTTATTCATTGGCTCAAACCCCCTGTTTTGGTCCTTCTTAGAGGAGGATCCTAAAGGTGTTCATCTTAAAGATGTGGCCCCAGGTTTTTCATCTCAAACAGAAAATTCCCAACATGAGTTCATCTTGAGATTTTTACTAATCTTTCACCTTTTAAGTTCAGAAAGAAAGTACTTAGTGAAATTATTTAAAAATATTCGTGGAGCGGCTGGGCCTGTGGGCCATGGCCGCTGAGCATGTGCATCCGGAGCCCGTGCTCTGCAACGGGAGAGGCCACAACAGTGAGAGGCCCGCGTACTGCAAAAAAAAAAAATTTTGAGCATGTATTATAAATATCCCTTTAAAAATATCTAATGCTCTCCCAACTGGGCCCAAATCCTCTACAATCTTTTATCATTGATCATAGAATGAGGCAGAATGATCAGGGGCCTGACCCAGAGTCCCACAGTCCCAGATTTCATCACAGCTCTGCCACCGATTAGTGGTCTGGTCCTGTGTAAGTCTGGTAACTGCTTCTTGTCATGTTTCCTCAACTAGAAAGTGGAGATGATATTTACTAGATGGTTGTGAGGGTTATATGAGAAAAAGTTCTACAGGCCCTGGTAAGTCAGAAATGCATAGTAAAAGTTTTCTTTTCTTTTTTTAAAAAAAATTTTTATTGAAGTATAGTTGACTTACAATGTTGTGTTAGTTTTAGGTGTACAGCAAAGTGATTCCATGTTATATATATATATATATAAATATAAAATATATATTTTACATATACTATATATATTCTTCTTCAGATTCTTTTTCCTTATAGGTTATTACAAAATATTGATTACAGTTCCCTGTGCTATACAGTAGGTCCTTGTTGGTTATCTATTTTACACTGGGTTGGTCAAAAAGTTCATTTGGGTTTTTCCATAGATTTTACAGAAAAACCCAAACGAACATTTTGGCCAACCAAACATATAGTAGTGTGTATCTGTTACTCCCTTTTATTTTCCAATAAACATCCCAACTAGGACCTGGACCAATACTCTGCTATCCTTTTGTGCCTTCTCTGATCACTTCTTAATGTTTCTCCAGTCTTCCTAGGACAACAGTCATCAGGTGGCCCTTCTTCATATTTTCCATGTGCTCTCAAGGCTCAAAGTGACAGAAGTACAGTAGTGAAAAGAAAAATGAGACGTTCAATGAAAACGCCTGAAGAGGAATTTGTCTTCAGGTCTACTCTGACTGGCTACTTGGGTTTGAGCAAGTTATTTAACTTTTCTAGGTTTCCTGTTGTCCATCTGTGAAAACGAGACTAATTCTCCATGAAGCATATTCTGGAATTGCTTTTTTTTTTTTTTTGCGGTACGCCGGCCTCTCACTGTTGTGGCCTCTCCCGTTGCGGAGCACAGGTTCCGGATGCACAGGCTCAGCGGCCATGGCTCACGGGCCCAGCCACTCCGCAGCATGTGAGATCTTCCCGGACAAGGGCACGAACCTATGTCCCCTGCATCGGCAGGCGGACTCTCAACCACTGCGCCACCAGGGAAGCCCTGAAATTGCTCTTTTCCTTCCTCTGCGCTATCTGTTTAGATCTGTGTCGTAACAGCAGTAACAGTAGTACTGTTTTCAATTTACACTTCCCAGAATCTTTCGTATTATTTGGTCACCATATCAAAATTCTGAGGTTTCCCAGTTAGACACTATCACTGCATTTCCAGATAAGGAAAGTGAGCTAAGACAGGGAGAGGATATATGACTTGGCAAGGTCACAGAGACCCTAGAACACGGATGTATTTGACTGTGGTCTGTCAGACTTCTATGGTACGTGGTATGCATTGTGCTGGGCCAAGCACTAGCAATAAAACAATAGTCCATACGTTTTTGTAATAGATTACACACACAAAGATAACTGATATCCGAAGGTAATAGATGTCAAGAGCCAAATGAGTAAACCACAATTCCTTTTCATCTTATTGATTAGCCTGTGAAGAAAGAATCCCTTCTGTTCCTTAGGTGGAATTCCCCTATTGTTGTGTGACATAGCCCTATCTCTTGCGGATTCCATGAAGAGCTCCATGGGAGAAAGATTAATTTTACTTTATATTATTACTTCAATTTTATGAAAGCACTAGCCTTGGGATGGGTATCTTTCAACAATGGTCTATTTGGACTTTAAATAGTGTATGTTTCGATACATAATTTGAAATTCTGTAGCACAACAAAAATCAGCGTTGGAAATTATCTTGATAATTTTCTTGTGAGGTTTTCTTTTCTTTCTTTCTTTTTTTTTTTTTTAGAAGATGTTGGGATAGGAGTTTTATTAATTTACTTATGCTGTGTTGGGTCTTCATTTCTGTGCGAGGGTTTTCTCTAGTTGTGGCAAGCGGGGGCCACTCTTCATTGCGGTGCGCGGGCCTCTCACTATCGTGGCCTCTCTTGCTGCGGAGCACAGGCTCCAGATGCGCAGGCTCAGTAGCTGTGGCTCACGGGCCCAGTTGCTCCACGGCATGTGGGATCCTCCCAGACCAGGGTTCGAACCCATGTCCCCTGCATTAGCAGGCGGATTCTCAACCACTGCATCACCAGGGAAGCCCCGTGAGTTTTTTCTTGAGCCCGTGTTTTAGGTCTGATTGTATGAAAAGTATGCAGAGTTTCGGTTTCATTTTTAGTGAAATTGAGAAGCAATAGATTGACTTTGAAACTCCACAACAAGAATAAACACTAAAAGAATGTCTGGGATTTTTTTTTCTATTAAATTTTTTCTATTAAAAAATTACATTTTCTTAGGACTTTTGGTAGCGCTTTTAAGGAATATTTAAAATTTTTAATGTATCATGTATTCCCAAAATTCAAACATGGTGAAGCATGAAAAGGTGTCTTGAGAAGTTTCCTTCCTGTCTCTCCCTCTCACTGCCTTCCACCTATGTAGTTCCCATCTCTTCCCTCAAATAGTTAACCACTATCAGTTCTTTGTTTATCTGCCCAAAGATTTTTCTATGTAAAAAATAATACAATACAAATACATATTCCTTCTTGTTTCCTTCTTTTATATACATTATAGCACACACTACATAATAATCTGTACCTTTTTTCACTAAACAGTATATGAACATTTCATATCAGTACATAGTTTCCTTATTATTGTTTATTATACTAGCTAAGTGCTTGATTCTGTGAATGTATCAAAACATATTTATCCAGTTCTCTAATGATGGACAGTTAGTTGCTTCTAATATTTTACCTGAGGAAATGAATTACTTTGTTCATGTGTTACTTCACATACTGAGTGGAGTGTATCTACAGGATAATTTTCCTTAGCTCATATGGGTGGATCAAAAGATGTGTGAGTTTGTAATCCTCCATGACAGTGGATTTTTGCTAATCTGAGGAGTGAAAGAAAAAGATATCTTAGTATAGTTTTAATTTTGTCAGTATGAGTCAAACTGAGCATCTTTCATTTGTGTAAAAGCCTTTTCAGATACAAACTGTGTGTTCATATCCTTTGCTGATTTTCTCTTGGACTGATGATGATTTTCATTCAGAACAAGTACAATTAAATAAGTGTATATTCACTATTTCCTAACTTTGCTATGGGATAAGCATCTTTGTTAGGAGAAGGTGGTCATTCTTACCTCCTTTGTATTTGAAGCTATAGGTGGTTAGTTTCATCAAGCCCTAACGAACTCTGCATCTTTTCTCTCTGTTTTTAAGATTTGGCCAAAGTTGAATTTGAACAAATAGAAGCATAATTATCCCCAAAGTCCTTCTCTTTCTATTGCACTCCTCCACATGGTTGAAATCTGCTCAATATGTTTGAAAGAAACAACCATTTCAACTAAGACAAACTCCCAGTCTTTCTTCCTCTGTAAGTCATTTTAAAACCATTTCACCCGTTCTAACAATAAGAACTGGAAGAACTGATAATGTGAAAAGAAAAACAAACACGGAACTGTCTACAAAGAATGAATCTAATACTATCATTAAATGACTGCTTGCTCTTTTTTCCTCCCTTAGAAGTTTGGAAACCAATTTCTTTTCAATCGATTTACAGTTTTTAGAAACTTGGAAAAATAATGGCATGTTCTGATTTCTCTAAACATGCTGTAAAAGTAACCTATTGGCTTCCTAGTACACCACGTAGAAAACAAGGAAAAGCTGGAGTAAGAGAGGAGGATGAGGTGGCCTATGTGCTGAATATTCAGTGATTGATTGATTGATTGATTGAGCATGTATTATTGAGCATTAATTATGAGCCACCAGGCCTTCCACTGAACACTGCAAATATGTAAATAAGGAAGGTATGCCCCTTGCCTTCTCAGAGCTGGTGTCCTAAACCCGTCTCTCTTTACCCTGATTACAATGAGAATCATCTGGAACAGCTTTACAACAATACCAATGCCTGGGCCTGAGACAAGAAATGCCAGGGATGCAACTCAGGAAGAAATATTTCTTAAAATTCCCCAGATGATTCTAAGTGAAGCCGGAGTTGAAAACCACTGGTCTAACCATACCCCCAGAGGTAGCTACGAAACCACAAAATATTTTGAAGAGGAAGTGGTCATGGAAATTTTGCTGTGATGTAATATGAACTACGTAGCATTGACTTTGAAGCATTCTTGCCATGTTTAACTTAAAAACAAAGCTTTAAGACCCGCTTTCCAATTTATGGATAACTTAGAGAATAGAAGGACAAGTTAAATGACACCTTGAGGAAAAATATCAGACAATTCCAGAAAGTAGTTCTTTCCCTGTGACAAATTGATTGGTTTCTTCACAAAAGGCAAGGTCAAGAAAAGCAGAAAGGGCTGGGAGTGGGGTGGGGACTGGTACAGATTAAAAGAGAATAAAGAAACAGCAACCAAATACAACACTTTGATTATATCCTGGTTCAAAGAATTCTTGGGGATAATTTTGAGGGACAATTTAGGAAATTTAAATTATATACTAGAAATTAGATGATATTAATTAATATTTCTGATTTTTCTTAGGAGTTTAGATATATCAATATTTATGCCAAGAATGTCCTTATATTTAAGAGATGCATAGTGAAGTATTTAAGAGTGTCAGTAACTTTCAAATGGTTCTTCAACAACCCAAAATGGAATCACACATACAGATAAAAAAATATAGTCATATCTTTTTAAGAAGTTTGGAAGAGCCTGAGGTGTTACAGATGAAAGAGGCTGCTGTATAGTGATGATAATTATATTCAATTAACTACTTTTTATTGACTTCTCTGTTCTAGATACTGTATTAATGACTTTATACGTATGGTATTATTTCATTTTTAAAGCAAGCATTATTTTTTAAATTTCACAAATGAGAAAACTGAAGGTTGAATAAACAGCTTGTTCAAGTTCACACTGAGCCAGATTTGGAACCAAGCTCTTCCTGTTTCCACTGCGGGTGATCTTGATCTTTACGCAGCATTGCTCCGCCCCCAAACTGCACCATAACCACTTATGTGGTAAAGGAGAGTGCACGCGCTTTGTATTTACTTCCGTGACAGCACTGACTAAAATGCAAGCAAACCCACCTAATACTTATGTGTCTACCCTATAGACTCTGTCCTCCTTGTCATACAAAGACCATGATCTTTGGAGTCAGGCCCACCTGGATCCAAATCTTGGCTCTGTCATTTATTAGATGTTTGTTCTCAGGCAATTTTTAAAAATTTCTCTCAGTTTTGGTTTCCTCTTCTATGAATATGGACATAATATTAAGTGCCTTATAGGATTGTTATGCAGATTAAATAAATATCTAGAGAAAGCACTTAGCACAGTCCTGGCATGTAGTAAATGCTCACTAAATGTCTCCCCTGTGGCCTCTCCTGCTGCGGAGCACAGGCTCCGGATGCAGCCCACGGGCCCAGCCGCTTTGTGGCATGTGGGATCCTCCCAGACCGGGGCACGAACCCGCGTCCCCTGCATCAGCAGCATCAGCAGGCGGACTCTCAACCACTGCGCCACCAGGGAAGCCCCTCCCCTCTCCCCACCTTTAAAAAAATTTAATTTAGATGGCCACAAAGGACTTCTGCTTATACAGAGAAACCCCTGATGCTCCATGATTGCCAATGCTGGATCCTGCAATTGTATCCATTACCTATCAACTTGGCATCAGGGTCCATGGCTTTGAATCCCTAAAACCTACAACAGAACTCAACTAGTGTTAAACAAAATGTGTTTGTTAGTATTAAATTATCAGTATGATAGCCATTGTGACTTTATTAGGTTGTGTCAGGTATTAAAAGTTCCCTCTAGGAACTTAAGATTAAGATATTTTCAATGGGTTTCTAAAATTCAGGCAGAAACAGTTATTTGTAATATATTTGGGGACTATTAAAGTTCAAATGGAACTTTCAGGTAAATGGAACAGTGTGAGAAAAATCATAGAAATGGGAAAATGAAAAATTTTTTTCCAGAGATAGGCAGTGAACTCAATTGGATCCTATGTATATAAAAGCATAAATAAGAGGTAAGATTGTTGGGAGATTGGATTGACATGTATACACTAATATGTATAAAATAGATAACTAATAAGAACCTGCTATATAAAAAAATAAATAAAATTAAATTTAAAAAGAGGTAAGATTGGAAAGTTTGGTTGAAAGCCTTCATGCTTCAATATAGCAAACCACCATCAGTTTTGGAGCAAGTGAACAACTCAAGTTCCTGAGAGACCACATATCAGGGCTAGTCTAATCTAGAAGTATATTGTATGTGTATCTGTATGTGTCTTGTTGGGCAGATGCAAGGGTGGCAGTCAAGTAGGTGGTCATTTCTCTAATCTCTGAATGCAATGGGACTGGAAATGGCAAGGGAAAACAAGGGAAATTTGGGGGGTACAAAAACAACAGGATATAGCCGCTGACTGGATATAGGCAACAAGCCTGGATAAAGAGGCCAAGCTGGCCTTGAGGTCTCAAGCCTGAGTAACTGGGAAAATAAAGGTACCATGATCAGAAGTGAGAGAGTCGTTAACAGTGAGCTGTTTCAAGGGATGTGAGAAATGTCCTAATGGAAAAGGTGAGTTTGCTAGACCTCTGCTTTCTTTTAATTAGTACCACCACAACCCACCGATAGAAGCAGGTCATCATAAAGCTGAAGCCTTAAAACTTGAGATGAGACCTCTCTCTCCTTAACTTAGGTAGCAAAACACCTAACATCCTATGAGCTGATACCTCGGCACAGAGCAAAGGAAAGGGCTTGAAAAGTCTCTCTTGGAGCCAGTAGGCACAGACTGGCTTAGAATAGCCCTAGCCTGAAGCTTATGGGTGTTTCCATAGGATCTATATCTCCATCTGCTTTATGGACTGTCTGGTTGAGAAAAAGGATATAATTGGGGGAAAGTAAGTTTCAGGGAGCTACATTGTAGATCGAAATATTTCACTCCTTTATTTATTCAATAGACATTGAACACCTACTAAATACCAAGTATTGTGAATACTGTTGGCATTATAGATTGGGTCTTTGCTCGAGTGCATTTTATAGTTTAATTATTCTATTAGCATTTGTATGCTAAATCTAATTCTAATAATAAGCACATAAATAGATAAATAAGATAATTTTAGAGAGTGATAATATTCCCCTAAGGTTTTCTTGAAGTGCCTCTTCATTCTTAGAAATGACCTAGAACTTACCTGTCCTGCCAATACTCATGACTGACTCCGAATCCTTCAGGGCTTACTTAAGAGGAATCTTCCCTGACTCCTCTAAGCAGAGCCCCACAGCTCTTCTCCATCCCAGGACTGATCATCATCTGTAGTGATTGGTTATTATTTATTCCCTTGTTTAACGTCTGTCTTGCCCACATGGATGGTAGCCCCATGATGATAGGAATCTTGTCTGTTTCCCTTTCTTTGGGTTTCCTTTTTCCAGGGCCTGGCCCATAGAAGGTCGTCAGTAAATATCTGTGGAATTAGGGTGAGCAACCATGCCAGTTTGCCAGGAGCTGAGGGTTTGCCCAAAACATAGGATTTTCTGGGCTAAAACCAGGTTAGCCCCGGGCAAATTGAGATGGTTGGTCACCCTATATGGAATGCATATCCATTGGATAAGAAATTAGTCCCCAAAATTTATCACAGACTTTCCATCACTGAAGCTGAATATCAAGTCTTATTAAACCAGACCCAGAGCAGAGGTATCACTATGCCATGGGATGTTTAGTTGCAGTTATTGCCTCTAATGTAGGCCGAGCCTTAGGGGAAAGTGAAAGCAGATCCCTAGGGACTCTTTCAAGCATCATAATCAGTATAATAAGACAGACATTGAACTCCAGGGAAAGATAGCCCATAACCATGACCATAAGCATAACCAAGTCAGTGGAGTTGGGTCAAGTCCATCACTTCTGGGCCATCTCAAGCCTCTTGGCCGGCTGCTGAGGTATCCAGATGGAACCAGTCTAAAAGCTGACAATTAAAAACAGTCTTAATATGAAGTAGCATTTGCCAGCTAGAAAACACCTCTGAAATCATATCTCCAATCCCCTCCTTTTACAGTTGAGGAAACTAAGAATCTGAGATGTTAACTTCACCAACAGAGAACCAAGTTCTATAGGATCCTTGTTATTTGTTCCTACACTGACCAGGGTCCCTTTGAAAGAATGGTCACTGCTTTCACTCTACAGGTGAGAAAATGAGTCACTTCCATTGCTTGCTCTCAACAGGCTGTCCTGCTTTGCATTTTCTTCCTCATTTTGTGTGCTCTGGAACAAGTTCTGCTAGCCTTTTTGCAAATGACTTATTGCAATATACTGGTTGGTTGTCCCTAAAATAACTGTCTAACAGGTTCAAACATTACCTTTTTGTTGAATCATGGGTTGGTTACTCTGAGATTTAGAGTAAAAAATTTCACCACTATGTAAATTGCAGAGAAAGAAAGAAAGAGAGAGAGAGAGAGAGGGAGGGAGGGATGGGGAGGAAGGGAGGGAGGGAGGGAGAGGAAGGAGGAAGGAAGGAAGGGAGCAGGGGGAGGGAAATAAAGAAAAAGAAGAGAAAATAAAAGGAAAGAAAGTCTAAAAACTCCAATATAAATTTGTGAAGCCTAATATAGGCACCTCATCAGGCTAGATGTTCCTGGATTTTATGTCACTGTGACATACTTTAAAGTCTTGGTTCTGGCAATATATATGGGTTTTCTCCTCACCAATGGAAAGGCACAGTCCAAAATTCACATTCATTTTTATTTTGTTCTATGTTCTGAATCAAAAAATGACAATTGTCTACATTAGCCTTAATGCAAGAGCAGGGGCAGGGCTAACCAAAATCGCATCTATTTAGAAGTATTTTCAAAACAGTATGTCCTAGTTCAACTATTTTGGGTGGAAAAGTACAGCTTGTTAGTATCTTGGAAGTTAGAAAGTTTGGGCTCACAACTGCCTTTCGTAACAGCTGGTGTTTGACTTTTAACTTAGGAAGGCAGGGCGTTTCAAAGAGAGTTTGTATGAGTTCTTACTGAAGACAATTGTTTTATTTATCTGGGGAACTCTATCCAGACTAAGACATTTTATTTGAGCTTCCGTTATGAATTTCTTGCTGTGAGAGGTGTTAAATTTATACCTCCACAGAGAAGGCCTTGGTCTTTCTTTGGCTTATTTCCTTACTTGCTTTTCCTTCAGAGATAATCTCTTTAAAGTCACAGAGCAACACAGTCTGGGCCAGAAAATTCCCATTTCTTCCAGTTCTTTCCAAACTGCACCTCTACAGGCAGCAGACATGTCTTTCCACCTCATTTACTCATCCAAACACATCTCATAAGCATACACCCTGACTCTCAACAGACCTGAAGTAAGTGGACTATTCCACTAATAGGGATATATTTCCATATATTCAACCTCCATTTTCCTTTAGTTCTTTTTTTTTAAATTAATTTATTTATTTGTTTTTATTTTTGGCTGTGTTGGGTCTTCGTTGCTGTGTGCGGGCTTTCTCTAGTTGTGGCGGGCAGGGGCTACTCTTAGTTGCGGTGTGTGGGCTTCTCATTGCGGTGGCTCCTCTTGTTGCAGGGCACGGGCTCTAGGCGCGTGGTCTTCAGTAGTTGTGGCATGCAGACTCAGTAGTTGTGGCTCGCGGACTCTAGAGCACAGGCTCAGTAGTTGTGGCTCATGGGCTTAGTTGCTCTGCGGCATGTGGGATCTTCCCAGACCAGGGCTCGAACCCGTGTTCCCTGCATTGGCAGGCGGATTCTAAACTACTGTGCCACCAGGGAAGCCCTTTCCTTTAGTTCTTGTCCACTCTTCAGTGATAGCTAATTGGAGATAATTATGTAGGTAATTGTAGATTCCAAAATGATCACTAGTTAATTCCAAGCCCTAGAAATATTAGTCATACACTAATGGTGTTAGGCCGTGCAAGATTTGACTTTAGGCTTCCCTGGTGGCGCAGTGGTTGAGAATCTGCCTGCCAATGCAGGGGACACGGTTTTGAGCCCTGGTCTGGGAAGATCCCACATGCCGTGGAGCAAGTAGGCCCGTGAGCCACAACTACTGAGCCTGTGTGTCTGCAGCCTGTGCCTCGAAACAAGAGAGGCCACGACAGTGAAAGGCCCGCGCACCACGATGAAGAGTGGCCCCTGCTTGCCGCAGCTAGAGAAAGCCCTCGCACAGAAACGAAGACCCAACACAGCCACAAATAAAAATAAATAAATAAAAATTTAAAAAAAGATTTGACTTTAAAGCAGTTTTCAGTCAAAAATCAAAGCTCTTTTGTGTGTTTACTCATAATACACATCACAGTCTGAGAGAGTATACACAGCATCACATCAAAAAGCAAGAGGAGGCTAATTTTGGGCTTCCCTGGTGGCACAGTGGTTGAGAGTCCGCCTGCCGATGCAGGGGACACGGGTTCATGCCCCGGTCTGGGAAGATCCCACATGCCACGGAGCGGCTGGGCCCATGAGCCATGGCCGCTGAGCCTGCGCGTCCGGAGCCTGTGCTCCACAATGGGAGAGGTCACAACAGTGAGAGGCCCGCGTACCACACACACACAAAAAAAGCGGAGGCTAATTTTGATAAACTGTGAGATGCATAACATTTTTCAACAAACTTTCCACATATTATACTTTTGTATAGTAGGACAAAATCAAATTCTCCGGACTTCTGATGAACAGTCATACTTTATAACTGTGATTTAATCAGTGAGCAGGAAAAGGTAAAACAATAACTTTGCCAGTATATATTGCCTTAAAATGTAAGCTTTAAATATAGAAGTTTAAGGTTGTATAATATAGTTAAATGACAACATCCAATTTTGACCAGAAAAATCTTTTGGTTTTTTTGGAGAAATTCCCCCCCACCAAAAAAAAGTAATGACACCTGTGTACCCACCACTTACAAATGATAATGTTGAACATTTTGTCATGTCTGCTTTATGTCTTTCTTTATGAAAGAAACAAACACTACACATAAAGTTGGAGTCCCCTTTGTCTCCCATCCCCAATCCCACCCGGACCCCTTCCCAGAGACGGATGTTCTAATTCAGTGAAATAGTTAAACTATGTGATCTGCTCCATTTGTTTTTGTGCAGAAAAATATACTTAGCATTATGTTTATCCACAGCAATATCTACATATATTGTACCGAAATGTTGATTTTACTATGAAAACAATGATTAACCATGAATCAAAGTGTTTGGACATTTTACAAAATTAAACTTCACAGAATTATCTAGAAGTCACAACAATGCTATAATATTTATAAAAGATGATACAGTCTTATGAAAGTCAATTATTTTATTACATTAAACAGAAAATACCTTAGGTATATGTTTTCATGATGACAACAGCAAATACTGTTTTTGATCAACATAATTTCTTTTGGGCCTCTCACTGTTGTGGTTTCTCCCGTTGAGGAGCACAGGCTCTGGACACGCAGGCTCAGCGGTCATGGCTCATGGACCCAGCCACTCCGCGGCATGTGGGATCTTCCCGGACCGGGGCACGATCCCGTGTCCCCTGCATCGGCAGGTGGACTCTCAACAACTGCGCCACAAGGGAAGCCCAACATAATTTCTTGAATATAGTTTATGAAGTCTGATTAATAGTCTAGACTATGGTTACTTTAATGATAAAGCAACCAAGATTTTACTATCTTGACTATTAAATAAAATAAATGATATTAGCAATATTTAGAGAATTCTAATAAAAGCTATTAACAACACCTAAAGAATTCTCCTTTATCATTTCATCAAGACGTATTTAGTAGAGAATATTTGTCATAAATATTTGAAAACAAATTGTACTTCTATAACGTCAAAGTAGCTCCATAAATTTCAGCCCTGCAGGAATAATTAGGATGCAAAATCATAGTTTTTGAAGTTTGGGGCTTATCATTCAGGCTCTTTGACTTGTGTAACTTTGCTGTTATCTTGCTGGATGGCCTTAGAGAGATCATTTAATCTCTCTAGGATTCAATTTCCTCACCTCAAAAATGCCTTGGTTGGTGGCATTGGGGTGGGGAAAGACGAAAAGAGATGATCATTAATATTTCTCTCAGCTCTAAAATTTTATTATTCTATTTTTCATTTTCTCCCTCCCACTCAGTGTTCTAGGACATAGATTGGTAATTAGTCAAAACTGAGAGGACCTTCTAGCAAAATAATCAGACTTAACATTGAAGGCTATAAGAATCTGAAACAGAAAAACCTTTTCTTAATTCATTATAAGATCAACTCACTCACAAGAAACCAGACAAAAACCGCTAGAAAGAGAAAGGAGAACTAGAGAAATATATGTGTATTTACTATTCCCTGTAAGGATTTTACAGGATAAAGAATATTTATACAAAGAAACTCACGTTTATAATTGAATTTCCACTCAAAAGAATGATACATTGTGGGCTTCCCTGGTGGCGCAGTGGTTGAGAGTCCGCCTGCCGAGGCAGGGGACACGGGTTTGTGCCCCGGTCCAGGAAGATCCCACATGCCGCGGAGCGGCTGGGCCCATGAGCCATGGCCGCTGAGCCTGTGCGTCCGGAGCCTGTGCCCCGCAACTGGAGAGGCCGCAACAGTGAGAGGCCCGCATACCGCAAAAAAAAAAAAAAAAAGAAAAAAAAAGAATGATACATTGCATCAAAATGTGTTTAAGGTTATGAAATATTTCTTTGTCCGTATAGAAAAAATAAGTCACTATGCATTATATAATCAATGATGATAAGACTGTCTCATAACCTTATGATCAGGCCAAGTACTATTACTTCTCAATATCAATATCCCTCCTGAGTTTATTACAACTAATTACTTTGTAAGAGTAATAAAAATTGGCAGATGAGCAAAACAACGATGCTTATAAAGGAAAAATAATAAATTTTCTGGTCAACAGTTCTTGTCTAGTATAAATGAGCATATGGTAACTTTGTACATCTTCTTAGGGGACGTTGAAAACCTACTATATCTGTTGTGGAATTTCCCATGCAGTTGTTACATTCTTTTGTACAGCTTTAAGATCTGGTAGACAAAAAGTGACAGTGAAAGAGGCTCACCTAGATGTGTGGAAGAAACTTCCCTGAAGTTATCTTTTCTAGTCAATTCCCTTCTATTTAGTGGTATCTTCTTAGCAAATCTAAATGAATGGTTCTCTGTAATATTTTTAGCGATCCCAAGAAAGGAAAATATATGCCTCTGTAAAGATTACCATTAGACTTGATTGACCCTCACAGACCCAATATTCTCCCTAAATGAGACAATGATGTGAAAGAACACTGTAAATGATAACAATTGTTAGGAATTATTATTGAGGAGACCATTCCAAGGCTGAGCCAATCATGTGTTTCATCACAAAAATTCCTCCTAAGTGGCAGGATTCATTTTGTATTTATGAAGGGCCCGGGACTCAGAATCTTGAATATCTAAATTTTCATGTCTGTTGTTCATCATCCTTCTTTCAAGTTCCAGGGAAAGGTATGAATAGAGGTCAATGTCAAACACATACATGCTTTATTACTATGAAATTCCAACATGGCCCCCTCATAAGCTAGGTTGGTGCATGGGCAGAATCCCTTTTACTCAGGCTAGAATGAGGAAGGGGGCATGAAACCAAAGCATGCCAAGCAGCTTCCTTCCCCCTTTCACTCTAGGCTCTCAGAGGATGAGGAAAGGGAAGTCAGGGAAAATCATGCTAAAAAGCAAGGTAATATAAGGAGTTTTCTCTAAGGTCTAGAGCCAGGCTGGTCTAACTGACCTGACTAACACCCCATCATACCATTGCAGCCATGTGGGAGAGAGAGTCCAAAGAGAGAGGATCCCAAGAAATGGAACCCAGATCCCAAGAAATGAGACCTCTGGCTCCAAAAAATCTTTGTCTCTACCTAGCCACACCACTACAGTATTTCCTCTTCCTCTGTGAAAGGGGTAGGGCTGGGGGGAGAATCATGTATTTTTTTTTCTTCATCTTCCTTTAAATCTATTCTCTGTGCAAAAGCAATTGCTTTTTTCATTCTTTTACATAAAATAAATACTTTGGTATCTGTGCAGTACTTAGGTATTATAGGGTTTATTTCTTACCTGTTTAAAAAAAATAATTGGGTTTGTGTGTTCCAGAGAAGCTGTGATTAGTTCAGAAATGCTAAAGGGCAAGTTAACCAGCTACAAAGTTATATTTACATACCTTGCTTAGGAATTGTTCAATGATTTTCTCAAAATTGCATCTGATCATTCTTCATGTTTTTGCTTTATGAAATTCTTGTAATCTTTTATTGAAATACACAAGAGGCAATATACATCATACTTATAAAAAATGGGTTTGTCTTCCTTGGCTTTGAAAGTGAGAAGTTTGAGGCTGCGGTCTAGATTGGCTGTTGATAACTAGTGTGACCAATGCCTTCATTTCCTGCCATTTATAAACTGGGGCTAAGATTCAGTATTCTTGGACTCTTCATCTTCATATTTCAGAGTGACACTAAGAAACTAAATGAAAGAGAATACATGGAAGTGTTTTGGAGAGTTACTTGGCCATTTCACAAGGCCCTTTATGATCCAGAGAGAAGGAACTCAATACGAGAAAAAGCTGCTATTCTACTTGGAGCATTGTTAATGTTTTTCTTACCCTGAAGCCTTGATCCATTCCCTTATACTTTTCCCTCTTTAGTCCTCTCTGGTGTTCTGGAGCCTCATTCCTCTTTGATAGGACAATTTTTAAATATTTGAAGGCCGTTACGCTTTGTGAGATTTTCATTTAAAGTTCTTGTGTCTTCAACTGCTGAGCTGGCACTCCACAACTACTAAGCCCATGCACCCTGGAGCCCAAATTCCCAGCAGGAGAAGCCACCGCAATGAGAAGCCCACCCACCGCAGCAAAGAGTAGCTCCCACTCACAGCAACTAGAGAAAAGCCCATGCGCAGCAATGAGACCCAATGCAGCCAATAAATAAATAAATAAATAAATAAATAAATTAAATTAAAAAGTTCACACTGACCTTTAAAAAAAGTCTACAACAATCTCTTAAAAAAAATAAAGTTCTTGTGTCTTAAGAAGATCATAAATCACAAATAATGATATTAAACTTGCATCTGAGACATAATAAATGCTGCTTTGCAATGACAAGAACTGATCTTGGTTTAAATACATATATCTACTAGTTTTAATAGCAATGAAAAGACTCTGGTTTAATTTAAATACACATATCTACTAGTTTTAACAGCAATATCTTGGACATATAAAATGACCAAGAGGTAGAGGATTTTTTTTCAGACATTATTTCGAAAATCTTACAGTAATTAAATCCATTTTGTAGAGTGAGAAGACGGGAACACTGGAATCAGAGAGATATGGATTTAATTCATGGCTTCTCCAGCTGAATGGCCTTGGCAGTTATTTACCTCCCTAAGCCTTATTCCCTTATCTCAGAAATGGAGAAAACAGTACCTATATCTCAGAGTTTTAGTGAGGATGAAAGAACATGTAAGCAAAAACCGTAACACAAATATGGTGAAATACTCAACAGTGAGTAAACGGAGCGAACAACATCAATATATGTCAACATGGGTGGACGATCAAAATCAAAAGTTAGAGAGAAAACAGTGAGAAACAGAATGAGACAGATTGCACAATAACATTTAGATAAGTATACTCTTGTGCTCACATAAAACAATACGCCATTGTTCATGAAAGGCGGATCGAAAAACTCACACTAAATACAGTGTGAAGGAGTAAGTGCCTTTGGGATGGTGAAAAGGATCTTAGATGGGAAATGAAAGAAAGTGAAATAAAAGGAAGAACGTTGGACATGGATCAGTCATGACAATTGTTCTAATTTTGTGAACCTCAGGTCCAAGAGGAAAGGAGAAGAAAAATAATATTCAGCACAAAGCCGGCCACATAGCAGAAGCTCAATACAAGTGGCTATTTTTATTACTGGAGTGAGGTCTTACTCAGCAGGGGTTTATTTGCATCTATTTGACCAGTATTACTGAGCTTACCAAGATTTACAGAGACAAGCGTTGAGCCAATGGAGTCAAAAGACCAGAAAGAAACTACGACAAGTAAAGAATGGACAGAATATATTTTCATGATAGAGAATACGTAATACATACTCATAACAGCTATTATTTACTGAGTGCTTACCATGTGCTAGGCATTAATTAATTAATTAAGTAATCCAACCAACATGTACTTATTGAATGTTTATTGTGTGTGAGACACTGTTCTAGACGTTGGAAATACAGCAGGAAGACAACAACTACAATGACAACGACAGACCCGGCTCTTCTGGAGTTTATATTCCAGTGAGGAGAGGGAGGAGGGAATGATCAGTAAAATAGACAGTATGTTAAATGGTGGTATAAGGCCCATGGAGGAAACAACACAGCAGGGAAGGGAATGACAAGATGGAGTGGGGATGATGAGATTGCTTTGTTAAGTAGGAAGGTCAGGGAAGGCTTCTCTGAGGGACACTGGTCCAAAGTCATTTCGTGTATTATCTCTTTTAATCTTCTTCTGTGAAGAATTTGCTTTTCTAAACCAGGACTGCTGTTTCTCAGATGAGTAAACGGGGGCCCAGAATCTGTCCGCGCATTGTCTAAGGTTTGATCGCTGGCTAAGTGATAGAGACAGAGTTAGGGTTTGAGCCACCTAACTCTGGAGCTGTCTCCGTATATATTATTTCTCATATAGGGAGATGGAAGGGGTCCTGGGGGATTGGCCAGAATGCGGAGCAGGAATGTGGTTTGGTAAAGCATTGAATGAACAGTCTCACTGTATCCATTTTATATTTTTGAGAAATTAAAATAAACATCTTTTCTTTTGGTGGGAAAAAAAACTTCAGAATGTAAAACTGGGCAAAATCTTCTGGGCTGGTGGGTGTAACCGGAGGTTACAAAGGATATGTCAGATATTTCCATTAAGAAATCATGATTTAGTCCAAGTCTTAATTTATTGCTACAGGATCTTCAAGATTGTCAATGACTTGCCCAACCTCATACGGCTTGTTTGTTGCAGAACCAGGGTGGAAAACTGAGCTTGAAAGACTAGCCAACCAGCACAACCACAACAGCTGGGCTGGGCCGGGCCACCCAAGCCTTGGTGCTTTACTCTGAACAGCTGGACCCGCCAAGCCTTCTTGGTCTTAGGGCTCCTTCTTCAAACTGCAGAGAAGCTCAGATAGGTGAGAGTAGACAACGGAGTCACAGGAGACCCATTTACAGAAGAGAAGGGGGGAGTATAATTAGGCAAAGAGAAGTGAGAGGAGGCACAGATGAAGAAAATAAGGGGAGGAATCAGCTAAGAATAGGCAAGGTGAACTTCATGCTGTTTCCAACCCTGCAAGGAGGAGGCGGGAGGGAAGATGACACAGGGACAAAAAGAGTTCCTCTATCTCAGTAATCTTAATTATAGCCCTATAGGATAGGTATGAAGAGTGTTTTACACATGGGAAAACTGAAGCTCAGAAAAGCTACTTTACTTACTCAAGGTCACATGGCAGGCAAGAGAGGCTCCTGATGATTTCAGATTTTGTTCTTTCCTTGCATCTCTTCCTTCCCTTATTTGTTTTCATCGTTTCTTCCCTCCAGCCTCTTTTTATTCGTACAAATTTTTATTAGAAAAAAAGCTTTACCGTTTTTCCTGAAATAGTTATCAAGTATCCAATGATAGAGCATGTGGTTACCATGACAGCACAGCCTTTACTGAGGTCAGACCTCCCCTCTTTGCCTCCAGAAACATATTTCACAGCAGTTCTCCTTTCTTTGTGGAACTTGTAACAGCCGCAATTTTACATTTTGTTTGGGTGACCATTTGCTTAACGTTTGTCCACCACTTAACTGTAGGCTTCCTAATGGCAGGGACCAGCCTGGAGTGTGCCCCCAGCGTTTGGCACAAAGCCTAGCACTCAGGTTTTCTGTAAATATTTGCTGAGCGAATGTTCTTGTCGTTTCTCTCAGCTCTCTTCTGAAAATTAGACGGACAGTAACCTCTAGCTCATAATTATGTTAATAGATACTGTATAACAGGTCAGGCCGGTATTTACAGGTAGCACACAGGTAAACGAACACACACAGGAATACACATGACTGCACAAACAGCCCCCGGCAGGTGCCCTCAGGAGGAAACGCACGCCGTCCGAGCGAGCCGAACCAACCTAGTTAAACACGCCTGCGCCGGGCTCCGCCGGCCTCCGCAGCGTGGGAGGACAACCGGCAGCCGCGCCACTGGAGTCCCGGGCCCCCGGGGACGCGTGGGCTGGCCGCGGGCGCCGGGGGCGGTGGCGGAGTGGGCGGTGAGCTGCGCCGTGATTGGTCCGCGGGGGCCGGCGGTGGGCGGGGCTGGCGGCGGGGGCGGACGCTCGAAGAGAAGGGGGTGTGCGCGGCTGCGGCGGCGGCGGTGGCTGCGGCGGCAGTAGTTTCAGTATAAACCAGGCACCCGACTGGTTGGACGGAATTTTTTGCGCGCTTTTGCTTCCTCTCCTTTGGTTGCGTTGGTGGGCACGCGGAAAACAGCCGGGAAGCCGAGGACCCCGGGTCCATCTGCAGGTGGGTTGTTCCCTGGTCAGCAGTTCTCACGGGAGAAACCGGAGCCCGGCAGCGGGAACGCGCCACCCTGCTACGCGCTGCGCTCTCCCAGGCGGCCCGGGAGCCGCGCGCGGAGCAGTCAGGATCTCTGACTGCGCCCCGGCTGCCGGTGCCCCTGGAGGCGGCGGGAGATTCTGGCCAGCGAGCGCTCGCTGGTGCAGAGCGTCCCGCAAAAGCGGGGGAAGTGGGGAGTCTTCCTGCCTGGCCGCTGAGGGCGTCTGGGGCCGCCCCGGGAGCGGACACGGTGCCAGCAGGTGCGGGCCCCAGCCACTGGGGCCCGGACGGGGACAGGCTTGGGTTTTGCTTTGCTTCTCTCGCCCCGATCCCGCAGCCAGGCCTTCTGTCTCGTGATCTTGGTAGTTTTTGAGGATTTGTCTGAGTTCTAGTCGCTTTCATCCTTTCTTCAACCTTTCTTCCCTTCCTGTGCACAGCTCGGTTGTTTCCTTCTACTTCTTGGCTAGTTTTCGTGAGTGTGTAGAGGGGTGGGTGGGCAGGTGGGGGTCCTGCTTATTTTTGGTGACGGAGCCTTATAATCTAAGGTCTGACTCTCAGGAAGAGACAAGGGAACAGAGGTCACGTGCTCGCCACTGACGAGGTGATATTCTTTCCTTTCTCCGTTCAGCTGGTAACTTGGGACACAACGTGTCGCCTTGCTCTTGCCTGAGCTCAGGTGAGTCGTCTCGGGTCACCTGGCCGGGCGATAATAACGTGAACTGTGTGTACCTGGGGGCCTCCCGGGCTGCTAGCGGGGGGAAGCTCCTCTCTCTAGGGGAACGGTGGAAACAACTTCAGTGCTGTACAAGCGGAACAGGGCGGAACAGGGGGGCTGGAGTGAAAGTGTGTGTGTCTGTCTGCGAACCACTAGAGTATTGATTCCCACCTCACCCCAACCTGATCCGCGCAGCTCAGGCGAAAGCAGCGTAGCTAGGTCCTCTGACAGTGCGGGGGGCGGCACAAGTGTAGTAAACCGCAGGAGGGGATCTCTAGGGAGCCACTTTCTCTTCTGAATGTAGATGTGTCCGTCTTCGCCGACGAATTTGGTGGGTATAGTGTGTATGGATGAATATGCACAGAAATTTGTGTATGTGTGTTTGGGCAGAAGGCGTCTCCAAGGAGTTCTTCGTCAGCAGCACCATGTGACGATGGCCAGGGACCGCTGGTGTGCGTAGATCTATATTTAGCCCTGGATGATCTCTAATGGCCGAGAGAGGGTCTCTGAACTGAGTGCATAAAGGGGAAGAGTTCAGGGATCAGGGTTTTGCACTCTTGAATAATGTCTGGTACAGTCAGACTCAGATGGGGTGAATAATTTTTCTTTCCTCCCGAAAACAGTAGCTAGAGCTTGGCATGTGATAGCTGTGTCTTAGTTTAAAACATGGACCATGGTGATAAGCCTGTGCTAAGAAACAAGGAGGTTACAGTTAACCAGAGTATATGCCTGATTGGAGATTTGGAAGGAAAACAACTAGTCAGGTGAGGTTTAGAGCAAATGTAGAATTGACTTCTAAAAGGAAAGAAAAATTCTTGGCTGTCGAGATTTTCATAGCAGATTAAAAAGTGTGGCAGCTTGTTAGGTCCTATCATTAATGTTTAGTTTATGGGGGGGGGCAATTGTTGGGCCAAGGAGGACCTAAGGCACTTGACAGAAGTCAGGGTTCACAAGCGGTGCTCTGTTATGCCTTTCAAGCAGGTTTTCTGGCAAAGTGGAGAAGATCGGCTACTGATTAGCAAGTATCTTGTTGGCATTCTTCCAGGACATGTGGGTCAATCCTTTGTTTTCCTAGAGGTGGCAATATTTCTGGCTACTAAGTGTAGTACTTTTCAGTGGTCTAATGGAGTGTTAAATTCTTAGAATTGATTTCTCCCCTGGTACATTTTCAGTCTTGCTCCATTTTATATGCTCCACTAGACATTTAATCTGATTCCTGAGATCATTCTGTCTTTTGGAACAGAAAATCACCATAAACTATTTATATTTACTGTTTTTTTAAATTTAATTTATTCTTAGGCATATATTGTTAAATATTTTAATTTTTTATTATTTATCATAATAATTCACATTTCTTATATTATTACTAACATTACATTCTTACAGTCTAACTACTGGCCAATAAACTACAATAGACCAAAAAAAAAAAATCAATTGAATAACACCTATCTAGGAAAAAGTAAGAAAATTGAAGGGGCAAAGCTAGGTGACTGTTTATGTTGGTAAGTTACCTAATATGGCACCGGAAGTGGTGGGATCAACTTTATCGATCTCCAGAGGTGGCCTGGAAGAATTAGACTTTGGAGGAGCATTTGGATGACCCCAAAGAGAGTACCTGCTTGGACAGGAGATGAGAAAATTAGGGTATCCTCCCTTACTTGGGAGAAGAATCTGGAATCCCTGAAGCAGGGACTTAGAATCTTGATTCTGGTGCCACAAATAATAAATGGAAAAACCATTATAACATTTTGTAAGGTCTTAAAGAGACAAATTGTACTGTTGAAAATACTGCTTAAGATTGATGGGATTTTTGTCTTTAGTGGTTGAATTCAGGTGTTACCCCCCCTTTAGTTGTCCTTTTTGGTTTTCCAGTTAAATCTATAAAAATTAGATTTGTGCAATGCTTGATTATCCTAGGATGACAGATGTAGCCTGGAGCTGTGGGCAGATTTCTGCCTTGGGAATAGAGCCTAGGGTTCTAATCAATCTGGAGCCCTAACAAGTCACTTACTCTCTCCCTATACCTGCAGGATCTGTGAAATTGACAAGGTGTTGAACTAGATGATTTATGAGGCTCTTTTAGCTCTGTGTTAACTGATTTATCTTGCTGTACTATCACCTCGTTCATTTGCACCCTTTATTAGCTGTGGAACAATGAAGGCTGAAGAATGGTCTGCAGTTAGATGTTCAGCTACTTGGTGTGTGGAAATGACGAGAGGAGAGTGAAATTTCTTCTTATTGGTGAAAATTATGTAGAGATTTATTATCTGCTTGAGCTGTTTTTTGCTCTTGTTTTTCTCCTACAAGTGTATTTAAAAATGCTATTTTCAAGAAGTTTGAGTCAGGAAAATTTTTTGGACTTTTTAAGTCAGTGTTACTATTTTGTCATTTTAAAACCAGTCTTTTGGGCTTCCCTGGTGGCACAGTGGTTGGGAGTCCGCCTGCCGATGCAGGGGACACGGGTTCATGCCCCGGTTCGGGAAGATCCCACATGCCGCGGAGCAGCTAGGCCCGTGAGCCATGGCTGTTGAGCCTGCACGTCCGGAGCGTGTGCTCCGCAACGGGAGAGGCCACAACAGTGAGAGGCCCACATACCACAAAACAAAACAAAACAAAACAACCCAGTCTTTTGACCAATCATTTTTTTCTCAGGTTTGTGTGTTTATTATTTCATTTCAAGGTACATTTATATCCGGAAGTCATTCAATTGATTCAAATTTTATTAGGAAGCCCTGGTATGAAAATGAGTTTAACACAGGGAGAGTACAAATTAGTCTTGTAAGAAAGGAAAGCACTTTATAGAATGCTAGTATCCTTCTATTTATCTAAAAGGGAAGAATGGAGGGGGGTGTGGGATAAGGGTAATTTTTCAAGAACTTGCAGCCAAAAAAATAAAATTCTCCCGGTAACCATGTTCCACAATAAATTGTAAATAGAAAATTCTACTTGTTTACTGAATGTCCTCACTAAGTATGCTGAGGTAAATGGGGTTTAGAAACATAAACCCTTTTAGTAAAGGATGCTCCCCATTTGATATCCTATAATTTGGCTTGAGATCTATCATGTATAAATGATTCAACTACTTATATCTGTGCTGTTCAAGGTAATGGCCAGTGATGTTCAGTAAATAGCCACATGGGGATATATGAACTTAAGTTTAACTAAATTAAAAAACGAAAATTGCCCTAGCCCCATTTAAGTGTTCAATAATAGCTACGTGTGGTGAATGGCTGCTGTATTGCACAGAAGAGGAACATTTCCAATATTCCAGAAAGTTCTTTTTTGACAGCACTTAATTAGATAATGGTGATTCTGATTTTCCAGAAGACCGCTTTTATTCCTCTGGGAAAATGACAATTATTC
Source organism: Mesoplodon mirus (assembly GCF_964341445.2). Taxonomy (NCBI): domain Eukaryota; kingdom Metazoa; phylum Chordata; class Mammalia; order Artiodactyla; family Ziphiidae; genus Mesoplodon; species Mesoplodon mirus. The sequence goes on from NC_138977.1 coordinate 41,579,924, forward strand.
TCATCATAGACAGGCACCCAAGACATAAGGAAATAAGACTGGCTTTATATGTTTTCAACTGTATATCATGAGCAATGCCACTTTCCAAAGTTCAGTAATATTCCACGATCCCAAACACCAATTTCTCAAATTTTTCCCCCAGAACTCTAATTATCCTTTGACTTTTCTAAACCAGCACCTACTGTTACTGCTAGAAAGCACTAATCCTTTCAAAGACAAGGCACGTGGAGCCATCTACTGTTAAGCTCAGGAACTGCATGGCAGTTGTAGATTAAAAACGTTGCAGGAAGAATGTCAACATGTGCTGTGATCAGTTCGTACAAAAAAAAATTAGTAATGATTTATCTCATAGAAAAGTTTTAAATGATTCTTCAGGCCCATTTCTAGTTGCCACGTACTGAATTCTTGTTTTGTGTCTTAATAAACTGCTGACAAGATATTCCCAAGACAAAAGATGACAAATTTTAGCTTTGTTTTTCTTCCAGGGAAACCAAAGATGGTAATTATTTGAATCAGAATCCCTTTCATCCATTAATTAGGAATTAGTGAAGAAAAATTTAAGTAGCATCTAGGACAAATCAAGCAAAATGCACATTCATTTTTTAATGTGGAATCCTATAATAAATCAGGAAATACCACCATTTCATCACTGTAGAGAGAAATAGGACCTTCTTTCCTCAAAAATACTGACTATTTCCCCTTGACTGTGAAATCTACAAAGCATTTGGGGCTCAGTTCCAAAGAATGTACTTATCTGGGAGTTACTTACTTTTTGTTCACATGCCAAAGAAGTGAGTTGATTCTGAGTCGTCTACTCTGTTTTGTTTGTAATCGCAACACAATACCTCTTTTTTCAAGGAGGTTTGCAGAGGTGTTGCATTTCTAGTGTCCAGAGATGCTACTAGAAAGAAATGAGAAGATAATCTTTGAGACTTTTTTCAAGCTCAAAATAAGCATGTTTTATACAGTGTGGGAGACTTGACTTTTACTTTCCCCAACTTGAATCCATAGTTAGAGAAACACTCTCTGAGCTGACAGTCAGCACTTGTATTCTGAGATCCAGCCGTGCCAAAAGTAAAAGTACTTGAGATCCCAGCTGGAGTAAAGTTGAAATATGTGAACTCTTTCTCATTCCGATCTCTGGAGCCTTAAATGAAAAAAGGAAGAGGCTGCATCTCACCAAAGTGCAAAGTTCCTTTGGAATTTAGATGGGAATTTGGGAACCAGTCATTGCCGGATCTTAAATTAAGCCTCTCCTCCCTAAACAAATATGCTTTCAAAGTTCAACTGTGATAGGGAGGGCTTCCTCTACCTCGTTTGGACACATGCCCAGCATTTGAACAGAAGCGAAAGGATAGCAATCAATATAAAGACATTGGATTTATTAAATATTTCACTGAGGTGCTCTATGATGAAATAGGGGCTGAAATAAACCCTTTTTTTTTTCTTGGACTCCTACCTTTGCTATCTCATTCTCCTGAGTGTAAAGGAAATGCTGACTTGACATCCTGGCAGAGATTTACCAAACACCTAAAGCAGATGTTGAAGGATGGCTTTTGATTTAGTTCCCACACCCATCTTTTCCTGGCCCTCTTCCAATTTGAATTGTCACCTGAAACCACCTTAGACTGATGCACCTGCCTCCTCATAAATAACCTTGTGCAAAAGCAGTCACTAATTCAAACACAGTCTGTTGTTTCGAAAAAGGCAGCTTTTCATCTGGTGCTTTAGTTGGTTTGAAACCATTAGGCATGCCTTTCAAATCCATTCATCCCTTAAATCACCTAGAGCTTGCTTCCTTGCTGCTGGATCAATGTCATGCTGAACTTTTGCAGGGTCCTTGGAAGGACATGATATATCTTTGTGACTGAATTAGCTGCCCCCGTAAGATGTCTTGTCTGTCAACCAACTTTTCAGCTTCCCAAATTAAATTTAAGAAAGAACATTCATCTTGTATACGTGTGTTGGATATCTTTTACTTCCCCTTGGGAAGTTTTCCAGAAGAACCACCAAAATCTGTTTCCCATTGTCTCATTGCCTCCCCCTTATCCCAAAGTGCTCCCTCAATGTCTGTGGGGGGGAGCTATTTAAATATCTCTACGCAAAAAAAAAATCTCTATGCAAACCAAAAGAACTGTCTTTTTCATTCTCTTCAACGCCACTGGATCAGTACTACTAGAAAATATTTACATGTATTGGTTGATTTCTAAGGAGCCAGTCTTCAATGTGTTAAACCAAGGTTCCCTTCAGAACCACTATGTTCTCCTTCTTTGAGGAAGTAGATAAATACGATCCAGGTTCTGTACAGGCCAGCACATGTGCTTCCTAATCTGGGGTCTGAACTCCCTGAAAGTATATACAAACCTGTTGGTCGATTTCTCTGGGGGCAGTGTGTGGAGAAGTTTGTGATCTTCCTAAAAAGTTAAGAGCTACCGGCCAAACAATACATTCTGAGTTTCCAGCAACTGGCTTACAAATGAAATTTTGCAAGGTGAGAATTGTTTGTGAGATTAACCTGTCCTCTGTCTTACCTTACTGGTAGTGATTTGAATAGAGTCAGCAGCTTTTTCAAGCGTCTCATATAAATCTCACCTTTTCCAAAGGAGTTAGCTACTTTGAAGTTTGACTTAACAGCAAATTAAGGCCAGTACTGAATGTTGTCACATATTCTCATTTTGGAAATAGTCGTTTTTCCTAAACCAGAGTTTTGGTCAGCAGGTCCCCATAGCAGGTACACTGGGTTGGGCAAAATTTGTGCTAAAGAAGGATGGCAGACAGTGGAGAAGTTGGTGTTGAGATTATGTTGGAAAGGGTAGAGAAGAGTAAATTGAGAGTTTACAGAACCCGACAGGCAGAAAATAGTAATTGTGAGAGCTGTAAAGAGAAGGTTTGCTGCAGATAAGAAGTCAGAGCTACGTTGAGATTAAAGAAAATAAATGGAAGCTGTAGGGTAGGAACCGCCTTACACTTAGCCCTTCTTCCACCGGGGAAGCTTTAGCAAATGGTTCCTGGAGTTAATAGCATCCGGGGCTAAATGCTTCTCTGGATTCTCATGTGCAGCACTTGGATATTCTATGAATTTGTTTTCTTAAACAAGAACCAAGCCAATATTTAATATTCTGAACTTCACTTCCTTTTATTTCAGAACTGAAGCAGGTAGAACTAAAGTCTTGGATGTCAAATTTGAGTAATGCTGAACAAACAGTGGTTCTTGATGTGGGTAATAATAAGAAGAAATCTACTATGTTTATCTGCTTAGGTGCTTAAAAATCCACTCCACAAGCAGTACTTTCTGTGCCATTCTGCTGACCTTTCCCCTCGTTTATCAAATGCATCTATTACACAAGGCAGTTGATCTTTCTTGAAAATGGTTAGACTGGCCATTTGCTAGAGATTGTCCAGAAATTAGTTACATGTACCATGATCTCTCTTTTGGTCATTTGTCTCATCAGATCTTTTTTACTGGAAATCTGTAAAGTACGTACAAGCAAGTATTACTGTATATCGTTGAATCTAAGATGGCATCCATTGTAAGATGCTCTTTTATTTTATATATTGCTAAAAAAAAGACTGTCAATTAAACAGGTTTTCCTATCACTCAACTATTTATGTGCATCCCAATTTCAAAGAAAATAAAATATGAAGAAGTGTATATTAGAATTTCTGAAGTCTCTTTCTAGATAGGACTATGCTTTGATTGCAAAGGTCAGTAGCTTAAATACTTTTGTTGATAGTGTTGCTTTTTAATAAGAGTAATTAATGACGTTCGTACATCTTTGGGGCAAGGATTTATGTAGAACATGTAAATTTTTCTAATAGCATGCAATTTGGGACAGACTGACAGGCTTTTCATTTTATGGTTAAACATTAAAAGTTCAAAGAAGACCATTTGCAGTATAACATGATGTAGTGTAATAAATTTTGAACCTGGAATCGGAAGACCAGGTTTGAAACCCTGCCTGTTTGTCCCTTATCCGATGTGTAACCCCAGCTGAGTAATGAAGTTTTTCTGAACCTGTGCTTATGCAGTCAAACAGAGTAAGGATCCCTGCCAAACAAGGTAGATATAATATCCGAAAAGGTGTTTGTAGGCAGTAAACCTTACACAGACGGGAGCTGCTGACATTCTCAGAGCCTTGCATACCGTGCATCTAGGCATTTCTCAGGGGAGCAGCCTTGAGCAAGAATCAAAGGGCTGTGAACTGTGGAGACCTTTTCCAGCACACAGGATCCCATAGTGTAAGGATGCACACTGAGGAAGGTGGAGGCCTAAGGAGTTGACAGTATATGGCAAGGTGGGAAAATAGGACCATTGTGCATGTAAGTGAGGGGCTGGGTCTCTTGGAGTGACTTAAATCTCAGCCATTGGTTGTTGCTCTACGCAAGTTCAACAGTCAAGTTTGTTTGTGGTCAACCAGCTGATTGGCAACAGAACTTTGGGCTAATTAGAAGGCAGAAAACAACCTATGATAGATTCTCTTCTTAAATTTGATTTTTAAGTATAATAAACTATAACCTCAATTAACTTGTCTCGGTTTGGTGTCCATTGCTATTTGTGGTATTTTCTTGTGGTGCCTGGTTGGAGGGGTTTTTTTTGTTGTTGTTGATATTTTGTGCGTCCTCAAAGAAATCCTGTGACACATTTCCAAGGAACAATACAAAGCCTTTTGCCATTGCTCTAAAAATGCTCTAACTTCGCTGTAAAGAAAATTGGTAGTTTTGTTATCATCTAGAATTTCGGAAGGAGTGAGCAAATTGGAAATAATTTTCCAGATGAAAAACATACCTGGGGGTAGGGGCTGAGTAAGTGACTTTCCGAAGTTTTCACAGCTCTTAAGCCCTAGATTAGGGCTTCATTAAATCTGGGCCCTTGTCCAGATCTGAGTCCTTGTCCACTTTATGGGAGTAAATAGTTATAAGTACATATATTTGGTGGCTTTTGGTGCTGATTCTTTGAAAGGGAACTCTGAGTGACTTGTGACTATTTTGTGGCTAGGGCCTCCTGTCAGTCAATCAAAGGCAGCAGGGGTGCAAGATTTAGAGGAGTGCCGTAGGGCTCACGTGGTGCTGTAGCCACGTGGCTGTGTGGTCCTAGCCTGGTCACTTCACCTCACTGCCCAAGGTCTCAGTTTGCAAACTGATGGACAGAGGAGAGTGGACCTGATTGTCATGACTCTTGGGCCTTGGCTTCTTCTGTGACTGTTTTGCAGTCATTGCTAATCCCTTAGCACACATTCCCCACCCGGTTACAGGCTTTGCATCCTCACTCTTCATCCGGCCTTTTGGCAACCACTTTGGATTGATTGCCGTTAGGAAGTGAAATGAAATCTATTTTCCATCTTCGACCATTTGATTTCTATGGTCCTTTTGAACTTTTAACATTTTCTGATTTTTCTGAAATTCCCAAATCCTGGCCAACCTTCTCCCCAAAGCACTTAATATTAGGACGGTTTCAGTAGTCATGAGTAAGTGGAGAAATCAAGGAAAATTCATGGTTCTTGGCAGAAAAAAAAAAGAAAAACAACTTCAAGGGCATGAATAGAGTGAGTTCCACTTGTCATCCTAGATACCAAGGATATTGTATAGTTTTAACCATCTAACACTTTTTTAAAGCCAGAGGCAGGAAAACCACATCCAGAGGGAAGGTTCCTTCCAGGCTGGAAGAAGTAATTTTCAGGTGTTTCTCATCTCAGATCCTGGCGTCCCAGTTTAGGACATTTTGAGTTTCTCAGGGCAAAGGTAGACAGGCTCTTGTTTTTCTTCCCACCAGGGACAACCCATTTGCAAAGATGATATTGCACATGAAACATACTCATAGAAAACTGGCAATTTGAAGAGGATAGAAATATACTTTGTCCGTTGCCTGATAAAATGTTACCATTGAGTTATTCATCTAACCATGATTCCTATGTGTGAGGTCTTACCAACTGAGTGGGGAGCATTTCTGTTAACATTTACATCCTCAGTTCCTGCTCCTTTGGCCATTATGACCATGTCCTTCCCAAGCGAGAGGGATGGCAATGATGACTCTGGTAGTGACAAGTCTCCCCAGACAGAGTGATTCTCAGTTCTCACTTTCTTCCCATTTGTAGCTATTTTTTGAAGTATAGTTGGTTTACAATGTTGTGTTAGTTTCAGGTGTACAGCAAAATGTTTCGGTTATACATATATCTATTCTTTTTTGGATTCTTTTCCATTATAGGTTATTAGAAGATAGTGTATATAGTTCCCTGTGCTATAGAGCAGGTCCTTGTTGTTTATCTATTTTATATATAGTAGTGTGCATCTGTTAATCCCAAATTCCTAATTTATCGCCCCCACCTCCGCTGCCACTTTCCCCGTTGGTAAACCCAAAGCATTGTTTTCTATGTCTGTGAGTCTGTTTCTGTTTTGTAAATAAATTCAATTGTATCATTTTTTTAAGATTCCACATATCAGTGATATCATATGATGTTTGTCTTTCCTTCTCTGTGCTGGATCCTTTTATGTTCTCCCTCAGCATTGGTTTGTGGATGGGACAGGGCACAAAATACTGAAGCTTTTTTTAAATTCTACTTCTCTTTCCTGATGCTTCTTTCCCTAAATGCCACTTTCACCTGCCAAGTCGCCTTATAATGGACGTTGTTTTTTCCCAGCACCCCACCCCTGGCCACCCCCTGCCCAGGCGTGCGCACACATTGTGATGCTGTGGCCCCCATTAGTGGGAACCGGAACAGATGCACTTGGAGTAATGGATGTGCCTCCTCAGACAGGCCCCACGCCCCTCCCCCTTTCAGATGCAGATATCTTTCAGCATCTTGAAAAGAAGGATTAGCCCAGGTTGTGTCCTCCTGCAGCTTCTGCACACCCTGTCCCCGTCAGTCCAAGCCCTGGAGTTTGGCTTCCCCTCATTGTTTGCCACTGAAGCCCCCACTCTCTGCAGCTTCTGAATTCTCTCCATTGTCCAGACATGCTGCCAGAAACTGGAGTCTGTTTTTGGGGCCGGGAGCTCTGTCCCTAGGAATCCAAGTAATAACTTAATAGCCTTTGGCCTCTACCAAGCATCCTCTGACAAGGGCTTTGTGAGTTGCAGAGCACACAGATGAAGGCAGTGCCCCTTGTTCCCAAAATCAGGTGTTTTCTCAGCCTGTGTGTTTACTGAGAATTGAGGCTTTATAGAGCTCTCCACCCCAAAAGAATTTGACACAAAGGAGTAAAAATCAATAGCATCCAATCTTCCAGTGAAAGCTGGGGAGTCAGCATTAAATCTCTTGATATATGCGTGCATCTATACACACACACACACACACACACACACACACACGCATACTTCAGTCCTACACCTCTTTTACAATTTCATTTTTTCAACTTCTGTTTTGGTTATCTCCTCCTCATACACCCAGTGCTAGTCTGGTTTTTTTTTTTTTTTTTTTTTTGCTGTACGTGGGCCTCTCACTGTTGTGGCCTCTTCTGTTGCGGAGCACAGGCTCTGGAGGCGCAGGCTCAGCGGCCATAGCTCACGGGCCCAGCCGTTCCATGGCATGTGGGATCTTCCCGGACCGGGGCACAAACCCGTGTCCCCTGCATCGGCAGGCGGACTCTCAACCACTGCGCCACCAGGGAAGCCCCCATAGTCTGGTATTTCTTAAGTGTTATGTAATTCTTCCCATCCAACTTTCAAGGCCTACACATTTCCACCTTAGGTTAATACTTGATTCAGGGGATTAAAGCAACTTAAAGCTCAGTTCCCCTCCCTGACTTCATAACCGAATGTGAAGGAATGATATCTAAACACGGCAGCCAGAGACTTGAATTTAAGTACAGATTGGAGCCTTTGATCCAAGTGTTTTATGGTTTATTGGATGACATTGATACTCAAAAATATACATACATGTGTTTTTCAAAGAGCAATTTGCTTCTTGATGGGTTCTCAGATTGTATCAGAACCTAACCTATTTTAAAAATTGCCTGTTTCCTCGTGATTATGAAAGCCTAATGCCTATTAAAGTTTACTTTCACTTTGCATATTACTGACACTGTTTTCTCCTTTTTTATTCATTTTAGGAAAGCATGCCTCAAACTCCTCCCTTTTCAGCAATGTTTGACAGCAGTGGTTACAACCGAAACCTCTATCAGTCTGCAGAGGACAGCTGTGGAGGGTTGTATTACCATGACAACAACCTCCTCTCCGGATCTCTGGAAGCACTCATCCAGCACTTAGTACCTAATGTGGATTACTATCCGGATGTAGGTATCCATGTGCCCCTGAAACACGTCCTCGGTATCCAGCAGAATTTACAATAGAATAGACAGGGACCCTAGATGCTTCAGAATTCTATCTGGATTACTAAGAATTTTTCTAATAAGAAATTGCATATTGATTATTGAGTGCTTTGAGATCAGATTGAACCTGGATATGATATGTCTGTGTATCAGTTTTCCTTTCAGGGTTAGTATCACATTATAGTCAGTCAGAGACCATCTAAATGAAATACCTGTAAGGTTTGACTCATGCATATACCTTGGTCCTTAAATAGAAATGCCAGAGAGCATTAGATGCTCCTAGAATGGTTAGTGCCTTTTTGTCTTCCAAAACTATGCTGAGAAAAGTGAAGTTACACAGGGAAACTTCACAGAAAAGAGAACAGGAGTTACATTCAAGATGCAATTCTTTATAGATTCGACATCAGATGACAGGTTAGCTTGTTTATGTTTTACTTTGATAACTGACATTTGTATGGATAATCCTTTCTAATTTAAGGAATTCGTTTACATTTTCTCAGTCTTTACAGCAATTCCAAGAGGCTAGAGAGGAAGAAATTGAAATTCAGAATGTTGAGGAATTTGCACATGGTCTCACTCCCAGCATCAACATTCAAACCGAGGTTTTCTATTTCTGGGGCACGTGATGTTTCTTCCCCCTGCCCTTGTGCTACGGCTGCCCCTGTTATGCAACAGCTGCTTGTTGATAAAGATTTCATGAACATATCCAGACAGTAGATTCGAATGTTTTTATAAATATAATAATGACCTTGGTGTGCAGAGGGTAGTTTGTGCTTGCCACTGTAGTTCACCATAATGTTTCTTATTGAGTTATCTCTGTGTGTGTGTGGTTTGTTACGTAGCATTTTCAAATATGTTGCCACACAGGGAAAACTTCTAATCAAAGGAAAAGGCATCCCTTGTTCAGCCCTGTAAGTGTTTATGAGCTACAAAAGGCACCTAAGGGGGAGAAAAACCCATGGAATTTTTCTTCTTATTGGGAGTATGAAACTATTATAACAAATAAGCTTTACTTCATTACTGGCTTCTGGGAAGACATTGTGGTTAAAGAAAAGTATATAGCATGATATTATGTTTTATTAAATTGCTTAGCCTTTGAGCAAGTAAATAGATTACTTGAAAGTCTCTCTTTGAATGTTCTGACACAAGCACACAAATGCTCCAGTGTGTCATACTGGACCCACTGGAGATTTCTTGAGCTGATGTGGGTTGGGTGATTTTTTGGTTTCCATTGAGTTACCATAATATTTGGACACAGAACAAGATTCTGTACGGGTGGTATATTTAAGTTAGATTGATCTCCCTGGGCTGAATTTCATTCTTTACTAGACTGTTATATGCCCTGGTATCCTGGCTCCCAGAGGATGGATGTAAAAATGTACTGTAAATAATTTAGTAGCTAAACTTACCCTGTACTTCTGTTATTTTTAGTATGGTTTAAGGGAAAATATATATCACAAAGTAAAGGAGAAATCCATCTTAGGTTGTTTTACTACTAGTAAGCATCACTTTTGAAACTGTAGCATTTTAACTTTGCTAAAGAGAACTTAGTGATATGTATATTATATGTATATAGTGATATGTATATTATATGTATAATATATAGGAAAGATACTAGTTTCAGAGAGAATATGACCATGATGACTTTTTTTTTCTCTTGCCACAGAGAACGTACATATTTACCTTCCTACTGAGTTCTCGGTTATTTATGCATCCGTATGAGCTAATGGCCAAAGTTTGCCACTTATGTGTTGAGCACCAGAGACTAAGTGATCCTAGTGGTGATAAGGTAATGATACCTTATTTGAACTTAACGTTTTTTTCCATTAAGTTTGGTAGCTTTATGGCTTAGATTTTGTGAAGTTGGTTTCCTTCAGTAACCATAGCTTTTCCCCAGGCTGAGGTCCATAAATGGTACCATGGCTATGCAGAGGGAATTGGAAAGGTATAAAGAACAAATATAAATCTAGAGCCATGGAAGATCCCTCCGTCCTGCCTTAAGTTGGTAGCACTTGACATTGACTTGGGAAAGGGGGACAAGAGTCTTCTTTAACCCCAAAGACCAGAGTCTTCTTTAACCCCAAAGACTTTGCACTAGAAGTTTACCATTAACCCTGTTTGTACTGATTTATTTGATAGATATCACTGAATTTGATTTGCTTTTTCTCCCTAGAATCAGATAAGAAAAATTGCACCCAAAATTCTTCAACTCCTGACAGAATGGACAGAAACATTTCCTTATGATTTTCGGGATGAAAGAATGATGAGAAACTTAAAAGATCTGGCTCACCGAATAGCCAGTGGCGAGGAGGTTGGTAACCTGAATTTAGTACAATTACTCGAATTTCCAGGCAGGGTCTTGGTGAGAAGTGGTGCTAAATTATGCATCGGCATCTCTACTGTTTCTTTTCTGTTGTTGCCTTTGGGAAAGTCCTCTCCATAGCATACTGGTCTGTTTAGTGTGTCAAAGGGGGATGATTATACAATCCCACTTCAAAGGGATGTGATCTAGAGTTTTATGTGAGTAATTTGGGGGTATGTTCATGTCAACTCAAGCACAGGATTCATGATGCAAATGTGTTTTCATTTTATTTTATTTATAACTTCCTTCCTTCCAAAAAGTTTTGACCTAGCAAGTTAGATTATAAATATCACATTAGGAAATATAAACACTAATACATGTAAAATAACATTTATATATTAACAGGTAATAAGTAATATATTAATAAATCAGAAATAGAGAGTTTGTATCATGGAAGGGAGAAAACAAATGTGCTAATACTGAGAATCAGTAGAGTAGGACAAGATTGCTGTATTTTAACTGTAAGCTCCAGGTAAAAGGGAAATACAGTTGGTTATGTAATTTTCACTGTCAGAAAAGAAAAAGCATAGTAATCCTTCAAAGCATTAAATTAAGTGAAATTTGTAAAAAAATTTCCTGCAAGAACTTTGTGAATGAGATCATGGATACTTCTCTGTATAGTGTTTATAACAAATGCTCCTTGATAAAAACTGAGGCTATAAGATTAGTATATAAATTAGCAAAGGTAATTCTTTAGGAGTGGAGAAGACAAAGAAAAAAGGATCCAAGTCTTGTGCCTGGAAGTTGATTCAAGGCTTAGCACCTAGACTTAGGTGGAGATGGAAAGTAAGTCTGCTAGATAATCTTTCATAAATATCACTTCCCTCAATTGAGCTACCTAGCTGTGACAAATTCAAGGTTATCCTCTTTGAAGCAGGCCTGGAAGGCTGTTACTCTGTTTTGAGGCTTGTTGGGCAAGGATATCTTTGTTTCTGAACTTAGGCACAGATACAGTGTTAGAAAAAGGTAGATGAAGCATTTGGCAAAGGCTGTGATGTCTTGTTTCATCCATCTTAAAATGCATTTTCCCATTATGAATAACCTACCTGGAGAAATCATTCTTACAGTGCTGTGCTGTCAAGATCATGGAACAAGACACCTATCTAGTCTGTCTACTTCTGGTGAAAACATTTTAATACTGTTTCCCCTAACTTTAAAAAAAATCAGACAAATTATATAAGATTAGCACTTGAAAAATATGCACTTGCTTCCCACATTATGTTTTCATGAAAATGGAATTAACCCTTTTACACTTCCCCTATGACATTATATTGAAACTGGTGCTCAAGAGAGCCATTACTTCTGCAAGCCTGAATGAGTGGTTCCCTGAGTCCTTCTGCAAGTTATGAGTATTCTTATCATTTTGCTAGTTTGCGTGTAACAGGTTCTAGCAAGGTATTGGTAGGTCCGTCACTCACAAAGGCAAAAGTTAAGCATCACAGTTTTGTAGTAAATCTTTTCTTAGAGGGGAAGCTGTTGTGTTGCTTGGCAGGGTCAATGCTGGCTCTGTGACCTAAGTTTATGGCAAGCTGCTCAAAAGATTAGTGGCATCATAAGGGCTTTTCCTTGTGTGGAGGCTGAGCTCTGAGTCAGGCAGTGCTTCACTTCAGTTAAGTTCTGTTTCTGTACTTAACTTGATGTGGCAGTCAGCTTCCCTTCCTTCTGTTGCCTTTTTAAAAGGTAGAAATGACGACTTGTTTTTCCCAAAAGGAACACCTTAAAAATCTTTTTCAGATACAATGCCACATGGATGGCTTTTTGTCCTTCTTGTCATGGGAGTCCATGGGGGGGGGGGTCACTTCTATCTGTGTTGGCCAGATTGGTTCCGATCTCTTTCTAACAGGATCAAGCCACTCAAGAATTGGATGGAACCAAGCATGGGGACCAAATAGCCTTGTGCCTGGGCTTCTTATCAGCCATCCTGTGTTAATAACAAATCCTTGATAAACCTGAGATCTTCAGACGGTTTTGAGTGTGAAAAGAGATGAGAAGATAAGCCTAGGGCTTGAGTGGAGAGATGTCACCTGCCGTGATCAGGTTGGGTTTTCCAGTGAGATTGTATTCCTTTAGTCACTTCTAGACAGTATTCAGAATCAGGTCCACGTTTGGCAGTGGTTGATTTGAGTGCTTTGGCAAGTCCCCTAAAGTCTCTGCTCCTTCTTCATTTCTACATCATAGAGGTAACCTCCCTGTAGTAATGTCCCTTTCAGCCCTAAAGTTTTGTGGTGGATGCTCTTTTCCTCAGCTCTGTGCTTGGGAGGCCACTTATCTGCCATGTGCTTAAGTGTCTTTCCTTGCAGACACCTTCCCTGGCCTCCCCAGCCATGGTCATCCCCCATTCTTGGCTTTCATCACGCTTTCCTTCAGAGCACTCTGGGATTAGTAATTACTTTCTTTATGACTTGTTTTTCCTGACTGTGCTCCTTTTGTTCAGATAGCATCCTTAACTCCTAGCCCAGTATCTGGCAGTTAATAGGCACTCAGGAGTGTTTGAATAAATGAATGAATGAACGAATGAGTGAACAAACTAATCGGTTACTGGAATAGGAAAAAAATATTTCCCTCCACTGAAAAGTTATCTCCCTCCATGGGAAGGAGTGTGCACTTGGGTTGGGACTTGCTGCTTCTTGCCTGGGACTTTAGGGATTTTCTTTGGCAGTCAGTGGATCCAGGTGTGCCCTCTATATAATTTAGTTGAGTTCTTCTGAATCTGCTAGGACAGTTCCACATAGTATGGCTTAATATGTTTCCCCCTCCCTAAGGATTTGCCCAAAATGAAGAGGTTTATTAGGACTTAACAGCAAGAAACCCGAAATGAAACTGATGATTCAATTACATGACAAATGACTGTAGTGGGTACAATGAAATTTTCTCTTCCGTACGGGGCCTGTCTTTATTCTGTCTTTATTTGCCAGGTAATTACTGTCACTGGCATTTGAAGTTATAAAAAAGAATAAGTACATATTTGGCAATCCATGATTCAGTAAAAAAGCATGCTTAACAACACGAACCTTTGGTTTCTCGAATGGAATCAAATGGCAGCCGCAAACTTTTTAAAGAGGTCACACACATATTCTCTCTCTCTCTGTCTCTCACACACACACACACTCACGTTCTTTGTTATTTGAATAGCTTTTCCCCTATACCCTATTGCATACATGTTCTCATATTTTGCTGCATTTTGCTCACTAGCTGAATCCTCCACTATACATTACTCTACCTCTTTCCCTAAAAAGCATTTTTTAAAATGTAGAATAAGAGTCTTTTACCAGATATGCTTTGCTGCATGTCAGAATTACCCAGGGAGCATTTATTATGACATTTGGGACAGAAGACTGAAGAAACCATTTTAAGTTCATCGATTTTTATGTAACTCAAGATTATGAATGTAGAAGAAGCAAAGGAAATAGGGATGCAGGTTTTATTTTATTTTTATTAATTTATTTTTATTGAGGTACAATTGATATGTAACATTCTATTAGTTTTAGGTATACAGCATAATGATTCAGTATTTGTGTATATTGCAAAATGATCACCACAATAAGTCTAGTTAACAGGTCACCTTACATAATTAACAACATTTTTTTCTTGTGATGAGAACTTTTAAGATCTACTCTCTCAGCAACTTTCAAATATTCAATACAATGTTATTAACTATAGTCACCATCTTGTACATTATATCTCCATGACTTACTTATTTTATACCTGGAAGTTTCTACCTTTTGACCCTCCTCACCCATTTTCCTCACCCCCAGCGAGGGATTTAAAACAGCCCTCAATTTGGCCTTAACTGCTTCGAATTCCAAAGAAAGAGGCATTTTCTTTGAATGACAACCATATTACCAAATAGATACCATCTTCTAAACTGATAACCTTAATGCTGTGTGGAAGATAGGTTCTTTGAAGGCTCAATTTTTTAAACACTTAGGTATTTCATTAGTGACTTCAGGGTGGTCTGTGAATGTAGAGGGGAAAAAGGTCATCTAATGGACCAGTTTAATGGACCAGTATATGTCTGGCATATACACCAGACAAGTAGAGAAGAAGAAAAGAAAGAAGGTTGTGTGTGCCTTTTTGCCTTGACTATATGAGAATTGATCATTTCCTCCTGTTTTTAATTTTCCTTGGCTTAAGTATGCAAATATCGATTCATTTAAAGTTTTATAATATGCTCTGGTAAACCAAATTACTTCTGTAAAAAAAAGATGGTTCTTAGACTTGTAGGTAAGATGCCATTTAATTTTCAGATAATTAATCTCAGAAAATGATACTGTGGTACCTTTTTAAAAGGAGCTGATTAGTTAGTAAAGCATGGACATAGAGCTTTCATCTGTAAATTCACTAGGACTGTCCTCCTTTGGAGCTGTTAACCTAAGGACCACGTTAACATTGAAGCAGCCTGTGTGCCTTTCTTTGATAACAGGCGTCACAGTTTACCCAGAAGGATAAGTGTTAGTTTGGCAATTTTTGCCTGAAAAAGGAAGAATAAAAGAATACCCTAACTTACACATGTAACTCTACCTTAGGAATTGGTTGATTGTGGAGCTCTTTCTTGGACTTAACAACTATTTTAAAAGTCAAGAGGTTGACATTTATCTATAATACACGCATTGCTTTAAAACCAATTTCTCTTAAGTATTGTGGCGGTAGCATGATGTAGTAACAAACAAGGTGTCACCTGGTAGTAGCATTATGGGTAGAATTGCCATGTGGAAGAGTTCGGTGGTGAACCTTAGCACTGACTCATGAATGCAGAAGAAATGGACATGAACCAACTGGAAGTCAGATACCAAAAAGGAATATCCACTGCTTTTTTTCGGTGGTAACTCATGTTATATGTGGAAGTCAGGAAGGTGGTTGGGGGCTGAGTGGGAAGTGATGGTGTATTTTTGTTAAGTAGCTGTCTGTACCCTTAGACTAATGAGATTGGGAATGCTAGAAGGAGACAAATCTAGAAGGGGACCCTAAAGAAAAAGAATTAGGAAAAGGATGCTCTGACTTGAGATCAACACATTTTAACCTAATAAAAGAAAACCAGTACATTCCTATGCCAGCCCAGAGAATATTAGTTATATGTGGTTCTTATTATATTGGATTCCCTCAGTAGCTCATCTAAATCATCCTCGTAGTGTTTTCATGACCCAACTTGAATTGTATTCTCAAGAGCAGCCTGAGAAAAGAACTAAGTCTTACAAGTCTGAAAAGACACCTTATGTGTATGTGTCTCTTTTAAACTATTAGAGTGAAGCTGAATCCTCTAACTGCCCTCAACCAAAGTGGTTGTCCAACGTGAAGGTAAAAGCATTGAAGTACAGAGTCTCTGAGTTTGCGTAGTGGTGAAAATAGACAAGCAGTGCAAGGAGGTAATCCTTTGCTTGTTTCCTGGCAGACATATAGGAAGAATGTCCAGCAGATGATCCAGTGTCTAATCCGCAAACTTGCCGCGCTCAGCCAGTATGAGGAAGTCCTGGCAAAAATCAGCTCCACGTCAACAGATCGGCTCACAGTTCTCAAGACCAAGCCACAGTCCATACAAAGGGACATTATTACTGTCTGCAGTGACCCTTACACGTTGGCCCAGCAGCTGACTCACATAGAGCTGGTAAGGCCATTGTCATCCTTGTCCTTTATAACCCACACTTGATTTGCTTTGACAACCAGACAGTGTGTTCGTCAGCAGTAATGTCAAGGGAGAGGTTAGAATAATCCAAATGGGAAATAATCTGTGAAATAGCTGGAACGTGTTTTGTTTAGACATTTGAATATGACTATTTCTGATATGTTGGGAGTTCACTTTAAAATAAATACTAAGCAAGATTGAAGAGCAAAGAGTTTATTGACCTTCGTCATGTTCCCCCTCTAATTAATTTTTCCATAACTCGCTCAGTCTTTTACTCTCTAGTGTAGCACTGACCCAAGCAGAAAACTGCCTCTGCTCAGACCTTGAAGATGATGACAATTTTGAGGGTTAAACGGCTTATTTCACAAGCTACATTAAAAGATGAGGGTAGTGTTAAAAGTCAGTAGACAGAAGGGAAAGACCATTTCTTCTCCTTTTGTTTAATACTGTTGACCTGCTGGGTTTGTGTTTCAGGAGAGGCTCAATTATATTGGCCCAGAAGAATTTGTTCAGGCATTTGTGCAGAAGGACCCTTTGGACAATGACAAGGTAATTGGTCTACCCAGAGGTCAGCCCTGAAATTGGCAATTGAATTCTTTAGTCTATGATAGTGGGTATAAGAGACAGAAATTGGAACAATTTTGTTTTAGGTTTTAAAAAAAAGTTTTTTGTTTTTCATTAGCCATATCTGATTCATTGCATTTTTTTCTTGAGCCTGGTCTCTAAGTGCCTTCACAATATTCTTACCCTACCACCAACTTTTAACCTCTCTTCCTCCTTATTGGGAAATTTAATAAGCGAGTAGGTGCGGGCATTTGTGGTGGTGAAGGTAGGAGATAAAAGGGTAATGGTTTTAGCAGATTAAGCCAGAAGGAAAATACAAAAGGATGCTCTGCTCATGATTCAACAATAGCAGGGGCTATAAAGACAGGATGCACATCCAGTGTGCTAGGATGGGTCTTTACTGCCTTCTTGTTTTAAGGTGAATCCCTCATGACAGGTTTGTTGCCTGATGCAGCCCATATGGAAAGAAACTGACACTAGGCATGGGCTGTAAAACCAGTATACACACACATAAGAAATTTTTCCCCCAGTGACCTCCAGGAAGTATTTCAAATTGTTAAGCAAAGACTGCATCACCCACTAATGAAAGCCCCCCTTTGGGAGTAGGGGCAGCAGCTGTTTTCCTCCCTTAGAATAGTTTTGCTCAGTACAGGAAGTGAAGATTCGGTTTTGCAATAGGAGGCTAGTGGACTTTTTTGAAATTTGTTTGTTTCATTTGGAAGGAAGGAAAGAGGGGTGTAATTAACCCGTTCAAGTTTGGCCTTGAACTCTGAGATGAGCTTAACTTCTTTTTGTTTTTGAACAATATGTCACTCACCCTACTAAAGACCAGGATGATGTAGGCTTCCCTTTATCTACCTTGGAAGATATTTAGTTTCTTGCTACACAAAGTTACAAAATTCTCTCCTAGACTTAATTTTAAGAGAAAATTTTCTAGTCTTCTGCGCTCTCAGCTTCTCCATGCTGTGCAGACAGCAATTGGTATTCATACCCCATTAATTAGTCAAGATTGTTTTAGAATGCAGCCAAGACCCGTTTTTTTGTTTTTGAATTGTGTTTCTGAGGACAGTTCCCCCTGAGAGTAACTTAGCTTCCTGGAAGAGAAGGCACTGTCATGAATGCAGCAGAATAGATTTCTAGACCTTTGGGTTTTCACTGGACTATACTAAGAGATTTGATATTTCTGTAAGGAGAGTCAAGAATGTTAGTGGTTCCCTCACTCTCTTTCCCCTCCCAACCCCCGCTCTCATCCTAGAAAGCCTTCCTAATTCACACACTGAGAATAAAGGCCCACATCTGAAAAAAATGAGAGCCGAATACACTCTTTTTTTCTCAACTCACCTGCTCACTTTCCTTTCTCTATAGAGTTGCTACAGTGAACGGAAGAAAACACGAAACTTAGAAGCTTACGTGGAATGGTTTAATCGTCTCAGCTACTTGGTTGCTACAGAAATCTGCATGGTGAGAAAATGAATTTTCTCTTTCTTCTAGCCCTCTATATTATCTTTTCATACTTATTTTACATCTGTTGGGTCTACATGTTGGATAACTGCCCTCTTTTTTCTCTTTCTATACAGCCTGTAAAGAAGAAGCACCGAGCAAGGATGATTGAGTATTTCATTGACGTAGCTCGGGAGTGTTTTAACATTGGCAACTTTAATTCCTTGATGGCAATAATCTGTGAGTGTTTTCTGAGAGATATGAGTCCTTTATTTTTATAGATCCTGTGAAATGTATCCACTGAAAATTTGTAGATAGTACAGTTTTGTTAATGAAAACTGTATTGTTTAATCTAGACTTGTTTCAGAACGTCCAGAATGCTTTAAATATCCAAATTGGTACAAGTATGTATAATCTTTTTTAAGTATATAAGAATTCATGGAATACATTTAGTCAGTTTATCCTCATCTGAATATTTATGTATAAAGGCTTATACGTGAGATATGTGCCTAAATTAAGGATTTTAGAAAGTGTTTGAGTAGCTTGTGTATCAAGCATTATAGAAATATATGATCTGGGACTAAATCAAATGATTCCATCAGCAAGATAAGAGGACAGCCTGAGAAACTGGAACATTTTCTGACTACCCAAGTCACTAGTACTTATCATCCTCTGACCTTATTAGCCTGGCGTATAAACTTTGCTCCTCCCCTAAATCATGGGGATTTTAATGCCAGTGACTGTTCATTCTATAAACATAGGGCAGGGGGTAACACTGTGTCTTGGTTTTCCCAATTTATACCTGTTTTCTTGCCACAATTATGGTTAATGACTCTTGTTAAAAAATATTCTAATTTATATGATAAATGATATGGCTATGCTACACATTTTAGGTACTCAGTAAATATTTGAATATTTGCCTGACTCTTCAGAGTCAGGGTCAGTTTGAAGCCAGAGAATCTACCAAATATAATTCAATAATTTTGATTCTAATAAATCCCTCTCACCAATTCTTTTTTCCATTAAAAAGATTCTTTTTCCCCTTTATCTCCCCCATAAAAATACTGGCCAAGCTTCAGGTCTCTATCTGGCTTACTCCATGAAAATAGTGAACAGATGTTCATCTACATCAAAGACCTGAAAGATCCACAGTCTAGGTAATAGAAGATTATTTAATTCCCTTCTTGTACTGTTAAGAAAATATCAAGGCAATCCATTTCACGGGAGAAAGTATTTGTAATACATCTAGCTAAAAAAGAACTTGTACTCAGAATCTATAAAGGACCCTACAAAGCAATACTAAGTAGACAAATAACCCAATGATAAAAAGGGCAAAATACTTGGACACTTCACAAAAGAAGATATACTGTTGGCTGGAAAGTATATGAAAAGATGCTCTACATCATTAGTCATCAGAGAAACACAAATTAAAATGAAAATCACAGTGAAATAGCATTTCACACATGGGAGTGACTGAAATTAAGAAGACTAGTTGAACCAAATATTGTGAGGATGTGGACCAAGTAGAATTCTCAGACATGGGTGGTGGTATGAGATGGGACCACTACTCTGGAAAATCGTTTGGCAGGTTTTTTGAATAAAGTTAACTTCCTTCCACTTAGTAATGAACACTTTTTCAGAACATAGGTTAGAATGACCTCTCTTATTTCTCTATTTCCACCTTCTTTTTCTCCCCCTCCATTTTAAATTGGAAGCTGGCATGAATATGAGCCCAGTCTCTCGACTGAAAAAAACTTGGGCCAAAGTGAAGACAGCCAAGTTTGACGTTCTTGAGGTATGTGGAGCTGCTGTTTTGCTGTTACGTAACATTTTGCGCCTGAATTATTTGGGATTTTCTATGTGGTGTTAAAAGTAAAGTCTCGTAAACTTTCTGCAGGTGAGAAGTATGTAGTTAATACTCTCCTCTCTTTTGTCTTCAGCATCAGATGGACCCTTCAAGCAATTTCTACAATTATCGAACAGCTCTTCGTGGGGCGGCACAAAGGTCTTTAACTGCTCATAGCAGCAGAGAGAAGGTACGGGTTTAAAGGAGTTTTATTTATAGTAGAGTTGCCATGTGTTGCACTGAAATGTGAACTACTGTACCGAGCTTCTTTTAGTTTAGATCTAAGAAAGCAAGGCCGCGTGCTGTAGACATTTTTATCACTTGCCGCAGAGGGAAAGGGAGTGCTAAAGGAAGGGTGGAAGGAGGAGAGGGAAAGGGAACTTGGTGGAGAAATTTGCAAATATTATTATTGCATTATTTAAATGACTATTTTGTAATGTGTCATAGTTGCGTTTCAAGCGGTAAATATTAAGTCCTATGTTAAGATGACTAATAGCATTGGAGAGTAATTTGATTAAATGGAAAACAGACATTTACACTCTGCACAAAGTGGCTGACTTAATGTAACCTTTTCTCTTAAAGAATTAGCTTACCTCCTATGGTTAAGTCGTTTATGTTCAGAAAGTAGGTTAGTTGCTGTAGCATTAGGCCTGCTGTTACTAATTGGATATGTGGGTGGCAGAAAGTACAGCGATGATGTCTGAGAGATGAATGATCCTCACTCTATCTGCCCTGCCCTTAAACAATTTCACATTATCTTGGATCAACTGTACTTCTGACTCAGAGGGTCCTTCACTGGCACATTTCATACATGGGAAGGATAAGTCATTTTGACATTTGGAGATCATGTTATTTGAAAAGTAAATACCTGGTTGCAGTAAATGGGCTGATGAAGGTTGCTTGATGAAAGCTATTTTCTGCTTAGATTCTGTCCATCTTCTAACTTAAACTATATCTTCAACAAATAAACAAAAATGAGGGTAAAATATTTCAGGGCCTCTCAATCACTTCCCCCAAAAAGCTTCAGCCACCATGATCTAAAATAAAAACAAACACAAAAAGAAACCCCACCTTTTAAACATGCTAAATTGCTTCTCAACAAAATCCAAAATATCAGTTCTGATATGTTTGAGAGATATTGTAAATACATTTTTTTTTTTTTTTGATAAAGAAACAAGGTCAGAGAAGGGATGAAGCAGAGATAACTATCTCAATTTAGCCTGAGGGTGTTTACCAGCTTTTAAAGCTTACCTGCCCAGGACTTCCCTGGTGGTCCAGTGGGTAAGAGTAAGACTCCGAGCTCCCAATGCAGGGGGCCCAGGTTCAATCCCTGGTTGGGGAACTAGATCCCGCATGCAGGCCGCAGCTAAGAGTTCACACGCTACAGCTAAAAAAATCCCTCATGCTGCAAGGAAGATCCCGCGTGCCACAACTAAGACCCATTGCAGCCAAAATATAAATAAAATTTAAAAAGAAGGTTAAAGCTCTTTGAGAAAGAACAAGTATGAGGAGGATGAAAAAGAAAAAAATAAAGTTTATTTGCCCACATCCCAGTAATCCTGTGACCACTTTGAGAAAAATCTAATCAGAAGTTTTTCAAGCTTTGGGAAATGATCACATGCATGGGAGGATCCCAGTACCCTGAAGTGTGAAGACCTGTGGGAGGCTGTCTGCAGCCTTTTCTTCACCTCTCCGTGTTGGAAGCAAGGCTTTCTCTGCAGGACCTCCATGAGTTAGAGGGCCTCTGCCTTAGCGAGGAAGAGGCTGTAGAATCATCTCTCTTGGTCAGGAGCTGCAGCACTAGCCTAAGTAATTCTGAAGTCCAGCCCTCCCACAAAGATCTCACTGAATGTTGTACTCGTGGGACTCTAATAGCTTTTTCCAGCATTTACCCTTCCCATCATTTACTAAATTCTGTCTGCTTTAGTTTTGTTGTTTTTTAACCAGTTTTGTGTGAGTGTATGGATTGTGTTCTCTAGTTCGTAAAACAAAAGATCCCACCACCAATTTAAAGCAATACACCATTTCTTTTTCACAACTGGTCTCAAAGGCTATGAATGAAAACATTTGGGGATAAAAATTCATCTCTTATTCAAGAGAATTGGGATTCTGTTTTCTTTTTTGAAGTGAGGGTAGACTCTCTTTATTCCTAAGTCAGTTCCTATTTTAAAGTCTTCCTGGCAGCGTGAATAAAGTTATATAATCTTTGATATTCTTTGAATTATGTTTAGGTGGCCAATGTGGCACATCTCTAGGTACCATATAGAAAAAAATCTATCTTTCACATCGGGGCCATTAAATGATCTTTATTTTTTATTTTTTTTCCTTTTTGCGGTACGCGGGCTTCTCACCGTCGTGGCCTCTCCCGTTGCGGAGCACAGGCTCCGGACGCGCAGGCCCAGCGGCCATGGCTCACGGGCCCAGCCGCTCCGCGGCATGTGGGATCCTCCCGGTCCGGGGCACGAACCCGTGTGCCCTGCAACAGCAGGCGGACTCTCAACCACTGCGCCACCAGGGAAGCCCTAAATGATCTTTAAATTGCTGTTTTTTTCTGTGAGTCCTTGTGTCTTCTGGTTTTTAACCACTTCTCGTACAAGTGCATGGTTTTCAGTCCTTTCACCATTCCGTTTCTGATCATCAGCATTCATTTCTAGTTGTGGAAGTGAAAATGCCTTTAAGGTGTAGTTGCCAAGAATATTGTGAAAGGGAATTAGAACACATTACTACTTGAGACGTTCTCCCACTAAAGCCTTCATTGAAAGACCTCTCAGAAAGCAAACTTTTGCTCCTGTAGTAGCCTGTACATCCACCTTCACTCTGGAGGTCCGAAGCCCTTATAGTCTCCCGATTTTTACAGTGGTAGATTTATGTAGGGGCTGCACATCTGAAGGAACCATCCATGAGGAAATGACAAGTTGAAGAAGACTGGGAGACTTCTGTCTGGCATATGGGCATAAGGAACAGCACAGGAATTATCATAAGGGAGATTGTTTCTATCACTGTGTTCTTGGAAGAGTGGTTCAGACAATTAATAGTGGATCAATCCAGTAATCCCACTTCTGGGTATTTATCCGCGGAAAACAAAAACACTACATATTTAGAAAAGATACATGTACCCCCTTGTTCATTGCAGCATTATTTACAAAGCCAAATATAAAAACAACCTAAATGTCCATTGATGGATGAACGGAAGAAGAAATTGTACCCTGTGTGTGTGTGTGTGTGTGTGTGTATATTTATATATACACACATATATATACATATATATAGTATATATACGTACAAGTATATATACTACAGTTTCTTTTTTTTTTTTTTTTTGTTGCGGTATGCGGGCCTCTCACTGCTGTGGCCTCTTCCGTTGCGGAGCACAGGCTCCGGACGCACAGGCTCAGCGGCCATGGCTCACGGGCCCAGCCATTCCGCAGCATGTGGGATCTTCCCGGACCGGGGTATGAACCTGTGTCCCCTGCATCGGCAGGCGGACTCTCAACCACTGCGCCACCAGGGAAGCCCTACAGTTTCTTTATTCCATTATATATATATATACATATGTATATAAAATGATTCATGTGATCAGCACCATGTAGCCCAGAACTACAGAACAGAGCACAGAAGTAAAGTTCTTCCTTAAAAGCTGTTACACTAGGCAGATATTGCATCTTGATAATAATTCAGCCCTCATTTTCCTTATGATGATACATCAGTAATACTTGTCCCCTTGTATGGGGCCCATTGGTTTTGGGGGAATGCTTAATTGAGGTCAAACCTGTGTTGTTGAATTTAATCCTCACCACAAGTCAGTGAGGTACTGTTCCCATTTTAAGGTGAGGAAACAGGCTTTCTTAGCCTTATACCAGGGGTTGGCGAACTCTTTCTCTTAGGGGCCAGATCCTAAATATTTTAGGCATTGTAAACCATACGGTTTCTGTTGCAACTACTCAGCTCAGATGTGGTGGCACGAGAGCAGATAAAGACGGTACGCAGGTGAGTGGATGAGCATGCTTGTTTTCCAGTAAAGCTGTCTGAACACTGGAATTTTAACTTCATTTAATTTCATGCTCATGAAAGACTATTCTTTTGATATTTTCCCAACCATTTAAAAATGCAAAATGTATGGCTTCTAGGCCATTCCAAAACAGTTGGTGAGGTGGGCTGGCCCTCGGGCCACAGGTGGCGGACTCCTGGCTTGTACGTCCAGTCAGTTGTGGAGCCGCATTTTAAACTGAGGTCTAGCAGAGCCAAAGCCCAGCACCCCCCAGTGACAAGTGGTCTTGCAAAGAAGTGAAGTTCGGGTGTGCTTTTATCCTTGTTACCATGGCTGTTTAGTTCTAAAATAATAGAGATATAGTCAGTAATATCTGAAGGAGAAGGTAATGAGGGGATCTTTACGAATTCAGTTTAGAGACTTCCAGACAATAGCAAATGATTAAAAGTATATTCAAAAGGGTTGTCGAAATTGAAGATTCCTTTTGGCTCTTTTCAGATATCAATGAAACAAAAAATAATCAAAACCTATCTCTTTTTAAATGACTTTAGGGGAAAATCTGAATTTCCCCCTAGAAGTGAAAATTGATACTTAATGTTTTTAAGTATGAGCCAAAATGTATGTTTTCCAGACCTGTCATTCATCTAGTATAGGTGTACCACATGAGTCATAAGCTGAGGGAACCTTCAAAAACCTGCTCTTGGGTAAACAACATAGGTCCACGATTTGTGTCTGCAGCATTATTTACATTGTAGCACATTTAGAATCTTCAAAAGCACGTTGGCGTTTGAGAGAAAGTGGAAGTTACAAAGTGGAAGAACAAAGAGCTTTGTTCTTAGTTCATTCTGGGCTTCCTAGAATTTAGAGTACTCTCTTAGAGATTATTATTTTAGATTAATTAATTAAATACCACCATATCAAACCAAAGATGTGAGGCAGGAAAGTCTTACTAAAGAAGGCTCATTGTTTTTTACACAACCATTAATTTTAATTTACACATTTATATTCCTCCTTCACCTGGGCCTGCCTCACAGCATATTGTGCAAATCACTTCGGTGATTTCCCATGAGAACAGGTGCTTACTTGCTCTGTCACAAGAAGGCCAGTTTTACTCAACAGGAAGTTTGTAGCAACTATTACCCAAAACCCTGTGCTCTCACGTTATCTTGAGCAGTATCTTCAAGGGAAAAGAAAATGTTCCTCTAAGAAAAAGTTCATCTAAAATGTCGATGTCTAAATGATAAAAACAGTGTACAGCTTCTCACAGAGAGATGGGTCACACATCTTAAGCTCTCAGTACCTGCAGTGGCAGGTATTCTATTAATATTTTGCTCTAACTAAATGAAAAGTAAGAGTTCTTTTAGATGTTTTTTCTTTGATTATAGCTAGAACTCTCAGATTGGATCATATGCTATTGCCCTGAGAAAAATGGGGGAAACTAGCAACAATGTGAAGCCAATCTGCCTCCCAGTGCCACCCGTCTTTGCTGCATTTTGGTTATTAACAGCATTTTCATGTTATGCAAAACTATATAAAGAAGGAAACTGCTCTCATGGGAGGCAAAGAAAACACTGTACCTGTCTTAATTAATTATAGCCTACTCTGTAATCCAGAGTCAATGCTGTTCATTAACTTCTTATATTATTTGATGAGAGTCTAAATGTTTATTTGCCCAAAACAGACCAGAGCTTTTTGTTTTCTCTAGATTGTGATACCATTCTTCAGTCTTTTAATCAAAGATATTTATTTCCTCAATGAGGGGTGTGCCAACCGCCTTCCCAACGGCCATGTCAACTTTGAGGTAAGGCTGCAAGATCTGAGCCCAGAGAAGGACTAGCTTCTCCAGCAACTGTAGAGAGCCCAGGCCATCTAAGCTGCTTCTGAAGTTCTCGAGCCAAGTTTTCTCTTTCCCTACTAATTTGTAAGAAGATAACAATGCTGACTAGAATAAATTAGCTGCACCATTATTATAAATTATTGTCCAGAGGTACTTGAGTAAATTTTTACCTCTACGTAACAAATATCTATTGCTAATTTTTCTTAAATTAAGAAAATTATGGAGTTCAGAAGATTAGAAGCCAGAGGAGAACATTAAATGAAGTGGTCTCATCCATGCTCATGATTTTTGATAACTGCCTTTAACTTCAACTTTCATTTTATTCTTTTCTAGAAATTTTGGGAACTGGCCAAACAAGTGAGTGAATTCATGACATGGAAGCAAGTGGAGTGTCCATTTGAGAGAGACCGGAAGATCTTACAGTACTTGCTCACAGTACCAGTCTTTAGTGAAGATGGTGGGTAGCCTGTTCAGCCAGGGCCGCCACCAGCATCCACAGACCCTACGATCAGGAAATCAGCATATAAATGCTTGATGCCTGGTTCCTCATGTAGTATGAGGCCTGTCTTCTGACTTATTCCATCTTTAGAATTTTCTGTTGCACAGAAAACCGTATGGTTTATCCCTAAAATATTTGAGTCAGGCACTCACTATTCACCGATAAGCAGTACATTTCTGTGTTTAAACATTCTTTATAATATTAGATCTGCAGAGCTTTGGGCACAAATGGAAAGTTATTGAAGGATTACTTGCCCTTGTTTAGGCTTGTTTTAATGGAGAAAAAAGGTGTTTCATGATATGTTGACATTCAAGGTAATTTGAAGAACAAAACAATCGCTAGCCCCTGCTGTTTGTCAAAACAAACAGTGGAAAGTCTTAACCTGTTAAAACATTAGGGAATTTGAGGCAGAAACAGTGATTGTGTACCAAAAAAATTGACCAGAAATTTAAAGTTTGTAAAAGACTTGGGGATTGATTATATTAATCTGTTATATCCTAATATTACAGAAATCAATAGCATTATTAACTATTTCTCATAGTAGATTGGTAGTGTTTGTGATAATGACTAAAGAACATCTTGAATTAATATGACCCATTCCAGAGGGGACTTGATTATTATTAGCCTCTACAAACAGGATTAATAACAAGCTTTTAAATCTTTGGAATTCTTTTTGACTTAGTATTAAAGAGAAAGACATTAGAAGAGTGAAAAACTGGCCTAGAAAACCTGACTTTTTACCTGCTAAAATGTCTTTTAAAAAGCTAACAGGAAAGGCTCCCCTTCCCATCCCTCTTCTTTGTAAAGAACATAAATGTGAGTGTATGATCGCATCCTGTGGCTTGTCTTTTTAAGCTTTTTTTGCCTCATAAATTGTCTTAGTTAACCAAGTGCCTTTTTGGCCTAAGAGGCCCTTGGGGTTATGTTGAGATGGTCAGTCAGGGGCAAAGTGTGGTATTCTGTGTTCTTAAAGCTCCCCAGTTGTAATTTGATATTTTAAAGAGTGTGTTTTGCTGTAGGGTTTGGTTCAGGTTGAATGGGGGATGGATGGAGGTGGGTAATGTATCAGGAAAAGACTTCAGCGTTAATGCATTCGTACTTTTGGTTCATTGTAGCTCTCTACTTGGCTTCCTATGAGAGTGAAGGACCTGAAAACCATATAGAGAAAGACAGATGGAAGTCCTTAAGGTGGGTCTCATTGCTTCTCATTGCTATACAGATCTAATAAAGACGTTGCCCTTAAGTGAAGAAAGCCACGTGCTTGTCATAGGGAGTCCCTGCCTGCATGTTCCAAGTCCTCTCTGTAGCTTATCTCCTGTTAACTGAATCTTTGTGGCTTGGAATCCTCATCACCATCCTTCAGTTTTATTGTCTTTTTTTTTTTTTTTTTTTTTTTTTTAGTACTGGCAGATATATAGTGACTCTGTTCTTCTTTCTCCCATTATTTTATGGAATGAGGAACTGAAATTACCCTTTGGTATGTTAAAAAGGGCACTGACACATTTTCTTCATCTAAAAGATAAGAAGTTCAGACTGTATTTCTGAATAGTTCTAACAGTAAAATCTTATTTCACCTGAGATCAAAGAGACCCAAGTACCAGCTGGTTCAGTAAATTGGAGTGTGTCACTTATCGACTAGATCTTGGTCCCCTCTTTGGTTTGGGAGAGAGTTGGGACTTTAAATGTAATACAGAATCTCTCCAAATTAAAAAATGTTGTTAATCTAGTAGTATTTTCAAACAAAACTAGGATGGGTGGGTTTGTATTTTAACCATCTGAGATGCTTTAATGGGCAAAAGTAGCCCAGGATATAGTATTACTATAACCAAAATTGCTGTATGTGTATTTCTACTAAGAGACTCTGGGAATATGTGCCTCTTTTTTTTTTAAATATTTATTTATTTATTTGGTTGCACTGGGTCTTAGTTGAGTCAGGAGGGCCCCTTAGTTGTGACTCACGGACTTCTTAGTTGTGGCATGTGAGCTCTTAGTTGCAGCATGCATGTGGGATCTAGTTCCCTGACCAGGGATCGAACCCAGGCCCCCCGCATTGGGAGCGTGGAGTCCTATCCACTGTGCCACCAGGGAAGTCCCATGTGCCTTTTTGTACCAGGTTGACAAGCCCATTTTCTTTTCTTCCCATAGTCACTTGGGAGCCTTCATTAACTTGATCTTGGGCTAAGTTTCATGAGCCAGGGTATCTAAGATGTATTTGGTTTTATGTGATTTTATTTGTTTCAAAGGAAAATTTAGGCCTTCTTTGAACCTTTCATTGAGGAGGGATGAGGTACAGAGGCATTGGAATTATTATGCGTACAACAGGTCATGGTGATAGGCAAAGGATTGGAGATGTTTCTTCTTTTCCCTACTGCTGTGTGAGCCCTTGAGCGGGAGCACAGGGTCTTCCCTCACATGTGCCGCAGCTCTGGACCTGCGCCTGTGCTGTTGAGGAAGGACGTTGGATTACAGCAGGTGTTGGCTGAGGCCGAGCATCCCCAAAGAGGATAAAAAAGAAGTACGCTGTGATCCTTTGCAAAAGGATCTACCCACATATGCTAAGTGGATAGGTACTAAGGCTCATTATTCTAGAATGATAGTACCTGCCTGAAAACGTGTACACACATTAGCTTTGCAGGCAGTAGGATATTTTTACATAGATGCTTCTCCTGCTGGTCCAAGAGTCACTCATTCAGACACTTGGGTTCAGCAGTGGCAATGACAAATACACCTGTGAGGGAAGACACCTTTCTTGTCGCTTGATATTTAAATGCTCTCAGTGGGCACCGAATGTGAACTCGTTCAGATTTACTAAGTATCCCATCTGCCATGAGACCAGTATGGTTCTAAAAGCTTTTTATCATTAATGACCTTTGTGTGTGTGTGTGTGTGTGTGTGTGTGTGTGTGTGTGTGTGTTAATATAAAGCCACTCAAGGTATAGATTTACCTGTAAACAAAGTTTTGGCCATCTCCACTAATGTATATTTATTTTAAGTGACTAGCAGTTCTCCCAGAAAACCTGAAGGACTTCAATGCTTAATATTTTTCTGTCCTTCTTTAAAATGTTTTTTAAATTAATTTATTTTTTATTAAAGTATAGTTGATTTATAGTGTTTTAATTTCAGGTGTACAGCAAAGTGATTCAGTTATATATATATTCTTTTTCAGATTCTTTTCCCTTATAGGTTATTACAAAATATTGAGTATATTTCTTTGTTGTTTATCTACTTTATATATTGTAGTGTGTTTATGTTATTCCCAAAATCCTAATTTATCCTTCCTCTCACCTTTCCTCTTTGGTAACCAGCAGTTTGTTTTCTACGTCTGTGAGTCTGTTTCTGTTTTGTAAATCAGTTCATTTGTATCATTTTTTTAGATTCCACATACAGGTGATACCATATGATATTTGTCTTTGTCTGACTTACTTTAAACTATGTAAAATCAAACTTCAAACATGGGAAAGATAAAACTAGTATTAGGTGAGGATTTTCATCCTCATTCAGATCATTTGCCACCTTCCTTCTTATCTTATCTTCTTTATTATTCAGGTCCAGCCTCCTGGGCAGAGTTTAACACACGGGATGCTGGCTGCTGCTAGCTGCTGCGTTCAAGCAGATCATCGAGGGGCTGGCCTTTGTTTTCGGGCATCTAGTGCCACAAAAAATCATGAAGTCCCTGCAAGCACGCTCCCTCAAGAGCAGATGGGGACCTTATTCCCCACAGCTGACAGATTGACTCAAATTTTGTGAGCCTGAAATGTTCACTGGGGACACTTGAGAAAGAATCCTCTAAAGATCCCAGCTCTGCAATGATTCATCTCCTGGAATTTCCATGTGAATCACAGCTCTGCATCTGGATGGAGCTTTCTTTTGTGTGTGTGTGTGTGTGTTTTTTAATTTGGTTCAACATTTGCTGCTAATGGGACTTGCCCAGCTGAGTGCTGGCTCTTAGGAAGCCCATGTTTCTTTGTTAACTTAAAAGAAAAAGGGAGAAGAAGGAGGGGAAACAAGCCCTCCATTTAGATCCCAAACTGCAGCTCAGTGGTATTGCCGGGAGGGGCCAGGCTGGCTGGATGCCAACTGCGGACTTTGTTTCCCTGAGCGTGGGCTGTGTTGTGAATTCCCCGCCTCCCTCTTCCTACAAGGTTTTGAGTTGGCTGCTGGTTAGCAAACTCCTTTTTACCCATATAAGTTATTTAATATAATAATGAAGCTAACACTGTGGTAGGAAAATAGCCACTAGAAAAAAAAGCAGAGTTTGTCATTGGACTGTGTAACATTCTAGAAGGACCTTCTGTTTTCTTTACCCTTCTGAGCTGTTTACAACTGACCACTGTGTTCTACAGATGTGTTTTTCAGTAGTTTTTTTTGTTACTTAGTTTTCCATGATGCCTATTTTTTTTTTCCTCTTGTAAATTTAAATTATCTGACTTTAAGGGTCTTGGGAAAAAACCCATGGCCTAATTACAGTTTAATTTTTTAAACAGACTTATTTTTCACTACCTTTCGTAGTCTGTTGGCGACTAAACATGTGAACAGAGAACAGATTGGAAAAGATAACCCCCGCCCATGAGAACAGTGAACAAAACAAATGAAAAACATCTTGCTGTTGACTCAGAGGTCGAACTAATTGTGAAATAGTTCACCTTGTTAAACATCTAAATAAATCGGTAGTGGCTCTGCGACAGCCATTATATTTATTTACTCTAGGAGAAACTGTAGTGGTAAACTGTGCAAATGAAAAAAAAAACCATCATGTTCAAAACAGAGATGTATTTGCAAACTTAATGACATGGTTTCAGAAAAACAGAGCATGTCTGTATGCTGCATGTCATCTCAGCAGACGTAAAATGTCTCCAAGCTGTCCCTTTACAACCGTCAATACATTTGACACTCTGCAGCCAGGAGTTGTGGTGTCTTTGTTTTCTTTAATGGATGGGATTGGTGGGAGGTATTGGGGGAGCTGCAATCTCAGTCGTTCAACTCAAGTGACTGGCTGAAAATGTGTCTGTCCTTGGGGAAGTGGCCTTTAGGAGTATGTGCGTGGGCCTTGATTTTTTGAAAGTCAATCATAGTAAACAGTTAATAAGCATCACTTGCCAGGCACTTCTAAGTGTTCGGCATGGATCATCATCTTCGCCTTTTAGGCGCGGAAACAGGCATATTAATAATAATAATAATTTGTCCGTGGCCATATAACTAATGAGAGACACAAAGATTTGAACTAGACCTTTAATTCCAGAGCCCAGCCTTGGGATCACACTGCCAAGCCTTCTGAGACTTCAGTATAACCTTCAAGCTTGCAAGGAAGCTGGGGATCTCGCTGACCTGCAGATGTGGATTCTGTAGGTCTGGGGTGGGACCCAGGCAATGCTGATGCTGCTTGTCCTGGGACCCTCGGAGTAGGGCTCCCTGCAGCACTGCCGCCTAGTCCCTGCCTTGCCTTTCCCTGAACTCTGCACCCTGCATGTGTTGCCATGACAGCAACAGTGTCCACCTTTCAGCCTTCTATGTCAGGGGGTCTTCAAATGATGGGCTGCTGGCCAAGTCTACCCCTTTTGTTTGAGCCACAAGGTGGCAATTGTTGAAAAAAATGGAAAGAAGAGTATTTCATGATACATGAAAATTACATGAAATGCATATTTCCATGTCCATATATGAAGTGTTTGGAACACAGACACATTCATTTGCTTACACACTTCCTCATGGCTGCTTTCTGCTACAGATCAGAGTCTTGTAGTTGCAGCAGAGACTGGATGGCCCACAAAGCTTCAGATATTTACTCTCTGCCCTTTACAGAAAGAAAGTTTGCTGACCTCTACTCTCTAAGTGGTTGTTCTGAGCATTACAATGAGTTTGCAAAAATGCTCTAAGGTCTCTGTTAAGGCATTAGATACATAAATGTGGCTACTGAGAAATTTTTTCCTAAAGTGGGATTAGGCTTAACAAATTAGGGATTCTTAGAGATTCTAAGGCTATTTAAACAAATAGTCTTCACAGAAAGAGTTACCATTCTCATACCTGTCTCTCGTTTTCATGTCCAGATAAGCCAGTGGTTTAAACCAGGTACTAACTTATCTGTGGAAATCAGTCACCATTCTCCTCTGTGCACTGTCTGTGGGTTTGGGTCTAGGTGCGTAGATCATTTCTGTGGCCGGGTGGAAGCCTGGGTAAACACAAGCATAAGCAGCATCACATGATGTCAGCCCCTAGATGTGGATTCAGGAAGAGTTCTGACCAGGTATGCCCTGAATTCCTAAGCAGCAGGCTTTGAGCTGAGGCTGGAGGGAGCCTCACAACCATCTGGGTTGGGTGGGGAAGGCAGAGAGCTCCTTTCACAATTTGAAGTGTTCCTTGTTTCTGGGGACACAGGCCCGAGTTCCCCAGCTGTGGCCCGCCTTTCATCTAACAAAGAAAATCATTGGAAAAGGGTTGACTTGCCTCTCTCTTTGAAGGTTTTCAGCTTTCCCTCTCCACTGGACCGGGCTCTGACATCCCTGCTATTTCCTCACCCCTCCTGTACCTTTAACACACTTTTGCTTCTTTCTGTACTTTCTTTTTCCAATTTCTGCCCATCTGCCTCCTGCACTTAGGATCCCAAGAAAGCACAGCCCAGCACTGGAAGCTGAGTTGCTAAACTGTACAGGAATGTTCAACTGTAGATGATTGACATGCTCTGCCTTCCACTTCAGTGCATTCTGTTTACCCTGTGGCCCATCTCAACAAAAGCCTCTGCCTCTATTCCAAACGTGTCTTGATATTCTGATGGAGAGCACACAACCAAGGATAGAAAAGAGTGTTAGGCTAATTTTTTTTTTGGAGCTAAGGGTACAAAGGAATTCCTGAATTTGCTTCCTGGAGAAAAATGTGCTTAGTGACCTGGAAACTAACTAAACATATCAAACTCAGAGATTCTGATGGTGACTCTATTAATTTTACCCTTAAGACATTTTAAAAGGAAAGACTTTTGTCAGACCTGGGCTTCCAGAGTTTTAAGAGAAAATTGGGGCAATTCCTGGATAGGTCAAGCCAAAATTTTTTTCTGGGTTTGAATGGTTAGATAATTGCCTCAGTTCTCTGCTTCATGTAATCAAGATCACTTGACTCTACACAAGGTTAACAGAGAGATGCTGTGGTTTGAGGTGTATGTATCCAAACCTTGCAGATTAAGGACCTGTCATTCAAAACTAGCAAATAAGGCCAGCTCCATGCAAAATAGACCCTAATTCAAAATATGCCTTAAGGGCTTTCCTGGTGGCGCAGTGGTTGAGAATCTGCCTGCTAATGCAGGGACACGGGTTCGAGCCCTGGTCTGGGAGGATCCCATATGCCGCGGAGCAACTAGGCCCGTGAGCCACAACTACTGAGCCTGCGCATCTGGAGCCTGTGCTCCGCAACAAGAGAGGCCACGATAGTGAGAGGCCCGCGCACCGCGATGAAGAGTGGCCCCCGCTTGCCACAACTGGAGAAAGCCCTTGCACAGAAACGAAGACCCAACACAGCAAAAATAAATTAATTAATTAATAAACTCCTACCTCCAACGTCTAAAAAAAAAAAAAAACTATAAAAAAAAATGCCTTAATTCTGTACTTAAGAATCAACTCGTCTTAAAGGATGCATTTTTTTTTCTTTACTTAATGCAATGAGGAAATTCCCAGGTAGCCAATTCCCTCTTTAGTGCTAGCAGCCTTCAGCAGGCTTAAACCCCACTCCACAAGGCTAAAACCCTGCTTCATTTCTCTGAGCTTCGATCTAAATAAGAAATGAAACATCCCAATGTGTACTCACATTCTAGGCAGCACGAGGCAGCTGTCTTAGAATAGTTAGTTGTTAGCGTTCTTAAGTTTAAACGTGCACAACATCCAGCATTTTAGGACTTCTAGGTAATGGTTCACGGAACACAATTTAGAGCATTAAAGGAGGGAACTAATATTTCTCAGAATAAGCAAGACAATTATGTGTTCCTTGAAGAGTGCCAAACCATTGGGTTTTCTACCATGAAACCAAGTTTGCTTTCCTTCCCTCTTTCCACCTACGCTGCTTGGGGAAAATGAAAGTTAGCATGAAATCATCTTTCTCTGGATGAATCACTGTGGGAAAGTCAGTTCAACAGTGTGTTGTTAACTTGGTTGAGACACAGCAGCTGGAGGACCATAGGCATTGTTCATTTTTTTGCAATGTGATTATGGATCCTCGTAAGTGCAGGTGAGCCATGTGGGGAGTTCATGTGTGTTCAGTACATATATGCTGAACCCATGAGCAAGCCATTTATCAGTCTTGGTACTGGAGCTTCACAGGTTTTTGCTTAACTGGAGTTGAATAAATCTCACATGTCCCCCTACAATACCTGGACTTTGGAAATGCGCATAAATTCAAGTGATTCTGATCCATTCTCATGGGTGGTACTATCCTCAGAGATCAGCAAAGGAAATCCAAAGCACTGAGGGCTTTGTCTTTATTTTCATTATTAATTAGATTAACACACTTCTGTGTTTATTAGTATACAGCTAATAATCATGACAAGAACTCCATCTTTAAAAACAATATAAAAATCCATCATTAAAAGAAAAACTGGGACTGACTGTTTAAGGTCATGGGATAAGTCTGAAATACAGTCTGTAAGGGTATTAGTTGAGGAATGGGAGGACTGTGGGCTAAACCTCACCCTCCCTACATTTCTGGGGATTTGGGGGAAGTCTCCCCACCTTTTAGACCTCAGTGTCTTCATCAGGAAGTAATGGGTCTGGACTAATTGACGAGGACTGGCCGGTCCGGATCTGAGAGTCTGTGGTTTGGGAAAGCACTTTCCCAGCTTGCTGGACAGAAAGGTGAATTAGCAAGTAAATACAGCATCCTGCATTTGTGCTTCAAACTTCCCTTCCTCCTGCCTGGCAATTTTGTGTTTTGTTTGTTGTGTTTGAAGAGGGAAGGGATAAGAGGTTAATTGCTATTTGATTGGAGACAAAGAAGTGATAAAGGCTCAGCTACCCCATCCAATCCCGTGCCACACAACTGGATAGAGTTCTTTATAGTAAAGAGAGATTGCTACCCAGACAAGAAACCAGAAAATACCCTCTGTGCAAAACCAGTTGTATGATTTCAAAGGTGCTAGATGAAGAAAGCATAGTTTCCAAAGACTACAAAAATACTTTGTTGTGTAGGACACATCTTTGCCATGGCAGCTGTTGCAATTATGCTGGCTTATGTAGATAAAATCATATATAAAGTGCCTGTTCACACCTAGTCATTCACAAATGAATCACTATTTGGCTTAAAATATCAAGACCCAGACACGTGATGATCAGAGTCCACTTCTGCATTTTGTCAAATTTCATTTCTTGAAAATGGGGACCTTCTCTGAAGACTGTCCAGACAGTGGTAAACTCCTGAATTTGACATACCTTTTACAGGAAGTCCTACATGGAGGGAAACCAGCAAGGGCATGGATCATTCTTGTGAGGATGGATACCTTCTTTCCTTGGGCTACAAATGCTCCATGAATCCTAATCCAGGAAGACCTCCGCAAAAGAGAAAAGATCAGAGAAGAAAAAGGCAAACAACTCAGAAGAGGGAGAAAACTGTAGAGGGATATGTAAATAACAAATCTTTGGCAAGCGGGAGAGTTTAAGAAGAGGTGTGACATTAGCAGTGTTGGAGCTTCTGTAATACTCAAACATTTAAGATCTAATAAGAAACAATGAAGTAAGAAATTCTGTTCTCTTGGGAAACTACAAACTATTAGCTGTTAAAATAAGTATTAGGTAAATGGATAGAACTAGATAACTAGGAGGATTTTTTTTTTTTTTTTTTTTTTTGCGGTACACGGGCCTCTCACTGTTGTGGCCTCTCCCGTTGCGGAGCACAGGCTCCGGACGCGCAGGCTCAGTGGCCATGGCTCACGGGCCCAGCCGCTCCGCGGCATGTGGGATCTTCCCGGACCGGGGCACGAACCTGTGTCCCCTGCATCGGCAGGCGGACTCTCAACCACTGTGCCACCAGGGAAGACCCTAGGAGGATTTTTAAAAATTAATTAACTTATTTTTGGCTGGGTCAGGTCTTTGTTGCTGCGCACGGGCTTTCTCTAGTTGCAGCGAGTGGCGGCTACTATTCATTGTGGAGTGCAGGCTTCTCATTGGCTTCTCTTGTTGTGGAGCATGGGCTCTGGGACCGCAGGCTTAAGTAGTTGTGGCGCGCAGGCTCAGTAGTTGTGGCGCATGGGTTTAGTTGCTCCGCGTCAACGTGGAATCTTCCCGGACCGGGGCTCAAACCCATGTCCCCGGCATTGGCAGGCAGATTCTTAACCACTGTGCCACTAGTGAAATCCCAGAGGATTATTTTTAATTACAGTAATTTCCTGAACCGACTCCATAAAATAAAGTTCGTAAAATTCTGGAAAATAATAGGCATCACCAACCCTTCTCCATGTATTCAAAAATGATCAAGGCCTTTGGACAGGGCAGAGAAGAGCTAGCAGGGCAGCTTGCTTTCTCAGACAGTTTAAACTTAGATGAGAAATAAGGCTAACCCACAGGGTTCTTAGGTGTCCCCACAGAGACTCAGGATTTGTAAAATGCTTTTTTTTCCTTCAGAGCATTCTCTTGGCTTACAGATAAATCCAGCCCTGCTGCGACGGGATCCCTTAGCTCTGCCCTTAAATTTTATAAGGAGATGGGGGTGCAGGCCTATTACCAAGATAATCTTACAAATAGAACTTCCTCTATTCAGAGAGTTCAGAGTATGATGCAAACTGTGCTTGGTTTTCCTTGCGTTAA
Source organism: Mesoplodon mirus (assembly GCF_964341445.2). Lineage (NCBI taxonomy): Eukaryota > Metazoa > Chordata > Mammalia > Artiodactyla > Ziphiidae > Mesoplodon > Mesoplodon mirus. The sequence continues at coordinate 41,617,111 of NC_138977.1, forward strand.
TTTTTCAGCCTGTCCTCTGTCCATCTGGAAAGAACCGGAAGGGAGTTTTACTCTGCCCTCATGGAAGGCATGAAGGAAGAGAGTTTTATTACCGCCAGGATTGGCCCCTTCTTTCAGCACAATTCCTAGGTGCTATAGTATCTATAGGATCTCTTTTCTTTGCCTTAACAAAGAGCCCTATCAATTATCCTTGCTTGGAATGGGCCTGGGCCCCAGGAGGTCAGCAGTCATGTGCCCTAGATGATAGGGGATGAATGGAGGAAACTCAACCTTGTCAATAACAGACAACACTATTCCCAGTAAGGCTGGCCCAATCCCAGCTCCAATCCTCCCACCTTCACATGGTCTGTGCCCTGGAGCTTCCCCTCACTCCTCTCTCCAAATCAAGATGTACATTTCTTCCGGGACTGTTGATTTTAACTAGCAATTTGAAGGTTTAAATTTATCAATCTAACTCATATGATTGTGTGATTGACTGAGAATCATTTCATGTTCACTTTCTAGCTGGTGGAATTTTAGGGCATATAGTAGAGAAAATTTTTTAAATTTAGGCAGCGAGGGGAGAAATGTGGACAAGAGAACCTTATAAAACCACAAAATAGAAGAGCTTTAAAGGTTTTACCAAGTGATTGATTCCTCTAGCCATCAAGCTGCTTGGTAAATGGCCTGGGACCAGAACCACAATCTAGGACGGCTCCCTGGCACTAAGCAGCTTCCCTCCAGAGCAGGCCAGCCTGCGTGGGACTTTGCCCAGGTTCTCACCATCAGCAACTTGTGGTGTTTTCAGCTATTCCAGCACTTTTGAATTCACAGATTCTCTACTTGTCAAGAAAAAAATGGAAAAATCTCATTTGAGATGTACTGAGTATGCTACACACTGTACTAAGTACTGACATAGTGGGGTGTGACTAAGACCCAGCACCTAGGTTGAAGGAGCTCACCTTCTGCTGAGGAAACCACCTTGCAGTGCAACAGGTATTGGGAGTCGGTCCTGCCTTGATGTTCCCACAGAATCCTCTATTCTTTAGCTAATCGGCTTGGGAGATCAGAGAGATTTTCCTGGCAGATGCAAACCTGAGATCTTATGAATGTTTGCCTGGGGAATTCCTACTGCATGTGTGTACAGGGCCGGGAAGCCATATATGGTTATATTATTTAGTTCTGTACTGGAGTAGAAGGAGAAGGACTGGGCACTGAAATCCAGCCCCAAGCTGCTTATGAACTTATACGGAGGCCGCCTCCAACAGGAGGAAGGGGGACTTTATTGTAATTCATCCTCCCTGATGGGGTACCTTTTCCCACTTGACACAGACTCTTTTTTTTTTTTTCTCCCGGTACGTGGGCCTCTCACTGTTGTGGCCTCTTCCGTTGCGGAGCACAGGCTCCAGACGCGCAGGCCCAGCGGCCATGGCTCACAGGCCCAGCCGCTCCGCAGCATGTGGGATCTTCCCGGACCAGGGCACAAACCCGTGTCCCTGCATCGGCAGGCGGACTCTCAACCACTGCGCCACCAGGGAAGCCCGACACAGAGGCTCTTGATATGCAGGGAGCAACCTTCCTATAGGGCACAAACAAAATGCACTATTCAAAGAACCACCTCGTGTTTGTTACGGCTGAGTTAGGGTTCAAGCTGAGGCTTGAGACGTAGTCAGGATCTAGAGGAGAGGTTGGAGATCTGTGCTGAGAAATTGCACTTTATCCAAAAGGTCTGTGTGAAGCCACTGAGGGATTTTAGCAGTGAGGTGACAAGGTCAGAGGTGCATTTTAGCAAGAAAACACTGGCTGCTCAGCAGAGGATGAATTGGTGCTGGGGGGAGGGAGTGGGGGGGGATGGAGAGTTGGGGCTGAGGTAAGGGTGATCATAAGAATAACGTAGAGGAACTGGGTAGGAAATTCTTGTCTTAGACCAGACAACAAATTAGGAGGGTCTGAGCCGAAACAGGGAAGATAGAGAGGAGGAAATAGATTCATAAAAGGTTAAGAAGGCAGAGATAAAAGCCCTGGGGGAAGAAGACTCACAGTGTGGGTGTCCTTGAGGATGAAGAGGAACTGAGGCTGGGGGCAGCAGTTGTTTGTGTTATGGGCCAAATTGTGTCCCCCCCCTAAAAAGATGTGTTGGAATCCTGGCACCTAGAATTGGTACCTACATGCTACTCCTAGTCTCAGTACCTCAGAATGTGACCGTATTTGGAGAGGGGGTCTTCTCAGAGGTAATCAAGTTAAAGTGAGGTTATTAGTGTGGGCCTTAAAACAATACAACTGGTATCCTTCAAAAGGGGGAAATGTGAAGACAGACATACCCAGGGAGAATGTCATGTAAAGATGGGGTTACACTGCCACTAGCCAAGGAACCAACAGAAGGTAGGAGAAAGGCCTTCCCTTGTGTCTTCAGAGGGATCATAGCCCTGCTGACACCTGTATCTCAGACTTCTGGCCTCTAGAGCCCAGAGATAATATGTTTCTGTTTAAGCCACTCAGTTTGTGGCACTTTGCTACAGCAGCCCTAGAAAACTGTCTGTCTCTTTTATGATTAAATTACGTGTTAGTTGGAGTCTGCAGTTAATTAGATCCCTCTAATAAAGAGGTTTAGGGCTTCCCTGGTGGCGCAGTGGTTGAGAGTCCGTCTGCCGGTGCAGGGGACACGGGTTCATGCCCCGGTCCGGGAAGATCCCACATGCCGCAGAGCGGCTGGGCCCGTGAGCCATGGCCGCTGAGCCTGTGCGTCCAGAGCCTGTGCTCCGCAATGGGAGAGGCCACAACAGTGAGAGGTCCGCGTACCACAAAAAAAAAAAAAAGAGGAGGTTTATAAAGGGATTAGGTAAATACAGTTTACCTTGAACTCTGCAACTACAATCATTCCATTTTATTGCCAAACAGCCTTTTAAGGTTCCATACTTTACTTATTACCTTCAAGTGCATCACTCTTAATCAACGTAAAATGAATAGGGAACTTGAAATGTTTACACAAATCAGTGAATGCTATTAAATACATATCATGAAAATTGATGTGATCCAGTCCTGAGTTCCAACCCATGGTGACATGGAATATGTGGGCAAAATGGCAGAGTCATAAAGGACTCTGGAGAAAATAATATATCCCTCATTTTATAGATGCATATATTAAGGTCCAGAGGATTTATGTGACCCGGAGCTAGTGAATTAATAAATTGGTGACAAGGCTAGAAGTTAAGATTTTATCTCTCGACCTGTAGTTTATTATTTCTCCTTATACTGCTGGTTAAATGCTGAATTTCTCTTTGAACTGGATTGGTCTGAGGCCACCCCAGGTTTTTGAATGCAGGTGTGAAAAGTCAAATGATCCAGGACTCTCCATTTTGCAGTAGTTCAAGAAAAGAGATGTAATAAAAATAAATAAATAGCAGCGTATAAGGGAGCAAGCACAAAGTCCATGTAAATAGAAAAAAATTTTTTGTTATCAAATCTATCTCATTGGCTACTTCTCAGTTTCCTTTGCTGATTGCTTCTTTTTTTTTTTTTGCGGTATGCGGGCCTCTCACTGTTGCGGCCTCTCCCGTTGCGGAGCACAGGCTCACGGACGCGCAGGCTCAGTGGCCATGGCTCACGGGCCCAGCTGCTCAGCGGCATGTGGGATCCTCCCGGACCGGGGCACGAACCCGTGTGTCCCCTTAATCGGCAGGCAGACTCTCAACCACTGCGCCACCAGGGAAGCCCTGCTGATTGCTTCTTAATCTCAAAACACTGGATTACCCCAGGGATCAGGGACTCCTTTATTTATCATCACTACATACTTCATTCAGTCCCATTGCTTTAAAATCCTCTGTTACCCAGTGACTGTTACCGGGTGACTCCCCATTTGCAGTGCTAGGCCTTCTTCTCAGAGATGGATTCACTTCGAAGCTTGCATAGCTTAACCTTTAGGACCTCTCGCTTGTACAACCCCTTGTAAGATGCTGTACCTAATTTTGAATTGAGTCTTTAATTCGTTGTCTTTTTTTTTTTAATTGAAGTATAGTTGATTTACAGTGTTGCATTAGTTTCAGATATACAGCAAAGTAATTCAGTTATACACGTATACGTATTCTTTTTCGCATTCTTTTCCATTATAGGTTATTATAAGCTATTGAATATAGTTCCCTGTGCTATATGGTAGGTCCTTGTTGTTACTCTATTTTATACATAGTATTGTGTATCTGGTTGTTTTCTGAGGGGGGGAGACACATACTGTTTTTTTATACCTTTATTGGAGTATAATTGCTTTACAATGTTGTGTTAGTTTCTGTTGTACAACAAAGTGAATCAGCTATATGCATACATATATTCCCATATCCCCTCCCTCTTGCATCTCCTTTCCACCCTCCCTATCCCACCCCTCTAGGTGGTCACAAAACATTGAGCTGATCTCCCTGTGCTATGCAGCAGCTTCCCACTAGCCATCCATTTTACATTTGGTAGTGTATATATTAATTCCCAGCTCCTAATTTATCCCTCCCCCTTGAATTCTTTAACTTAGAAAAACTTCCCCTAGAATTATATAACTCTTGGTTCCACAAGCTAGGGTCCACCCCTTACTGTCCCCTGGGCCTCATACTTGTGCACTACACCTCCACTTGGATGGCTGTGTCCAAAAACCAAAAACAAAAAACCTCCTGATTTTCTCTTCAGCGGTAGTCATTGGTACTAGTCACCAAATATTTCCACCTCTCGGATTCCCAGGCATGTGGTAGGGTTGCATTTCCCATCATCTTCTTTGAAGTTAGGCAGAGCTCTGTGGTGGCTTTATCTGATGAAATGTGAGGGAAAGTGACTTCACTTCCCAGCAGGAGCTTGAGAAGCCAGAGTACAATTCACTAGGTTCCCTAGGGCCTCAGTCCCCCTGGGTCCCCAAATTAATAATCAGAGAAGAGCTCCCTGCCATGGCAGTAGACATGCACTATGAGTGACAGAGAGAATTCTGTGGGTTAATAGAGTGAAACTTGGGGGTCTGTTTGTTACCACAGCATAACCTGATGGATACACTTCCCCAATCTGTGCCTCTTCTCATCGTTCCACTCAATAAATACCATTCAATCTTCTGGTTTGCTCAGGACGAATCACTTGGCCTCACCCTGGACCCCTCTCTCTTTCACTGTAGGTCAATAGTTCTGTAGACAGCACCGTCAAATACATCTAGAGACTGAATACTTCTCTCCACCTCCAACATTTCCCCCGTCAAGATGCTATCATGTTTTGCTGGATTATTGTAAGAGTCCCAAACCCTTGCCTTCCTATGGCCTCTATGCCACATACCAGCTAGGATGGTGGTTTAGAGCACAGGTCCCCTTATGCCACCCATCCCATCATTCACATTCCTATAGTGCTTTCACATTTCACTCAAAGTGAAATCCGAGGTCCTGTAAGAAAGACATAACTGCCTCTCCCCCACCATCTTCCCCCTTGTTCATTCAGATCCAGTCACGCTCACCTTGCTAGTCCTCACACACACTAAGACTTGTCCTAACCATTCCCTTGGCCTGGAGCACTCTTCCCCAGACAGCCCCATGGCTCAGTCCCTCTTCATCATCAGCTCGGCTCAGATGTCTCCTTCTCAGTGAGGCCTTCTGATTGATCCTCCCCTGTGATACTGTGCTTTAGAGTAAGAACTACATATTTGGTCTTCGTCCCTGTTTCTGGCGCACAGCTCCTAAACTCTTAGGATTTCCTAAGTGATGAGAGTGATAAAGGTATCTTTTGTTGTATTAATGAGGTGACTTTTGGACCAAACTTAAGGATGGGTGCTGGTTGCCTGGAGAATCAACCATGAACCAATCATGGGATTAAAGGGTTGGATCTTTTAGTCCCACCCCCATCCCTTGACCCCAGGGAAGGGGAGAGGGCCTAGAAGTTGATTCAATCAGCAATGGCCAATGATCTGATCAATCATGCCTATGAAATAAATCCTCCATAAAAACCCAAAAGACGGTCTTCAGAGAACTTCCAGGCTGGTGAACACGTGGAGATTCACATGGGAAGAGTGGAGTGCTCAAAGAGGGCATGGAAGCTCCCTGCCCTTTCCCTGTACCTTACCCTTTGTATCTCTTCCATCTGGCTGTTCTCAAGTTATATCCTTTTATAACATACTGGTAGTCGAGTAAGTAAATATGTCTCTGAGTTCTTTGAGCCACTCTAGCAAATTAATCAAACCCGGGGCTTCCTTGGTGGTGCAGTGGTTGAGAATCTGACTGCTAATGCAGGGGACACGGGTTCGAGCCCTGGTCTGGGATGATCCCATATGCCGCGGAGGAACTAGGCCCGTGAGCCACAACTACTGAGTCTGCGCGTCTGGAGCCTGTGCTCCGCAACAAGAGAGGCCGCGACAGTGAGAGGCCCGTGCACCGCAATGAAGAGTGGTCCCCGCTTGCCACAACTAGAGAAAGCCCTTGCACAGAAACAAAGACCTAACACAGCAAAAATAAATAAATAAATAACTAAACTCCTACACCCAACATCTTAAAAAAAAAAAAAGTATAAAAAAAAAATTAATCAAACCCAAGGAGGAGGTTGTGGGAATTTTCAGAATATAGTCAACAGGTCAGAAATTCAGGTGACAGCCCGGACTTGCGATTGGCATCTGGAGAGGGGAAGGCAGGCAGCCTTGTAGGACTGCGCCCTTAGCCTGTGGGATCCGACTCAGAGTTCAGCCGAATTGTAGGAGCCCCAGTTGGTGTTGGAGAATTGCTTGGTAAGTGTGGGAAAACCCCCTCCACACACTGAATTGGTGACCAGAATTGCTTCCCATAAAGCAGCAAGCCCCTCCCCACTGCCCCCATTAGTTTGTAATAACATGTATTGAACTTACTGCTGTAGGTTAGGTTCTCTGTTAAACTCTTGATAGAGATAAACTCATTCACTTACAACTATCCTATGCAATAGAAACCATTCTTATTCTTACTGAAGGGGTAGAGAAGCTGTGGCATATAGATGTTAGAAACTTGTTTAATGTCACAAAAACTGAGCGCCACAACTCAGATTTATCTGTGTCAGACTCTAAATTCATGCTCTTAATTGCTCTGTAATTTCACTCCATAGATTAGGAAAATTTCGAAGTCATAAGAACACTTGATTTTTGCCAATTTTTAAGATAAGTATTCATTTTATTCTATTGGTGAACAAATTCAGGCTTTTCACAGCACAGAATTCAGAGCTTGCTGAACAATGGTGCCCACAGACTGTGGATGGTGGTCAGTGTAGCCTGGATACAGGTTTCGAATGGAGTGACAGCATTCTCACTCTGTCCTGGTCTGCTCTCATTTTTATCACTGACCAGCATGAAGACTGAAAAGGTCACAAAACTGATGTGGCATCAATATTAAAAAAATTTGAATAAAAACAAATCAGATGAAGCTTGACAGACTGTTAGGTTCAAAACTCACTCTTGTAAATTCAAGTGGATAAAATGGGTCTTACAAAAGTTCACGTAAAGGACCCTAGTGATTTAAATTGACCTGTCTCTCCACTGGACCAATAGTGCGACATCACACAGGTGCTTTTAGCAGCCATCTCAGTCTCACTAAGAAAAATCCTGCATCCAGATGGAGGAAGACTAGAGGTCTCTGGCCAACTGGGTTGCTAAACCGTATCTGTATTATTCCATCCTAACATTTTTTTCATCCTATTGTTTTCAGTTCTGAAGCTTTTAGAGGGATATTGATAAACTCCGGAGAGCCAAGAAGACAGTGATAAAGATAGTGAAGTTTTAGGAATCAAAGCCAGGTGAGACTTTGGCAGGACCCAGAGTTGTTGAGCCTGAAGGGAAGACCTGGTGAGAAATAACCACTGTCAGAAGGTTTTAGTCTATTGTGTAAAAGAGAAGAGTTAGGGTCCAAAAGTGAAGATTACAAGGAAGAAGATTTCAAGTCAATGGAAAGAATTTTCTAATGAACAAATATGTCCTGTGTCCCTAATGGTTACAGGAGATATTCTCATGGATAGTAATGTAACCATCCCCCTGCCTTCAAAGTGCTCACTGACCAATAAGAGAGACAGTTCGTTGACTTGTAAACATTGACTTGCTTAAATGCAAGCTTTGAAGTTGCTGGAGAAGTCAGCAGTGGCACAGGGGAAGGAGTGATTGATTCTCTCTCCCTAGGTGGTCAGGGACACTTCACAGAAGTGATAATTAAGCATAACTTAGAAGCACAGGTATGAGTTTTGCAGGGGGATACGTGCGAGGGAAGTGTTCCCAGGAGAAGCCAGTAAGGGAGTTCGGGGTACAATAAGTCTCCTACATACGAACAAGTTCTATTCTGAGAGCTCGTTCATAAGTCCAATCTGTTTTTGTTTTTAAGTCCAACAAAGTTAGTCTAGGTACCCAACTAACACAATCAGCTATATAGTACTGTACTGTAATAGGTTTATAATACTTTTCACACAAATAATACATAAAAAACAGACACAAAAAATAAAGAAGATACTTTTACTCTTAAAGTACAATAATAAGTACAACAGCTGGCATCCAGGGGCTGGCATCGAGTGAACAGGCAAGAAGAGTTACCGACTGGAGGAGGGAGGGGGGTGGGGGATGGTAGAGCTGGAGGATCGTCAGCAACAGGAGACAGAGGGCAAGCTGCAATTTCACTCACGCCTGACGTGGATGGCACAGGTTCTGGTTCCTTGCTGGATTCTATTCTATCTACTCTCTTGAGAAAACGACCCAGTGATGTCTGGGTAGTAGCTCTTTTATTCTCATCATAGATGACAAGGTAGCACTGGATTGCATTCTGAACGGCTGCTGCAACCTTCGTGTACCACTCTACATTCCCGTCCTGTGCCTCAAAAACTAACGGTACCTCCTCAAATAAAGAAAATCCCCTTGCCATTCCCTGCGTCGTGAATCTCTTCGGTTCTTCAGTTCCTTCTTCCTCTTGTCTCTCTTCGTCCTTTCTCTGGGCCTCCAATTCCTGGTGCTTCTTAGCAGTATCAGCTACATCACCGCTGCTTTTAAGCTTGCTTCCAGACATCCGGGCCTTGAAATAAAGATACTGTACTACTGTACTCTATACAGTACTGTACAGCAAAGTACACAAAAGCACAACCCCTTGTAGGGGATGGACGCATGGGACAATGTCTGTACGCCAGACACGTGAACTTACGTGTTTAGGCATGCAAACGCACGTTTGCATCTTTAAAAGTTCACAATTGAAGGTTCATATGCAGGGGACTTACTGTATCATATAAGGATGGGAAGAAGCTAAGCAAGAGTGCCATTTCACGTGAAGTCTCAGATTCACCCCGAGCTCTGGATCGTCAATGACACCTCAGTGTTTGTCCTCCTCGGAGTAAGAGAGCTGGGCTTCTCTACTTCCACACCAGTCTGTCACTGGTAATGGGCTACAATGATGGACGAGCAGAGGGAGGGGATGAAACTCCCAGGCATATCGGGAATAGGCAGGGCATCTTCAGGGTCCTGGGTGCCGGGAGGCAGCCACTAGCTGCAGAACAGGCAGAAGTCAGGGGAAGGGTGCCAGATATGGTTAAAGGACCACATATGGTTCCAGGGATCTGGGTGCACACCAACAAAGTCCTCTCTCAGAGTCATGAAAGGGAGGGCCTTCTAGCAAAAGGAAAAGCTGGGTGAAGGTATGAAAAATGATGTGTGCTTAGAAAAATAGACTCAGTGTTCCTCAACATAAAGGGCAAATAGAACATAAGGGACAACAGGCTAAAGAGCTATAGTGCGGTTAGACTTCTGTGGTGCCAAGGGGGAAAAATCCCAGCAGGCTTAGGAGAGGCAGGGATCTCAAGTAAGGCTAAGGAGAACTGCAGTATATGGACACGTGGTGGAGGCTGATTCTGGAAGGCGATTCAAGATTCGAGGATGCCCTGGGGATCTCACAGGCAGGAGTTAATGGATGAGTACTTTAGGTCTCTGACAGATTTTCTCAAACTTTCCTGGTTCAAAAATCCAGGGTTGAGAATCTCTTGGCCTAAATAAGCATCACTAACCTTGTCCGAGCAGAACTTTTTGTATCAGCACACTTCTGTATTTGCTGTAAAGCTTCGGGGAGGTACCTGACCCTGGTGCCCAGCAGCTGTCACCAGGAGTACAGGGCAATATGTCATAGGTCACAGCTATCCAGACACATGTCACAGGACACAGCAGGGAGATTAAAGGACTGGTGGCTGTGGTACGGGCTCTGTGATTGGTCAGAATAAACCTTCCAGGAGCCAGATGGAGAAGATCCTTGTATCATTATCCACGGCTGTGTAACCAACTACGCAGGTGAGGTGAGGGAGGTGAGTAAGGCATCTTCGGTACAAAATGTAAGGAGGCTCAAGTTCAGGGTCACAGAAATATGAGTGCAGCCCTGCTTACATTTTGCACCCTGGGTGCCTCACTTTCCTGGCCCTATTCCAATCTTCAGCCACCCGAAAACTGAGTGGTTTGGCTCACAAACCCGTGGGTCAGTAATCTGGTGTGAGCTGAGCTGGGCAGTTCTTCTTCTGGTCTAGGCTGGACTCGTCCAGGTGTCTGTGGTCAGCTGGGTTTGGCGGGTTGATGATGGCCTTGGCTGGAATGTCTAGGATGACTGGACCCTCCCTCCATGTGGTCTGTCATCCACTGACTTGCTCACGTGGATGTCTAAAAGTCTCAAAGGAAAGCATGAGAGGGCTTTTTCAATCTCGGCATGTGTCAACTTTGCTCTTGTCCCATCAGCCAAAGCAAATCACACGCCCAAGCCCAAGTTAAAGCGGTGGAGAAATAGACTCCCTCTCTTGACGGGAAAAACTGCAAAGTCAGTTTGCAAGGGTGCATACACACAGGGAAGGGAAAATTTCATTGCCACTTTTCAATTTACCAAAATCTCATGTGCAGAGGAAAGGAACATGGTTTCCATCCCATGACCAAGGGAGCCGTGGATGTCTTTTAAGCTAGGGAGTCATGATCAGATTGTGTGGCGACAAATGTCACTGTGGCAACTGCAAGAAAGAACAAAGACTGGCAGCGTGAGATGGGAGATGGGAGATGGGCAACAATCAGGTGCAGGTGAAAAGTGATGAAATCTTGTACCAAGAGAGCAGCAGTTAGGATGGAGAAGAGAGGGCAGGATCAGGAATGTTTAACAGAATGAACAGTCACGGATGATACAAATGGCTGGAAAAGAAAACTGTGGGAGTGCAGATTGAAGCCACTTCCAGGTCAGGGTTTCCGGATTTAGCTGGGCTCTCAATGATTCCCTCTTCCCGTGGTCGGTCCAGCCTTCACTTTTTTTTTTTTTTTTTTAACGGTATGCAGGCCTCTCACTGTTGTGGTCTCTCCCGTTGTGGAGCACAGGCTCCGGTCGCGCAGGCTCAGCGGCCATGGCTCACGGGCCCAGCCGCTCTGCGGCATGTGGGATCTTCCCGGACCGGGGCACGAACCCATGTGCCCTGCATTGGCAGGCGGACTCTCAACCACTGTGCCACCAGGGAAGCCCAGCCTTCACTTTTTTTTTTAAAGAAATGATGTTTAATGGTCTTTTCCATTACGCTTTATCACAGGACATTGAATATAGTTCCCTGTGCTGTACAGTTGGACCTTGTTGTTTATCTGTTCTATATATAATAGCTTGCATCTGCTAACCCCAAACTCCCACTCCATCCCTTCCCTGCCCCCCCAGCCTTCACTTTCAAAACCCCTTCCATCCTCAGTCCTATTCTCTCTCAGCTGACCATCTTGCCTCCTGATTCACCAAGAAAACTGAGGTCAACAGGGGACAATCAACCCAACTTCCATCTTCCTCCATCTACTCCTCACATCCCTTTTTAACTGGTTTGTGTTTGCACCCAGTGTGACTATTTCCCAGGGCTCTCCAAGGACAGTCTCTTCCCACTCAAGGTTAAGACCTCTTCCTGTGATCACCATCCCATCTTCTCTGCTCTCCTTGAATCTCACTTATCCCCTTTTACAAAAGGTTATTGTCCCTGTTATAAAGTTTGAGCATTATGGGGACAAAGACGTTAAATGTATTATAACATATTATAGAGGCACACTTGCAAAATTTCTGTTATGAGTACAGCTGGCAAAGAGTCAAGCACTTTGTCCAAAACCAGTTTGGACATTTTGTACAAATAAGGTGGCCACCATAATGAAGTTTCTTTGTTCCTGGTTCCAACTTTGGAAAAGGGTATGAAAAGGGTTAACCCGAGGCCGCACACCATAGTTTCCTTCTGGGTAACTCTGGTGATGTTTTACCTGAGACAATAAATCATCAGTGAGGTGCTCTGGGGCCCAAAAGAGATGGAAATACTGGAAGAAGATCAGAGAGTAAGGACAGACATGACTGAGGGAGTAGGAGGGATTCATTTATGTTGAAACATGAAAGCAGGACTAACTAGGCAGTGACTAATGATATGATAACTGTCTACAAACACCCGTGTGTATGATGTGAATGCCGAGAAGTCATTGCCTCATTCGGCATAAAGTTGCAGTCTGAGCGGTAACACGGTAGACGAAAAAAAAAAAGAAAAGAAAAAGAAAAATAGAGCATCCTTAATTACAGTCACAGAAGAAAAAAAAAAGAGTAGAGATTGACATGATTTCATGAAGATTACTTCCTTTCTCTAAGGACAACTCCTATTAATTAATTAATTCATTCATTTCTTTAACAAACTTGAAATGCTTCAGGAGCTATGAAGAAGACACCTCTTCAGTTTTCCCCATCCCATCTCAGAGGTCCCAGTCGCTAACCTTTCCTTCATTTCCTGAGTGGCTTCCTGAATCCTCTCCATTCAATGTTCAGCCAAGAAATTATTGCTAAAAAGGCCAAAGCAATAGCATCTTGATGTAAATTTAACTCATCTCAGGAAAAAAAAATCCACAGAAGGCTTGACCCTGCATTCAAGTTGCCTGTTGATCCTGGAAGCATGTCTTCCTAGAAGGATGAAGGTTCAGCCTGGGGGGTCACCACCACTGTAAAAGCCCACCAGGGTTTCTGTTACAGACTCCACATCAGCACACTGCTCAGTACTTCCCCGTCACGAACAAATTCTCCCCTTCTCCCGCGTGACATTGACTCGCCCCTACAATCATCATCTTCATGGATCACCAGGGCCAGTGCAAGGCCCATGTCAAAGCAGATGTAGTATTGACAGTGCGTCTCCTCTGGGGAAATTTATCATGAACATCACTGAAGCAAAGGAACTCGCAGTTTCACAGTGACCAGTTCATTCATTAAACCCACAGGGAGTGCAGACATCACACTAGGCTTTCTGCTGAAAGCTTAAAGCTGGTCTCACGAAGAACGCCCGAGACATGGTCTCAGCTTCAAGGAGCTGTCTGAGGGCTGCTTGCACCACTAGGTACAATGAGTTAGGAACTGCATTACACAGTGTCGGTGTCTAAGGCTGTGTGGAATGATGGTAATGGAGGGTCATGGGAGTTAGGTGTGTGGATGGCATAGGGCCAGACAAGAAGGAGTTGGAAATTCAGAAACAATTTGAAGGAGGAAGCCAAGAAGGCTTAGTTAATTGTGGAGGGATGCAGATTAGAGGTGGAAAATTACTAAATGTATTAGACCAAGCACAGAGAAAGTGTGAGTCTGAGAATCCTGTGCTAGCTCCCAAAGACAGCTCAGACAGAAGGGAAGTGCTTTGTGAAAGATCAGGCAACCTACTCACAGCATCTTGAACAGAATGAGACTGGGAAATGTGGATAAAGGCACAGACTGATGAACTTTTGGAACTGAATTACCACCTTTCTTTTTTTTAACTCCACTGATAACTTCAGGAACAATAAGAGTTTTTAAAAATGTATTTAATTGAAGTATGGTTAATTTACAATGTTGTTAGTTTCAGGTGTACAGTGAAGGGATTCAGATACACACACATATATATATATTCTTTTTTAGATTCTTTTTCATTATAGATTATTACAAGATATTGAATATAGTTCCCTATACTATACGGTAGGCCCTTGTTGTTCATCTATTTTATATACAGTAGTGTGCAGAATTACGAACTGTCAAAAAAGAAAATGGGCTTTAGATGTTAAACGGGTCTTTATCGCCATCAAGTGGTGGAACAAGGTAGCTGTAAAATAATCGGCTGTGAATTAATTTTTTTAAGCCACAGAGAGGCTGGAAGTTATTAAATTTGAAAGTAGAGTTTGAAAGTCTTTATTCCTTTAGCACACCATCACAATTTTGGAGCTTTTCCTCTTTTTATATGTTTTGTATTAGTTGTCCCCTGATTTCTACTTTTAGCTAGATCAGCGGATTCCTCTAGCTTTAGTTGCTGACGACTGTATGGTTGGAGAAATGCTGCCACCTTGTGGGCAATGTGAAAAGAAGCACTGAGGGCAAGAAAGAAAGGTTTAGCTTTGTGAGAGGGAAAATTGTGAGGCTGGCAGAACGAACCTTTGACATTTCTGTCTTCCTTTTTGTAGGGGAAGGACATACACTATTTTTGAATTGCAGTTTGGTCACTTCCGTGTGGCTATAGGTAAATGAATTTTTTAGCCTCACTTTCCTTGTCTGTAAAGTACACATAATGACACATATATAACACAATAAATATTATTTTCCTTATTTTTTGCCTTCTTTCTTACAAGAGCTTCTTGTCTTTTTCTATCCCCCAAATAGAAGCAAAGCGCCCTGTTTACATTAATTCTCCTAAAGTATGCATAATCGCTCTGCTGTTTTATAGTTATGGGAGTCCATGAAGTGCAGGGGTGCAAAAGTTAATCTTTATTTTTACAACTGAACATAATCTTCTAGACCTTGAATCTTCCCCACTCCTCTCTTTGGCAATTTCTAGCTTCTTGAGTTCCACTCGGTAGAATTCCAGTCAAAATGATGATTCAGTCCACTGGGTCCTTGTTTAAAGTCTCCATGGCCACTTCCTCCCACAGGTCACCTTGGGCCAGTCATCATTTACTCTGGTCTTTGTCCTGCACACACGGCAGATCCTGAGCTCAGGGGAGCCCACAGGACTCACAAGACACAGGTCTCCCAGAAAACAGTTCAAGGACATTGTCTAAATCCTATCTACTTAAGAACATGGAACCCCGGCTTATATATTCTTCTTCTTCCTGTTTCTTTACAGTGATAAAGGGAGAGATAGATAATAAAGCTGGAAAAATGCTTTTTAGGGAATCATTATTTTAAACAATGAATTAGAAACAGGGCCACTGATTTCCATTTTCCAAAATAAACACCTCGAAAGATGGGAACCTGTGAACTGGAAACCTGGGAAATTCCTATATGATTTAAATTTCCCAAGACATTTTGCTTATTTCCTGCAGGTCCCAAGTGCCACCTGCCTTCTTTAATAGTACGGTAGTTGAGGAGAACACAGATTCCCAAACCTTATGTGGCAGATC
Source organism: Mesoplodon mirus (assembly GCF_964341445.2). Lineage (NCBI taxonomy): Eukaryota > Metazoa > Chordata > Mammalia > Artiodactyla > Ziphiidae > Mesoplodon > Mesoplodon mirus. The sequence continues at coordinate 41,632,430 of NC_138977.1, forward strand.
CTGAGGGCTCTGGACTTTCTGGGGAAATCCTCGCCCTTCCCAGTGGCCAGCAGGGGGAGGCCTGCGGCTTTCTCTGAGAGGAAGGCTTGGCCGCAGCTTGGGGTCTCCTTGGCCCCTTCCCATTCCACAGATCTTTCTCCCTGCAGGATTCTTAGCTTTGCTTATCTTTAATTTACATATAAGAACAATAGAATCATAGATGCTTCAGCTCGAGAGGGACCAGCCCTATTTACAAATATATTTCTCAGGAAACACTTAGAAGGCCTCAATCTTGAGTTTTAGGTAAATACGGAAGAAGGAGCAATTACATAATAAAGTCATTTCTGTGACAAGTGTAGTAATTGCTGAGGGGTGAGAAATGGGTTTAGGTGGCATTTCCAAAATATCTCCGAAAATTACTCTGCAAAGTTTAGACACAAGTAAGATGGGTGGGTATTGTGGCTGGGTTGCTACCTGTTACCTGGTAGTGTTTTTTTTGTTTCTTTGTTTTTTTTTACATCTTTATTGGAGTATAATTGCTTTACAGTGGTGTGTTGTTTTCTGCTTTATAACAAAGTGAATCAGTTATACATATACATATGTTCCCATATCTCTTCCCTCTTACGTCTCCCTCCCTCCCACCCTCCCTATCCCACCCCTCCAGGCGGTCACAAACCACCGAGCTGATCTCCCTGTGCTATGGGGCTGCTTCCCACTAGCTATCTATTTTACGTTTGGTAGCGTATATATGTCCATACCACTCTCTCACTTTGTTACATCTTAGCCTTCCCCCTCCCCATATCCTCAAGTCCATTCTCTAGTAGGTCTGTGTCTTTATTCCCGTCTTAGCCCTAGGTTCTTCGTGACATTTTTTTTTCTTATGTTAGTACACGTGCAGGGCATTACCTTCAGGGAGAGGGCACCTGGTTTCCATCATCACCTTGGGTTCCTACTTTGTTTCTGAAAGGTGTTTCCGAATATCGCGACGTGCCCACCGGTGGGCCCAGCAGAGCTCACCGTCAGCCTGTCACTCAGGAATCCCACGGGGGAGCATTCCTTTAGCTCATCTCCTTCCAATAGGGACAAAGGTAGTTTGCCTCCCACTCAATTCCATCTGTCCGCAGCCCTCCAGCTCCTTGGAAACATTTCACTCAGAGATGGGTCCTCAGGTAGGCGGTATGGACAATTCCTTTTCCTTGATGCAGGGGCGGAGGGGAGTCAGCCGACAGCAGCAGGCACGTGAAACGTGTGCACGAGCTCCCACCTCCCAGGCGCCCATCCCAAGCTCTGCGTCTGGGTCTGACCCTGTCCTCACCAACACCAGGGACCAATGATCATGATACTTCCTCTTTTCTGATGCTTTGGCATAGAATTATTATAAGTAAGTGATCCTGACCTAGAGTTCGTGGATAGGTTTCAGAGGACCTGTGACCTCCTGAAATTGTAAGTGATGTGTATTTGTACTGTGTTTTGCTATGTATTTTTTTCTGAAGAGAAATTCCATATATTTCCTAGAATTCTCAGAAGGACTCATAATTCCTCAATGACCTGTTAAATGGCTTTCCAGAGAATACCAGTCTGGTCCTTCAGACCAGTGAGTTACCTTCTTGGGACCCAACTATTCCATCTGCTAAAAGGAAAAGGTGAGAGTCAACCAACATCTACGGAGCTTCATCTCTATGCCAGGCACGTCCATAAAGAGTTGCTCATCTCATCATCTCAACAACCAGGCAAGGTCACTACCATTCCCCTGTTCACAGATGAGGGAGTGGAAGACCACAGAGGTCAAGTAACTTGCCCAACAAAACCTGGCATTCAAGTAAGAACAGGAAAACTTCGGAGATATTGTGGGTTTGGTTCCAGACCACTGCAATAAAGTGAATATTTCAATAAAGTAAGTCACATGATTTTTTTTTGGTTTCCCAGTGCATATAAAAGTTATCACTATACTATACTGTAGTTTATTAAGTGTGCAATAGCATTATGTCTAAAAAAAATCAATGCACATACGTTAATTAAAAAATACTTTATTGCTAAAAAAAATGCTAACCATCACTTGAGCCTTTCAGCAAAGGGTGATCTTTTTGCAATAGTAACATCAAAGATCACTGATCACAATAACCATAACAAATATAATAATAAAGAAAATGTTTGAAATATTGCAAGAGTTACCAACATGTGACACAGAGACATGAAGCAAGCAAGTGTTGTTGGAAAAATGGCCCCAACTGACTTGCTCCACGCAAGGTTGCCACAGACCTTCAATTTGTTAAAAAAAAAAAAAAAAAAGCATTATCTGCAAAGGGCAATACAGCAAACTGCAATAAAATGAGACATGCCTGTATTCCAGACTCCAAGATGCACACGTCAGCCGCCACCCCCATGCACTGATGATCCGGCATCCCGCTTGGCTTCTTTGTCAACTCTCTCTTCATTCTTCTTCTTCAGCCACCCTCTGTTTTGTGAAAATCAACCCAATCCTATCTGGCGGGTGTCTGACCCTTTCCTCACTCGTTCTTTGCCTACACACTGGTGGGCCTTGGGTCAAATCTGCCCTGCAGGCATTTTTTATGATGAACAGTATTTTACCAATATTTAGGAAGTAGAATAATTCACATAAAGTTTGGATGCCAGACTGCTTTGGAAAAAAAATCAGAAGATCCGGCAACACCAAGCCCACGTTCTCTCCTGATCAGCATGGGCTGGAGCTGAGTAGACAGGCCAGCGTTCCTCAGTTCACCGCAGTCCCCACCACCCACTCTGGACTCTCCTCCTGGCCAGCGCATCACTCCCCCACGTCATCTGCTGAGGGCCTTTGGCATCTGAGTATTCAACTCTTGTCTTCTCCCTTCCCTTGCTTTCTTCTTCTCCATCCCTCTGGCTTCCATACTCACCCAGCTATGGGCTCTCCCTCCCCACAGTAAACTCCTGGGTGTCTTTGCCTTTCTCTCTCATGCTCATCTCTGCTCTCGTTCCCCTTCTATCCTAATAAAGAACCACAGACAAAGAGAGACAAATGGAGACTATGCTGTCTCTCCACTAGAACGTCTGAGCAGGGCACTAAGTAGGGCAAAATGGCCCAGGGCTTCCCCTGGTCAATTAATATCTCCTGTCTAGTGTTTCCCTTAAAAAGAAAGGAACAACCTGACACACATGAGCACTTTAGATGCCAGTTTTATCCCAACTGTCTTGCCTCTCAAAACAAACCGAAAAAAACCAAAATGATCAAATCGGAGGTACTAAGGAAACAACTGCAAGTACATCGATTCCATCTGTGCCTCCCATCTTCTGGACCCTGTCACACACTCAGACCTTTGTGGTTTCTTGGCTGCTGAAGGCTTTTTCTGGGATGCTGGGTGTGTGATTGATTTTCAACATTCCGCTCTCTGAGTTAAGTTTCTCAAGGCTAATGTGAATGGATGTGCCACAGCGTGGACTCATTTTATGGAGATTTTCTTTAGTGTTAAGTTATGCTCAAGTTCCAACGTGTCACCCTTTCTCTTTTGCAAATCTGGGAGGCAGGAGATGAGGGGGAAAGATGCCCTGGGGGATGGAGTAGTACTAAGGGTTCCCCTCCTAATGGCAAAAGTGCATTTATCAAGTTCTCTAGGGGCAAAGTTCCTGCCCAGTTCAGGGATGTGAAGAGGGGAAGGTCAGTCCCTCGGGGAGAGAGTGGAACATGCTATTTGTGAAGAAACCCACAAGGCCCTGCTGGTGGCTGTCATCTTTGCCCCTGCCAACTTTACACACAGAGTGGCCTTCAGTGCCCCGCTCTTTGTTCAGTGGACTAGTCCTAAATAGTATGTCATTGCAATGGGTTTGGTGAATGCAAACCTATTTTCCCATTGGCAGTGGGCGTCCCACTTCAGAGGTGTTTAATCAGAATCTCTGGCTGATCTTTAGTAGATAGTGGCTCTTACCTCTAGGTTTACCTACCCATACCAATTTCTTCATTACATTCTCCGTCGTGGTTACACCTCACGTGTTTAACGAAATCAGCTAGTCCAGTGACTTTAAACTTGAAGACTAGAGATCCCCGAGGGTGGCGAAGTCAGTGCAGGAGGCCAGAACACTAGCACTGCCTGTACTGACTACTGACAGAATGATGAAGGACGGGCTAAACTGTGGGAGAGCACAACAAGGTGGCAGCCGGGCACAGCCCCCAGGTGGAGCTCCCCTGCATACCCTGCACCAGCGGAAGACCCCGTAGGGGAATCCTTTGGCAGCAGCCGCTTCACTATGTCTGCAAAATGTCGTTTGTGGTATTAGTCTGAAGCACTCCTTGTCTTCCTGCTCTTTAGTTTCCAGTGCGGTGTGAAATGGAAGGCCAGTGTATGGAGGAGTAGGTAGGGACAGAGAGTTACCTGTACTGTGGTTTCTTCTCATCTGCCTTAACTCCCTTCTCTTCGCTTGTGGGCCACAGTGGACATCATTCTTCTAGCGAACAGAATGTACCTTCCAGGCATTGTGGAGTCTGTCTCTACTCTCCTAATGCCTTTGACTGAGGCCCTGATGTTGGTGTGCGGTGTGTCCAGGAATCGCATGAGACCTGCTAAGATTTCCAGAAGCCCTGCCATCTGTCTGCTGTCTTCTGTCTCCTGATGGACCATCACCCACTGTGAAATCGTACATTCAGGGAACGCTTTATCTGACCTTGAAGAGCTTATTGAAGATTCAAGAGTTTTGATTTTTAACCTGAGACCTGTCACCAATGTGCCCTATGGTCTCGGACTGTTCATTGGGTTTCTCTAGTTCTCTCTTTCACGCACTCATATGTAGGATTTTAAAATAAAGCGTGTCTTTCTGTTTGGAAAATATTAGCTGCTTCTTTTAAGGAATGTAGTTCAAATATTTCATATATCTACCACATGCATGTAAAACACTATAGTAGATACTGGGGTAGGGAAGGAGATGCAAAGCAAAGAAAGGAACCAAGAACTTTATGATGAGGGTGTTATTCCCATTTTACACATAAGTAAACTGAGGCTTGGAGAAGCTAATTAAATCATAAAAGGGCCACCGACCTTGGAAGCTCTGGCATTCAAACACAAGTAGATTTAATATCAAAGGCTATGCGTGTCCTTCTCAACGTCCCATATTTGCTACAAAAATGATTGAAATATGGCTTCTGTCCCCACAGGGCTTTCAGTGTAGAATGGGTGATAGTACATAAACAATAGCTACAATTCAAGGAACAGTCTTAAGTTCTGCATAACAGAAAAAGCATACAGCTGTGGGAGAATAGTAAACGCAATAATTACTTAGGGTTATGTTTGGGTCTTTGTTATCGGTAGCGTTGTTACCATAGTTATGGCTTGAACCTTTCTTAGAATTCTGAATTAAAAGCCGCCCAGATGTCTATGATGATACTCTGACATTAATGGCTAAATCCGTGCCATAGATGACAGCAAATGCTGGTGTCAAAGATGTTCAGGGAGTCGTAAGTGTTCCAACAGCTGTGGGAATCAGGCACTGGTGCATTACCCCGACTCTACCCTGCCCTTTCTACCCACGGTTCACAATTTAAGCCTCTCTGTAGCACAGTGACGTAGCCAGCTCCTCTAGGAACCGGGGCTGATCTGAGCTCGCCCTGCCTGTGCTACCTAAGGTTAAGCGAACACCACTCCCCAAACGTGGGAATGAAGGATTTTGCAAGTCCCGCTGCAATATTCCGTAAGGAACCAAACACTCATGCTCAGCAAAGGTTAAAGCCCAGGCCGGATTCCAGATTCTTATCCTCTGAAGCTCTAGGAGAGGGTTATTACTGCGTTCAGAGAATAAGGATCTGGCCCAATAAAAACAAGCCAAGTTATAACTGTGCGACAGACACGTTCTGCTTGTAACTCTCAACTAAGAGGCATTCCGTGCTAGATGTGCAGCCCCATGACTGTTGTTCCTGTCACACCCAAAGCAGCTTCATCTGATTTTTAGGTACGGCATTCCTGGGATCGGACCCACCAGGTTCTGCAGCCCCAGAGGCTGCTGGGTTTGGAACACCTGTAGCCAGTGCAAGGGGATTAAGAAGCACTTGTTCCAGCCCTAAGCCTTGCCAAATGTCTCCACACCACAGAAATGGGATCTGGCCTGTGCGGAGGGCAGAGGGCCCCCCGGCTCGCATCACATTCTTCCAGGCTTAATCTACTCAGCAACCAAAGTGGAAACAGCTATCCCCCGACCCCGTGGCCAACCGAGTGTACAATAGAGTCTACTGTGGCCACAGAGCAGGCTTCATGGGTGACTGACTCTGCCCTGCATTCCCCCAGAGAGCTTTCTAGAACTCTACTGAGGGCACGATTTGGGGGACAACAGTTCTTTCACAGGAAGGAGAATAACCTGATATGCATCTGGAAAAAGGTGAAGCTTTGAATGGCAATGACAATTTAGTTCATGTTTATCTCTAAATTTCTTCTTTGATTCAGTGGAACAGGTAAGACGTTATGGATGTGGCACAATAATACAGAACAGGTGGTTCTGGAACTTCTGTTACAACTATGATCTTGTGCCTTCAAGTGGGACCCAGCTGGATGGGCGGACATACAGTGTCTTCAGTGCATCTCTCCATGACTTTATTCCTCAGAGCAGGAACTGGGCAAGGCAGCTTGGCGCTGACTTCACAAAGTGTGACCAGGTGAGCTCTCTGAATCGGTTCCAGAAAAGGCGGAGCCCTGATTGTGCTTCAGGTTTTCTTACCCCCCTCAGCCAACTCCCCAGAGGAGGACTTTTCAAAGACAAGAGGCAAGCGTCATCTAGCGTTTGTTTAATAGTTTTGTTCATACTAAATGTATAATTTCCCAAAGTATTTCTAACAAGGGCCCCTTTGTCAACTAACCTGTCTCATTTTCATCTCCTTTATCCTGTCTCTTCTTCCTTCAGAGGGAAGATAATAGAGTATCCTGCAGGAGACTTGGACCTGATTTTTTTCCCCCGAAACTCTGATTGAGGAGAAACCAAGAAAAATGTCATTTAAAATTATTTCAAGTATTTCCTGCCTTATTAGAAATGGTAGGTTGGATTTATCTTTGGGATATACTATCCTTTTGTTCTGGGAAAAACTAAAACAAAGCAGAAATACTTTTGGGTAGACCAGTTTCGTCTTGAAAAGTAGCCGTCACTGTTCTTGGAAGAAAAACTAAATGCAGTGAAGCAACTCAAAACTGAGAAATGAAATGTTCTGTTGGTAATGCAGTCAGTGAAGGTTAGTAACACTGCCTCTCTTATTTCTTGCTGTATTGTGAATGCTGAGAAGGGGTAATGTCTGTTGCCCAGCAGGCACTCAATGCATATGTGCTGACTGATGGCCTGACTTGTGGCTACAACTTTAGAAGTTATGGCGGTTCCTTTGTTCCATATTGGGTGGGTTTCTCATCTTGGACTGCAAGGGGGTGGGCCTTACCTTAAGCAAATGCTATATGTTTCTCAAGTGGTGTCTAAATTGAATTCTTACAAAATAATCATTTAAAATGCACCAGGAAAAAAGCATTTAGAGGACCCCACTGTGAAACTTTTGTGGTGATTAACTTATAAAGATGAAGGTGGAATATGTCTTATTTGTTTGCTTTTGTATTTTAAAGCAGGCCATGTTTGCAATTCGTTGGGATTACTACCACTGATAGAATTGAGAGTTTCTTTTGCCCCAAAAACTCTGTGTTTATTTTTTTCTTACTTTTTTTTTTTTCCACTGCAAAATTTCCTTTTGGTCTTTATTTTTCATTCTTAAACAAGCCGTCCATCCCACAGGCTATTCTCTGGCCAAATATGTGTTGCCTGAACTGATGTTCCATCAGCCGTTGGAAATTTCTTACATACAATTTCTTACATTGTTGCAAATGATTATATCTCACCATATTAATTTCCCTGAATATTCCTGCTGAGGTCTTACAGGAAATTTGTTCTGCATGCGTGCAACTTTTGTTCACTGATGGGAAGGGGTCTCCTTTGAGCCCCTCAGGAACATTGAGAGGGGAAGGTTCTGGAAAGAGACTGTGAGTTTTGGTTTGTTCTGTTCTCCAAATAGCTCCTATATGAGTGTAGTGAGAGGCAGAGGGCAAGTGCATAGAAAACCACTCATAAGTTGGAAAAAAATAATTCAGACCCCCAAGGAAGAGAGGACAAATCAAGATAAAGCCCCAGGACAACTGAAGTCACCGTAAATATTTAAAAAATCGTCGTATTCATGCCTAAAGGATATAATGCATTACTAAGGAATGCACTACAGTCAAATGTACGGCATCTCAATTTAAAAGAAGACAAAGACAAAGAGGAGGAGGAGGGGAAAGAAATCCCACAAGCCAAAACAATAAAATTGTTTGGTTACGTAGTACTTATGGTTGCCTAATGTGTTTTTTGTTTGTTTGTTTGTTTACAGACCAGTCTTATCTTTATTTAAAACTTTGATAGTTTGCTCATCATAAATTTTTTTGCATTAACTTTTATTTTTTTATTTTTAAAATTTTTATTTATTTTTTATTGGAGTATAATTGCTTTACAATGTTGTGTTAGTTTCTGCTGTACGATGAAGTGAATCAGCTATATGTGTACCTATATTCCCTCCCTTTTCTACCTCCCTCCCACTCGCCACATCCCACCCATCTAGGTCATCAGAGAGCACCGAGCTGAGCTTCTTGTGCTTTATAGCAGGTTCCCGCCAACTATCTACTTTATGTATGGTAATGTATATATGTCAATCCTAATCTTCCAGTTTGTCCCACCCTCCCTTTCCCCCTCTGTGTCCACATGTCCGTTCTCTATGTCTATGTCTCTATTCCTGTCCTGCAAATAGGTTCATCTGTACCATTTTTCTAGATGCCACATATATGCATTAATATACGATATTTGTTTTTCTCTTCCTGGCTTACTCCGCTCTGTACAACAGAATCTAGGTCCATCCACATCTCTACAAATGACCCAATTTTGTTCCTTTTTATGGCTGAGTAATATTCCATTGTATAAATGTGTTTGTTTTTAAGCACTATTTGTCTTCAAGTACAGAAGGATCTTCTCATAACAGCTATTGATTATATGGGTTCAATACCTTGTAGGTTTGATGTTTCTGGAATCAGGGCAGCTACAGAGGATGGTAGCCTAATGGATCACAATTGTTAAGCTCCTAGGTTAAGTGTGAATCCAGTTCCTTTGTCTGTGGCTTAAAGAGTTTCTACTGTGTCTGTCACTTAAAAATACTAAGCTCACAGTTCGGTCCCACACCAGCCTTGTGGGCTTCCTCGCTCCACAGTCTATGAGCGACAGCCCTTCACTCACACCTGACTGGGCCTCTGGAGTGAAGAGGTGCTGCACGAAAGGAAATCTGAGGCAAAGAGAAGTTGACTGTCTGGTCCAAGATCACAAAACTAAGCCGTGTGGCTGACAGGGTCTTGGTGCTCTGGTCTGGTGTCAGGCCTGAGCCTCAGAGGTGGGAGAGCCGAGTTCAGGATATTGAACCACCAGAGACCTCCCAGGCCCATGTAATATCAATCAGTGAGATCTCTCCCAGATATCTCCATCTCAACGCTAAGGCCCAGTTCCACTCAACGACCAGCAAGATTCAGTGCTGGACCTCCCATGCCAAACAACTAGCAAGACAGGATCACAACCCCAGCCATCTGTAGAGAGGGTGCCTAAAATCATAATAAGGTCACAGACACCCCAAAACATACCACTGGACTTGGTCCTGCTCACCAGAAAGACAAGATCCAGCATCACCCAACAGAACACAGGCACTAGTCCCCTCCACCAGGAAGCCTACACAACCCACTGAACCAACATTAGCCATGGGGGCAGACACCAAAAACAACAGGAACAACAAACATGCAGCCTGCACAAAGGAGACCACAAGCACAGTAAGTTAAGCGAAATGAAAAGACAGAGAAATACGTAGCAGATGAAGGAGCAAAGTAAAAACCCACCCGAACTAACAAATGAAGAGTAAATAGGCAGTCTACCTGAAAAAGAATTCAGAGTAATGATAGTAAAGATGAACCAAAATCTTGGAAATAGGTTGCAGAAAATACAAGAAACGTGTAACAAGGACCTAGAAGAACTAAAGAGCAAATAATAATGATGAACAACACAATAAATGAAATTAAAAATTCTCTAGAAGGAATCAATAGCAGAATACCTGAGGCAGAAGAACAGATAAGTGACCTGGAAGATAAAATAGTGGAAATAACTATCACAGAGAAGAATAACGAAAAAAGAAAGAAAAGAATTCAGGACAGCCTCACAGACCTCTGGGACAACATGAAATGCACCAAAATTCGAATTATAGGAGTCCCAGAAGAAAAAGAGAAAAAGAAAGGGACTGAGAAAATATTTGAAGAGATTATAGTTGAAAACTTCCCTAATATGGGAAAGGAAATAGTCAATCAAGTCCAGGAAGTGCAGAGAGTCCCATACAGGATAAATCCAAGGAGAAACATGCCAAGACACATACTAGTCAAACTATCAAAAATTAAATATAAAGAAAAATATTAAAAGCAGCAAGGGGAAAGCAACAAATTACATAAAAGGGAATCCCCATAAGATTAACAGCTGATCTTTCAGCAGAAACTCTACAAGCCAGAAAGGGGTGGCAGGACATATTTAAAGTGATGAAAGGGAAGAACCTACAACCAAGATTACTCTACCCAAAAGGATCTCATTCAGATTTGATAGAGAAATTAAAACCTTTACAGACAAGCAAAACTAAGAGAATTCAGCACCATCAAACCACCTTTACAACAAATGCTAACAGAACTTCTCTAGGCAGGAAACACAAAAGAAGGAAAAGACCTACAATAACAAACCCAAAACAATTAAGAAAACGGTAATAAGAACATACATATCAATAATTACCTTAAATGTAAACGGATTAAATGCTCCCAGCAAAAGACATAGACTGGCTGAATGGATACAAAGACAAGGCCCATATATGTGCTGCCTACAAGAGACCCACTTCAGACATAGGGACACATAGAGACTGAAAGTGAGGGGATTGAAAAAAGATATTCCATGCAAATGGAAATCAAAAGAAAACTGGAGTAGCAATTCTCATATCAGACAAAATAGACTTTAAAATAAAGACTATGACAAGAGATAAAGAAGGATACAAGATAATGATCAAGGGATCAATCCAAGAAGAAGATATAACAATTATAAATGTTTATGCACCCAACATAGGAGCACCTCAATACATAAGGCAAATGCAAACAGCCATAACAGGGGAAATCAACAGTAAAACAACCATAGTAGGGGACTTTAACACCTCACTATCACCAATGGACAGATCAACCAAAATGGAAATAAATAAGGAAACACAAGATTTAAATGATACATTAAACAAGATGGACTTAATCGATATTTATCGGACATTTCATCTAAAAACAACAGAATACACTTTTTTCTCAAGTGCTCATGGAAAATTCTCCAGGATAGATCATATCTTGGGTCAGAAACCAAGCCTTGGTAAATTTAAGAAAATTGAAATCATATCAAGTATCTTTTCTGGCCACAATGCTATGAGACTAGATATCAATTATAGAAAAAAATCTGTAAAAAATACAAACACATGGAGGCTAAACAATACAATACTTAATAACCAAGAGATCACTGAATAAATCAAAGAGGAAGTCAAAAAATATCTAGAAACAAATGACAATGAAAACACAATGGCCCAAAATCTATGGGATGCAGCAAAAGCAGTTCTAACAGGGAAGTTTATAGCAATAGAATCCTACCTCAAGAAACAAAAAAAATCTCAAATAAACAACCTAACCTTACACCTAAAGCAATTAGAGAAAGAAGGACAAAAAAATCCCCAAAATGAGAAGAAGGAAAGAAATCATAAAGATCAGATCAGAAATAAATGAAAAAAAAAAAAGAAACGATAGCAAAGATCAAAAACTAAAAGATGATTCTTTGAGAAGATAAAGAAAATTGATAAACCATTAGCCAGACTTATCAAGAAGAAAAGGGAAAACACTCAAATCAACAGAATTAGAAATGAAAAAGGAGAAGTAACAACTGACACTGCAGATTACAAAGGATCATGGGAGATTACTACAAGCAACTATATGCCAATAAAATGGACAACCTGGAAGAAATGGACAAATTCTTAGAAAAGTACAAACTTCTGAGACTGAACCAGGAAGAAATAGAAAATATCAACAGAGCAATCACAAGCACTGAAATTGAAACTGTGATTAAAAATCTTCCAACAAAGAGAAGCTCAGGACCAGATGGCTTCACAGACAATTTCTATCAAACATTTACAGAAGAGCTAACACCTATCCTTCTCAAACTCTTCCAAAATAGATCAGAGGGAGGAACACTCCCAAACTCATTCTATGAGGCCACCAGTACCCTGATACCAAAACCAAATATCTCACAGAAAAAGAAAATTACAGGCCAATATCACTGATGAACATAGATGCAAAAATCCTCATCAAAATACCAGGAAACAGAATCCAGCAGCACATTTAAAAGATCATACACCATGATCAAGTGGGGTTTATCCCAGGAATGCAAGGATTTTTCAATGTATGCAAATCTATTGTGTGATACACCATATTAACAAATTGAAGGATAAGAACCATATGATAATCTCAATAGATGCAGAAAAAGCTATTGACAAAATTCAACACCAATTTAAATAAAACGTCTCCAGAAAGTGGGCATAGAGGGAACTTACCTCAACATAATAAAGGCTATATATGACAAACACACAGCCAACTTCGTTCTCAATGGTGCAAAACTGAAACCATTTCCACTAAGATCAAGAACAAGACAAGGCTGCCCACTCTCACCACTATTATTCAACATAGTTTTGGAAGTTTTAGCTACAGCAATCAGAGACAAAAAATAAATAAAAGGAATCCAAATCAGAAAAGAAGAAGTAAAGCTGTCACTGTTTGCAGAAGACATGATACTATACATAGAGAATCCTAGAAAATGCCACCAGGGGCTTCCCTGGTGGCACAGTGGTTGGGAATCCACCTGCTGATGCAGGGGACACGGGTTCGTGCCCCGGTCCGGGAAGATCCCACATGCCGCCGAGCGGCTGGGCCTGTGAGCCATGACCACTGAGCCTGTGCATCCGGAGCCTGTGCTCCACAGTAGGAGAGGCCACAACAGTGAGAGGCCCGCGTACCGCAAAAAAATGCCTCCAGAAAACTACTAGAGCTAATCAATGAATTTGGTAGAGTTGCAAGATAAAAAATTAATGTACAGAAATCTCTTGCATTCCTATACACTAATGATGAAAAATCTGAAAGAGAAATTAAGGAAACACTCCCATTTACCATTGCAACAAAAAGAATAAAATACCTGGGAATAAACCTCCCTAAGGGGACAAAAGACCTGTATGCAGAAAACTATAAGACACTGATGAAAGAAATTAAAGATCATACAAACAGATGGAGAGATATACCATGTTCTTGGATTGGAAAAATCAATATTGTGAAAATGAGTATACTACCCAAAGCAATCTACAGATTCAGTGCAATCCCGATCAAATTACTAATGGCATTTTTCACAGAACTAGAACAAAAGTTTCACAATTTGTATAGAAACACAAAAGACCCAGAATAGGCAAAGCAATCTTGAGAAAGAAAAACGGAGCTGGAGGAATCAGGCTCCCAGACTTCAGACTATACTACAAAGCTACAGTAATCAAGACAGTATGGTACTGGCACAAAAACAGAAATATAGATCAATGGAACAGGATAGAAAGTCCAGGGATAAACCCACACATCTATGGTCACCTTATCTCTGATAAAGGAGGTAAGAATATACAATGGAGAAAAGACAGGCTCTTCAATAAGTGGTGCTGAGAAAACTGGACAGCTACATGGAAAAGAATGAAATTAGAACACTCCCTAACACCATACACAAATATAAACTCAAAATGGATTAAAGACCTAAATGTAAGGCCAGACACTATGAAACTATTAGAGGAAAACATAGGCAGAACTCTCTATGACATAAGTCACAGAAAGATACTTTTTGACCCACCTCCTAGAGTAATGGAAATAAAAACAAAAATAAACAAATGGAACCTAATGAAATTTAAAAGCTTTTGCCCAGCAAAGGAAACCATAAAAAAAAGACAACCCTCAGAATGGGAGAAAATATTTGCAAATAAAGCAACTGACAAAGGATTAATCTCCAAAATATACAAGCAGCTCATGCAACTCAATATCAAAAAAACAAACAACCCAATCCAAAAATGGGCAGAAGATCTAAATACACATTTCTCCAAAGAAGGTATACAGATTGCCAACAAACACATGAAAGGATGCTCAACATCACTAATCATTAGAGAAATGCAAATCAAAACTACAATAAGGTATCGCCTCATACCGGTCAGAATGGCCATCATCAAAAAATCTACAAACAATAAATGCTGGATAGGGTGTGGAGAAAAGGGAACATTCTTGCACTGTTGGTGGGAATGTAAATTGATACAGCCACTATGGAGAACAGTATGGAGGTTCCTTAAAAAACTAAAAATAGAACTACCATATGACCCAGCAATCCCGCTACTGGGCATATACCCTGAGAAAATCATAATTCAAAAAGAGTCATGTACCACAATGTTCATTGCAGCTCTATTTACAATAGCCAGGACATGGAACCAACCTAAGTGTCCATCGACAGATGAATGGATAAAGAAGATGTGGCACATATATACAACGCAATATTACTCAGCCATAAAAGGGAACGAAATTGAGTTATTTGTAGTGAGGTGGATGGACCTCGAGGGGAGGGGGAAGGGTAAGCTGGGACAAAGTGAGAGAGTGGCATGGACATACATACACTACCAAACGTGAAATAGATAGCTAGTGGGAAGCAGCCGCATAGCCCAGGGAGATCAGCTGGGTGCTTTGTGACCACCTAGAGGGGTGGAATAAGGAGGGTGGGAGGGAGACGCAAGAGGGAGGGGAGAAGGGGATATATGTATATGTATAGCTGATTCAGTTTGTTATAAAGCAGAAACTAACACACCATTGTAAAGCAGTTATACTCCAATAAAGATGTTAAAAAAAAAAAAAAACGAAAAATACCCAGTTCACAAAAGCTATAGCTAACAAAGGGTCTGACAAGGAAGTTGAAAAATAGATTGGTTCCATTCCTCGGAGCTCAACATCAGCATGATTCTGGCTGACAGGTAAATAAATACTGACTAAAGCAGACCTGAGAGCTGAGAGGAGGCAGACATGCAGAAAAAAATCCCTTCCTCATTCTTGGGGCAAAGGCCACAGTTTTTATTTTTCTTAATGATAAAATGCTGTTGGAAGTCAAGCATCACATGGCGATGGCAATGTGCTCTCTTTCACCTCTGTGAGAAATGTAGCTAATTCTGTCACCCTCCTGAGGCTATGACAGGAACTCAAGAAAATAGGCAGAGGGAAAAATCAGGGAGTGTGGTATAGTGGTTTTAACATGTTATAACAAAGACCAGAGTGGAATAACTGGCCAGAGGTGACTAGAGATATGGATTAGGGTAAATTTTTAAGCCAGGGATGTGGAAAGTTATTTCCAAGATGACCATCCTGTACTCACCCTTAACAAATTTGATTTTACAAATTCTGCTCCAATATAGCAAAGTGTCTTTCTAATCTGTCATTGAATATGAATTAATTTTAGGGTCTGCTGTAGGAATGATATTAAGTTGATGCAGAAAGTGGGAGAGTAACATTTTACAGCAAATTACTTTATGCTTCTTCTGGAAATGAAGACATGCTTCCCTGACTGAATAATGAATATCAGTAATAGAGAGCATTATTCAGCCTGAAAGGCAAATTGAGTATACATATCTAATGAAAATAATAGCTAACATTTATTGCATACTTCTGATATAACAGGCATTATTCTAAGTGCACTGCATGGATTATTAGTCCTCATCTGGTCCTTTGAGGTCCAGTGGCCGAGGTGGATTCGTCCTCCATGGCACTGCCATTGTCTCCCATGCCCCCTGGCCTGATGTTAGTCCTGCCTCCCCTTTTAAGTATTGGGATCCCCTGGGTCAGGGATCACAAGAAGTCGCTTGCATCTAAATTCAGCCCTTAGGAGTCTGGGTTCAAATTTCAGATTCTTC
This sequence comes from Mesoplodon mirus, assembly GCF_964341445.2. Classification (NCBI taxonomy): domain Eukaryota; kingdom Metazoa; phylum Chordata; class Mammalia; order Artiodactyla; family Ziphiidae; genus Mesoplodon; species Mesoplodon mirus. The sequence continues at coordinate 41,648,481 of NC_138977.1, forward strand.
AACCAGTTTACTAGACACGAGTATCCTGAGGAGAGGAGAGAGCATGAGAAAAGAGGTAAGAGCACGGGCTTAGAGTCAGACACACCTGGGCAGAAACTCTGCCCTTTTATAGCTGTGTGGCCTTGAAAAAGTCCCTTAATCTCCCTGCCTCAGGTCCCTTGATGGCAAACTGAGGATAAGAAGTCACTGTAGAAACATCTTAACAATTAGATGAGATAATATAAGTAAAATTATCATTAGCACAGACAGTGGTCCATAATAAAATCTCCTAAATGGAAATAGTACTTATTTATCTTGTACCTAATTGAGTGTCTGGAATATTGGAGGTATAAAATCATTATTTGTTGAATTTAATTGAATCCACATTTTTTTTTAACTGCACACATTCCAGTGAAGTGAAGTGGCGGAAGTTTAATACAAGGTTCTAGGGACTTCCCTGGTGGTCCAGTGCTTAAGACTCTGGGCTGCCAATGCAGGGGGCACGGGTTCAATCTCTGCATGCTGCAAAGCTTGGCCAAATAAATAAATAAAAATAAATTATTTTTTTTTCCTTTTTTTTACAGTTAGTTTGACTCAGGTTTCAAACAAAGTGCACCCATTGCATTGAACTTTAATCCTTTTCAATCAGGAGCAGTTCTTAGTCCATCTTGAATGTCCCACATTCTGGATATTTCTGTGTATTTTCTCATTGTATCATTTAACTTGATTCTTTAGCTCCTGTATTTCTTGTAAACTGGAAGTTAGTTTTAATCACATGAAGTTAAACGTTTTGGGGGGTTTGGTGCAAAAGTCCTTTATAGGTGGTACCGTGTAGTTCAGTTGCATCACTATGGGGAGATATAAGATATCTGACTGCTCTACTTTGATGGTGATTTAATGTCATCTAACTCAGGTGTCATAAACTATGGTCCACGGGTCAAATCCCACCTACCACCCACTTTTGTAAATGAGGCATAACTGGAAGACAGCTACACTCATTCCTTCAAGGATTATCTACGACTGCTTTTGCCCTACGATGGTGGAGCTGAGTAGTTGTGACAGAGATGGTATGGTCCACTGAGCCTAAACTATTTATTATCTGGCCTGTAACAGAAAAGTTTGTTGATCCCTGGTTTAGTGTGGTTATGTCATGACAGACTTATCCTCTAAATGAGGAACCTACGCTCTAAATGCTGAAGGGATTTGTCACACAGTCAGGGAGAGGAGGAAGCAGGGTCCTCCGAGCCTTTTTTCTATAGATCCTGTCTCTGCTCCTTCCTCCACTCTTTGCCCTCCCAATATCCTAGAAATCAAGTGGTCAGACACCAGTAAAAGTTTCATTCTATCCCTGGCCCATCAGCATTCAAACAGAGCTGGAACCCTGATATTTGACAATGCACAGAGAAGGAGGTATAGTCTGATGTTTTTAGCTGTAACAGAAATCTGACTCAAAGTGGCTCAAAGAGGAAATGTATTAACTCTCATAATTTGAAGTTAGTGGCGCCCTCATGGGCCTGGGTTCCTTCTATCCCTCTGCTCTGCTCTGTGCCTATTTTGTTTTCAAGTTGGTTCCCCTCGTGGTCTCAGACGGTGGCCAATGGTAATCAAGGCTGCAAGCATCCTTGCCACACCCAGCAGGAGAGAGAGAGATGAGAAACCTTATACTTTCAAAGATGGTGTATGAGTCCTTTCCTGTAGTCTGATTAAGTACCCCCTGTCCATCTCTGGAATAATAACAGTAGCCAGAGAATTCATTAATTGACAGAGAATAATCAAGAGTCTCCCTCTAGGGCTAGAAGTGGGGTGAACACTTGAACAGCAATTAAGATTCTGTTAAAAAGAAGGGAGGGGAAAATCAGTTTGAGGGAGAGCTGTAGTTTAGGATCTTTGGGGACTAATAAAACTACATATTTCCAGGGTGATTAAAGGATGTTAATTGTTAACTAAATTTATTGTCTCCAACCAATTGTGTTACTGTAAGTTAGTTTTTTAGTTCAGAAATTCTGATTTAATCACCTCCCCCTGACCAGGTAATTCTAGCCTACACTCAGCTTTAGTTGGATCTAAAGACAAGCAAGGACCCCACAGCGGTGCCTTCTTTTCTGGGCCTAGACCTTAGGTCTGGTGCCTAAACCTGAGACCCTACCGGTCATATTTCATTGATTCTAAGATACCCTCAGCCTCTGCCCACTTCCACCAAATCTATATATACAGTCTCTGAAATTGGGACGTAGTCAGCCAGGCTAGGTGCTCAGCCTGCCTGAGCGTGTGCGTCATCACCTGTGACAGCAGTTTGGAGGAAGATGCTGGGACCAGTGCAGTAAGTCCACTATATACGAACCTTCAAGGTGCCAACTTTCAAAGATGAAAACGTGAGTTCCATCAATGTCAGGTGTGAGTAAAATTGCAGCTTGTCCTCCATCTCCTATTGCTGATGATCCTTCAGCTCTACCATCTCCCACCTCCTCTCCCTCCTCCAGTCAGTAACTCTTCTTTTCACTCGATGCCAGCCCCTGGATGCCAGCTGTTGTACTGTACTACTGTACTTTTCAAGGTCCTGTACTGTAAGATTAAAAATGTTTTCTTTATTTTTTGTGTTTGTTTTCTTAATGTATTATTTGTGTGAAAAGTGTTATAAACCTATTACAGTACCGAACTATATAGCCGAATTTGTTAGTTGGGTACCTAGGCTAACTTTGTGGACTTACTAACAAAGTGGACTTACGAACGTGCTCTCAGAATGGAACTCATTCATATGTAGGGGACTTACTGTATTGCAGTCCTTTAAGAAATGTGGTATATCATGTGTTGCATGGACTCCCACAACTCTCAGTCAAAAAGTGACTCAGAAAAGTCAATTCTCAAAGAGAGGGAATTTTGAACATTCTTTAACCAGCTTATTTTGCATAGATTTTTCATTTTAGGCATGCACAAGAGCAATGCATAATAAAATCTGTCCAAACAATTCTAAAAAACCTCTGGCAATAGATATAAAAAAAAAAATTCTAAGTGAGCGGAAAACTTTGGGTCATCATTGAATAGATAGCAATGTTATCTCCTTTCTTGGTGATATAGAATATAATGGTATATCTTGCAACCCATGATATCTTAGATTTCATGAAATATGCTATCAATGTAGTGTTGGAATAAATATATTTTCAAAAGAAAAAAATTATTGATTATAAGATGGACAGCATCAAATAAACACTCTTATTTCTTTACTCTTCCTCCTGTGGTAACAAGATACTTATTTATTTGAAAATCAGCTTCTCCTTTTTATCTCAACAAGGTTGTCTCTGTACTTCAATCAACATGGGGCTGACTATCCAGATAGTTTTTCCGACCCTGCTTTCAATATCCTTTGTCAACACTGGTTTAAGGGGGAGTCACTAGCTGTTTTGATGGCATACTTTGAAGGATGCTGAGAAGTTTGTCGTAGACAAAAGCACTATCCCTCAGCAACACCCAGACTTTAATAGACTTTACTTTGGGTTAAGGCATTATCATTAGATGGTGTTCAATATATGCTTGACAGAGGTAGTACATTAAATACCTCTTTCTCCACTAATAACTTAGAATATTCGCTTATTGGAGTATTTCAAGGGTGTGATCGTCTGAGAATAGGATTTGAGATGGGAGAAGGGGAGGGAGAAAGAGTAGAGAGATGTGTCCAAGACACTGGTATGCTGGTATAGATTTAACAACTGGCTGGATCTCCAGGGAGAAAAAAAGCCCTGATCTGTAGCATTTGCCAATTTCCATGGTGTAAATACTCCCACCATGGCTGATTTCAAGCTACAAAGCGGTCACTGAACATGGAGTCGGGAAGAGACTCACAGGGTCAACACACGTGAGCAGGCAGGAGTTGGTTCCAGCACGCCCCTGGGACACCTGGGGGAAGTCGTTCTAAGAATCCAGGAGATAGAAGAAACACAGGGGAACCTGGGAAAGTTCTTCAAGCAGACAGAAAGATAAAGAGGGCAGAGAGGAGAAGATTTTGTGGCTTCCTCAAGCCATGCTAAAGGAATGTGCCTTCTGCCTCAGGATATGTCCTCAACCTATTTCTCTTTCCCAGTTTTTCAAATATAATGGACACAGAGTTGTAATCTCACCATTATTTTTTTTAATTAAAAAAAAAATATGGAGTGTACTCATGATGTCATAGTTCAATGGAGCGTGGTTTCTTTCTCCAGCTAACATGTATAGAATTGAGCTGTAAATCTGTGTGTCTGACATGTTCAGTTAGCTCCAGTCACATGGCAGACGTGCAAGTATTTTTGGCTTTAGATCAAATAACTTAGAAGATTCTCATATTTATGGTCCTCTTGAATGGATATACCCCATTATTTGTGGGGAAAAGGCAGATGCCCAAGTACCAATTAAATCCAAGAAAAAACTATTGTGTCATTTTTATCTTATTAGCAGTTATTCCTTAAATGAGGATGTCTGTTATGCTTTGCCCTTCAAAAGAGAGGGAATCATTGGGAGGCTTATGAGGTGCCAAACATTTCAAACTTTTGAGAAAAAGCATGAAATAGTAAGTACTTGAAACAGGTATTTTAGACTCTAAAGAAAGAATAAACTTTTCCTAGAAAGACATGTGGGTTAAAAGATGCCTTTGGGATTTTTTTTTTCTAATTATTTCTAATTAGTTATGTGTTGATGGTATGTGTGTCCCACATCAGTCACTTAGTTCCTCCCCTGAGATCAGGCCCTCAGTCATCAAAAGTCAGGATCCTCTGGTCAGGAAGAAACTGAAACGATTTTATTTATAATGACATACTGTATATAAAAGGCATAATAAAAAAGAAGATTTTAAGTAAGAGTTAAAGAAGTATAATATAATCCCTTTACCATTTTTTAGCAGAAAAGGGATTTTAAATCTCTAAATTTATGATTCTACATGAAACTTACATATGGGCTCAGATTCAGAAGAGTAGTTTTTGTCAGGTTTTTCTCATTTAATGCTTTTCCTGTCCTTCCAACTCTCTCCTTTCTCCCAGAAGATGAGGATCTCTGTCTCGGGAGAGGCTCACAGACCACAGTCAGTGAATAAATGCTTTCCGGCACCTTTGCTTTCACTGTAGTGATTTGTTCATTTCACGGTCATTCGGGCCCATCAAAAATGTTTGTTGAACTTAGAAAAGTGTCAGGGTTTGGATGGGTCTCGAAAATAATTGTAATAGTTTTTTTTTGCCCTTGTTTTTGTTTTTTTAACAAGAATGTCATGCCCCAGCGGCCATTTAATAGAAAAACAAACAAGCAATAAAACACCCTGACATATAAATTCTGGTGGAATCCCTAATTTATAGATTATGTGTCCAGTTGAGTAAATCTTTGTTTAGTTAATACAAGTAGAGAAAATTGGACTAGGAGTTTTCAGCAGATAAGTCACAATTTATGAATAAATAAAACTAATTGTCACTAGTATCAGAGACAGATGGATATCTTTGTTTCTTTAAGTATATAATTTTTTTAAGATATATTTAAATACATATATGCATATATTTCCAGCCCTATGAGTTTTATGAAATGTTTTGTTGGCTGGCTTTGTTAGTGAGCACTCCTTAGCCCTGATTTGCAAGCAGACTGATTTCCTTGTCCTCCACTTGGTAATTTTTGTCAATTCTTTGGAAATATATAGTCCCTTGTAACTCTTCGATTGTGCATGCCTTATGACAACAAAGCAAATCTTTCCCCATGACGGCTGACTTCTAAATTGTTAAGGTTTTCCAATACTATGACTGGGTGAGGAATATACAAACTTCACGGAAGGGTGGCTTTGACTATTCGGGTTTGCCTTTTTGAGCTGGAGTCAGTGTTTGATACTTCTCTTTCTACCCAGGCCACCTCTTACTCTCTTCTTGAGTTACTAGCCATCTCAGCCACGAGGTCTGTATGCCTCCAAGGTGTTTATGGGGCACCTGCACCTGAGAATTTGATAAGGAATTCCTGCTGTGATAAAAAGTGTTCTTAGGTCAAATGTGTAGTGGTAAAATTAATAGTTCTGAGACTGTGTGTCTCAAGCCATCTATAAAAGCCATATTATTTACTGCCTAGGATGCCACCTGTACAATGCAGCTGTCTCAACCGTTTTGCACATGTATACACACCCACACACACATACAGATTTACAGATTGAGAGAGAGAGACAGAGAGAGAAAGGAAAATTATTTTCAAGGGGAGGTTTTATTTGGATTAAAGCCCTACTCTCTGGAGGTTTTGCCTTCCCCTAATTGAAAACACCTACAATACTTCTGACAAAGAAACCAGAAGACGGGTCAACCTGTAGATGGGGCCCTCTTGTCTCTAAACCATGAATCACAGATGACCTTGCCTCATATCTAGGCCCAAGTATTGTACAAGGTTCTGCTTATCAAATACAAATAGTAGCAAACAGCAGGATCACTGAACTGACAGCTACCTGATTCTCAGCCAAAGAATTGTCATTAGGCTTTCAGTCCCCAAATGTTTCTTGGAAGTAGCTGAAGTGAGGCTAATTTTAAATATCTCAGGGAGCTCAGGGAAAGGTCTTTTCTACTTGTACTCCCTGGTGCATAGTTTGTATTGCCATTTGGAATTTTCTTGCCCTCTATAGCCCAACTTCATTTCTTCTTATAGATTTGAATAGTAACAAGGCCTCGTTCAGTTCATTTATCTCTATTAATATATGAATCTCAAGTTAACTTATCTCTGAGATCTGAGAGCAAAGACCATTCTGAGACCAAAAGAGGGAAGGCTGAGGAAGCTACTGTTTCTTCAGCCTAGATCAGAGCTTGGCAAACTGTAGACAACAGGACAAATCTGACCTTTTGCCTATGTTTGTAAACAACATTTTTTAGAACACAGCCATGCCCATTTATTTGTGTCTATTGCTGCTCTGTCATAACGCAGAGTTGAGAAGGCGTGATGGTCCACAAAACTGAAGATACTAATTTTCTGGCTCCTTATGGAAAGCATTTGCTGACCCCTGACCACTAGGGGTTAGTGTTTGAGGACTTTGCTGGGTGTTGCAAACAAGCAAGCAAGTGGCCAAACTCTTGAGCCTGTGAAATAAAGTATAAGAGAAACCTCTGGAAAATGATGGCAGCATGACAAATCTGGCCTTTGTATACATCAGTGGTGGGCTGTCTGTGAGAACTCACCACCCTGGGTGTATCTAAATGTGGAGAGAATATATGGAATTATATTTCCCAAACATTGTTTCATAGAACCTTCGTGTCCTTCCAAAGTGAAATCATTTCATGGTGAGGGGATTCCCTTGGGGAAGTAAGTTTATTAAGTACTTGGGCTAAACAAAGTTCAAGAGTTTTCTTTACTCCAGGACTTGTAATTCACTCATGTGCTGTGGAACACAAGAGGAGTATAATTTGTACTCAAATCTTACTTGCCCATAGAAACCTTTCTCTTGGGACATCTAGAGATATCTTATGAGCTACATTTTCTCATGGAACACAGTCTAGGAATCCTCTCCAGGGTCCCAGCACACATGAAATCTGAGTGTTTTCTTTTTTCAAAATTAATTGCTCCAATTCTCTTTTTCAGCTGGTAGCACTGGTATTTGCTAGGCACCCAACAGTACAGTTTGTCCAGTTGTTAAATGTCTTGAAATACATATCAGTTGGCAAATAACAGCTTCTCTGAGCCCTCAGATATCTCCTGCAGCCCTGGCTATCCTGGTTCCTTCCCTGAGATTGTCCAGACTTCTGCTCATTCTAATAAATAAAGGTTATCATGTGCAGAGTAGTTGGGGGAAGAGGCTCTAGGACCATGTTCTAACACTACCCGTGTGTGTTCTAACTGGTCAATGCCCACACCCTATGGGCTATTAAATATATTGAATATCACTATCCAAATTGCAGCAAAAGTGGGTCGATTTTCTACACCACTAAGAAATGTATTGCCTGTCATGATGTAAATGTCACAGCATTGTTGAAGCCAAACAGATTATGATGATACATCAAGTTTAGCAACGTCAGGATATAACGTAAGTGAGGAACTGGAAGGTTAGAACAACGGCCTAAATTCTCAAGTAGGCATGTTATTTCTGCCAGCCAAGTAAAAGTGGCATAAGTGGTGTGGAAGGTATCATGGGGATACCAAGAGTATTCTCTAAACTATCAAAAAAAGAAAAAATAAAGGTAAAGTTTGAAATTTTAATGATTATTAGTAACAAACTGGTGAGACATCTGAAAAGTAATTAATCCATATCAGTATGTAAGAAGTATTGGTCTAATGGGGGACTCAGACCAATAAATGGCCATTGTAATGTGATGGATAAAGGTTGTGATGGGAAGAAGCACAGAGCTGAGTAGCTCAGTGGCACTTGGGCAGAAGAAATAGATCATAAAATGTTTTCTGGAGGAGGAGACATGTGAGCCAAGTCTTAAGGTAGGAGCTGGTTAGGATGGGAAGAGGGTTGGGGAGCGTGTTCCAGGTAGAGGGAACAGGGTATTCTGAGCTGAATTCTGTTTCTCATTCTCTTCTGTCCCATTCCTGTCCCAGAAACTACCTGCTGTGAAAAGCTCAGCTCAAATGCTAAGTTTGGCTTTAAATTCCCTTTTGCCCTCAACCTGGTGGCCCTCTGCTTTGTGCTACTGTAGGCCTTGGTATTGCAGGGCAGGAAAAATAATTTTCCCTTTACCCTTCTGAGTTCCTAGTTGAGACCCCTGTAATAAAAGACATGTTAACAAGAGAAAAATAAACAGAAGTTTACTAACCTGTATACCTCATGGGCTACCCAGAGGAAAATGAGTAACTCCCCGAGGTGACCTCTAATTCAGGATCAAACAGCATCTTATAGGGAAAGCAGAGGGAAGATGTAGGACTCTCAGGGGAGAATAAATGATTTTTAGGAAAGCTGAATGGGCCTTTAGAAGAATAGGTGGGAGGTGTGATAGTTTCTGACAGGTTAGTCAGACTGTGGTGTCCACTTCTAGACTCCTCTTCTGTGATGAGAGTCAGTCTTCCCCAGTTGATAAAACTCCCTGGAAGGGGATCTGTGACAATTGAGTATTGGGGGAGGGTGGGGCGAGGGGCGAGGAGGGTCTGTCTTCAGGCAGATAAGGGAAGTTGAGAGAAAGCCTCTCCCTGCAAGTGCTGTTTTTTCAAGTGCCTTCAGCTCAAAGTAATCAGTATACCAGAGCAGCATATTTTGGGGTGGCATGTCCTGCTACCTTTCCATACTTCCCTTGTAGTGCATTCCCAGACTTCTCAGTTTGTACTGAATTTGTACTTCTTATTTAGTACACTTGTCTTATCTCACCTATTAAACTGCAATCTCTTAGAGAGCAGAGTCTCAGTGTCTTTTTACGTATTCACCAATACTTTGTATGTTGTACCAGCTTAAAAAAACTTTTGTAAAATTAAGTTGGGAAAAGTCCTCATTCATCTGATCTCCTGCTTTTCATTTCTTTTTTCATAACCTGCCAGATTCTCTTGCCACATTCCTTTTTGGAACTCTTGGAGACAGCTAGATAATGTCTTTTATGTGTAGGGCACAATGGCTGGTACCCTTTAGTTGCTCCGCGGCATGTGGGATCTTCCCGGACTGGGACTTGAACCCGTGTCCCTGCATTGGCAGGCAGATTCTTAACCACTGCACCACCAGGGAAGCCCAATGGTACCCTTTAATAGAAAGTAAGTATGTTCTTGAGAGGGAAGCACTATAATCATCTGTGTCTTGAGAATCTGATATAATTTCACATACTAAAAATATTTTTGGATAATTTTATTATTCACTTATTATATTTTGCCCATATTGTTTGGCTAAACATGAATTTGGAAAACAAGGAAGGGATAAATCCCAAACTGGATGAGTCAACATTTCTCATTGTAAACTCGATTTTATTGTCTTAGTATTTTTATCATCCAAAGATACATCTCCATCAATTGCTTTGGCAAACCCACATCAAACCAGTAAAATGATGTTTCAGTTCTTTCCTAGAGTTTCCTAACAAGCGTCTTAAAGATTTCTAAGGACTTCACACTCAAGTACATAAAGCGGTTACCAAAAGAGCTAATCACCACGTGTTAGGTGCTATTCTAGGGACATTAAGATATGGTTTTAGTCAAATCTCTTTTGAGTGCTAAGTGATAGAAATCTGTTTCTAACTATTTCACGTGTAAAGGGATTCAATGTGAGCCTATTGAATTAACTCCTGGATATAAGGTCAGGAAGCTAGCAAAATATCATGAAGAACAGGGACTAAGAACTGGACAGCTATCCAGAACCCAGGGGACGTGTTCTCTCATTTTATTTTTTCATCCCCTTACCTCTTTCTCTTATTCTTTGGGCAGCTTTTCCTGCTTTGGCGATGCACAAGGCTAAATACCACCACCCACATTTTACCTCCTCAGCTCAAGTAACCAACCTAGATTTCCTAGGGTTTCTTATTTCTAGGCCAAGATTGTGGAAAGATTTGTTTGGATAACTTACTTTCTATACAGTCTTGGAGATGAGGCTACTGTCACACAGAATAAGTGTAGTTCCTGGGAGCCTTTTAGGTCCTATGGGGGTGGAATAGAGGTATAAAGCTTGTCTGTGATGCTTATGCCACTCAGTATAACAGCAATCCTATGAGGCAGCTCTTATTATTTCCACCTTATTGAAGAGGTAACTGAGGTTCAGAGGGACTAAATGACATCCTCCAATCACAAAGTCAAGATCCCAAATCAAGCATATCTGACCCCAAATCTGTTCTCACCTATTTCCTCTCAGCTCCTGCAGAGAAAACAATTTGTTTCAGATGGGAGACCGTAACACACTTGGAAAAAGTAGACTGAATACTTGTCTGATATGACAGGGGTCATGATGGTAGGCTAGTCATTCCCCACTTTTATCCCCTTTCTCATCTGAGAGCAGAACCAGAGGAAAACAAAGAGTATTTTCCTGGAACTTGTCTTAAAGGGAGGTGTCAGAGTCTTTGGTCCAGAGTGGCATGGACTTGGGTGATGCTTGAGGCATCCATAGTACCTTCTGATTTCAGAAGCTACCTGTACTCTCAGAGACTGGCTGAATCATGAATATCTTCAGGAGCATGTAAAAACTATATAGATAGAAAATTTAAAAGATATCACCAAGATTCAGAAGTCAGCCTGATACTTTTCTTGTCCAATGAAATATATCTTCATACATAGAAAAAGTAGAGCTGCTTTGTATTATTCAGCAAATGGGCTCCTAAGATTGTCTTGATTCTCTTCATTCTTCAGTCCCTGAAAAGCCTGAAAACAGGTTTACATGTGGTCTCAATTATGGGTCTCACTCCCTTGAAGGTTTTGTTCCTTTTCACGTAAGCAGGATTTTTCAGCAGGTTTGTGACACTCAGCTAGACAAAGAACTACACCTTCTTGCCTGTCCTCACTTTGCCCTCTCTTTGCCCATATTTCCCCCAGGGGAAGTTTTGCTTATTTTCCCCTCTCTCAAAGGGCAATTTTCTCCTGTTTACTTCTCATGTTTGCAACGTTTTTTCCTTCATTCTTTTTAAAATCCAAGGTGTCATAATGCATTAACTTCCTTAAAAATGTTACACTTAGTTCTTCATCCTTATTTAATTAAAGTTTGTATAAAGCAATTCAGGGATGTAATTTGGCAGTGCCGTTGTTAGGCACGTTTCTTCATTCTCAACTAAGCTCCCAGCCTCCCTGGTGAGGTGTTTCTAAACATCTGTCCCGAAGTTCACATTGGTGAATCCTCCAGTGACACCTCACCACTTCTGTGATACCTCCAGACCCTTCAGCTGCCTTGCAAAGCATGCAGGCAGCACATCACAACCACCCAATGATTGCATAATGCAGACTTTCATCTGCATGGTCTGGGAATTGTCACTCAACAGCTATTGGTTAAGCACTTGCCTATATGGCCCTCCACACTGTGTGGAAAGCCCTGGAGACTGGAAAAAAAAAAAGAAGAAGAAGAAAAAAAAATACACAGGTCTTGTTCTGAGGAAGTTTACAGTCTAATAGGGACAATACTAAGTCACACAAAGACAACTAACAATAAGAGGAAGCAGACAGTTAGTGCCAGAAGAGAGGTGTGGTCATTAGTGGGTTTTAGAGACCAGACGCAGGAGGAGAGCACTTCTGCTCAGGGTGGGCAGGGAGGGCACAGGGGAAAGATGGGGAAGAGTGAATATCAAAAGACAGAAAAGCTCATAGAACGTGTTAAGCACTTTCTCTAAAATAGAGAGATCAACACTAGTGGGAGACGAAACTGTGAAAGTATTTAGGACAACTTGGGAACAGGACTTAGACATAAATAAAATAAAAGCAGGATTTCTCCTAAAGACAACCCCAAATTTAAATTCATGAATACTGTACAGTGTGATCTGTCGTTCTCCCTCTCTCTGTTCTCTCTCCCCATTTGTTTATACAGTTGACCCTTGAACAGCATGAGTTTGAATGGTGCAAGTCCACTTATACGCAGATTTTTTTCAATAAGTAGTTACCACAGCACTACACGATCTGAAGTTGGTTGAATCTGTGGATGCAGAACCCCGGGTATGGTGGAACCACAGATATGGAGGGCTAAGTAAAGTTGTACATGGATTTTTGACCGTGTGGACGTTGGCACCCCGAATTGCAATCCCACCACCTGCATTGTTCAAGGCTCAGCTGTATATGTATAGAGATATAATATTCATCAAATATTAAAAATGTTTATAATCAGGTGGTAAGACTTGGGATCATCTGTGGTTTTCTTTTTTTGTACTTTTCCTTGTTGCTTAAAACTTTTTTTTTGTCATGAATGTGTATAATTTTTATAAAAACAAAGTCATCATTCTAAAAAATTATAGGTGTAAAGTCACTTGCAAAATGATATCCTAGGGCTTCCCTGGTGGCGCAGTGGTTGAGAGTCCACCTGCCGATATAGGGGACATGGGTTCGTGCCCCAGTCCGGGAAGATCCCACATGCCGCAGAGCGGCTGGGCCCGTGAGCCATGGCCTCTGGGACTGCGCGTCTGGAGCCTGTGCTCCGCAACGGGAGAGACCACAACAGTGAGAGGCCCGCGTACAGCAAAAAAAATAAAAATGATATCCTAAGTGTCACGTAGAACACAAGTTACAGGGAGGCCATGCAGTCTCATTACACACAATGACTCCAAGTGACAGTGGGAAAGTCCAGGTGAATTCTTTGTGAGAGTTTGTTTGTTTGTTTTTTAACATCTTTATTGGAGTATAATTGCTTTACAATGGTGTGTTAGTTTCTGCTTTATAACAAAGTGAATCAGCTATACGTATACATATAACCCCATGTCTCCTCCCTCTTGCATCTCCCTCTCACCCTCCCTTTGTGAGAGTTTTTAAACATTTTCATTTCTGAGGTCAAGTCAAATGATTGAACCAGCTGGAAAGTGAAAACTGAAGTCTAATTCCTTAACACCAGCAAGTCAAATGGTGTCAATCATCTCAATAATTTTCTAAGCTTTTTAAAACAGGTCTGAGATTCACACATCCAACAACTTTCCATTTGGCTTCTTTCTATCCAAGTGAGAAATAAAAACAATTAATATGCAAACACTAAATGATATACACATTTAAAACACTTTTTTTCAAAGTACAAATGGCTTTACTTATAATAGAAAAAACATATAATTACACACATATATAACTTGGTCTTATTAATCAGTTTACAAAATACTAAGCTTTTTTTTTTTTTTAAACCAAGGACTGAATAAATTGCCAATTGGGGTATGAGTCAAAATTGCAACAAAGATAAGGGAAACCAAGCTTATCATCACTCCTTTGAACCTAATATTAAACATGACCACTTTGCTTCAAAATGGAATCTTGATGGCCCCGTATTCTAGGAAGTGGTGTCAGCGGTTTTTCAGTGAGTTTTCAAAAGGAAATCACTTTTTCTGCATATTAGTATCAAAAGAACAGATTCACTGTTTCAATAGAAAATGTATCAAATATATGCACTATAATATCACATTCATATCTTAAACATTATCATTGATCTTTTTATCAAGTAATGTTCTAATTACATTTTATTAATTTTTGACTTAAGACATTTAAAACATTTTTAACAGTATCAATTTATTTGGGATTTCACCACCTACTCATCCACACTATCTTGCAAATGTGTGAAGAGGCCCTGGGCACCCTGATAGTGTGAGGAATGCAGACTTTGAGTGCTTGCCCAACTTCAGGAGAATGAACAAGCACTGGAACATTCAGCCCCAAACTAACAATTACTGAGGATGTTACACTGTGCATTGACTGTTTCAGGTCATAGGGAGAGAGAGGTTAACATAGATTGACGTATAGATGTTAAGTCAGAACTCATCTTAGGATTTTGTTCTAATTATAAGGCATTTACAGTTCAGTTGGTTTTTGAGAAAATATACATTTGCTTATAGCAAAGTCCATTATTGCACAGTCTCATTTACATCATCAAACATTTCACCAAAACGCGCCTTCATAGATTACTATCTAAGTAAAAGCCTGATATATGTACTACTCTCAACCTACAAGGCTAATTTGTCCTATACCCCAATGCCAGCAATTTGTGGCAGTCTGTAGATTTTTAACACTTGATAATTCCTCTGCTTTTTGATAGATATTTAAATTTCAATTAGTCAAACAACACGTTGGTGATTACAAGATTGAGAAAGAAAAAAAATGGAGACACCTCTGGAGCTCACACAGGATTGTGAAATTTAATTCCCAAAGGCTCAGTGTATAGATGGATGAGTGAATGAATCAGCTGGGTATTACATAAGCTTCATAAGGAAATTTTTTCACTCACTGAAAACTTAATATAAAGAAAACCTCTGACTTTTAAATGATTATCTGGATGGTTGTTTCAATTCTTCAGTGTGCTTTGTTAGAAAAAGAGGCCCAGTTATAGAACAATTGCATTTTAGAGTTGGAAAGGACCTAAGAAATGATTTCACTCAACTTTTTGAGGGTGAGAGCAAATGACACATTATTATCTATGATGCTTTCCCAATTCTTCATTGAGACTTAAAAAATCTTATTTATGATTATCAAGCTATTAGATGCACACTAAAGAAAATTTGATGAGTACAAAGTCTTATTTAAATCTGGTCTATTTCCTTCCAGAATGTTTCCCATATACCTATTACATAATGTCTTATCACAATACCCTTAAAAATGTTTTTAAAATTGTTGGGGGATATTCCATCATGTGGATGAACCATACTTAATTTAATACTTTAGTTACATTTTTGGACACAGATTTTTTTCTGAATTTTTGTTATGATAAAGCTGTGCTTACCTCTTTTTGTGTGCACCTCTGATTATATTTCAGGATTAATTTCTAGAGGTGGAATTCTTGTTGAAAGGTAGGGATTATTAATCTGCTTTTCAGAAAATACAATAGCAGTAGAGGAAGGTGCCAATTTATCTTTCTTAACTGCAGCACTTTATGCTTTCATAAACGTGCAAATCATGTTGTTTCTAGTGCTATAATTAGTTGAGGACATGCCTACGTCATTATAGAGATAAGGAAACCAAGAACCAGATTGTGTGGTTGAATTGCCCAAGTTCACATAATTAGTGACAGAGCTAAAGTTAGAACCAGACTCTCTTGATTTCCAATCTGGTGCTCTTTTGCTATAATTCTTTATACAGTCCTTAACCAAATATATTTATTATCATTATGGCTCTAACTATATATTTTTATTCATTTTAAAGACATTTATAGGTGGACACTAAGACATCAAGGTACTCAGTGTTTTATGCTGTGCTTTTTCCTTTATTTAGGAAATTTCCTTTTCTCCCCCTCATCCAAGTACCAGAGATTCTAAACTTGTAACATCAGTATCATCTTGTTAGCTTGTTAGAAAAGTAGAATCTCAGGCCCTATCCAAGTCAATGAATCAGAATCTGCATTTTAACAAGATCCCTGGGTAGTTTACAGGCACATTAAAATTTGAGAAGTATTGTGCTAAAACATGTGGATTATCTTTCCTGCGAACTGGAAAATTTTTTTAATTGTTATATTAGAGGGAAATAAAAACATGTATTAACACCTTGAATTGAATTGATGGATGATATCTTTCCCCAAAATATGACTAAATAGTTCCTGGACAGACATAGATTGGGCCATAATAAATAAAACCTTTATTTTCTATAGTGCAATAATAAACTTAAGGATTTGTCCCTGGAAGTCAATTTCTACCATAAAGGCAGCAAATCTGATCACAAAATAAGGAAACATTATATAAAACAGAAATTAAAAATTTTAGACTATCAGGAAAAAAATATTTATTTGGTAAAACCAAGCATTTTTGCTGTCTTTTGAGGATATTTCTGTAGGGATTGAATTGATGATATATCTTAAAGTACACATCCAGTGAAGTTAGGAACATAATATAGATTTTTATCCCTGGCAACCATTTGTATTGCAAACAGAGATATTCTTCATTGCTCCAGACTTCTAAATTTTATTCAAAATTATGGCAATTGCTCTTAAAAAAGTTCTTGCTAATTTGATGCATATGAACGTTGGAGAAAATCTTTGAATGAGAAATGCCAGGGCAGAGCTGGGGTCCTTTGTTACCTTGTGGTGGCCTCCTGCATTCCGTTCTTTGGTTGCTCATTAAGATGAATTTCGTTTTTCCTTCGGATGGCTTGTGTGTGACAGAAAAACTTGTAAGTGGTTCATAGGTTTTTTTTAAGATCTAGATCTCTATTTTGATGCAGCTCTAGGGGAGGTCCATTGCCTACTGACTTCGTTGTCAGTCCTCTGAGAAGACTGATCTGCTGGCTGTGATGTGGAGAAAGGGAGGCCACTGTAGAGGGTACACCCCTGTTCACTAAAAGTCTTCTCAAAACTTTCAAGGAGTCAGAAGAAAATGTTAAATTCAAAGCTTTTGACTTTCAAAGAGTTAGTGTAAAAGGACCCTTGAAATTAAAAACTTAATATAGAAATTATAGCAACTGCCAACATTTAAGACACTTTTTTTGGTCACTTTATAAGATTTAATGACAATTTGCTGTAGGATACAAAAACATAGCTGAAAAAAAAAGTTTTACTTTCTAAACATGAGATCCATTAATTTTGACTTTATGAAACAAAGGAACTCATTTGATTTCATCAACTTATCTCCCCCCATCACCCCACCCCAACCCCCTAAAAATGTACCGCTAGATATTGATTCAACCTTACTTGCCCCTCTACAGAGAAACCAGTTAAACTGCTTACCCACAAAAACTGTATCTTTTCCATTTCTGTCCAAACTTCTTTAACTTATGGAATAATAGTTCCACTTTCCAAAATGCTCCCAGAGAAAAAAAAGAATAATTTTAACATAACTTCTTTTTTAAAATTTATTAGCCAAAGGGGATTTTTCTCCCTCAGTCCCCCTCTTGGTAAAAATTGATTTCTTCTTTACAATGTTGATAATCAATAAAAGCCTTTACTTAAACTCCCCAAAGCACAGGTGGTAACCTAGTCCTTCGATAAATCTAGGGCCTCTCCCAGGGGTTTCCAGGCCAAGCCACACCACCACCACTTTTATGATGATATATGGGGGTCAGAGCCAGGGACTTACCCCACATCCTCTAAATTAAAAGTCATTGGAGCAGGTAGTTTAAGGAACAGATTTATAACAAGTTTCAAATGAAACAAAGGTATTCCTCACAGCTGTGAGCCACCTGCAACCAATTTTCTCATACTCAGTGTATATTGAAGATAAATATTATCCCCATACCCATCCCACCCCGTCAAGCACACACAGAGACTCATATAACATGCCACCCAGAGGAACCTTAACATTTCCGAAGTGTACAGCTGCTCAGCCTCCCTTTGGCCTTTCTCTTGTAGTTCATATCAATTTCAAATCACTACTACACTTATTACGCAGACCCTTACATTGTTGTTGAGCCTGAATAAGCTGGTTGGAAAAGTAAGGATCATTTAATTGCCACGAAGTTCACTGCTATGACTGATTATTCAGTGTGGTGGTGAGTAATATTAGAATCACAGTCTGGATAATTTCCCATAAGAGTGCAGAGAAAAATAGGGATATAGAGCAATGTATCCCAATGATCCAGAGCAGGGCTTGGATCTGACAGACCTGGGTTAAGGCCTTCTCCTAGCTGTGTAAACTTGGCCTCCATTTTCTCAACTATTACTTGGGGATATGAATAGTACCTGCCTCAGGGTTCTTGGGAAAAGTAAATATGATAATGCATGGAAAATCTCCAGAAGATATTTAGCTTCCAGTAAAGATTAGTTATTATTATCTTTATGAATGATAATATGTCCAAAGTTACTTTTTTTTTTTTTTTTTTCTTTTTGCGGTATGCGGGCCTCTCACTGTTGTGGCCTCCCCCGTTGCGGAGCACAGGCTCCGGACGCGCAGGCCCAGCGGCCATGGCTCACGGGCCCAGCCGCTCCGCGGCATATGGGATCCTCCCAGACCGGGGCACGAACCCGTATCCCCTGCATCGGCAGGCGGACTCTCAACCACTGCGCCACCAGGGAGGCCCCAAAGTTACTTTTATTAACCATGATGTCATATAATAAAATATGAAAAAGTGATCAGGTAATCTCTTTGATCTGTCACCTCATAGCACTGCATCCTACACTACACAGCACAAACTGTGTTTATTCCAGCATTTACTTCCCAAGCTGTCCTTCATAGAACATCAGCATCCCATAAGATGTAACATCTCCCTCTTTCTCTTTCTATTGATAAACAAGATAGAGAAATGCTGGGATGAATACAATCAAATAGTCTTTCCTGCCAGAACTTCCCAGAGTCTTTAATATACTGATTGTCTGTCAATTTCAGCATGGTGGTGGTAGCAGCGGTGGCTACTTTAACGGGGGTTGGGGGTGGGGGGTATTACATTTTAAATCGTTTTCCAATCTTATTTTACCAAAGAACACTTTTTCATTGTTTGTTTTTGACAGAATATCCATCTAGGTGGTTTACTAAATGGCCTGAATTTGGGGTGTGTATCTTAGTCTGTTTGGGCTGCTATAACAAAAATATGGTAGACTGGGAGGTTTAAACACAGAAAGCTATTTCTCACAGTTTGGAGGCCGGGAAATCCAAGATCAAGGTGCCTGCAGATTAGGTGTCTGATGAGAGCCCGTTTCCTGGTTCATAGATAACTGTCTTCTTGCTGTGTCCTCAAATAGAAGAAGCAGCAAGGGAGCTCTCTACAGTGTCTTTTATTAGGGCACTAATCCCCTTCATTAGGAATCCGTCCTCATGACCTAATCACCTCCCAAAGGCCCCACCTCTACATCTCATTGCATTGGAAATTAGGTTTCAACATAGGAATTTTGGGAGGACACAAACATTTGGTCTATAACAGTGTGGTATAAACATGAAATAATTTTTTTTTTAGTTACCTTCTTCAACTACATACCTTGTGCCAAAGTGATACAGTCAGATCCCATAGCTTTCTAGTCATTCTAGTCCAATCCAGTCCAGTTAAAAACTTCAGTCTCCTTTCCAGTGTGGTACTATACACCATTCTCTTCCCTCAGCACAGGCATTCAAAATAGGGAGGGTGCTTGGCTTGCCCTTTCACCTCTTTTCTCTAACTTCTGGGTTCTATTTTGTCTGTGTTGGGATAGGAAAGAAAAATTAAAGGTTACAAAGAGCAAATGTTCTTTCTGTGTGTGTGTAAATGGAAATGTAATTTAATACACTATTGTGTGTCACTTTTGGGTGACCTGCTTAACTGTGAAACCCTATGTGTGACTTGGCAAGACAGACATTCAAATGTTATTTCTCTCATAGAGCCCTTGTTTACTTTCTCTGAGATGTGGTTCTTCACTGCATAATGCACTGATGAGCTCCTGGATTGATCTCTTCCAACATTTCTCAGTTCCCACCTGCATGGTAAACCCTACAGCCTCTTGCTTCTGGGGACCCCTCATCAACTGGCTGCCCTCCCAGGTGGAGCACTGGCTCAAATCCAATGATCTTCATGGGAGTGCAGGTTGTTCCACTGCCACTTCTTTCCACCCTGGCTCCTCTCTCTCTGAAGCCCAGCTCAGACAGCCACAGATAGTAGACTAGCAAGTCCATCGCATACGTGGACATTTGACTGGGGACTTAGATGTCTATCCCTCCTTCTAGAAGGATCTGGCAATTTCTAAAGGAGTCTCAACTAGCGCCTTCTTTTCTTGGCTTTTGGGGTGAGGAAGCAGCCCTTCTTTTCAGAAGGGGGAGAGGGAAGAGCTATAGTACTATGAGGAAAGCTTTGGCACTTCATGCCCTTGAACCTATGCCTTCTCTTCTTCCCCTCCTCCCTCCCTATTCTTCATGCATGGAAAATGGATTTGGGCTTGAGTAACGATGGCAGTTATTGGAGGTAGTTCAGCTGCCACTTACTAGTTCAGCTGTCACTTACTAAGCCTAGACATAGTAAGAATCTGGTCTCCAATTGCTTACAATTCTCTTTATCCTTTAGAATAGGGATTATTCCTGACTTTGGTCCTGTTCAGCAGAAAAGTCTGCTCAACATTTTGCAACCATTATTAAGTTCTTGTAGGACACTGGGGACCTGTGAGACACAGTTCAGCAAATGCTGGATTCAAGGTTTCATGTAGACAGGGTCTGTGATTGTTTTGTTCATTTGCATCCCCCAGTATTTTGTAGGAGCTCAGTAAATGTTTGTTGAATGAACATATTAATGAATAAAAGATCAAGCCTAGACATTCTTTAAATTTTAGAATAGAATAAGAATCACTTGTGGAGCTTATTTTAGTACAGATGTCTAGGCTTCAATGGCAGAGATTCTCATTTAATAGGTCTGGGGAGATGGGACACAATTTGAGAAATACTGGTTAGTCCATGCACAGCTTAACCTTGTATGGTTCTACACTTACTGGCTAATGATTGCTTCAACACATGTGTTTAATGCTGATTTAAAAAACTTTCTCCTGACTGCATATGAAATAATTTGTATATATCCAGACATGCAGGCACAACTGCACACACATCACACATAGGTAAGGGAGGAGAGGAAATAAGATATGGGATTGATGCCTGAGTCAATGCTTTGGGACTCATGAACACATAACCTCGAGGAAACTGTCCTTGGAAAACCCTATAACCATTTCTGACTTTTACAAATGGGTAAAAGTTTCTTTCCTAATTGTGATTAAATCACATGTTTGTATGTTGCAAATCAAGATTCCTTAATTCCCAGGATCCTTGTCTGTGGTGAAACCCAGGAAGGAGCCATGGGTGGGGCTGTGGTGCTTCCACTTTGCAGGTGGTACCAGTTATAAGAATAAATTATCGTTTCCTTTGCTGTGCAAAAGCTTTTAAGTTTCATTAGGTCCCATTTGTTTATTTTTGTTTTTATTTCCATTTCTCTAGGAAGTGGGTCAAAAAGGATCTTTCTGTGATTTATGTCATAGAGCGTTCTGCCTATGTTTTCCTCTAAGAGTTTGATAGTGTCTGACCTTATATTTAGGTCTTTAATCCATTTTGAGTTTATTTTTGTGTATGCTGTTTTGGAATGTTCTCATTTCATTCATTTACATGTAGCTGTCCAGTTTTCCCAGCGCTACTTATTGAAGAGGCTGTCTTTTCTCCACTGTATATTCTTGCCTCCGGCAAAAAGACAACCCTCAGAATGGGAGAAAATATTTGCAAATGAAGCAACTAACAAAGGATTAATCTCCAAAATTTACAAGCAGCTCATGCAGCTCAATATCAAAAAAACAAACAACCCAATCCAAAAATGGGCAGAAGACCTAAATAGACATTTCTCCAAAGAAGATATACAGATTGTCAACAAACACATGAAAGAATGCTCAACATCATTAATCATTAGATAAATGCAAATCAAAACTACAATGAGATATCCCCTCACACCGGTCAGAATGGCCATCATCAAAAAATCTACAAACAATAAATGCTGGAGAGGGTGTGGAGAAAAGAGAACATTCTTGCATTGTTGGTTGGAATGTAAATTGATACAGCCACTATGGAGAACAGTATGGAGGGTCCTTAAAAAACTAAAAATAGAGCTACTATATGACCCAGCAATCCCACTACTGGGCATATACCTTGAGAAAACCATAATCCAAAAAGAGTCATGTACCACAATGTTCATTGCAGCTCTATTTACAATAGCCAGGACATGGAAGCAACTTAAGTGTCCATCGACAGATGAGTGGATAAAGAAGATGTGGCACATACATACAATGGAATATTAGCCATAAAAAGAAAGAAAACTGAGTTATTTGTAGTGAGGTGGATGGACCTAGAGACTGTCCTACAGAGTGAAGTAAGTCAGAAAGAGAAAAACAAATACCGTATGCTAACACATATATATGGAATCTAAAAAAAAAAAAAAAAAAAAAAAGGTCAGAAGAACCTAGGGGCAAGACGGGAATAAAGATGCAGACCTACTAGAGAATGGCCTTGAGGATACAGGGAGGGGGAAGGGTAAGCTGGGACAAAGTGAGAGAGTGGCATGGACATATATACACTACCAAACGTAAAATAGATAGCTAGTGAGAAGCAGCCGCATAGCACAGGGAGATCAGCTCGGTGCTTTGTGACCACCTAGAGGGGTGGGATAGGAAGGGTGGGAGGGAGGGAGATGCAAGAGGGAAGAGATATGGGGACATATATATATATATGTATAACTGATTCACTTTGTTATAAAGCAGAAACTAACACACGATTGTAAAGCAATTATACTCCAATAAAGATGTTAAAAAAAAATTGTAATCCCAGTACTTCCAAAGAGTGGTCATCATCACCATACTTGTAGAGAATCTACTTAAACTATATACCAGGGTTATATGAATCCCAAAGAATCTGATTTAATTGGGAAAGATTTGAATTGTCAAAGATAAATATTTTTAACAGAAGTGAACTCAAACAGCTACAACTTATTTCATATATTTCTTAAAAAAATTTTTTTATTAAATAAACATACATACAACAAAATGGACTTCATACACTTGCTCTTATTTTCAAGTTGTATAACTGAAATTCTGTTAGAAACAGGATAAATATTCTAAAATATATTTATTATTTGAAATGAAGTTTCAACTATAACCATGGAATACATAGTTGTAGAGGTTCATTTCAGCAGATTAGATTATTATTTTGCAAGCCATGCTATTTTCACATGTTTTCTAGAAAGTTAGAGGACATTACATGACATTTTACTCTCAGATACAGTTGACATCTCAGAGAAAAATCAGGCAAGATATAAAGTGAAGGGGGTCACAGTTTCAAGGGTTTAAAGTGATGAACTTTTCAAAGCAAATGTCAGGAAGTACTTCCAGTCTTCAAATTTCTGAGTTTTGAAATAGCCCCAGTAGCCCCTTTGCCTCAAAGATACTGCTTAGAACGAGAGCTATGATGATACGAAGAAAACTCAGGGGGATTGATGCCAAAGCCTTCTTAGATACAAGTAGAGACTCAAAGATTCATGACACAATGTAAATTATGGGATTTAAAAATATGTCTTACCAAGAAATAAATCAGCAAAATTCAAATCTTCTATTGTGAAATGCAACAGGTCATTTGTAGTTGAATATTCTGCTATGCCCTCTCCTCCCCTCCCCTTTGTTTGTTGCCCCTCCCTTCTTTCCTTCCTTCCTTCCATTTTGTTTTGTAACTTCAGATTATTAATTTCTATTTGGACAGACTTAAACCCCTTATAAGGAAGAGGCTACAGTATGGATAATAAAAATGAACCACTACTCTGTCCCTAAGTCCTAGAAGAGAGGTCTTTCTTGAGTCTGTATTAATATCTCTGGCCCCTTGGGGACATGTGTGGAAGGGAAGAGAAAAAACTTGGGGAAGGAAATAGGACCAGGCATTTTTAATCACCTATGACATCTACTCAGGGCAGTCTTGTTTACTTGTCCAAAGCATTCCTGAAGTTTTAATTCCTTTCAACATAGAGCTCTAAGTACTTCTAGAGTGGTCATAGAAAACCTAGTTTGATCCAGACTCCAAAGGTAGACTTTAGACATCAACAGAAAATCTGGATAATCTCTATAGTGTCTCAGAGAAGAAGCTGGGACAAAAGAGAGGTCTAGGAGTCCCCAGAGGGCAGGACATGGCTTCTGGGGTCACTTAACTCTGACTGTAATCCCCAATGGCTCAAGTATTGTCTGAAGCTCAGCACTGTTTACAGACCGTAGGGTGTGGCATTTATAGAAGCTATGTGGTACATTTTGATCTAACCACTTCCCAGATATGTTATGATTAAAATTAATCTTTTATCTTTTTAAAAAGAATAAGAAAATGCAAAACAAAAACCCAAACCTCTCTGCCTGGACATAATTTCTAACACTGAAACCAGACATATTTGCCACTTCATTACCTGACATTGTGTTCAAAGCCCTGCCAAGATCCCAGCTGGTACTTCAGGAAGGTGTTAGCTTACTGAGCAAGGAAAAACCCAACCTCTTGTGGGATATAAAGCCATAGTTACAAACCTAGAGGATTCTTATATCATGCTGACTGATTTATGGATGTGAAAGGGAAATTTTAAAATGTACTCTATCTTTAGGGCTCTCTGTAACTGTTAGGAATGAAAAAAATTCAGGAGTCCAATGAAATGTTTTAAAATGTTCTCACTGCTGTTTTTCTTTTCTTTTTGCTTTGATTCTTTAATAGAAGTACTCAACAGAAAACATGAAAACACATAAAAATGCATGGCATAATTATGACCTAAAATTACAGTTGTGAGTCACTATTAGGCACACATTTATGCATCCCGCATGATGCTAATAGTTCTCTTGCAATGATACCCAGATACTTTTCTGCTGAATGAACACAAAGGCATCTTGTATTTTACTGTAAAATTTCTTTTTCAAGTGTACTATTCCAATCTATTTCTTTACAAATTTTTATGAATTCATGGTTATAGCTCATTTCCTAGTGGTCTACTGTATGTTGATGATTTTACAACTATTCACAGCCTGGGTTATTCCTCCTCATGATATGCTGGAGGAGTTTCTGTCAATAAAAAAAAAGAGGTGATGGAAACAGGCTGGGAACCGAAACAAAGATCAAAATTGTCTGTATGATTGGGATTGACATATATACACTATGTATATATGTATAAAATAGATAACTAATAAGAACCTGCTGTATAAAAAAATAAATTAAATTAAATTAAAGAAAAAAGTCTCTATATGTCTATGTGTATCCTTTTTTAACTGATATGCGTCTCTAAAGTTGATAGCCAAATATAAATTATTTTTTGCTTATTCACAATCTGAATCCAAAAAACAAAGTGAAATTTTATGACCCAAATAATTAAATGGATACTTGTTATCAAACTGTTTTCTGTCTCTTAAGTGAGCATAGCCTAGCAAGGTAAATCGTGCCCAATTTTCAAATGGATCAAATGCTAACCTTTGCTTCTTGTCCCCAAGAATAGCCTTGCCAGTGCAGTTGCTCTATACTATGACTTATAGGACAGCTTTGTATATCCCAAGTGAAAACACAGGGCAACTAAAGGAATATTGATAAGCTTCTATAACTTACATGTTTATTTGTAAATATATCTGTGTTATGGTCTGAATGTTTATGTTTCCCTAAAAATTCATATGTTGATCATATTTGGATGTGGGACCTTTGGGAGGTGATAAGGTCTAGATTGTTTCATGAGGATGGGACCCTTATAATGGGATTAGTGACCTTACAAAAAGAGAAAAAGAGAGAAATCTCATTGTCTCTGCACTAGCAGGCACTGAGGAAAAGCCATGTGAGGACACAGCAAGAAGGTGGCCATCTGCAAGCCAGGAGAGGGCTCTTATCAGACACGGAATCCTTGGCACCTTGATCTTGGACTTCCAGCTTCCAGAACTGGGAGGAATAAATTTCTTTTGTTTAAGCCATCAAGTCTACAGTATTTTGTTTTGGTAGCCTGAGCAGACTGAGACAGTCTGTTAGGAAAGTATTACTCAGCTATAAGCAACAGAAAACTCTATGAGAATGGGTGAGTGTAAGCACCTGCCATTAAGCTTGTGATTGTGGAGGCATCCATTTCAAAAGACATCTACTTTATTAAGCATATCCCCAGCTGTATGACTCTAGCAGAACAACCAGGTAAGGAACTAGGCCACCCACACCCCTGAAGTTCCCTGCACCGCCTGGATGACAGACCCTATGTGTGATCCTCCCTCTAATCTCCTGAGCCCTGATTCCCCCTCATGCTTCATATTAGCCCATAATGAGTGACCCGGCAAAACCTCAGACACCTCACCCTCGGACCCTAACCAAAGCAGAGCCCAGGTCCCTTCTCTCCATCTCTCTCTGTCTCTGTCTCTGTCTCTGACTCCCTCCTCGTGATCTCACTGTTTGGCCCTCGGGTGTGCAGTATACTTTCCAGGAACTCTGAGTAATAAATTTTGTTCCTTAAAGTTCCCTGAACTTTAAAAAATTTTTTTTTTATTTTACTGAAGTGTCTCCTGTGATCATAATAAGCACTGCAAGTGTGGGCCTAGACACAACCCTGGGCCCAGATGTGGGCTTGGGAATGTCTGTGGGGCTTGCTAGGAGGGACAGGGCCCAGGGCAAGTGCCTCAGGCCTTCCTAGCCCAGAGCATTACCATTAATAGGCTGGGACCAACAGGACAGAACAAGGGACTTAAATATTAGGATTCTTTTGACACACGAAGGAATGCAGGGAAGGGAAGCCAGTCCAAGGCAGGTGTGGCGGCTCAGCAGTACCATCAGTGACCCATTCCAGCATCTTTAACACGTAAGCCCTCATTTCCCTGCTTGTTGCCTCATGGTCACAAGATAGCTGCTGCATGCCCTAGCCTCCTGTTTTGTGTTCCAGGTGTGAGCAAAGGGGTGAAAGAAATTTTTTTTTTTTTTTTTTTTTTGCAGTATGCGGGCCTCTCACTGTTGTGGCCTCTCCCATTGCGGAACACAGGCTCCGGACGCGCAGGCTCAGTGGCCATGGCTCACGGGCCTAGCCGCTCCGTGGCATGTGGGATCTTCCCAGACTGGGGCACGAACCCGTGTCCCCTCCATTGGCAGGCGGACTCTCAACCACTGCGCCACCAGGGAAGCCCGGTGAAAGAAATTTGAATGTTGTCCTGTCTTACTAACGAGGCCTTGTCTTTTTACTTGGGGAAGGTTGCCCTCACCAGGGACTTCTATCTCTCTTTGGCTAGGTCACCTGACCACTCTGACCTGCAGAGAATGTTGTATGAATGTTGTATATCTGTCTACAGATTCAGGGATCCTTTAGTAGGGAAAATGTATTTTACCACTTGTACTCCTTGGACAATCTGCCATCCATCCATACCGTTCTTCACATAAGTGCACTTTATACTGAATGCATTTCCAGCCTCTCCAAGAGAATAACCCCAGATTCTCCGCCTGCTGCTGTATTCCTCTTCAAGCTCAGGATGTCTAGCTGACATGTAGGTCTCCCTGGCAGATCTGCGTGCGGCTCCATTGTCCTGGGAGGCTCATCACCCCACATGGGCTGCACTGACCACTGACCTTTGGATGTACCACGGGGATGAAAATTGGAGACACCAGCGAATCTACGCATTTGTGTCCTTGATGCCTTCTATAATGTTTTCACTGTTTTTGTTCCTTTAGTAATAAAACCTAAGTGAAAGCAACCTTGAACTGAGTCCAAGTCCGAAATCTTGCTAACTTAGGCTAGATTTTGTGGTCAGGCCTAACTCATGGGGCTGGTTTTGCTGCTCTATGAATCGTCAGAACGGCTGGTGTGTTTCGCGGAAGAAAATAATCAGTGAAACCTGTCTGACTGAATCATGGGTTAATTCAGTCAGCCTGGTCAATCTTGTAAAGTTATGTAGACACAACTTCAGAGTTTTTGTTTTTCTGATACACAAACTCCAAAAGGGCCCACAACAGACAAACACAATATCTTGAATATACTCACATCTTTCACCTGTACTTCCTTCTAACAGGAGGCTTTTTAGAGAATTATTACCAGCCTCTCCGTTCTTCCTGCAAAGGCCCTGCTCCTTCCCTCAGTCAGATGAAAAGGCCAGAATTCCTAAGAAGTGGGCTGCATTCCACATTTATATTTCATTGTAAAAACAACAGTGCCGTCTGATTTACATTCCCTCTGGGACATGTAGAAGGAAGGCCCTGCTTGTAGAGCACAGGTTAATTGCCACCGCTGTCTTCTCTGTGCACTTTACAGCTTTTTCCTAGTTTCTGATCGATGGGGGGAGAAACTGAGAAATGCTTCCATACCCGAAGCTGATGAAATGAAGCATGTCTCCTTTGGAAGTGTCTTTCAGTCTTTCTGAACCCATATCCTAATCCTGAGTTACTGGGCAGGGACAGCATGTGGTTGCCCATGTGCCATTTAATATAGGCAGGCAAATTATTTTGAAGAATCCACTGAGTGTAGAATTGACCCTACGTTTGTATGTCTCTGGGCACCTTAAGAGAGCTTCTGAGCCCCTAAGATGGCTGTTACTGCTTGAGCCGAAGCTGCATATTACTTTAGCCACTAGGGGGCAGCACCGCACAGAAAGTGAGGGGCGGGTAGAAGACACTTGTTTGATTTAAAGGATGCGAAGCTTTCTTCGGCCTAGCGCAAGCAAGGAGGAAGTCCCCAGAAAGCAAACAATAAAAAAAATAACCCCTACAATTACCTTGTGTAAAAAATTAAACAGATGTGCAAAGATTGCCACATTTCTTTGGAATTCATGGTGGCACTAGAGAAAAATACACGAATATATTTAGATATTTATCTCCCATACCAGTAATGGAAGAAGGAACCAACTACTCAGTTAAACTGAGGGAAAGCTACCAAAATCAGGAAGAAAGTTTAAAGTATACTTTCACTCATTTTGGGGACACGACACTTTAAAGCATTTACACCTAGGTTTATATGTCATTTTTATCATTTGCTGAGCTTTGTGATGCTGGAAAGTGTTTAATTCTCTAAGCTTCAGTTTGTTCACCTGAGAAATGGGGATATAACAATAGCTACCTCATAGAGGGGTTGTGAGCTTAAATGGAATCCTGTATTTGAAGAGATTAACTCAGCTAGTTAGCCCTCATAAATATAGGCTCTGGCTATGATGAAGGTCATCCCACAGCTCATTGTTAGAAATAATCTTTGCCCTTCCCAAGTTTTTTAAATCCCGGATTCAGGATCCTAAGAGAGATACAGGAGCCAGGAATAAATGGGGCCAGCAGGAGAAGGAGGCAGAGGTGACAAGGCCAGCACTGTGGCCAACAGCCTGGTCCTCCCATGGGCTTGGGCAAGCTGCTGTGCTGCAGGCAGGATGCTGTGGCCACTGGTTGCCTGGCTGTGTCCTCCAGGCTCCTTGCAGGAATGAGCAGGCTGGGAGCTCAGCTCAGGGATGGGCTGGAGGGAATGACAGTGGCTGATTCCTACCCCTCGTATCTTTGCCTTTAAAATGTTCTGCTGAGCTTGAAGCCACAATGATGGGAAAGGTGATGGAGTGGGTAGTTAAGCAGCCTGCCCAGCCCAGGGGGAAGCCCTTGCCTCTTTTTCTATTCTTATTACCCTTGGGAACTCTTTTCCTTAGTTCCTTCCTCTCTTGCTTCTTTCAGTCCTGCTCTAAGCTTATCAAACCCTCTGTTCTGCCAACAAGCATCTCCTTTATTTATTCATCCATCTAACAAGAATTTATTGAGGACTGACTCTGTGCCACATATCGGGAATACAGTGCTGAATGGAGGTCAGAACCCTGCTCTAATGAAACTCTTTAGTGGGGAAAACATACAATAAACAAACAAACAAAAAGTCAGATAATTTTGGATCATGGATAACTTTCAGATAAGGTAAAAGTTGAGGTGCATAAGATGGTGCAGTCAGGGAAGGCTTCTCTGAGGAGGTGACATTAAAGCCAAGGCCTAAAGGATGAACACAAGCCACCCAGGCACAGGTCACAGCATTCCAGGCAGGGCGAAGGCCCCAAAGTGGGCTTGCTGCACTGGGGGACAGAACCAAGGCCCATGGGAGGAGACAGGGAGTGGGGACAGATGACATCAGAGGTCAGCTCAGCATGTCAGCCTGTCAGCATTTGGAGGTCAAGTTAGAGTCTGAATTTGCTTCTAAAGCAAAAGAAGAGTGATTTTTATGTCTTAATAAAGTGTTCCCTCCTTCAATGTCATAGATAATGTCTAATGTTTTCTTCTATCTGTTTTGCAGTTTGGGTTTCTACTCAGTAGAAATGGCCTGTGAAGAAGATTGCTTCCTGTGGGGGAAGAAAATGATACGCAGAGAGATTTACAAATCAAAGGAACATAACCAAAATAATTGGGATCTCCTCTCAAGGCCCCTCCTGAGTGAATAATTATACTCATTCTTGCCTTACAATTTCCTTGCCTTCTAAAGAGAATGAATGTGGAGACTAACATCTGAATGGTCTTCTGGGCAACACTGGGGCTGGCTCAGATATGAGGCGGAGCAACATGAAAGCATGCTGGGAAGTACAAAGACAGCACATATGTTATCACTGGCAATTTCCAGCACAGCCCTGGCCAAACAACCCAAACACTACCTAAAAGAGTGAAGCCAGCTGAAATAACTCAGACGTTCCCCCTGCTTGTAAAGTAAAATACACCACAGTAAACGGGGAAAGATGACATCAAAGTAGTCCGCAAAGCCAGGGCCTTCATGGAATCAGACATCCCTAAAGCTTTCAGGCATCTGCTCTGTACCATTGCCTGCGCTCCTCCAATCTGGCCATTGTATATCTGGAAAGCACACATCTGGAAACAATGTCAAAAGTACCTCAAAAGTTAATTCTTTCTTTGATAAGAGTGTTATTTTCTTCAGGATGAAATAGTGCAGGTTTCCCAGTTAGGCAGATTCTTTATCTCCAAGAATAATAAGTAGTTTCCAGGTATAATCTAAAACAATAGAACAGAGAATCATAATAATTATAATTTCCAACAAAACCAGTTGGAAATTCTCAAATGTCAAAATCCTTACTCGCACTTGTTTTGATTAAGCCTGTGCATGGATGTAAGATCTTCTGACACGTTGTGGGTATGTTCTCCTCATATCTTCTTGGGTCCCTTACCATTTCCATGCACAGTGGCCAATACCTACTCTGGGCTGCTAGAACCTGCTTTGCCTATTGAAATGCCTAGGAATTAATGACTCCCTAGGGGCATCCTTACAAATTACTTGAGGGTGGGAATACAAATATCCCAGCTCCCCTGCCCCTTGGCAGGATAACTCAGGTGTGTATGTGTTGATGCCTTTTCCCAGAGCCTCTCGTTGGATTAGGCTCTGGTTGCCCCCGAGGTAGCTGGCTTCATTCTGGGCTCCAATTGGCTGCCTTACTTGTTTTGTCTCATGTAACCCTGAACCTCCCAAATAAACCGTGCATTCAGTCCGCATCTTGGGGTCTGCATCTCAGAGAAACCCGACTAATACACACCCCTGCTGAAATAATTTCTCTCTCCTTAACATTTATGTGGAAAGGAAGCACATCTCCTAAAAGATGAGGGATGCTGCAGGATAAAAATCAGCTCAAGTTTCCTATCATATGTGCAGCTGCAGATCCATGAAGACTTTAGTGTTACCAGCCCTGCCCTTACTCAGTCCCTTCCACCTTCTTGTGCTCGGCTCTTCTTGCAGTGTGGGAGGAATTCAAGTTTAGAATAGACCCCTTACCATGTCCCTTCCCATCACACAAAGCAATGAGGTTGTGGATACCATGAAATACTCCTGGCTAAAGAAACATAGGGGAGGTGGAACTTTTATGTTAAAATAGGAGGTTCCAAGATGATATATAAAGTGTATATTTATCTGCTTAAGAAAAGTTTGAGGTGTCTATTAAAACTAGATTCCCAGGGCTTCCCTGGTGGCGCAGTGGTTGAGAGTCCGCCTGCTGATGCAAGGGACACAGGTTCGTGCCCCGGTCCGGGAGGATCCCACATGCCGCGGAGCGGCTGGGCCCGTGAGCCATGGCCGCTGAGCCTGCGCGTCCGGAGCCTGTGCTCCGCAACGGGAGAGGCCACAACAGTGAGAGGCCTGCATACCGCAAAAACAAACAAACAAACAAACAAAATAACACTAGATTCCCAGCCTCAAGCCTCAGAAATACTGATTCAGTGGGTCTAGGGTAAAATCTAATGATCTGCTTTTTAAATAAGTGTAGCAGCTTTAAAACGTGGCCGCATATTCTTTGACGCTCCTGGCTTTGAGGGCTGAGGTCCATGTCCCCTCTCCTTGACTCTGGGCACACTCATCACTTGACTGATAGAGCACAGTGGATGGGATGCTGTGCAGATTTCTGGGCCCAGGACTTAAACCTGGCTTTTACTTCCTGCCTCTTGGAATTCTTATTGTTTGAACCCAGCCACCGTGCCATAAGGAAGCCAAGCAGCTCTATGGAGAGGCTCTTTATAAGTGTTCCAGCTGAACCCCCAGTTGAGTGTTGACACCTAGCAACAACCCCAAGTCACGTGACTGAGCCCGTGTTCTGAAGATTCCAGTCCCTGGATATGGGTCACCTTTAAGCAGTACCTACTGACGTTTTGTGGAGCAGAGACAAGCCAAGCCTGCCATGCTCTGCTCAAATGGAGGAACAATTGCTGTTGTTTGCTAAACAGCAATACTAACCAGAACAACAAATTCTCCAGGTGATGCTTAAGTGGATGCTCATACTCTTTTGAAAAATACTCTTTCTGGCAATCGGCTGTGTCGGGAGATTATGCAGAAGTGAGTGGGATTAAAAACTATTAAAGAAAATAGTGGTCAGTAGGGGGATGCAGAGGAAAAATATTTTAATATGAAGCCTCCATCCATAATGTGGAGAGCGTGAATCTTAGTCTATCTATTCAGATGTATCGGAGAAATAACTTTGAAAAAATTTGATGACACAGCTTAGTTTGTTCCTTTCCTTACTCCATTCCTTGGCAGTGCTGAGGCACTGGGGACTTCTGATCTTGGCCACCATGTGGTCACTCTTTAACATCCACTGATGCCTCCTTTGTCCCATGTCCATCAACAGAGATCACTGCTTGGGTTTCTAGTCTCCAACTCCAACTACAAGGTCCCTCAGCATCCAGATTCTGAGCTACATCTGTCCCTCCTTAGCACGGCACAGCAACACACTGTCTGTAGCCCTCTGGTCACTACTCTGCCTCGTGTCGCCTTCCTCGGGCTTCAAGGAGAGAATAAATCAGTGAAGTGGACCAGTTCTAAGACAAAAGAGGCTGCCGTTACTTTGCTCTAGCTAGTTGCTGCCATGAGGGAAAATGGGCTGGGGTGCCAGACACCCTGATATTTTGAGAGAGTCCTGAGGTGAGAATTACTATGTAGGCTCTCCCGATATTAACGGTGTGTAACAAAGACACGATTTAAAAATATATTATAAATATTGAACAACACTTATCTGTGGGCCAGCCATACAGCCTGGCGGTTTGTATGTTCTGACTTAGTCAAGTTTATGCGTGTGGAGTTGTGGAGGACACAAAGAACAAAGCAAAGAATAAAAAGAGATATTGGAACTGAGGTCCTATCTGTGAGTTTAAAACAATATTGTTCCAGTAAAGGAGAGGAACTAAGGAACAGTATAAAACTGGAAGAAAATGAGATTTCAATCTAGTTTCAAATGGGGGCAGTTTCTTACTACGTGTAGAATAATCAGCCGTGCAATGAACAGTGTCCTGCCCAGATTTTAGAGTGCAGAGAGCAGAGAGCCCAGGGTCTGGAGTATTACATCTGAAAAGTAAAGGGGAGAGGAAAGAGAACTCAGTAGGAGCAGGCTGTGAAGCTTAGAGAAGTCAGTTTATAGAGATTTAAGCAAGCAGGCTTTCTGATGGCCATTTTGATCCTTACGTTCCTCCTCAGATTCAAAAGCAGAAGCAATTGAAATTTACAGTCAGTTCCTCATTTTGAAACTGCCCACAAAAGTTACACCACAGTACATCCCTTCCTGGTACCCACACGAACTAGATACCAACTAGACTTAAAGGAGAAGAAGAGCCAGTAAGACATCTTTCCCCAACTGAGGTAGGACTCACATCCTTTCCCTTAGAACTCAAGTGCCAAATCCAGACAGGAGTTAAACCCTCACCCTGACCCACACTGTCCTTCTCAGCCTTCATTTTATATGCTTGGGTGGTATCATGTACCCTCCCACTCAGACATAATCAGAGCTAAGAGTTTAGCTCCTAAAACGTTAATTAAAACAATATATTAAACTTAGGGGTCCAAAAATGAACAAGGTACAGAGGAATGCAAAGGTTTGCTAGATGAATATGGGTCAACTGAGACCCGAGGAGGAAGAAGAGCTTAGTACAAATGCCCTGTGTGCAGCCAGGTTCCAAGATCAATGCTGTTGCTTTATTGGGGAAGGTCCAGAAGGAAGATTATATATTAGCTGGGAGATAGATAGAAAATTGATCTAAAGTTCTCCATAATATGGGATCTCCCTTTCCTTGTGGAAGGCATGGATGAGGGCATTTGGAGAATGCATAAGAGTGAAGGAGCATTTATAGTTAGGACTCTCATTGAAGGTGACAAAACAAAACCTCCACTAGTCTAAAGCAAGAAGGAAAATATTTGCTCATAGAACTGACCAGTCCAGGGATATGACTGGTTTAGCTCTCTCTCTAGGGCCTCAAATGATGTTACCAGGACTCAGTTATGCTCTGTTCTTGGCCCTGACTGGACACCAGCCCAGAAGCTCCAGGTTAACGTCTGAGGCCCAGGTTCAAGTCCAGTAGAAAAGAGAATATCTCATTCTGGTGGCTGAAGCCCAAGCTCCAAGATTAGCTCTGATTGCACCAAACTGAACTACACACCAACTCTTGAGCCAATCATGTGGTCAAGGGAAGACAAACCCTCTGACTGGTTGGCTCTAGGGCAGGTCACACAATCCAACATCAGAGTTTTTTATTTTGTTTTATTTCTCCCAGTCCTTTTTCTCTCTATGCTTCAGTTGGAGTCCTTTGCTTTGATCTTTCAGC
The DNA here is from genome assembly GCF_964341445.2 of Mesoplodon mirus. Taxonomy (NCBI): domain Eukaryota; kingdom Metazoa; phylum Chordata; class Mammalia; order Artiodactyla; family Ziphiidae; genus Mesoplodon; species Mesoplodon mirus. The sequence goes on from NC_138977.1 coordinate 41,683,361, forward strand.
TGATGAATTTTATCTTCTATTGTGTTCCATCGGCTGTTAAACCAGTCTGTAGAGTTCTTACTTTCATACGTTACATTTTTTTTCAATTTTAGAATGTCCACTGGATTTTTTTTAATGGATTCACCCAAAGCCATGTACAAGTATGTTTTAAAAAAAAGCATTAGGGCTTCCCTGGTGGCGCAGTGGTTGCGAGTCTGCCTGCCGATGCGGGGGACACAGGTTTGTGCCCCGGTCCGGGAAGATCCCACATGCCGCGGAGCGGCTGGGCCCATGAGCCATGGCCGCTGAGCCTGCGCGTCCGGAGCCTGTGCTCCACAACGGGACAGGCCACAACAGTGAGAGGCCCGTGTAATGCAAAAAAATAAAAAATTAAAAAATAAAAAATAAAAAAAGCATTATTTGTAATAGCCAACACTGAAACCAAAATAATTTCTATCAAAATGAATGGGTAAATAAATGGTGTTGTATTCCTAGAATGGGATACCATATACTAGTTAAATGAATGAACACAACTATAGCCAACAGCAGAAACTAAAGTTGAAAACATAAAATTAAGATAAAGAAATCAAATGCAAAATATTGTGTGATCACATTTATATAAAGTAGTTAGGGAATACTGTTTAGTTAGTAAAAGTATAAATAAAGGCAAGGAAATAATTACAAATAAAGCCAGTACATGCATTTTTGGGTAGGTGTATTATATTTTGTAATAAAGAAATAATTAGATAAAGGAAAGGGGTAACTGTGGGTTTTGAAAAACCCTTTAGAACATAAGCAATTCACCTCTGCCTCTTATCTCTATGGTCCTCTTCTCCTGCTGCCTCTTTTTTTTTTTTTTTGCAGTACACGGGCCTCTCACTGTTGTGGCCTCTCCCGTTGCGGAGCACAGGCTCTGGACGCGCAGGCTCAGAGGCCATGGCTCAGGGGTCCAGCCGCTCAGTGGCATGTGGGATCTTCCCGGACTGGGGCACGAACCCGTGTCCCCTGCATCGGCAGGCGGACTCTCAACCACTGCGCCACCAGGGAAGCCCCTGCTGCCTCTTTTAAACACCATCGCAAGCTTTCCACAACGATGATGAACTTTTGTCCTAGAAAAGTGGTAAATAACATTGTCTCCAGAAGTCTTCTGTTAAAATTAATCTAGCAAGGTAGAAAAGAAGTCAGTGTGTGCTCTAGAAGGAGTTATACCAACTGTCTCTACCATCAATCTGATAGGAGGTAGGTTCCAGGGGCCAACATGAGACAAACCTCAGCTATAGGAAAGGTGGATTTAAGAGACATGAGATGGTACCCTGGGAGTTAAACTATCAAATCAGATAATGAATTAAAGCAGAGATTTGCAAATTTCTACTAAATAATAGGTAATATTTATTTAATATTTACTAAGGCTAATGTGCTAAAAGCTTTACAAGCATAACCCTTACAACAACCTTGCAAGTTAAATGGGATTATGTTCTTAATATTGCAATGGAGGAATGAGGTTTAGGCTATTTTCAATAAAGTCTTCAAGGTCATGTGGCCAAGAAGTGGCAGAACTAAGGTCATCTAGCTCCCAAGTCTCTGTTCTGAACCCCCTCATTTTGATCCCTCGGCTGGAGAGATCCAGTGGCTCCCAGGCCTGAGCAAAACTGGAGGATACATGCTGTTATTTAACAGCAGAAGTGTGGAAAATCAGAGCAACTTGAGAGGGCCAAATCAGGCACTCTTCAGGGAGAGCATCTATCCCGCCAATAGATTCTGGTATTCATCATCCCTTTGGTTTAAGGCTGTTTCTACAGTGGGGCTGGATGTATTAAGTTTACTTAGCCTCATTATATTAAACATTTTAATTATGCAAATAATCTCTCATCTTCTGTAGTCTTTGTTAGCAAACAGCTTTCTAATTATCATTTGACTTTCAAAAAAGAACCCCTTAGAATTCGGAGTCTGTCAATTTGAGTATGCTGGTGTGTGTGTGACAGTTTTTGTTTTTCATTGTCTTCCAATGTATTAGCATTCTTATATATACATTGGTTTCTTGACTTATGTGAGTGCGAATTTTTTTCATTAGAAATTGACTTTGAATGCCGCATCTACAAAAATCTGACTTCGGAGTCTGAAAGACTGAACACCAAGCTCTGAATTTTGGCAGACTCATCAAGGTAGAGTTATCACAGGAAGTCTTTTGGGCAATAAACAATTGACCTTTTTCTATTCAGATTTTTTTTTAATATCCCCTGTATCTATCTATCTATCTTTCTTTCTTTCTTTTTCTTTCTTTCTTTCTTTTTCTTTCTTTCTTTCTTTCTTTCTTTCTTTCTTTCTTTCTTTCTTTCTTTCTTTCTTTCTTTCTTTCTTTCACATCTTTATTGGAGTATAATTGCTTTACAATGTTGTGTTAGTTTCTGCTGTATAACAAAGTGAATCAGCTATATGTATACATATGTCCCATATGTCCTCCCTTTTGCGTCTCCCTCCCACCGTTGCTATCCCAACCCTCTAAGTGGTCACAAAGCACCGGGCTGATCTCCCTGTGCTATGCGGCTGCTTCCCACCAGCTGTCTATTTTATATTTGGTAGTGTATATATGTCCATGCCACTCTCTCACTTCGTCCCAGCTTACCCTTACCCTTCCCTGTGTCCTCAAATCCATTCTCTACGTCTGTGTCTTTACCTGTTGTGGAGTTTAACTTTTAAAACTTAACTTCTCTAAGCATATCAGTTCACTTCACCTGGTGAATGATTGTCATACTATAAGGCAGAATAAACCATGAAACCATTAAATTGCAGTGAATTGATATGGTAAAAGGCAGGTTAGAAGGGTGCTGTGAACTGAATTATACCCCGCCCCCAGATTTGTATATTGAGGTCCTAATACCCAATGTGATGGTATTTGGAGATGGGACCTTTGCTAGGTAACTAGGTTTAGATGAGGTCATGAAGATGGGGCTCTCATGATGGGATTAGTGCCTTTATAAGAAGAAACACCAGAGAGCTTGCTTCCTCTCTCTCCTTTACCCCACCCCCAACCCCCTCCCCATGCAAAAAGAGGTTGTGATAATGGCCATCTACAAGCCAGGAACAGAGCTCTCATCAGAACCAGAACACGCTGGCAGCCTGATCATGAACTTCTAGATGCTAGACCATGAGAAAATGCATTTCTGTCGTTTAAGCCACCCAGTCTATGGTATTTTGTTATGACACGCTGAGCAGACTAATACTCCTTTCCTAAGTGTTCACTGGAAAACAGACAGGCAGCTCTTCTTTGAGTGACTGAGAGATGTGATGGCTGAGGCAGGACAGGCTCAAGAAACCTGAAAGGCGATCCCAAGAATACGAACAACCCAGACAGCATTCTTAAAGAGAAGAAATCTGAAAAACTACCTTTGCTTTTTTTAGGACTGTGTTGCACCTGGTATTCCATACCAGGCCTTTTTTCTGAGATTTCTCTTTGTTTCCTGCTTCTGTTTCATTCAGCAGAAGAGTTGCACTAGTGTCATCAACACTTAGAACATTTTTAGAAATCAAAACATTTGACTCAGGAAAAATGTTTCATTACGTCATATTCCTTCTGCAGATCACTCTTTCCTTTCTGGAAAAGAATCAGGTTATAAAACCTTGGAAATGCAGTTAGCAGGACTTTTAAATGGTGTTTGATTTTTTAAAAAGCTTAGGCATCTGACCATGGGTTTTCCAAGTCAAACAGTAGTATAAAAACTTAGAGGCTTGGAAGTCAGAGGCCTGTAATGCTGTGGGGTACTTCTCTGTCTCTCTCCTGAAATAGTAGGTGAGATCAGATGAGAAAATTTGTACAGATACTGTTTGTGTTTCTCTACATAGAAGACCATTTCTTAAGAGTCTGCCCTATAAACCTTACTAAGGTTCCATATACACTGAGCCACTTTTTGGAAATGTATTAAGAAAAAAATTCAGTGTGCTGAGGAAATCATATTTAACCACACTGTTATTACTTTTTAAAAGTATCATTTTTTTCTTTGCTTTTCAAATAATGAATGGAAAGACCCAGAGTTTTGAAAGGCCACATAGCAAGCGATGACTAATCCTGATTTTAAACTCACGAAAATAATCTTTTTTTCTCTAAGTTGAAGTATAGTTAATTTACAATGTTGTGTTAATTTCTGCTGTACAACAAAGTGATTCAGTTATAAATATGTATACATTCTTTTTTTTAATACTCTTTTCCAGTATGGTTTATCATAGGATATTGAATATAGTTCCCTGTGCTATTCAGTAGGACCTTGCTGTTTATCCATTTTATATATATATAATAATTTTTCCACTCCTTCCCTCTCCTACCCCCCTCCCCTTGGCAACCACAAGTCTGTTTGATAGAGGCCTTTTTAAAGAATGCAAAGATCTCAGTAGTAATTCACACTCTACTATATATAAAATAGATAACTAATAAGGACCTACTGTATAGCACAGGAACTCTACTCAATACTCTGTAATGGACTATATAGGCAGAATAAACATGAGAAAAGAATCTAAAAAAGAGCGGATATATGTATATGTATAACTGATTCATTCACTTTGCTGTACACCTGAAACTAACACAACAGTGTAAATCAACTATACTCCAATAAAAATTTTAAGAAAATAATAGCTACCCTTTACATTGTACCTACAACATGCCAGTCACAATCCCTGTCATCTTGGATTATTTTTCACTGTTGCAGGATGTCAACAATGAAGATATTTGTAGTGGATGAAGAAAGTAAGGTTCAGAGTGGTTAAGTAACTGGACCAAGATACATTACTAATAAGAGGCTGGGTCAGAACTCTCCAACTCCCTGGCCCTGAAGTCCACATTCTTCCCACTACTATGCCATGTGACCTCCATAATGATATCTGCATTTCTGGAAATACCAGATCAATCTATTAATAACTAATTTCTCATCCTAGTGTAGTAGAAAACTCACAATGAGAGTAAAATGGATATTGGTGGTCTAGTGACTTGAAGGTTATTTCATTTCTCTGCTTTTGAAATTCTTCCAAAGCAAAGCTGATTTAAAAAATATATAGTGGTAAGAGTGTGCTGGAGAAAGGCCAGAGAGACTGAGGACTGTGCTTTACCAGCAGGTTCTAATCATGCCATGATGACAGACCATCAAGGTATCGATCTGCAGAGCTTACAGCGATCATAATAATTCACATTTGTAGAGAACTCTATTTTTAGGCCTGAGATAAATTGTCTAGAAGGAGATAAGACAAGTAACTGGATCAGAAAAGAAGCTGTGCCATGTAGATTAGATTAGCTTTCTTTGTGGATTGTGGGGGGAACCTTGACTGGATCCAAGTTTCTGTGCGGGGAGCTGGGGAATTGTAAGTCATGAATAGTCACCAGGGAAACAGTCTACCTAAAAAATACAACAGACAGAAAAATATGAAATTGCGAATTGGTTTATTATGACAATGGGGGAAATGAAGATGGGTGATGAATTTGAGGTAGTTACAAACACCCTGAGTAGAAGGAGAATTACCTGCAAAAATAAGGGTGAAAGGGCATCTTTGTGAGCAGTTTCCTGCACTAAAGAAGGAATGATGTCTAGTCTGCTTGACAAGTCTATTTCTGTAGAGAAGAAAGGGAACTCAGCAGTTTTCCCTATCTTCAGGGTAATGTTCCCAGGATCATCTAACTCCTGCAACTCTGATTCTGTATTCTCCAAGCAACCTTCCGATGGTAATTGAGTTTCCCCAATAGATTTCTCTTCTGGGAAGGAAATGAGTGGACAGACTGACATGACTATCCAATCGTCTTGGCAGTGTGATTTCTCACTGTAAAATTAAGACTCTGGCTCCTGCAAGCGATGTAGTTGGGTGATGTGTGTCAGGTCTTCTTCTGTGGTAGGCTAAGTATCAAGGACCTAGATATTGCTATTAGAAATGCTAATAGCAACTATTTACATTCATACAGTAATTTACAGTTAATAAAGCCATGTCATCTCATTTAGTTTCCATTATGTGTCCGTGAGATAGTTATTATGATCTCTATTTTATTAAGATTTGAAAAGGTTAAGTGAATTTCTCAAGATCATATAGCTAAAGGCAGACAGGATGCAAAACCCAGGACTTCTGATGATAAATGTAGAACTTCTCCACCACAAGGAACAGGTGAGTACACAAATGTGTGGAGACTAGTGAGATGGAGTTTCCAACAACTTGCAGCCTCACTGAGCTTTTGCTACAGCAGAGCCGGTGGGTAGAGGATGAACCTCTTTTTATTAAGCTTCTTTAGTCATCATCCCTGATCTCCCCATCATCTCCAGGCTTAGAAAACCACTAATCTACTTTCTGCCTCTATAGATTTGCCTGTCCTTGACATTCTACGCAAATAGAATCATACAATTATGTGCTCCTTTGTGACTGGCTTCTTTCACTTAGCATAATGTTTTCAAGGTTCATCCGTGTTGTATCAATACTTCATTCCTTTTTATTGACAAATAACATTCTGTTGTAAAGATGTACTACTGCATTTTGGTTGCCTATTATATTTATCAGTTGATGGACATTTGGGTTGTTTCCACTTTTTAACTGTTTTGAATAGTGCTATGAACACGTGTACAAGTTTTTGTGTGAACATAGGTTTCCATTTCTCTTGGATATAAAATGAGAAGTAGAATTGCTGGATCATATGATAACTGTATGTCTTAATATTTGAAAAACTATCAGACTCTTTTCAAAACAGTGGTACCAGTTTATATTCTTACTAGCAGTGTATGAGGCTTTCAATTTCTCCCCCTCCTCACTAGCACTTGTTACTATCTGACTTTTTGATTACAGTTATCCTAGTGGGTATGCAGTGGTGTCTCACTGTGGTTTTGGTTAACAGTTCTCTAATGTTTAATGATGGTGAACATCTTTTCAATATGCTTATTGACCATTTGCATATTTTCTTTGGAGAAATGTCTATTCAAATCCTTTGTCCATTTTTAAATTGTGTTGTCTTTTTATCATTGAGTTGTAGTAGTTCTTTAGATAGTCTAAACACAAGACCCTTAAGAGATATATGATTTTAAAAAATACTCTCCCACTTTGTGGGTTGCCTTTTCACTCTTTTGATGCCCTTTGCAACACAAAAGTTTTTAATTTTGATGTCCAATTTATCTATTTTTTCTTTCATTGCTTATGCTTTTGGTGTATAGATGAATCATTCTGAATAAGAAGAAAACCTGATTAGATGTCTAAATACTGTTAACTGTTACTGTGATATTAAATATCACAGTTACTGTGATATTAAAAAAAGAACAGTTTCAGAGCATAGGTGTCTGCTTTCATGGAGTTGGCAAGGTGATGAAAAGGAAAACTAAATTAAGAAAGAAGGTAGAAAACAGTAAGAGAAGGATAGAAAAAGTTTTGGTAAGGGATAAATATTGAAACTGAAAGTTCAACAATAGCTTATTCTAGCAATGTTTATTGTCCTGTTTTTTGGTAGTACAAACACATTATATCAGCAAAGTATAGCCCTTAAATAATATATTTTACATTTAGATTCTTGGATGTTTTCCTAGAGGTGGACACAACCATGGCTGTATTGTACATTTGCCTTCAAAACTAGCATAAGTCAAATGAGTTGTCCATATATATTTGTATAAGATTTAACTATTTATTTTAGACTGACACTTTTGTGTGTATATCATTACTAAAACAGCACCTTGGTTTATACAAAAGACTTAAATTTCCTGTGAAACTCTCATTTAACATAATATTGTCTGCTTATACAAACCAAGATATATGTAGCTTCTATCTATGACACAATTAGATTTCTTTCCCTGTCTGTTGACAGGTATTTTATGAGTAACGTCTGCGATATCCAGTAATCTGCTGCAAGAAAAAGTGTTGATTTCACTAGAAAATAACTTGCCTTTCAAAACACTTTCATAAACTCTAAGAACTCTCTAATAATGCATCTTAATAATAGATCATCAAGGAAAATTCTGGGAACAGTAAAGAAAAAATAAGTATATTCAGTTCAGTGTTGAAAGGAAAAGTGAGTGGAGAAACTTTCTTTATGCTTTTGCATGTATATATCATTATGATGGTTATAGTTGCTCTGTACCTACATTTATATCTAGGTTTAGGTTTATTAACTCATCACAGTTAAATTTTGAAGTGCTGGTGAGCTGCAAACTCCAGGAATACTACTATGGTCCTAGAATTCAAACAACAAGGCTTAAGTGCTTAATCAAAGGTTTAACTAAACTGTTATTTAGAAAAACACATCTTCATTAAGGCATTTAAACCTCAGCAAGAGTCAGCAAACACTGTACTTAAGAATGAAGTTCAAGGGTAAATTTGAAATAAACCAAGTGTGGCTTATGATTTCTTACCTTCTCCATTTATTTTCAGTTTTTCTCTTTGAACGAATTCTAATTGCATTCTTATGCACAAATGCTTACCAGAAAGTTCTTCTCTGGTTGACCTTGTTTGTTCAATATGAAATTCAAATCTTCCTAGGTTTTGGGCCAGTTTCCCAGATTTGGGGATATTTTTGTAACAAAGTGACTTTAGGATTTTTTTTCTTCTCACATCTAACTGATTAAAAAGAAAAAAAATTAACTCCTTCTGCTGCCAGAAATAAACATATGCACACACACACACACACACACAAAATACTATTTTCATTGTATTATATTATTTAATACTAACATTACATAATAATATATATACTCTACATAAAGTCTGTCTTTTTAAAAAAATAAGCTTTAAAAACATATTAGTGACAACACAGTGTTCAACATTAAAGTATCTTTTTGATGTGTTAAACATCTATAGTGAGGATAGTTAAATAAACTATATTAGATTTAAACAAAGGTGGCAATCCAGAGGAAAGTAAAGAAGAAATCAAGTTGTCATGGTTTACATTCTCAGTTATAAGTGTCAAGTGTTTGAACTACTTTAGAGAGGGCCTCTGATATTTTCCATATCAGGGGACCCTTTTGAAATAATCTGAGCCACAGTGACATCGCAGGATAGTGTACACTGAAGCAGCTCACAGCATTTTAAGATTAGGAAGGTGTTTTGACTTCTGCAAAAGAGGTAAAATCTCCCATTGAGGGAAAGGGACTGCTGACCCCGCAGATCAGTGTCCGTCCCCTTGTTCACATGCTCTACCCGGTCTTGCTAAGGAACGGCATCAGCAGGAGGAGGGTGAGGCCGCCCACAGGGCAGGGATGAGCCCAGAGTGGATTTCAGGCTCAGTGAAGTTATGACGGCAAATGGCCAGTCTTCTCACACGTGTTTTCTCAGGAAGGGGACTCTGAATGTGCCCATCTACCCACGAGTGTTTTAACTGAAACTCAGCCCTGTGATTCTGTGGCCACAGATACCATGTCTGTGAAACAATGGATGCAGAATTGCTCTGGAAAGTCTGAAGTCCTATGCATTATGAGCCTTCTTCTTATTGTCAATTAGGAGTAGGCAGATGGGGGACTTTTCCTTCTGCCGTTCCTCATCAGATTTCAGTATTCCATTTCCCATTTAATGTTTTCCTCCACTCATAAAATTCACTGGGGCTTTGATTAGCAGCCCTCTGCCCACAGGGAAAGCCAGGCAAGCTCTGCAGGAAGGCCACCCCTCACTCTGCATCTGAGTGTCCAGAGCTCGGCTCAGACACCTGCACACTGGTTTATGATAGCACGAATTTGTGGTTTTATTAACCAGCTCAGCACCCTTCAAGTCTGTTTCTGAGAAGTCTTCAGCCTTTTCTTTCTGAACGGCCTCCTTTCATCTTTCTTGGGACTTTGTCCTTAGTCTCCACCCTTGCCTGGAAACAGAAACTCTGTTTTCCCATCACTCTGTCATTTTGGATTTGTTCCATGATCAGAGCTGGCTTCATGGGTGCGTGATAATTACATATGGCCATGTGCTCAGAAGAGCCCCCTTCTTGGTTTACTGCTCTACTGTCACTCTCTTGAAATTCTGAATAATTTCTGAACAAGGATCCTGGGGTTTTGTTTTGCACAGGATTCCACAAACTGTAGCCTGTCTTGTCCATGACACACGGTCATGAGCCAACCTGGCTGACTCTCATGGTTTCTTTCCCCTGATTCGCTAGCACAGCCTGAGACCCTGCACAGAGGGAAGCCAGACCGATGGGGATGAGACTCCAAATACTTCTCTCCTTGCCTAAATGGGAACAACTGTACCCATAGCTAAAGGAATTCTGTGACACCAGCTGAGGCTGCCATGGGGAAGCCAGGATTTGAGAGCGTATTTAATAAGCAGATGTTGGAAGCTAGGACTGACTTAATCTTTCCTTCTTTCAGACAATGTTTATTTAATGAAGACCAAAGAGAGAGATAGAGAAGCAGACAGTGTCCCTCCTCCACCTCCCAATCTTATTGCAGACCTAAATGAGACCTAAGCTTGTATGGCGGAGATTTAAATTGAATGTGAGTTTGGAGTTATGTGGTTACCACGTAAGATTAACTTTTTACTTATTTAAAAGTGACTTACCATTTAATGGTAACCAGGAGAGCTGTGAGACCTGCTCAGCATTCATCCAGGGTCAGAGAAAGAACCAGTTGAGGGAGTGGGTTCAAAGAGTTAGTGGCAGAAAGAAAAAATTTGCCTTTTGCTTGTACTCCATGGAATCCAGCTTATTTAATAATAAGCTAGACACAAGAACCTTACTGCTTTAAGGCCAGTGGGAGAATGAGCAAGCAAATCATGAGGACATAACTTATATTAAACCACAAGTCCTATTCTTTTTATTCATGAGGCTGACCCTGAATTAATGCAGGGACTTATCTAGTCCCTACTAAAATAGTAACTACCAAGTTTTAGCTGTTTACTATGTGCCAAGCAAAGTAATAAGCATATTTTATGTATTATATGATTTCTACCTCACAATGAGGTCTTTGTTTTTTTTTTGTTTTTTTTTTGCAGTACGCGGGCCTCTCACTGTTGTGGCCTCTCCCGTTGCGGAGCACAGGCTCCAGACGCGCAGGCTCAGCGGTCATGGCTCATGGGCCCAGCCACTCCGCGGCATGTGGGATCCTCCCGGACCGGGGCACGAACCTGTGTCCCCTGCATCGGCAGGCGGACTCTCAACCACTGCGCCACCAGGGAAGCCCCAGTGAGGTCTTTTAGTAACTACATTACATAAATGAGGAAATTGTATGTTAGAAAAATTAAAGCCACTAAGTCATATAGTGGGTAAGTAAAGCAGCCAGCATCTGAAGGCAGCCCCATATAACTCCAAAGCTCATGCTTTGAACCACTAATTTATTCTGCTCTTAATGGAGCTAAAAGACTGAGTTATTCAGATTTTTTTTTAGCATGACTTTCTGTACATTAAAGTAGCATCATTTTCAACCAAACAAAAGCAATGAAATTTCTTTCTCATCCCCCTTTCCCTATTCTCTTGCTCTTTCATAATTATACATATAAACTGTAAAACGAACAAAAACACCTAAATATATTAATTATACTAACGTTAAAATTCAGCAATTTGTATAGCTTTTGTAAGTCCTGTTCTGCTAAAAACAAAAACAAAACTAAATAAACAAAAAAACCCAAGTCTTATCCTAGTTTCCTGTCAATATCAATTTTCAGATGATGAAGGAAACCATGAGAATCACTGTTCTAGATCAAAATCTGATCAACAAGAAAGAGGACCTGGCTGCCCAAGAAGAGGAGGTTGTCCATGGTCAGATGTATCCTCAGGGTTCAGCAAAGGACACAGAGTTAGGATCTCAGATTTCCAAATGTCCGTGAAAATATGAGGAGAGATGTAGCTGTACAGAATTCTCTCTAAAATCTTGGCTTCATAAAATCAGGGGTAAGATGCAAAAGGAGGAAAATGCTTGTACCAGGAGTTACAAGATCCTGAAAGAACAATAAGAGATAGGCCACTATTCAGAATAAACAAAGGTTTATGGGACTGCTCCTGGTTTAAGTGCCTTACACATCCAACAAAGATCTTTAAAGGACTCTAACTCCTCTCTTGGGCTGGGGTTGGAGGAAAGGCTACAGACGTTTGGAAAAGGGACAGACCAGGCTCACCTTCCCAGAACCATAAATGACAGTGACAGCAGAGGGACTGTCCCCCACTTTAGGAAACTTGATCTGGCCCTTCAATGATTCTCCCACAAACTTCAGATCATCTGGGACAGGGAAGGCAGCACCTTCAGAACATAGAATGGAATTTTAATAGTTTTTTTTTTACAGTTAGAAAAGAAGCCTATTTCCCTCCATCTGCATCTTTTCCTCTATAGCATGTGGTAGAAAAAATTGTATTTATCAGAATTTCCTTCTAGCAGAGAATGTCATTTTCAGAGAAAATTTTCAGTGAGCCCATTTCGAGAAGGTGAGATCCCAAAGGACCTGCCAGTGGGGATCTGTTCCCTACCTATCTAGAGGGCTGCTGTGAGCATGAGATGTTAAGTCTCATAAAGTGGGGGTTCTCAACCCTGGAGCCATGGACTGGTACTGGTCTGTGGCCTGTTAGGAACTGAGCCACACAGCAGGAGGTGAGAGGCAGGCCAGTGAGCGAAGCTTCATCTGTATTTACAGCTGCTCCCCATCGCTCACATTATCGCCTGAGCTCCGCCTCTTGTCAGCATTAGGGTGAGTTGTATAACTATTTCATTATATATTACAATGTAATAATAATAGAAATAAAATTCACAATAAATTTAATGTGCTTGAATCATCCCCAAACCATTTCCACCCACCCCTCCCCCCACCCCCAGTCCGTGGAAAAATTGTCTTCCACGAAACTGGTCCCTGGAGTGCCAAAAAGGTTGGGAACTGTTGTCATAAAGGACTGAGAACAATGTCTGCCATGTGGCAAGAATAATACCACGATTTTTTATTACTACTTTTTTAGAATCTTGCTCTGGATGAAACTCAAGATAAACAGTCTTTTATCTGCCATAGCTACCTTCTCTCCTTTTTAAAAATGAGGACAACATTTGTTGATCTCGACATTTCATATCTTTTCTTAGAAGACCACCTGCTTTCCTGTAGGTGCTCCATGCTCTTTTCAAGCAGGAGGATATAATGTATGGGGGCCAAGGGGACTTGCACAGCCATTTACAATCTCCTCCCCTTTTCTGGACTTTGCTCCAATAATCATCACTTTCATTGATAGAGAAACATAAGTGAAACGGGCAATTGGTAGTTATTCATTATATTATCCATCTCCTCCAAGGACCAGACCTGTGTTTTACTTACCCTTGTTTCTTCTCTAAGGTTTAACATTTTCATAGCTCTTAACATCTTGTATAAAGCTGGCTAGGGCTACACCCACTCTGCCTGTCACTCTACCCAACCCCTCACCCCCAGGGGGCAGTGAGGGCTTCTGTGAGTCTCAGTTTGGGCAACGTCCCTTCATACTCACCCTGAAAGGTGCTTTTTTTGAGAAATAAGAAGGTGGGGAGGGAACAAGATGAAGAGTTGAAGGATGATTCCCCCTTGGCTCAGATTCTGATACCAGCCCCTTCCCCAGAGCCCACCTCTGTCTCTGTAGTACCTGAGCCTTTGCCCACTGCTGGCAGTTAGAGACATCCCATGGTGATTTAACTCAGGCCAATCCCAAGTGAAAGATTGAAATCTACTGAAGAAAGGAGATTTGTGAAAATCAATGTAGAATGTGTGAAGGTAAAAGCTATATGAATACCAAACACAAAAACCTCAAACCTTATTTGAAGATAGAGGAAATTCCCCAAGAACAGACCCTGGGAAATTCAACCTAACATCCAATTGTCATGACCACTTGTCCCAGGCCTGCCATGTCCTCATTTCATTAACCTTGTCACAATAACACTCCTATTTTACATGTTTGAGAAAGTTTTTGGAGCTCATTTCTCAATATCATCAGTGGGGTTGGAAGGTATTTGTTAATTTATGGATTAATTAATTTTGCAGGCATGAAGTAATATTCCTACAGTAACTTTGTATTTTCCCTGACATAACACCTTCTAAGCAATATGTTCACACTTAGAGATTGTCTTTCCCAGGGACCTCAGAATATGACTAGTGCAGTGAAGTGAAGGGGGACAGAGTGTTGCTATGAATTGGCAGCTGGGTTCTACGCTCTGCTTGGCCCATAGGCAGCTGTGTGATCTTGGATAAGTCAAATAATCTCTCGGGTTCTCTATCCTTACTTGTAAAATAAGAGGATTAAGCTATGATCTAAGATATTTTAACTACAGTCCTCTCATTGCAATGGCTTTGCCCTTCTTTTCCTATTTATGTACAGATCTCGATCTATGAATCACAAAGTTCACATTTTATGGCACTGATTATAACTAATTACAGAATCTTCTCACTTGGTTCCAGTCTTTCTCATATCTCTTTCCTCTTGGAGGAATGCCTATAATGGCATTTATATGGTAACAGATGATTTAAAGTCATTCATATCCTGATGTTTATATCATGCTTACGTCATTGACTTTCAAGCTATTTAATGGATATCTATGCACAAAAAGAGTTAACATAGCAGACCTGACTCCTGTTTTATGAATGGCTTGGCTGGCATCTGAGAACTTATATTTTGGGACGGATCATGTTATTCTAACTGGTAAGGGTGGCTCACAGTTTCTAAACTGTTTGTACAAACAATTTGGTTAATGCTGAACACCTGCTTTCTTCTAGAAGTCTAGAATTTTGGTAAGTGCTAGGCAGAGCATGCCTATGTGCCCATCCCCCAACAAAACTCCTGGACACTGAGTCTCTAATGAGCTTTCTTGGTAGAGAACATTTTGCACGTGTTGTTCCAGCTTGTTGCTGTGTGACTCCATTGGGAGAGGACTCTTGAAAGTCTGCTCCTGGTTTCCTCCAAACTCTGCTTCATGGGCCTTTTTCCTTCATTGATTTTGCTTTGTATCTTTTGGCTGTAATAATTATAACCATAAGTATTTCTATGTGCTGATCCTGTGAGTCCTCCGAGGGAATCATCAAAACTGAGGATGGTCTTGAGAACCCCTAATCCAGTATGCTTGAAATGTTTCCTTTTCCCTATATCATTTCAGGAACTAGTTCATTTCAGAGACATTTCTGGCAGGAACATTCTATGTTATATACCAATTTCCAGCCCTGCATAGACTAAATGAATGGGGTAGCCATGTTAATTGACCTAGGATGTAAAAATACTGTTGCCTTTTTATCCAAGTGTTCTCATGAACATAAATGTTATAGAAAAGTGATTTTCAAACTTAATTTTTCAGTCATAGAATCCTTTGGGTATAGAAAGACCTTATGGGAAAGCCAGTCTATGTAACATTTCAAAGTAAGGATGCTTTGATTGAGGAAGGTCTCAGAAACTTGCCTATGCCCTATCCTTCCCCCTTCCTGATATCAAGCTAGGAAATGTGACTTGGTGGTTACTTTTTTCTTTTTATAACATGTATCATAACTGAGAGTAGTCCACAAGGTTACTTCTTCACAGAGGGAAGGAGCTAGATAAAGCAATTGCATTACTTATCAGTGAGGTCATTAAGTGGAATGATGCAATTAGATTGTGACAACATCATGTTTAACTCTTTAACCAAAAAAACAAAACCTGAGCACTGGGGGAGTCACAGATGTCATAGCTAAAGGCACAGCTGAAGTCACCTCTGTACCTGTTTTCCCTCAGTATATAAAGAGTAGGGGACTAATTGTTTTTAAACCATGTGTTATGAACACACTACATATTGTTGCATTTAATTTTTAGAAAACCATTAGAGGTATTTTCCTCTTCATTTTACAGGCCAGGAAGCAAAGTCTCACACTGGTGCAGAGTTGGGATTTAAATCTACCTTTGACTCTTTTTGCTGAAGCACATTGCATCCCTAGGTGTCAACCTGTTAGGTTGTCTACTATTTGGCCCAATAGCCCCACTCACTAACCTCATGTGCTGTGATCCTTTCTCTTGTGGCTGCTGAAGTCCTTTTATCTGAATGAAGAGTGGCTGCAAGGCCCCACTTCTGCATGCCCTGAGAAATAGACAGGGAGATTAACAGACTGTCATGTGGCCATCCTGCTCACAGAGGCAGTGTTGAAATCTGGATGAGCATTTAGCCAGAAATACCCTCAATGGTCTAGTAGTCCTTGCTAAACTGAGCACACAGGAAACGTTCTTTAATTACTACTGGTCGCAGCTATCTGAAAGATATTTTGCTGTTTTTGACTGCTTCAGCCTGAGTTTCCTAATTGTCTCCAGTTTTTCTGTGTTTTTGAAGTTATGCTTCAGTGAATGCGGAAAGCATTTCCTTTTCCTTCCCAGCTTGTGATTATCCCACTTCAGCCTGCCATACAACAGCTGTCTGGGATCCAGCTGTCACCCTCCAATGCATGTGAGCAGTCCAGCAGAATGACATTATTCTGTATTCTGGCTTCATCCCAAGACTGTGGGAGGACATCACTCCCCATGGAAGATGGAGGATTGAAGAACGAAGGAAGTTAGGACAAAACTCATAGTTGTAAACACCCAATCCATCAGCAACATGTGGTCCCAACAGGTGATACAGATTTGAACTGGGGAGACAGTATGTATCCTTATTTTTATTCATTCCCTGTCCTGAGGCTTAAAGACAACATTGAGATAGGGTACACTTCCCAACACTGGCTAGGAAGCATGGTGAGAATAAGGGATTCAGCTCTAGGTAGAAGGTGGGTCACTAGGAAACCAGCCTGTATGACAGGAAGGATGGGATTGTAAGCAATAGAAAGAAGTTCACCACTCATTGGCAAAGAATGAAATAATGCCATTTGCAGCAACATGGATGGACCTGGAGATGATCATACTAAGTGAAGTAAGTCAGAGAAAGACAAATATCATATGATATCACTTCTATGTGGAATCTAAAAATATGATACATGAACTTATTTGCAAAACAGAAATAGACTCACAGACATAGAAAACAAACTTATGGCTACCAAAGGCAAAAGGAGAGGGAGGGATAAATTAGGAAATTGGGATTAATAGATACACACTACTATATATAAAATAGATAACCAACAAGGACCTACTGTAGAGCATAGGGAACTATACTTAATATTTTGTAATAACCTATAATGGAAAAGAATCTGAAAAAGAATAGATATATATGTATAACTGAATCATTTTGCTGTACACCTGAACCATTGTAAATCAACTCTACTTCAGTATAGTCTCAGGAACGGGGGGAGGACTGGTTCCAGTCCTTTTCTTAGTCTCAGAAGAAAAACAAACAAAAAAAATCCACATTAACTAAAAAAAAAAAAAAAAAAAAAAAAAAAAAAAAAAAAAAGACCAAGCAGGAGCAAAATGGTTTCAGTTTGGGTTCAGATTGGGCTCAGGGAGGTCTGTAGAAAAATTACTAAAATGATTACAGATTTAGTTACTATGGTACATTTTAATCCTTGCAATTTAAGAAGTATGTATCATCAGTACCATTTTATGAATGAGAAAGTCACAGCCCTGAGGGTTTAAGAAATTTGCCCAAGGTAAATATCATTAGTTCATGGTAGAGCCAGGATATGATCCTGGTTCAGCTGAAGTGAAAACCCTTGCCTGTCAACCATGCCACACTGGGATCAAAACCAAGGCAGCAGTATCAAGGTGAAATGCTAAAGATGAACTCTTTATCTTCCTCCAGAAATGAGCCCTCCTTTGTTCACTCCCTATCTTGGTTAAAGGCGCCATGATTCCTGAGCTTGCCGAGTCTGAAACCCCAGATTCATCTTGGTACCTGCTTCTCCCTTACTCTTCAAGACTCAGCTCATAGGTCTCCTCCTGCACAGGTCTTTCTCAACCTCTTCCAGGATCAACACTCCCTCTGCTATGCACCCACACCACCCTTAGCATCCTGTAACACTGTATGTGCCTGTCTTCCTCCTCCATTATAACTGGGCATCTCCAGAGGTTAGGGACTGTGTTCTACACCTCTTTATATGCCCAGTGCACAGCAAATGCCTGTCACATAACTGGTACTTTAAGTGAATAATAGAGAGAATGAATGAAAACCAGGATATCAAGGAAAATATGTTTCCTTTTATCTGTAAGTTTTTTTCCCTTCAGCACTAACTGGTAGAGGATATTTCACCCAGGAGTGTTGAATATTATAGTGGGCATCATCTTTGGTGGCAGTGTGCAGGAGGGAAATGATTAGCGCACAATATGTTTATGCTTTTAATAATCACTAATTAAGCACTTTGGATGGACACCACATACTTTTTTTAAAAATGGCTTCTCCAAATTAATTCCTAAATCATTCAGTTATAGGAAGCTATTTAGGCATTAAGATTTATATTGACCATTCTTTAGACGTGGCATTCATTCATTCATTTATCTATCTATTTGCCTGACATAGACGCTGGATAAATGTGCATCCTGATTCCTTTCCCTTCATTGTACATAGCTTAGCAGAAGCCAACTGGCAAGTGTAGGGCTAACTGTGAGGCTGATCAGCTCCCCACGCTCAGTCACTGTGCTGTACCTGAGTCCCATGTAGTTGTTACTCCATGTTTCACAAGGCTGGGGAATAAATATGGTCATATCTCTTGCATTTTTCCCAACAGTCATTTGAGAAGACCACTTTTCTTATTCATTAGAAGTCCAGAATCACACTTTTAATACTTTCTCTCACTAAATTGTCCAACAACCTTGAGGATGTAATGAGTTTGGGGAAGGAGGCTGGGATTAGCCCTGCTTCCAAATGCCAGGTACAAGGAAAATGGGAAAAATGGATCAGTCCGTGGCTGCCATTGTCTCTGGCCACTACAATCTGGTGTCAGACGGTTGGGGAGTGGCTTGCTGTCTGTCCAAGGAGTCACTGGAGCCCTCTGCTTAGAATCCTAGGCTAAGGCTCTTTTTAGCGCATACCCATATGGCCAGTGGCTGTTACCAAAAGCACAGCCACTGGGCTAAGCTTCAGAGTGATTTCTGGCTTTGGTTATCCCCATGTTGGAACCAGTCCTCCCCCCATTCCTAAGACCTTGTGCTGAATGAAGGTCATCAGAATTGACTTTCCTTGAACAATGTGGAGCCTCTAATGATCTTTGCTGTCATTAAACCCTAGTCAAAGCCCACTTGGCCCACCGGCTTCTCTAAGTTACACTCTTAGGTAACCATGAGTTCAATCTTCCTCCCTCCTTGCCCCCAAATTCTTTGCTTCAATATGCAAACAAATCCCACCTTTACCTCAGAAATCAATTCTGTTTTTCAGAGGGAGCTTGCCTTGTTCCCTTCTCCCAGATAAGTGGGTTTTTCAATAAGAAGGTCAACTCCAGTGTTATAAATAAATATAACAAATATTTTATAACATATATAAATATATATTTTAAAAATCATTCTGTTTTCCTCTTTCTGTAGCAGTCTCATCTATATATTCTATCATATATATATATATATATATATATATATATATATATATATATATATATATATATATAACCTCTTACAAATAATTTTCCATTTCTCCATTACTCAAGGGAGGAAAAAATATCACTAGTTGGATCTGTTCACACCACTGCTCTTTGGCACAGATTCTATCACCAGTATCACTGGTCACAGAAAGAATAGCACCAGAGCCTGAGGATAGATTAAACCATGTTCCTGTAATAGCTAGAGAAACCTGTTAAACTCATTATACTACAGGTCTACTGTTTATGAGCTGAGCATCCGTGAGAAGAATATTTGTATATGGTAAGAACTGTACTTTTCTTCAACTAGTTATTTTTTATCTTATGGACACTCTCAATGTAACATTTGATTGTATTCTTCTTGGGTTGAAAATTCAGAACTAAATGGATGGGACCTTGTGGTATGCATGTATTTATTCTAATATTCCCCCAATTTACCAAAAATAGTTTAACTATACTTCCATATTAACCCTGCTTTCTTTATTCTATTGAGTGAATACATTTCCTTAATGTATCTTTAAACCTTTAAACATATTTGGATAGAGATTATGTTTAAAAACTGAGGGTGGATTTGTAGTATCTTCTTCCTACGCGAGGGCAATTTTTAGTATTATCTAGATCAGATGCTTTTCAGAAAAATAATCAGTGTGATTTACATCCTGTGCCAATTCTTAGTGTATAATGTAATAATATACCCTAATGGACAAAATCTCATTGAGAAGATAATGAACCTATTTACATCTCTGAGGGAAGCAGACAAGGCCATTTGGATTTAAATATAGAAATATCTTTTGCATTCACTAAAGAATGTATTTAAATACAGGCTATTTAAAATATGCATTCATCAGAAGATGACAACTGATATGTAATGAAGTTCATTTGCTTAAGCATTTCCTAGAACTGGTCAGGAAGTCATCTCTACGTACAGACAAAATTAAGAACAATTTAACGTCTAGAATTCATCTCTCACATGCCGTATTTGGAGCCT
The DNA here is from genome assembly GCF_964341445.2 of Mesoplodon mirus. NCBI lineage: Eukaryota > Metazoa > Chordata > Mammalia > Artiodactyla > Ziphiidae > Mesoplodon > Mesoplodon mirus. The sequence goes on from NC_138977.1 coordinate 41,703,681, forward strand.
GTCTTGGATTATTACTTGAGATGTTAATTAACTAGTTAAAGGAATAAAAAGACTCTTGGTATTCTATCTGCTACTACTCAAGCAATGTTAAATAAAGGATTGAGAAGTTGCTGAGAAAATTCAACACAAGTTTCCCTCCCAATCCAAATACTAAACACTGGTTAACTCACTTCATTAGCATATGGTTCATTTAATGTCAAAACCAGGCTCGGTAACTTCAAGGACCAGATAACTGCGTGGAAAGAAATAGCCACAGGCTGTGTGCACAGAGTACCAGGACTGGAAGAGATGAGGTATGAGCAAGGCAGGCACAGCGCTCATGGCGTGGGCTTGTGTTCACCAGATCATATATCAAAGACAGAATGTTTGTTCACTGGCCTCATCATTTAAGTGCACTTCCAAGAACCAGAAGACCTATCCAGATGTGCCAAGCGCTGTACTAGGGGCTTTACATACATTATCTTATTCATTTATGAACTCGGAGCTGAGCTAAGAAAAAGACTAGAGGCCAGGGTGGTAAGAAAAATGCAAACTATAGGAGCTGATGTAACTTCCTCATGTTATCGAATTTCTTGTTACCTTTTTACTACCCTCAATTCCCTTAGAATGACAAGAACTTTTTTTTTAGGGGCACAAGAATATTTGGGGAGCCTTGTGGAGAACAGAGTTCAGGGTTGGAGAAGAAGGTGGCAGCAACAAGAAGATGAAAAACAAGAGAATCCCTGAGGCAGTGGTGAACTGGTAAATGTTTTAAAATTGGCTGTGGTGGTAGGGGAAAGCCCTGATTTGTAACGTTTGTGGATTTGCCAGTTCTCCCGGTGTGAATTTTCTCACCACTGACAAATTCAATACACTGACATAACGTCACTGAACGTACAGTTGGGAAGAGCCGCATACACTCGGCTATGTGCGCTGGTTGAGAGCTATCTCCAGCACATGCCCGCAAAGAAAAGTGCCAGGAACTCCCTTGAGCCCAGAGATTGGAGTCACCTGGGGTTCATTTTAATGTTCCTGCCTTAGCTTCATGCTTCCTAAAGCTAAGACTATGATTGTTCATCTTTATGTCCTTAACTTCTAGCACAGCATCTGACATATAGCATGCCTGTAAATGGTCTGAAAGACAAGAGTCCAGATTTTAAATTTGGTCTCTATTACTGTTTGAGTGTTTCTCCTTGAGGATGTCACTTAAACCTCATTTTCCTCATTTGAAATACTGGAATTAAATTTATTTATTTTTGGCTATGTCGGGTCTTAATTGTCGCACGTGGGCTCAGTTGCCCCGTGGCACGTGGGAACTTAGTTCCCAGACCAGGGACCGAACCGGCATCCCTTGCCTTAGAAGGTGGATTCTTAAGCACTGGACCACCAGGGAAGTCCCTGAAATATTAGAATTTAAAGTAATTCTGTTCCCATGTCCTTTCTGGCTCTGAGATGTTATGAAAAAAATATTTATTTAAAAAATGTATTAATTTTCTTCAATCAAGATGCATGTGTACTCACTACTATATATAAAATAGATAACCAACAAGAACCTACTGTATAGCACAGGGATCTATACTCAATATTTTGTAATAATCTGTATGGGAAAAAATCTGAAAAAGAATATATAGATATATCTATAGATATATCTATATATATATATCTGAATTACTTTGCTGTAGACCTGAAATTAACACAACATTGTAAATAGACCATACTTCAATAAAAAAAGATGCAAGTGTACAATATTTCCCTGATTTCTCAGATTTTTTTTTAATTGAGAAATGGTGTTTAGTTTAATAGGAGTTATAGTTTGTAAACTTCTATGGGCTCTGAGCCATAAATCCTTCTTTTTCTAAGTGCTTAAAAGACAGTGGTATGAATTTTATAAGCCACAGCTTAGCTGTACAAAAACAGAACATTTGTTTTCTAAAACTAAGCTTCAATTCATTGTTGAATTCCAATTCTGCTCTTTAGGAGCAAATGTAATCTTACAAAATCAAAGAAAACTCCACTGAATTCTGCAATTTCTCAGGCAATTCAGGGGTTTCCCTCATCTTGACACATCCAGGCTTGTGTGCTGTCATTTTCACTTCTGCAAATGAGGATCATTCAGAATTCATTAAGAGCAGCATCAGTTTGCTCTAAAGGCTCTTAACAAAAATACATGGGAATGGACCAGGTTATCCTGACATAATCAAGTTAGTGACTCCTGTGATCTCTCTGAGAAGAGACCCTGGTCCTTGGTCATATCTCCTGCTGAGGCTGATGGGGTTTTTTTCTAGACTCCAGTGGCAGCCTATCCCACTCCACGAGGACCAGCTATGTTGCTCTCGAAGAGAGGGATGTCCATTGTCTGCCTCGGGGACCTTGTGTAAGGATTTATATATGGAGCAGAAGCCTCACACAGGATGTCAGCAGACAGAGCTAACTCAGATATAATCAGCCTCCTCCCTACTGGGAAGGGAGACAACATGGAAATTTCTAAAGTGCTCCCTAGGGCTTAGAATCAACCTCAAGGAGGAAAGGAAGAGAAAAAACACTGAGAGAGGGTCTTTCTGAATCATAAACCTAAATGAGAAAATGGCTGAGTTGCATTGAGTTCAACTTAGAAACGAGTAGATTGTTTTCTTTATCAGCTAGAATTGTAGCTGGTAGACAGAAATCAAATTTGATTATTGAGTTGGTAATTGTGAAATTCCGACTTGATAAAATAATAATCTGTTTTAGCATTTTGTTAGAAATTGACACCAAATATGTCTATCTCCTCTTTTTTGGAGTGGCAACTTTTCTACTTCTTGATTCTCAACATTGCCTCTGTTTTCTGTAATTATGCAACAGTTACAAAAATGAGCAATATTCACATTTGCAATTCTCAGTTCTTCAGGAAGGAATTCATCTCTGTCTGGAGATTTGTGTTTATTTAAAGCCACTAAGAGCTTTATTTCCAACTGCTTTCCACTTATCCTGGGTTTCCATTCCCTTGCCATCATGCTTGTTCAAGTTTTTCGAGCCTGAAAATGACTGCTCCTTGTGGATTATAATGTACTTTATACTGAACAGATAGATAACACTTACCGTTAGAATGAGTTGTGGTTGATAGATGAAGGGTTATTATAACTAAGTGAAGCCCTGTAGATCATACAGTTGAAGTGAAGTGGGGAATTAATATAAATATGCAAATGAACTTAGCCAAGAACACTTTTTTTTTTTTTTTTTTTTTTTTTTTTGCGTTACGCGGGCCTCTCACTGTTGTGGCCTCTCCCGTTGCGGAGCACAGGCTCCGGATGCGCAGGCTCAGCGGCCATGGCTCACGGGCCCAGCCGCTCCGCGGCACGTGGGATCCTCCCGGACCGGGGCATGAACCCGCACCCCCCGCATCGGCAGGTGGACTCGCAACCACTGCGCCACCAGGGAAGCCCAAGAACCCTTTTTAATTGATCTAGATAACACGGTTTTGCAGCTTCAATTCTTTGGATACTTTAAGTGCTCAGGTTTGTCCCTTTACAGCCCACTGTAGATGAGGCTCATCTACAAAAAAAAGACGCTGTGGACAGATCCTCAGACAATTAGAATTTCGATTCCCTCTTGATTGGCCCAAGAAAGTCCAAGTCAAATAATTAAGGGAAGCTTTTGAGATGCTAATAATTTTTCAATCTTTCTGCAGACTCTTCTCTACCACTCTTTTCATGAAGACAGAGGTAGTTCACCATGTCACTTAGGAAGCTTAAATTTCAAGGCCCTGGAGCAGCCCAAGCAATGTTTTCCTACAGACACGTGTTTTTGTAAGTTTCACAAAAGTAGAATATTTAACTGTAATCTGTTCGGACGTCTGAGTTGTTCTTCTCTGACCTCCTCTCTGTCATATTTACTCTCCTGTCAGGAGGCCTTGGAGTGTCTGTGAACATTTTGGGGACTTGAGATGAGAGCAGATTTAGGTTGGTATTATCTATGGGGTTTACAATCGTTAAATTATAACTGGTTTTTCCTCTGTGATGTGGTTTTCAGGTGTGGTGTGCGACACAAAGTGCAGGATTGGAGGTGTACTGTGACACACCAGTACTTAGAACAGGAAGCAGGTGGGTCCTAAGGAGAAACATGGCTTGAAATATATAGACTCAAAAGCTAATTTATGGAAAATTATTTCAATCACTGGATGTGTACAATTTTAAACAGAGGATTTCATTCTTGTTGATTCCTAGTCAAAATAGAAATTCTCTCATGTACAGAATATACTCAATAATGCAACATATACAATTGTCAGCCTACTATACTGTTAATAGGAGCTGCTGAAATAGAATTTATCAGAATTTATCTGTGTTTATTGGACAAAAAGCTGTACTCATTTTTTACAAACAGGGAGAAGGCCTGTGGCAGGGAGGGGCAGGTCATGTAATTTAATCATCTCAACTATTAATTAAAGAAAACAGATTTCAATTAGTCTTATTAGAAGAATGAATTATCTTTTTGATCTTTCTATAGATTATTTTTAAAAATTAACATATAAAAAGGTGATAAAGGATCATGCAACCAAAAACGTAGGGAAAAGCTATTACAGAACTATGTTAACAGTTATTTCAAAAAAAACCTTTTTGTTATTTTCTGGATTTTTGCAATGTCCTAGGTACTTTTCAGCTTCTTAAAATTTATAATTTGTGGTGATTTATTTTCTCATTTGAACTAATATTCATTTTGTTACCTAATTTTGATATTTCAGTCTTTTATTCTTTTTCTTAACAATGTCTCCCACAAAACTAAAATCTCCCTTCACAAGCCACCATATTTCCAACTGATAAATTCTTTATCATTCTCAAGATGAACACATTTCAAGTATTATTTATTGAGAAATTATGATGTACAAAAGCATTTCATAGTTATGGTCTGACCTAGGGAAATTTGCTCAGCCTCCCTGAGCTGAAGATTTTTTTTTTTTTTTTTTTTGCGGTACGCGGGCCTCTCGCTGTTGTGGCCTCTCCCGTTGCGGAGCACAGGCTCTGGATGCGCAGGCTCAGCAGCCATGGCTCAAGGGCCCAGCCTCTCCGTGGCGTGTGGGATCTTCCCGGACCGGGGCACGAACCCGCGTCCCCTGCATCGGTAGGTGGACTCTCAACCACTGCGCCACCAGGGAAGCCCTGAAGATTCTTTATCTATAAAATAGAAAGCACAGGTTGGCTCACAGCATTGCTTTCCAGATTCAATGAGGTTAAATGATGCACATGGAAATGCGTTCTAAATTATCAAGTGCTATTTAAACAGTTAGCCTGGCATACAGGCCACTATGAGAATGGACCACTCTCTGTTATCTTCTGGCTCTACTTTACTAGTGACACTTTCTTGAATCTATTCATCTCTTCACTTGTAAAAATGGGGAAAACATATCCAATTCATAGGGCAGTTTGTTATAAGCCTTAAGTGGGTAATCACCATTATTAGTATTTAATTGGAGCTGTTATTCATTACCAAGAGCTATGGCAAATAATGCCTCTAAAGAAATACAGGGAGTTACAGAGACCTTTTTAAATTAAAGTATTGTTTTTTATTAAAATGTATTAATTATTATTTTTGTACTTTTCATTTGTATGAGATTCACTTATTTTGCAGCCATGAATATTATAACAGCTTTTAGTTTTGTAACTGATGTTTTAGCTTAAGCAATATAAATAAGAAATACAGAGGGCTTCCCTGGTGGCGCAGTGGTTGAGAGTCCACCTGCTGATGCAGGGGACGCGGGTTCGTGCCCTGGTCTGGGAAGATCCCACATGCCGTGGAGCGGCTGGGCCCGTGAGCCATGGCCACTGAGCCTGCACGTCTGGAGCCTGTGCTCCGCAACGGGAGAGGCTACAACAGTGAGAGGCCTGCGTACCACAAAAAATCAACAAAAAAAAGAAATACAGCAATACATGTAGCAGAGTCTTAAATATTTGGTCACATCACTTATATTGTGAAGACACATCAGGTCAAAGAGCAATAGCAGACACTATTAAATATCTAGGACCTTGTAGGCATCATAAAATTTCATGAATGATTTGGCAAGACAAATTAATAAAACATCTTTCTTTTCTACCAGGCTTTTAAAAAATATGTTTTTCCTTATTCTTTCACTCCTCTATCATTTATTTCAAAAGAATAGAATTCAAGAGTAACCTTTTCTGGATTTCTTTCCCATTTAGGTCACCACATAGCATTGAGTAGAGTTCCCTGTGCTATACAGTAGGTTCTCATTAGCTATCTATTTTATACATAGTATCAATAGCGTATGTATGTCAATCCCAATCTCCCAATTCATCCCCCCAACTTTCCCCCTTTGTATCCATACGTTTGTTCTCTATGTCTCTGTATCTAATAAAATTTTTTTAATGAAAGAAAAAGAATAACCTTTATAAAAAGAGCTTTCCCAAACTTATGCTCTTTCATTTCTTACCCCAGAAGGAGAGACTTCTCCTTCTTTCAATTAAAAAATTTCTCCCCACTTACAGCTATATCTCACGTATAGTTAATCAGGGAAATTGTCTTGGAGCCATCTTTGAGGTATCTAGGGTAACATCAGAGATCAGACAACAAGTAGACCCAGAGGATTAGGAGGAAGATGACAACATTTGCTGGTACTAAAAAGATAAGGATAGGAAATGCTATATACCTGTACAATAAGCACTTGAGTCTGGTCTCCTGGCAACATCATCTTTCCATGCCCCCCTCTCAAACAGTGTGTTTCTTTTTTGCAGTGAATTTCCACCTCTATGGCTTCCCTGTGGCTCATGTTAAATGTTCCAGTTACTATTGCTGAAAAACAAACCACCTCTAATTCAGTGGTATAGAACAACAACCATTTTATCATGCTCACAGATTCTGGAGGCCGGGAATTTTGACCAAGCACAGTAGAGACCCTTTTATCTGCTCCATAAATCTGAGGCCTCAGTTGGGAAGAGTAGAACAGCTAGTGGTGATTTGAATGGTTGAGAGCTGGAATCACCTGGAAGCTTCTTTACTCACAGGTCTGACTTCTGGGCTGGAGGGATTCAAGTTTGGCTTCACCTGGAACCATTGACCAGAAAGTCTATTTCTGGCCTCTGCATACGGGTTGGGCCTTCTCTAAACAAGGCAGCCATGGCAGTTCAGGATTCCAAGAAACAGCACTCCAGGGAACAAGGTGAAAGATGGGAGCCCTTTAATGACCAATCTCAGAAGCAACATAGTGTCACTTCTGTCATACGCTATTGGTCAAAGCAGTTATAAGCCCACCCAGATGCCAAGAAAGGAAACACAGACCCCACTTCTCAGTTGAAAAGGTATCAAAAAATTTTCAGCTCTTTTTAAAAAACTGTCTCGGTATACAACTTCACTTTAACAACCGAGGATAAGGGGCAAATGCACATAATTGATTTCCCTGGACCACACATCTCAAGATAGAAAACTTGGTGAGAAAAGCAAGATGAGATCTTATGCAATCTAAGAAAGGCAATATTCTGTACTAGAAAGGGCTTTGCGTGGAAGGGACTGATGAATCAAAATCCTGTATTATATGCTTCAGCTTTTTGCCTTCAAGGATCCATTTTCCGGTCAGGGCTAATAAAATGTGTTAGCATCCATGGTTGACATGAAGATCCACTGAAATAATGTGAAGACCAATATGTGGCTTTTATTAGCATGCCCTATCTCCAAGGAAAACCTAAGGCAGAAAAAGATCAAAATTCAATAGTCCCTTAAAATCCAGTCTGGATTTAGGTTAATGAATCACAGATTACGTCTTGAAGGGAAACTGTGACAATCTGATGAGCATTATAAAGTTCAATTTTATGAGAAGCTTTGTGGCTGGCAATTGGGAGTATGTTTCACTGTTTTAAAGACCTAAGTTACCCTTTAGGCCAATCATGCTTTATGACCACATATCAGATTTATCTATGACACAAAGTCATAATAATATAGCAGCAAACATTTATTAAGAGCTTATTGTGTGCCAAGTATTATGTTAAACACTTAACAATAGATCGTATTATTATTATCTGCATGTTAGGATGGAGAAACTGAGGTTTATGGGAATTATGTACTTGATGAAGTTCTGGAAGCATATAAGATATAGAGATATAATTTGAATCCAAATAGCATATATTATACTGACTAATGATACAAAGCCTTCTTTTTTGATAGCCCTTTTTGGACTATGCCAACATGACATTAAATTAGGTTCTGATTCAGTCTAATTAATTTAACTCAATAAATATTTATTAGATAACTCTTCAATCTACCTGAACCAATATTTAATGAGAGGTTAATAGCAGCCTGGCACTGGCACATAGAGTTGACAAGATAAAAACTTCACTTTCAAGGAGAGTGCACAGTTTATTAGAAGAAAAGGTTATTGCAATACTTGAGTGGTAGATCCCAGTCTAGTTTTAAACATTGTGTAAGTGCTACTGAGGCTAGAAAAATTAGCCAGGTACAATATCTGCCCTCAAATACCTGTAATTTACTTGAAGAACTGAATTCTATTAACACAGCCTCATCAGATAATCCAGGCAAATATCCACTCTGGTTCCTGGTTTATGCTTTCTGATGACTATTGGTAGATTCTTTAGATTTCAAGATAGTGCATCCTGATGAAACATTCCAATTTTTTATGAATGTAGCCAAAACTGTCAGAAAATAACCAATGATGCTTTAAATAAAAGAACAACCAGCAGTGCTTGTATAGATGACTATAGCACCACACAGAATGACTGTCATTGTGGATGCATTGCCTTCAATTTTCAAAATGTTAGTTACAAAAGAGAAAACCCATCCTTGATAATTTCCTCTTGAATGGCTAGTGTTTTCAGTTAGTTATGTTTTGATCCATCTATTCATCCATCCATCCATCCATCTAACATTCATTGAACTTCACAAGAGTGTGATGGCATGTTAATGTCATCTGTCAGCTGTGTGCTGAATCTGGCTCACACAGGCTTGTGAGTGACAATTGTTAAATTTCCAGGAATTTGCATGTTTTAAAAACAGCTATTTAAAAAATATTAAATTATATAAATCTACAGTGCAATGAATTACAAATAAAGTTAATAAGTACTCAAAACTCATCATTTCCTAATACTTTTACTACATTTCAGTATTATCTGTGCTCTTAAGGTTATTTAAATTTCTGATATCTGTATGGTAGAAATATTAGATAATGGTAAATTGCTTTGCCTCTCTTCCCAACTCCATATTCAGTGATGTCATGTTGATAGCTTGAAACCAATCATAGTGGGAGTATTTACACTTTGGACACTAGCAAAACTACCTTTATGGGATAAAAATGGCTGGGGTCAGTGTTTTAAGTAATGGTGAGCTCAGAAGGTGTTGATTTCTTTGTTGTTCATTTATTTTGTAATGAATATCTTTTATTTTATTAAACATTTAAAATAGACTAAATATATATGATAGTTTAAAAAATGAATCATCTGGGGAAGCTTTTTTTTTATTTAATTTAATTTTATTTTTTTTGCTTTATAACAAATTTAATCAGTTATACATATACATATGTTTCCATATCCCCTCCCTTTTGCGTCTCCCTCCCACCCTCCCTATCCCACCCCTCCAGGCAGTCACAAAGTACCGAGCTGATCTCCCTGTGCTATGCGGCTGCTTCCCACTAGCTATCTACCTCACGTTTGGTAGTGTATATATGTCCATGCCGCTCTTTCACTTTGTCACAGCTTACCGTTCCCCCTCCCCATATCCTCAAGTCCATTCTCTAGTAGGTCTGTGTCTTTATTCCTGTCTTACCCCTATGTTCTTCATGACATTTTTTTTTCTTAAATTCCATATATATGTGTGAGCATACAGTATTTGTCTTTCTCTTTCTGACTTACTTCACTCTGTATGACAGACTCTAGGTCTATCCACCTCATTACAAATAGCTCAATTTCATTTCTTTTTATGGCTGAGTAATATTCCATTGTATATATGTGCCACATCTTCTTTATCCATTCATCCGATGATGGACACTTACGTTGTTTCCATCTCCGGGCTATTGTAAATAGGGCTGCTATGAACATTTTGGTACATGTCTCTTTTTGAATTATGGTTTTCTCAGGGTATATGCCCAGTAGTGGGATTGCTGGGTCATATGGTAGTTCTATTTGTAGTTTTTTAAGGAACCTCCATACCGTTCTCCATAGTGGCTGTACCAATTCACATTCCCACCAGCAGTGCAAGAGTGTTCCCTTTTTTCCACACCCTCTCCAGCATTTATTGTTCCTAGATTTTTTGATGATGGCTATTCTGACTGGTGTGAGATGATATCTCATTGTAGTTTTGATTTGCATTTCTCTAATGAGTAAAGATGTTGAGCATCCTTTCATGTGTTTGTTGGCAGTCTGTATATCTTCAGTGGAGAAATGTCTATTTAGGTCTTCTGCCCATTTTTGGATTGGGTTGTTTGTTTTTTTGTTATTGAGCTGCCTGAGCTGCTTGTAAATTTTGGAGATTAATCCTTTGTCAGTTGCTTCATTTGCAAATATTTTCTCCCATTCTGAGGGTTGTCTTTTGGTCTTGTTTATGGTTTCCTTTGCTGTGCAAAAGCTTTGAAGTTTCATTAGGTCCCATGTGTTTATTTTTGTCTTTATTTCCATTTCTCTAGGAGGTGGGTCAAAAAGGATCTTGCTGTGATTTATGTCATAGAGTGTTCTGCCTATGTTTTCCTCTAAGAGTTTGATAGTGTCTGGCCTTACATTTAGGTCTTTAATCCATTTTGAGCTTATTTTTGTGTATGGTGTTAGGGAGTGATCTAATCTCATACTTTTACATGTCCCTATCCAGTTTTCCCAGCACCACTTATTGAAGAGACTGTCCTTTCTCCACTGTACATTCCTGCCTCCTTTATCAAAGATAAGGTGACCATATGTCCGTGGGTTTAACTCTGGGCTTTCTATCCTGTTCCATTGATCTATCTTTCTGTTTTTGTGCCAGTACCATACTGTCTTGATTACTGTAGCTTTGTAGTAGAGTCTGAAGTCAGGGAGCCTGATTCCTCCAGCTCCATTTTTCGTTCTCAAGATTGCTTTGGCTATTCGGGGTCTTTTGTGTTTCCATACAAATTGTGAAAGTTTTTGTTCTAGTTCTGTGAAAAATGCCAGTGGTAGTTTGATAGGGATTGCATTGAACCTGTAGATTGCTTTGGGTAGTAGAGTCATTTTCACAATGTTGATTCTTCCAATCCAAGAACATGGTACATCTCTCCATCTATTTGTATCATCTTTAATTTCTTTCATCAGTGTCTTATAATTTTCTGCATACAGGTCTTTTGTCTCCTTAGGTAGGTTTATTCCTAGATATTTTATTCTTTTTGTTGCAATGGTAAATGGGAGTGTTTCCTTGATTTCACTTTCAGATTTTTCATCATCAGTATATAGGAATGCCAGAGATTTCTGTGCATTAATTTTGTATCCTGCAACTTTACCAAATTCATTGATTAACTCTAGTAGTTTTCTGGTAGCATCTTTAGGATTCTCTATGTATAGTATCATGTCATCTGCAAACAGTGACAGCTTTACTTCTTCTTTTCCAATTTTGATTCCTTTTATTTCCTTTTCTTCTCTGATTGCTGTGGCTAAAACTTCCAAAACTAGGTTGAATAAGAGTGGTGAAAGTGGGCAACCTTGTCTTGTTCCTGATCTTAGTGGAAATGGTTTCAGTTTTTCACCATGGAGGACGATGCTGGCTGTGGGTTTGTCATATATGGCCTTTATTATGTTGAGGAAAGTTCCCTCTATGCCTACTTTCTGGAGGGTTTTTATCATAAATGGGTGTTGAATTTTGTCGAAAGCTTTCTCTGCATCTATTGAGATGATCATATGGTTTTTCTTCTTCAATTTGTTAATATGGTGTATCACGTTGATTGATTTGCGTATATTGAAGAATCCTTGCATTCCTGGAATAAACCCCACTTGATCATGGTGTATGATCCTTTTAATGTGCTGTTGGATTCTGTTTGCTAGTATTTTGTTGAGGATTTTTGCATCTATGTTCATCAGTGATATTGGCCTGTAGTTTTCTTTCTTTGTGACATCCTTGTCTGGTTTTGGTATCAAGGTGATGGTGGCCTCGTAGAATGAATTTGGGAGTGTTCCTCCCTCTGCTATATTCTGGAAGAGTTTGAGAAGGATGGGTGTTAGCTCTTCTCTAAATGCTTGATAGAATTCGCCTGTGAAGCCATCTGGTCCTGGGCTTTTGTTTGTTGGAAGATTTTTTATCACAGTTTCAATTTCAGTGCTTGTGATTGGTCTGTTCATATTTTCTATTTCTTCCTGATTCAGTCTCGGCAGGTTGTGCATTTCTAAGAATTTGTCCATTTCTTCCAGGTTGTCCATTTTATTGGCATAGAGTTGCTTATAGTAATCTCTCATGATCTTTTGTATTTCTGCAGTGTCAGTTGTTACTTCTCCTTTTTCATTTCTAATTCTATTGATTTGAGTCTTCTCCCTTTTTTTCTTGATGAGTCTGGCTAATGGTTTATCAATTTTGTTTATCTTCTCAAAGAACCAGCTTTTAGTTTTATTGATCTTTGCTATCGTTTCCTTCATTTCTTTTTCATTTATTTCTGATCTGATTTTTATGATTTCTTTCCTTCTGCTATCTTTGGGATGTTTTTGTTCTTCTTTCTCTAATTGCTTTAGGTGCAAGGTTAGGTTGTTTATTCGAGATGTTTCCTGTTTCTTAAGGTGGGATTGTATTGCTATAAACTTCCCTCTTAGAACTGCTTTTGCTGCATCCCATAGGTTTTGGGTCGTCGTGTCTCCATTGTCATTTGTTTCTAGGTATTTTTTAATTTCCTCTTTGATTTCTTCAGTGATCACTTCGTTATTAAGTAGTGTATTGTTTAGCCTCCATGTGTTTGTATTTTTTACAGCTCTTTTCCTGTAATTGATATCTAGTCTCATAGCATTGTGGTCGGAAAAGATACTTGATACAATTTCAATTTTCTTAAATTTACCAAGGCTTGATTTGTGACCCAAGATATGATCTATCCTGGAGAATGTTCCATGAGCACTTGAGAAAAATGTGTATTCTGTTGTTTTTGGATGGAATGTCCTATAAATATCAATTAAGTCCATCTTGTTTAATGTATCATTTAAAGCTTGTGTTTCCTTATTTATTTTCATTTTGGATGATCTGTCCATTGGTGAAAGTGGGGTGTTAAAGTCCCCTACTATGAGTGTGTTACTGTCGATTTCTCCTTTTATGGCTGTTAGTATTTGCCTTATGTATTGAGGTGCTCCTATGTTGGGTGCATAAATATTTACAATTGTTATATCTTCTTCTTGGATCGATCCCTTGATCATTATGTAGTGTCCTTCTTTGTCTCTTCTAGTAGTCTTTATTTTAAAGTCTATTTTGTCTGATATGAGAATTGCTACTCCAGCTTTCTTTTGGTTTCCATTTGCATGGAATATCTTTTTCCATCCCCTTACTTTCAGTCTGTATGTGTCTCTAGGTCTGAAGTGGGTCTCTTGTAGACAGCATATATATGGGTCTTGTTTTTGTATCCATTCAGCCAATCTGTACCTTTTGGTGGGAGCATTTAGTCCATTTACATTTAAGGTAATTATCGATATGTATGTTCCTATTCCCATTTTCTTAATTGTTTTGGGTTCGTTATTGTAGGTCTTTTACTTCTGTTGTGTTTCTTGCCTAGAGAAGTTCCTTTAGCATTTGTTGTAAAGCTGGTTTGGTGGTGCTGAACTCTCTCAGCTTTTGCTTGTCTGTAAACGTTTTAATTTCTCCATCAAATCTGAATGAGATCCTTGCTGGGTAGAGTAATCTTGGTTGCAGGTTTTTCTCCTTCATCACTTTAATTATGTCCTGCCACTCCCTTCTGGCTTGTAGAGTTTCTGCTGAGAGATCAGCTGTTATCCTGATGGGGATTCCCTTGTGTGTTATTTGTTGTTTTTGCCTTGCTGCTTTTAATATGATTTCTTTGTGTTTAATTTTTGACAGTTTGATTAATATGTGTCTTGGCGTATTTCTCCTTGGATTTATTCTGTATGGGACTCTCTGTGCCTCCTGGACTTGATTAACTATTTCCTTTCCCATATTAGGGAAGTTTTCAACTCTAATCTCTTCAAATATTTTCTCAGTCCCTTTCTTTTTCTCTTCTTCTTCTGGAACCCCTATAATTCGAATGTTGGTGTGTTTAATGTTGTCCCAGAGGTCTCTGAGACTGTCCTCTGTTCTTTTCATTCTTTTTTCTTTATTTTGCTCTGCAGCAGTTATTTCCACTATTTTATCTTCCACCTCACTTATCCGTTCTTCTGCCTCAGTTATTCTGCTATTGATCCCATCTAGAGTATTTTTTATTTCATGTATTGTGTTTTTAATCGATGCTTGATTCATCTTTAGTTCTTCTAGGTCCTTGTTAACTGTTTCTTGCATTTTGTCTATTCTATTTCCAAGATTTTGGATCTGGGAAATAGAATCTTGGATCATCTTTACCATCATTATTCTGAATTCTTTTTCAGGTAGACTGCCTATTACCTCTTCATTTGTTAGGTCTGGTGGGTTTTTATCTTGCTCCTTCTCCTGCTGTGTGTTTTTCTGTCTTCTCATTTTGCTTATGTTACTGTGTTTGGGGTCTCCTTTTTGCAGGCTGCAGGTTCGTAGTTCCCGTTGTTTTTGGTGTCTGTCCCCAGTGGCTAAGGTTGGTTTAGTGGGTTGTGTAAGCTTCCTGGTGGAGGGGACTAGTGCCTGTGTTCTGGTGGATGAGGCTGGATCTTGTCTTTCTGGTGGGCAGGTCCACGTCTGGTGGTGTGTTTTGGGGTGTCTGTGGACTTTTTATGATTTTAGGCCACCTCTCTGCTAATGGGTGGCGTTGTGTTCCTGTCTTGCTAGTTGTTTGGCTTAGGATGTCCAGCACTGTAGCTTGCTGGTCGTTGAGTGAAGCTGGGTGCTGGTGTTGAGATGGAGATCTCTGGAAGATTTTCGCCGTTTGATATTATGTGGAGCTGGGAGGTCTCTTGTGGACCAGTGTCCTGAAGTTGGCTCTCCCACCTCAGAGGCACAGCACTGACTCCTGGCTCCTCAATTTGGGATGATGTGTTGTCTATTCATGTATTCCACAGATGCAGGGTACATCAAGTTGATTGTGGAGCTTTAATCCGCCGCTTCTGAGGCTGCTGGGAGAGGTTTCCCTTTCTCTTCTTTGTTCTCACAGCTCCTGGGTCTCAGTTTTGGATTTGGCCCCGCCTCTGCATGTAGGTCGCCGGAGGGCGTCTGTTCTTCGCTCAGACAGGACAGGGTTAAAGGAGCAGCCTCTTCGGGGACTCTGGCTCACTCAGGCCGGGCGGGAGGGATGAGCACGGAGTGCATGGCGAGCCTGCAGCGACAGAGGTCGGCGTGACGTTGCACCAGCCCGAGGCGCGCCGTGCGTTCTCCCAGGGAAGCCGCCCCTGGATCCCGGGACCCCGGCAGTGGCGGGCTGCACAGGCTCCCGGAAGGGCGGTGTGGACAGTGACCTGCGCTCGCACACAGGCTTCTTGGCGGCGGCAGCAGCAGCCCTAGCGTCCCACGCCTGTCACTGGGCTCCGCGCTTTCAGTCGCGACTCACACCCGTCTGTGGAGCCCCTTTAAGCAGCGCTCTTAATCCCCTCTCCTCGCGCACCAGGAAACCAAGAGGGAAGAAAAAGTCTCTTGCCTCTTCGGCAGCTCCAGAGTTTTCCCGGACTCCCTCCCGGCTAGCTGTGGCACATTAGCCCCCTTCAGGCTGAGTTCTCGCCGCCAGCCCCAGTCCTCTCCCTGCGCTCTGACCGAAGCCCGCGCCTCAGCTCCCAGTGCTGACCGCCCCGGCGGGCGAGCAGACAAGCCTCTCGGGCTGGTGAGTGCCGCTCGGCACCGATCCTCTGTGTGGGCATCTCTCCGCTTTGCCCTACCCAGGTATGTGGGGAGTTTCTTGCCTTTTGGGAGGTCTGGGGTCTTCTGCCAGCGTTCAGTAGGTGTTCTGTAGGAGTTGTTCCACGTGTAGCTGTATTTCTGGTGTATCCGTGGGGAGGAAGGTGATCTCCGCGTCTTACTCTTCCGCCATCTTAAAACCTATTTCTGGGGAAGCTTTATAAAGGAAAAAAAACCCCACAAAACCAGTTGAATACAGTCCTACTCTACATGGCAACTGCTTTTAACACTTACCTGTTTTTTCTAGTGGTTATTTTCATAGTTAGAAACAATATATTTTAAAGTTTAAGACGTACAGCAGAATGAATTTTAAAATTGAGGTATAATTGACCTATAAAATTGTATCAGTTTATGGTGTATAACTTGTTGATTTGATACATTTATGTATTACAATATGGTTACCATTGTGGTGTTAGCTAACCCCTCCATCCTCACATAATTATCATTTCTATTTAGTGAGGACATTTTGCAATACAGTCTCTTAGCAACTTTGAAGTACACAACATAGTCTTGCTGACTATAACCTCCATGCTATGCACTAGATCTCCGGAACTCATTCATCTTGTAGTTGCAAGTTTGTACCCTTTGACCAACATGCAATATAAGAAACAATATTCTTAAAATGCATACCATAAAATGATTTCAGACACCAAGATACCAATCTTATATTGTCTTTTTCTGCCCCAAAATGATTAAATAATTTTCACTTAAATTTTTTTTCAAATAGAAAATAATAATTTATATGACTTCATTTTACTTAATATTTATAACTAGTGATGATTTCATAAACTTGTAAAACTATGTCCCTTCAAATCTACAAAACAAAGATTTACTACAGTGAGCACTTAAAATTCCACAAACCATCTCCATTTGCATTTGACTCTAGAATTTGATGTTGAAATTATTTTCTCTTGGAGTTTTGAAGGCACTTTGCCTTTGTTATCTAGTAGCCCATGTTGCTATTGGGATGTCTGCTTTCTTTGACCTTTGTATTTGATCTTTTCCTCTCTGGAAGTTTTTGGATCTCCTCTTTATTCCTAACATTCTAAAATTTCAAAATAATATCCCTTTGTGTGATTATTTTCAATTTAATGGGCTGGACATTCATTACACCTTTCATTTTCCTTTAGCTTTGTTACAAGAGAATTTCTTGACTTTATCATCCAACCACGTTATTATTATTTTTTAATTTTAAGAACTGTATTTTTAAGTTTTCTGAAATGTTTCCAAATTGCTTTGTTTTAAATGTATCATATCAACATTTATTGGATTGTAGTCTATATCCAGTCTAAGAATCCTTTTGTTATTATAGGTGACTTCTAACCATTTGTTCATTGATGTGACATATATATTCAGTCTTAAATTTACCTTTTTAATGTTATGCTCTTTGCTTTTCATTCATTTTGTTTGGGCACTTGATGGGATTCTTCAAGCTGCAAATCAGAGCCTCATAGACAAATACAGCAAGGTATTGGAGTTTGTTAATTTTATAACCTAAGGACTGAATCATCTTTTATTTCTCTAGACCTTTCCCAGCTATAGAAAAATGCTGAGTTTATGTTATATATGTAATATATATTGTCTGACATTCTACAGTGTATTTACTTTATAGAGCTTGTCAATGACCAAATTTATTTAATTCCCTCCAGTGCTTAGTGTTATTGGGCTTTATAAAAATTATTTATTGAATCACTAACTGGTAAGATTAACCTATCCAGAGAATAGTTTTTAAAAGAATAACTTGTTTTCTCCAGATTAATTTTTATTTGTGCAGTATATGGTGCAAATATGTCAGAAAACCCAAACATGATCTATAGGATAGGAGAGAGACAGTTGTGAGCACTTCTTGGGTTATAGAGTTTTGAAAGAAGCTGCAGTCCTCAGTATTATACTACTGTTTTTCTCTGGGAATCCTCCAATTTGTAATAGAAGTCAGTAGGGGAAATTTTCCTTATAGAAACTTACTCTATGATCTAAGTCAATTGGGCCCATCTGTTCTATAAATAACACAATGCCTCTAAAAAACAATATCAAAAATATCCATTACATGATTTTCATACTTATCACATTATTAGATCTCTTTTAAATAAGACAGACATTCAAATAGTTAAATGAAACAATGTGAAGTATAACCTAAGATTTTCCCAGTTTAGCCCCATTTTGTTTTTTTCTGGCTCCCTTTAATTAGCCTGGTGGAGTCAGTTCAAGATGTTAAGTCTCATGTGAGCCTCGACCAAGTTCCCAGCTCATTAATGTCCAAGTGTAGCCAAGTTTCTCACAATTTTCTCCTTAAATGTAATGCATATCAAACTCTATAGAAAGGAGAGATCTAAGATGATTCAGATTTGGCTTTTTGTGAATCCAAAACGATATGCTCTGTAGAGTGTATTCTTATGTGAAAGTTGATTAGCACGTGTAACTAACTAGGCAGTTTCTGGGCAAAGTCCCACTCAGTTGGCTCCAAGATCAATCTAGAAAATTATCTCTCTCTCTCTCTTTTTAATCCCTTATTTCCTTCTTTCACATTTCCTTCCTTCCTTCATGTTTAGATGAGAAGGAACCTGTCTTAGTCCTTGACAATATTTCCATTAGCCTTTCCTTGTTCTCCTGACATTTGACATAGTCTGATGAGAAGTAGTGAGAGGCAGGGAAGTTGGCCAGGAGATAAGAGTGAGGAGAGTGGGGTTGGTGTGTGTCAGTTCTCAAAAGAATCATCAATAGCCTGTGCCAGGCCTGGCACACAGTTTATTAGGAATTTAAATGGACATTTCAATCTTGAGATCGCCATCTGGTTCTAACAATAGACTAAAAGACCTCTGAGAAGACCACATAGCTGATAGCCCTGTCTGCCTTCCTTCTTTCCCTTGGAGCACCACTCTGTGCCAGACACCATTCTGGTGAACAAAACACATAGGAGGAAACTGACAAAGAAACAATATACACACTAGGTAATTTACTTATCCAGGATCTTAGAAGGTAATAAGTACCGGGAAGAAAAGTAAAGCAGGGAAGGTCACAGGGAGAGCTGGAAATGGGGATTGCAATTATAGGCTCTACCCAAATCTACCGAATCAGAATATTCAACGGTTTGAGGATCAGGTATCTGAATTATGAACAAGCTCCCCATGGGATCATTTTGCATTCCAAAGTTTGAGCATCACTGATCTAAATAAAATTCCTTGTGTTGCACTATATGTCATTAGAAAGAACAAATATAAACATTCTTCTCCAAAAGTTTCATAGATTTTGTTGCTTATTGAAGCTTTCTTCATTTGCTTTTCCTCTGAACAATTATTGAAAATTTCAGCATCCTCATGCTCTTTTCCATGGTTCTCACGTTGATCTCTGAAGGTTGGCTTTCAGAGGAGATGGTTAAGGTAAAAACACCAGAAATCTCTGTCTATAGGTAAGACGCACTGATTGGTTTCAGTAAAATAACTCAGAGAAGATGATATTTATACAACAATGAGTTATCATAACAAAATAATTAACTGTCATATTACTTTATTCAATTACATAGAAGTGCTTTTGTTTGGACTTGAGGATGCAATTCAATTTCCTTTTGCCAAAAACATGCATGGTCATAAATTTTTATTATCTTTATCTATGGAAACAGGCTACTCTGGATGACTCTAACATCATATGACCTGTTGACTAAACACTTGGACAGCCCAATAAATCTTGATGAACTTTGTCCAGTGTTCTTATTAGTGAAAGATTAAAAACTGAGATATAAAGTAAACGATTTAATAAGTAACACCTGCTCTTCAGAGGCAGTGGGATTAGGGCTTGCTGTAGGGAAAGGCAGTGGAGGCATAATTCTTTCCTTTCAGCTTCCCGTAGCAGCCTCAGGTTTCTGTCTTAGTGGATCCTAGTGTCCTCACATAAGCTGGATGTTTGTGCAGGACACAGGGAAATGCCTTTCTCCTGACCTCTATCTGAGCCATGGGAAATAGAATAAAATGAGGACAGGAAATCAGTAGAACATTTCCCATTCATTTTACAGTGAGAGTGAGTTATTAGTTTAACTCTTTTTCTAAAAAAAAGTGACTGAACACCAATATTGTTGTATATTTTAAGCATACAACTTGAATACACTCCAATTTAACTTTGGTTAAGAGGGTATACTGGGATTTTAACTGATGAAGTAAACATATTCTCTTTTCTGTCTAGAGAGCCTGGTCCTTTACTGAATGATTCTTAACTTTGAATTTGCTGGTATTTTGTTTCAGAGCTTGAGAAGTTAAATAAATGAGAGGCGTCTTGATATCGTTGAAAAAAATCTGGTGTTAGGTTTAGAAAACCTGATTTTGAATTCATATTACTACTAATTACCTCTGTAGCCTTCACTTTTCATTGGCAAAAATTGGAGTAATATGTAAATCCCAGGACTGTTGGGAGGATTAAATAAAATAACATGCAAAGGCAGCTGGCATAGTAGCTAGCATATAGAATAAGCTCAATTGATGCTAGTTCATATAACATGATACAGAATGGCAGGAGTTTTCATTCAATAATCAATGCATATCATTCAGTTGGTAAAGCTTTCTATACCTGCTTGTAGGAGGACTTTCATATGGGAAATGGTAGGGAATTTAGTATCAATGATTTTAGCAGAAATTTTACACTTGCTGGTAACTTTTGAAAGCTGCAACTGCTGGACAGAATCATGCCAACTAAACGCGAAGAACTCTGGGACAACATGCCATAAAATAGCATCCATACATTTTAATAATTCTCTTCATAAAGGGAAGATCCGCTACAAAAGACAACCCCAATACTGTATGCTTGATTCTGTTGGTTCCCAAGAGAAAAGGAAATGCCGTGCAGTGTGTTTGGGTAGGTAGTGAAAGAGGCTGGTGTGTGTGTGTGTGTGTGGAGGGGGTGGAGTGTTTACCAGGACCCTGGGTTTAAAGGTTTATAAATATGGGGAGAACTAGAGCAAGATCACAACGCTGACCATGAGAATGTAACTGCTCGCATTAACTCACTTCTTCAAGTCTGGGAGACTGTTTAGCAACTTGGGACCCTGCCCTAGACAGGAGGATTGCTGTCCTTACATCCTTCTAGCTTCTGGCTGCCAGAGTACATATGACAGCAGCAATGAAGTTTATCTCCATCCTTAAAAAGGCGAGCCTTAACAGCTGTAGTCAAGACTTCTAGACAACATAGAATAGATATGCTGTCTTGCTTTTCCTCCTTATTTGGGAAATATACTTGATCCTGTGACAGAACACTCTCTTGCTTGTGAGGCAGAAAAATGAAATGCTCACCTTCCAGACCAAAGAACCTTGGTGTCACTATTACTATCCATCCGTGATGCACACCTTTCTAGTCTACAGATTGCTAAGCTTGGCACCACACGTCAGACTAAGAAGACAGAGAGTTTGTAGTATAAGGTCAATTTACAAATTGTTTTCTTGTACAAAGGACAGTCTCAGAGGGTCTTTCATAAAATACAATTCCTTTTTTTTTTAAGTCCTATGTTTACACAGACTTGAGCCAGCAGACCTCTTTTACAATTAGTCTTTACTTATTAAACATTTCATCAACACTTTCCAATGTGAGGATATAAACTTCAAAAGATTAGAAGTGGAAAATGAAGTAGTTCAATTCTAAAATAGTAATATTATTCCCAAATCAAATGATTTTTAAGACATCGCTATTTTCTTCAGCCCATTAGTAAGACAGTTTTGTCCGTTCAGATTTGGTTTTTAATTGCTCCTCAGGAGAAATGTTTGTTACATTTGGAAACTTTTTTGGAAAATTTGCCCAAGGGGCTAGAATATAAACTTCCAGTGTCACAGAACCAGTTTGTCATAGGCATTTTTCCCTATAAAGGAATATAGTGCTACTCAGCAAAGTGATTTATTTCAAAGCAATTCACTTAAATTGTACACAGGATAAGGCACTGTGGGAGGGGTGATGAAGAAGAGGGGAAAAGTACTAACATAGTCCAAGGTCTGCTCCATACAGGCTCTCAGACTTATTGAAGAAGGTAATGGGTAAATAGGATGCAATTAAATGGTAAAGCAAGGCTGCACTGCAGGGTTCCTGTGCCAGATGAATTGTATAGGCAGAAAGCGTTCTAGGAATGGAAGTCTAGCCAGCCAGATCAGGCTCATGATATGAGTAGAGTTTACAATACTCTCCCTGGGGCCTTTGGACATTACTTGTAAGAAGGAGGGACTGAAGAAGGATGGAATGAAGCAGGTGGAAAGTGGTGTGAGTTTTATAGACTTGAACCTGGCGTAGCAACAGCTCTAGGGCTTGCAGATCCAAAATGCCATGGCGGAAGTTTTTCTTCAGCTAGGCTTAATGCTCCTGAGTCTCCCAGACACCTGATACAGTCCCTCATCTACCTAGGTGGGGATCTTTTTCCTTTAACTAAAGTCAAGTTGGTATAGGTGATGAACTGAATAGTCCAGTGACTTTGTTTCTCTGCCTCATACTATTAACAGGGTGAAATTAATAACTCTGAATCAAGTCATGAAGGCAAGCCATATTGGGTCAGACAGACTTTATTTACTATCTCAGAGAGGATTTTAGGTGTAATGTAGACTCTGCCATTGATTACCATCCATATTTTCTCTTTCCACAGATGATGTTTATTACTGGAACCAAAGCACATACTGGAGACTTGTTTCTGGCACTCATTATAACAAAGTATTATAGTGCTTGGGGTGGATGTGGGGTTAGATCTAAGGATGACTTAAGTTAAAGAGAAGTTGTAGAGCAAATAACATCTTCAATCTCAACCCTTTTCATTAAGGCTCCCTTCACCTTTAAGATTCTTTTTCAAAAACAAGGTTTCATTACAAACTAGGAAAATGATTCCTTGGCGTTTTCCTCCTGTGCCAACCATCTGGCAGTACTATTCTTGGTGACAGAAGCATATTTTCCCTGTTATTTGTTAATGTTGGGGTCACATGTCATTATCTTCCAGCATTTTGGGGGATGCACCTGTGAAACAACAGGGCTGATTCTCATCTCCTCCCATCCCAGGCCTAAAAGCAAGTACACGA
The DNA here is from genome assembly GCF_964341445.2 of Mesoplodon mirus. NCBI lineage: Eukaryota > Metazoa > Chordata > Mammalia > Artiodactyla > Ziphiidae > Mesoplodon > Mesoplodon mirus. The sequence continues at coordinate 41,726,600 of NC_138977.1, forward strand.
AACCATACAGGGCAGTAGGATGTGAACTAGGCAAAGTCGTGCTCTGACAGAGCCCTTTAAAAGTAAACAAATCAGGGCTTCCCTGGTGGTGAAGTGGTTGAGAGTCCGCCTGCCGATGCAGGGGACACGGGTTCGTGCCCCAGCCTGGGAAGACCCCACATGCCGCGGAGCGGCTGGGCCCGTGAGCCATGGCCGCTGAGCCTGTGCGTCCGGAGCCTGTGCTCCGCAACGGGAGAGGTCACAACAGTGAGAGGCCCACATACCACAAAAAAAAAAAAAAAAAAAAAAAAAGGTGAATTACCTGCCTAAGATTATCTCATAACCAGCAGAGCAAGGAATCAAACCCAAGTTTGTCTGGAGCACTTAAGTATTTTGCTTTCCATTTAATCCTCACTCCCCATCCCCCAAAAGGCTGTGAGGGAAGAATTATTGTCTCCATGTAAGTATAACAAATTTCCAGTCAATTTACTGTTATTTTTTATTGCTAGCATGCATATGTATGCACTTGCGTATAGAAAAATTGAGTATATGCCATAGCATCAAGTATGATGACTTGAGCATAGTTAGGGTTGAGTAAATACAAGTTGATTGATTTTGTGCTGTGTTGTTTCATGACATCATCTTACACCACATGCAGGGTCAGATTCTACTTCTTTATGCCCCCAGAGTACACACTACATAGTGTATGCTCCAGAAATCTTATCCACAGCATATGTTTGTTACTTAATCTATTTCTATCTTTGCAATTCTGCTATGACTCTTTCAGTTCTCACCCAGCTATTTTGTCTGCTATGACTCTTATGAGAAGAAACAAACACTATTTTTTTTTCTGGAACATTTTTATTGTATTCCCACTTGGGCAGATAAAAATGAATCTGACATCAGGGCTCAAACAACAGCAGTGTTCACATGGACTTATTTTTCCTATCTTTACCAATCTCATGAGATCTGTAAATTTATAGTACTCTTAGTACTCTTCTTCAACAGGTCCTGCAGGCAAATTGGAAAGAGGCAGACAGCAATTTGAGCCAGATCAAGGAAACAAGGACAGGTGTCACTGGATAATGTAAGGAAAAGGCATAAGCCTAGCTGCTAATCTAGAGGTCAGAAGCTTAGGTTGGTTTCCTCAAGAACACAGGAGATCTTGTAAAGAATTGTATGTCAGTTACACACTAGCTTCTTGCCTTTCATTGAATAGTCTATTCTTGGGCCATATTGGGGAGCTCCATGTCTGAGAAACAAACAAGTGAACAATAATGGCAAGAAGACATTAAAAAGCACATTCACCTACTACGTATCCTAACTTAAAAACGTTGATTTTTGTCACCCATGATAGGGTCTACATTAGTCAGCTCAGGCTGCCATAACAAAATACCATAGACAGGGTGGCTTAAACAAGAGACATGCATTTCTCTGGAGGCTGGAAGTCCAAGATCAAGGTGCTGGTTGATTCAGTTCTTGATGAGGACTCTCTTCCTGGCTTACATTCTTGCTATGTCTTCACATGGCAAAGAGAGAGAGAGATCTGGTCTCTCTTCCTCTTCTTATAAGGACTCTAATCCTAAAATCCCTTATGACCTCATTCAATCTTAATTATTTTAGTAATAAAGGTCCTATCTCCAAATACAGTTTCATTGAGGGCTTGAGCTTCAATGTATGAATTTTGGGTGGCCAGAATTCAGCCCATAGTAGGGTCTATCTTTGTGATTTATCTAAGACTGGGTTCTATTTATTAAATAGTTAAATATAAATTTTCTTTATCTATAGAATAGTGTTCTCACTTGTCATTGTTTTACCAGTGATAGATCTATTTCTAGAAAAGCTGAGTGTTGTATTATTCCTCTTTTAAGATGAAGTGAACAATAACTTTAACAGCAAAAGCAGATGTTTAAAGCCAGCCTTGGGAGCCTGAATGCTACTGTTATTATTGTGTCATCAGAAAATCTCATTAACAATTTAGAAGGTCCCTAAAATGATGAGACAAATCTATTCTACTATTAGCTCTAGGATACAGATCATCCTTTTCAGGTATACTAATTTCCTTCATTGAGCACTGATCATAAAACAATAATATTCCAGGCTAACTTTAATATCATGTTGTTAAATACCACCATATCCTTGGCTTTATAACTTAGTCAAAATAAAATCATGTCACTAAACCAGCAACATTAGGAGGAAAAAGAATATTGTTGATCCCTGGCTTTACCTTATTAAAGCCATCTTCATCTTACTAAAGCCATCTTCACCTCAAAGGTGTCTTTGTCTAATGACTACTACTACTATGTCTACATGCTTTTCTAAACAACAGACAAGTTTTAGTCAATTTAGGGAAATAGCTAGCCAATATAATCAGAGAGAAAATCAGAGTAGTCAAATTCATTTTTGGGATCACATACATGTCGTCATGACTGTACTATTTATTACCCCACTTGAGTCAAACATATAAATTGTGATTGTTAAAGGCACTTTCGGAATATGGGCTGCAAAGTTCAGATTCTTTTGAAACAACCCTGAAAAAAAGGAGCTTAAGAGATCTTCCAGCTCAACCTCTTTTTGGTGGCTGAAACAATTATTGCAGAAGGAAGATAAAAAGATAAGAGCCCATACCCAGCAGAACCTCGACTAGAACGAGGGGCCAGGTTTCACCGTGTTGTATCAAGTTTCTCACCAATATCACCCCATTCTGGGTTTAGATTATTTTTGAAATACACCTCCATGTTCTTTCTGTGCCCAGTAAAACATTCTTCCACCAGTGATACCTGAAACATTTCCGATGAAAGGGTTTGAGATCCATACGTATTCTTAAAAGAGTATAAGTAGTTGCTTTTCCTTGATTTCCTAAGAACCGTGTGGACATGATGCCTGTAAATTGCCATATTCAGTTTTTTTCTTATAAACCTATAGTTTTAAAAAAGTTATAATTTGGGGGATTCAAAGAACGTTCCTGAGAATCTTAAGTTTTTATTTACTAGTTCCATTCCTCCATCACAGCTATTTTGCTTTACATTCCTTTCCTGAAATCGTGAAACTTCATTTCCCTCTCTCACTAGCCTGGAAGAATCTACTCGTACTAACTAGATTTGGTGATTATTGTGGGTGAGAAAATCATGTGTGCCTATGCATGTATCTTCAGCAGGAATTGGTGAGTTGTCACCATTTGTTTTTGAAGACTCTAGAAATACGAGAATATATCTGCATATCATACTTTAAAAAACATATTGGAATCATTTCCTATTTCTAAGTGGCATGTGATGTGCAACAGCTGAGATGTTTCAAAAATGGGGCAGATATATTAGAAAACACATGTACGTGAAAGACTTAAATTTAGTATTGGGTTTTGATAAATAGCATGAGAACTTCGGAGAGTCTAAAGATTTTCCAGTGTGTGATAGACTGAGGGTGCTGTCATATTTATGTGGGCGTATGGTCAAACTCAAGCATGACAAATAGCTTGGTTTTCTCATGCAGAGTGAGAAGAGTCAGATCATTGTGTTGTTGAACTGAATTAAGCTATGGTAGATACTCTCTATATGGACATATATACATATATACATTTACATGCATGTATATGCATTATATAACTGTAAATATAAGTATACTATAAAACCATATGTCAATATATAAATAAGATAACCTATATACAAATCAGGGTGCTAGATTCTGTGAGAACTGTAAAGACTAATAAGAGTGAGCTTGGGGAGGGAGGCATGTAAACATTTTAATAACATTGGTTAGAAAATGACCAGGAGGGCTTCCCTGGTGGCGCAGTGGTTGAGAGTCCGCCTGCCGAAGCAGGGGATGCGGGTTCGTGCCCCGGTCCGGGAAGATCCCACATGCTGCGGAGCGGCTGGGCCCGTGAGCCATGGCCGCTGAGCCTGCGCGTCCGGAGCCTGTGCTCCGCAACGGGAGAGGCCACAACAGTGAGGGGCCCGCATACCGCAAAAAAAAAAAAAAAAAAAAAAAAAAGAAAATGACCAGGACTCTTACAAAGAATCAGGAGACTTTAGACTCTAGGTAAGGGAGTCCTGAAAAGGTAAGGAGACACTGAGATCAGTGTTTCCCAAACAATGAAGAAACCCTCCGAACAAAACAAACAAAGCAAACCAAAAACAAATCCACCCTGTCTCCTTCACAGTTGTTTCTAGGACCCTTGATGAACCTAGGGAAGGCCAACTCCTAGGAATCTTGAATTCCAGAACCAGGTGGCATGGGTTCAAATCCATGCTCCATCTCTTACTTACTGTGCTACCTGGAAAAATTACTTACCTTCTCTGTGCCTTTGTTTCTTCATCTATAAATTGGAGATAGTGCATGCCTCATGGATCTTCATAAGGATTAAGTGAGTAAATATATGTAAAATACTCAGAAACATGTAAGTGATATAACCCAGAGGGTAGGCCTCATCTTAAATACAGGTGTTGGGGAGAATTTGGGGTGAGGAGGGGAAAACAAAGTACTTTCTTTTGCTACTCCCAAGGACAGTATGTAATCCAGCTTTAAAGTCTTTAAAAAAAATAGAGTGAGACATACTATGTTGGTAAAATATCAAGCTTGCAACTTCATAACTAATAGGCCTTAAGAAATCTGAACTTATGGTTATTGTCATAGTCATGTCACAGAGGCTCCAAGTTTGCTTTACTGAAGATGAAAATTCAATCATTGTCCAAATTAGATTGCAGAGGAACAGATGAGTTAACATTGTTTTCTGGACTTTCACTTCCTAACATTTGGGTCAGAAAGGAGAAAACACACAACCTTTACTTTACATGTTATTTTCTCCCCTTTATCTGAGAACTACAATATTCCTTCTCGAGTCAGTAGGGATCTCAGAATGCGCAAACTGCTCCCTGGGCTGTTGGATACTTTTAGAAGCAGCACTGAGGTTATTATAGCAAAACACAGTGAGATTTTTTTTTAAACTGATGTGCTTTATAAGTAACTGTCAAAAAATTACTTTCTTTTTAAGATGTAAATTAGACATCTTGGACTGTTTTCCTTTCAATATTTTTCTAGAGTACTTCGAAAGATACAACAAAAACAACTCAAAACCCTCTCAGTAATTTCCAGATAAATGCCTCCAGTAATGTTTGTGTTTAGGCCTTTGAGCCTACATCATTAAACTGGCAACTCTTCTCTCCTTCAAGGATTCTAGAGTTTTATTGCGCTGTCTCTCTCTCTCTCTGTCTCTTCCCCCCCTCCCCACCTTGACATTTCAGATTGAAACAATAGATACCTTTATGCCCTTTATGTACTGAAAAGGCATAAATTGTTTCTTTCCCTAGGAAGACTTATTTAATTTTCATTGATTAACATTTCCCTGGAAGAAGTTGTTGGGAAGGGGAAAATTTCCCTCTTGAGTAATAATAAAATTGACACAAGACTAGCAGTGGAAAAAGAAACAAATTTTAATTCATGCCCATGGAGGTCTCATAGAAATGGGATATAAGAAGTGGTCAAAGCTGGTAGCTTTTATCCTTTTTAGACTGACAAAATATAAATTTGTGAGAAATTGACAGCACAAAGAAACGTAGGTTTTGAGTGCTCAATTAGTGAAGAATCAAAACAGAGTTTGGGCTTGAGGTAGTAGATTAAAGAAGTAACAGTGTTTGTTTGTATAGGCTTCTTGGCCCTAATTCCCTGTCTCTGGCAATTAAGGGTGCCCTTCTACCTCCAGATGCAGAGTGTACCTTTCACATGAGAGATTTAATTCTTGTTTCAGGGCGATGGGAAGGAGGGTCAAGGTGTCCCTCTTGTGTTGGCCATTTCTTAAGTTCCTTTAATTCAAAATAATCACTTCAAAATAATCCTCCGTGTCACGGAGGAGACTGACCAGACCTTCGCAGCAGTGCAGGTAAGTTTGCCTGAAAGATCAGGTAGACAGGTGAGCCTTGGCTCTTCTAGAAAGAGGCACTAGGTGACTTAGAAGAACTAGAGGGATTAGGGAAAGAGACCAAGCATAAATGAAAGTGAAAGAGGAAGCCATCAGGAAAGACAGAAATTGACTTTTGTAGCAGACAAGTTACCACTTCCACGCACCCACGCCTGACTTCTAACTGTTGGCACCATTGGTCCTTGCCTGCAGGCTCTCTGACTGCCAGGAGAAGCTGGCAGTAAAGGGGAATTATTGCCCCTCAAAAAGGGGAGTTATTTCCCTCTAATCACTCATGGGAGTTTGTGGACAAAATGCCCAGCTCCCTGCAGGGAAAACTCTGAGCTGAGTCCTCACTGACTCCTAGGGCTCCCAGTGGGGATAAGGGCCACTTGCTTGTGGTGGTAACTGGCTTGATCTTTCCTCTTCACTGGCTTCCTTTTCCCTCTTGTTCTCTTCTCTGCGCTCTACAGGGTTTCCTGGCACCACCTCCTCGCTAAACTACTTACACTGGAATCTTGTCTCAGGGTCGGCCTCAGGAGGAATCCAAACGAAGACAACTCAACCCAGCAACGTACTTGGAGAAGAAGAGGACACTCTTTGTCAGAAGATGGAAAATGGCAATGTCCATACATTCCCTTCTTTCTCTCCACAAAGGCCACCTATGGATACAGATGGGAGCAAATTAATACCATTAACAATTCTTCTAAGCTATAGCAGCCCTTCTAAGTCTCTCCCATTGGAAAAAAAAGGACTGATGGTCTCTGGTGTCATTCACCTTCTTCCTTCTGAGGTATGCTTCAGGTTGCCTGCCTTGCCACCAACCAGGAAACCCACACCTGGCTGCCCCTGTTCCTGCCACCATCTGGGTGATCTACTCCAAGTGCCAGTTTCTGCTTCCTTGAGTGACAGCCAGGCACTAGGCAGGATGTATAGGATTTATGTTGCCATGAGAACAAATGTGCATGTGTGTGCGTGTGTGTTTAGATATTCCCCAGTTTAGCTCATCTTTATGAATTACCACTATTATATGTTTTATAGGCCAGCTAACAAAGAGCATTCACAAAGGACCTGCCATTCTGCATTTCTATCTATCTCCCAGAAGATGCTGATGCTGATAGGCCAGGCGCCACACTTTGAGCAGCGAGGCATTGAACTATGCTATTTCTCACATCAGCTGCTGGCCTAGATTCCACCAGTAGGTTGTGGTCGTAGTACTCTGGAGATAATGGATTCTTGCTGCCTCATCGAATTGCACTACAGGATTTAAAATTGGACCAGAACCTGCCAGTAACCAAGTGCTGACCCTGCACCAGTGGGCTTTTCAGGCCTTAGTCCCTCCAGGTCTATCTGTTCTGTTGCTGTCAATCCTTATGCCAGGCCACAATAGACGGACTGACTTTTGGATTATGACATGGCTCTGCATTGTGGCCAAGATGTTCTCCTGTCCTTGTAGGTGGGCTACATTTACAATGTTTAGTAGAGTTTTTAGGCCTTCTGGTAATTCTCAGAAATCTCCATCAGATAAAAGCTTTTAGGAAACTGATTATGTTTTCCATAATCCTTATTAATGGGGAAAGAACTATGTTACTGACATCCAAGTAGTCAATAACACAACGTTAGGTTTATATCCATTCTTATTTTGTTTTGATTTTAATTTTTGTTTTGTTTTGTTTTCTTAAAGCTAACCTCTAAATAAACATGCATTCCTGTTTTAGGTGTCAGCTAGATAGTGGAGGGAAGTTAGGCAAGATTTTAAAATATGGTAGCAATTTAATGCTTAAAGAATGATTCCCCTATGCACCTGTTTTTGGCAATGGATTATAATAAAAAAGCAGACAAGGCAAATTCCTAGGACACCAGGTCAGGCAGGACTCTAGCTATTCACTTAGCACAAAAAAGCTAAGACTCTAATTCATATCTCTGTTAGTCCACTATGGGTGATGTTGCAAACCTCACAATTTTAGGAGCTCTGATATGCAACTGGCACAGCATTTCTTGAAGTGTTCCATGGTATGGTGAGAGCTATCATGTAATGAAGATGAAAGAAACAAAGAAAGGAAAGGTAACTAACTAAATTTTGGGAAATATTAGACCAAGATTAGACTAAAAATTAGACTAAAGAAATTTAAACAGAGTTCTTTTATGAAGCACACCCTATAGACTTTAAGATGTCAGGATGCAATAGGAGTAGGAATTAGCTCATGTCTGCCTTTCCCAAACAGTTTTTATAGCCAAACTTTTTTTTTTTTTTTTTTTTTGGCTTGAATTAGAAAAACATACGGCCTGGGTCAATTCTTTAAAATACGCAACTTCCACTGAATACCTGATGATCATACAGGTATCTTCAGCTCAGATGTCTCTATGAACTGGGTGAAAGCCTGAGGTGGGTAGAGATAGAGTCTGTGGCAAATTGGGAGATACTTTCCAATCCAAAAGCATTTAAATTCAAATTTCTAAAAGCATCCTGCTGGCCAGGTATATTAGTTGGCTGTTACTGTGTAACAAATTGTCTTAAGGAAATTAGCATCTTAAGACAACACATGGTTCAAGAACCTGGGAACAGCTCAGGGTCTCTCATAAGATTGTAGTCACAAGGCTGCTGTCATTTGAAGTCTTGACTGGGGCTACAGGATCCCTCCCAAGCCTAGGCCTTTGGCTGTTGGCTGGAGGCCTCAGTTTCTTGCCACGTGGACCTTTCCATAGGACGGCTCACAACATGGCATCTGGCTTCCTCCGTAACCAGTGACCCAAGACAGACAAAGAAAAGGCAGAACATTTCAGTGCCTTCTATGTTGCTTCCAATTTTCTGTAATTATAAAATAGACTGCAATGAACATCTTTACAGTTAAATATTTTAGACATTCATAGTTTCCTTAACATATATTTTTAGGGATAGAATTGTGCTCACACTGCCATCATGACTCAAATATCATCGCCTCTGAGAGGCCTTCCCTAACCAGTCTAAAGTAGACATCTCTCCTGTCACTGCTTATCCAATTATTCTGTTTTATGTTCTATAGGATTATCACCATCTGAAAGTATTTTAATAATTTATTAATTTCCTTCTTCTCATAGAGTGTAAGCTCCATGAGGACAAAGATTTTGCTTGATTTGTTACTTTACTATATTTCTGGCATCTGAAATAGTGCTTGGCATGTGTAATGTGTTCAATAAATTTTTAACACATAAATTAATGCATATGAGTCTCCATTTTCCTGCCATCTACATGTCACTATCATTAAGAAAAAAAAATCTTCAAATAAGTAAAAACTGATATGTTGTTGATGGTGTCTTTTAAGTCTTTGATCAATGTTTAGTTTGAACTTTTTTTTATATGCTTACTGATGACTGTAGTTCTACTTTTAAAAATTGTTCTTTCATATTCTTTCCCCAGTTCAAAACATTGGGGCATTGTTTCTTTTCCTATTGATCAGTAACAGTTCTTTATATTTTGACACTTTGCTTGCCATTTATGTTGCTGGGGCAAATTGTTCCAAATTAATTTCTCTATGCAGGCCAGATCACTTGCAGGCATTGACCTTTCAATTCCAAGATGACAGTGACAGAGACTGATAGTTTGAATCGGAATGGCTGAAAGGACCCATTCTGTTCCTGGAAGTGCAGTTGCAGCTGCTATTTGCAGAATCTGAGCCTTTTGCTCGCTCTGAGTTTCATGTGTTAGCCTAAGGTCTTTAAAATTACTTTCCCATCAGACCAATGTGACAAAGCTGGGCCTCGTCATTTGAAGCTGTGCTTCAAGGAATCCTTAAAATAGTACTCTTGTCTCAACCTGCTTGTGGCTGCCCTAATTTCACTCACAATTATGAAAGTTCCTTGAGTGTCTGGTGGTCATCTGTTTCCCACATGGGGTCAGTTTCATAAAGCTATACCAAGATAAATGTCACTCTATTGTTGGAGTCCCTGGCAGGCCATTTCCTGGTCCATAAGTTCACAGGGAATTCCACTGGAAATGCTCGAACAAGAAGTGGCTTCTGAGGTAGGTACGACTCTCGAAATGTTCAGAGTTGAGCTTTAGTCTTTCAAGTCACACTCTGCCTGCTGTCATCTCAAAGGGCTTAGCCTTGTTTGTTCAGGTTTCTTCTTTGTCAATCTGTGCAACATTGGATTGATAACTTCCTGACACATTTTGGAGATGGCTTCCACCTTTGCATGACTGAAGAAACTCTTTAAAATATGAGTATATTCCTCTGAGGCAGTTTAGCCTATCTTGATCTGCTTTATTTCTCTCTCTCTCTCTCTCTCTCTTTCTCTCTCTGTGTCTCTTCTTTCTTTCTCTATCTATCTTTCTATGAAGAAGAGGAGAATGGATTATGACAAGTGGCAAAATGCAAATAAATATGGTCCAGTACCTCTGGCTTATTCCTTTGGTGATGAGGGACTAAATTATATTATATATTCCTAGAATGGGTTTTAAATGAAACCATTTACAACAGCCTTTTCTTCAAATTAAAAAAAGCAGGGAAATAGTAAGACCTTTAAACTTCAGCTCCATGCTAAGCTTCCAGTTATTATAAAATGGGATGACTGGCCTTGGGCAGGGATGGACCAGGAAGTGAAAGAAGGTCTTCATGTTGCCATTTAATTGGGTTGACCTCACACTGCTCACTGAACTTTATAAGGGCATAATTGGAATGTGTAAATGTAGCACCTCAAAATCAAAGTGAGTCTTCTGTAAAAGTTCTGTGTGAAAATTCAGAAACACTTTGCTATGCTTTTTTTTTTTTTTTTATAGACTTGGCCTCCTTGGTTCAACATGTAATTGAATCAGGCCAGTGATAGAATCTTCTACTCATAGATGATTGCAAAATTGTTCTTCTTGAATTGTTAATGCAGATGTGAAATTGAGGTCATGCTGTTAATTCTCTTGCTTTTTTTGTTTTTGATTGAAAACAGTTGACTTTTTGGTGTTTTCTTCTAAGAAAGAACAGTGCGAGCCATAATCTTTTGATTTCATTTTCTGAGACAGCACCTTAATTAGGCCATGGTCATCTTCATCTCCACTTGGGCTACAGCTGAGAATCTGAATGGATGCAGACTACAAATTCAGAGGTGCTGTAGAAATCTTGTTTTTGAAATTACTGGCTCTAAAGAATTCCTGGGCTTCTGTGGCTTGTTGCTAGTACACCCCTCCATCAGCTTGGGGGAAACAACTCCGTTTTTTAGAAAATGAACTCTACTAACTTTTCGACTCTGGTCTTTTCTCCTTTGCAGAGGACAAGGAGTTGTGCCTCCAAGTGTGGCTGACGAGCTAGTACCCCACAGTGTTGAGGTACTTTACACACCACAGCAGCAAGTCCACCAAAAGACCCGTGCTTTAAGATGTGCTGCAGTAGGGGTCATTATGGCAAGAATCTAAAACCAGTGGGACTATTGTTTTGTCCTCTTAAAAACAGGATTGGGGGCTTCCCTGGTGGCGCCGTGGTTGAGGGTCCGCCTGCCGATACAGCGGACACGGGTTCGTGCCCCGGTCCGGGAAAATCCCACATGCCGCGGAGTGGCTGGGCCCGTGAGCCATGGCCACTGAGCCTGCGCATCCGGAGCCTGTGCTCTGCAACGGGAGAGGCCACAACAGTAAGAGGCCCGCGTAAAAAAAAACAGGATTGGTACATACCATGCTACGAACGATTAGCTCCTTCATCTAGGAAGGCTTCTCTGAATAGCTGATATTTTTTGAATAGCTGATATTTTTTATGTCCTATATTTCCTTTTCATTCCCATTCTTGCTTGTACTTGAGTACTATAACTATTCTTTCTATGCAATTTGAACTGTTGGAGGAAGGACATTTAATATAAAATAGAAAGTAACAGTACAATAGCATTTTAATTGGACCCATGGTGCAGATTGTATGGCTCTTACTATCACACTTACCACTTCAGTGGTGTCCTGGAGATGCTTATACTGGCTTCTGAGAGCTACTTTGCTCCTCTCTTCCCAGCCCCACATTTAGTGGTGTCACATTGGTAGCCTGAAATTAACCACGGTGGCGAGTCAGGTGTGATTATACCTTTAAAAATCAGTCGTATCTCCCCTCTCCCCCCACCACAAGAGGCCCAATTGTTAAACATTTCTCAATACAGCTTGGCTATTGGTCCACAAATGAAAGCAGGAGGACAAAGGTGAATCATAAAAATCCACCACTGGAAGTTTTCATGATGGTGGGAATATTGCAGCTACTTCAGTTATACAACAACCCATGTAAACTGAGACTATAAGGGCTGAGCAGTTCTTTTGAACAAGCACAACAAAATAGGGAGATCTAAATGTGTTTCCTTTCAAAATTCTTACTAGGAAAAATGACTCATTTTGTTCTGTTTAGCTGTCATTGCTCAAATTAGTTTTGAAGCCTCTTCTTGAAACCAGTTCCAGAGAAATGTTTATGAAGCATGTACACGTTTTATTACTTCATAGTCTGAGACGTAAGGTGCAAAAATGCTGAAATATCTTAGTCCTTACCACACTCTGACATGCAGCTGGTAACATCAGCTGGCATTCCTCCACTAAGTTCTCTGCCCCTATGCTGCAGGGGTTCCCAGCAAGATTTCCAGTATTCCATTTTCCTTGCTTGAATGGCATTTCAAAGATGAGCCAGCTCAGTTCCTAATCAGATATGTAACCAAAAAGTGAATTATCAGTGTCTACTTCCTAGTCACCACAAACCTCATCAGACTTCTTGTGGGGCTGCCCTCCTTTGGACTCAGGGAGGAAAAGTCCTCTCATCCCAGTAGGGGTAGCTGAAGGGAGGAAATAGTTACCTTGCATAACACACTGTGCTCCCCGAAAAGATGAAGTCTTTCTAGCTCCCATTTCTCCTCTTATACTGTTGAGGGGTGAGAAGAGGGGGAATAGAAATGCCTTGTCGTGACACCTCAAGCCTTGGAGAAGTGGTTGGATGCAGCTTCTCACAGTTCTCTTAGAAACTTAGCACCTTTTCTCTCAGCCAGGGCCATAATTGTTTAAAAAACCAAAGTCTCATCCAGCACCTAATCCCAGAAATCTGATTGTAAAAATAGTGGGTTTTGTTTTTTTTTTTTTTTTTTTTTTTACAGCTTTTATGCTTAGAAACTCAATGTGTGAAAAAATGGAGGCAATGCAACACAGATTTTTTTTTTTTTTTTTTTTTCGGTACGCGGGCCTCTCACTGTTGTGGCCTCTCCCGTTGCGGAGCACAGGCTCCGGATGCGCAGGCTCAGCGGCCATGGCTCACGGGCCCAGCTGCTCCACGGCATGTGGGATCTTCCCGGACTGGGGCACGAACCCGTGTCCCCTGCATCGGCAGGCGGACTCTCAACCACGGCGCCACCGGGGAAGCCCGCAACACAGATTTTTAAACACTACGACAGAATAGTAAATGGTGAGGGTGTGTGTGTTTGTGTGTGCATGTGTGTGTGTGCAAGCTTGTACATAGAGGAATCAGGACTTTCCTCTTTTTAGCAGCTCACGGAAGTCTCCTCAGGGCTGCTTATATTACTGTTCATTTACTTTTTTTTTTCTTTTTTTTGCGGTACGCGGGCCTCTCACTGTTGTGGCCTCTCCCGTTGTGGAGCACAGGCTCCGGACACGCAAGCTCAGCAGCCATGGCTCACGGGCCCAGCTGCCCCGCGGCATGTGGGATCTTCCTGGACCAGGGCACGAACCCGTGTTCCCTGCATCGGCAGATGGACTCTCAACCACTGCGCCACCAGGGAAGCCCTGTTCATTCACTTTTCTTTTTTTTTTTTTTTTTTTTTTTTTTTTGCGGTATGCGGGCCTCTCACTGTTGTGGCCTCTCCCGTTGCGGAGCACAGGCTCCGGATGCGCAGGCCCAGCGGCCATGGCTCACGGGCCCAGCCGCTCCGCGGTATATGGGATCCTCCCAGACCGGGGCACGAACCCGTATCCCCTGCATCGGCAGGCGGACTCTCAACCACTGCGCCACCAGGGAGGCCCTCATTCACTTTTTTGATCTATGATTTTTATCTTTACTCTCTAATCTTTTGGGGAACACTCTATCATAATTCAGAAACTTCTCTTTTAGTAGTCCTCTTGCCACTTGGAAAGAAAATGTGGAAGGTCAAGTAAAGAAGAAAAGCTATGAGAAACTGTGTGATAAGTAACATCTACTCATTTTTATCCTGTTGGGAGAATCACATTCACTTAATGTATGCCACTGATTTGAAACAGATGGACACAGTTGTAGAAAACTGGTAGGAATGTTAGAAGTTTTGTTCTTATCACAATTTCTCCCTCTCTGTGTGGTCAATATCAGCATCTGAGGTACTGGATGCATTTGACTTAGAATTGACTTGAATTTGGGGATGAGATCAGAGCTGCATGTAGAAAGCTTAGAGTCAGGAAAGAATAAGAAAGAAGAGAGAGAGGACCTCTGGAGGATGGCAGTGGCGAAGGCAAGGGCAGGTGAGATGGGCTTGAGGTTCACCTGGATTAATAGGCAGGATGAGTGGAAGAAAGGGCACTGCTGGGAGGGAGATATTTAACGAAATTGAATTCTATCGTAGCCAGTCCCTGGGAAGTGCTGACACAGGCTGAAGGATGTGTTTGGGGATGCAAACCACTGTATAAATTATATTCAATGAATAACACATGGGAGAAGTCTTAGATGTGTACCTGATGAATAATGGAAATTCAATTAGTATTAGTTTTCCTTCCCTTCCTGCTGTTGATGATGCTACCAGGTGGCAGATAAAACACATTGTGTGAGTTTGGGTCAAAGCATCATTGTGACAATATTGTCTCGACAATATTGTCTCAGCAATATTTCCAATGCAGGTAAAAGTTGAACTCAATGTGTGAAATGGCTGAGTGAGAAAAACAGCAGTCACGAATCAGGATAGAAATAAAACTGCAGCCTTAGCTGGAGTTGAGAAAGAAATAATAGGGGTCTAGTTTCCCTTGGGGGAAGCAGGACTATCTTATATCCCTAGGGGCCCATCCATGAGCTAGTGACCATGACTCTGAGAGGAAAACTAAGCCTAGGGAAAAATGTTGGGAAGTCATAAAAAATCAGGTGATATGGGAGTCCATAGATAACAAATCTTAGCATTTGGACGCGTTCAGGAATTAAATCCATTTTCTATCTAAGGAAGCTAGGATGCACAGGGCAATTAAAGGGGCAGAGAGATAGGAAGCTGCCTGCTTCTATGTGCCCTCTGGGTAGGGCTTGGAAGTACTGAGGTTGGGCCCTTGGAATCTTCTGCTAGCTAACAGGGGTCTATAGTGTCTCAATTGTTTGAGTTGCCTTTTTAGGGTTCCTTCCAATTATGAAATTTACACCTATTTGAGAAAAAAATCAAAATGAAACTTTTCTTTTTACTATTTAATCAACCCATCAATCTATATTTAGATACTTCACACACACACTACAAATTAAGTTATCAATTTTCCACTACTCTGAAAGCCCTTCATATCTACTTGATCAGATATCACGTTATGAAGCCTTCTCTAACTCCTTCCATTAGGATAGTTAAGCTTTCACAATGCACTGTAACACTGTAAAACTTCAGAAAACTTTGGCTTGTGTAATGGACCTGCAACACACTTTTGAAATAACGCTGATTTAATTATCTTTGTATTCATTTGCAGGATAGTTGTTTATTGTTTTCTGCCACTCACAATCCATCACCTCTTCTTTTTTTGCTAATGATGCCTTATTTACTTTGGAGGAGAATTATCTCTCTTCCATCGTGTTTGTGATCTTTTCCCCAAAAGAACATGTCCTGCCTTCTTCTAGTTGCAAGGTGAGTATATGAACCATGATGGCCAAATAGACTCTAATGGAACTCTCTCTAGCTATTTAAGTGGAAGGGGATTTAGTACAGAGAACAAGGCTTCCAGGAATTACTGGCAGTACAAGATTGGTGTGCAAAGAGAATGACTCCCATCAGGAAGGTGAGGAATTAGGAAGCCACCATGCCAACTTCTGGTGCCCACTGCAACTGTGGGCTCCAGGAATATGCCACCTTGGCTGTGACCTGGGGTTAGAATTCACTGCCAGAATCGGTGGTTCCAGAGCCATGACGTCTGCTGGGACTGTACCAATAATATGGATGAGCTATGCCATGCCTCTCAACACTTATTAAGCTAGTGGTTGGGTATTGGAACCTTGGCTAGAGATGTTGCAGAAAAATCAAACATCTTGATATCCATGCTCTGGAGTAGAAATTGCAGAAGCAGCATGAGTGTGGTCTCTACCTCACTTCTGCCTTTCCAATCTCACATAAATGCATGTGACTAGCTGAACAATAATTCTCTTCCAGAACACTGGCTGCAAGGGAGACTGGGGAATATAGTTTTTAGCTTTCTAGCCTTTACCATAAGTGAAGGGATCCTGGAATAGGGCAAAATGAATAGAGAGCATCAATCCATCATGTGAGCAATGGACTCTTCTCCACACGTGGACTCTTGAGCCTAGTGACTGAAGAACAGAAGAAAAACGGTTGGAGCCAGTGCAGGGTCCTGGAGATCTGCCACTTAGATCTCCCCAAAGCCCTAGTTCTTGTCCTTTCAGGCTTCTGCTTCTTCAGGTTTCCCCTGTGAGCCCCACTCTAACCTCATCATGATTTCCCTTTCACCTGCAATTAGCCAGAGTTGAGTTCTGGTATTTATAATCAAAGACCGTAAATGATACATATATGAACACTGTTTTGCAGTGTCAACAATCCCCAAATTCTTGCTGAATGCATGCATTAAACTCTGTATTTAGAGGTGACTCTTGGAATTCTAGTTTCCTAGAACTCAAAAGCCAAAGAAGTCCTCAGAGATCAGCTTATTCAAACTCCTTTTTCTTTTTTAAGAGATGAAGAATCTGAAGGACAGAGAACAGCTAAACTCATTTCTTTTCTCATCAGACACATTCCCTTATTATTAGCATTATAAGGATTCTTCCTGAAATATTTCATCTATATAACAGCACAGTCCTAATTGTAACAGCATGGAAATATCCTTGGAAGAAAAAGGTAGATAAACACACTTAAAAAAAATTAAAGTAACATAGGCTTTAGGTTGCTCTTGTCATTAGCTAAGAATTTTATTACAGAATTTGTAGCCAGACTTGTGAAAATCTATAAACATCTTATAGAAGTTTCTTTGATAAAGAAAATCATGCTCAGTGGAAAGGTTTTTGGGGTTTTTAATGCAGCCATTGATCTCCCCTTCTTAAATTTTAAAACTACAATGAGCTCATCTGTCAAAACCTACTGTAATGTAAACTTTGTATATGGTCCAGCCACAGTCTTACATCCTATGAAGATTTCAAAATGTGCTCCATGTCCTCCCTGCAAAAATACTTTCTGATGAAAAATGTTTAACCACATTTTTTATAGTAGTGGCCCAAAGACTTTGAAAAACATCCTCAAGAAGCTACTACAGGAACTTCCAATTTAATGAATTTTAACAGCTGTTCTGCCAGTAGGTCTATAAGTAGAAATTGATTTCCCCTTGTGGTAATTCTATTAATTGTTTTTATTATTTTAGGATAGCTACGATGCTTTAGCTGGCTGGGTTCTGACACTAGAAACTGTGTGCATGGCAAGGCAATTCTGGTCCTAATCAGTACTCCTCTGAGGGCTTCCGCTAAAGACCACCCAGACGGTGGACAGTGTAGGGCTGGGGTGTGAGTGGTGCTGAATCGCCCCATCTGGCACAGAGGGGTGGAACACTTCTGCTAAGCACTCTGGAGAAGTTCTTGGAAGCTTTCAGTGCTATTATATGCTTAAGATGTAGAAATAAAGATGAACACATTTTAAAAAGAAATACTTCTACGCACTTAACAAAAGTTTTCCTTAGATAGGAATCTAATATTAAGTTTACCTAAAAACTTTGTGCCTTATAGATCATTTCCCTCTCCATACAATGAGGTTGAGATCAGGTTTCTTTTTTTTTACAATTTTATTGCCAAAGGTGAATTTCAAAGGGAAAGAAGTTAGGATATTTGGATTTTTTTTTTTTTTTTTTTTTTTTTGGCCTCGCCGGGTGGCTTGCGGGTCTTAGTTTCCCGACCGGGGATTGAACCCGGGCCCCCTGCTATGGCAGAGCACAGTCCTAACCACTGGACCGCCAGGCAATTCCCAGGATATTTCCTTGAAGAATATGAACAGTTTGGTCAATAGGAATTCTCTGAGTGATTTATTTCCAATTTAATAATTTTAGTCCATTAAAAAAGTCTTTACATGACAGTATAAGGCACAGTTCAGTTCTTTTAGCCAAATTAACTTGTTAGCTTCTAACATAATCATTCAAAGTAAGAATGATGAACTTGAATTGCTAATTAAATGTTCAAATAGTTGAATTAATGCATTTTGGCACAATGACATGGGCTTTGTGTGTAAAATACATACATACATGAGAGCATGTAAGGAAAGAATCGAATCCTGCAATTGAATTGGCTCCCTGTGGTTTGTGTTGGGTTACGTCTCTATCATAACAAGTACATTGCTTGGGTCTGCCTGACTCGTAGCACCAAGCTTTACTCTACAGCTGATTGAATTGTGAATGATTTCTCAATGAGTAAAACAACTCTGTTATTTTTATTTTGCTCTTTGTAAAGCTGACTTGAGTTTTTGTTTGATTATTGTTGCTGATTTTTGGAGTAGGCAGTCCTGAAAAGATGTGGATGTGGCTAGAAATTTTTAAAAATATATTTGTTCTCTAGTTTCAAAAAATGTACATATTCACTGTAGAAAATGTGGAAAATTCAACAAAGCATGAGCAAGGAAGTAGAAATCACCCAAAATGGCACTATTCAGAGCAAGCCATTTCTATCATTCTGGTATAATTTTTTCTTCTTTTTATTTCCTATGTATATTTTGGTTTTTAAAATATGTACTACTTTGTGATCTATTTTTTCCTTGACATTAAACATTATTTACTTGTTCATCTGATAAGTATTTACTGTCTCAATTATATGTTTTTAAAGAGCTACAAGAAATTCAATATTGTCCATGTTTTACTAACTATGATCAACAAAAGATGGGAAAGGTATGGCTTTTTTTCTTTCTACTGTGTGTGCTGCCCTGATTCACCTAATTGATGTATCTGAATCATTGCCAGTTGAATTTCTAAAAACTCTAAAGTTTGAAGAACTCCTTAAAATCAGGAATTATTGTCATTGTCTCTGTCTGTGAGTTATGAACCTTTTTTTATGTTAATCTTTTTCAATTTATAGAACTGCTAGCCATCATCGCTGACTATGGAAAGAATCTATAGTTCAATAAATAAATGTCTTATGGCAAAAACTCTCTCTGTACAATTTAAATAAGCTAAAATCATTAAATATTTTTATTAAAAATGATAAACATTTTATCCACCTTTTCCTTTATATTGGAATAAATTCAACAAATATTTTATAGAATATATAATACACAGACATTGAGCAAGAGGATACAAGGATAAATATAACATGATCCCTATTCACAAACAGCTCACATTCTAGTTGGGGACCCAGTCATGAATGTAATTATCTAACACTTACTTGGTGCTGTACTATAGATATAAATAAATAAACTGCTATGGCTGCTTAGAGGAATTAGAGACTAATACTGATTGGGGACTGGGGGAAGTTTCACAGAGCAATTAGCATTTTAGTATGCCTTAGAATTCCCTAGACAAGACCCTGATATCTTAGCATGAGGATTTATGTGCAAGTGGTTTATTAAGGAGGTGCTCCCAGGAGAAACGAGTAAGGAATCTAGGGAAGCAGGACAAGGAAAGAAAGAAGCCAAGCAGAAGGGCAAGATTTCAGGCAAAGTCTGGCAGAATGTACCTTCAACTTGACACTGCAGGGTGCTCAGGGGTGTGTTTTATCTCAGAGTTGGCCTGAGTCAGACAGCTGGGTTTTCATGCTCCTGGACTGGTCGGTCAGAGGCAGAGTGATGCCCCGAGAGTGGGGGATAGGAGGTGAGGCAGGGCATAAACTCCCAAGCTCTCCGACCTCTTCCCCTTTGTGCACAATCTCTCCGGTAATTTCAGGACAGTCCTCTGAAGAGTCATAAGTACAGGCTATTAGAAGCAAAAGCTGAGAGGCACACAGAGCAGTAAAAGGGGTCTGAGAGGCTCTGGGTGGAACACTGGCAATATTCACAATAGTGTTAGACATTCAAAGGAAAAATGTAGAGTTTTAAAAGATTTGGAAATAGGGAAGAACATTCTAGACCTGTGCTATTCAATATATCAGCCTTTAGTCACATGTGGGTAGTAGCTACTGTACTGGTCCATGTAGATATAGAGAACACTTTGCCAACAGAAAAAGTTCTATTGGACGGTACTCTAACTAGACTGAGAATAGGATGAATAAAATCATGGAAAGTTGGAGGAGCAAATAGTTTAATAGGGCCATAATGAAGATAGATGGCTGGAATACAGGCTGTGTTCAAATTTTAACAAGCTTTGGAAGCACTGATCCTATATCCTATATCACCTCCATACCTGGCCTTATGCTGGGTCTCTGTGCCCCTAGCTGAAGACCTGGTCTGTACTTTGGTCTCTCTTTTCCTTTGGCTCCTTCTCCAGCCATTTCTCTTGTCACTTGTGCCACTGCCTGCTTTCTCAGCTCTGGCTTGAATCTTAAATCCTGATTCAATGGTTTAGAGTACCTACTTAGCATTTTAAATTTCCTCCCTCTCTTATTAAATACTTCCCAGTCAGCTCCAATTTGTATATAAAGCCCACATTATACCTATTAAGAACTAGGAAAGATAAGAGGTAGACTGAGGAAAATTGGGTTAATGGATTTAGGAGTCCCAAGATGTTGGGTAGACTGCATGAAAAGAGCCAGTGGGGATGGAGAAATGAAAGAAACAAATGACAGGGGAGATAATTAATGGAATAAGAAAATGTTAGAGAACAAGAAAGTTTTAGGAAAACAGTCTTCCTTGATTTCCTGGAAAGAATGTATTTCTTGTCATCACTATCTGCTATAAAATGGAGACCAAGGCTATTGTACTAAGTCCTTGTGTTTCCTCAAGCTTCCTGTATAGAAAAATCTTAATTCTATCCTTTCCTCAACCTACATTTTTTTCTACATATGAATCTAAAAGAGGAGAAAATGACAAGACTACAAGCTTAAATCATGGAACATTTTACCTTAAAAAAATTAATTGTGGTAAAATACACAGCAAAATTTACAGTCTTGATCATTTTTGGTGTACATATGGTTCGATAGTGTTAAGTACACTTACATTTTTATGCAATCAATCTCCATAATTTTTCATGTCACAAAACTGAAACTCTGGGAGATTGGTTCAAGATGGCAGAGTAGAAGGACGTGTGCTCACTCTCTCTTGCGAGACCACCGGAATCACAACTAACTGCTGAACGATCAGCAACAAGAAGACACTGGAACTCACCAAAACATATATCCCACATCCAAAGACAAAGGAGAAGACGCAGTGAGACAGAAGAAGGGGTGCAATCACAATAAAATCAAATGCCATAGCCGCTGGGTGGGTGACTCACAAACTGGAGAACAATTATACCACAGAAGTCCACCCACTGGAGTGAGAGTTCTGAGCCCCACCTCAGGCTTCCCGACCTGAGGGTCCAGCAATGGGAGGAGGAATTCCAAGAGAAACAGACTTTGAAGGCTAGTGGGATGTGATTGCAGGACTTCAACAAAGCTGGGGGAAACAGAGACTCCACGCTTGGAGGGCACACACAAAGTAGTGTGCACATCAGGACCCAGGGGAAGAAGTAGTGACCCCATGGAAGACTGTACCAGACCTACCTGCTGGTGTTGCAGGGGTGGGGGGTGGGTAGCTGTGGCTCACTGTGGGGAAAAGGACACTGGGAGCAGAAGTTCTGGGAAGTAGCTCTTGGGGTGAGCCCTCCCAGAGTCCGCCATTAGCCCAACCAAAGAGCCCCAGTGCTGGGTCGCCTCAGGCCAAACAACCAACAGGGAGGGAAAACAGCCCCACCAATCAGCAGACAAGCAGATTAAAGTTTTACTGAGCTCTGCCCACCAGAGCAACACCCAGCTCTACCCACCACCAGTCCCTCCCATCAGGAAGCTTGCACAATCCTCTTGGATAGCCTCATCCACCAGAGGGCAGACAGCAGAAACAAGAAGAACTATAATTCTGCAGCTTGTGGAATGAAAACCACATTCACAGAAAGATAGACAAAATGAAAAGTCAGAGGACTATGTTCCAGATGAAGGAAAAATATAAAACCCCAGAAAACAACTAAATGAAGTGGAGATAGGCAACCTTCCAGAACAAGAATTCAGAATAATGACAGTGAAGATGATCCAGGACCTTGGAAAAAGAATGGAGGCAAAGATCGAGAAGATGCAAGAAATGTTTAACAAAGACCTAGAAGAGTTAAAAGAACAAACACCAAGAAGAATTAAAGAACAAACAAACAGAGATGAACAATACAATAACTGAAATGAAAATACACTAGAAGGAATCAATAGCAGAATAACTGAGGCAGAAGAATGGATAAGTGACCTGGAAGACAGAATGGTGGAATTCACTACCATGGAACAAAATAAAGAAAAAAGAGTGAAAAGAAATGAAGACAACCTAAGAGACCTCGGGGACAACATTAAATGCTCCAAAATTCACATACAGGCGTCCCAGAAGGAGAAGAGAGAAAGGACCCGAGAAAATATTTGAAGAGATTATAGTTGAAAACTTCCCTAACATGGGAAAGGAAAGAGCCACCCAAGTCCAGGAATCACAGAGAGTCCCAGGCAAGGTAAACCCAAGGAGAAACACGCTGAGACACATAGTAATCAAGTTGACAAAAATTAAAGACAAAGGAAAATTATTAAAAGCCACAAGGGAAAAACGACAAATAACATACAAGGGAACTCCCATAAGTTTACAGCTGATTTCTCAGCAGAAACTCTACAAGCCAAAAGCGATTGGCATGATATATTTAAAGTGATGAAAGGGAGCAACCTACAACCAAGATTACTCTACACGGCAAGGATCTCATTCAGATTTGACAGAGAAATTAAAACCTTTACAGACAAACAAAAGCTAAGAGAATTCAGCATCACCGAACCAGCTCTACAACAAAGCTAAAGGAACTTCTCTATGCAGGAAACACAAGAGAAGGAAAAGACCTATAATAACAAACCCAAAACAATTAAGAAAATGGTCACAGGAACATACATATTGATAATTACCTTAAACGTGAATGGATTAAATGCTCCAACCAAAAGACACAGGCTTGCTGAATGGATACAAAAACAAGACCCATATATATGCTGTCTACAAGAGACCCACTTCATACATAGGGACGCATACAGACTGAAAGTGAGGGGATGGAAAAAGGTATTCCATGCAAATGTAAATCAAAAGAAAGCTGGAGTAGCAATACTAATATCAGATAAAATAGACTTTAAAATAAAGAATGTGACAAGAGACAAGGAAGGACACTACATAATGATCAAGGGATCAATCCAAGAAGAAGATATAACAATTATAAATACATATGCACTCAACATACGAGCACCTCAATATACAAGGCAAATGCTTATGTATTGGGGTACGTATAAAAGCGGAAATCGACGGTAACACAATAATAGTGGGGGAATTTAACACCTCACTTACACCAATGAACAAATCATCCAGACAAAAAATTAATAAGGAAACACAAGTTTTAAATGACACAATAAACCAGATAGATTTAATTGATATTTATAGGACATTCCATTCAAAAACAGCAGATTACACTTTCTTCTCAAGTGCACATGGACCATTCTCCAGGATAGATCACATCTTGGGTCACAAATCAAACCTTGGTAAATTTAAGAAAATTGAAATCATACCAAGTGTCTTTTTCAATCACAATGCTCTGAGATTAGAAATAAATTACAGGGGAAAAAATGTAAAAAACACAAACACATGGAGGCTAAACAATATGTTACTAAATAACCAAGAGATCACTGGAGAAGTCAAAGAGGAAATCAAAAAATACCTAGAGACAAATGACAATGAAAACACGATGATCCAAAACCTACAGGATGCAGCAAAAGCAGTTCTAAGAGGGAAGCTTATAGCAATACAAGCCTACCTCAAGAAAAAAGAAAAGTCTCAAATAAACAATCTACTCTTACACCTAAAAGAACTAGAGAAAGAAGAACATATAAAACCCAAAGTTAGTAGAAGGAAAGAAATCATAAAAATCAGAGCAGAAATAAATGAAATAGAAACAAGGAAAATAATAGCAAAGCTCAATAAAACTAAAAGCTGGTTCTTTGAGAAGCTAAACAAAATTGATAGACCATTAGCCATACTCATCAAGAAAAAGAGGGAGAGGCCTCAAATCAATAAAATTAGAAATGAAAAAGGAGAAGTTACAACAGACACCACAGAAATACAAAGCATCCTAAGAGACTACTACAGGCAACTCAATGCCAATAAAATGGACAACCTGGAAGAAATGGACAAATTCTTAGAAAGGTATAAGCTTCCAAGACTGAACCAGGAAGAGACAGAAAATATGAACAGACCAATCACAAGGAATGAAATTGAAACTGTTATTAAAAATCTTCCAACAAACAAAAGTCCAGGACCAGATGGCTTCACAGGTGAATTCTATCATTTAGAGAAGAGCTAACACCCAACCTTCTCAAACTCTTCTGAAAAATTGTAGAGGAAGGAACACTCCCAAACTCATTCTACAAGGTCACCATCACCCTGATACCAAAACCAGACAAAGATACTACAAAAAAAGAAAATTACTGACCAATATTACGGATGAATATAGACTCAAAAATCCTCAACAAAATACTAGCAAAGAGAATCCAACAACATTAAAAGGATCATACACCATGATCAAGTGGGATTTATCCCAGGGATGCAAGGATTCTTCAATATATGCAAATCAATCAATGTGATACACCATATTGACAAACTGAAGAATAAAAACCATATGATCATCTCAATAGATGCAGAAAAAGCTTTTGACAAAATTCAAAACCCATTTATGATAAAAACTCTCCAGAAAGTGGGCACAGAGGGAACCTACCTCAGCATAATAAAGGCCATATATGACAAACCCATAGCAAACATCATTCTCAATGGTGAAAAACTGAAAGCATTTCCTCTAAGATCAGAAACAAGGCAAGGATGTCCACTCTCACCACTATTATTCAACATAGTTTTGGAAGTCCTAGCCATGGCAATCAGAGAAGAAGAAGAAATAAAAGGAATATAAACTGGAAAAGATGAAGTAAAACTGCCCCCATTTGCAGATGACATGATGTTATACATAGATAATCCTAAAGATGCCACCAGAAAACTACTAGAGCTAATCAATGAATTTGGTAAAGTTGCAGGATACAAAATTAATGCATTGAAATCTCTTGCATTCCTATATGCTAACAATGAAAGATCAGAAGGAGAAATTAAGGAAACAATCCCATTCACCATTGCAACAAAAAGTATAAAATACCTAGGAATAAACCTACCTAAGGAGGTACAAGACCTGTACTCAGAAACCTGTAAGACACTGATGAAAGAAATCAAAGATGACACAAACAGATGGAGAGAAATACCATGTTCTTGGATGGGAAGAATCAATGTGAAAATGACAATACTACCCAAAGCAATGTACAGATTCAGTGCAATCCTTGTCAAATTATCAATGGCATTTTTACAGAACTAGAACAAAAAGTCTTAAAATTTATTTGGATACACAAAAGACCTCGAATAGCCAAAGCAATCTTGAGGGGAAAAAATGAAGCTGGAGGATTCAGACTCCCTGACCTCAGACTATACTACAATGCTACAGTAATCAAGACAATGCGGTACTGGCACAAAAACAGAAATATAGGTCAACGGGACAGGATAGAAAGCCCAGAGGTAAACCCCCGTACCTATGGTCAACTAATCTATGACAAAGGAAGCAAGGATATACAATGGAGAAAAGACAGTCTCTTCAATAAGTGGTGCTGAGAAAACTGGACAGCTACATGTAAAAGAATGAAATTAGAACACTCCCTAAACACCATACACAAAAATAAACTCAAAATGGATTACAGACCTAAATGTAAGACTGGACACTATAAAAACTCTTAGAGGAAAGCATAGGAAGAACACTCTTTGACATAAATCACAGCAAGGTCTTTTTTGACCCACCTCGTAGGGTAATGGAAATAAAAACAAAAATAAATGAATGGGACCTAATGAAACTTAAAAGCTTTTGCACAGCAAAGGAAACTACAAACAAGATGAAAAGACAACCCTCAGAATGGGAGAAAACCTTTGCAAACAAATTAACAGACAAATGATTAATCTCCAAAATATATAAACAGCACATGCAGCTCAATATTATAAAAACAAACAACCCAATCCAAAAATGGGCAGAAGTCCTAAATAGACATTTCCCCAAAGAAGACATACAGATGGCCAAAAAGCACATGAAAAGCTGCTCAACATCACTAATTATTAGAGAAATGCAAATCAAGACTACAACGAGGTATCACCTCACACTGATTAGAATGGGCAGCATCAGAAAATCTACAAACAACAAATGCTGGAGAGGGTGTGGAGAAAAGGGAACCCTCTTGCACTGTTGGTGGGAATGTAAATTGATACAGCCACTATGGAGACCAGTATGGAGGTTCCTTAAAAAACTAAAAATAGAATTACCATATGACCCAGCAATCCCACTACTGGGCCTATACCCAGAGAAAGCCATAATTCAAAAAGACACATGCACCACCACCCCTCCAATGTTCATTGCAGCACTGTTTACAATAGCCAGGTCATGGAAGCAACCTAAATGCCTATCAACAGATGAATGGATAAAGAAGATGTGGTACATATATACAACAGTATACTACTCAGCCATAAAAAGGAATGAAACTGGGTCATTTGTAGAGAAGTGGATGGACCTAGAGACTGTTATACAGAGTGAAGTAAGTCAGACAGAGAAAAACAAATATTGTATATTAATGCATATATGTGGAATCGAGAAAAATGGTACAGATGAATTGGTTTTCAAGGCAGAACTAGAGACACAGATGTAGAGAACAAACATATGGACACCAAGGGGGGAAGTGGGAGGGTGGGGGGGTGTAGGGATTAAAAAAAACCACAAAACTTGTTACTTAATATGGTAATAAAGTGTTTTTATGTGGGAAAAACAAAAAAACTGAAATTCTGTACCAATCAAACAGCAATTCTCCATCACCCCCCTGCCCCTCCTCTTGGCAATCATCATTTTACTTTCTCTTTCTATAAAATTGACTATGTACTCTCGTTATCTCATGTAAGTAAAATCACACAGTATTTGTCTTTTTGTGACTGGCTTATTTCACTTAGATAATGTCCCCATGGTTCATCCATATTGCAGCATGTGACAGAATTTCCTTCCTTTTTAAGGCTAGATAATATTCCATCGCATGAATAAGGTGAGTAATATTCCATTGTATGTATATATCACATTTTGTTTATCCAATTATCTGTCAGTAGATACTTGGTTTGCTCCCATATTCCAGCTATTATGAATCATACTGCTGTGTTCATAAATCATGGAATTTTTACAAATAGCTTTTTTAGAATATAGCCTTAGCTTTGTACCAGTCATCATCTTCTTCAACATCATTTTAAAAATATATATTAATAATCATAATGGGAAACTAAAAGCATGCCAAGATACTTAAAGCTATCAAAAGCATTGTTCTGGAGGCCAGATTCCTTATTCAGGTATTTCCTTTTTTATGTTCTATTTCCAAGGCCCTACATCCATAGTGATTACAAATTCAAAAGGCTACTTTTTAAGATATTTAGTATCTTACTCTGTTTTTACGTTACCATTTTTAAAGAAATAATTCAATTATATTCCATATACTGAGTTTCAAAGCAGAGAACACTAGTCTAACACGTTAGCATGATTCTCAAAAAATAAACATTGAAATAAAAATTGATTATGGGTAACATTTTATCTTACCAGAATATTCACTTAATCAGAACATAATAAGTATGTCAATGCTTACTGACTATACTGCAACCATAAAGAATTGTGCTTCAAAGGATGTGAACTCTTGTTTTAATCAAATGTTGAAAGACTAAAAATGACATTTGTGTGTGGTTAATTTGGGGTAGTATGTCCTCAACCACATGCAAGAACAACATTTCAAATAGGTCCTTTCAGGACTGAACTTAACCCCAATACATGAGGCAAATCTTTTTAGAAGGATGAAGAATTCCTCAGCCAATTCAGCCAAGTTTCACCAACCATAATTTTTACTGTTATGAATGCCTTCTCTCAGGATTTTTGTTCCTTTTTTTGGAATCTGTTAAATTGCATGGTGAGGTCTTTTTTGCACCACACACTTGTGGTCCCAAGCCAACTAAAGACCTTGTAGCACATCTGTGTAGCTGATAAACAAGCTCACAGAACAGTCACAGGGAACAACAGAAAGCCCTGATTTTCTGAGTGACAGTGTTCTCTTCAGTGTGGGAGAAGCAATGTGTGATATTGAATGAAATAGCAAATAACCAGGCATTTAAATGCATCACTTGGGCCAAAAAAATTTAGTCAATCCGTTAGTTTCATTAACCAAAAGTGAATCACAGTACAGCTTGATTCACAATCTTATTTCTTTAGTCCTTTTTGGCTTGTCAAGGTGTTGATATTTATATTCGACTTGTAACACCCCCGTATTTTTTTCTCCATCAAGGAGAAAGTGGTTATTATAATATCCTGATCTTCTACCTCTCTGTTTAAACTTCTCAGTGTGAAAATCAGCAGGGCTGCCTTCCTGGATAAAAAAGACTTCGTTTTATATTTTCTACATCTCAGCACTCTTTAAAAAGAAGCATGACAGATACAAGGGACCAAAATTCAAAAATCAGAGCCTGCTGGCAAAGCTTGTGATCATGGCCAGCTAGCGTCCATGGTTTCCTACTAAACCCGTCCTTGAGTGGGTAATATCTGTTCTCTTTCATTCCAGTTCCTTCTCGAGGGATATAATTTTGTCACATGGGCACTGTCGACCAAACCAGCCCGAACAGACGGTGAGTTGTATGACTGTGTACATGGGCAAGGGCCTCGGGAGGAATTTGAGGCTGTGGTACACAGTCACCCCAAATGGGGAGGGATTTCCTGGAAACTGAACTTTAGCCGAAACCCAGGAGTTTAAAAAAGGTAAGAAAGTAAATGTCAGCTTATACCACTGGAATAAGTTATTGACGGTGGATTATGGGGGAAAAAATCATAGTAATTATCTACACATCCCTATCAACTATGTCTTTTTTGTAATTTAATAATACTTCTACTGGGTTTTAAAATGGTTTCTCAATGTTCATATTTGTGTGTGTATGAAAACAGAATATATTTAAAAAAATAAGTGAAAACATAAAATATAAAAAGTTTGATTCTCTGTCCAGTTTATTTTCCTGCCTACCTTTTCTGGGTTCACAAATTTCAATGGGAACTCTGTAAACTAATTTGTCACATGATTCTTACTGACTTGAGAACTGCAAAGGAAAGATATTTGCAAAAGATGAAGCATATCATTGTGTTTCTTCCTCTTTTTCTCTACTCTGAAACTATCTACTTGCTTTTAGGAAAGACTTTCTTTCTTTGTTTCACTTTGGCCAATGTAATATGTATGGTGGAGACATGTATAACTCCTGGTCTACATATTCTTAAAAATTTTTTCCTGAGAACATTCAGAAGAAAGTAGAGAAACATGAAAAACTGTCATTAGACACCTTTACTCAGAAGATCTGGGTTCAAGTTCCAGCTCAATTACTTAGCAACTTTGTGATCCTGAGTCTACGTTCTAAGAATAATGATACCTGTCTCACAGAGTTATTTTCTGGATTAAATGAGATGATGGATGTAAAGCACTGAGTAAGCTGAAACATACCACACTAATTTAAGACATTATCAATATAAGGTTTAGGTAGGTAAGCTCAAAAGACACCAAGCAAAGAAATTCATATTCTGG
Source organism: Mesoplodon mirus (assembly GCF_964341445.2). Classification (NCBI taxonomy): domain Eukaryota; kingdom Metazoa; phylum Chordata; class Mammalia; order Artiodactyla; family Ziphiidae; genus Mesoplodon; species Mesoplodon mirus. The sequence goes on from NC_138977.1 coordinate 41,756,402, forward strand.
CCTTGAAAGCACTGAACTGATATGATATGATATGATATATATATATATACATATAAAATACACACACACTAATAATTCCTTGAGAGCCTCTAGATACTGTTCAAAACATGATTTTATTAATCTCCTCTATAATCCTCTGAGGTACTATTCTCCCATTTTACAGATATGGAAAAATGCTTAGCTGGGATACCCTGGTTGTATTTCTAATAGGTGGTAGAATCAGGATTCAACCACTGGTCTTGATGACCTGCTGTCTAGGCCTCTCTACCAGCTACTTATCATACAGATTGTGTTCCCAAGAACTCTGTGAACTATTTTAAGAACTCCAGAAACCGTCTAATGATACTACCATAGGTTCTTATGGTTCATGTTTGTAACAGATAGATATTCACAGGATTTTTGAGATTCAGAGCAGAAGATAATGAGGCAGCATGCTTTAAGTGCATACTGTAAGCCAGAAACAGCTCTAAATAATGTTTATGTATTGCTCATTCAATCTTTTTAACCCAACAACGTAAGCTCTTCTTTAAGGCCATCCCCATTTTACAAAGGAGGAAACAGCAGCAAACAGAGGCTAAGTAACTTGCCTAGAGCAGCACAGCTGATGAGAGGAAGAAGAGGTCTTTGAACATGCACAGTCTGGCTTCAGAGGCCCAAGTTCTTAACCACTACACTGTGCCTCTGATGGTCTGTGGAAGTAAAAGCATGGACATAGAGTACTTGATTCACATTATTTGATCCGAAGCAATATAACTTCAATTTTGTTGTCATTCTTTTCAGTCATCATTTACTCTGCAGAAAACATATACATTCAGGGTCTCCATGTTCAATCACGAGACGCTATCTTACACAACATACTTATCATTTTCCTAAGTTCTAGAATACATGGAAAATAAATCATGTATGAAATATGATCAAGATAAATCAATCCTATCTCCTTGCCTTTTCTTTTTTGCTTCTGCTTCTCAGCAATCCAGACAAGTACAGCAGAATAAGCATGGCCTTTGGAAAGGGGTTACAGTCCTGGCTTCATCATATCAGCATACTAGCCAGGGTGCACTGTGACTTCAGGCAGGTAGCTTAACATCTCTAGTCTTAGAGATCTCAAGTCTTAGTTTTCTCATTTATAAAATAGAGATGTAAAATTTACTTAAAGGTTTATTATGAGGAATACAGAGATCATTTTGCAACGTGTCTCACCTAGGGTAAATGCATAATAAATATTGATTCCTTCCACTTTTGCTTTTTTTGGTATGCATTCCAGTTATCTAAGCATTTTTACCTTCTATTTAAAAAAACAAAACAAAACCAGGGCTTCCCTGGTGGCGCAGTGGTTGAGAGTCCGCCTGCTGATGCAGGGGACATGAGTTCGTACCCCGGTCCGGGAAGATCCCACATATCACGGACTAGCTAGGCCCGTGAGCCATGGCTGCTGAGCCTGCGTGTCCAGAGCGGGAGAGGCCACAACAGTGAGAGGCCCGCGTACCGAAAAAAAAAAAAAAAAAAACAAAACACCAAAGCCCACAGATTTATCTGAATTTCTGAGGATATCTTATGCCTAAAAAGGTTTTCAAGCCATTTTCAAATATTTAGTGATCTTCATGTATCTAGCGATACAGACAGTCCCAGGTGGTATCTGATGCCCCTAATGGTGACCCCAGGACAAAACGTGCCTTAAGATTATTCTGACCCTCACAATGACTGATTAGTTTAGCTGATATGAGTTACATTTATCATTAAAACTGTCAGAATCATTTATTTAGATTAATGCTCTATGTCCCGGCCCCTGGAGTCCTAGTGACCACAGACTCAGAAATCTATTTTTCAAATGGTAAATCAGGGGAAGGTAAAGGTACAGTTCTGGCTGCTGTTACTGGATACACATTTTATTTGTTTGTCTGTTTTTAGACGAACTGATATTCCTGGACAGAGAAACATTTCTTTCCAGATCTCTGGAAAATTTGTTGAGTGGGAAAGAAGTATTTTCTGAACAGGGGAAGCTGCTGGAAGCCTTGAAGAGGGGGATTCCAATGGCAATTTTTGCAAGAACACAGACACCAATGTCACTTCAACTTAGAAAGTTCTGGAGAAAAAAATTGTCTAATATGGTCTGGCACATAGACTTTCTGCTCAGGAAGGACGACATCAAGAAATGCTTCCTTGTTGATTCTGGCAAAATCAAGGAAATTAGATGAGAAAGAGACCCCTGAAGGAGCTAGAGCATTTCCAGAGTAAGGAAGAAAGCAAAGCAAAATTGGAGAACTCTCATGTCCTCCAATATGCAAAGATAAAAAGAAAATTTTAAAAAGAAAAAAGATGGTTATTATACTACCAGAGATGAAAGACAGAAAGAGGGCCCCAGCCAAAGAAGTGATGATTATATGCCAAACCAACATTGTCCAGCTACAGACTATTAAAATGAAAGGTCAAAGCACAAAAGAATTTCTGGGCAGCCTAATGTTGATGGTAAGGCTCTTATCTGGTATAGTCAATTGTCAAGCATAGGTGAAATTATCTAGGAGTTACTCTATGTCCATAAGCCAGATAAATGCTGTATATTAACAAACTGAATTAGAGCCAGGTAGAAAGTAGCAGACTTCCTGGAACATAGGAAATGGCAGATACCCAGTTAAAGCCAATGCAAAAAGGAAAGCAGTGTAACCCTCAAGGAATGGCAAAACCTAGCCATGTCCCCAGATAGCCACAAGGGGAAAATGTTGGCGCTTTGAAGCTGAACAGTAACTAGCCCTCAATAGAGTGAGAAACTGTGGTGGTGGGACCATAGTGTTACTTTTGAGAGTAGGAGTGTCTGATTTTTGGTCAAGAATCCTAAAGAAACTAAGCTTTTACAAAAGTATTTTCAAAATAAAAGTTAACTTGCATATAACATTGACTTAGGTTTAAATTGCATTTTAGAGCATGAGTAATGTTCCTTCAACAGCAAAAACATCTCAATTCTCAGCATTTTCCACATAGAGTAGTTGCTAAATTCTTCATGAAGTTGGACAATAACATGTGCAATAGGCATGGAAGGGTTTCTGAGTGAGATTAATCCAGTTAAAATTAGAATCACAAATTATCAGTTTCCCAGCATGAGAATAGTAAAGCTTCGTAACCAAGTAAAACTTTTAAAACATTTTTTGGTCACATTTTTAGCTGTGCTTAAATATGTAGGAAATATTAAAAGAGGAAAATATGGAACTCTAAGCAAAGGTGAATAAACTAGAAAAACTTCCTGCTAGGTGAAGAAACTGCCCTTCAAAGCAACAGTTGGTTGGGAGATTCTTAAGAGCTCTGAGATATTGCCTGAAACAGTAGGATACCCTGTGGAATACTAAGTCAAATTTGATGACCACATTTAACACTGTCTGTCAAAAAGTAGAATTGCTCATTTTAATATTTACTCAGTTGGGGAAACATTTCTTACTTGCATGAAATTTAACTTCTCAAGACTAAGTTTGGTGAAAATATTGGTATTTAGAGATGAACATTACACATAAAAATAAATAAACCATGCTTTCTATCTATGTGAGGGTGCTATGAGGTGTGATGATTTGATTTTTTTAGAAAATAGGCCTTGTTAAACTTGGTTAAGAACATACCTTGAATAACATACTTTTGGCAGAGATATCGATAGGAAAGTACTAAATCTGAGTTTGAAGTGATCACTGCTGTTGGAGCTCACAAAGGATAACCTGAAAGAAAAAATTAACTAGTTGTGGTAAATTACAACTAGCTCATCCTTGGAGTACTAGAGGGATTAAGTATGTTTTCAGTGAATGTTTATCACAGTAAGTTTTCCATGTAACCAGCACAGCTGTTGTAACTCACTTAGCGATAGCTGGAAAGTCGACTGCCATAGACTGAATGTTTGTTTTCCCTCCAAATCCACATGTTGAAACCTAATCCCCAAGTGATGGTCCCTCAGGAGGAGGGACCTTTGGAAGGTGATTAGGCCAGAGAGTGGAGCTCTCAGGAATAGGATTAGTTCTCTTATAAAAGATACTCTAAAGAGCTCCCTCATCCTTTTCCATGTGAAGACACAGGGAGAAGATGGCCATCTTATGAACCAGGAAGACAGCTATTATCAGACACCAAACCTGCCAGTGCCTTGATCTTGGACTTCCTAGGCTCCAGAAATATAAGAAATAAATGTTTGATGTTTACGTCACCCATCTTTTGTTATAGAAGCTCAAACAGACTGCTATAGTCTACAGTCTTAAAACCAAGTAGTAAGTGCACTGAAATTCAATTAAATATGGCTGTGCCGGTTAACCTGTGCTGGGTAACAAACTACTCTAAAATTTAGTAACTTAAAATAACAGCTATTTATTTGGCTCTATCTTGTATGTCAGCCATTTGGGCTAGGCTGAGCTGGGCAGTTCTCCTTGCTTTACCAATCTTGGCTAGTGTTACAAGGTGAATTGCGTGATTCCCCCACGTGGCCACTCAAATGCATATTTGCATATGACTGGTGTCCTTGTAAGGAGAGAAAATTTGGACAGGGATGCATACAGAGAGAAGATGATGTGAAGATACAGGGAGAACACTATGTCAACATGAAGACAGCTGTCTACAAGCCAGGGCCTGGGACAGATTCTTCCCTCAGAGCCCTTGAAAGGAACAAACGCTGCTAACTTTGACCTCAGACCTTTAGCCTCCAGGACTATGAGAAAATAAATTTCTGTTGCTTAAGCCACCCAGTCTATGGTACTTTGCATTTAAAAAAAAATTGAAGCAGAGTTGATGTACAATATTATGGTAGTTTCATGTGTACAACGTAGTGACTTGACACTTAAATACATTACAAAGTGATCACCATGATAAGTCAAGTCTAATCCCATACAGAGTTATTACAATATTATTGACGATTTTCCTTTTTCTGCATATTATATCCCCATGATTCATTTATTTTATAAATGGAAATTTGTACCTCTCAATCCCCTTCACCTATTTTTACCTAACCCCCCTACCTCCGTCCTCTCTGGCAACTACTAATTTATTCTCTGCATCTATGAATCTGTTTCTGTTTTGTTTGTTTCATTTTTTTAGATTCCACATATAAGTGAAATTACACAGTATTTGTGTTTCTCTGTCTGACTTACTTAACATAAACCCTCCAGGTCCATTCTTGTTGTTGCAAATGGCAAAATTTCATTCTTTCTTTATGGCTGAGTTATATTCCATTGTGTGTGTGTGTGTGCGTGTGTGTGCGTGTGTGTATAAGCCTTAGCAGACTAATACAGCTGGGCTTTTTCATGCATCTGCAGGCAGCTGGTGGATTGGTCAGGCCAGCTGATTATGATGGCTTCCACTGAGGTGTCTGAAAGAACTGGGGTCTCTCTCACTGTGTTCTCACCCTCCAGCAGGCTAGCCAAGTTCGTTCACATGGCATTTCAAGTTTCTCAGAGAGTAAGAATGAAGCTATAAGGTCTTTTGAAATGGAGACTTAGAACTGGCACACTATCACTCTTGCCGTATTCTACTGAGCAAAATAAGTTCCAGGGCCAGCACAGATTCAACAGTTAGGAAATGGACTCTACTTCTTGGTGGAAGGAGGTACAGGGTCTTGTGGTCATTTTTGCCATTTACCACAATAGCCATTTGACATTATGGCACAAAAGCTTTCCCACGGATCAGAAGTGTAGGCCAACATTATGCTCCAATATCAATTCTGGAAACCTCTTGAACAGAACTTTCCATCAAGATTATATTGAGGCTGATATCCAAAAAATAAGGACTAGGTTGTTAAACATCATAGATGTTTTTAAGTACATTCTATCCCCATAAACCAAGTTCGTTTCAAGTAGACGCTAACATACAAGACTGGATCCCTGATTTAAAAAAAAAAGAAAATTAAATCTCTATCCAACAGGCTGGTTATTAGATCTTAATTTTTATAGATAGAATTAAGCAATTAAAGGGATTATAGGAAGTCATTACCTGCTGAAACCTGCCTTTCCCCAGTTTAGGTTTTTGAAAGCAGAGTTCATCTGCTTTGTTTTATAACTCAATGGCCTATCTGGACTCTTTAGTATTAACTTTTTAAGTGTCTTCCATTGATTGATAATTATTTCATGCATTTACTTATGAAATAAATAATGGCAAGGGCCTTATTACTTGCAAGGTCCCAGTAACGCATCAGTGAACAAAGTAGACTTGATCTTTGCTCTTGTAGAACTTTAGTAAAGTAGAAGAAGACATTAAGTCAATAAAAGAACACATACAAACATAATTAAAATTGTAAAATTTTATATAAATATACATAAAATGTGTAATAAAGGATTACTCATTCAATAAATATGTATTGATTGGCTTATTATGAGCCAGTTAATGTGCTAGGCACCAGGAATATCAATGTGAACGAGTCAGAGACACCTCTCTTTCTTTAATGGAGCTCACTTTCAGCCCCAAAGACCAATAAGTTAATTAATTACAAATAAACAAAGATGTAACAATAACTTGTGATAAACGTTACGGGAAAACAAATGAACAAAGAAAGGGACAAAAGTGAGGCCATCTTTAGAGGCTGTGAGCTGATAAGATTTCCATACAGAAGGTGATATTTCAGCTGAGATCTGAAGATGAAAGAAGCTGTCATTTTAGGAAGAGGTAGAAAATTTCCAGGCAGAGGAAACAGGAAGTGCAAAGTCTTGAGGGTGAATGATCATGATCGGATGGAGAAAGAACCTTAATGGAAATCCAATGACCAGAGCTGTCGGGGGCTGGGTGGATGGGGGGTGGGTGGCAGGAGCCAGGTCATGGGGCTTTCATGGGACAGTGAGAGAAGTGGAGATTTTATTCTAATGAAGTGGGAAGCCCCTGAAGGATTTTAATCAGAGAGTGATCTGACCTATTCTAATAGTCTGCTGCTGTGTGGAGAATGGATTGAAAGGATTAGAAGTAAGAGTAGTGCATGGACAGGTAGATTGGAATCTAAAAACTAAAACAAACTAGTGAATATAATAAAAAAGAAAAAGACTCACAGATATAGAGAACAATCTAATGGCTACCAATGGGGGAGAGAAGGAAGGAGGGACAAGATCGGGGTAAGGGATGAAGAGGTACAAACTACTATGTATAAAATAAATAAGCCGGGGTGGGATAGGGAGGGTGGGAGGGAGACGCAAAAGGGAGGGGATATGGGAACATACGTATATGTATAACTGATTAAATTTGTAAAAAAGAAAAAAAAAAAAGAGTAGTGCGACCAGTGATGCAGCTGCTACAGTAGTCTAGGTCAAGGATGATGGCAGCCCAGACCGGGGCCATGGAAGGGAGGAATAGAGGAGCAAGTGGCATTTAAACAGGAGTGAGGTAGAGCAGGAGGGTCAAGAAGGCTTCCCTAAGTAAGGTTAATGGAAGGTGAGACCCACGGCTGGAAGGTAAGGAGACGCCTTCATTCACACAGTGAAAGCAGGATTAAATTAAGACCTAAAGAAGACTTAAATTCTGAAAAGACGATTGTTTTCCTCTTCCCCAAGACACATGTAATCGCGATGTAATTCAAAAGCGAAACAGGACTAAACCACAAAATAGGTGGAAGCAAGTTCCACCAGATTCACGGTTTTTCCACTACGAGTAGGTTAGTGTTTTCACTTTTGAAATTTCGAATATTTAATAATTTCAAGATAGTTTTGCTGATCTAGATCTGCTGAGCCTTTTTGTTTAATCTAGCCTTTAACAAAGGCCCTGAGAAGGGAAAATGTTTGGAGTGTTTTTGACTGAAAGCAGGCTGCCTCTTATTGATGGATCTGCAGACCATGCAGTGACCTGCAAGCTAAACTGGGGACTGGAACTTCAGAACAAAACAGGAGAAGGTGACACACCTCGGGGTCCTGCCTGGGGCGGGTGGTGGAGAGCGGGATGGGGGCGACCTTGGAGCAGCACCTGGAGGACACAGTGAAGAATCCATCCACTGTTGGAGTCCTGTGCACAGGTTCACAAGGACTCGATCTGGGCTGCTGCAGAACCCTGTCAGATGAGCATGCTGGGGCGATATTTGTTCCAGCCCAGCAAGCAGCTAAGCTGACCTTGGTCCCCACTGATATTCCTATGGTGTGTCTAGAATCAGGGAACATTATCATGATCTAGAAACATGATGGCATTACAACAGCGGTGTACAAAACGGCCTCTTGACATTTCATATCCGTTCCCCAGCAGCCTGTCACAGGGACTCAATCATACCTTGTGTTAATTATCTTATAGAACTATGAGAGTTCCAGTAGTTAGGCCAGTCATGGAATGTGCATTGGACACTTTTCCATTAATTTTAGAGTAAGCTGCTTTTGGACATTCTATGGATTGACTTATCAAAATACTAGTTAAGAAAATAGCATGTTTTCTTTTTGGTCCAATGAGCTGAAGATCACAGATTCTTGGCTCTTGTCCCACACGGCTACCAATAAGCCATGTATGACCTTGGTTATGTCTCTTCATTTCTCCAGCCAATGAATGAGACTTTGGAAATTTCTTTCTAAATCTAAAACCCTCTCTTTGTTCTTTTCTTTTTTTTTTCTTTTTAACATCTTTATTGGAGTATAATTGCTTTACAATGGTGTGTTAGTTTAGGCTTTATAACAAAGTGTATCAACTATACATATACATATATCCCCATATCTCCTCCCTCTTGCGTCTCCCTCCCACCCTCCCTATCCCACTCCTCTAGGTGGTCACAAAGCACTGAGCTGATCTCCCTGTGCTATGCGGCTGCTTCCCACTAGCTATCTATTCTACATTTGGTAGTGTATATATGTCCATGCCACTCTCTCACTTTGTCACAGCTTACCCTTCCCCCTCCCTGTGTCCTCAAGTAGATTCTCTAGTAGGTCTGCATCTTTATTCCCGTCCTGCCCCTAGGTTCTTCAGAACCATTTTTTTTTTTTTGGTTCCATATATATGTGTTAGCGTATGGTATTAGCATATTTTGAAGGTATAGGTCACTTTGTAGACAGAATTTTGTTATGTTTAATAGATCTGGTTAGAAGGCAGGAAAAAAACAAAGAAGCCTATTAGAGAGCAAGAGAGGAGCAGGGAAGTTCAGACTGGACCCGACTGCACTGACCCCAGGGAGAAATGGGTGTGGCTAGATTACAGGTGCTGATGGCAGTGGCAGAAAAGTTTTCTGTCAGTCAAAAGTCAGGTCAGATGATTCCGGAGGCCAGTTCTGATCAGAAAATGAATACCTTAGCTACTCTACTATTTTTTAAAATACTTATTTGTATACCATTTCTCTATTTTGAGTGGAGCAAAGCAGAGTTGAGAGTTACTTTAGTTGTTGTGAATAAACTGTCAGAGGCAATGTATCGGTCTAGTGACTTCTTCTTCAAAAGAATTGAAAAATTTCATCATTTTTATATTTGGAAATTCACTCTCATTTTGTTCTGTTTTGATCTGTATGGTTTGCCTTAAAGATAATACTGTAGCTACCCTGGCCTGTATGTCTTGCAGTGGCTTTTTTTTTTTTTTTTAAAGGAATTTTGCTTTTTTTTTTAATTTTTATTTATTTATTTATTTATGGCTGTGTTGGCTCTTCGTTTCTGTGTGAGGGCTTTCTCTAGTTGCGGCAAGTGGGGGCCACTCCTCATCGTGGTGCACGGGCCTCTCACTATCGCGGCCTCTCGTTGCGGAGCACAGGCTCCAGACGCGCAGGCTCAGTATTTGTGGCTCACGGGGCTAGTCGCTCCGCGGCATGCGGGATCCTCCCAGACCAGGGCTCGAACCCCTGTCCCCTGCATTGGCAGGCAGATTCCCAACCACTGCGCCACCAGGGAAGCCCCTTGCAGTGGTTTTTAACCAAACCCCTTAAAATTCTGACCTGTAATAATTCACTTTTGACTGTACCAACTTATTTTTTCTTTCTACATTTTTATTTTCTTTGACTCTCCTATTAGGCGATAAGCTCCTTTTCAATGTTTGAATTATCCAATTCTTTGGTCCACAGGTTTCAGAAACTTGAAGTGAGGAACCCATTCATCTTTGTATCTTGAGCAAAAGGACAGTGCATGAAACAAAACAGATGTCAAGTCTGCTTGTGGAATGGAATTTGGACAGCCCTGCCCTCAGGGAGATTGTGGGTGACCTGTGGAGTCAGCTGCATCAAAAATGACACAGTGCTGTTGTAAGTGGAACAGGGGAAGCATGTCATCATACAGAAGTAGAAGAGGGAAAGAGAGTAAGATGAGTTATGCACGAAAGTGTCAGGGAGAGTATGAAAGGGGAGGGGATTCCAGGGGAGCAGTTGGGGAAGGACACCCAGTTGGAGGAAACACCATGCAAAGCAGAAGCAAGAAATATTCAGCGATTATAAAGTTCCACAATTCTTAAATGGGCTAAAATGTGCTAAAGGTAGCACATATAGAAAGAGACAAAGTCTAGAGATAAGCAGGAGTAAAAACATCCAAGGCTTTGTAGGTCATGTTATGGAGTTTGGACCTTGTTTGGCTGGTTGTGAGGCAGGGGGCAGGGAAAGGTCTTAGTGTGGATAAGCTGAGTCTCAGTGATATGAGATTGCTAAATCTCATGGCAACAGATCAGACTTGCATTCTGCAAAGAGCACTCTGGCTGTGTCATTGGAGTTAGTTCAAGTGTGCCAGGGGATTGACTTGGTAAGGTGCTGTGACAATAATGCAGATGGGAGCGGACTAGAACCTTCAGTAGAGCAGATGCCATGGAAATGAAGAGGCCAGGTCAATTCAAGAGATTTATAAGATGATGCAAGACTTGATGACTAGATATGAGGATCTGGGGAGAGGGAGGTAACAGTTTCATGGCTTAAGAGACAGGTAAATGATGGTGCTACCTACCGAGGTAGGGAATATAGGACTGTTTGTGGGGGAATGGGGCAAGTTGACAGTAAAGGGGACAAATCAATCCTTTGGGTCATTTTGAGTGTGGGGTAACTGCAGACCTTTAGAGTAGAGGACACTGCACCTCAGTGTCCTTGCATAACTGCCCAGTTTTTCACAAATATTTTTAATAACATTCATGCCTTTGTTATCCCTGTATAGCACCCTCTACATTGCATTGTAATTCACTTCACTTTTTAGAAAATCTGCATTTTCTCCTGTGCGTTCCATCCCCATTAATGGTGACATATTCTCCCCACTTAGCCAAGCTCATCACCTCAGAGTCGATCTCAATTCTTCTTTCTTACTAGTCACATCCAACATGTCACTCAGAATGTTCCTAATCACTCCCCTCCTCTCCTCTTTCTGGTCACTGTTTGGTCCAGCATACCTGTCCACTGCCATATACACCTATATCCCCAGCCCTCCCCAGTCAGTTTCTTTCTCCAGACTCTTGCAGTGATTTTCTAATTGCTATTTCTGCCTCTAAGATTTGCTCTGGGAAATTACTCATTACTCACACTTATTGCCAGAGTAACCTTTCTGTAACCAAGTCTATTCATATCACTTTGTTACTTAGAAACATCAATAGCTCCTCAATCCCTAAATGGTTATGTACAAATACGTTATCTCATAATTTGGCCCAAACGTATTTTCTAGACATAGGAAATTATTCCTCACTTCACAAATGGTACCTAAATTGACTTTAAACATTGTGAATCAAAGGTACTCTGATATATTAGTTTTATGACTCTGTATTATTTCAGGTAGGTGTTGGACAGGTGAAAGAGGGACTCTGTTTCACTCCACCACCACGGACACAGACACACATATACACGCACGCACGTGCGCGCGCGCACACACACACACTGTTAGATTCAGTTCCAAAATTAATTCACCAAGGATACTCTTATGGATTGAATTATATTACACTGAAAATGTATGTTTGAAGTCTTAATCCCTGGTACCTAGGAACGTGACCCTATGTGGAAACTGGTCTTTGCAGATGGGATCAAGTTAAGATGAGGCCATTAGGGTGGGCTCTAATCCAATATAACCGATGTCCTTATGAAAAGGGGAAATTTGGACAACAGTCACAAGGGGAGAATGCTACATGATGATGGAGGTCCTGTAGCTACAAGATGAGGAATGCCAAGGATTGATGACTACCAAAGAGGCAAAGGATTCTCCCCTTCCACTTTCAGAGCGAGCATGGGACTGCCAACATCTCGGTGTCAGACTTCTAGTCTCCAAAACTGTGGGACGATATATTTCTGTTGTTTTAAGGACCTGGTTTGTGGTAGTTTTTGAAAGCAGCCCTGGGGAGCTAATACAGATTCGCGATTTTACAGGATGCAGAGTGGCCACAAAGCCTAGCTTCTCCTAGCCTCTAGCATTTCTGGTGGGCACAACTGCTCTGGCAGCACTGTCCCTGCATGGCAGAGGTGCCTTGGATCTGGAAAAAGTGCCACCACTGCACTTTTATGTGTAAACTTACAGCACCATCCCTGAAGAATTTACAAACTCTGGCCTTCTGTTCAAGAGAATGTTTACAAACGTGGCATTCTACTGGTTCTTGATCCAGATTCAACGTTGACAAAGCCACAACTTCATCCAAGGGGAGAAACGACAGCAAGTGTCAGGAATCTCTTAATCATATCTTTGCCTCTAGCTCCCTGGAAAGCCCATTTCCATGCAGACTCACTTTTTGATAAAAACTGTAAAATGTTATCTAGGCTTATACTCAGAAAGCTACTCCTATTTGTCTTTTTTTCAGCATTGTGATTTACTTTATCAAAGGCTTTTATATCTTATTTTTCTTTGTAGGTGGTGTAGGGAGCGATTTTTGAGCAAAAGCAATGAAATCCTGACCTTACCTCAATAAGGACCTTGTGGCATTTTACTTGACCAACTTTATCAATTTTGTTCTATTTCATTCGTTTCCAGGATATGCTATGGTTTTTTTTTACATCTCCTGGCTTTTGCATGTGTCATTTTCCTCACCTAGAACATATGCCTGATGCATTTCCAACTAAAGAATGCCATCACTTCGCTAATTATGGTAATCAACACTGTCCTGGGTACTACACAGACATGATCCCATTTGTATTCACAACCTTGTGATTTAGACTGAGAGAGGTTAGGGTGATGAGGAGGTGGCATTGGAACCTGGCTCTTTCAGATCACAGAATCAATGTTCCTGTTTCTTAGCCTCTTGCCAAGCCAGAAATCTTCCTTAACTTTCCTAGCCAAATATTCACTTTCTCCTCCAAGTTCCTGGAGAGTTTTGTAGTTACTTTTATTGTGATAAGTCACAATAATTTATATTTTAATTACTTATTTGGGTTTGTAGCCCCAGTTGGTTGAATTCCACAAGACAAGAAATGGCTTTTTGCCCACCTGCTTTAATCATGGCTCATAATAGATGCCCCCCAAATATGTGCCGAATGGATTAGAGCATGCTGAATAAATGCATGCATGGATTATAAAGTCACAGCATCTTCTATTTGACTGTGAACTTCTAGAAGACAGAGACCTTGCCTTTTTAAATTTTGAATCCCCAAAGTTGAATAAAAGTCTGTTGGCAGAACGAATGATTTAGTCAATGAATGATTTGGCTGAGTGAATGATTATAGGTGACTAGAAGCCCAGCATGTGGCAGTTTTCCCTCCGTGCTTTATAAGATTTAGGAGCAGGACTTCCCTGGTGGTGCAGGGGTTAAGAATCCACCTGCCAATGCAGGGGACACAGGTTCAAGCCCTGGTCCAGGAAGATCCCACATGCTGCAGAGCAACTAAGTCCATGCGCCCACGAGTCTAGAGCCCACGAGCCACAACTACTGAACCTGTGCGCCACAACTACTGAAGCCCGCACGCCTAGAAGCCCGTGCTCCACAACAAGAGAAGGCACCACAACCAAGAGTAGCCCTTGCTTGCCACAACTAGAGAAAGCCCATGCACAGCAATGAAGACCCAAAACAGACAAAAATAAATTAAAAAAAAAAAAGATTTAGGAGCAAGTGATAAAAAAGATCATACAAAAAGGCAAAAATTTGTCTAATCTCTGTTAATCTCAGATTGAATGCAGCTAATCCAGCTTCATGATGGAGACTACAATCTGATTTTAAGATCAAGAAAATGAAAGTACTAAAATTGAGGAATAGTTTCATTATTTCATTCATTTATTCATTCATTCACTTACTTACACTTGGGAATTGAAAAAGCACCTGAGAGCTGAGTAATTCACAGCCTTCTTTTTTTTTTTTTTTTTTTTTTTTCCAATTGTTGGAAGCCTGAGCTTGGGAAACCAATTGGGCTGAATCCCAAAGACAGCCACTGTGGTAAAATGCCTTTGGGACCATCCATGACATACAAAGGAGTATGGGTCTTATAAATTAGAACAGTGGTTCTTAAAGTGTGGCCTGGCAACCCATGGGAGTCCCCAAGAGCTTTTCAGGGAGTTACAGATCAGAATCATTAGGACAATACTGAGCTCTTATCTGCCTTTTTAATTCCCATTCAGTGGACTGTCCCAGGCACTACATGGTATGTGGTATAACACCAGACTGAATGTAGAAGTCAATATGCAAATCTAGCTATCTTCTATTAAGTCAAACATTAAAAAGATTTGCAAAACGATAAGACAATGCTTCTCTTCACTATTTTTTGGAAACAGTTATTTCTCATAAAATGATGTCATTTATGTTAATATTTAATGATGTATAGCAGTTATTTTAAGATAAATACTTACAAACATTTTCTCAGTTTTACTTTTGAACATGATAAATGTTGATAGATATAACCCACATAAATAAAAGTATGCTGGGGTCCTCGATAATTTTAAGACTGTTAAACTCATCTGAGACCAAAAATGTGAGAACGACTGACTTAGACAAACATGGACTCATAAGAAGTTTCAGACCCACTGCCCTCTCAGGAAGCATTGCCTAGAGTGTGCTTCCTTCTAGCTGGTGTGTAGGTGGGGTGTGAAGGCAGAAGGTGAATCATTTACAAGGATTTGGACACCCACTCCCTTCACTACTTCATTCCTCTGAACCTACTCTCTCCACAAGGGCAATGCTATTTCTGCTTCACCAGGGATCTGCAGCTGGAACCAGATATTTACTCTCTGGTCTGAGGCCAAACTCTGACATCCATTCTCCCTACTGCAAGTCCCTCAAAGCCATCTTCTTCCAGCACCAGGGAGCCTCAACTCCTACAGAAAATCTGTTCAAGGGCGAGTCATTACAATCAGCTCCTGGAGAGTGCTAATTATGTACTTTCTGAAATGTTCTCTCAATGAAGGAGCCATTCAGTGATAGGGGAAAATAAAATAACTCTTAATCACAGTTGCAGAATTTCTAATAAAAATCTATAATTAAAAAAGAAATTGATCCTCAAGCATTTTCACTTCTATTAAATTGCCAGAAAACAAAGTCGTGTTCACCTCTGGTCTTACAGGAAGGAGCCTAGCAACATGTATACATCCACTCAAGAAATAATGATGGACCACCCATTCTGTGTTAGGGATATTGGGAATGTTTGCAAATACCTGGCTGAGAAGATACTGTGTATCCTATGGCCAGCCTCTGATAAATAGTTACGGAAACTTGGCCTTTATAAAATGAAATAGAGATCAGAGCAAACGTAGGAGCCTGTTTTAAATGGACCACACTGACAATTAAATTGGTGGTTTACTCCCAGTTCGGGTCTCCAAAGGGAAGCTGGACATGTAAATTGCCAAGTCGGTAACAAAGAATAGCATGGTCAGAGACAAGGAGAGGGTCACGTAGCTTAGGTTAATCTGCGGTGATCCCGATTGGCCAGATCATGAAATAAACAGTGACATCTGACAGTATGCTAAGACAGAAGACTGCGTAGTCTTGTTTTACCAGCTTCTTCGTGCAACATGCCGGCTTGATACAGGCCTGGAGATGATTTATTATTTGCTTTCCTTGAGCAGATGATTCTGCCTGGCATTATGGTGATCAATGAGCTCATTTAGCGGCACACTGTTTACACAGACTGAGCAAAATCTGAAAAACAACTTAACCTTCTGAAGTACTGAAACTAAACAGGGACCTCAGTTACCCTTCTTTCAGGGAAATGTTATTGCTGGCTGATTAAATGAAACCTTTTGTGTCTGGAGGACTTTCTGAGAGGAAGCATCAGTTACAGACAGTCTGGGTTTGGGAAATAGGACAACTTTATATCTTCACTGAGGTCCTAATGGCTTTAGTTCCTCTTGAATGGTTACATGGAAAGATAAATATAGTTCAAGCCAGGTTTTTGCTGTTTAAATGACAGGGTGAGCAAATAATAGCCCATATCCACATGGCACAATACTCTAAAAGAGC
Source organism: Mesoplodon mirus (assembly GCF_964341445.2). Classification (NCBI taxonomy): domain Eukaryota; kingdom Metazoa; phylum Chordata; class Mammalia; order Artiodactyla; family Ziphiidae; genus Mesoplodon; species Mesoplodon mirus. Next base: position 41,772,605 of record NC_138977.1, read on the forward strand.
CAAATGAAAAACAATAATAGCACTCAAGTTGTCCTTATCTATCTTTCATTACTTTGGAAGTTGACACTATGTCTAATACAATTAACGTATTAATAACAACGACATAAACAACAAATGGAACAAACCAATAACAAAACTCAGCTACTATTAACAAACAGTTTATGATATCCCAGTGTAACTGAAAGTGCAGTCTGGCTGCTTGTTACTCAAAAGCCAATAGAGAGGCAAGGTTGGTGGAAAGGAAAGTTTGCTTTATTTTGGATGCTGGCAGCCAGGGAGGGGGGAGTGTGGATGCCTGTCCAAAGGCCGACTCCCCACTTCCTACAACCAGTGGGCAAGAGCTTTTATAGCTAGAGGGAGGGGGTTACACGTAGAAACAGTACAGTTGGCTCTGACAGTCATCTTGAAATTGGTCACTGGTGGTCTGACCAGCATCATCTTGATTGCTTCAGGTGTGGTTAATCTTCAGGTCGGTTTGTTTCCATTTCTTTGAGGCCAGTTCTCGGAATTGTGGCAGCTTATGTCATGGCTACAGCCTGCTCATGTAGTTAACTTCTTCCACCTGGTGCGGGCTTCAGTATCTTTAAGACAGCTCACAGGATATGGCTCAGAATATTACCTGTATCTCTTAAGGAGGAACTAAAGGTCCTTGACTATGTTTAATGACTAAACTATTATTATTTGGTCTCCTTTGACTGTTTTCCTTTGTTTCTCTCTTTTTTCACTTATCTGATTAAACTTATTCTTTGGCTAAAGTTTTTCCACAGACAAAAGGCAGGCTGAGGACATGGGGGGCATAGACCACAGGGTCCTGCTCCATTTCACTAGATATTACTAGATAGGCATGGGTATTCTTTTTAAATTTATAGCTAGGGCTGCCATTTATAGAGCTGTTGCTAAGTGCTATTTCCATTTGTTGGGCACTCGGCAACTAAATGTCAAAACAGACAACACATCTCTAGTTACTGTACCAAGGTTGTCCTGTGGGATGGAATTATTTCCCAGCATTCCAGAACAATGTTGCCTTCTGGCTGGAAGTTATACTTGAATGGGGATTTAACATCCTTCTTTTATTAGTGGACTTCTACTGAATGATTACCTCGAAGAAGAACTCATCTGGGCTGCATAGGAGTTTACAGTTTAATCCTAAAACAGGTACATAAACATAGGATTATAAAACTGCTTGATAAAAGCTGTGACACAGGCAAAGCCTCAGCCAGATCCTAGCATTAGGGAGACAGGCTTGGGGGCAGGCCCAGGGCTGTGTGAACGTCCAGAGCACAAGCACACACAAAGGTAAGTGTATGTGCTTCTCCAGCTATCTCTCCTCTCACATTCAGCTCCAATACTGCATACAGGAAAGCATCGTGGTCTCTCAGCTTCTAATCTTTAAAATCATCTTCTTCTTCTACAAAAATTTTCCATCAGGTTACACGCACGTCCTAGCCCTTGAACCTCCAAACCAGTTGAGATGCTATGGAGCTCTTAGCATTACTGGAGTGGACAGCAGGAGGCAAGGCTGCCCCTGGGGGTCTTTCCACTCTAAGTGTGACTTGTGGACCAGCAGCAGTGGTGTCACCTGGGAGCTTATGAAAAATGTAGTGCAGCATCTCAGCCTCCTCCCAGATCTACCAAGTCAGAACCTGCATTTGAACAAGCTCCTCAGGTGATCAGATGCACTGGTCTAGGGCTGCCTAGGAGGCCAGTGTATTCCTTCAATAGGGACACCTCCCAAGGCAAGCTACAAAATTCAGCCTGACGTGCTGGAAAGCCACTTTAAAGATTTGAGACTTTATAGTCAGCTCAGTGGGAAGGCCTTGGAGGTAGAAATATTTGGGGATTTTTATAGGCCCTATGCACTCTGATTTTTGGAGGCTCCATTTCCACAGCATATTAAGCAAATATATTGGCATCACGAAAATGCAGACATATTTTTTTGGAAAAAAATTTAAAAAATTAATACTTTTTAAAGTTGTGTTTTTATATGGCTAAATTATTCCTTTTGTTTTCTGCTTTAAAATTGATAATATATATACGTATACATACAAATATACACATATACTCACACGTACACTTGAATTGCTAGTTAGCATAATGTCATCCTTTGTAGATGTTTAATTCAACACTTTGTATTTTTCTCTTTTGTAGCACGGGGGGCAATGATTTTTTTCCAGGTCCCATATAATTCCACAGGTCCTTGCTAACATATGGCTCTAAGCACTGTGGCTATACGCCTATTAGATTAATGGGCTTTGAGCAGAGAAGTGACATAGTCTGCTCTATGGTCTAAAAGATCACTTTGACAACAGGGAGGGGATGGGCTAGGGCTTGGTGTGGGAACAGGAGTGGCCGCTGAGAAACGACGAGGTGACTCTTTCGGCAGCTCAGGCAAGAGAAGATGTTGATGGTGGTGACGGAGGGAATCTCCTGAATATGAGAGAGATGCGTGTGGCAGAATTTTCAGGACCTTGGGACACGTTTCTTATGGGGAGTGAGGGAGAGAAGGAGACAGGGATGACTCCCTAAATTCCAGACTAAGAAATCTAACTGGAAAACAGCTTATTCGTATAAGAGACACTGAAGGAGTTCTTGGGGACAAGATGTTCCTTTAGTTTTGGACATGTTGATATCGAGTGACTTGTATCTTGGTCCCTGAGTGGAAATATCACAAAGGTAGCTGAACAATCTGCTCTGGATCATGGAAGAGAAGTGCCACGTGGAAATGGAGATTCGGGAGTCACCAGCACACAAATAGGGATGGAAACGAGGGGTTCTCTATGCTTCTCTGTCTTTACTGCAGAACTGAAAGGGGGCACTACTTTTAAGAGGTCAGTCACTGACAAAGAGGAAAGACAACCTTGCTTAGGGGAGCAAGGACTTTCAACATTTACGGTTAGAGACAGAGTCATTGGCAAGGGAGACTGGGAAGGCGAGTCTACTGTTGTGAAGAAGGAAAGAAACTTGGGAGAATACATGGTCACTGAGGCCACTCCTGTGAGAAGTACCTGCATTCAGTGATGCTGAGAGGTCAACTAAGACACACGTATTTCTAAGGAAACTAGAAATTGGTGACCTCTGGGAAAGTATCTTCGGTAGGGTGGTGGGAAGCCAGATTACTGAGTGCGGTAGGCAAAAGGACAGCTCCCCCAAAGTACACGCCCTAATCTCTAGAACCTGTGAAGATATTACACTTGCAAAAAAAGGACTCTGCAGATGTGATTAAGGTAGGGATCTTGAGATGACGAGATTATCCTGGATTATCTGGGTGGGCCGAATGTAATGGCAAGGGTCCTTATAAGTGAAAGAGGGAGCCAGGAAGGTCAGAGTCAGAGAGAGCTTTGGAGATGCTAAGATGCCAGCCTTGAAGATGGAGGGGACCACGAGCCAAGGAACATAAACTTCCAGAAGCCGCAAGAGGCCAGGCAACAGATTCTCTTCCACGGCCTCCTGAAGGAACACGGCCCTGACGACACCTTGATTTTAGCCCAGTGAGACCCATTTCAGAGTTGTGACCTCAAGAACTCTAAGGAAATAAGTGTGTGTTGTTGCTTGGTTTAAGCCACTAAGTTTGTGGTAATTTGTTACAGCAGCATTAAGAAATTGATACACTGAAGGTCAAAGGAAAGGCGGAGGAAATGAAGACAGTGAGTGTGGACGCTGGGAAATTTGAGGAGGAGCTGTATAAGATATAACAGAAGGAGCCTTTGCTTAAGGTGGGAGAAACTTATAAGCCATAAGGTGAGAGAGACTTAAATTCCTAATGTATATAAATTAGCACATATATATATATATATATATATATATACACTAATGGAAAGATATCAGGAAGAACAGGAAGATGAAAGATTCAGAAGTAGAATCACGAGGTTGAGGAACAAAGAGGGGCAGGGAGGGATAAAGAGCACAGGTGGGAGCACAGACGGGATGAAGGACACATCATGCTAAGAGGAAGAGAGGGAGGAAAGGATGCATCCTGGTGCAGATGGGTTTCTAAATTTGATGTGGGAATACTGAGGAAGCGCCTTACTGATGAGCTGTACTTATTCTCTCCGTGCCTCCGTTTCCTTATTTAAAATAATAATAAGTAATAATGATAATAACAGTATCTCCTAGGGTCTTCATGAGGATTAACTGCCTTAGCACGTGTCAAGTGCAGTGCTCATATGCATTGTATGGGTTCTACACCTGTTAATTATTATTATTATATTCGTTTTTCTAAGGCTGATGTAACAAATCACTGCAAATTGGGTAGCTTAACAACCACTGGGAGCTTTACTGTCTCCCAGTTTTGGAGGCTGGAAATTTGAAACCAAGGTGTTGGCAGGGTTCATTCCTTCTGAGGGCTGTGAGGGAAGGGTCTGTTCCAGGCTTCTGTCTTTGGTTTGTAGATGGCCATCTCCCTGGGTCACTTTACATCATCTTCCCTGTATGCGTGTCTGTCCCTGTGTCCAAATTTCCCCTTTTTATAAAGACATCAGTCGTGTTGCATTAGGGCCCACACTGTAGACCTCATATTAATTAACCACATCTACAGTGACCCTATTTCCAAATAAGGTCATGTTCTGAGGTACTGGGAGTTAGGACTTCAACATACGAATTTGGAGCCGGGGTTGGGGGGGGCACAATTCATTTCATGACAATTATTATTACTCTTTTCTCTGTGAAGAGTCAGTGAGGCTACCTGAGTAAGAGTGGTGAGAAGAAGGTTTAAAGAAAGAGGAAAAGTTGGTCATTTTTATTATAATAAAGAGAAAGAGCTGACCAAGTAAATTCAGCAGGATTGCTAGGGAGTCTTTAGCAACCAGAAGTGGTTGGTATCAAGAATTTACAGAGGTCAAAAAGCCTAAATTTTTTTTTTTTTTTTTTTTTTTTTTTTGCGGTACGCGGGCCTCTCAGCGCTGTGGCCTCTCCCGCTGCGGAGCACAGGCTCCGGACGCGCAGGCTCAGCGGCCATGGCTCACAGGCCCAGCCGCTCTGCGGCATGTGGGATCTTCCCGGACCGGGGCACGAACCCGTGTCCCCTGCATTGGCAGGCGGACTCCCAACCACTGCACGACCAGGGAAGCCCAAAAAACCCTAACTTTTTATTAGTGCCTCCAGGGCCCTATGCAATCTGACTCCAAGCTTTCCCCCACTGACTTATCCTGCATCACACTCCTCCAAGCTCACATGTTCCAGCCACCATGGCCTTCTTCCTGCTCCTGCACCTCATCAAGCTCCTTGTGGCCTCCTGGCCTTTGCTCTTCCCTCTGCCCTGCATGCACTTCCCCTGGAACATCCTATGGTAAGTTTTATCTCATCACTTAGGCTTCACTCAAATGCTCCCTCTTCAGGGAGGTCGCCTCTGACCACCTCTTGGAAGTCGTCTTCCAAATACAACCTATGTTCTGTTTTATAGTCTTTATAACACTTGTCAATATTGGAAATTATGTCTCTTAATTCTTTGTTTCTATTCTATCTCTCCTTCTCCAGAGTTTTTTCTTTTTGCCTTATTCTTTCCTTTGTTCAAATATTCTACTCCCACTCCCCTTCTCCCACAGAGGCAAACGTTCCAATGTGCTAATTTTATATCTTTTTATTTGTATGTGTTTTGTAAATTATTTTATGCATATTTTTGATTTATGCAAAGAGTATTGTGTTATATATATACATATCTCATATTTGTTTCATTTTTCTATTAGATACTATATATTTAAGGTATATCATTTTTCCTTGTGAATATCAAATCTGTTGTTCTAAGTACTGTATAATATTCTACGGCATATCTCCATGAACAATTTACATATCCATTCTCCTGGAGATGGATACCTAAGTACCTTCCCTAACCACAATAACACAAAAGAAGCTTCAGTAAACATCCTTGTACGTGTCCCCATAGGGACCTGTGTGAGAATTTTTCTGGGCTATATAGTATACTCAGAAGCAGAATTGCAAGTGAGCTGTACTTAATCTTAATTTGAGTAAAGATGGCTCTCCAGAATGGCTTTACCAGCCTAATATGCTACCATTGACCCAGAACTTAAGTTCCATGAGAACAGGGCTTATAGTTACCTTGTTCCACTAGCACTCACTGTCCAAGTATAAGAAAAAGAAGATTAAAAAAGAAAAAAAAACAGAAAAAGAAGGTGAGAAGTGGGATTCCTCCAGGATGGGGGCTTCATCTGGCTGTTGCAGAATACATCGTTGGGGAGAAATACCAAGAGTGTGAAATAATGGACTGCACACTAAACTGAGTAAGAAGCAGGGTAAAGACAGGGAGGAAGAAAACAGAGGGTCAAAGAACTAGAGGTCACTTTAAGGTCAAACACACATGAAGAGAAAATAACTGAGCAAATAAGCTTGAACGATGGAAAGTTGTGGTCACAGAGTATAAGGGCTTATCTTAGCCTGGGTTCTCTAGGAAACAGAGCCTGAGGCAAAGCTCACGTGCTAATTCTTAATGAGGGGGTGTTATCCTAAGGAAACAGGAGTGAGGGAGAAAGAGAAAATGATGGAGAGGAGAGAAAGCAGATTCAAGGTGATACATTATCAATCTGTCACAGCTTCTCTAGAAAATAAAGCTGGTTGCTGAGTCATGCTTGAGTAGCCAGAAGTAGAGAACCATTGCATCTCAGAACAGCTCCTGGATGGGCAGGAAGGGTGAGCAATTACCTGCTGGCTTCTTCCTGGCTGTTGTCTCTCAATGGTCAGAGTCAGCTCCACAGCACATTAATTCCACTATATCTCTGGGGTGAGTTTTGGGCCCCTCCAGGCAGCAGCTAGGGAAGCCAGAACTTCTGTGGGTCCAGCCAGGTCAGACCTGGGAGCTGGAACCACTGAGGCTCCCTCTCCAGTGGGTTATGGAGGCCATGCTGGTCTGGTCCTGACTCCAGAGGAGGCTGAGGTCGGTGACAGCATTCACCGGGGCTTTACAACCACGGGAAAGGAATGAGGTCCTGCTGAGACCACTGTGTCTAAGAAGAAAAGCAAAGGGCTAAAGCCTTGGGGACAGGCAGGGCCAAGTTGTTCTGGGGTGCACAAGCCTCCATGATTTTAGAGGAGATTCCAGGTCTAACTGTGGCAGTGAATGCCTGAAGCTGAGCGGACACGATTAGGTCTAAGGAGTTGAGAGGCCAAAGTGCTGAATGGATGGTCCACATGGATTTTGAAATAGTACAGGATGTGGGGTACCAAACACTGTGAGCCTAGTGCATAGTTAGTGCACATTGGCTACACCCATAATTAGAAAAATTTAGGAACGTCAGTGCACTAGGGACTAAAACTCAGTATGTGCAGGTAGAAACAGAACATAAAATGTATTTGTATATTGGTCTTTTGTAGTAAAATTTACTATTACCTGCTTGCTAATTAGGTAGATTATTAATTTCTAAATTGTGTCATTATTCCAAACAATTGTCTTTATTCCAGAAGGAAAATCAAGAACACATTTCAAATTCTTTCTATAGAATTTCAGAAACTTAAATACAATTCTTCTAGGTAGTAAGTCATAACTCTCTCTATCCCTAGGATTTGGACCTTCAGTGGGTGCTGTGAGAGACACAGGGGAGATGAATCAGATGTGAACCATGCCCTCCAGGTATTTACCATCAAGTAGAGGAGATAAGCCATGTAGATAGATAACAATAATACAAAGTAGAGTGTGATAAATACCACCAGAAGGGCTGAGAAAAAGGAAGTACACTGAGAAGTGATAATTGAAGCTATGGGTGGGGGGAGAGAGAGGGAGGAAAGGAAGGGAGGGAGGAGAGGAGGAAGGAAGGGGCTAAGGACAGAATCCTGGGAAAATTTAGAATGAATGGGAGTGGGGTAGAGGAGGAAGGTCTTTCAAGGAGAATGTGGGCAAGAGACTGGTCAATTCAAAATGGGAGGCACTTGCAGGCTCCGGCTGCTGCCTGGAAGGGCCAGGAGACTACCATAATGCGCTGTGAGTTAATGAGCACAGGGCTCACCCTCCTCCCCACCAGGGATCAGCAGGGAGGGATTTGGCAAATGAGAAGCCTTTGTCCCCATTGGAGAGACAAAAGTGGAATGGAGAACTCAGCACTAGGCCCAGAAGATTGTGTGATGTGTGTAATGGGCTCCCATAGGTTTCTTTCTCAGGTCTCTAGTATCTTGGCAAATAGTTTTTGTGCTTTTTGTTTGTCTTTTAAGAAAACAGAGACAGTAGATTAAAGAGTGGAATTGGGGGGGTTGTTTTTTGCATTATGAAAAGACTTCAGCTATGTATGTTCTGAAGATATAAGAGTTAAAACAACAACGTCCCTGCTCTGATGTCCAATAAAGGATGGAGACAAGCTGACGAGCCTTTGAGACTTGGGGCAGCACGCTCCTGTGGGGTCACAGAACCACCACTCTGCAGAATCAGGGAGACTTCATGGAAGGAACAAATGGCTTTGAAGTGAAGAAAGGGATGGTGGGCTGCAGGGAGGTTAGACAGCAGGAACACGGTGGTGGAATCAATTGGTCCCATTTCATAAGCATATTGAGGATGCTGGCCCCTGCACAGCAGGAATGCCAACAGCAAATGGTAGTATTTCTCCTGGGCTAAGGTTTGGCAAAGCTGAAGTGAAAGAAGGGCACAGTGACCTAAGGTTCTGGCTTTAGAAATTGAAATGGCTTCTCACGAGGTCAATCTGGTGAGATACATAAGCATGCAGACAAATGAAAGAAGACAAGAGAGAAGGGAGCAGAACCAAAGAGACAGGGAGAAACAAGTGGGAACCAGGATGGTGGATGTGCCCCTCTCGTGTCCTCAGAAGAGCTGCTTCTGGTGGCACATAGGAGAGAGCTCAGCTTTGGTGCTCTGAGCTGGGCTCAAACATTGTGAGCACAAAGGCTGATCTAATGGGGTGACCAAGTGCAAGGGCAACTACAAAGTCTCCTGTGAGGGCACTTATCCCAAGAGAATAGTATTCCATTTAGATGAACATGAACCAGAACTCAGTTATGCAGGGCCTTGGGAGTCTGAGCTCAGGGGAAGCAACCTGTTCCCAGCTTAGTCCCTTAGATGCATGTCCATGTGAGAAAGAAAGTACGAGAAACAGATTTCTCTAAAACACCAAGGCTGCTTAAAGGCTTCTTAACACAAAAATGGGCATTTTACTCTCCACATCTCCACAAGCCATCTCTGAGCTTTGACACCATGAGAGCGCTAGCGCTCTGGTGACAGTGCTTGGTGGGGACCATGACACCCAGTGGAGCGGAGGTACACACAGTACTAGAGGATTTATTCATGAACACGGGTCCTGCACTACCAGTGGGCCCAGAGAAACCTTGCAGATGGGGCCTGGAGGTGGCGCTCTGTTTCTCAGTCAGTGGCCGGGAAAGGCCAGTGAATTCTGGCTTCTCACCATCTCCGTAGAGGCAGGAGCTGAGATTTTAGGCTCTGGAATTAGATTGACTGGCTCTGTGACTTATAAGCTCTGTAAACTGGATCACGTTATTTAACCCTTTGGGCTTGCCTCCTGAGGTACACTTACCCTTTTGGGTCGACGTAGTAAATGAGGAATTGCAGGTACACCTTTAACACGTGGCACAGTCAGACCACACACGCGACTCCCTCTGCCTGAAGGTGCTTCTTTCTCACTCCTTGCTGTTACTCATCTTAAGTTTAAATGTCATTTTTTTCAGAGGCGTCATCCCTGGGCTCCTGTAGCAGACTCTGGATTGGCTACCCAGCATCCATTGCCACCTTCTCCTTTTTGTTTAAGTATCGACTCCTCAAAGAATGCAATCCTGAAAAGTTCAAGGGCAAATCCTGAAGAGCCTTGACCAATTGCGGTAATCCTCAACTCCCCACTGCCGCCCTCATTCCCAGCATTTAGACATGCGTGGGTATGTGACTTAGTTTGGATTGATGACGGGTGAGAAGTCTGCTAGAAGCTTCTGAGAAAGATTTTTTCACTCTGGAAAAAGGACATACTCTGCTACCATGGGGCATTGTCAGGACTGTCTGTCCTAGCGGGAGCTGCTCTGCCTTCCTGGGACCATGGGTGGGGCAGACCCAGTACCATGCTGGCATGCTGGAGGTGGCAGGGGAATAACGGAACCAGCCCTGGGCCTTCCCTGACAGCACTGAGCTGCTGAATTCACCAGATAGAGCCTCTTGACCTTGGGACTTCTTGCCATATGAAACAATAAATTTCCTTATCATTGAAGACATTTTAAATTGGGTTACTTATTAATTGTAGCCTCCCTCATCTAAATTATGATGCCATCATTTTTGCTCTCATATCATATTTTCCTTCATAGCATTTATCACATATATAGTTACTTTTGTGTTTAGTTGATTGATGTCTGTTTCCCCCATCGGATTCTAAAGTGCCGAGATCACATGTTGACTTTGCTCACCATTAAGTTCCCAGATTTTAGCACCTGGCCTAAGGCATAGAAACTGCTCTAGCACATTTGTGGGAAGAATGAATAAAGAGCTCAAACATGGTCCCTCTTCTCCTCCTCTTCTTCACCCTCCTCCTTGTTCTCTATAACTCTGCACTGTTGACAGAGCACAGGATCCCTAGGAAGGAACCTAAGTTCTCCCTCAAATTCTGACTCTGGGTAGCAGCCTGCACTACATCAGTGCAAGGAACAGTAAGAAAATACATATTACACGGTTGACCCAGTACACACACATTTACATATTTAACCAAAGAGAAAGGTTTATAGAGCATATTTACTTGTACTATGTGTAAATGTCTCTGATATTTTTATCCTATTCTATTTCATTTAAAAAATGCAAGTTCTGGCCCAATACATCAATTTTTGGACCCATTAATTAGTTACCCACAGCACCACCCCCATGTACTAAATTAAATGTAAGGACTTTGAAAATCTCTGCTTTTCTCTTTTTTTTGTTGTTTAACTGTCCATAAGGCCATTGACTTAAATGTCCACTATTACAGTGACTTAACAATGACTTAATTGTTTTCCCTTTTCCTGTGGAATTCTTCTCCATCCCCATCTCCTCTAGTTGGGCTATTTCGAAGGCCTGCGTCAGATGGAAAGACTCTCTCATGTGTTCATGAAAAAGTACTTTGTACTTTTGCCGATTTTTTTCCAGTTAGCACACACACACAAAACCCAGGACTACATTTTCCCTTCTTTGAAATTTAATGGCCCTATTCAACATATTTTACGTGGGCCTAACTTCTATGTAAGTTTATATATGTACTAGCGCAGACCGGCGTTACACGAGTCCCACTGCCACCCTGTGGTTTAAAACCCAAGGGAGCTGGGTTCTAACATTCTCTAGAGGCACAGTGAGTGAATAGACCCTCACTGTAGTGCCCATTCCTCCGCACAGAAACTGCCCTTGTCTTCGAGGATTTACCAGTGAAACTCCTCTGGAGGCAGGAGAAAAGGGGAAAAGCCACACGGAGATCTCACAACTCCAGGGCACAGCAAATAATGCGGTGGGGTATATATATATTTAGAAAACCATAATGCGAGCCTCAGGAAAAAACATGTAATCAAAAGGCGACGGGGAGAGGATTACCAGCTTGGGTGATCAAGAAAGCTCCCTGCCAGAAGACCTACAGATTCCGAAGGTCCCTTGAAACTCGGTTCAAACCACTGCCCCCAGCATCATGTGAACTGGCAAACTCGATGCAAGTTATGGCTCCAGAGTCCGGGAACAGCGCGTCGCCAAGCTGCTCCAGGGTCACATGTCTTCTAGAAGGGGACCGGTGTGACAGAGGAGAGCACGTCCGGGATACGTGCGCCTGTTTGCGCTCTGGGAGTGAAGGCGAGGTGGGAGACAGCCTGCAGTGAAAACGGACCTGGGGGCGGGGGCGGGAGGAGAGAAGGAGGGGAAGGAAAAGACGAACACCTCCCTGAACTTTCCTCTAGCCTCGTCCCACACACTTGAAATAGAAACAATAACACGAAAAAAAAAATGCTTACAACCACGACGCTATCTCCCTACTTAAGTTGTCTCACTCTGGGCGATGCTGTCGCCGCTAGCGTGTCTCGGGAGTAAAGGCTGGGGCCGGTGTGGGTGCGCGGGTGGGTGACCCCACCTTTAGGGAAGCCGGCTCCCTGTTCTTCCACGCCATCGCCCCGACTGACCCCCGCCCCCCTCCCTTTCGTCCTCGCCTCTCCTCCCTCCTTCCCCCCTCCCTCCCTCCCAGCGCGTCTCCTCTGCACCGGCCCCCGCGGCGGAGCCAGGCGGCAGCACCGGAGCCGCCGCAGCCTCTGCGCGCAACGCCCTCGCCCGTGCCCCCCGGTCCCACGTAGCCCGAGCGGCGGCGCCGGCAGCCCCGGGCCCGCGCTACGCGCCCCGCGCCAGGCCTGGATAAACTGACCTGCGCCCGGCTGGGGCGCCGCGGGAGGCTGGGGAGGGAGTGCGGCGAGAAAGCGAACGCGGAGACGCAGGGGCGGCGGCGCCGAGGGGACGAGTTGCGCACCTGGAAAGTTCCCGGCTGTCTGGTGAGGCTCGCGGGCTGGGGGCTCGGGCACCGAGGGGCGCCGGGGGGCCGCGGCCGGGGTCCGCGCGGGTGTCGGCTGGGCGTGCGGTGCGTGCGGTGCGCCTCCGTTCCACACCCAGCCGCTCTCGTGCCTGTGCTGCCGGCGTGTGGACGTGTGCACGCGGTGCGTTCGCTCGGGGTGGCAGCCAGCCGGGAGCTCCGGGAGGCAGGGGGAGGCTACCGGATTTCCAGAAGCTTGGTTCGGGACGGGAGGGGCGAGCTCAGCCCGGGTGGGGAGACGTCAGGTTCTCATTCCTTTAGCCCAGGCGGCCCAGACTGCTGCTCCGGGCTAGGGGCTTGGCAGTGCTCTCGGGGCGTGCGCTCCCGGCTTCGCTTCGCCGAGCTCCGGGGAGCTGCCAGGAGACGAGGACTTGGGCGAGCACTTGTAAACTTGTGTGGGTGTCCTGTGTCACTCTCGGCACCGTGAGGCGCTTTCACATTTCTCGCTCTGTTTTTCCTGGTGAAGAAGCAAGAGTAAACAAACAAAATCGAATCCGTCACTTTGGGGATGAGAGAAAAAGCAAGGGGTTCAAGTTTGAGAAGAACTAGGGTACGGATGCATAGCAGTTGAAACCCTGCAAAGGCACAACGCAGGCAGAATAAGCAGGTAGAAAGGATGAAGCTCTGGTCTTCATCTCGTCGCTGCAGTTCCGGGGGCTTCTCTATAAAGGAAGAGAGCAACAGACACCTGCCTGCGCTCCCCACCCCGAACAGTGCCTTAGAAATTGTGGACTCTTCTTTGCAAGTTTCATTTAACTCTTGGAGAAGGCGATTACCTACAAACACACAGTAGGTGTTGCCAGTACTACTATTCAGGTTTACGCAGGAGGGTAGGCGCTAATATGGTGGAGAATTATCTTTGGAGAATTAGAGGCCATCTTCTCCATTGGAACATTGTGTAACTAAGAATAAACGACATAAAAAGATGGTACACAGAGATCTTTCTCATTTACCTGGAATGCTCCATTTCAGTCCTCTGAAATCCTTACAAGTGAGGGCTAATTCACCTCACAGTGAAGGCGTATGTTGCCTGGATGCTGCCCAAGTCTTTTGAGCCCATATTGTCTTGCTTCCTCTAGGCTATTTTCCTGTCAATCATCCCCTCTTCTCCTATGTTTTCATTTTCTCTATATTCACTGACTCATTATTTGGGGCTTAAAAATACTCTCAAGTTTTCACTATTCTAAAAATCCCCTGCATGAACCATGGTACCCTGTTGAAGTCCCTGCTCTCAGTGTCAGCTCTTCCCACCGTCCTTTGTAATCCGGTTTCTATCCCAACTCTTCTGTGAAGGCTAAATTCAGTGCATTTCCCTCAAGTGCTTTGATATGTCTCTGGGATGTGAACTGCAGCTTGCTCACCTCTTGAAAATCTTATCTTTATGGCTTCCAATGTACTTCTAGATATCCTATTGTACAACTGTTCCTTCTCTGCTTTTGTTATTTGCATCTCCTCCTCCTCTTCTCCTATAAATAATATCCACAGGTGCCATCTAAATGTACATGCGTAACCATAGAGGCATTCCTTTCTTTTTTCCCTCAGTGATCTCATCTACTAGTGGGACTTCGGTTCTTACCTATGAAGTGTTCTCTTGCCTTGACCTTTCTTCTTTGCTACCATGTGTTAGACATTTCCACCTTGATGACTCATAGGCACCTCAAAGTCCACAAATATAAATCCAGATTCATCACTTTTCCCATAAAGCTTGCTTATTCTCTTGACTGTGGTCAGTGTCACAGTGCCTAACCCAACGATGGTGCTCTATTCATTTTTAATGAATGAATGAGTTCATAGTACTGCCTTCCTCCCCGCCTGCCAAGATCAAAACATTGGGATCTTTTTTGACTCCCCTTTTGTGTGCACCCATTTAATTACCACGTTTAGAGATTCTGCCTCTGCAGTATTACTGCCACCATCTTGTCTTATACAATTAGTCCTTCCACATCGTTTCTCTAACACAATAGCTTCTTCTTACCGTCTCTAGTTTTTCTCTCAAACTTCATATAGACCTAAACACTTTTCTTCTCTTCATTGCCAATCTAATGGGCACTTTTATCTACTTCTTCAGCTTCAACCTTTACTTATGATTGCTAGGTATTTTCAGCTCCCCCTTTTTGATTTTCTAGTCCCTTGTTTCTTACTGCCTACTGAACTTCTTGACCTTAAACTTTCCACAGTTTCCTCAAACTGTCCAAAATTAAACTCACTGTCATATCCCTCAAATCTGCTCCTCAGTTTGGTTAAGGACATCTTCTCTTACCCAGTTGCCACAAGGGAAACTTCCAGATCTTCATCTTTCTTCTTAACATCACTCAAATTCCATCAGCTACCGTCTCTGGACCTACACCTATATAATTACATTTCTGTGTGTTTGCCTCCTTATCTGCTACTATGGCACCCCAAAATAGCTGAATGGAATGCTACTACATTTGGCAGTGAACATATGGGATATGCGGCATTTATAAGACTCACTGTAAACATTCTGTGGGGTGTGTGTGTTAGGGCGCCATTACAAGGAGATAGCCTCAGGAGTAGCTGAAACTTTGGTACAATAAAAGCTCATATGACTGCCTGACAAGAGAGAATTACTCCACAAATTGAAATGCCATAGACAGAGAAAACAAGCAGTAGATTCAAAACTGAGCCCGAGGTCAACAGTCACAAGGTCAGATGGACAGACGCTTTTAATTGTAGAATCAATATGAACGTGAGCTGTTTCTCACAAGGACAACTCTTTGTGGTTGCTTCAGGGAGGAGCAGCAGTGGTTTATATACTCAATGATGGTTAATTATTTTCTAAAAGACATTTGGTGAGACAAAGTTAAGAGTAACACCAGATGCATCGGTTTCATATGTACTTATAAAACTATCTCGAGAAGGCTGTGTCATTCATTTGACTTCAGGCTAACCTGCCCATATCGTGAAAAAGAATCTATTCTGCTTTTCATGATTTATTGAAGGGAAGGAAATTGCAGAGTTGCCTATAGCCATAGCTTTTGCCAAATCCCCTATGATAGTGTTTTTCTCTTTGGGCTACCGTGGAGATGGTTCACTTTTTCTTGAGTTCAAGATATTAGAATAAGGTGGGGACACTTTCCGATGTTAACCCTGTCCTCATCTTCTCTTACTTGGATTGGTGCAGTAGCCTCTTATAGCCTCTTATTTTGTCTTTCTTCCTCTGAGCTCTTTTGACTCCATTCCTTTTTTTTTTTTTGGTGTGTGTGTGTGTGTGGTACGCGGGTCTCTCACTGCTGTGGCCTCTCCCGTTGCGGAGCACAGGCTCCAGACGCGCAGGCTCAGCGGCCATGGCTTACGGGCCCAGCCACTCCGTGGCATGCGGGATCCTCCCGGACCGGGGCACGAACCCGTGTCCCCCGCATCGGCAGGCAGACTCTCAACCACTGCGCCACCAGGGAAGCCCCTCCATTCCATATTTATTGCCAAAAAAAGTTGTTTATTTTTCTAAAGGACAGATCTGACCATATAACTTGAAAAAAACTTGACCTACACTAAAATCCAGATACCGTAAATGGCAAATGAAAATTTTCAGTAGCTCATTCTAGTATCTTACTGTTTTAGCTTCACTTCTCATCACTCTCCTTCACCCATCATGCATTTCAGCCTGTTCCTTAAATATGCCATCAGCTTTCTTGCGTTCACTCCTAGTACACGTTTTGTTTTGTTTTTAATTAATAGAATTTCTTTTTTCGAGTAGTTTTAGGTTTACAGAAAAATAAGGTGAAAAGTATGGAGCGGTTCCATAGTCTCCCCTCCCCTTCCCTATTCTTAACATCTTGCATCAATGTGATACATTGATGGGCCAATACGGAAAAATTATTAACTGAAGTCCATAGCTAACATTAGAGATCACTTTTTTTGTTGTTCAGTTCTATGGTCTTGGACAAATATATAATGACATGTATCCACCATAACAGTATCATACAACATAGCTTCACTGCCCCCAAATACCCCTGTACTCCACCTATTCATTCCTTTCTCCCTCTCCCCAATCTCCTGGAAACCACTAACCTTTTAACTGTCTCCAAGTTTTGTCTTTTCCAGAATGCCATATAGTTGGAATCACAAAGGATGTAGCTTTTACAGATTGGCTTCTTTCACTTTGCAATATACATTTAAAGTTCCTCCATGTCTTTTCAGGGCTTGATAGTTATTACTTCTCATCACCAAACAATATTCCATTGTCTGGATGTGTCACAGTTCGTTTATCCAGCCATCCACTGAAGGACGTCTTAGTTGCTTCCAAGTTTTGGCAATTATGAGTAAAAGTGCTGTAAACCTCTGTGTGGACCTGTGTTTTCATATCAGTTGGATAAATACCAAGGAGCATGGTATCTCATTGTTTTAATTTGAGATTCTCTAATGACATAGGATATTAAGCATCATTTCATATCCTTATATGCCACGTGTGTATCTTTTCGGTGAGGTGGTTGTTTAGATCTTATGCCCATTTTGCAGCTGGATTGTTCTTTTTCTTGTTGTTGAATATTAAAGAGTTCCTTGTATATTTTGGATAGTAGTCCTTTATTAGATATGTGTTTTGCAACTTCTTTCTCCCAGTCTTGGCTTGTTGTTTCATTTTCTTAACAGTGTCTTTTACAGAGCAGAAGTTTTTAGTTTTATTGAAGTCCGACTTATCGATTTTTCTCTTCATGGATTGTGCTTTCAGTGTTTTATCTCAAAAGTCATCACCAAACTCAAGATCACTTCCATTTTTTCCTATATTTTCTACTAGCAGTTTTATAGTTTGTGTTTTACATTTAGGACTTTGATTCATTTTGAACTATTTTTTGTGAAAGATGTAAAGTCTGTTTCTAGATTCTTTTTTTTTTTTTTTTTGCATATGGATTCCCACTTGTTCCAATACAATTTGTTCAAAAGGCTATCTTTTCCCCATTGAATTGTCTTTGCTCCTTTGTAAAAGATCAGTTGACTAAATTTTTGTGGGTCTGTTTTTGGTCTCTCTATTCTGTACCATTGATCTATTTGTCTATTCTTTCACCAATACCACGTTTTCTTGATTGTTGAAGCTTTATGGTAAGTCTTGAAGTCTGGTATTATCAGCACTCTAACTTTGTTCTCCTATAATGTCCTGTTACTTTAGTACATATTTTTTGATCAATAAGTTTTTCCACTAAAATGAGTTGTTTTATTGGCTAAATAATGTTAACAGTAATAACAATAATATTTAATATTTATTGAACACATACTATACGTCAAGCCCTGTGCTAAATGCTTATCATGGTTTATCTCATTTAACCCTCTAACAATTCTAAATGATATGCAACATTATTTTATCTATCTGTCAGTCTATCTATGTGTCTATCCACCTCTTCTATTATTCACATTCCCGCCCAATGTCAAGGCCTAGGGCTTATAAATACTAAGTGAAAGTGCTTGGATTGGGACTCTGGCTCTATAACATTAGCCAGCATTATACCATCTCCTGTATTTATAGATATATATATCAGAATCCAGATGGGTAGAGAGAAAAATAGATACTATCTAGATCACAGCCAAGATTTTGGTTTCAAACTACTTTAGAGCTGGAGGAAAAACAGACAACAAAGGCTAATTCCTCCCACATTGGCTGTCAGGTGTTAATCTGCCTGCCAGAGCGTCCACAGTCAGTTTTGCTTTTCTTGTGTCTTTTCTAGTTACCTCTTGTATATGACATTTCCTAAATCGTGATTAAATTAATGTAATAATAATTTATAACTTTATATAATTTTCCTCTCTTTTGCTAGATGCCACTGCTCATTGTATTCCTTGCTCCTGTCCCTGGCTGCAGAAGAATATCCCCTTCAAAGTGAACCATGTTTTTTGTTGCCTTTGAAGATAATTAGGTGGGCCCTTTTGGTTTAAGGATTTCAGTGTAATATGTTTAAATAGATAGAGGCTACATGAGGGAATTACAAAGGAGTAGTCCTTGCAGTCCTGGAACCTGGGCTGGGTTGCTTATGAAACTTTCTGGTCTTCATCTTTTGGTGGGGCTTCGCTTAACTGGGAGGGTTTCCCAGGTTGTTTGTTCCAGAATGACTTTTTGTCTTAATGAAGACAGAGTAAGGATACCCCTCTCCCCCGCCCCCAATAATTTTCATCTTTAAAGACCTCTTTTCCGGAAGACATCCAGTCTACTAGACTTCTTCCCCACCCGGTAATGATACCCTCTGGGCATTTCCTCATACCAAGTCACTTAGTGCCTTGCTAGTCACATACTATAAACGCTACTTGGTGTGTACTACATGCCTGACAATGCACAGGATACCTTACAAACATAATCTTTATAATAAATCTATGAGATGGGTATAATTATATCCACTTTCTAGATTAGAAAACCGAGGATTCTAAGTAATTTATAGAAGGTTACACAGCTGGGAAAAGGCAGATTGTTTTTCTACCCTGGCTGGCTTGACTTCATTGCTTATGTCAAATCCTGATCTTCGTCTCCATGCTCATTTCTTATTACTTCACTATGCTATGAAAACAAACAAACAAACTCATAGAAAAAGAGGTCAGATTTGTGGTTACCAGAGGTGGTGGTGGTGGTGGGGGATTGGATACAGGCAGTCAAAAGGTACAGATGTCCAGTTGTAAGATAAATATTAGGGATGTCAAGTACAATATGATACATATAATTAACACTGCTGTGTGTTACATATAAAAGCCATTAAGAGAGTAAATCCTGAGCTCTCATCACAAGGAACAATTTTTTTTTCTATTTCTTAAATTTTGTATCTATGAGATGATGAACGTTCACTAAACTTGTGGTAATCGTTTCATGGTGTGTATACATCAAATTATTTTGCTGTACACCTTAAACTTATACAGTGCTATATGTCAATTATATTTCAATAAAACTGGAAGGAAAATATCCTGATCTTTATCTCCAAGCTCATTTCGTATTACTTTGCATGCTGTTCTCTGATTACAAGAATGATTCTAAGAACCTATAGTTGCTAGATTGATGGAACAAAATCCTGTAGTTCAGTTGTGACTGGCAATATATATTTGAGAAATAGCTTGTCTCTCTTAGTGACTGATGCAGACAGGAAACAGAGGGAGTCTAATTAGGTTTTATGAAGCCAAACACTCGAAGCCTTGGCTTGAGGGACACCAGAATTGAAAGGGGTGAACTAAGTAAGAAATCAGACTTAGTATTGAGTCATTCAGTAGTCCTTACATATCTTAAATTATTGACTTGAAAGATGGGTTCGTTACTCTCATTTCATCCCTCTTTAGAATTCTAAATAGCTCGAAAGATTTATTCAGCTTCCAAACTGACTTCATTAAAGCCAGAGAATAGCTGGTGTTTTGGGAGAATTTAACCACCTCTGCCTAATTGTGTTTCAGGTTTGTAAAATTGTTGGATTGGTACAGAATGTTTTGACTACCAAACATAGAGCAAAAATGATTCTAAGCCTTTTCATATTTAGAATGCTAGAGCTCTTCTCTGTGTCGAATTTGACTGCAAATTCATGGAGCTATGCCGCTGGTATAGTACATGACACTTAGTTTGGTCTTAGTAAACAATTGTTCTATGAATAAAGAATGAGTTGTTAGTTTAATATTAGATTTTAAAATGTTTGTGCTTACTTTTGTTCTTTATAAGGCAATTTCTTTTCTTCCACCCATTCCCCTCCCTCTATCCTGCCTTAGATAAGGAATGCTTGTCCATGAACCAAAAAAACACATCTAGGAGATGTCTCATTGCTGCATGTTAAAAACTTGTGCGCACATTAATTTAAGATCCCTTTGGGGGTACCCTTCTCATGCCTGTCATTCAGAATCTCATTCAAGTTTATTCTCAGGTCCCAATCTAACATCTTCTGAATTGCTTATTTAGGTTACCACGGTGTCCTGGGCCACTTCTTTGAATTCTAGTCTCCTTAACCTTTTTATATATTCCTAATATATAAGAATAGTAAATGCTGCTGAGTCCACAGAAACTTAAAGGTTAGACCTGCCACAACTCTGCAACATATTACGGCAGTTCCCTGGAGGCTAATGTTTATTAACGACTACTTTGAACCTGAATTCTATGAAGAATGTCTGGGTATTGCAAGATTACTTTTATAAGTGCATTTATTTTCTGTTTCTACCATCCATCTTAGGTGACCTGCATTGACTATTTGGTTGCATCAGTTTGAAACTTAGAGGCTGTTTATGTCTTTGTCTTTGTTGTAAATGTTCATGATGATTCCGGTAGAGCTAGTGAAATCAGTCTAAGCTTTTATTTCTCTCAGAGTTTGAAATTTGGGGAGAGAGAGGGCCAAGAATGTGTGAGATTTATAACTTCAAACTTCCATCTATCTCTTATTAGATAATAAGTGGTCATTCAAACTTAGTTTACAAGTTTCTTGGGTTATGGCTGTCAAAAATTACACGTGCAAAGGTATGAAATTTAAGTAGCTAGCTTAAAAAGACTTAAACCTTATGATAATTAATCAAAGCAGTATTTTCCAAACTTCAGCCTTTCCAGTTCTTTTTGATTTTGCTCGTATGTGCGTATTAACTGCAGATGATTTCTTTTCTATTTTCACTGAATTGACTCAGTAAATCAAGCTATCTTACTGAACCTCAAAATTTTGTGGTGCCAATTATTTATATTTCTAATGAATGTTAAATTAAATACATAACTATTGAACTAAAAAACGTTTTTTAAAAAATAAATTTTATTTATTTATTTATTTATTTATTTATTTATTTATTTATGGCTGCGTTGGGTCTTTGTTGCTGCCTGCGGGCTTTCTCTAGTTGCAGCGAGCAGGGGCCACTCTTCATTGCGGTGCGCGGGCTTCTCATTGTGGTGGCTTCTCTTGCTGCGGAGCACGGGCTTTAGGCGCGTGGGCTTCAGTAGTTGTGGCTCGCAGGCTCTAGAGCGCAGGCTCAGTAGCTGTGACGTACGGGCTTAGTTGCTCCGCGGCATGTGGGATCTTCCCGGACCAGGGCTCGAACCCGTGTCCCCTGCTTTGACAGGCAGATTCTTTTTTTTTTTTCCTTGCTGTATGTGGGCCTCTCACTGCTGTGGCCTCTCCCGCTGCGGAGCACAGGCTCCGGACGCGCAGGCTCAACGGCCATGGCTCACGGGCCCAGCCGCTCCGTGGCACGTGGGATCCTCCCAGACTGGGGAAAGAACCCGTGTCCCCTGCATCGGCAGGAGGACTCTCAACCACTGTGCCACCAGGGAAGCCCTGGCAGGCAGATTCTTAACCACTGTGCCAGGGAAATCCCTAAAAAACCATTTTTGAATCAACTAAAATCATGCCTCATAATCCCCAGTCTGCCTATTACATCCTGAGACTCACTGGATTAGTAACTACTTTGGGGCCTACACTGAGGATATTCTTTACAGGAAAATAATAGAGCATTGTACCATAGGTTGTCATTTTTTGGACAATCTTGGCTTTAGGATATAAAGTAAAGGATGTAGAAGAACCCCCATGCCTCTGTTTTACCTTCTGGTAACTGCCATCCAGAAGTTTGCAACAGCCAGCGTTGTCAGAAAAGCCAAACTTAATAGGCACACACGGCTGGAGAAAAGTGCTAATACAGCAACACCAACTGTGCCTCCTCCTCCCGAAGTGCAGATGTGTTATTTTCTAAACCAGGGGGAGGTTTCTTAGTGTAGCCACTCAGGGAGCTGTGAGAGTTGTGACATTAACAAGCCTCTGCTAGCAGCGGTAGCTGCTCTTGGTGTTTTATCTTTGCCATGCTGACATCCGAATCGCAGTTTTGTTGTGATGCTTTTGACAGCTGTCCGGAGAGAACAACCAAAGAGAAGAGCAGGTAACGCAGGCCGTTTGTGCAAAATGCTTATTATGTGGGATGCTTGGGCCAGCAGAGGGATGGGGAAGAACGAAACCAAGTGCCAGCTCCTCCTCATTGAGGGACAAAGGGAATCAATCCATAGCTTTCCTTCTGGAAGCGTGGGGGAATTTATTGGTTACCAAAACGCCATGAGCGCTGTGTTTCTCTTTATGAAACAGAGCGGATTGAGAGGGGCGGCGGTGGCGGTTGGGAAGTGAAACTCCACTAGGGAATCCCCAATTCTCTGCCCTCTCTTAGGTCCTTGAGCAAAATGGGAAATGGTTCCGTGAAACCCAAACATTCCAAGAATCCAGATGGCCACTCTGGGAACCTCACTACCAGTGCCCTCCGGAGCAAGGTGACAGAGCTGGAGAGAGAGCTGAGGAGGAAGGATGCCGAGATCCAGGAGCGGGAGTACCATTTGAAGGAGCTACGGGAGCAGCTGTCCAAGCAGACTGTGGCCATTGCAGAGCTCACGGAGGAGCTCCAGAACAAGTGCATCCAGCTGAACAAGCTTCAGGATGTGGTACACCTGCAGGGAGGAAGCCCGCGTCAGGCGTCTCCGGATAAAGTGCCTCTTGAGGTCCACCGCAAGACCTCGGGATTGGTCTCCCTCCATAGCAGGAGGGGAGCGAAGGCTGGTGTGTCTGCTGAGCCCACCACCCGAACCTATGACCTCAACAAACCCCCCGAATTTTCCTTTGAGAAAGCGAGAGTCAGAAAGGACTCCAGGTAAGTTCCCACCCTCTTTTGGACTCAGGTGGCCTTAAATATTATGAAACATTAGAACGCTATTTATTGAGTCTCCTCAATGGAGAAGCGCATATGAACCCTTTCAGATTTTGGGGATAGAGGGGCTTCTGAAAGGGTTTTGTTTTGCAACAGGGTCTCCCTTTAAGTAGAACTTCTCTTTAAAGCAGGACTCTGCTTTACCTGGACTTTGAATTGTGATTTGCATAACTGAGGAACCGAGTTTACAAAAGTCATTTCTGTTATCCTGAAAACCCTAGGGGAGTGCAGAGGTGGTTGTAGGAAGTCTGCTCTTCTCTCTTCCAAAGAAGTAGACTTAATGGTGTACACAAATCACGCTGAATTATGAATATGTATAGCAAAAGCCACTTCTTAGCACTTAGTCTGCAGGTATCATGAAAAAGGGATAAGCTGATGCCTCTGAGGGGGGTACATTCATTCATTCATCCCACAGTTTTAGTTAAGCACTGCCTTCTCCCAGCCACTGTGTTAGATGCTAAGTATATATCAGTGAATAAATAGACACAGAGCAGTTCCTGTGGGAAGATAGTATACACGGAAACAAGTAAACATTGTGTAATTATTAATTAAGATTAATGAAATGATAAAACTGACAGTAGAGTGGGTGGTGTCTGCGATTAAGGGGGAGAGAAGGTCAAGGAGGGGACAGAATTGGGATTGTCATGGAGACCTGGTTGAGGAGGTGACCTTTAACTGAGACCCAAAGGAGAAAAAGGAGGATAGACCAGGTAGAAAGGACACTTACTTCAGGCAGAGGGAACAATTAAAAGCTAGAATTAATTTTAAAAATAAGGATTTTTAAAAGAACATGTAAATATTTCCCACAGTATTCTTGTGTGTGTGTGTGTGTGTGTGTACGTTTCTTTTCTGGCTCAAGTTTGAATTTCCTAACCAGGAAAGATTGATTAGAAACATTATGAGTTAGGGTCTCCTTTCTGCACTATTTTTAAATGAGTAAATATTTATTAGTTGAAATTAGATCTTTTGCCTTGATAATGTCTTGGCTGAGCCTGGATCCTTCTTGCAAAATCCAAGATTTGTGAAATTAAAACAACTTTAATTTATTCACACACATAAATAATATAAATCAAGATAAAACATCTGACTTAAACAAATAAATGATTAATTTTGATAACAGGATTATAAAGGGAGGTTTAATTCATCAATTTGTTGACAGTGCTTGGCACATAGTGAATGAGCAATAAATGTTTGTTAAGGAAACAAGTCATGCCGGATTATAAACGCATAATACTCTGTGGTTGAAAGAATCTGATTGACGTTAGAGTTCAGAAGACTTTTTTTAAGCCAAGAGTTTATTTATTAGTTGGCTTAGAAAGGTCTTATCTATTCCCATTGCAAAAATAATAATTATTTATTTTCAATGGTGTGAATTCAGAAATTATAAATGTTGCTTACAAACTTACGCTTGTTTTTCAAAAATTGAACATCATAGTGTTCTCTTTTGATGTATAAGAGATATATGCACATATAATAATTGTATTATGCATTCTCTCTATGTACTATACACATACATATGTTATGCATACTATATATATATACATAAGACAATATATCATTTACCCACAAAAATTCTTTCAATAACAATGTGCTTATATATCTAGGAGAAGTGCGAGAGAATTTAATAGTAATTCATCTTCTTTGACCCTCTTCCTACATATTCCACCAGATTTCTCCTCTTGAATGAAGATTATTTTCAATTATTTTTTCCAAAGACTTATGCCTGTCTTGAGGCAAAACACTATTCTCCTGGTGTTAGGTAACAGAACAATCCAAGATAAGTACATTCTTCTGTATTTTTTATTAGCTCTATTATAACGAGGTAAAGGAAATCAATAGCTAAGCACAGTTAGTTTTGGGGCCAAACCACCTGTCTGTAGTGAATGGGACACAGGAGAGGAAAGACATTATAGCCCTTATAAGGATGGATGAATAAGGATGAGCAGTGATTCCCCTCATCCATCATAAAGGCAGGCCCAGTGGGTATAAGTTTGTGTTGGGGATATGATGAAGAAATGGGATAACTGATTCCTTAATGATTAAATCCTAAAGAGACCAAATTAGATTATTTATGCCTTCATAACCCCTTTATGCTTTCATAGAGCCTTTTGGTTCTAAATTGAAAAATTAATTAGAATATGGGAACCACTCTTTTGTCATTGACGGGTTTATGTCTTATTTCCCCTTGCAGACATTTGTACCTGAATTTTCCCTGCAATTTCCCTTACAAAATGTCTTTCCCCTTAAGTCTGGAATAAGTGGCTAAACGCAGATAGCTCACATCAATTCAGAGATTTAAAAATGTCCAGTTCTTTGAAAGTGCTCAATATTATAATTCATTTTCCATTTTCAAATAGTTCCAGTTTTAGAGAAAGTCTGTAAGTAAAGTTTGGATAATTTATCCAAATATAAATTTTATACAGTCTTTATATACAGTCTTTATACAGTCTATCAAAAATTTTGTAAGAAAAAACTTTCTGGAAGTTAGAACATTAGAAAAGATGAGAGCACCATTCACTGATAAAAGGATGATGGACAGTGTCCATTGGTTTGGCTACTTTTCCAAGCAGTTCCTGTTAGATATTAGAGAATTTAAGATAGCAGTCAAAATGGAGCTTTCATTTAGTTTTAGGTTCTTATGATTTATTTGTTGAACTTTATAAAGTTTCCTGGCTGACTTTATGAATAAATTTGTTTTTACTAATACGTGTCAACTACATTTTGGATCAGGTTCCCCTTCCACACTGGATCAGAAAGTCATTGAATGGTTTTTTAGTCTTTTTGTCTAACAGGATGTCTCTGATGAGTATTTAACAGTGAGCAAGAAAGTAGGGGGAGATTCCAGCCCTCCTGCAATCAACAGCGTGGGGGAGATGTGAAGTACTGAGAGAAACCAGAGAATAACATTTGGGGGGATGATAGTTTTCGAATTTGAGGATTCAGATTCGGTAATTCATGAGAGACTCTCAAACCCATGCCACCTCACTCTGTGAGTTTGCTGAGGCCCCTGTGCTCAGATGTATTGTAAATGGCAAGTGGACCTCAGCAACTGCCAGGCAGCCCACTCATGCCATCTTTGTTGTCTTGTACCCAGCAAGTGTACTTGTAAGATAGGAAGGGGGAGCTTAAATAGTATAGTTGCACCTCCCTGCTTTATCTGGAGGAACTTATATGCTCTAATGGCATTGGAGAACTCTTTTAATTTGTCTCTTGCAAAATTCAAGGGGCTACTTTTTTTTTTTTTTTTTTTTTTTTGCGTTACACGGGCCTCTCACTGTTGTGGTCTCTCCCGTTGTGCAGCACAGGCTCCGGACGCACAGGCTCAGTGGCCATGGCTCACGGGCCCAGTCGCTCCGCGGCATGTGGGATCTTCCCGGACCGGGGCACAAACCCGTGTCCCCTGCATCGGCAGGCGGACTCTCAACCACTGCGCCACCAGGGAAGCCCCAAGGGGCTACTTTTTAAGATCAGGTTCTAGAATAACTCAGTGCTGTTCAAGATAATTTTCTGCAATGATGGAAATGTCCTATAATCTGTGTTGTCTGATATGGTAGCCAACAGCAGAATGTAGCTGTTGAGCACTGGAAATGTGACTAGTGCCACTGAGGAACTGAATTTTTAATTTCAAGTTATTTTAAAATTAAATAGCCACATGTGTCTAATGGCCACTGTATTGGATACTGCAGTTCTAGATTATGTGGTTTTGACTGTAACCGCTGTCTTTTGAGGTGGGAATTGTGACTGTAGTGAAGTTTGAGAGAACTTACAGACAAAATAAGACCTGTGTTCGGTATTAGGACAATGTCACAGAAAATTAAAATAAGCCTGTCAGATTGAGGTGGGCACAATGTGGAATCCCTCTTCAGCTGAATGGAACCTGCAGTCTATCATAGCCTTTTGTAGGGACTTGGCTTTGTGCCCACTGACCATTTTAGATCTTCAGAAGCATATAACCATGTGGGCATGTAGCCCATTTTTTTTATAGGTACTCAGCCTTTCTGAATTATCATAAATCATGATGAGTCAGAGCATTCCAGTATATCAAATACTCTGATCTCTGATTTAAATCTATTACAAGAACTATCTGAAGACTTTAGAGCTGGAGGAACCTTAGAGATTGTTTCATGCTTCTCCCCTATTGGAGAAGTGAGGAAACAGGTGCAGGGGAGTTGCAGAATAGGCCATGGTAAGTGGCAGAGCTAAGAATAGAACCCAAGATTGACTTTGAAACCAGTTCTTTCCCTCTACCATCCCAAAAACGGTTGTGCAAAGACTGGATTTGCCTCTGGGTAGGTGTCAAGCCAAAAGACACTACCAAACCAAAGAGCAGGAGAAGGAAGGATTTATTACTTGCAGTAAGTAAAGAGAGCACCGAAGATATTTCCCAAAGCAGTATGTCCCTGAACAGCAAAATTGGGAAAGTTTTAACTAAGGGTGCATGCATATTTATGAAGGGGCTTGGGCAATGTATGCATATTCATGGAGGAGAATTCAGTGTAGAAATGGGGCAAAGATTGACAGAGTCCTGGCTCTAGTTGACTGAAATCAATAAAGGTCAGCATGATCATTCCTTAGGTTCCAGTTAATCGGGTGGTTGAGTGCTTGAGGGAGTTTTGGATCCTGCAGAATAGCTCAAGAATATGCTTCAGACTGATCTTTACCTTTGAAACAGAACTGGGAGTCTTTACAACTGATTTATTGTCTCCAATATGGTTATTTTCTGGCCTGATCAAGAGCAAGCATTGTGGCCAGACTTAGATCACAAAATGGCTTAGGCCTAAAATGGCTTCTCTTATGTCAAGAAAGATATGTCTGGTTCTCTTCCTCTGGGAGTCCCCGACCCTATCTACCTATACTAGTGCTCTTAACCCACAAAGATCAAAGGGCTCAAGTCAGGTTCATTTGGGCACCAGTCTGCTTTATTTTGATACACTGTATTGATTGGTAGGATGAACAATGCTGCTTCCCCGCTTCTTCCAAGCAGAGTTGAGCAGAGTTTACCCATTTCATTAATATTCACCAAGTGCTAGATCCTCAGAGCTCAGGCCTGTGTGAAAAGGACACAGAGAATGGATTTGATCCATCTGATGGTACAGACTGATATACATGGAGGGGCACGAATGGGTTCTGAAACAGGTACAGAGCTTCTCAGGGCTGAGAACTGAGTATCAGTGGCAAAGGTGGGTGAGAAGGAGCTCAGATCACATTTCTGTCCATGTCTGACCTGCCTTGAGCACCAAGACAACCATGCCTGCAGAGGTCAGACCTTTTACTGAAATTAAATTTTCTGTTGATGTAGACATTGCTTAACAAACTTCAGCACCAGCAGAACAAAATTATGAGCTCGTGCAGAATGTCTGGTGGAACACAGGCAAATTAATCAGAGACATCTGGCAAGTCGCTGGTATGACTTCCTTTCACTGAGAACGCCTTAACTATCATCTGAAACTATTGTTCTTCTTTGAAAAGGAGAGGTAAAACAAAGACTTGCCATCTGACTTCAGATGTTGACTCTAGTTTTAGGAAGGACAATGGGTCTCATTTGTCACTCCCACCCCAGGAGCAGAGAATAGGTAAAAGTTGAAGATGCTAGTGAGTAACGCATTTAAACAAGATGTGGAAAAACAGCCAGGAAGAAAGAGTGTGTTTGTTATTATTTGTTCTTCCTTTCTAAAGCAGTGCCGAGCATTTCAATGTGCATTATAGAAATACAGCTCTTTTACTGAGCAGAAGTGTTTGCATGGAAAGATAATGATAATAGTAATAACAACATCTATACATCGCTAATGATGTGCCAGGCACCACTCTGAGTGCTTCACAAATATTGGATTATTTAATCCTCACAACGGACGCATGAAATAGATATTATTATCACCATCATAATAGATGAGATTATGTATCATTTTATATATGAAGAAACTGAGGCTTACAGAATTAAATAACTTGCCTAAGGTTACACAGCTTTTAATATAGGAACCGGGATTCAAAACCAAGAAATCTGCTACCTAAAGTCTGTTCTAAATAAGAACTGACAGTATAGCACCGGGAACTGTATTCATTATCTTGTAATAACCTATAATAATGGAAAATAATCTGAAAAAGAATACATATATATAACTGAATCACTTTGCTGTATACCTGAAACTAACACAATGTTTAAACCAAGTATACGTCAATAAAAAGTCTGTTGTAGCAACTGCAGTATCCCACTATACCAAAATGAAAATTAGAGGAGGATTCTTCATATTTTAGTTGGGAAGCCTTGTAAAAAATTAAATAATTAGAAATAGATACGTTTCTAATTTCTTTTTTCATATGGTTACAAACAGTTCCCTGCTATTGTGGTTAGGATGTTTGAAATCAGAATGTTTTATAGCAATAACGTTCATTTAGACATCCAGATCAGAGCTGGCTACTCAGGGATGGGGTGAGAAAATCAAGTGTTTGGGCAACTGCTAGGCGTCTGTTGTTTTCTGTGTATTATCTCATGGAGACTTGCCTAGTGAGGTAGGTGTTACTTTAACCTTGGACTAAAGGTGAAACGAAAGCTCAGAGGCGTTCAACAGTTTGCTCAGGGTCCTCTGCTGAGCCAGGTTTCCAGTGTGAGTCTGCCTGATGTGAGAAGTGTGTTCTCTACCGTTGTGTGCACGACTCTTAGAGCCGGAGCAGCCTGCAAAGTGAATGGCTCCCCCTTGGGGTTGGTGAGGGGTGTAGAGGGGATAGGCAGTGCTGTTAAACTTCAGAAAAAGGAGAGGTTAGGAGCGCGGAGGAATTGAAGAACCTGCCTAGAATTCAGTGGCAGCTGCCTTGACACCTCAGAGAAGTGGGATAGATTTTGGCAGATTTTCCGAGTCCTGGCACCCAGCGCCCAGGACTTCCTTTTCTTCCTGCCTTTTCTTCTTTCTCTCTAGAGGCCAAAGGGCCTGGGCTCTCCTCACTCTGCACCCCACCTAAGCCCTCTCTCAGCCTCTCAAATTACCCTCTGCTTGGTTTATAGTCGCCCTCTGTTCCTTCTCACTTTATCCTCACATCTTCCAGTCTGTCAGTTGCTAGGTGTTAGGAAAAATGTGTAATTAAGCCTCAGAAAACACTCAGGACCCAAGGACTAATCGTTGTGAAAATCAAAAATTGAAGTGCTCATTTTAAGTTCCCAGCTGACTCGGAACCACCCTTCCCTTGCCTGGTGGTCGGCGTTCCTGAGTTACAGCATGTTCTGTGATGTTTTTATACTACTGCACAATAACCACAGCCTTTTTTTTTTTTTTTTTTTTTTTTTTTTGCGGTACGCGGGCCTCTCACTGTTGTGGCCTCTCCCCTTGCGGAGCACAGGCTCCGGACGCGCAGGCTCAGCGGCCATGGCTCATGGGCCCAGCCGCTCCGCGGCATGTGGGATCTTCCCGGACCGGGGCATGAACCCGCGTCCCCCGCATCAGCAGGCGGATTCTCAACCACTGAGCCACCAGGGAAGCCCCACAGCCATTTTTGACCCCATAGCCTTGGCTAGAAACATTCCCTTTATGCCTTCAGATGAACACATTCAGTTCAACAAATGTTTATCGAGTATTGAATTCTTTAGTTTTGTTTTCTTTCCTTTCTTTTCTGTAGTTCTTTCTGTCTCCTCTCCCCCATTCCTTTCACTTATGTGTTTATTTTGTTTGCTCCTAATTTTCCTCCTCTCTCAGCATCAGACTAGTCAAGGGCCATCAGTACCAATTTCTAGTACCTAGTATAGGCCAGACACTGAGTTATCTCATTTATTTTCATAACAAACCTACCGGGTGAATATTATTGTATGCAGCTTACCAAGAGTAAGTAACTAGCCCATGGTGGTCGTCAGTAGTGCCTAAAGCTGGGCAACCTCACCTAGATCCCAAGACAGCTGCCACTTAATCGGAACAACTCTGAAACCTACACTTATTATATTTTGCCTGCTCTCTTACTACTTTATGGGATATTTATAGCAGCTTGTGGATCTGCTGCCTCTAAGTAAGTTACTCCAGGTGAATATAGCAGGGCTGGCTTTGAACAGCTGCCCTGAGAGCCTGGGCAGAGCCTCCAGCTCTCCTTACTTATGGCTTTTAAGTGTCCTCTGAAATGGATTACTCGTTCCTGACCCATTTTTTCCCTCACACACATTTCATGCCTTTCTGGACACTGCCCATTTCCTTGCTAGATTCCCGGGAAAGAGTGTAGTAGAAACAGTATGGTTGAGAAGACAGTGACCTTTTCTCCTTGCTTGTCCAATCAGAGGGAAGCATCATCACTGACCTCTGCCAGTGCAGTCAGTTTCCAGGGAGCCTCCCCTTTCTTTGCAAAGCCTGAGCAGCTCAGCTCATCACCTGACTTTTTCTAGGGTTTAAACTGCTTCTCAAGAAGGGGGAAAAAATCTAAAGCCAAGGAAAAGCTTTTCAGTTTTTAGACTCTGGAAATACCTTCTGTGTGAAAGATATATTTGTTGTAATGATCCTTTAACTAAACCTGATTTCGTTCTTCAAAATCTCATTTTAAGATAATTTGCTCTTCTCCATGCAGACTTTCCTTAGACACATTGGTGAGTTGTAGATTTTTCAGTGCAGTCTTGTTTGACAGGTTTTTGTTTTTGTTTTTGAGATCTAGGGGCAAGAATCCCCAATTTCCTTTGAATCATTCCAGGAGTGTTTGTTTGTCATGACAAATTAATTTGAATTAGTAAATTCCAAGCATCAACTTTCTTAGTCTTTTTGGGGTTTACAAATCAAGCTCTAGAGAAATATGAAGGAAAGAAAGATCTGTAGCTTCCAGTCTCTTCTCTCCAGATGAGGTGAGAAAAAAGGAGGTAAAAAGTGAGCAGGAGAAGATACTACTTGATAGTCCTTGGAACCAGAAACTCAGGGAAACCCAGGTGTGTTAGTTTGCTATTGTTGGATAACAAGTTACCACAAACTTAGCAGCTTGAGACAATGCATATTTTTTATCTCGGCATTTCTGTGGGTCAGGAGTCTGGGTGAGGCTATTTAGATAACCTGCTCAAGGTTTCAGCAGGCTGCAGTCAAGGTGTCAACCGGCTGTGTTCCTTTCTAGAGCTTTCTAGTGGAAGAGGTCCTCCTCTAAGCTCAAGTGATTGTTGGCAGAATTCAGTTCCTTGTGGTGGTAGGACTGAGGTCCCCATTTTCTTGCTGGCTGTCAGCCAGGGGCTGCTGTCAGCTCCTAGAGGTCTGCCCAGAGTTCCCTGTCATATGTCCCCCTCATATGACAGGGGCCCTCTCACAACATGGCTGTTTACTGCCTCAGGGCCAGCTGGAGAATCTCTTTACTGTAGGCTAAGATGAAGTCTTATATAACATACGCTGGGTGACCCTCCCATCACAGTTGCTATATTGTGTTGTCAAGGAGCAAGTCCCAGGTTCCATCTCCACTCAGGGGGAGGGGATTGTATAAGAGTCTGACACCAGATGGGTAGAGACAGTGGGGCCATCTTAGAATTCTGCACACCATACTGGCCCCTTTGCAGCTCTGGTATGAGATTCTCTGACTAAGAATCTGGCCATGCTAGATATGTAAAGCCATATATAAAAAGCCCAGAGTCTTGTACATGCATATTCATAGCATATTCACAAGATGCAAATACTCACTGATGGATGAATGGGTAAATAAAATGCAGTATATACATACAATGAGATACTATTCAGACTTAAAAAGGAGGGAAAGCCCTTCCTTTTTCATGGTACAATATGAATGAATCTTGATGACTTTATGCTAAGTGAAATAAGTCAGACTCAAATTATTCCACTTTATATTAGGTACCTAGAGCAATCAGATTTCTAGACACATCAAGTAGAATGGAAGTTTCCAGGGGCTGGAGGAGCAGGGAATGGGGAATTATTGTTTAATGGGTACAGAGTTTTAGTTTGGGAAGTTTAGAAAAGTTCTGGAGATGGGTGGTGGCGATAGGTGCAAAATAATGGGAATATACTTAATGCCACTGAGCTGTGCACTTAACAGTAGTTAAGATGGTACAGTTTATGTTGTGCATTTTACCACAATTGAAAAAAAAAAAAAGTCCTGGGGCTGATTTGACAGCATGCCTCTAAGTGCCAGGCTGTTTCAGTTTCCATATAGGATGCTGGAAGGAGGTACAGTGATGATTTTCTCTTTTCTTATTTTTTTTTCTCTTATTGGTTATCTTGTAAAGGAGAATAAGATACAGCAAAGTCTTGTGACAAATGAACATCAATTGATTATTGTTAATTAATCAGCCATTAATTACTTAATAGTAATTGATTGATTGCTTGTTGAGCCTTCAATGGAGGCTTGTTCCCAGTGCTGTGGGAAAATAGAGGGAATGAACAACTTCAAACTCCCTTGTGTTTTCTTGTTTACAGCTGTAATTCTTAAGCTTAAGTGCACATTGTAATCACCAGGGAAGTATTAAAAAATATTGATGTCCTGGTACGACCCCGAGGGAGTCTGATTAAATTGGTTTGAGGTAAAGGCCCTGGGTATCAGGATTTACAGAAGGTCCCTTGATGATTCTAATGTGCAGTGACAATTGAGAACCATTTTGTTATAGGAACAGGCTTCCCTGCAGCTGACTCTAGAAATATTCAGTTTGACACTCTAAGAGCAATGCTCATTACAGACATCTAAGAGAACTATTAACCATTTCTACCTAATTACCATGCAGCGCAATGTTGATTATGCATATCACTGAGTGTGTCAGATTAACTTCCTTATATGTTTTGGTTTTCAACATTTCATTATTAAGCTCTGTTCTTTGATGGTCCCGGAAATTAGATCATCTGCACACATTTAAGAAAGGGAGAGAGAAATGTTTGTTGTAAGCATGAAGTAACAGTAAACATGATTCAATTACAACTGTACTTAATTACGTGGGCATTAGGGTAAGAGAGTTGACAGGACAAAGTCATGCTCATTTTCTCATTATTCATGGAATGACCTCATCTTTTCATGCTGGTTTCTCAAATTATAAACGTGTGCATTTATTAGCTATTTTTTTCTTGCTGGTTTATTACTCAAAAAATTTGGGGGAGAAGTAAATAGATGTTTATCTTGCTTATTTTCTGTGCCTGTTTAGTGGGTGATGGACATTTCTCACCTCCACTCTTGTTTCTGTACCCAGGATTTTTAAACTAGGAGAAAGAACTTGAATGTCCTTTAGTATTAATTTTGTTAAGTCCCTATTTTGTGCCAGGTGCAATTCTGATTTTAGGTAAGAGGATGAAGAAAGTGTTGTCACCCTTGAAGATCTTGGTCTCTTTGGGGAAATCAAAAGGTACTGCACTCTTGTGTGATTGATATTCTAAGAGATGGGTGTACAAAGGAGGGAGGGAGCATCCTGTGCTTGGTGGGATCAGGGACACCTCCATAGATGAGCCGACATTGAGCTGGGTTTTGAGGAGGAATGGATGGCTGGGAGACCAAGCGGCCTGGCACATTTGGGGACCTACAAGCAGTTCAGTGGGCCTGGGGTACCCCGAGCATGGGGAGGCTGGCCAGGTGGGGGACCTGGATTGTCAGGAGTTTTACTCACATTGTGAAGGAGTCTCCCTTAATAAATAGTGGTGGTTCGCAAGTATAGCGTTTTTAGAGCTATTTTAACTCGAAGATTTTAAAGTTGCTGGTAATTTGCTACCATATAATAGTACAGCTATTCCTTCTGTAATATATTTTATGTGCCAGGCCATGTTCTTAGTGCTCAGTATTGTTAGCTAACTTAATTCTCATAGAAATCCTATGACCTGTGGACTGTGTTTATTGTCATTTTATAGCTGAGAAAACTTGAGATTAAGTGACTTGCCCAGAGTTCCACTGTTCGTAAGTGGCAAAATTAGGAATCAGACCCTGGCATCCCAGCTTTAGATCTTGGGCCCTCGACAAATATGCCTTCTAATATACTTCCTACTTGTATATATAATTAAACTATGATATGCCACACAAGTAAAGTTGCCTTGGCCTTGGCCAAGAAATTCTTGACAGATAAGAAAGTAGGTGGAGGCCGCTGGTCCCTGCTTGGCACTGAGCCTTGTGCAAAGAAGTTTGCAAGACACATGCTTTGTCTGACCTGACCTGACAAAAACAAACAGTGAGAACACAGGCTTCTAGTAAACAGGGCCAGAGAAGGAAGATTGAGGGCCCAGCTTAACAAGAACTGTCAGTGGACTTTGACAAATTAAACTTCCTGAAGCAACTTAGAGGACAGGAATTTATTGCTTCAGAGAATATTGATTATGTAAGTAGGGGGTGTAAAAGGATTATGGCACACTGCCACTGATGTACATAAATTCGAGATCCAACCCTATTGGAGGAACTGTGAACTAAGCAGAGAGTCTTGGCAGTGCCTCTTTCTTTCTTCGTGGTTTCTAGAACTTTTCACATCCCACCCTTCCCCACAAAAAGCATACCATAACCACTACTATTGCCAACTTCTACTAGCACTGCCATTTATTAGACATATATTAGCACCTTATCTGAGTTCACGTGCATAGTATCCTTACGATGCAGGTATGATTACTAAGCTCTATTCACAAAGAAGAAATCTGAGGTTCAGAAAGGTTAAGATCACACAGCTAGGAAGTGGCAGAGCTGGGATTTGAACCTAGGATCTTCTGCCTCCAAAGCTATGTACACATTTTATTTTTTAAATGAATTTTTTATTGACGTGAACAAATCATAAAGTGAACACGCCCATGTAACCACCAAACAGATCAGGAAATAGAACCTCACCAGCACCTCAGAAGCCCCTTCTGCTCCCTTCCAATCCCTATCCATGATCTACTTCGAAGGTAGCCACCATCTGCACTAGTATTTTCATAGATTACTATGCCTATTTTTGAACCTTATGTTAGTGGAATTATAGAGTATGGACTCTACGGACTCTGGCTCCTTTAGTTTATATAGTGAGAGTCATTTATGATATTGTGTGTGGCGATGGTTCATTAATTATCGTTGCTCTATAGTGTTTGTTGTGATTACGCTACAACTTATCAGTTCTACTGTTGATGGACATTTGGTTGATTCTGGTGTTTAGCAATTTTGAGTAATGCTGCCATGAACATTTTTGCACTTTTGATTTATATATGATTTATGATAGGTATATAACTAGGAATGGAATTGCTGGGTGGTACATTTTATCTAAGTTCACATTTTGGTTTTATAAATTTATTTGTTTTTTATTTATTTATTTTTGGCTGCATGGGGTCTTCGTTGCTGCGCACGGGCTTTCTCTAGTTGCGGCGAGTGGGGGCTACTCTTTGTTATGGTGAGTGGGCTTCTCATTGCGGTGGCTTCTCTTGTTGTGGAGCACGGCCTCTATGCACGTGGGCTTCGGTAGTTGTGGCACGTGGCCTCAGTAGTTGTGGCTTGCGGGCTGTAGAGCACAGGCTCAATAGTTGGGACACACGGGCTTAAGTTGCTCCATGGCATGTGGGATCTTCCCAGACCAGGGATTGAACCCATGTCCCCTGCATTGGCAGGTGGATTCCCAACCACTGTGCCACCAGGGAGTCCCTAAGTTCACATTTAATATAGATTGCCAAATAGTTTTCCAAAATGGCTGGACAAATATATACCCCCCACCAACAGTGTATGAGTATTGCTACTTTCCATCCTCACCAGCATTTAGCACTGTCAGTCTTTTTCATTTTCGCCATTCTGGTGGGTATGTTTACGTTGTGGTATCGCATTGTGGTTTTGACTTTCTTTTCCTTGATAATTAACAGGGTGAACACTTTTTAATTTATGTGTTTTCCATTGATGTCTGCTTTCCCTCTGTAGCTCTGTAGTACAACCGTTGTCATAAATCAAGTATCTATATATGTTTAGGTGGGTTTTAGTTCTTTCTATTCAGGTCCAAAGGTCTTTTTTGTGCCTCATTGTGCAAAGAGTATAGTCTCTCAATTATTTTGATTAATAGTATTTTTTTTTTTTTTGGCCACGCCGTGCAGCTTGTGGGATCTTAGTTCCCCAACCAGGAATTGAACCCAGGCCCTCGGCAGTGAAAGCGCAGAGTCCTAACCACTGGACTGCCGGGGAATTCCCGATCATAATTCTTGATATCCATTACCTTAAGTCTTCTAGTTTTGTTATTGTTCTTCAATGTTGTGATGGCTATTCTTGGGCCTTCTTATGATTGTAAGAATTTTAGAATTAGCTTGTCAATTTTCATAAAAAATTTTTTAGAATGTCGATTGAGATTTCATTGAACCTGATCAATTTGAATAGAATTGACATCATTAAAAAATTGTCTTCTCATTCATGACTCTGCTATATGCCTCCATTTAGCTATTCTTTCATTTCTCTTAATATTTTGTCATATTGTTTGTAGAGATTTTACACATTTTTGTTGTATATAATCTTATATAGTTGATATTTTTGATCTTTTTAAAATGATGTCATTTAAAAATTAGCGTTTTCACTTTGATACTGAGATATAGAAATGCGATTGAGTTTGTTTACTGACCTTGAATCCAGTGAGATTATTGAAATCACCTATTAATTTTGATGATTTTACCCTGTCCATTCTTTTGAGTTTTCAATTTACATAACCATGTCTTTTGGAAAGAATGACAATTTTATTTCTTCTTTTACTGTGTTTATATCCTTGATATATTTTTTCCCTTTTGTTTCTTTTTTTATCAATTTATTAAGTTTGCTCAGACTTTTTATTCAGGGTGGAATTGAAGTGTCCCATTTCTGATATCTGGAGGAAAGCTTTCAATATGACATATGTGATATGATACTTTCTGTTTTTGTTTTGTTTTATAGATTTTTTATCAGATTAAGGAAATTCCCTTCTATTTCTAATTAACTAAGTGGTTTTTTTTTAAATTTAAAACTCATATACAGGTGTTTAATTTTATCAAATACTTTTTCCTCATACAGTAAGATTTTGCTATGTATTTTTCTCCTTTATTCTTTTCATGTGGTTAATTACATTAATTTTCAATCTGGTCTAGACTTGTTTGTTTTTGACTTTTGTACCTATCTTCATTAGGAATATTAACCTTTAATTTTTCTTTCTTGTAATATGGGTTTTTGTTATTAGGCTATTCTGACACTATAAAATAAGTTGGGAAATTTTCTTTTTTCTATTTTCTGGAAAAGATTATGTAAGATTAATAATTTTTTCCTTAAATGTCTGGAAAACTTAATGGTAATGTCACCTGGGTCTAGAATTTTCTTTGTGGGATAGTTTTTATTTTTTATTTCTGTATTGCTAATCCGATTTTCTATTTTTTTCTTATATAAGATTTGGTATGCATATTTTTCTAGGAAATTTTCATTTAATCTAAATTTTTAAAATAGTTATTCATACTGTCCACTCATTTTTCCTATCTATAATATCTATAGTGATGTCCCTTTCCTCATTTCCAACACTGGTAATTATCCTTTCTCCCCACCGCCCCCCATTTGCCATGAATTTTTCAGTTCTATTTGACTCTTCAAATAACCTATTTTGGGCTCTCTTGATCCTCTTCATTGTACTTTTTTTCTTTCTGTGTTATCTGTTTCTATTTTGTTATTTCCTTTTCCCTTTTTTGAGCTCAATTGCTTTTCTTTTTCTAGCTCTTTGAGATAGACACTTAGTCATTCATTTTTAATCTGTTTTCTTTTGTGATGTATCTATTTAATACTGTAAGTTTTCCTCTTAGTATTGATTTAACTGCATCCCACAAGTTTTGATAATCACATTTTTATCATTTATTTCAAAATATTATATGACTTCCCTATGATTTAATCTTTCTTTGATCAATGACCTGTTCAGAAATATATTACTCAGTTCTCAAACATTTGAGGATTTTCTGATTATTTTTGTTACTGATTTTTTATTGATTTCTAGCTTAAATTTTTAGCTTCTATTGTTTTCAAAGAATATACTCTGTATTATGCAATCCTGTGAAATTTGTTAGGTTTGATTTACAGTCCCCATAAGGTCAGTTTTCGTGAAGGTTCCACGTGTACTTGAAAAGAATGTGTATTCCGAATTGGTTGAATACAACCTTTAAAATAGCTATTAGGTCAAGAGATTAAGTAAAGTTTGATAATCAAGAGTTTAGATCTTCTATCTTCTAACTAATTTTTGTCTGCTTATTCTATTATTTCTTAGAGAGATGTTTTAAATCTCTCAAAGTGATTGTGGATTTGTCTATTTCTTCTTTTAATTTTGTCAGTTATTTTTTTGTCAAGTTGATGGTATCTAACTAGATGGATACACATTTAGAATATATGTATTTTCCTGAACATATCAATATAAAATATTCCTCTTCATTTCTAGAAATAATGTCTTTCTTTAAAGCCTACTTTCCTGTATCAAGGAAATTTTTCTTTCTACAGGCATACCTTG
Organism: Mesoplodon mirus; assembly: GCF_964341445.2. NCBI lineage: Eukaryota > Metazoa > Chordata > Mammalia > Artiodactyla > Ziphiidae > Mesoplodon > Mesoplodon mirus. Next base: position 41,812,028 of record NC_138977.1, read on the forward strand.
TTTTGTTGTGCTTCACTTTACTGCACTTTAAGATATTGCATTTTTTACAAATTGAAGGTTTGTGGTAACCCTGTGTCCAGCAGATCTATAGGCACCCCATTTTTTTGACAGCATTTCTCACTTCATGTCTTTGTGTCATGTTTTTGTAATTCTCACAATATTTTAAACATTTTCCATTTTTACTGTATTTGTTATGGTGATCTGTGATCAGTGATCTTCGATGTTACTACTATGACTTGCTGAAGGCTCAGACGATGGTTAGCATTTTTTAGCAAAAAAGTATTTTTTAATTAAGGTGTGTACATTGCTTTTTAGACATAATGCTATTGCACACTTAATAGTCTACAGTATAGTGTAAACATAACCTGAGAAACCAAAAAATTTGTGTGACTCACTTTATTATAATATTTGCTGTACTGTTGGGATCTGGAACTGAACCCAAAATATCTCTGAGATATGCCTGTAATTGGTGTTTGCATAGTATATCTTTTTCTGCCTTTTTACTTTGAACTTTTCTATATCATTATCTTTAAGGCATACCTCTTATAAGCAACATATACTTGGTATTTTCTTTTTTATTTATTTATTTTATCAGTCTGACAATCTGGTCTTTTAATTGGGGTATTTATTACATTTATATTTAATGTAAATACAAAATATTTGGGTTTAACGTTAACATCTTACTACTTGTTTCTTATTTGTTTCATTTCTTTGGTTTCTTTTTCTCTATTTTCTTTCCATTTTCTTGAATTAATTAAGTACATATTATTATTCCATTTTCTTTTCTAGTTAAACATTCTATGTCTAATCTTGTAGGGGTTACCCTAAATTGTAACATGCATCCCTAACTTGTTCAATTTCCAATATAGATTAGTGCTTTTAAATTATGTTAACTAACTCCATTTACTGACCATGCAGTTTTGGCTGTTTGTTTTCATACATTTTGTTTATCACATATTTCAAACTCTACAAGGTATTATTATTACTCTTTTAGAAAGATGAGTTTCCTTTAGTCACCCACATATTTACTTTTCCCATTCTTTCTTTCTTCTAACATCTACTAGCTTCCATCCAGGATCACTTTCCTTCTCTGTTTAAGTCTGTTGCCAACGGAATAACATTTTGAAAATATATTCATTTTGCTCTCATTTTTGAAGGCTGTTTTCACTGGGTAAAGATATTGGAATAGGCACTCTGAAGCACTTTGAAGATATTCCACTGTCTTCTGGTTTCCATTATTTCTGTTGAAGAGTAAGTCAGTCCTGTTGTTGGTCGTTTGAAGGTAATATGTCTGTTTTCTCCAGCTGCTTCATAGATTTTTCTTTTTGTATTTGGTTTCCAAGAATTTGACTATGATGGGACTAAATATTTTTTAATGTATATATTTTGTTTGGAGTTTATTGACTATGGCTTGATATATTTTCATTGATTTAAGAAAATTCTTGAATATGATACCTTCATGTATTGTTTCAGGACAATTTTTTCCCTTTCTTTGGGGGTCCAGATTATATATATGCTCAACTTCTCTATCATGCCATATATGTCTCCTGTGTTTTGTTTTGTTTTTGTTTTTATTGTTCTATTTTCTATCCTAGATCTTCTCCAGTCTTCTATCTGGATATATTCTACCTGCCCATATTCAGTTTGTAATCATTTTCAGCTGTGTCTTATCAGATATTAAACCCATCTATTGAGGTCCAAGCTTCAGATATTGTATGTTTCAATTCTAGAATATCTACTTGATTTTTAAAAAGGTTCATGTTCTCTGTTGACATTTTCCATTTTATCTTTGATCTTCTTAAACCTATTATAGTTGTACTAAAGTTTGTGCTTGATACATACAATTTTTTTAATCTACTGTGGGTCTGTTTCTATTTTTTTTTTCTTTTGGTCTTCAGTCATTTGATCTTTTCTCCTGGTATGCCTGGTAGATTTTGATATCATGCCAGATTCTGCTTATGGAAAAATCATAGAGAAAATTTGAGTCCTAGATTTTGTGAACAGCCTACAGAAAACATTCATCTTTGTTTCTCACAGGCAGTTAGGTAGGGGCAAATAATTTTAGCCAAAATAGGAATAGTTTCAAAGTTGGTTTGGGGCTCTTTTTGCCTGTTTTTTGTTAGTCTTTACTTCTAGTTTACAGCCCTTTAGATGTCCCATCTGAAATTCTGAGTGTTTACCAGGATCTTCTTTCATGGTGTGTCTTGAACACTGACTTGTGTCTTCCCAACCCTTTGAGACTGCCAAAACTCTGCTTAATGCTGCCTACAAATCAATAAATGCCTTGAAGGAAAAAGCAGAGGTGAATGTCAAATTCATGTTCTCTTGCTGATCATCATTCATCAAGCTGTTGCTAAGTTGATAGGTCTCCAATGCTGTCAAACAGATTTGTAAATATAGATTTTAATCAACTTTTATACTTGTTTTGTGTGAACAGGGAGAGTTGTGCTTATAATAGCTGGCCTATATCATAGTTATAGGAGAAGTTGCAAACTTCATACTCTTAATCACTGCTGTGTGCGGCTTTGTAAACAGAAAATTCCAGACAAGACCCACTCCTCTAAGTATTTATGATTTAGTTTGGAGAAAACCTCATAGAGAGAACTCTTTTCTTTCTTTCTTTCTTTTTTTGTTATAAATTTATTTATTTACTTATTTGGCTGAGTTGGGTCTTCATTGCTGCACACGGGCTTTTCTCTAGTTGTGGTGAGTGTCGTTGTGGTGTGCGGGCTTCTCATTGTGGTGACTTCTATTGTTGCAGAGAGACTCTAGGCATGCGGGCTTCAGTAGTTGTGGCATGTGGGCTCAGTAGTTGTGGCTCACGGGCTCTAAGTGCAGGCTCAGTAGTTGTGGTGCATGGGCTTAGTTGTTCCACGGCATGTGGGATCTTCCCAGACCAGGGCTCAAACCCGTGTCCCCTGCACTGGCAGGTGGATTCTTAACCACTATGCCACCAGGGAAGTACCAAGAACTCTTTTCTAATAGAATATTACAATGTGTTTATGGACTAAACTAAATTAAGAGGATCTGGGAACTCTTTGAGGCTATGGGCCATGCTTTACTAATTTTTATGTCTTAAGTATTTGCTTGATAAATTTGGTGAGTTGGATGGATATGAAAACAAGTACTCTAGGAGTTTAGGGTAGAACAGAAGGACTGTGTGAGCTACAGTATCCAGGCAGGGTTGAGTAGGTCATAAGGGGTTTCTTGGTAGATGTCTAATGTTTGGGTAGGTTGAGGGGAGAAGAAGCTAAATTCAAGGAGAAAACATGTGCCAAGCCTGAAGGTAAAGCTGGCAAGCATAGGAGACAATGAGGAGACCAGTCTATCTGTAACAAAGGATTTGTGTTAGGGAGTAAGTGTTAGATGGATAGAGTGGAGGCATATGGTGGGAAATGGGGAATACCAGATTGTGGGAAGTTGATTGTCTTCTGTGGCAAAAGGGTTTTGATAATACTTCCATGGAATGTTAATAGAAGTTAAGCCAAAAAATAAAAATAAATAAAGGAGACACTGAGGTTTGGGAAACATTGGTTTAAACAGATTTGTTTCCTGCAAGATTTCTTTGAACCTTTAAACTGTGCGTGCTGAATTTCCAAAATTGTTTAAACTCAGCAAACTTTTGATTATAAAGGAACAGTGATTCTTGGAACATATTTTGGGAAATTGGATTATGTGGGCATTGAGGAAACTCTTGCTGGAATGTTACACTAGCATGAAAGACTTGTGAAATCTGGAACTTTTATGATATTGTTCACAGTTCTACCCTTGAGGAGAATATCTTGCAAAAGTATTTTTTCGGTGTATCTTAATTGAATGAATTGTTGGTTTTAGTGGATGAAGGAAGAATGAGATCAGGGTGAAGTCAAGATGAATTTACCAATGTGAATCTGATAGTGTGGTATAGGATGGACTGCAGGGGGAAGAGGTGGAAGCTGAAAAACCAAAAAGGAAGCTGTTAAAATTATCCAGACCTAAGATTTTTTCTTGGATGTGGTGACCCTTGAAAATGGAAACTAAAATGGATAACAGTGATATTTTGCAAAGAGAATTGACAAGACATAGTGATAGATTAGATGAAGGAGGAAGGAAATTCTCAAGGAACCCAGAGAGTTCAGATGGCTCTGAGGTTGATGGAGTAGGGAAGAAGGAATTTCTGTACAAGACTTTGTTCTGTTTCCTTCATGAAGCCTAATGATTTGATAGATAGGATCATAAAGTATGTAATTCCATGAATTTTTACCTTGTGTTTGAGAACTTTCTTCTTCTTATTATTTTTTAATTTAGCCGCACCACCTGGCTTGTGGGATCTTAGTTCCCCGACCAGAGGTCGAACCCAGACCCCAACAGTGAAAGCGCTGAGTCCTGAATCCTAACCACTGGACCACCAGGGAATTCCCTTGAACACTTTCTGTGCAGAAAAGATCACAAGTTTTTAAACAACAAAGCTATGTATGGGAGAGAGTTTGAATGAAAAATACAGGAAAATACCCATATTTTAAAAGAATCACACTGAATTTTAGTGAAAGCAAATGTATTGTGCAAAGATTCTGACTTAGGCAACTTTTCTTCCAGCTCGTAATTCTATGATATCTACATATAAAGTATGCTAATTAGAACATTAGAAATTTAAGTTGATGCAAATTAGGCAATTATTTTGAGCTACTTCTTTTCCAAAAGAAACTGGAGTGTTCTAGGATTACCAACAAGTGGGCTTGTGATTTGGGGAGTGAATAGGCTGGGAGGTTGGAAACGTAGGTTCTGTCTAGTCTAGACATACTAAGAGTCAAAACATAGGCAAACCTGAACTATCACCATCACCTGCTATGTCTGATCAAACCTTATGAGTCCCAAGGGAGCTGACTTCTCCAGCTCAGAAGAAGCAACAGATGGAATGGAAGCAGCACAGACTTCAGACTCACAGACTTAGACTTAAATCCTAGGGGAGAATAAGTTGCTTCTTAGCTTTTAGTCTACTTATCTATAAAGTCGGAATAATCATCTCACAGGATAGTAGTGAGGATTAAATAAGATATAGAATGACTAGCACCATAGAAATTAGGCACGCGTGTATACATCAGTGAATGAATACTGTGTTATAGTCCCTTAGATACACCTTCTACCTACCAACCAGACCTGCTTCCCATCTGAAAATCATATGTCCATTAGTATTGCATCTAGGGACCTTGAAGGATGCTACCTTTGTGATGATGACAATTAGGAGTGATGATAAAATAGATTTAATAATGATTACCAGAAAAAAATATTCAAAAATGTTTTCAAAGGATTTCCAAGTAAAGTATGGTAGTTCTAAGGGTCAGGTGTTGGTGGGGCTAGAAAAAAATTTTTTCCTTGCTGGAAAAGTTGTAAATACTTAGGTAGTAATATCAAGAATAAATATGAAGTGACTCTAAACAGCAAATCATAGTTTTCACTAATTGTAACTAACATCTTCTTTCCATTATACCAGTGAGAAGAAGCTCATTACAGATGCCCTTAATAAAAATCAATTTCTGAAGAGACTGGATCCTCAGCAGATCAAAGACATGGTGGAATGCATGTATGGGAGAAACTACCAGCAAGGGAGTTACATTATTAAGCAAGGAGAACCAGGAAACCATATCTTTGTACTGGCAGGTGGGCTTCACAGATTTTTCCAGTCACCATATAATAAATATTTGCCTATAGTTTAATGATTTTTTGCAAACATTTATAAAAATGCAAAATTGGTTGCTCTGTTTGTAGAAAACATAACAGATTGAGCTCATGAAATAGTAACCTTGTTGATCTAATTGTCATGTTGCTAATACTTAATATTTACAGAATGCTTTCTATATGTCCAGCATCCTACTGAGAACTTAATAGAAAGATCTCATTTCAACTCACTGACTCTGTTAGGCAAGTGCTACTATCTTCATGTTACTATGTGGACTGTGTCACAGAGAGGTTAAGTGACTTACCCAAGGCCACACAGCTCATTAGTGGTGGAGGTAGAATGCAAATGTAAACAATCTTATTAGAGAGTCCATACTTTTAATCACAATGCCACTCACTCAACATACGCAAGAAGGTGTTTCAGAGCATTCAAAACACTGCTGCTTGTGTTGACCTTTTTACATTGTTGTACCATGGAAAAGAAAACAATTATTTTTGTGACTTTGTAAAATATTTTCATTATATACCAATGATTTCAAAAGACAATTTAGGTACATTTAACCAACAGATAAGTCAAATGGAATGCCTTAAGGTTAAAGCTGGTCTTTTTAGAACCATTTAAATGGCTTCTTCCATACATGATCCCTTGAACATGCTTCCATGCTGGGTAGATTATAATGGTTAGATAGGAAAAGGATTTATTTCTCAAATGCTTATCAAACACATAAATCTTATACTGGAATTCAACAATTTTTTTTTAGATATAGAAGCAACAAATCATCTGAACAGAGCTTACGGTTATTGAATGCCCTGTCAAATTCTGAATTGCCCCCAATTTTTGAGTTTTAGGGGGAAAAGTTAACTGGCTTGCTCAGAGGTAGTGGTAACCTGGGATGTGCTGTGGCCTTTTATTTTGCACTGTAGGTCCTGACGATCTAAGCAATGCTTTATAAACTTTATAATTTTTTATTGATGGCCAACTATAGCCAAAGCCCAGTGCTGAGTTCTGAGAGAGACACAGGTGAATAAGACATGATTCCTGTGGGAGGTTACATTCTGGTAAGTGGCCTGCAACTTTAGACAAATCCTTGTATAGCAAGAGGGGTAAAAAGAATCACAGAAACTAAGAAACAAAGGTAAGCAATGCTTTTTTGATTCTTGTTTCCTTGAGGCCTTAGATGTAGAGCAGAAGTTGCCTATCCAAACAAATTAATACACATCTATTGACAGTGTATAAAAGGTTGTTTTCTCTATTTTGATTCTTTAAACATGCCAGTTGCATAATTATTAGTGTATTATTTGCCACATACGTCTTTGTAGACGGCCTTAAAACTATAGTCATCCTCAAGTAATTATTCTCCCCAAGAAGTGAATTACAGTCTTAATTTAGCCAGCCTTCAAGTTTTAGGGACAGGTGACCCAGAACAATTTCCCCCTCTTTCAACTTTTCTCTTGGCTCTTTCATTTCTACATTAGCAACACTAGAACATTCTGGCAAGAGAAGATAGGACATTAAGTCAACCAATATTTGGAAACCTGCAAGGAAGGATGAGAAACTCATGTCAGCTCATCTTGTTCTTTGCCAGCAACTCTGATGAAAGGCTTGGGGAGAAAAGGGTTTGAACAGAAGTCAGTATCAATATAGTTATTGAAGTCAGGGCTATAGCACACATGGAAATGAAAATTGGATGCTTTCTTATTTGAATTAATTATGATGTTATCTAAAAATTGAATTGTGTGATTTAATTGATGGAGCAAATTAGTTTGTTAATTCAAAATCTCCCCTTTATAAAATATAGCAAGAATAGCAAATAGTAAAAGCATATTTAGCTTAAACTTTTGGTATTCCATATAATAGTTCAGTGTTGCTCAAGTCCCATGTGCCATAACGAATTGGAAAAAAACTTGAAATGCATAAAGTTCCATGATTCTAACTCAACAGTGAAGCTAAGTAGTTTTGATGGAATAGAATTTAGTTATAATGAGAAATTATTAAATTGCATAACTAATATATAAGATTCAGAGCCAAAACAATTTATTTCTTACTAGAATATAAGTTCTAACAGGATAAATATCTTTTCTGTTTTGTCTACCCTGTCTCTCTTTCACCTGGGCTAGTTCCTGGCACAGCATAGGTATTCATATCAGATGCATTGAATGAGTGGGTGGACAGAGATGACCCAGAGCTACTTAGTGATGAATTAGGAGGAGGAAAGACCAGTTCTTCAAGGGAAAGAGAAATAACCCCACCATTTTCTTCCTCTAAGAATATAGGTCATTTTTGCAAATGCTTTTGATTAGCTAAGGTTTTATTTGCATTTGTTTGAAGGGAAAAGAGGAGAGAATTGCCAGGGCAGAAGCATGGTGAGGAAGTTGCCTCTCCCTTCCCCCAAACTCTGCTTAGCCAAAGATTGGTGTCAAGCACTCTTCTTTTTCTTTTTTTATGACTTTAATTTTTAGAGCAGTTTTAAGTTTACAGCAAAATTGATAGGGCGGAATAGAGATTTCCCATATACCCCTGCCTCCCCACATCCACAGCCTCTCCTGTTATCAGCATCACTCACCAGCAAGGTACAGTTTTTTTTAAACCAAGGATGAACCTACATTGACACGTCATAATCACTCAACGTCCATACTTGGTATTGTACAGTCTCTAGGTTGCGACAAGTGTATAATGACATATATCCATCGTTATAATATCAAGCAGAGTATTTCCACTGCCCTAAAAATCCTCTGTGCTCTGCCTATTCATCTCCTCCCCAACCGCTGGCAACCACTAATCTTTTAATTTTCTCTGTCGTTTTCCCTTTTCCAGAATGTTACATAGTTGGAATCATATAGTATTTAGCCTTTTCAGATTGGCTTCTTTCACTTAGAAATATGTATTTAAGGTTCTTCCACGTCTTTTCATGGCTTAGTATCTCATTTCTTTTTAGCACTGAGTAGTATTTCATGGTCTGGTTGTATCACAGTTTATCCATTTACCCACTGAAGGACATCTTGGTAATTTCCAAGTTTTGACAATTATGAATAAAGCTGCTATAAATATCTGTGTGCAGGTTTTTGTGTAAACCTAAGTTTTCAGCACCTTTGGATAAATACTAAGGAGCACAATTGCTGGATTGTATGGTAAGAGTATGTTTAATTTTGTAAGAAACCACCAAACTGTGTTCCAAATTGGCTGTACCATTTAGCATTCCCACCAGCAATGAATGAGAGTTCCTGTTGCTCCACATCCTCTCCACCATGTGGTGTTGTCAGTGTTCCAGATTTTGGTCATACTGTTAGGTGTGTAGTAGTATCTCGTTGTTTTAATTTGCATTTCCCTGATAAATGTGATGTGGATCATCTTTTCACATGCTTATTTGCCATCTGTATATCTTCTTTGGTGAGCCTCTGTTAAAGTCTTTGGCCTTTTTTTTTTTTTTTTTTTTTTTTTGTTGTGGTACGCGGGCCTCTCACTGTTGTGGCCTCTCCCGCTGTGGAGCACAGGCTCCGGACGCGCAGGCTCAGTGGCCATGGCTCACGGGCCCAGCCACTCTGCGGCATGTGGGATCCTCCCGGACTGGGGCACAAACCCGTGTCCCCTGCATCGGCAGGCGGACTCTCAATCACTGCGCCACCAGGGAAACCCTGGCCATTTTTTAATTAGGTTGTTTTCTTACTGATGAGCTTTAAGAGCTCTTTGTATATTTTGTAAAACAGTTCTTTATCAGATGTGTCTTTTGCAAAAATATTTCCTCTCAGTCTGTGGCTTGTCTTTTAATTCTCTTCTTAGTGACTTCATTTATTAATGCATTTCAGTGAATGAGGGGTTAGGCAACAAGCAAGGCATGGTGAAGTAACGTACCCCAGGTCACATGGCCAAAGACTAGTCAGAGCCAGGCGGCCTGACTCCAGGGCCAGCATACTTCTCATTTATGACAAGTTAGTCCTTCTGCCAGTGTGAACACCTGTGCTGTGTTTTCAAGACATACAGTGATTGTTGTATTCCTTGTGCAAGAGAAGTAGTTTCATGTGCTACATTTTTCATGGGGTAGAATGAATTTTAAATGAAACACTTGCCATCCACTGCTTCAGGAAAGAACTTTGTAACAATCACAATAATAATAATATGGGATTTTGTTTGTTTGTTTTTGTTTTTTGTGGGGTTTTTTTTGGCTGCACTGCACAGCATGTGGGATGTTAGTTCCCCGACCAGGGATAGAACCTGTGCCTGCCTGCAGTGGAAGCACAGAATCCTAATCATTGGACCGCTAGGGAATTCCCAATAGCTAACACTTACATGGCATCTACTATGTGCTAGCCATGGATCTGTGATCCTTACCTATAGTAACTTACTTCTCACCACTGTATGAAGTAAATATTATTAATATTATCCCCATTATTGATGAGGAACCCAGGCAGAGTGGGTAACTCTTCAGGCTAATCAGCTAATAGAGAGTGGGCCTCAGTCTGCATTCTTAACCACTTTATTATAATGAAAATCATAAGATATCTTATCTGTATGCTTTGTATACCTTCTGATTTTTTTTTAACTTATGGAATCCAGGTGGATTTTGATTACTTGTGTTTTCTTACATTCTACTTGATAGAGGGTCGACTAGAGGTGTTCCAAGGGGAGAAATGGCTATCATCCATTCCTATGTGGACGACGTTTGGAGAACTAGCCATTTTATACAACTGTACAAGAACTGCTTCTGTGAAAGGTAACAGGAGATGAAATACTGTATTTTTAAAATTGTTACACAACGTTAAAGATAACCTAAGACACTCTTGCATCCTGAGTCTTTTTGTCTCCCACTGTGCCCCATATGCTCTTATTAATAGAAAGGCTATGCTTATAAAAGGATTTATATTGAAGCCCTTGTCTAAATGATTCAAGCTTAAAAAGACCTTTCTGTCAGATACCTGTATATAAAATATGGCTTTAAACAGAATTGATTCCAGTATTTTCTATCGTTGCCACTTCAATTTTTTATTATGTAGACATTTGCCTTTGGCTCATCCAGCATGTTTGCTTTCTATTCTCCATGAGGTTCTGACCATATTACAAACCAGAAAATTTAATTAAACCAATAAAAGTGTATAAATATCAAAAAGGATATGAATTAATTAGTGAGAGTTTTCATGAGTGACTTTTGGGATTAGTTCAGTTGCTTCTCCTTAGGGTTCTTGTTTTTATCGACTTTATTCCTGGTAATATCGGGTTTTCTTCTGAATTACTTAGATGTGGTGTTTCTCAGAGTTTGGGACGAGGTTATGTGTGTCAGCATTGTTGCAGTATTTGATAAAAATGCAGATTCTGAGGCTCCACTCCAAATAATCTCTGACAATGGGGCCCAGGGATCTCTATTTTTAACAAGAATGTCAAAATAATTCTAATTCACTCTAAAGTTTAGTAAACCAGAGATTTTGATTTTGATCTCTTCTGTAGGCTCTCATCACTCCTTTAAAAAATATCTTACTACCATAATTTCATACAGATTTTTTAGGGCTGCTACTTCTGCTCTTCTTCCTTTTTAGGTTTTATTCTTGATTTTAATGTCTTTCCTATGAAAAGGTTGTCCCAAAAACTGTCTTGCATAATCTCTTTGAAAATGATTTTATATATTTTATGTAAAAGTAACCATAGAGATTCTTAAAATATATTGGCTCTCGTTAGCAACAGTGTCTAAACAACATAAAAAGACACAAAAACAGACTCACACGCAGAGATCTTTAACTTTCAATTATCTGCTTGTGAATTATTCACTTTCTGGATTAGCTACAGGCTGGCTGGCTTTCTTTTGTATCACAGCACAAATCTAAAATACCTCCTGATGATGTAGTGTGTAATTAGGGATTGCAAACTAATTTTAATATCACCCTAAGCAAAACATAATTAGAATGGAAATATTTTGCTGCTCACTTTCAAATCATCATTTATTTCAAAGTCAAAAATGATTTTATAAAATTACCTGCTCTTTACATCACTACTTCCTTCCATTTGCATGCTTAAATAATGCATTGTTCAAGAAATATCATTTTATGAGAGTACCTGAAAAATTTATTGATTAACATGTTGGAATGTTTTCTTAATCTGAGAGCTAAACAATATTTTATTATTTTCTTGATTTTTTCTAAAGCTATTACCAATGTTAAAACATGGGCACTAGATCGAGAGGTATTCCAGAATATAATGAGAAGGACAGCTCAAACTAGAGATGAACAGTACAGAAACTTCCTCAGAAGGTAAGAATAACACGCTGGTGGCAGAAAGAGCACAAGGTGGTGTAGCCATATTGTGGATATGTTAGTTTTATCAGAGTAATTATTTTACTACAGTCTTTCTTATTTAAACATTTTCCATATGATTAGGCCAAAGGAACAAAAGTATTCTCTTGCAGTAAATGCCACTATATATATGAAGAATTATGTTTCATTCCCATTAGTCTTGTTCACTGATTTATTTCTCTTGCTAATTTTGCCCTTGTGTTGATGGAGTCATTGCACATAGTATAGAATAATGTGCATAAAATCCTAAAATATTCACTTGGGTTGCTCAGTTGACTTTGAAAGATGTCCTGTAATTTGGAAGTAGATAACAAAAGATAATAATGCTTTGCTTAGAATAATATTAAAATAAATTATTTTACTGTCCTCACTTGCTTTACCTGAGACATTTTTTCTCATTGGCATAGCCACGCCATCTTCCAAATTACTATTATTTGCAGCAAATTAACTTGCCAAAAATGTTATTATGCTTGCTATCACGACATGGATCCTTGGAACATACACATTTTGTCAACTGTTCTGAACCCCCAACAACTTGGATGCATCAAATTACAGAGAAACAAGTACCTATGTAACTGAAAAGGTCAGCTACACACTAAAAACATTTTTTTGGAAAGTATAAGTTCCTTATTTAAACTATTTCTGTGTCTTTTGTGGGAGATTTGACAGTCTGTGAAACTGCAATACATACTGTAATGAAATGTAACCTTTGATAAGTGGTAATAACAATAAAATAGCCTGTGGTTTCCAAAAATAAATTCTAAGTTCTTTTTAAGTATAGTGACTTTATCTTGCATAAGTAGCCTGCAAAGTCAATGATTTTAGGGCTGTGCCGTGCCTAGCATATAGTGAGGACTCAGTGAATATTGAATGAAGGCATTGTTTATCAGTAGAACATTGCAGGCATTGAGGTTTTTCATATGGACGCTTGCTGATTTACTTTCCCGGAAACAATAATGACTCCTGGAAGAGAGCTGCAGTAATGACAGTATGACAATCAGTGCCTTAGCCATCATGTTGTGGGGTCTACTTGAGTATAGGTAATCTCAAAATCCAGCAACTGAGCAATGCAGGTCAGTATTTAAAGCTAATAAACTGCACTTATGCAAGGGCCAAAAAAGGATACATAAATAAACCGGTGCCCATGGGTTGCATCATGTCTGAGATAAAACCTGAGCCACTAGGTTTCCCCTTGGAGTGTAGTGTGTTCTGCCTTAGTGGAGGGAGCTCAGAGAATTTACTAGTACAGGTTCCTTCCCTCCTTTTCTTCTTTCTGGTATCTCATTCATGCATTCGTTCAATGAATACTTATTGCCAGGCGTAAACATTGTGGATTCAGTGGTGAACAAGATAAACCTGACCTCTGCCTTCATAGAGGGGAGACAGACAAAAGATATTTTCTCATATCAATTTCCTCACCAATCCCCAAAGGTGACAGGCTTACAGGAGAGAATTTTCACTAACGCTAGAGTGCCCAGTTTGGACCCGAAGTAGAACTTTCATGACGGGCATGTGTTAGTCAATTAAACCAAAGGAACAAAAAGTATTCCCTTTTCTTCTATATGCCACTATGTAGAAAAAAGTTCTGGTTAACCCTTTTACCTTTTCATCCATAAGGTGACATATTAGTGAAATACATTTCTCTTTGTTTCATAATATACAGTAAGCTCTTTTCCATTTACATCTTTTTTTTTTTTTAAAGAAGATGTTGCAGGTAGGATTTTATTAATTTATTTATTTTTGCTGTGTTGCGTCTTCGTTTCTGTGCAAGGGCTTTCTCTAGTTGTGGCAAGCGGGGGCCACTCTTCATCGCGGTGTGTGGGCCTCTCACTGTTGTGGCCTCTCTTGTTGCGGAGCACAGGCTCCGGACACGCAGGCTCAGCGGCCATGGCTCACGGGCCCAGTTGCTCCGCGCCATGTGGGATCCTCCCAGACCAGGGCTCAAACCCGTGTCCCCTGCATTAGCAGGCAGATTCTCAACCACTGCACCACCAGGGAAGCCCTATCTTTTTATTATGAAGTATCTGACACGTATCAAATGATACATAGTACACATGCAAGTTATAATAACATAATAACAAAGTGAGCCCCATCAAGCTACGGCCCAGCCTAAGTAGAAAGTTAGCAAGTTGTTGGCATTTTCATTTGCTCCCCTATGTCATTTTCTAGCCTTCCTTGGGGTACCTCCTCTCCTTGGAGTAGTCTGTATTCTGAAGTTTGGTAATTGTAACCTTGCTATTCTTTATTATTTTGCCTGTAGCTTGGTTTAGCCTATTTTTGAACTTTACAAAATTGGTGTTATTTTTGCAAGTCAGTTTTTTCACTCAATACATTTTTTAAGGTTCGTCTACTTGGTTAGTGCAGTCATTTCTCCTGTTGTAGAGTTCTGTTATCTGACTCGACCACAGTTCATTTATCTGCTCTCCCACTGGGCATGTTCCAGTGTTTTGCAATTACAAATGATTCAGATGCAGACATTCTTAGACCCAGCTCCTGGCTACGTGCCTCCTGGTCCTTGTGTTCAAGAATGAGTCTAGAGCTCTCTTTTCAAAACTCAGATCCAATCATGCATTTATGGAGGAGCATCATTTTTTCCTTAGGGGTGTCAAATTTTAGATGTTAAGAAAGAAGTATCTATCTTCTAGAAATTATATAAGCAGTCCTGAGTAAAAATGGGTAAAGTAGAAATTTCTCTAAAAGAACAATTTAATCATACTGATGGGTTAATCATACTGAGTGGAATTTTTTGATTTTTTTTCAAACAATTTCAGTGTTCTATCATTCTCTGTATATTATTATTATCTGTAAAAATGTTCCTATTACATGCCTCTGGCTACCATTAATTTTAAAAGACGGTACAATATGACTAATAATCAAGATCATTTCCATGCTAATTCCTACATTCCCTCCTGGATTCAGTCTTTACTTAATTACAAGGATTTAGATGAAAATCTGATTCTCCTCTGGAAGCAGAGGTCCTCATCCATGCTAATAAAAGAGATATTGAGATGTGGAACACATTTCTGGATGTGATTCACTTCGAAAGCCAACAACAAATGTAATTTTTTTTCTCCAAAGAAACAAAATTTGATTTTTTTCCTTTCATGGGGTCTTACTATTTTTATTTATTTACCTGTGATAAATGTCTGCTGTTATATGTGATCATATAATTTCAGTGTATCTGAAATTCAGTTATTTATGTGTGATATATTTGGTGGTTTACTTTGGAAAAATTAAAGTGCATTATATTTTTTAAATGCATGCATGAATCTATGTAGAGGTGTATATTTATAGTTTAATTTATGATGATAATTAAATAAAGGTTTCTTTTTAATTATGCAGCGTATCCTTGCTGAAGAATTTACCTGAAGATAAATTAACCAAGATCATTGACTGCTTGGAAGTGGTAAGAAATTTTAAAGTAAAAACTATATTTCATTAAAAGATTATATAATCTAATCATTATTAGCACTGTAAATGATTATAAAGGAAAAGGTGGTGATCACCAGTCCACAGAGACCAAGAGCCTTTTTCTATTGTGAAAACTCACACTGATTAAGGGGCTGGGGTGGGGTTCGGGGACTCTTCTGAAATATATAAAAGAAAATTGGATTTGCATGTGTAAAGTGACATTTGATTTACATATTTTAATCTTTTTAGTATATTTTATAAAACTTATCTGCCTCACTCAAGAGGCATTTGATTTTCTGCAATTAACATCACAATCCCTTACAGAGTTTTCGTAGTATGAAGGAGTCTGTGATGCATAATTAGGTAATGGAGTAGAGAAAGGGTATATTGGGACTTTCGTGAACAGGCTTCTGAATCACGCTATGAAACACTCCATACTTGAAAACTCTAAGCTATGAAAAGACATTAAAAAACAAAACAAAACAAAAAAACCCTGTACTTAAGAAGCACTTTACCTATTTTAACATCTAGGGGAAAATGGCGTATTGGAACATGTTCAAAAATTCATATTAAGCATCATGCAGATGGTTGGTTCTTGTCCAAGACTAGTCAAGTCTTTTTGTGAATGATGTTTTTATGACATGTACCTTGGATTCTAATAATTTGCATTATATGAAAACCTCTTCAGAGATTAATATTCAAAGTAAATAACCTCCGTCTAACTTTTTTTTGGTGTGTGTTGGTCAATTTCATTGAAACCAAATTGCTTTTTGGGAATTTAAAGGAGGTAAGGAATAGTAAAGGAGTCAGATGTAGACTTTAAGATTTTATAAAGCTCTTCTCAGTGGGAGACAAAAAATACCCTGCAAGACTGATTGTTGACAGATTCATGCCTCTGTCAATCTCAACATACAATGTAAACTAATACCTGTTGAGAAGGGAGCACCAACCATTTTATCCTTAAGTGTAAGTGACACCAGTAATGTTTCCATTTACAATTCATGGAACCCATCCAGCAGTTTATCAAGGACAGGCCATGATGACACAGTGCCTGGCCTTGTGTCCCCAGAGCGTTCAGATATGAAGTCATTTTCAAGAGGACTGCTTGCCCTGCATCTCTTGGGATTTTCTCAGTGTAACATAACCCAATCACAGATGTTACAAATTAATAATTCATCCTAATTTCTGAGTGATATTTTTAAAGCTGGAGAGGCCCTATATTTTTCTGTTAACCGAGGAAATCTGTTTTTAATATAACACTAATAGAGTAGATTCACCAGAGGGGAATTCCATGCTGACAGAAAATATTAAAATTTAGTATCATTAAAAATAAATAGTACATTAGACATATTTATAGTAGCCACAAGCAATAGCTACAGAATATATAGATGGGGGTTCCAACCTAGTATTAATTAACACACAATTCGAATTTGAAAGTCTCATCTTTTAAAACACGCTAGAAGGTTTTATTATATATTAGCATTTGCAGACAGCAGTGTGGTTTATAAAGGGCTCTTTATTCATACCTGGCAAACAAATGTGTGTCTCTGTAATGTGTGAAAATTCACAAATTCGAAAGTGATTAACAAGGGAGTAATGGGATCTATTTAGCGCTAAGAAAAGCACATAATTTACCAGCATAGCTTGGACTAATGACCCATCAACTGGGTCCTGACCACAGCCAATCACTAATGCATTGGAGTTATGACAGAGCACCTGCTGAGTTCCAGGGCCAGCTGTCCCACAAACTGGCTCCATAATCTTTGAGAAAAACAGGCTGAATCTGGCATGCTATTTAGGAGTTGATTTGGGGTGGTTTTAAGTTTTTGTGAAGGGGGCGGGGAGGGAGTATCAGAATTTCCCATCACCATGCAGTTGGTCTGATGTGTTTGTTAAGACTTTTGTTTGTTGAAGTCCTAGACCACGTGGCCCGAATGTGCAGTGTGCCAACAGCATTTCTTGCTTTAACATACATCACCCAAAGTATTCAGTTCTGGAGGCAGACATTGCCTTTAAACTTCTTCTCATGGGCTAATGGGAAAAAGAGGGTGGGAAACGTAGCAACATATTCACTGGTGTGCTTTAAGAGTTAACTAATGAACACCCTAAAGCACGACACAGATTCCAAATGCAGTGTGACTATTAATGATAATGAAAATGACACTGTGACTTCCGTACCTGGCAGTTGGGTAGTACGGAAGACAAGAGTGGGAAGAGTTTCTGTTCCCACTCTCGGTGAGAGATCCAGGAAGCCTGGGATTTGACCGTGTGGTGGATTGAAAAGTTACGGAACTCTTTGTTACAGAGATTTGGTATTTGACCCAGTGACCCTCTACACTGCCACTCTGACATGGCATCTTTCATGAAACTGGAGCTCTAGTGGGAGTGGGACTGGGGTGGGGAATGTGAAATGTCCTTGTCCTTAATCAGATCACCAGTGATGCTGCTTAAAAGACAGATTCCCAGGTACTACCTCACACTTACTGAATCAGAAACTCTGGGGTAGGGACCCAGAAATCCACATTTTAACATTTTAACAACACGATTCTTAAAGTTTAAAGTTATGAATTGAATATATATATTTAGGGTTTGCCATAGTCTGCCTCTTTAGTCACAAGTTTTCCATTTTTCATCATTTTTTGAAAGTCTGGTCTTCCTTTCTTGTAGTTCCTGCTAACACTTGCATAAGCCAGAGGGGTTTTTCTCATTTTAATGGTTACATCTAGAACCATAAGAAAGTTGAGATAATTGTGGATTTTGCCAGTTTATGGACCCATTAATTAAAGGGGGGGGCAGCTAGCTGTCCTAGAAAGTTAGTTAGTCCAAAGTCTGGAGATTAAGGTTTATGGTCAAGCCTCTATCCCTCGCAGCTGTCAGTTAATTGTGGTGGGCATCAGGGTCATCTCATCTATAAAATAAGGGGGTGCTGGGTCACATCTCTACGGGCTGTCTCCGTGTTTCAGTTACAAAATTCTATACAGTTGGCTCACCCAAATGGAGGAATTTCTGTTGATTTTCATTTTGTAGGCTCTGGTTCCTTAGAAATAAGCAATCAGATGCTAAATTATGCCGGAATGGTTGATAGGGTCCACCTAATCCAGGTGTGTTTGCTTTAAAATTTCTAAGGTGTTTTAACTACTGTACTTGGACAAACAAAACTAGCTGGTAGCAAACCCCAATAAATGTATACAGTTTTTTAAACAGTCAACTTAGGGACATGGTCACATGATGCAGGGTTTGTGTGTGTGTGTGTGTGTGTGTGTGTGTGTGTGTGTGTGATCATACATCTGACTGTGTATCATCAATTCTTCTTTGTGATGAAGATTTCTAGCCACACACTAAGGAAACTAAGGAAATCATAGGCTTGCTTCTTTGTCTTTGTCCTCCATCACCTTAGATTTTAATTCTGGTTTCATATATTCTATTTACAGGCACTCAGGCTCTATCTATCATTTTGCTAGCTATCACAGAATGAGCATTTTCTTTACATGAAAAACGCTTTCTGTCTTTAGCAGTTTCTGATGTATGGTTTTCTTCTTCTTCTTTTTTTTTTCCAGTGTATGGTTTACTTTAAACTTCTATCTCTCAGTCTGCCCTGGAATTGATTTCCTAAGTTTCCTTTTGGCCATGTACTAAGTACCTACTCTCAGTGTTTCTAAATATCTTCTTTTAAATCATCTTTTTCAGACTGTGGGACACAACTCATTAGTAGGTCATGCAATCAATCTAGAGGAACACTTTAAAAAAAATATCAGAGTAGTAAGCATAAGTATTGTTCAGATATGTTTCAGTTTTATAGAAATGTGTGTGTGCACGCTCACATGTGTGTATGTGGGTGTATATGTAAAATATGTTTCTTACTGTAGGTCAGGGTAAAAACTGCTTGAAAACCATCGCTTCACAGGGTAGGGTCTATGGCTTCTTGGTCCTCTAAGGGACCTCTTTGCAATGTAACCACCGGACAATAAACCACACTATTTGCAGTTCTCTTTTTGGTCTTGGTGACCACCCTGGCTAGACTGGCTGCACTCCCCAGTTGACAAACACTGGCTAGTCTGGCATCGTAGCCAGTACTTACCACTATATATTTTTGTTCTGATCTACATCCACAGTCTTTTCTGATCTATGAAGTTACTGTCAACACACTGGGAGGTATTATTTATCTTCCTTCCATGGTTTTGGGTGACAAAGACTCATCCCTGGGAAAAATACCACTAGGAAGCTTGCCCCTTAAGAAACAACAAAGCTCTTTCTCAGTGTTCCCTTTCCAGCTTCTGCCTTTTGGCTTCTCTGACTGACAGAAATTAAAGCTGCACATCTGCACAGACCAGAGGCTGTCTAATAACTGAAGAACAGCCTATAAGCAGTTCAGAAATTCTCCAGATTCCTTCTGCTCCATCTGGGTAATGGGGACTGAGACTGAGATAGGAACAGGAGAGCCTGAGACCGCCTGAAACAGGAACGTCCACCGTGACACTAGCAGTTCTAATAAAGAGAATTGAACATTAACTGTATCATGAAGACCCCTGCACTGCAGTGTCATGGTCACTCACTTAACCTTTGCGAGTCACAGTCTTCTCAATGGTAAAATCACACTTGAGTGGAGTGAAGGTTTGTGATAGAGCTATAATGAGAAAAAATAGAGAGTTGGAGTAAGCAGCTTGTGATGTAAAAACTCAAAATATTATTTTCCAGGTAGAACAGAAGCATGTTTCCTGCTCACATAACAGTCCAGGGAGGATGGTCCTAGGTGGCTATGCAGAATCCTTCAGGAACCCAAGCTGATGGCTACTCTGCCATCTTCCACATGGTCCCTCTCCCAAGATTTCTCTGGGACATGCCATTACAATTGGGGCACAAGTATGAAGGCACGTGTCTGGAATGGTTCATTGGCCTGGCATGGAAGTGGCATATGTTGCTTCTGCTCAGACCCTTTTAGCTGGAAGTTAACCACATGGCCACAGCTAACAGCAGGGAGGCTGGGGAATGCAGTTTACCTGTGGAAGACATTGATGACCAGCTCACAGACTCTTTCACAGGAATTAACAGTCACCAGGTGACTATCTCACCTAGTCCTCACACATCCTTAGGTGTGGTAGGTCATACCATCTTAATTTTACAGAATAGGAAACTGAGGTCCAGAAGATTTAAGTAACATCTAAGCAAACCGTTCTCAGCCTCCCCCTTAACATGGCAATCATTAATTGAGTATTTACTACATTTCAGCTGCTTTTAATGCATCAAAAATTAATTGTCTTTAACTGACTTATGGTGGTAGGCAAAAATGGACCCCCTCCAAAGTATCCACATCCTAAACCTTGGAATGCATAAATGCGTTATGTGACATGGCAAAAGGAACTTTGCAGATGTAATTAAGGTTTGGGACCTTAAAATGAGATTATCTTGGACTATCTAGGTGGGTCAAGTATTATTACACGGGCCCTTAAAAGCAGAGAATTTTCTCTGGCTGGAATCAGAGAGATGCAGCAGAAGTGGAAGTCAGAGAGATTCCAAGTGTATGAAGAATTCCATGTGCCCTTACTGGTTCTGAAATATCGGGGGCTCTGTGCAAGGATAGGAGAGAAGTCTCTGGGAGCTAAGGGCGCAGCCCCCAGCTCACAGCCATCAGGGAAATGGGACCTTATCCTACAACCGCAAGGAACTGAATTCTGCCAACAACCTGATTACACTTGAAAGCAATTTTTTTCCCCAGAGCCTCCAGAAAGGAGCACAGCCCTACTGACACCTTGACTTCAGCCTTGAGAGATCCTGAACAGAGAAATTCAGGTGAACCACGCCATGCCTGGACTCTCTGACCCACAGAAACTCAGATAATAAATGGGGGTAGTTTCAAGCCACTAAGTGTGTGTGGTTATTTGTTACAGCAGCAATAGAAAACTAATGTGCTTATCTTCTCTCAATCTTTTAGTATAAATGTTCTTATTTGAATTTTCTGGATTGATGAAAGTGAAATTCAAAGCAGAACTGAGATTTGAATCTAGATTTCTATGGCTTCAAAAGTGCTTTTCCCCCTGAGATATTCTGTTTCCTTCCATGAGATGTTGAATGCCTTATAAAATGTACATATTGCTATGTAAATAAAAGGTAAGTTTATTAGTATTAGGAGTAATGTTTATTCCATAAATGTAAATATGTTTTAAGAGTAAATGACCCAAAATGATACTGAACTATAGCAGACACAAAAGTAGTTTTGTTTGGATTTTATTTTCAAGTCTAAAATAAAAATAAGAGAGAGCTATTGTGTTGTTCTTCATGCCTTTTACAAAAATTAAACAAGCCCATTTTTGTTTGTGTAAATAATTAAGAGATCCATTTTAGTTCTATGACTTTGTGGCAATATCAAATTAAAGCAAAATAGGAATGGCAAGTTTAATCCATCTTTTATTTTCTAGGAGACTGAATTGCTTTTTTGGTCTGGCAGGTGGATGAATTACTTTTTGCTGACAAGAATTCTCTGATTACACTCACCTATATGAGGGAAACAAAGAAATAAGTGACAGTTTAGGATTTCATGAGGTTAAACTTTGTTGAAAAACAGAATTTACATGTAAAAATTCTAATGTCAACCTTTCATGATGATAAATCTTTGGAAAGAATCCATATGAAAGAGCTCCTTACTGTGTATGTAGAATTTTCGCAACGATTGCTCTGAAAGAAATTAGGAATTGAGGCTGATATTCCTCATATCCATTGAGGATAATATTTTCAATTTATTAGATAATATTTGTCCTTTTTCTAAACTCTAGCACCAGTTTCAGACTGTTGCAGATCATTAAACAGTTTATATTTAGATTATTTGGGTGAAGCCCACCTGTGGATCGGTGATAATTGCCTTGCTCTTGTTTCTTTGTGTCTTCAGTGTCCATGCTTGAAATTCACTATTCCAGGTGAACTTTTTTTTCCATGAAAGATAAACATAAATGCAGATAAACAAGCAAAAGTCTCCTTACTTTTTCATGGTTTAAGACTACAGTATTTAAGAAGATTACAATTACAATAAGCAAAAAATAACAGAAACAGGTGTGGAATGCTCATTTCTAAAACACCAGGAGTTCTATTTCATTTGTGTCATCTGAACGTCTCCGCTGCATCTAACTTTTTCTTTTTCTCTCATCCCCATAGGAATACTATGACAAAGGAGATTACATTATTAGAGAGGGCGAGGAAGGAAGTACCTTTTTCATTTTAGCAAAAGGAAAGGTAACTATTAGTTAAAGCTCACTTAAAGTAAATCAAAGAATCATATCAAATCTGTTGGCCATAAACGCAGCAGTGTTCTGCATTGCAGCCTAAGTCCTCTGTCTGCAGTGAGCAGTTAAAGAACCTTCTGCTCAGAAGAGTCCTGGGCAAGTGGCGGGGGCAGTCTGAGCACTGGCTTTGGGCCCACAGGAGACTTGTCTTGGGTTCCAGCTGATGTATTAATTTCTTAGTGACCTTAGTCAGGTCACTTGGATTTCTTTGGATGTCGTTTCATTGTGTATAAAATGACTGGATTATTTCTAATGATCCAATGAGTGTGTGATTCTCAGCCCAGGGGTCTAAGATCAAGGGCTGGAACATTTCCCCATCCTACTGATAGGACAAACAGCAGGTGGAATAGAATGAACTAGACAATTGAGGACAGAATGATCAGGCATCAAGCTGTAGAATATGGCTCAGCACTTCAATTCGTACACAGTTGCTCAAGTTGATTTAGATGCTGATGAAAATTTTACGCTAATATAGACAACAAGTCTTTTTTCTTAACTAGATGTTGAGTGGATAACATGTTGCTGGTTATTCCCATCTTGACTGTTTACAATGTTCCTCAGAGACAAAAAGCATTTGTGGAATATTAATGGCAAGGATAAAATCTTGAGCACCTGTGTCTATAAACTGTCAGATTTTCACAAATGCTCTTTCTTCCATGGAAGAGTTTATCATCAGAGAATCAGACACTGCCCTTTGTAAACTGGTTTGTGGTTGAACTTTGAACTGGGCCCCCAGTGACAGAAAAAACTTTTTTGACATAATAGTTTCAGAAACTCTTCAACACTCAGAACCACTTTTTCTCATTTCTCCTCAACCTGGACCTCATACTTTGAAAGAATTCTGGTTAATAAACAAATTGCATTTATCATTTAAAAAATTTTAAATTTATTGTGATTTCCATAAGTGCTAACCAGAATTTCTAATCAGAATGATGCAGTCCTTCTTACCATGTTGAACTGGAATAATTCTAGCCACAAAAAGGAATATTGAAGTTTTTGTTTGGCTCTGCTATGGGGGTTCTTGAACCTTTCTGGGCTGTGGATCACATTGGGACTGTCATGAAAGTTGTGGATCCTCCTCCATATCCACATTTTATATTCAGTTTTAGAGGGTACACAGGAATCAATAAGTCAGTCATGGACATGAGATTTAGAAGTCTTGATACTCAGTCTTATTCTTGATTGATTTGTCAACTCCATTTAGCTTTTTGAAAAAATGAAATTCCCACAGGACCATTATTATTTGCTTTGAGCATCCTTAGGAAGGAATAACTGGATTCATGTAAAAAATTATAACTTTGAGTGGTGAGGTTTGGATGGAGAAGCTTCCTCTTATAAAAGGTGGATTGTGTTCAATCACAGGATTTTCTAGTCCATCCAAATGAGGTGACTATAGTTAGATTGTCATAACTACTGCAAAATTAAAGCAAAGGCTTTAATTTTTCCTTATTGAGGCAAGTTTATACGGAACGGGAGGGTCTGGTTGAATGGGTATGTGTTCAGATTTTCCTTATTTTCTTCTCTCTCTCTCTCTTCTTAAATTATTTGACATCATTTAGGTAAAAGTCACCCAGAGTACTGAGGGCCATGATCAACCACAACTGATAAAAACTCTGCAGAAAGGAGAATATTTTGGAGAAAAAGCTCTTATCAGGTGAATCCATGAATTTATATTCCATACTTAGATAATTCTTTGGTTGTTCTGCATGTGCACCTCCCCATTGAGAGTTGTCAAACTGAGCTACCAAATTAATGGCAGCCATTATCCAGGAAATAAACAAAATTTTTAAACTGAATTCTAAAAAATTCATTGTTAAGCAGGAAATAAGTATACTAATTTTGCACGG
The DNA here is from genome assembly GCF_964341445.2 of Mesoplodon mirus. NCBI lineage: Eukaryota > Metazoa > Chordata > Mammalia > Artiodactyla > Ziphiidae > Mesoplodon > Mesoplodon mirus. Next base: position 41,836,488 of record NC_138977.1, read on the forward strand.
GAAATAATTTAGAAAGTCTTAAGTCTGCTAGTGAAAATAAAATTGGTGTTCTCTTAGAATTTTTAGTTTAAAAGAGAAAGAAATTAAAGACATGAAATTTTAAATTTTCCCATAAGAATGAGTTTTTATATTTTCAAGGTTTGAAATATTGTCCTGTTTCACCCTTTAAGAAATGATCAAATAATGACTTTACATATTTTTTGTGTTTTTAAATCATTATGTCAAAGGTAATATTTTCTTAAGAATTTTTATTGGCTCATTTTGCAAGCTTTAGAAACAACTCAAAATGGTGTATTTGACATTTCTACCTGAACCTTAGGCCTTTTGAGATATGAGTTTAGTTACTGTTGATCTAAGTTATGGAAGAAACATTTGTAAAGATTAATCAAATTGCTCAGGAGACACTATGTGCTTCCTGGAACTCAGAAAACAACTTCAAGTCTGAAAAAAATTTTACTTATATATAAATAACTTTATAAAAATTCAAGTTAGAATTTTGAGCAACACACTCTTTTTTGGAGTTACATGTGTTTTTAAATGAATACTTGAAATTAATTAAGAAAGAACTTAAAATTTATGTTATTACTAAATGCTTTTTATTTCATATTTATGCTTATAAAAATGAGTAGTGTGTCTGCTCATTTTTCTTCCCTTTTAATTTTTGTCTGTGAAGCCCTAGTTCTGCTGATCTACATGTCAGGATTACATTAAGTACAGAACAAAGAAAAAGTGTTCATATATTACCTGAAGACAAACTTGATTCTTTAAAAATCATAAAGCTCTTATTTTTTAAAGAAAATTAAACTACTTAATCCTAGTAAGTTAAGTTATGGTTATTTTGTAAACAATTTAAAAATTGAATTTAAAGACAAGTTGAATTTTTATTTCCCATTTTCTAGCTGGTAATCAACTTATTTCAATAACAGGGAAATTGTCCTCTTTTGTTTGCTTATTTGTGACAGAATATGAATTTGTTGACCTAAAGCAATCATGTAATACCATTATTCAAGACTTCAATGTATTTGTTCTTAACATTAACATTATTTTTCTCATACCTTCAAGCAAAACTATTAAAGTTTGAAAGTGCAGAGAAATTATTTATAAATACACTATAGACTCAAAATAGCTCTGGAAAGGAAATATGCTGTCTGGTTATGCTGGATCTGAAATAATTTGTGCTCTATGTTGCAACCAGCCAATTACAGTGTTTTCCCATGAGAAACATGGGGATTTATATTTAATAAAGACACAACTCCCCAAGGCATTTAAAATGTAAAGCTAAAATCAATGAGGAGGAGAGTTGGATACAAATATTTTTCCATTTTTGTGCATTTTTATGCTATCACTTTTTAGGGCCACTGACTGTGGCTCAATGTTCCTTATATTCTGTGTATTTTCCATGTATTTCCATTAAATAGTCCCAGGAGTTCTTTCAGCATTTTATGTGCAAAAATAAATCTGTGGCACTTACACAGTTATTATGAAAGAAACAGATGTGTATTGGTAAACATCTAATACTTGTACAGTGTTTGCAGAGAATATTCCTAGTCAAAATCATGACACTGACAAGTGAAAGGGATGCCATACCTCTTTTTTTTAACTAACAAAGCAAATAGTTTACCCATATCCAAGATCATATCATATAGATATCTACACACATGCAAGTTGAGTGTAAACTACCCAGCTCCCAACTCAAAAGCATATCAAGCTGAAATGTTTCACCAGTGTCTTCTAGCAAGGATCCTGTAAACTTGGGAGGGACTGTGGGTTATGTCAGAAGGTTTCTGGATGCCAGCTATGTGGATGGGGGACCTCTCTGGAATGAGAGATGGGCTGCCAGGGTTTTCCCTGTCCCATCGCTGAAGGAAGATGAAAGAACTATACTTTTTGTGATGCTGGGTTTTTTTTTGTTGTTGTTGTTGTTTTTTTGTGGTACGCGGGCCTCTCACTGTTGTGGCCTCTCCCATTGTGGAGCACAGGCTCCGGACGCGCAGGCTCAGTGGCCATGGCTCACGGGCCCAGCCGCTCCGCAGCACGTGGGATCTTCCTGGAACCGGGGCACGAACCCATGTCCCCTGCATCGGCAGGCGGCCTGTCAACCACTGCGCCACCAGGGAAGCCTGTGATGCTGTTTTTGATGAAGTTGCTTAGAGCAGTCTTAATATGATTGCTGCTCCAAGTTACCTTAAATAAATCTCAGAGCACTGAGTACCATATGGATGTACCTTCTTTTCAAGGTCTTTAGTTTGTAACTAATAGAGGGAGATAACTAACATAAACAAAGGTCTCTAAAGAAATACTTTACCTGGTGCTTGACCCATTGGTATTCATTAGGTAATTAAATTTACCATCATTAGATCATATGCTATAATTCATTGTATCTAAGGGGATTATTGTGAGATGCACTATTATATTATGTACCCCTAAGAAAGAAAGACAGTGCTATTAATTACACTGTGACTCATCGTCAATTGTAAGGCATGCTCTGATTTCAGAGATTTTAATGGAAAATGTACATCTTGGACTATGAAATGAAAGGTTTTAGTATATCTTTAATTCACTGGGTGATATGACACTAACAACACTTTCTTTAGGTTTTATTCCTGACTGGTTTGTTAGAAGTTAATTACTTCAATGTTTTTCTTATAAATTTCTTTGATCAGTTCATTTCAATTTTGGCTGCTTATTAATTAGCAGTTCCTGTTTGGTCAAAGTAGGGCTATCTTATTTGGGCTAACACAGAGCACAGAATGAAATTCCATGCACAGTTATACTCACTGATTCCTTTACATTCTCAGTGCATTTAGCTTCTCCTCTGTATTCCTTGTGTGCATGCCCTTTATTAGGACACATTTCAAATCCTTTTTTTGGGAAGGGGTAGAGAATAAATTATGATTTTAAAAAAAAAGCATAATCTTTGGAAGGTTTAAGTGACAGTGTTTCATACCAGTAGCAGATTTCCCTAATAAAAATGGATGTTTAATTTCTCACTAGAAAATTGACTTTCCTGTTTTTATCTGCAGTGAAGATGTCAGATCAGCTAACATTATTGCTGAAGAAAATGATGTTTCATGCCTGGTTATAGATCGTGAGTGAGTATACTGATGTTGTCGGAGAATGCAGGCTACTGCCACCTTTGAAGACTTGGCCTTCTGTTACTACAAGGGCCCATCTGTCTTCCCTTTCATCATCACTTGGAAACGCTGGCCAATCCTCAGCTGCGAGTACATTCTATTAAAATTCATGGGAAGGAACTGGGCCTTCTGATCTGAATCTGTCTGCGGCAGTGGCAGATGCTGGCAGGCTAAATATTTTGTGTGCAGAGTTTGTACATAAATATCAGCAATAGACTGGTTTAAATTCTGCATCTTACAGAGAAATAAGCTTATTACTCTCATGGATTTTTCCCCATACAATGTAGTGAACAATTTCATAATTTATTGCTAAAATGCTCTAAGCCATCAAAAACCTCTCTCAAAATATAAAACGTTCATTAGCTAGATGTATTTCCAGAGAAGTTTTAATTTAATGTTTTTAGTAATTTGCAAAAGATGTGTGTCAATATTAATCTCTAAATGTCTGAGGTTATTTTTCAGAATATTTCATTTTGTGTCCTTAACTCACTTCAAATCAAATTTGAATCTGACTCCTTGGATCTCTCATTAATCAGTTGAATATTTATTGACTATCTAGATATAAAAAAGGAAATTCAAATATACCAAAACTAGGCCACTGTCTGACAAAACCCATGTATAGTCAAAAGAAATAGGGCATGCTCATATGAAATATTAACAAAAAATAATAAAATGACAATAGGTATCACAAGAGTATGTAGATGATTGCTAATTGAACACAACATTTATTGAACATAGAATCATAGAGATTTAGAGCTGGAAAGAACGTTGGAATATTTTACAAAATCTTTTTATTATGGAAAATTTCATACATATTAAAAAATAGGATGATATTATGGACCCCATCATGCAAGCTCAAGAATTATCAATTAAAGCCTTATCTATACCACTTTGCCATCCTCCCCCTGCCTTCTACACACTATTTTCAAGCAAATTCCAAACATAAAATTATTTCATTTATGAATTTTAGTAGTACCTCTAAAAGCTAAGTATTATTTATAATACATGACCACAATAACATAACATGCCTAAAATGTTACCAATTCTTTCTTTCTTTATTATTTTTTAATTGAGGTATAATTGACACATAATATTATATTAGTGTCAGGTGTACAACATAATGATCCAATATATGTATACGTTGCAAAATGATCACTACAATAAGTCTAGTTAGCATCCATCACCACACATAGGACAATAATTCTTAGTATCACTTTGAGTTACTTTAATCTTTCCCTTACAGATAAAAAAAGTAAGTCCAGGTCAGTTAAAGAATTGCCCCAACAGTGTCATCTGTGAAGGAACAGGGGCTCCTGCCCAGGTCTTCTCGTGCCTTTCAGCAGTCTTTCCACCATGCCATATGGTTCCCATAGCATGTGTTCAGAAGGGAAGCAATCACAATACTGTGAAGTGGGAAAAGTTTTACTTTATTTTTTAAGTGTGGAAATGGGGCTTAAAATTCACAGGAGTTTTCTAGGCAAAGAGGAAATGTGGAAGTCTCTCCAGGTGAGGTAAACCTTAAAAACAAAGGCATAGGGCTAGGAAGTGCAAAACATGTTCAGATGAAAGTAATCTTTGGTGTCATCTCTCAAATGGAAAATATATTAATATGGTATTGCCCTGACAATGCATTGTTTTGTATATGAGTTCCTTAAAAATATATGCATGCACTAAATAGCATTGGCGGTGTGGTAAGATCTTATAAATTGCTCCAAAATGCAAGGACTAAAAACAGGATAGAAAGGAAGAACTCCTCCCCCTTTTCTTTATTATAATCACATAACCAAATATTTATACAATATCTCATGGATTCATAATCCATGTATAGGATGCAATGGTTTTTATAGAGTTTATAAATTATTTGGAAGTTTATAATTTTAAAATGCTTAATTTACATGTGCATAGTTGAGATTCTTATAACATAGAGAGTACTGTCCTGTTAGACACAATGAGACATTAAAAGTTACATGTATTTATTCTGTGCATAAGAGAAACTGAATATCAGGTATGACTGGGTTGACCTACATCCTGGATTTCCTGGGACAGTTCTGGTTATTCCAACATGTTTATGATTGGCACTCCCCTTCAGTCTGGAAAACATTCAGTTTGGATGTTAAATTATATGATCATCGTAGCTATCGCTTATAAAGCTCGATTAAGATCACGTAGTAATTCTCCCATAGTACCCTTACATCATTGTTCACACTTTATTTGATTGCTTTATTTAACATCCGTCTTCTCACTCTTCTGTTTCTTCATGAGGACAGAAACATTTACTTTGTTCACTGCTGTTGCTGTGCCAGCATTAGACATAGTCCTTGGCATAACAGGAAGCGATCCAGATGTTGGCTGAATAAAGGGCACCATCCTTGCAATGAAATATAGTGGCTGAAAGCCTATGGCTCTTTATTTCTTCTTTCCTAATTCATCATTTTAAAAATGCATATTTGAATGTTACAGCTAGAATGTTGTAGCCATTTAAACTTTAGTTTGTGGAGAATTTCTATAGACCTGTGACACCAGTGTCACATTTAAAAAATAAAATTTGTTTATAACAATACTTCAATTAGTTTCATAGCAAGCAAGATAATGGTGATATGTAGAATAAATAAAATCAATGGGATAGGGAGGGTGAGAGGGAGATGCAAGAGCGAGGGGATATGGGGATATATGTATACCTATAGCTGATTCACTTTGTTATACAGCAGAAACTAACACAACATTGTAAAGCAATTATACTCCAATAAAGATGTTAAAAAATAAATAAATAAAAACAAAAAAAAGAGACCAAAAAAAAAAAAAAAAAAGCAAAGTACAAGAAGTATTTCCTTTTACTTGAAAATTTCAACCATTGGGAATTTGAAATTTCATGGCAATACTCTTTTGTTTCTCACTACTGTACAGTCAGCAAAGCCGGTCCGCAGAGCAGGGCAGAAAAGAGTGCAGAGTAGATCTGAAGGGGGAAATGGAAAATACCCAGCACAGTGCATAAGATGTACTTAATAATGTAAGTGTAGGTTGGTGGTCAGTTAAATGTGGGTAGAGGTCTTCAGGGCTAGGCAGGCAGTAAGTGGCAACAGTACACTAATGAGGTGAACTCTGGTTTATTAGTTTCAGTTTTAGGTGTTTTGAGGTAAATTTTCATTCCTTTCATTTCTTTATGTCCAGGAGCCTAAGATTTACTGAGGTGATTAAAGCATGGTTTCTAGAAGGATACTGTTTTGTAGTAGGAAAGAGAACTACCCTGAAAATCACGAATCCAGGTAGATTGTCAAGTGTGGGGTGCGGGAAGCACTGGAAGGATAATCCAGAAAATAGGTTTGTTTGGTGAGGAAGGGGATTATTTTTTTCTCATGGGCAGTGCCCTGTGTAAGAATTCGCAGAGACAAGGGACTGGGGACAGGCAGATTAGATGGGACACTTAACAAACCTATGATCCGTGAGGGTGAGGGAGGTAAGGGGAAGATGTTGGCTGAGCCTCAGGGAACTACTAAGTTAAGGTAAACAATTTGGATTTAATTATGAAGGAATGTGAAATGAGTAGTATTATCTAGGGACAAAGAAGAGATAAAATGTATCCTTGACTTTAAAAATCAATAGCTTAATTAATTTGGTTAAGCAAAGTTAGAAAAATCTGGAACCCATGTAACCTGTTGATTCAGTAAACAGATCATGTAGCGTATTTCCTTTTCACTGTCTTCTTTAAAACAAACAAACAAAAAACAAACAAAAAAACAATATTGGTAAACCTGAACCACAAGGGGGAAAATTACAGAAATGGTGTCTCTTCTCATTGATAGCCTCTTTGCTTTCAGAAACTCAAAGAGTCAATTATATAGCTTCCAATAACTATTCTACATGTGACAGCAATTTTAATGTAACATAAATTATTGAAAATCAATTTGCAAAGCTGTGAATAACCATACAAATAGTCTTTTATGAGCTTAAGAAGAATGGCAAGTTGCAATGGTAACTCTCAGCGCTGAGCTTTTTATTTTATCTTATTTTATTCATTTAGAACATTCAACCAAACAGTCGGGACTTTTGAAGAACTCCAAAAATACCTTGAAGGGTATGTGGCAAACCTGAACCGTGATGATGAAAAAAGACATGCGAAGTAAGTGGAGGAATATTTTCCTAAGCCGGATGTGACTTCTGGCAGTTGATAAAGAAGGGGACTGAAGGGTGTGATTTGCTGTGGCGTAACTTTTAGTGTGTTGCCATTAGAAAATTTGGGGGAGTTCTTTTAAATTGTTCTTCCCCAAAGAGGATACCATTTGCCTGGTATCCTCTACCAGGATAATAATAGTATGGCTATTATTTTAGTCAATAAATAGTTTCTTATTTTCAGTGATGGGTAGTAATGTTAGGCAGAAATTTCCTGATAGGGAACCTTGGGAAAGGGATTCTTTACATTGACTGGTGACTTAGTTCAAAAGGACATTAATTCAGAAAGGAAGGCTCTCTTGCCCATGGAAATCAAACAGGAATACCAAGGCATAGCATAGCCCATTCATTCTGATTCCAGGTAAAGAGCTAGGGCTAGAGTCTGGGTAATTTCAAAATATAAGGGAGCTATTGCCCATGGTCTTGTGTGTTGGGTTCTAAATGTAGTAATACTGATGAAAATGTTTTTCTTTTGTTGTTTAATAGAAACAATACTTTGTAAAATTAAAATTATTTGAAAATCCTTTGCGAAAACATTTTGTAAAATGAATACTTAAGCATATATTCACCAGATAGTACCATTAAAATTGAAGAGCTGAAAGTTCTAGAAGACTGACCTTGAGTTAAATTAGAGCATTCAGTCAGGACTGCATAAGTTTGTTTTTTTTTCTTGAAGGGAGTAACTTGCAGTTTTTATGCCAAAGACCTTTGTAGTAAGAACAATTTATAAATATGTAACCCAGAACAGTAAACTCTAATTAAAAGAGAATTGAGTATTTCCAAGTAACAATACTTAGACATAAAATATGAACTGTATTTTTCATGTTTCACAAAGCAGTTATTCTGGTTCAGCCAGAGAACTCTTCAAGATCTAACAAAAATAGCAAAATATGGCAAAGATTCTCAGTGTGGAATCCTCCTGTATGTGCAACAAAGGAAATGGCTCTCTTTTCTGGTTTTATTTCCTCTCACTGATTCTTTGTTTTTTAAACAGCTTTATTGAGATGTATTTCAAATACCACACAATTCACCTGTTTTTACCTCTCATTGATTCAGTTTGACTTTTGTCTATTTTTTATTGCGTGTGAGTATATCTGTTTTTATTTGTATAGTCTATTGTTTTTCTCCCCAGATGTAACTGAATCTGACCCTATAAAAGTTGAGATAAGCTCTGTGGTAACTATGGGCAGTAATTACTGGCAGAAATAAGACTGTTGTAAGGATGGAATTTATGTGTGCCGTGACCCCTGCTTGCCCAAGGGAGTGTATGTAAAGTTTCTCTTACCTCCTACAGGAGATCCATGTCTAGCTGGAAGCTGTCCAAAGCACTCTCTTTGGAGATGATTCAGCTGAAGGAGAAAGTGGCCAGATTTTCCTCATCATCCCCATTCCAGAACCTTGAGATTATCGCAACACTGGGCGTTGGTGGGTTCGGAAGAGTTGAGCTTGTAAGGGGTTTACGTTTCAAGCATCTGAGAGAAGCCTTTTGACTTTTTTTTGTTTTGTATTCCAGTGTATTTCGGAGGAATATATGCATTGTTATTGCTCTCTAAACATTGCTTTGAACAGAAATTGAGAAAGTACACTTTTCACTCTTTATGTTGTGTAATAGCAGGTCTGTGCTAGTAACTTATAATAATATAGCTGCTATTTCAAGCCTCTTACATCACATCCTTTTGTGATTTTTTTTTTTCTTGAGGGCAGTTATTGGAGAATGTACCAGTAACCATACCCAAAGGCTACAAAACATAAAATGTGTTTCCTAACAGCAAAATGTATGTATACATACGTTCAAGATGCATTAACTATATGCTAAAGCAAAGAAGAATGTGTCCAGTGAAAGTGTCATAGAAATGAAATCTTTAATATCATAGCTTCATTTCTTAAACAACTCCCCTGCCATGTCTGTATTTGGCTTTCATTATTCTATTTTTGGGTTGCCAAATTTTCTATCAAAAAAAAAAATAAAAGCTGAATGCAAGGAGATGTTTGAAGAGCAGCCTTCTGTAGTTCTGGTCAGGACAGCTGGGGACTCATGGCCTGATTTCGGCTGCATCTTCCATATCACCACCTCTCTGAGCTTTATAATCAGCTTCCAAAGAGTAGCAGAGCGGTGCTGTCAGATCAAGTGCTCTGAGGAAATGGTAGAATGGAGATCTGTGACCTTACTGGGTAGAGATGGCTCTGAACCCTTGGCAATTACCAAGCCCTTCTTTGCCCAGCAGATTTGTAACAATTCACTGTACATTAACCTTGGGAGCTATGCTGACACTTCCATCTGCTGGGTGGCCTGGGTGTGAGCAGATCTGAAATGCTTCCAGGAGACTCTGGGTAGTACACTTTACAGCCAGTCAATACTTGGGTAAGGGGGGAAGAAACAATTTCTTAATAGGCCAAAGAGTATTTGTAGTGTTTCTTCTGCCATATGGAGAGATAAGGGAGAGATCCATCTGCTGTATTTTTCATCAAAATCTTGGCAAAAGGATTGAATTAACAATGCTGAGGTTTCCTTTTTATATAGTTAGATAATAATAATTGAAACAATAATTCCACCATCGATTTAAAAGTCATAGGCAGCACTAATGGCAACTGTGAGCAAAATGTGGGGTGCAACCATTTCTGCACAGTTTCATTACTTGTCAAATATAGGCTGCTAATGGAGTTTTAAAAGTCTAACTGAATGCTTACTAAATTTTAAAAATTTCCTTTTAAGGGAAAATCCTGTTTGTCCATCTAGAGCATGATCTCCAACAGAGCTTTCTGCACTGATGGAAATGTTCAGTATCTGTGTGTCCAGTAGGGTGCCACTGGCTATATGTGGCTGGAGAGCTTTTGGATCACGCAACTGAGGAACTGAATTTTTAATTTTAATCAATTTAAAATTAATAACCTTATGCGACTAGTGGCTATTATGTTGGATCGTGCAGATATGAATCTTGATTTAATATGTTTTGTTTTGAAACTCAAAGAAGTGACTATTAAGAAAGAACAATTTCTGGCAATTCTGGCCAAAGTTTTTCACGTCACATACTCAAAACTGAAGAGATTTCTAAACATTCAATCTTCTAACTAGAGTATTTTTCTTGTTTCAATACAAGCATTCTAGAGCCATGTTCCAGATACGTGAACTCTTTTGGAAATTACAGTGAAAAGGAAGTGGGTACACCTGGATAAAATTCAGTTCCCGGAGGGATAAGTGGTTAAAAGCTTACATGCTATTTAAATGTGAAAGAATTCGAACTCTCATTAGTTAACATGTCCCTAGATATTGCAAATCTTTCCTAGTAGTTCATTTTGAGGGCTTGTTCTCTTCTTCCTTAGGTTAAGGTAAAAAATGAGAATGTTGCTTTTGCAATGAAGTGTATAAGGAAAAAGCACATAGTTGACACGAAACAGCAGGAGCACGTCTACGCAGAAAAGAGGATCCTGGAAGAGCTGTGCTCCCCCTTCATCGTGAAGTAAGCGAGCGTTTCGCTCCCAGAACTTAGCATCTTAGGCTCTCCTTTTGAGTGTTTCCACGCAAGAGGACAGAGGAGGAAGATGAGGCCCCGCTCTGAATTCTCCAGCCCAGTCACAGCGATGACACATAAAATGTTAGAAGTTTCAGATCTGAAGTCAAGAGTCCAGATTTTTTTATTCTTGGATAAATCTCAGGAAAGCGTATGGGGTGTATGTGTGTGTGTGTGTGTGTGTGTGTGTGTGTGTGAATATAAAATTATTGTGGCAATAATTTGAACTGCTTATTGAATTCAGACCCAGTGCAGAATTTGGGAAGCAAGAATTCTTTCAGAACCCCTTAGGGGATGTGCTGCTGTTGAATTTCGACAAGAAGTGGCATCTGGACATATTTAGGTTGTTGAGGAGCTGGTCCTAGCAGTGCCTAGATGCCAGAAGATCCACCGCCTTTACAGTTACTGCTTTCTTTAGCTATCACCAGAGTTTGCAAGAGAAATGTATTATTCTAGGCCATGGCTCTCTTGTGAATTCATTAGTGGTGTAGGCCAGTTAAGGCATATTTTTTCCTACCTGTCTTAATGCTCCTGGAGTGTAGCTTTAGAGATTTCTGGGTGATGTAAAGTGCCTCTATAATGAGTAGCATCTATGCTTTTTGATCAAAATGCCTTGAGAGAGTCTCTCTGCCCATCCATATTCTCAGACCCATTTGTTTTCAAGATAAAAAATGTCTGAACCCATGCAATGCCGGCAATAGAGTCATCCAATTATCTTTGTCTGACTTTGTGCCCCTTCCCCCTTTTTAATCAGTAATTCATTAAAAACTATCATAAGCAGCTTCAGGGCATGGATTAGGTTTTATTCATTTTCTCATTTCCAGCTCTTTGTAAAGTATCTGGCATAGAGTAGGGCAATAATAATATTAAGAATAAACATTAATGGCAGCACTTCTTGTTGAGAAGTAACATGTGCCAGGCAGTTTTCTAAGCAAAAATTTAAAAATATCTTATATATACTGTATATAATATATTTATTTAAAATATGTTGTATTTATATTATAATTTATATTTATTTTATATTTATATTGTATATAAAATAAATTAATACATGTAATCAATAATATGTAATCAACATGTAATCAAATGAATATATGTATCTGTTATGATCCTCATAATAAAACAGGTAAATGTTATGATTGTCCTCATTGAACAAAAACAATGAGAAAACTGAGGTTGCTTAGCTAATAAACGGCCAATCAGGGATTCAAGCCTAGGCAGCTTGGATCCAGAGCCCACACTGAACCACTTACTAGATTACTTCTGCTGTCTGTGTGTGATATGGCTGCTCTGCTGTCTGCATTAGCCTGGGCGTGGTGCTAGGGAGATGAGGACATCTCTTGAGTAAGACCCAGAAACTGCTTTCATCCAATGTTGAAATATGCCCAGATCCCACATCTGGACTGAGGCTTTCATTCCTCCAGCTTCTGGGAGTCTTGCCAGCTGGGGACTCTAGCTCATTCCCTCTCCAGCCGTTGATCTAAGGTGAAGAGAACCACATGGCCCAAGACTATACTGTTTCTCCAGGTACATCCTGCATCCAGTGATGGCAGAGCTCCTTGAAGCTGAGGCTTTTGTAAAATTAGGTCATAGCCCAACTATCCCTCTGCCCAAGTCTGCTTCCTTCCTCCCCCGTGGGTGTTGGTCCCAAGAGCATTCCCCACTAAACTTGCTGCTTACAGATTTCTGTCTCAGAGTCTATTTCCTGAGACCAACTAGAGGACATAAGACATGGGCATGAATAAGTGTTACACAAGGCAGATCTTAAAGGAGACTATGCAGAGGTCTCTTTGTCTGGGGAGGAAGGAAAGGCCATATCTAGTGGGTGGGTTAATGAACTGCTTTTTCAGGAAGGAAGACCCTGAGCTTGGCCTTGAGGGATGGATAACACTTTTACATTGAAACTGAGATTAAGAATTCAGTCTGTGGGTAGCGGGAGAGGAGTCCAAGTAAAGGGGTCAACAGGGGCACAAGTAAGGGAGGAAGAAAGATCAGAGTGTTCAGGGAGCAGCCTGCTGTAGCCGGAGGGTGTTTGGAAGGAGATGAGGACCATCTTCCAAAGTGTTATTGATGATGCTCTTAAGCAACTTGGAAGACATTTTAAAACTGGATTTCTAATAATAACTGTGCTTTTCTTTATCTTCACAGATTATATCGCACTTTCAAGGACAATAAGTATGTGTACATGCTTCTGGAGGCCTGCTTAGGTGGGGAGCTATGGAGTATATTAAGAGACAGGTAATGAAAAAGAATAATAAACATAACTTTTGTCTCCTGTGTCATCTAAAAGATGCTATGTTCATGATCTTCTAAAGAGGCCTGAAGAAAGTTATTAAGAAATGAGTCTAAGAATGTATTATCACGATAAAAAAGTAGTAATAGTGATATTTTCTTAGCTAACATTATAAGCATGTAATAGGCACCCTGTAAAGCAGTTATTGTCATTCTCATATTAGGGATTAAAGAAGCCCAGGCTTAGAGTGTGAACCATCCATGCCACATGGTTAGTATGAGGCAGAGTAAGTATAAACCCAGATGTTACTAATTCTGAATCTTGAGAAGAGAGATGATGAAAGGGAGGGGTGGAGAGTGGTGAAGCCCGGACTGAAAGGCAGAGTGAAATGTCTGCAAAGATTCAGTTTTACAAAAGGGGTTATTTCCACACAATCAAAACCACAGGTATTTACTAAGCTCCACCTACTACAGGGCTCCATAGTAGACAGTGTGGGAGTTTTCTAAACAAAGTAAACTGTTCTAACCCCTCAAAGTATAACGTTTTCCTCCAATGAGTTTAGATTTTATTTTGGGAGATAATGTAATGTGCAATTCTAAAACATTTCATTATTTAACGTGAAAACTAAATATGACAAAGAAGTTGGCAGTTTGTAACTAAATGTCCAATGAGTGTTGTGGATAGTGAGCTTGGAGAAGAGGAAAGATAGAAAAATATGGTGGTCAAGGAAGGACTTGAGCTAAACTCTAAAGATAAAATTTGGAAAGGCAGAGAGGAAGGTGAACCGCAGGAAAGTTAGGATAGGATTAAGTGTCTTAACTTGCTGAGTAAGAGCAGAATTTGAATAGAGGACAAGGGCAGCAGAAAAGGAGATGGGAAGATGGCTTTGCATTAGGCTGTGGAAGTTAATGCCAGGCCAAACATTTAGACAACATTCCCTGGCTTAGTGGTTCTCAGCCCTGGCTTCACGTCACAGTCTCATGGGGAGCTTTTACAAAGTAAAAATGCTGGGCCCTAATGCCAAAGGCTTTGATTTGGTTCAGCTGCAATGGGTCCAGAAAATGATTTTTAACTGCCTTTCAGGCAATTCTAATGTGCATTCATGGTCAAGAATCACTGACCTAGGTAATAAGAGACTTTTGAGCATCTGAGTAGAGATTCATGTGTTGTACTAGGAACATATGGTTGGATGGATCTGAATAGGGGAAACCTGGAAGTGTTGAGGAAACTTGCATGATACCTGCAGAAGCATTTGTGTCTTCCATCTTTGCTTTCATAGGCAAATCTTTTTAGAAAATATGAATCTATTTAGAGGTGGGAGTTCCTACTCTAGTGTTAGGCACTTTACCTGATCCATAAAACAGTCTTGTTAAGTCAGTAGTAAACCCATTTTACAGATATGAATCTGAGGCTCAGAACAGCTGAACAACTTGCCTAAGGACGCAGTTAGTGGAAGAAGAAGGAGTCAAAAACAGTTTCTCTCATTCCAAAGCCACAGCCTTCTATTATACCATGCAGCAAATCACCACCACATTTTAATAATTCAGTATGTAAACCTACACACAGTGCTGACACAGGGCAACTCTAATATCATCAAGGTGCACTAAATAGGAAAGAGTTATGACCCCGTTTCTACATGGGTTATTGTTACAAGCTATACAAACAGGAAACGAAAATGATCACTTGAGTCATTTTTAGTCAAGCAATCAAATGGAGAAGTATGGTTCAAGCACTCCATTGAAATAGTTTTCCCCAGAGTTTGCCAGAGATGTCTTTGAAAAGTCTTATTTTCTTGTCTTTCCATTTTATATGTTCATATATGATTGCCAGAAACAATTGTTTGGATGTAGACACTTTAATTTTAGTGAAGTGGTTCTTGTTTGCATCAAGTATCCCCCTAAATATCTTTATAATCAGTGGTCTAATTAATTGGCAGCATGAAGTATTTTTTAGTGCTAATGCCATACAAAACGTTTATATTGCATAAATTTACTATATAATAATTGACACCTAGAATCTACAACAAGGATGTGTGTCTAGAGTATTAAGAGGGAAAATGATTTCATTGCAGAGGCAGCTTTGATGAACCCACCTCCAAATTCTGCGTTGCTTGTGTGACAGAAGCATTCGATTACCTACATCGACTAGGCATTATCTACAGAGACCTGAAACCAGAAAACTTAATTCTAGATGCTGAGGGCTATCTTAAATTGGTAAGACAAATTCTGCAACTTACAGTATCGTATGAGATATTTCTAAACACAAAGCTGTGTTACAGTTGCAATTCTCTTTTAATTTTGGTACATTTGTTATTTTAACTCTGGGGGATATGGCCTTTGAAATCAGCACACTTAACACAGGGAGCGATGCTACAAGTACATTCTTTTTGGCCTAGGCACTACAGGTTTCAAGCATATTTGTGACTCCTACTGAGGATTCAAATAATAGAATGCCTTTAAAATTGGATTTTGTTAGCATTTTTATATAATTTCAGGTAGGTTTTAATAAATTCCTGCTACATATAGGGATTAGCTATGAGGAATAAGGAAAGAAGATAGTACGGCTTCTGTCCCAAGACAGCCACTGTCTGTAGAGGGGGAAAAGATACACATACGAATGTTGGCAGTTTAAAAAAATATTTGTGAGTGAGGTACAACCAGGGTTGAGAATCAGAACACAAGACTGTAGTTTCCTTGAGGACAGAGACTTCCCTTGCCATGCATCTTTGTAATGGATAGCGTGCCTAACGTGAATCCCCTTGCATGTCGCACAACAGAAAAAAATGCTACCTGTCACGTAAACTGCTTCTGGTGCAAAACTATAAGAGAACTGGGCAGTCATAATAGTAGAAAGCAGGCATTTTGGATCTCAGGAGGGAACCTCGTCAGGATGGGGAACCCAGGATGAATTTTCCCTGAGTCCATTTTGTCAGGAGCTCAAGGACATTAAACCATCTCTGAACTTAACATTTACAAAGGTATTAGAAGTTTCTAATAACAGAACTTTTTTTTATATGGAAATAATAATAGCTACCATTTAGAGTGTAAAGCTGTGCTAAATAAACATTTTGCAGTTAATATATTTAACAATTGATGAGATGGGTTTTATCATCCACGTTATAGTGTTCAATTTAACCTTAGGAATTAAATTCACAATGTGTAATTGCTAGGTGATTTCTCTCCATAGTGAAGGAGTAAAGTAAGTCCTTTCATGTGAAATCTGGCTAACTTCCAAGAAACATTTTGATGCATTCAAGCTTTATTTTATCCATGAAAGACAGCTTTGGGAACTGGTAAGGTACTAACACAAGGCCTTAATCACTTGTCTCCTTCACAATTCCTTCATTGGCTATGCTCTTACAGTTCTTTAGAAAAGCCTTTTGGAATATTCTAGAAGTAAAACCATCATGAAGGAGGTAGATTATCCATTAAATTCTTTTTTTTTCTATTCAATTATTTTTTTTATTGGAGTATAGTTACTTTACAATTGTGTGTTAGTTTCTGCTGTACAATGAAGTGAATCAGCTATATGTATACATATATCCCCTCCCTCTTGGACCTCCCTCCCACCCCACCCCCATCCCACCCATCTAGGTCATCACAGAGCACCGAGCTGAGCTCCCTGTGCTATGCAGCAGGTTCCCACTACCTATCTGTTTTACATATGGTAGTGTATACATGTCAATGCTAATCTCCCAGTTCATCCCACTGTCCCTTCCCCACTGTGTACACATGTCTGTTCTCTACTTCTGCATCTCTGTTCCTGCCCTGCAAATAAGTTCATCTGTACCATTTGTCTAGATTCCACATATATGCATTAAAGTACGATATTTGTTTTTTTCTTTTCATACCCATTTTTAAGAAATCAGGTAGTATATTCAGTATTTATAGGCATAGACGTCCATAACCATCTCTTCTGTTAGCCATTGTTATCTATCAGCTAACTCATTTGACAACCAGCTAAATGAAGAGTAATAACTAAAGCCTTTAGAAATTAAAAAGTAAATGTTGAGTATTTCCATTTCTAGCTATATATCAAACCAGATATATTGAAATTCTCTTACTACAAAATGTCTCAAGTACTAGAGGAAACATGAAAAGCAGTATTATATGCCTGGCTGACTTTATAAGACAGCATTGGGAGCCCCCTGAGGCCGAGAACCAAAATTGGGCAGTAGTGAAGGGTGGAACTCAAACATTGAAGCTACTGTCTTGTGGGCACCCAGCAATCCTAGGTGGCCTAGAGGTTTTATTTTAATTGCTGTACGCTCTGGGAACAGGAGACCAAGTTTTGGACCTGGGCAGTGTGGAAAGTTGAATCAGAGAACATTCTCAAGAGCCAGGAATCATACAGATTGTACTCTCAGAGAAATAGAAAACAGGGGAAAAATCTAATGTCTAAAGGCAGAGTACATGCAAGAAAACATGCTTTTCTCATTATTGGGCTCTTGGTAGAGGAACAAAAGAGCCTAAGAATACTTGGCCACAGGCTGGTCTTCATGGGGTTTTGGGTGCCCAGTCTTCAAGGATGGAAAGCCCCAAGAAAAAATTTAAATGAAAATGGATCCATGTTGGTAGCATGCCCAAGTTTCCATGAATCAATGTATATTCTCTCTGGAAGAATGTTCTCTCAACTCAGGATACAGAGAACTCCCAGAGATAAACTTCCAGGGAATATAAGCTCACATTAAAAAATAATGTTTATATGCATGAGGAAAAAAGGTGCCAGGAGCACTATTTGGCAGGCACATAAAAGTCTCATATATTCCAGTAATCAGATACAAAATGTAAAATAAATACATCTAAGTCTTTTAAAAGTAAGAGAGGGACTAACAATGAGTAAGGAACAGAGACTCTCAAAAAGGATCTAACATGTTTAGGAAAAAAATAACAAATAAAACTTCTATTAAGAAATTAAGAATATAATAATTGAAATTAAATATTCAATGGAAGTTTTCATTAATGGTAGAGTAGCTTGCATTGGACTAATCTTGCTGAGGTTAATTATAATATATGTATAAAAATGTGTGAAAGCATTGGAGAGCAACAAGAAATAGACATTCAAACCTTGAAAATAGGGAACCACACTGGGTGAAATCCATATTAATACAGCTGTTCATTTCAAAGCACTCTTTATTGTATAAGGTATGAAGAATAAACTGTAGTTAACATCATACCTGACAATGAAATATTGAATATTTTCCATTTAGATTATGAACAAGATTATTTTCTTTCACTACTTTTTTTCAACATCGTAACAGAGGTCTTAGCAAAAGAAATAGAACACAAAAAAGCAATGAAAGGCCAAAGATTAGAAAGGAAGAAGCTACCTGTCTTTATGTACAGACAACATGATTGTTTATGTAGAAAAGAATGAAGAATCTACAAACAAGTTCTGGAAAGAATAAGTAAATTAAGCACAATTACAGGTACAAAGTCAATATACAAATAAAAATTTAAATTTTATATACTAGCAGTAAATATTTATAAATGAAATTAAAATGCCATTTGTAACATCAAAACATAAAATAAATTAAATGTGTAAAAATGTGTAAGACCTCTACATTGAAAACTACAAAGTTTTATTGACAGAAAAATGACTAAATGGTAAAATATACTATGTTCATAAATCATATAACTCAGTATTTCATAAGATGTTCAGTCTTGTCCAGTTGATCTACAGATTTAAGGCCAATGCAATAAAAATTGGATCAGCCATTTTTAGAAACTGAGATGTTTATTCTAAAATTTACACAGAAACACAGTTTAGAAGAGTCAATAACCACTTTGAAAAAAGAACAAAATTGAGGAATTTATAATCTGATGTCAGACTCACTATAAAGCTATAGTAATCAAGGCAGTATGATAATGGTGTAAGGACAAATTACTTAATCTAACAGAATAAAGTCCAGAAATAGACATACACAGTCAACTGACTTTTAGAAAAAATGGAAGGGCCAGTCTTCTCAACAGGTATTGCTGAAACAATTAGATATACATGGCCAAAAAATGGAACATGACTCCCACCCCACACCATATAAAAAAATTAATTCAAGATGGATCATGGACCTATAAAGCACCCAGAAGTAAGCATAGAGTAATATCTTCACAACATGGGCTAGGCAGAGATTTCTTAGAACACAAGTAGTAGTAAGCTTGAAAAGTTCAGGCTACTATAACAAAAATACTATAGACTGGGTGGCTTAAACAACAATTTATTTAGTTCTAGAAGCTGGAAAGTTCAAGGTCAAGGTGCTGGCTGATCTGGTGTCTGGTCAGGGCCAATTTCCTGGCTTATAGAGAGCTGTCGACCTCTTTTCTTCACATGGGAGAGGGACACACAGAGAGACACACAGAGAGAGGGCTCTCTACTATCTCTTCTTATAAGGGTACTAATTCCATCATGGGGGTTTCACTCTCATGACCTAATTATCTCCCAAAGGCTTTACCTTCAAATTCCATCACACTGGGGATTAGGGTTTCACCATATAAATTTGGGGAGTGGGGATACAAACATGCAGTCCACAATAATTGGACTTCATCAAAATTAAAACATTCTCATCATCAGAATATACTGTTAAGAAAATGAATAGTCATGCCATAAACTAGTAGAAAATATTTGCAATATATCATTACATGACAAAGGACTTGTGTCCAGAAATATATAAAGAACTCAGTAATAAAAGACAAACAACCCAGTTTTTAAAAATGATCAAAGATCTTGAAAAATCACTTTACAAGAGAAGACATAGGCATGATCAATAGACACTATCAATAGTCTTTAGGAAACACAAAAACCACAAAGATGTGACATATCACATCCACTAGAGTGACTATAATTTAAAAGATTGACAATACCAAATGTTGGTGAGGAAACTTTCCTAAATTTTGAGTGGGAAAGCAAAATGATAAACTGTTTGAAGAATAATTTGTCAGTTTCTCATAGAGTCAAACATACCCCTATTCTACAATAAGAAATTCCACTCCTTAGTAGAAATTCCACTCCTTGTTATTTATCCAGGAAAATTGAAATCGTGTTTTCAAAATTCTTAGACAAGAATCTTCATAACAATGTTTTCCTGAAAGCCCCCAAATCAGAAGGAGCCCAAATACCCATCATCAATTCAATGTATAAACATATAGTAGTATATTCATCAATGGAACTCTCCTCAACAGTATAAAGCAAAGAATTACTACAGGCAACAATATGAATGAAGTTTAAAAACTATGTGGAGCAAAAGGAAGACAGACACAGAAGACTATCCCTCTTTATGATTACATCTATTGTAGAATAGGTGGTAGAAATTAATGCAACAGTTGCCTCTGGGAGGAGCATTTGACTGGAAAGGGGCATGAGGGAACTTTCTGAGATAATGCAAGTGTCTGTCTCTTGAGTATATATGGTGGTTGTGGTTACATGAGTATAATCTGCATCAAAATTCAATGAACTGTACACCAAAAATCTGTGCATTGTATTGCTTATTAATTATACATCAATTTGAAAAATGTAATGGAAAGGTTAAATAGTGGATGATTCCCAAGTGAACAGAAAAATCAGTGAACTGAAAGATAAACTAATTTACACAGAATGAAGCACAGAGACACAAAAAGATGGAAAATAAAAGAAATTAGGAAACTTGGGGAATAGAGTGAGAAGTTCTTAAAATGTTCAATTGGAGTCCAAGATAAAAATATAGAGAAGGAGAGAAAAGTATTTAAAGAAATAATGACTGAGAATTTTCCAGAAGTTATAGAAAATACCAATCATCAGGTAAAGGAACCCCAACAAATCCCAACTGAGACAAATTGTATTTATTGTAGCTTCTGTCTTTGTGTAACAAATCACTCCAAAATTTAATGGCTTAAAATAACAAGGATCGTGGATGACCTCTCACAGTTTCTGTGGGTCAGAGGTTTGGGAGTAGTGCGATTGGTTGGTTCTGACTCAGGGTCTCTCAGGAAGTTCTGTCAAGTGTCGGCTAGGGCTGCAGATCCACATTCAAGGTGACTCACCCCTCTGGCTGGCAAACTGGTGCTGGCTGTTAGTTGGTGGTCTTAATTCTTTTCCATATGAGTCTCTTTCTGGGTTGAACATCCTCATAGCGTGGCGGCTTGGCTTCCCTCAGAATGAGTCATTCAAGAGACGGAGGAATAGCTACACTGCCTTCTAAGACTTACTCTCAGTCCCACACTGGTGCTTCCACTGTACTCTGTTGGCCACACGGGGCCAGCCCTGATTTGAGAGAGGACACCTCTGAATACCAGGACAAGGGAATCATTTAGGCTGTCTTGGATGTTGGCTATTGTAGTGGCAAAAGTGCAGAACAAAAGCAAAGTCTTAAAAGCTACCAAAGAGAAAGGACAGTTTACATATAAAGGAGTAAAAATTAGGCTTTCAGTTGACATCTCAACAGCAGCCATGGAAACCAGAATGCAGTGGAATAATAGCTTTAAAATTCTGAGAGAAAATAACAACAAACTTGAATTATAAATCCAGAGAAATTATCTTTCAAGAAGGGTGAAATAAAGGCATTTTTAAACAAAGATAAAGAGTGTTAACCACCTACAAAAGGATGTGCTTAAGGGAGATGAAAAATCCCTGTTGAAGGGTTTGAGATGCAACAGGGAGTGGTGACTATGGAAAAATGGTAAACATGTGGTTAAGTCTTTCAAAATTATGGTATAAAGTAATAATTCTCACTCTACTATGTAGTATTAAAAGTGAGAAAATGCTAAATAACTGAACAACAGCAGCAGGTAAACTGAGAGTAGGTGTAATTGGAATAAAAGTGGGAGAAGATGTCAATCATTTTAAAAGAAGGCAACAAAGGAGAACAGGAAACCTAGAAAAATAATCAAAGAGAAAACACAAATTGAAAGTAGAAAGAAATTTAACATATGTAAACAGACTTAACTCTTCAGATAAAAGCCAAACACTGTCAAATAGATTTCAAAAATAAAAATGATGTTTACAAGAGACAGACCTAAAACATGAGGATGCAGAAAGTTTGAAATTAAAAGGATAGAAAAGAATGTGTCTGGGAAATATTCAGCAAATTGAAATGCAGGTTTCATTATGTTGGTATCAGGAAAGAAGTATTACTAAAGATAGAGAGGGTTACCGTATGACGATGGAAGGTTCATTTTACCAAGATAATGTAACAATCCTGATCTTTTATTTACCTACCAAAATGCTTCAAAAATAAGAAGCAGGGCTTCCCTGGTGGCTCAGTGGTTGAGAGTCTGCCTGCCGATGCAGGGGACATGGGTTCTTGCCCCGGTCCGGGAAGATCCCACATGCCGCGGAGCGGCTGGGCCCGTGAGCCATGGCCGCTGAGCCTGCGCATCCGGAGCCTGTGCTCCGCAACGGGAGAGGCCACAACAGTGAGAGGCCCGCGTACTGCAAAAAAAAAAGGAAGAAGAATTTGACAGAACTAGTAAGGAGAAATGGACAACTGTTGGAAATTTTAATACACCTTTTGCAGAAATTGATAGAACATTCCAACCAAAAATCACTAAAACCTTAGAAGATGTGTACAACACAATTTATAAACTTGATATAATTGGCATGTAGGATATTCCCAATATTTAGAGAATGCACATGAACAAAATTTGATCATATACTAGGTCATTAAGCAAGTTTCAACAAATATAAAAAAAATAGGAATTGGGCTGGCAGCTGGCAGCCTAACAGTGCTGCTGCTTTTGAAGGTTCCTGAAGGGGTCACAGTAGAAGTGAGGGCAGTGAGGATGCCTGGTCCAGCACATCAGGAATGCATGTCTGGGTGATGGACACTGGGCACTCCAGACTTGGACATAAATGTCCTTGAGGATGAAAGACTCCTTGAAAGGATGACCTTGGTCTCATTCTTCAAATTTTCATAAGTGCTGTTTTCATTTTCCTTTATCATTTCTTGGCAATATCAATGAGAGGTCAGATATCTAAGGACAACAATAAGGAAACACTTTTTTCCCCTCAGCAAAGAATAACCAGCAAAAGCCTGGAAAAAAGACCTAAGTAGGAGAAAGGTCTGCATTTTGAAAGTGTCTCTCTGGAGGCTTATAGAGGTTTGCTCTTTAGTGATCATTACAGAAGAGCGTTTGTAGTGAGGGATGAAGACTTGATTCTACTCTTCTTCCCCAATTCATGATCGAGAATGCCAGCCTGGTTCAGTCCCACATGGAGCCCACCTGGTCTAAGCCGTCTCCATCAGGAAACGTATTAGGTGGAGATGAAACATTAGCAGATACTACTAAAGGACAATGGATATTCTCACATTACCATCTCTCATCTGCCCATTCAATAACTTCCTAAATTTTTCTTCACTTTCAAGGCCAGGGAGAGCTGATGAAGGCAGTCATGGTTATGAGTCCTCCTTCTGGTTATAATGAATGAATCTGGGGTGATATTAAGATGTAGGACAGTACTTAAAGAGTTAAAAACTGACCTTGTTCTCAACCCAAGCAGAATTTATATAGTAGCTAGCCTTCTTGGGGTTGCACAGGAGAAAACTTGGTTGTAGTCCAGTAAACCTCAGCTGTCACTCATTAATAAATGTTCTATATGACTGTGCTATTAATTCATGTGAGCAATACACCTCATGTGATAACAGAACACCTTAATCTTACATTTAGTATTGTATAAGAAAATACATTAAATGTTGATATTATTGCCTGCTTCTTTATGATCTCTGTGCCCATCTGTGCTGATAGCCCCATAATGGCAGCAACTGTGCTATGGTATTTACTGCTGGACGTAACACACTGCTTAGCACAGAAGAATGAATGGAAGGTCGATGAGGGGACTTCCCTGGTGCTCCAGTGGATAAAACTTTGTGCCCCCAGTGCAGGGGCTGCGGGTTCAATCCTTGTTCGGGGAACTAAGATCCCATATGCTGCATAGCACAGCCAAAAGATAAATAAATAAAAAATATGAAACAACCGAATAAACAATTTGTTAAAAAAAAAAAGTCATTGAGGTCACTTCCTCTTCACTCCCAAAATATTTAGGAATGTAAAGGTTTTGTTCAGTGACATCAAAGTATGTTAGGTAGAAATCAATAACAAAATTTAAAAAACAGGACTCCAATAAAGATGTTTTTTTAAAAAAAAGAACTGTATGGCTGACTTAAAAATTGCTTCAAAATTTAAAAGGCTAGATCTCATGTTAAGTGTTCTTACCATAATAAAATTTTAAAAATTTAAAGTAAAAAAAATAACTAAATAAAAAACAGGAAGAAATCACTAAAATTTTTTGAATTCATCTCATTGGAATTTAAGGATATTTCAAAATAACTCAAGGATCAACGAAGAATAAATTTTAATGAATATTATAAAACAGAGTTGCACAGTAGAGAATACTACATATCAACACATGTGGGTTGCAACTAAAATGATAGAATAATGTTTATAGCTTTTAATGTTTCAACTAGGAAATAAAGAAGGCTAAAAATTAATGAGATAAGTATTCAACTTAAGAATATGGAAAAGGGAGGAAAAAACAAAGAAAAGAGAAGGAAAAAAACAAAGAACATGAATTAATAAAATATAAAAGGATATGAAGTCAGGATGTTTTGAAAAACTAATAAAACTAACAAACTGCGAAAATACTGATCAAAAGAAAAAAAGAAGCAGTACAGATAAATGCTATAATGAGTGAACACAACTACAGTTATAGTAGAGAGTTACATGATTAGAAAGTATTTGGGCAACTCTACTACAACATATAATATAGTATATAGTATATTATCTATATAAATGGTTGGGCTTGGGTGAGAACTCTCTTCCTGGTTTGCAGGAGGTTCAGTATTTTATAGGAGGCTCTACCCAATGCAGAAAGTTACAGATAAAATTAAAAGAAAGATTGGAACATAAACAACAAAACCTATTTTCCCATGTGATACAATTAACTATAGAAATCCAGAATGTAACAGCAAATTATTAGAATTTACTAGAGAGTTCAATATGGTTGCTGGATGTAAGGTTAAATACCAGAAACATAACTGATAAATAGGAATACAACTGCCATTTACAAAAAGCATAAAAATATAATCTATATATTTATATAATATAAATATAATGTATCTAGGAATAGATCTGACAAAAATATGTGAAAGCTTTACTGAGAAACTTATACAAATTTATAGAAAGACATTAAAAAGACCTAAATTAGTAGGTTCATTCTCATTTCTTTTGGGCACAGAGCCAGAAAACTTACCTCAGCCTTCTTTGTGGCTAGTTGTGACCATGTGACACAGATCTAGCTTGTGAAATGTGAGGTGACATGCTTTGCACCGCTGTCAGACCTGGGCTGATGGTGATCTGTGCAGCTGATTTCTATGCAGTCTTTCTGGCTTGTGGCCGATGAGCACAGCCGATTTGAAGTTGGCAGAACCCTAAGATGGAAGGATCCTGCATCCCTGAACCACTGCTTGGAGGAGATTTCCCTGCTGCTCAGGAAAACCCATTATGTGAGGAAGAAGTAAATTAATGGAGAGTATAAGCTTCTATACTTTCTTGGATATCTTTGTTGCAGTAGCTAGCATTACTCTAATTAACTCAGAAAAATGTATTAGGTTTAAAAATAGGAAAACTCAACATCCTAATGGTATTGATACTTTGCAAAATGATCTGCAGATTTGATCCACTTCCAGTGGAATTCCAGCAGAGCTTTCCATAAAGCTTGGCAAGCTGATTCTAAAGTTTAAACAGACTGACCAAAGGCCAAGAATAGCCGAGACATTTCTGAGGGCAAACAAGAACATGGGAGGGAACTCTCTCACATATCAGAACTAATTATAATGCTGTAGCTCAAAATAATTGTTAATGGGAGGTTGCAAATTAAAACCACAGTGATTTAATACTTAGAGATGGCAAAAAATAAAAGTTGATGTCACTGAAGGATGGTGAGGATGTAGGACAATAGGAACTCTTTACCACTGCTGTTGTGAAGAGGTTGGTAATATAGGACCTAAGGAAAATAATTTGACAATAAACAGTGAAGTTGAACATACCATGTCTTTGACCCAGAAATTCTACCTTCTTACACATATCCAGTAGGCAAGATGGGAAATGATGTTAACAGCTCGTCACTGTGCTCCATCCAATTCAACAAATGCAAATACATACCTGTTAATGCTAAATGATGTTTTTGTGTGATAACACGCTATTGGATATAAGACAAATTTCCATCCATGGCGTAATGGACAAAAACTTTACACCATTTACAGCATGTTCTTTCAGTGGTGTATGATACAGCAATGTAAATGTACTGCAAAATGGATTAAATTCAAAAATACGACTTTAAGTGAAAAAAGGCAATTTGCCCAAGAATAGATAAGATTTATCTAAAAATGAGAACTATATATCATATAAGGATATTAGATATGTGGGAACATTAGAAATGAAGGCAAGCAAATGATAAACTCAAAAAGTCAGGGTAATGGTGACCTCTTGGCAAGAGGTAGAAGGACAGTATGGAAGGAGCACAGAGGGCTTCTGCATTGGTTCTGTTCGAATTATTAAACTGGTCATGGATACTGGGGTGTTTTTATTCTCATACTTTATAACTTGCATGTATGTCACATTATTTTCTATGTGTCAAGTATTTCTCAACTTGAAAAATAAGAGTAATCATTGACTCTATATTCTTTTTGACAGACTGTTATTAGCTGTACTTATTAAGTGACAAACTTTTCCCACTAACATGCTTTTTATGTTGCTCCTTTTCCCTTAAAAATCTACTTACTAATGAATTTACCTGTAATGTGAAGGTTCCTTTGGAACCTGGTTTCGGTCTCATCTTATGTCTCCATGACCTTGCTAGACTTTAATTTTGTCATCTTTAACATTGAGATATAGTCCCTAACTCATAAAGTTGTTGTGAAGATTATACATGTACATCTTATTGAAACGGATGTTAACAGTTTTGTCTGCATTCAGATTCTTTCATCAAACACATGTTGACCATCTGCTGTGCTACAAATGCTGTAGGGGGTACAAAATGAATAGGATGTAATGCCTCTCCTCCAGGAGCTAGATTTAGTCATGCACAACTAGACAGTGCTGCCGTAGCGGAGGTCATTGTGGAATAGAAACTGTTAAAGAACCTCATAAGAGAAAGGAATTGGTTCTGTAAATTCAAGGGAGGCTTCAAGGAGGCGGCGGCCTGTGAGTTGAGCCTCCGATGATCTGAGTTTTTTTGTTTGCTCTCTTGTGTGCAAAGCTCCCCATCATTGTTCCCACTTTCCACTAAACACTCTAAGTATTTCAGGTGAGTCACCACAGTCACCTAAAGAATGGGGTGTGGCTGTGAAGGCCTCATCTGTACCATACCTTTGCCTTTCTCACTTGCTCTTGCCTCCAGTGGAAGCCATCCACAGTTGTCCGTTTTAGTAGATGGACCTTAGTATCACAGGGACATGAAATCCTCCTTAGTTGTTGGTGGATAGGATAAATAGATTCCACTTTACCTTTGTCTAGACTTGGGCAAAGTAAGGGCCCTAAAAATGCCACATAAATATTTTTTTGGGGAATGTTATGTCTCTATGAATCATCTGGCTTAATTAGACTGGTCCTTTTATATCTTTTTTTAATGTGACCAAGAGAACCAGTAGCTGACAAATTTACTGACCCAGAGAGAAACTTCTGGGAAAAAGCTAATACTTACTGGATACCAGCTCCAACGAGCCACAGTGCTAATTTTTCTTTCTGAATGAACCAATCATTGCTTCAGATATAGAAACATCTTATAACCTTCTGGTTTGTTAAAATCTTTGGAGACAGTGTTTTTAAGCTTTCAGCATAATGTAAGCTGTCTTTCATAATGGGAATTTAACAGAGACAAGGGAAAACCTGTGTGCAGCTTCTCCAGAGATTCTTCTTGAAAACCCAGTTCTGCTAGGAAAAAAACATTTTTAAAGGGAAGGTGTCTATTTTCTTATCTTCTAGAATGAGCCCTTTCAAACATTAGTCAAGCCATGCATACCCCGTCTCTACCGCTGGAGGCTACCCCTCCAGTGGCCTCCTAGAAAACAAATCTGAAACTCCTTCCGTGGTTTACTAGACCTCTCCACAATCTGCCCTCACTTCCTGCCACTTCCCCTCACACACTATGGCCCAGACACAGTGGCCTTCTTGCCAATCCTTGATCTTCACCTCGCATGTTCCCGAAAGTTAGGGCCTTTGTGCTAGCTCTTTATCTGTCAGAATCATCCTTGCTCAGATTTTTACAAAGCTCTCATTCTTATTTCATGCAGATTTCTGCTCCAATCTGCTCAAATGCTACCTCCTCAGAGAGACTTTTCTGATCACCCCATTTAAAGTATAATTCCTGTTGATCTCAGTACCTAACTGCTGTATGTTTCTCCATTGCATATATCACTATCTGGCAATATTACATATGCTATGATATATTTTTTGATTGTTTTATTGAAGTATAATTGATTTATGATGTTGTGTTACTTTCAGGTATACAACAAAGTCATTCAGTTATATATATACATAGGTATACATGTATACACACACACACACAGACACACACACACACATACATATATATATACATTCTTTTTCAGATTCTTTTCCCCTATGTGTTATTACAAAATATCGAGTAGAGTTCCCTGTGCTACACAGTAGGTCCTTGTTGGTTATATGATATTATATTTTTTATGCATGTTCTCCTCTTTCTCTTAAATATAAGCTCTAAGAAGACTGGGGGCTTTGTCTGTACCCTGGTGCTTGGTACCTAATGATTTTCAATAAATATTCATTGAATGAACAAAGGAAAGAACTTACTTTCTATTGACTAGAAGATAAAGGGTTAAAGAAAATATTGAGGCTTCGTGGTGGTATCCATGCTGGTACAAGACAGAGGTAGTGTGAATTTTTTATAGAAAATACACAGAACTTCACATCAGAAGATCTGGGACCTTCTGTATTTGGCATATGACTTTGAATAGGTCTGAGCATCAATTTCCTCCAACCAAATGGATTAGACTAAAGTTGATAAGATCAAAGGAGATAAAGGAAGTGGTAAGTTTTCATAAATCTTAAAACCTTAATATAATTATTGCCATCTCTTTGGGTCAATACGTAAATACAAAAGCAAAATCAGGAACTCAAATTAAAATTTCTTACTTTCAGAACTAGAAAAGCTCTCCTAAGCATCGAATGAACTTCCAGTCATCCTTACATGGGAAACTTAAGTGCAGTTTAAAAAATGAGTTGAAAGGCTGTTACAGAACAACAAAATATAATATTTCCATACATGCATGGATGCAAATGCAATTATAAACATTGCTTTCTTGTCTCTTAAATTTCAGTCTTTATAAAATTAGCTAAGTTTTTCATATTGGTTCTTTATCTGAGGAATAAGTAGACATGCTAATTTCAGCTAGTTAAAAATTTTAGTTTCATAATATTCCCAGCCATCTCTTAGGTACAATCTTTGTGAGTCATTCTGTGTAGATAAAAGAAAAGAGTAAAAGCCCACTTCAAATTAGGTTGTTTGAATTCCCTTTTTTCTAATAAGGATATCCTTGCTGTTATGTGATAAATACTAAAAAGCCTTAGTAAAAAGGTAAATTTCTAAGAGATTTTTAAACATATGACAAATGTTTTAAATATTAATATTTGAATAAATAAATGAGGGCTAGATTTTATAGTTCACTGATTCATATTTTTTAGGTGAGGGCCTATTTTGATGTGTTAACCTGATTTATTTAATTTTTTTAGCTAAGATTATTGCCATATTATTGAGATAGTCCATGTGTAATGAATCTATTAAAATGTGCATGTTGAAGCCCAGCTATAATTTATGTGTCTGTTTACTTGAGGGAGGTGGAGGGTGGTTTTACTAAAATAATATCTTAGGTATTGGAGATGAAAAGTACATGCTAAATAGCCCCTGTGGAAGGAAACCAATTTTGTTTTGCAGGACAGGGCTTCAGTCATATACACTGCCTCGATTTAATGAGCGGGCCTTCTGTTGATCCAGCTTCCTTTCCTGTCTTTATTCAGTTCACGGAGTTCATTGAATAGAGTCTCAGAGAAGTGGAAGGGCCTATCCTGAAAAGACAGAAGAGGGTAGCACACATTCATCATGCTGGGAGAGTTCCTAATCCTTAGTCAGTGCTGAGCTCAGATGTTACTTCTTTTTTTTTTTTTTTTTTTTTTTTTTTGCGGTATGCGGGCCTCTCACTGCTGTGGCCTCTCCCGTTGCGGAGCACAGGCTCCGGACGCGCGGGCTCAGTGGCCATGGCTCACGGGCCAAGCCGCTCCGCGGCATGTGGGATCTTCCCGGACCGGGGCACGAACCCGTGTCCCCTGCATTGACAGGCGGACTCTCAACCACTGCGCCACCAGGGAAGCCCAGATGTTACTTCTTAATGATGTCTTTCCCCACCATCTTCTCCGTAATGTTCCAGAATTCTATGCCTTTTGGCTCTTTGAGTTTATATTTTGTGTAATCTTCTACTATATCTTGTCTCACATGGCAGTTTTTTAATCACATCTGTTTAAGTATTCCCAGTACTCTGAGCTTCTAGTCAACACTGTATCTGCAGCACAGAGCCTGGCCTATTGTGAGTGCTGACAGTATTTTTGCAGGATAAATAAGTTAATGCAAGTGCTACAACCCTGAGAGAGACTGAGGGTGTACAGAGTTCAGCCAAAGTTGAGATGGGATGATCCTTGCTTTTACTTTGGACTGCCAGCATCTAGAGGGTGCAGACATTGTGCACTGTCTAGAATTTTAAGCCCCTCTTCTTCTCAACAACGGTCCCTTTCCCAAACTCTCAATTCTGCTATCATTTTTCCTTTTATGATGAAGCTCAAAGGGCACAAGGATCTATCACTTCCCCCTTCTCTCTTCTTGCCAATGAATACCACTATTGAGTTGCAAGTTACTTGTCTGCTTGCCCTGAGCTTCACCTAGGTTGTAAGGGTCTCTCCTTGCTAAACCATCCCTCTTGTCCTCGTGGGTGTAGAGGTGTGTGCATGGAATTTTCTCCAATGTAATGAGATTTACAGTTGGCCCTGCAAAAGAATAAATGAGAGGGTCAGTGGAGTGTGTGTGTGTGTGTGTGTGTGTGTGTGTGTGTGTGTGTGTGAAGGGTAGGATGGAGGTGTTGAAAGAAGATTGAAGAAGTTAGAGGAAGACAAAGAAGAATGTGAGTTTTATGGTCTCTGAAAATTTCTTTGATCTTTTCCAGGTTGACTTTGGATTTGCTAAGAAAATAGGATCTGGACAGAAAACATGGACGTTCTGTGGAACTCCCGAGTATGTAGCTCCTGAAGTCATTCTCAACAAAGGACATGACTTCAGTGTGGATTTTTGGTCCCTGGGAATTCTAGTGTATGAGCTCCTCACAGGCAAGTAAGTACCTTGTGTTTTGTCTCTTCTTTAGAGAAGTGCAAAAATAACTTACTAATGATAAAAAATATATGATTTAAGAATTTAACATTTTGGAAGTGTTTTTGATTAAGCATGGTGCCTTTTCCTCTTCACATTATGTCATATATAACATGCTTTCTAGCTTGTAACATGGTGAAAAGATTCAGGAAGGTGTGGGAAAGGAGTACAATATTGCTATGGTTTACCTAGAATGGCAAGGCCTGTTATTATAGATAATATATCAAGTGTGTGAAGGTTTGGGGAATCCATCATAAAAATAAGAAAGGAAATTGAAGTTGTGAACTGTTATTATTTCCTCATTTTTTTTGTAGTTGAGAAAATAGCAATCATAGTTCCATTAAATCCATTGATCAATTAAATTAAGCCATGTTCTTCCATCTTCCCAATAAATCATTCACCAGAAATGCTGAAAGAAGACAACATTTCTGGATTTAAATTTTAATCCCCTTGTCAACTGCTTTCCAGAGGTGCTAATGAACAGAGACAAGACACAGCAGGAGTTTTACAAGTTAAAATTGGATTGCCATTCCTGAAGCGATTAAAGGGCTGTATTAATGAATCCAGGATCCCAAATATTCAACCTGCCTGCACACACATACACACTTATACACACACATGTACACACACATATTACCTCACATTTATAAAGCCCTTGACAGCTTACAAAGCACTTACATGTGTATTATCTAATTTTGTTTTCACAAGCTTGTATGGAAGTTAAAGCAGAAATTGTTTATTATCTTATGATTTAAATCTGTATTATGATTATTTTATGATTTAAATCTTATAGATTAGAAAACTGAGTCAGAGAGCTACTTGCCTAAGATCAAGGATTTAATCTCAGGTCTTCTGACTCTAAATATGACACACTTTTCATTAAACACGTGTGCCTTATACATAAGTTTTTAATATAATGCATGGCTGTATACACAGGATTCAGATCAGGTAGTTTTCTTTCCGGTTTTCTACCTCCATTTCTCATTAACTGATTTGGTCATTCTTTTAAGCCTTTACAACCGAATATTCTCAGTCTTGATGTCAGGGAGGATTTGCATTTGAAATGGCATAAGAAATGCTGGAACGAGCCCAGTGACGGGGATTCCAGTCTCAACCCCTGCGTTACAAAAGGAGAGTTTTGTAGAATCTTCTTGAACTTTTTACACTGCGTATTTCAATGTTGGGTTACCCATGGCTCCATTCTTTTTCCTTGTCCACATGAAAGATTATTTGATATTATCTGTAATCATTTTCAAATATTCATTGCTTAAGGTTTTGAAGTAAAAAAGAGAAAAATTTCCAGGTAGTCATTCAGAGATAAAGTTGATTAAGGTCTCAGGACACAAGGATTTCTATTTCAAGAGTTTGTTTCCTCATCCCTGGAAAATTTGTCAACTGCATTTCTAAGACATTCATAATGGCTCTTTTTTTTTTTATTGCTTCACAATGGTGTATTAGTTTCTGCTTTATAACAAAGTGAATCAGTTATACATATACATCTGTTCCCATATCCATTCCCTCTTGTGTCTCCCTCCCTCCCACCCTCCCTATTCCACCCCTCCAGGCGGTCACAAAGCACCGAGGAGCTGATCTCCCTGTGCTATGTGGCTGCTTCCCAGTAGCTATCTACCTTACGTTTGGTAGTGTATATATGTCCATGCCTCCCATTACCCTTCCCCCTCCCCATATCCTCAAGTCCATTCTCAAGTAGGTCTGTGTCTTTATTCCTGTTTTACCCCTAGATTCTTCATGACATTTTTTTCTTAAATTCCATATATATGTGTTAGCATACGGTATTTGTCTTTCTCTTTCTGACTTACTTCACTCTGTATGACAGACTCTAAGTCTATCCACCTCATTACAAATAGCTCAGTTTCATTTCTTTTTATGGCTGAGTAATATTCCATTATATATATGTGCCACATCTTCTTTATCCATTCATCGGATGATGGACACTTAGGTTGTTTCCGTCTCTGGGCTATTGTAAATAGAACTGCAATGAACATTTTGGTACATGACTCTTTTTGAATTATGGTTTTCTCAGGGTATATGCCCAGTAGTGGGATTGCTGGGTCATATGGTAGTTCTATTTGTAACTGGAGAATATGCATTTCAGTCTTCATCAGCTGGAATAAATTGTCACAAAAAGTAGGGAAATAAAGTGAGAGAATAAGGAAGGGGAAAAAAATCCTCAATAACTTGGAGTTGCTGAAGTGACCTTGAGCTGTCATGAAGAAGGTGCAAAATTGCTGTTATAAAGGCTTTCGGGGTAGGGCATGAGAAAAGTTCAATTTAAATTCCCTAAAGTCAGGAGGTAAAAGAAAAGAACTAAAAAACCAAACCAAACCAAAACACAACCTACTTGTAAATATATAAATAAGTTGAAGGAATTGTAGCAATGGTTTTTGTTTTCTACCTCATTTTCTTTTCAAGTGAAACATAGATTATTGAAAAGTTGGTGCACCGAACTTGTTTCAGGTTCATTACCAAGAGTGGGAACTCTCAGTATCCAAAGGTCTCAAGCATGACCAAGATACAACAGAGTCATTCATGAAAATCATCTTTAATTTTCAAAAATTAAATGACACAATAGAATAGGTATGAAAGTGTTTTTAAAAGCAGAGTTCATGCATGAACATGTTATCCAAATCCAGTGGTTAATTTCCAGTGCTTTCTTACTCGTCTTAGCAACAGTTGCCTTGAAATTCTCTCTTCGTGGTTTCTAGGACCTCCCTTTCTCTCATTTCTCTTCCCATGCTAGAGGCTCCAGCTCAGCGTCTGTTGCTGGATTCCTCTTGTCATCCTGACCTTCTTCAGTGGTCATCGGGCTACTTCAGTCCTTGACCTCTTTCCTACCCACTCACTCCTTGGGTGATAACCAAGCCCCATGGCCCGTAGATACTGTCTGATGACTCCCCGGAATCATACCTCCAGCCCTAACCTCCTCCCTGAATGTCAGACTCATAAATGCAACTGTCTGCTTAGCATCTCTATTTGGATGTTCAAGATGCAACTCAATTCTCTTCCTCAGAACCTGCTCTGAACCTGTGCACTCCCAGCCTAACCTCCACACCAGTCTTAGTAAACAGTAGCTCCGTTCTATAGGTCAAAACACTTCAGTATCATTCTTGAATCCTTTCTTTCTCCTGCGTACCACATTTACCCCAGTAGCAAATCCTGTTGACTTTATGCCATCGAAATAATCCAGAATCCCATTTCTCACCACCTTCACCACTACCGTTCAAGTCCAGGCTACCAGTCCTGCCTTCCCCCACCGCTAGTACCATCACAGTTTATTTTCAACACATTTTTAAAAAGCTTACTCTGGCTTCTGTAAATTAGATCACCTGACCTGAGCATATCCCCAGGTCCTTCCTGTAGCCCACTAGATCGAGATGACCATGCTGCCCTCATCTCTTATACTCTCTCCTGCCTCCTCAGTCCACCAGCAACACTGCCCTCCTTTCTGTTCCAAGAACGACCCATGTCCACTCCTGACTCCTGGCCTTTGTACTTGCTGTCTTGGAATCACTTGTCTGTGTGGCTTATTCACTCCCACCTCTGTTCAACTGCCAACATATGAGAGATGCTTTTCCTATCCACTGTATCTAAAAAAAGAAAAACACACCTCCTCTCTCTCTCACTCTCTGTCCTCCCCTTTACTTTTCTTTTTAGTGATTATCACCATTTGACAGATTACCTCTGTGTGTATGTGTGTGTGTGTGTGTATTTTGTTAAGTGATATGAAATTATTTTCTAGCATATATCCAGATTTGCTATAAAACAACTCATGAGAGGGAGGGAGGGAGGGAAAAAAAGAAAAGAAATTTAGTTGTAAATGTGTCTCAGATGCTGGTCCTAGTGTCCTATTTTGGCTTTTCTCTAGCCCACCCTTTTCTGGGATTGACCAAATGATGACCTACAATTTGATTCTCAAAGGAATTGAAAAAATGGATTTTCCCAGAAAGATAACCAGACGACCTGAGGATTTGATTCGTAGGCTTTGCAGGTGAGAATGACTATTAAAAACACCTTGTTCTTGGGGGAAGGTGTGAAGGCTTCTCATTTCTGCTGCCACACATTTTAAAGTTAGGTGTATACTTACTTTTTGTACTTTTCTATGTAGTTAAATTATATTTAATGAAAATCATTTTCTATTTTGTCATCTGTGCTAGAAGTTTGAGTTTCCTTCATGTAATACACAGTACCTACTTATAGTTTAAAAAAGATGCAGATTGTTCAGATGCAGATTGAGAATCATCTTTGTCTGTTAGAGGAAAATAGAACCACAAAACTTAGCTTAATAAAGGAGTAGTTTACAGCCTTGTTGTTCTGAGAGAAAATTAGTGGTGATGATAAAGTATTACTATATGTCCTCTTTCAATCTTCATTAAAAAAAAGTACTCCTATTTTAAATTACTCCAAATTTCTACTTACCACTAAAAATAATTTATTGGAGAACAGAAGACTTCTAGAATTTTGTTTAAGCTTCATTTTGTTGCAGTTTTCTTGCACACTTGAACTTTTTAAGAAGCTTTAAAATTTAGTAAATTTAGAACATGAAACCTAGCTGTGAGTTGCCCACAGAAATTTCTGCATGCTTCTAAAATTTCAGCTCTGTTGTAAATGATTCTCTAAAGCTTTCCCTCGTTTCCTTAGGAGACTTGGTAAGGTGGCATCATCCTGTTCTTTTAAGCATTTATTCATAGCTCATTTAAAGCACTGGGAGATACCTATATCTATATATCTGTATGTATATACCTATATCTATATATTGGGATATATAGATATTGAATACATATATTCATATTCCTGACTATAATTTGACTGTGGCTCCCCCAGAGGGGGCATGTGTTTTCCATCTCCTTTATACTCAGATGTGCCTGGTCTATGAATATTGTTGACAAAATGAATGGATGAATAAAGAAAAATTGTTAAATTTTAATGTAAAATTCACTCAAACATAATTACTATAAATTGACTTAAAATTTTTATTTTAGGCAAAATCCAACAGAAAGACTAGGAAATCTGAAGAATGGAATCAATGACATTAAGAAACACAGGTACATAGTTACTTGTTTGCCCAGAAAAATCTAGAAATTTATTTTTAAAGTGTGGTAATCTTGAAGCTTCTCTCAGTCTGTAAAGATCCCTACACAGATGATCAAGTTTTCCTTTTTGGTGCTTTATTTTTAATTTGTGTTTTACTAGCTGTGATGAAGTTATAAAACAAATGACAAAATCACATATTCAAGTTATAGCAACTTAGCTTTTTATCTGCTGCAATCTCCATTACTATTTTTTAATATTAACTTGGATCTATAAAGGAATCAAGTTCTAATTTTGATGTTTCATTTACAGTTAAAGTAGGATAGTTATTGTTCTCAATATTCTAGAGAATGGGTCAGCTAAACCAACTGTTAAATAGTATTCTATTTCAGTTTTAATTAATATTATATATTTATTTTAAATTTAATTTTCCTTTGACCAGCTCTCCACATTTTGAAGCTTCCTATCGTATTTTACTTTTGGAGTAAAGTACATTGATTTCCACAAAACCTCAAACAGTGTTTTCTCCTTATGTAATAATCTAACAAGCACCTTGTTCAGGTCTGTGAATTTCTAAAGCTGGTCTTTAAAACCATCAATAACTTCCATAATATAAACTCTCTGATTTTGTTCCATATGTGGAAGTTCAGGCCTTGGAGTTTTTTTGTTTTTTTTGTTTTTTTAAATCTATGCCTAGCTAAATCCTGCAATCCTTGAGATGTTTTGATTTTGTTTATGATTTACAGAAGTGAAACATCACCTATTGATAGTACAAAAAATAAATTTGAGAATTTCATTACTGAAAACCTTTGGGCACACTGCTGTGTTCACTTTCAGAAAGAAAAACACCTCTCAACATTTTATTCCTCTCTGGATATTTTTACTGAAGAATTAGGGGCACATCAACACAGTATGAAAATAAAGGGAGAGATGCTGCTGAATAGAAACACTATTCGTTTTTCTGAACAGCAGTGGTGCAGCTCAAAAAAAAAAAAATCCCCAAGCTGCCAGCCCTGCTCTATCTATTCATGAAGTTTCTTGAAATAAAGCCATGTATTCAACATTGTAAATTCATATCGGGCTGTGCCATAAGGATATATGAGGACAGGGATGGGGAAGCAGGGAGGGAGGAAGAGATGGAGACAGACACATCTGTGGATTTTATAGACATTAAAATACGTATTTTATTGTTCTTTGTCATCTTTTGGATTGTCTTTAGTGTAAAGCTCATTATTTGTCTTAGATTCCAATTTATCTCTCTTCCTACGTGCTGTTATCACAGTTTCTTTTCTCATGATAAAATGACACATAGACACACCATTCATATTGAACAAACAAGTGTCCAGTCAATTAAAGTCCCCCTTCCAATGTATTTCCTCTTTTATCTCATTAAAGAAGTGTCTTCATGTTTGCTCTGGGGTAGATGGGAAATAGAAGTGATATAATTGTTAACAGGTTCCCTTTTTATCTCTTCTTATTTACCTGAGGCTCATTTAAATATAACTGTCAAATTGTGATTAGATGCGCATACAAATTCACGCTAAAGGATTTTCTCACTTCAGCATGGTAATGAAGAATTTTGAATTTCCTTCCCCATAGGGATTAATTTGCCCACTCTTCTTAACAGACAAGGTGTTCTTTGCCAAGTAGCTGAAGCATACAGCTGAAGCTGCTGTGTGTAGGGCAGAGTTCACTAATAAGATGTACCAAATTTACACAGTGCCTTCTGGTGAGCTCAGGAAGATCAAAAACATTATTTCATCTGATTTTCATAGTGCTTCTTAGCATACAAAGATGGGGCACGGGGGTCTAAAAAATAGAATTCTCTTTGCTTTCAAATAGGAGTGTTCTATAACCTTCCATAAGTCTCCAAGGCATATATAGCTTCACTACCCAGTATATTCTTGTAATGTTTTTTTAAAAACACATTCTTTCTAAAATTTGCCAGCAGATTTCCCCACTCCTCTCTAAAGTAAAACATCTTTTTTCCTTGGAGAATCATTTACTTCAATTTTGTATCTAAAAACAATACAGTTAAACGTGGCATATTGTTATATGTTTGTCCAGTCTGTGTTAAATCATCTTTCTTAAAAATAGAGTTCCTTCCTCTCCTGTTTATAAGTTAACTTATAAACTAGGTACCAATCATGTCTCCCGACACCTCTCTGAAAAGAGGGATAATACATTTCTAGGGTACAATTAAATCTTTCCTGCTAAGTAGAGGAGTAATTTGTTTCAGGTCTCTTAATGTTACCTTTAAAATTTCCAATCTCTAGAATTTTACTCTCAAGAATAGCTACTACTCTTCTAAAAATGAAGAAGCAATTTATGTACAGTTGCTGCTAATATTTCTTTAGTGAATATTTTTCACACACGACTGCATGCTGGCACTTGGATTACTTAAAATGTGGTTAGTGTCAAAAAGGCCAGGTGTTAAGTGAATAACCACTCATGTTAAGTAAATATTGCCATAAGTCAAATTGTAACAAGTACTCAGCAAGAAATGCATAGGCTCTTTGATTCAGTAGAGTAACAGTAATGATTTTTATTAATATTTATGGAGTAGCATCTGGGTAGAGAGCATCGTAAAATATGTGAAAAGGAATTGTGTCAGTCATCGGTGGCAAAAGAAAAGAATCCATAGAACTGTGTGCCTAGAAATCCCTAAAAATGGAGCCTCGATCTGTGCAAAGAAGGTGATGGGTGGATCATGGAGAGGACTTCTGTGGTTTTGCAGCAAGGACAAGGGAAGTCATACATCTAGCATTGCTGTCTGACTCTCTTTGCTTAGAGACTCAACAGTGTAGACTAAAATGTCACTTTGGATTAAGAATGGCATATGAAATGGAATGTACTAAGAACCCGCCCTTTCTGTTTTTAGTACTTTTTCTCTTGCTAAGCTTAGACTTGGAATGGGAAATCCAGTCAAGGAGTGACCCAAAACCAACTCCACGAGAGGGAGGAGATTGAAAAAGGTAGAAAAGGGTAACTTCGTATACGGTTGACAGACCGATGAATATGAGGGCCTCCTAAAATCTCCCAGCCTTCATTCTGATACCTCCCACCACCACCCTTAAACCGCCCCCCCTGCAGTTATTCTTCACATAGCAGCCAGAATCGTCTTCTGAAAACATATTTAGATTGCATCACTTCCTTACAACTCTCTACTGGCTTCCTGATAAGCATAAAATCTTGATTCCTTGTTGTGTTCTACACGACCCTATAGGATCTGGCCTCTGGCTGGTTCTCAGACATCATATTTTTCTCTCGTTTCCCCTCCACTCACCACACTTCAGCTCATTCCTATCACTTTCTTCCATTCAGAAGGTCATTGCCACAAATCTTCCCATGGCTTCTCCCTTCTCTTCATTCTGGCCTCAATTCAAATATCACTTCTTCAGATAGCACCCTAGCTAAAAGCAGCACCTCCCAGCCCACCCCTATCCCAGTCATCATTCACCATTTTATTCTCTTTTATCTTCCTAGTACATATTAGTATATGAAATTAATGTAAATGTTCATATTGTTTACTTTTTTGTTTGATTACTTGTTACCTCCTGCCAAAATAAAAATATCTTAAAAGCAGGGTCTTTGTTGTTTTTGATGCCTGGGACCAAGTTGACTTTCCATAAATTTTTGTTGGCTGGCTGACCTGACCTCAGTGTCCCAATAGAAAAGATCAGTGGATTTAAACAGTATTATTCCAGGTTCTTTATAAGATTCTGAGAGAGAGAGTACATTGTTTCTGTCTGAGAGGAGCAAGTCCTCCTCATTTCAGGTGTTGCATTTCCAGCTCACCAAGCCTGATACGTATCCTAAAGACCAGATCAGTCCTTCCTTTTAGATTAATAGTTTGGAAGCAATAAATGACAGAACTTCATCTGGCCATCAGCCTCCTCTCATTACAGATAACTGTAAAATACTTTTTATCTTGGAGCCTCTTATATACATTTCACCAATAGTATCACCACCATGGCAGTGTGATACTGTAAGACATGATAGAGGTCCTATGTAAGGGTGTTCTCTTGTAGAGTCATTCAGTTATTCAACAGACATTCATTGGAGCCCCTGTTTTGTGTCAAGTACTGTTGCAAGTGTTAGGGACACAGAAGGAAAGGAAACAGACAAAAACCCCTGCCTTCATGGAGATTGCATTCTAGTTGGGGAGACAGAATATAAAGAAAATGATGAAGTCAAGTGTATAGTAGGTATATTAGAAGGCAGTAAGTTATAAGGAGAGAAAATAAAGTATGGAAGGAGGATGGGAAGTACATGGGGGTGGGGTTGGGGAGGGGTTGCCATGTTAGACTGGATGGCCAACAAAGACCTCTCTAAGAAGATGACCTTCGAGAAAATACCTGATGGCATTGAGGAAACAAACCATGTGGAAATCTGGGGAAAGGACAATTCAGCTACAGGGGCTCAAGTGCAAAGGTCTTGAAGTGGGAACATCCCAAGCTTGTTGGAAGAATGTTGAGGAGACAAAGGAGCAAAGAGAGAGAGAAAGAGAAAGGTAGGGCAGTGGCAGGGTGGGGGAAGGGAGGTGGTGGAAAGGGTGATAAGGCCTGTGGGTTTTAATAAAGACATGGTAATGACTTTGCCTTTTACACTGAGTGAAATTGGAAGCATTGGACAGTTTTGAACAAAGGCATGATGTGAACAAATGGCTTCAGGCAGGCAACATTTAGTGTTTACTGGAATGGCAGGCAACAGTTTTTTTTTTTTTTGTCCA
The DNA here is from genome assembly GCF_964341445.2 of Mesoplodon mirus. NCBI lineage: Eukaryota > Metazoa > Chordata > Mammalia > Artiodactyla > Ziphiidae > Mesoplodon > Mesoplodon mirus. The sequence goes on from NC_138977.1 coordinate 41,877,723, forward strand.
CAGTTGATACAGTGATTAGATTACTCTTTCAAGTTTTCCTCCAAACTTAAAATGTTGGAGGAAACATTTCCTCCAAATGACTTGCATTTTAAATTATCACCCTTGCTGCTGGGCTGTTTCCCATGGACAAAAGCAGGAGGACCTGTTAGGATGTTATTATACTAATACAGGCAAGAAATAACTGTGGCTTGGCCCATGCTGGTAGAGTGGAGGTGTTGAGTATTGGCCAGGTTCTGAATACCAATATATTTTGAACATAACAGACTAGATTTACATATGGACTGAGATAGGATGTAAGAGAAAGGATAACTCCAAAGTCTTTGGTTTGAGCAACTGGAAGAGTTGAGGGAAGTTTGTTGGGGAAAATTTGGAGCTTCAGTGTGGACCTGATACAGCTAGATGCCCATTAGACATCCAGTGGGGAGACGGTGAATAGCACTTTTAGCTAGCAGCCTGTTAAGCAGTGTGTGTGTGTGTGTGTGTGTGTGTGTGTGTGTGTGTAGGGGGGCCGGGTGGTGGTGGAAATAGTAGTTTGGGAGTAATCAGTTTATACATGCTATTTAAAGCCACAAGAGTGAATGAGATTTCCTAGAAAGTGGCAGTGGTTGGAAGAAGAAGAGGTCCAAGGACTGAGCCCCAGAGCATGCCAACTTCCTATGGAAATAGCAATGGAAAATGAGAGAAAGCACCCAAGATGGTAGGAAGAAAGCCAGGACAACGGTATGTCTCTGGAGCCAAGTGAAGAAAGTGTTTCGGGAAGTGTGAGTGATGAGCTGTGCTAAGAGTAAGATGAAAACTGAGAATTGAGGGAATTCGCTGGAGTGGAGAGGGTGAAGCCTGATTGCTGTGTGCCCAGGAGAAAATGGGTAGTGTCGACTGAAGAAAAACACACAACCTAAAAGTTGCAAGTTATGTTTTATTTGGAGACCTTACTGAGGACTATAGCCCAGGAGACAACCTCTCAGCTCTGAGGAACTGCTGCAAAGAGGTAAAGGAGGAATCAGGATATATAAGAGTTTTTGCTTTAAAAACAAAACCATGTAGTACAACATTGGAAGATTACTGCTGAAGTGGGGAGGGGTCATATAGGGGTTGGAGAGTAAGAGGTACAAACTATTAGGTATAGAATGAGCTACGAGGATATATTGTACAACACAGGAAATATAGCCAATATTTTGTAATAACTATAAATGGAGTATAAGTTTTAAAAATTGTGCATCACTGTATTGTACACCTGTAACTTACATACTGCTGTACAGCAACTATACTTCAATTTTAAAAAGAAAAAGAAAAAAAATTTACCGCTAATCACAAATAGAAGACATCTTAAGCCAACGATTTTACTGCTTTTCTATGTATGGGAAGATGTAAGAGTTTGGGCTCCTTGTAATTATCCCTTAGATATGCATCTTAACTATCTAGGGCCAGTATTCAGTTTTTCTCCATCCTGAATTCCCCATCAGGTGGCTGCAATGGCTGACGGCTTCAGGGCAGGCAACATTTAGTGTTTACTGGAGTGGCAGGCAACAGTTTTTTTGTCTGCAGTTGATACAGTGATTAGATTACTCTTTCAAGTTTTCCTCCAATGGGAAGAGAGAAATGGAGTGAGAGTTGAAGGGGAGTTCAGGTCAAGGGAGATTGCTTTATGGTTGGAAGAATTTAAATGTTTCCATACTGATTCGAATGCCCCAGGAGAGACGATGTTAAAGATTCAGGAGGAGAATTTAAGGAGCATGTCTGAATAGAGAATGTCTACAAGATCAAATACACAGCAGAGGAGCTGACCTTAGCGAGAAGCAAGGGCAGTTCATTCACGGTGCAGTAGAGAAAGGGAAAACACAGATGTGCGTACACAGGCAGGTTTGCTGGTGGAAAATTGTAGTTCTCTTTTCTGCTCCTGGTTTCTTAGTGAAATAGGAAGTCAGGCCATCATTTGGGAGGAAAGATGGATAGGAGGTCTGAAAGTTTGAGGAGAGAGGATGAAGTATGGATTATGAGTCTAAGGGAGTGTGAGGAGGGGAACAACAGGGAAATCTAGACTGACTGCTGGGCAGTGTTAAAGGCCTCCCTGAGGGTAGTGGGCATGGATTTAATGTGAGAGATACACATGTGTGTGGGCATGGTTGGTATTTTCCTCTGATCACTTGCAGCTATACTGTTTCAGGCAGGGAGCAGGCAACAAAATGGGTGGACAGATGACTTGACATGCTAATAGTTTATCAGATAAGTAATATTTCTCTGTACTTTTCTGATTTCTCAGGTGGTTAAATGGTTTTAATTGGGAAGGACTGAAAGCACGGAACCTTCCATCACCTTTACAAAGAGAGGTATGGTATCTACTATATTACTCTCTTGATTTTTTTCTAAGTATTTGTTTTTGTAAACAGATTTTAGATGTGTGTGTGTGTGTGTGTGTAGAATAGATTAAAAAATTTTTAACAGTTTTTAAATTTAAGTGAAAGTGTCTTTGCAATTGTGACTATATGGTCTAAATAGTATTACGTATTCAATGGACCTTAGCTCAGCTCTTAAGAATGGATTACATGTAAATCTAAATCCCAAGGTAGCCAGTGTTGGTCAGGCTGACAGATGGTTCTAAAAATATAATATGAACCTACATGTAATTTAAAATTTTCCAGTATCCGTATTAAAAAAGGTAAAAATAAATGGGTGAAATTAATTTTAATTATCATAATACATTAAAATATTATTTCAACATGTAACAAACACAAAATATTAATATATTAATAAAGATGTTACATTTATTTTTTTCATACTAAATTTTCAAAAATCCCAAGTGGATTTTCCACTTTCAGCCATCTCAGTTCCGACTAGCTATATTTCCAGTGCTCAGTCCCCATGCATTGCTGGTTGGACAGCACAGCTCCAGAGAAAGCAGAACATTTGCTAAGTTGGGGAGGGAGGGGGATGGCTCAGGAATAATCTAGTCCATACCCTACAAATGTTATGTTGTGTTCTCTGTAAAGGAATTTTTTTTCTTTTTTTTTTTTTTTGTGGTATGCGGGCATCTCACTGCTGTGGCCTCTTCTGTTGTGGAGCACAGGCTCCAGACGCGCAGGCTCAGCGACCATGGCTCATGGGCCCAGCCACTCCGTGGCATGTGGGATCTTCCCGGACCGGGGCACGAACCCGCGTCGCCGGCATCAGCAGGCGGACTCTCAACCACTGCGCCACCAGGGAAGCCCTGTGTAAAGGAATTTTGAGGATCTTTGTCTTTCTTTGTACCTTTTTTAGATTGACAACTGAATTTTTTCATTACATGTCTAAGGCATTGTGGAGAATGTAATTTCTAGTATGTTGTAAATATTGACATTTTACAGTAAAACATTACTCTTACTTTGCCCCTTTAAATATATCCAGTGTAATCTAAATGCCATTGAGATATGAAACCCATCAGCCATTTAAAAAATAGAAATATTACATGACTACTTTTTCTCTCTAAACTCCTATTTTCATATTTCCATTAGATTTTCTCTATAAAATTTCATCCTAATGTAAAAGAGTTTTATACTGGATGGTCTATTAATCATTCTTTAAGTGCCTTTCAATTTTAGTTTTATAAAATTAAAAATTTTTGTGAGAATAAAAATTTCACTGGCAACACAAATATTTCTTCTGGATTCAGTTATAATTACATTTTTGTAGCATGCAGTATCAAACAACATACATATATTAAAATTTTTTAAATAATTATTAAACAAAAATTTTTTGAAAAAAATTATTTAATGTACTTGCGGATGAATATTATTTATTAAAAAATGGGATCAGATTCCACATCAATTCTCTTTCTTTTTGAAATTATTTTTCTATAGATGAAAGTGCTAAGAGTTGTGTTCACATAAATAAGTAAATGAGAGCAGAGGATTTTATAATAGCAGTGTCACCTTGAGCACCTTCTGAGTAGTCTCCTTATGCCCCCAAAAAACTCATTATGATGGATCATAAATAGTATTTTTAGTGATCTATCAGCTGATAATTCAATTAGGTACTAATGAAGATTGTTTGAAAGCAAAGGATTGGAAACCACTTGATGTGCAAAGTAATTTAATACCAGAGTCATTTCACTCTTTCAACAAGGTCACTAGTATTTTGAATTGTCCCTTTGTTTGACATTCTGGAGAATTTATATGGGTCAATTAACCCTATAAAAATACAAGATCAGTGAGAAACTTTATTATAAAGTGGAAGAAGGATTCTGGCAAATTTTGATTTTTTTAATATTTCCTTTAAAAATATTTTCCAATTTGAAAAAAAAAAAAAAGAGGCATCATTTCTGTCACCTTTTCTTTCAGAAATAACTCCATAAGCCAGGTAGCTCCTACTGCACGTAATTCTGGGACCCAATCCATTTGTTCTAAAGGGGAGATCTCATGAGGCTGAGAGTATAACTCAAACATGATAACTGGGGCTTCCCTGGTGGTGCAGTGGTTGAGAGTCCGCCTGCCGATGCAGGGGACACGGGTTCGTGCCCCGGTCCGGGAAGATCCCACATGCCACGGAGTGGCTCGGTCCGTGAGCCATGGCTGCTGAGCCTGCGCATCCGGAGCCTGTGCTCCACAACGGGAGAGGTCACAACAGTGAAAGGCCTGCGCACCGCAAAAAAAAAAAAAAAAAAAAAAGGATAACTGGTTATCTTTTCCTTATATGTACATGACAAGTGGTTGCAGTAGAAAATTAGTGTTCAGATACCGAAAACATTCCCCATATGTTCTAAGCATGCTTCATCAACATTATCCTCACCTTTGGTTTCATCCTTTTTCTACTAGCTAAGTGGACCCACAGATCACAGCTACTTTGACAAGTATCCTCCCGAGAAGGGGATGCCTCCTGATGAGCTGTCAGGCTGGGATAAAGACTTCTGACAGAAGAAAAAATGATTACTGCCCTACATACACAAGAGGACTATAAGGACCAACAATCCAACACTGATTATTTCTCTTCAGAGTATTATACTATCTTTTAGAAGACCATTAGATAAAAGAAATCCCTGCACATGGGCTGGGAGTGGGAAATAGTAGGTGCGGAGGTGGTTCTGAATGATAATGTCTCATTTAGATGCTGTGAAGTATTCTTGTGTTCTGTTCTTTGCTTTTCTCAAATGTTGAAGGCTATCCTATTCCCCTCTCCAAAGGCAGAACCATTTTTGTCAAAGGGACACCATTTTCTCTGCAATCTGTTGCTCCATCCCAATCATATTTGTCTCCTTTGAGTCCTGATAAGGTTTAAAAAGTGTCATGCCCTTGAGCAACTAAGTCATTCAAATAGAAGGAAGAACAAGGGTGAATTCTGGAAGATTTCCCCCGTTCTCAACAATCCCACGTAAGCATTATGGCATCTTGAAGTCATGGCTTGCGGTAAACTTGGTAGTCAACAGAAGTTCTTGATTTTCACCTGTGTTCAACCTAATATTGATAAGCTTCTGAACCTAGTCTGGGGAAAGGCAAATTTGAGTATTAGTCATTGGTACCACTTTCTAACACAGATGAGTTAATGAATCCGGCCAGATAATTATATTCTATTGGGGAACTGAGAAACAAAGCAAAAAATATTTTTATTCTCCTGTGACCAGCTATGATACCTCAGAGACTTTTCAAAAGTCTTGTTAAAGATGGTTATAATGTCTGGTTAATTGATGGGCCTTTGGAAAGGTTTTATCTTATATATTAAATATTTTCACAATCAAATTAGGAAACATGCAGGAACTACATTGTGAAGGCTTTTCCTTTCCATTACATGTGGAGGAAAAAAAAATTCTAAAAGGTATAAATGCTGACTCTTTGAAACTCTGAGATATTTTGGCCAGTTCTGTGATTGTTGCTATTAATAAACCAAGAGTATAGAAATAACCACAGTTAATTTTAATGGAAATCCCATTGGCAAATATTGATGCATGCCTAATCACTGCTGCATTAATAACTTTTTAAGGAGACATTTGAGTCATGGGAGTGTTTATAATTTTAGATTGTTAAGGCAGGCAAGCCGCTAGAGAAGTGATGGGACGGTAAAAGGGACATCCAGCATCTGTCCCCCACCCCCGGCTCCTCCCTGCAGTCTTCCAAATAATGAATAGATTTGTTTCAATAGCATTGGACACCAGTAACCTAAGAACTTAACTAGTAGCATGTTTTTATGTATCGATCATGATCATTCTCCCACCCTCCTTCCCAAATGGATGGGAAACAGATTTTCTCTTTGTCTTTTTGATCTGGCAGAGTAAAAATAACATCGAAGTTCCTGCATTATTCAAGCTTCTGGTTATACTTTCATATGCTAATGTTCTATAGGAAAAGCATCGCTATCCACATCCACCCATATTTTCAGCATTCAGAGAGTCATCTATCTGCTTCTGAAGTGTTAAACCAGATAAGTGAGGCCCAACCCAGGAAGGTGCATCCTTAACAAATTAAATTTCCACATTTAGAATCCTTTTGCTGAACCAAAGAATTTTTCTTTCATGTAGTAGTATTTTTAAAGTATATGTATTGTACATAGAAGAACCATTTTTAATAGGATCAACATAACCCGCTTAATGAATTTCTAAGATTTTTTAAAGATTTTTATTTGAATTTGGTTTGTAAGCACTGTATGTTTTTCCATGTATATATTTTTAAATTACCCACCTATAAATGTAGGGAATTTATGTATTGGGTGGATATTAGAGCTGTACAGTTATACTAGCAATGATATTCTCAAAGGTGATCAATAGTTGTAATTCAAAAAAGACTTACATATATACAAATAAAAACCAACTTAGGGTACTACAAGTTTATTTTGGCTATGACTGGCCATGTCAATATATAATCTCCACATGTGATTTTATTGTGTTTCCTTTGGAGTACTTTATAAAGATGGAGAAATGAGAGACTGAACCATTAATACAATCCCATTTCTATTTTGTAGCTGGACGACTTTGTGAAAATGACTTTACTTTTTTAGTACTAGCTTTCTCACCTGTAGAAAAAGCACAGTAAAATAATACCTACTTTAGGCGCCGGTTTTGGGGAGTAAATTGATACCTAGACAGTCCTTTGCCAATTTCAATGAAATAATCAATGCTGCGTAGATGGGAGCTACTGTTACTATCTCTATTAGAATTAAAGGGGACTTAATAACCATTTAGTCCTGGACCTTATGTATCATTGGTATCTGTATGCACAATTGTACCAATTAAATCCAGTATCAATCTTTTCTTTTTCTTTTAAATCATGAAGTAAAGATGATTAATCAAATTTTAGTGCATGTGATGAAGAGTTAACCCTCACCAAAATGAAGTGCTTTATTAAGAGTTCACTGCTCACCTAAGTTTCTAAGTTTTAACTTTTTATAAATTAAGGATATATATGTATATGTATATGTACATATATATATTCTTAGAAAATACAGAAAATTATCCCCCTATATACAGACCCATCATATTCCTAATCATTAAGTCATTCCTAATCTGTCTTTTCTGGGTGCAGAGTTAATTTTTCATTCTTGAGCCTCTTCTCTGCAGGGCCAACTTTTCACAATGGTAGTTTCCTGATATGTTCTCTAAATATTAAAATGTCTGGAGGGAGGAGAATGTAGTGGTGAAAAGTAAGACTTGGAGTCAAAAATTATGGGTTTGAATTCTTGCTCTGTCCAGATTTGTGTGACATTGAATAACAAACCACATTTTATTCACCTATAACTTAGAGATGGTACAGATAAAGCTTTCGAACACTGGGCTAGAATATTATTACTTGTAGGTCATTGATAATAACCATTTGGAAATACGTCTATTTCTTTTTGGTATAATAATAAATCCTTGGTTTTTTATTGCCAGGTATTGTACTAGGAGCATTTACATCCATTATCTCATACACACAAGATTCTAAAATAATTATAACCACACTGACTATTGACTGCCTTCAAAGCTAAATATTGGCCTCAAATATGCCTTTCATTCTCAATTTAGCTGTGATGGTTTTACATAGCTTAGATCCAGTTGCTATAACAATATAACAAATTAACCCACAACTTAGTTGCTTGGAACACCATTTTATTCTTCGGGATTCTGTGGGTCAGGAATTCAGACAGCACATGGCAAAGATGGCTTGTCTCTGCACCACAGAATCTGGGGCATCAGGTGAAAAGATTCAAAGACTGGGGTGACTCAACAGCTGGGAGCTAGAATCAACTGAAGCCTTGTTCACTCATGTATCTGGAGCCTGGGCTGGGACAACTCAAAGACTAGGACTGCTGTTCAGTGTGCCCACACACGTTCTCAACATGGTTTGAATTCCTCACATTATGGCATCCTTAAAGTAGTCAGACTCCTTTCATGGTGGCTTGGGACTTCAAGAGCAAGTATTTCAGCCAACAGGGAGAAGCTGCACTAAACTTTATGAACCAGCCTTGGAATCACATCACTTCGCTTCTGCCATACTCTATGGGTAGAAGCACAAGCCCACCCAGATTTGTGGGGAGGGAACATAGGCTCCATTTCTTAATGAAGAGAGTTTCAAAGAATTTGCACGCAAGTTTTAAAACTGCCCCAACCCACTTTCTGGCCACAGACTACTTACATTACTGCCATATGCAAAATAAATTCATTCCCTCTCAAGAGTCTCCCTAAAAATATCATCTCATTACATCAGACTCAGGGTCAAGGTCTGGGATCTTGTCATCTAAGTTCAATTCAGGTGTGGATAAAGACTCCTCAGGTGTAATTCCTTGGATACATTCTTTTAGGTCAGAAGGCCTGTACACTTAGTTAACAAGTCATCTATCACCACACTCACAACACTGAATGGCAAGACGACCAGTGGATAACCACAACGGATTCTTGCATTCTGAGAGGGGGAAGATGAGAGGCACAAAGCAGCACTGGTCCATAGAATTCTGAAATCTGGTGTGACACGTGTTACCATTTCACTGCTCACGGCTCACTCCTACTCCCTGTGAGTTGTTCTCTGCAGCTCTTGGTCCCACCATGTAGAATCTGGGTTCTGCCTCTGAGTTAGCCTTTTTGTTTGTTTGTTTTTTCTATAAGATATGGCTGGTATTTTCAACTGAATAGACTTCTTAGCCTGTTTCCTGCCTGTAAATGTTTGGTGGTAGAGATGCCTTTTTTTAAATTTGTCTCTCTCTCCATTGCAAGTTGATACATTTCTTTTAAAAACTTTGTGAATTTCCAATGTATAAATTCATGATCCACTCCATTAGGCAAAAGCTACACTCACAAATCTTTTCTGTGAAGATGCTGTGGAAATAATGATTCTTAGAAGTTCTATTTTCTTAAAAGTGAGGGTGTGTACAGCACATGCTTAAGATGCTTGGAAGGTCTTTTGCCTTTTGAAAGGCTCTGGTAGTCAGTTTCAAAGATGCCTTCCAATGATCCTTGCTTATGGTGTCCATGCCCTTTTATAATCCTCTCCTCTTGAGTGTTGACTGAATCTAGTGACTTCCTTCTAACAAATAGAATATAATAAAAGTGATGGGAAGTCACTTCTGAGATTATGTTACAAAGTGAATCTGCTTCTGTCCTGTTCACCTTCTCTTGCTCTCTCATTTGCTTGCTCTGATAGAAGCCAGCTGCCATGATGTGAACTTCTCTATGGAGAGGCTCATGTGGCAAATAACTAAAGGAACCGCTGGCCAAGAGTCAATGAGGAAATGAGGCCCCCAGTCCCACAACCTGTGATGAACTGAATCCTGCCAACAACCTCAGGAGTGAGCTTGGAAGTAGATCCTCCTTCACTTGAGCCTCCAGATGAGACTGTAACCTTAGCCAATACTTGGTCAAAGCCCAGTGAGAATCCATGAGCCAGAGGAGTCAGATAAACAACTCCCAGATTCCTGACCTGCAGAGACTGTAAGATAAGAAATGCGTGTTGAATTAAAGTACTAGGTTGGGAAGGAAAGATGGACATGAAGTAAGGGAAACAAGAACAAAGTGGGCACAAGAGAACAAACTGGCAAGCCAGAACCCAAGAAGACGAACTTTTGAATCTGTATCTGTATTTCATGGTTGCCAACCTTGGCCATATGGGTGGCTTGCAGGATAAGCTGACACCTTTTACATGTACCTGGCTCGGGATGTGCAGATGCCAAAGGAGCAATCTGGCTGGAGCTAAAGGAACCACAAGCCTGAATGCTGCCCTTCACCACCAAGGTGAGGCAGCAAATCAACAAAAATGTGCATGAGCTCCAACTGTGCTTGGTCTTGTGCCGACGTCTGGAGTATAAATATGGCTGCTATTCATTTTGGCATTTCAGGTCTTATGCAGATTTCTCTTGTGGCAAAGCCAAACTCAGAACCACACAGAGAAGGAAAATCTGGGAACATATTTCTGGCTTAGCTGAATTGACACAGTACCAAGTCACTCAATTTCAAACCTATATATGTCATTATTTTTATGTAATTTACTTAGAATTTTTAACATGAGATTTGCTTCCTGTCTTTCTACCCACCTTCACTTATCAAAGTGCACATAGAGCACAGGCCACATTACTCAACTGAAACCAGCAATATCAATTTGACTCAGGTAATTTACAGGCAAGCTCTAAATTGAGTTAGAGCTCGAGAATTTTCAGTTTTGGAAAGTACAAAACCAAGATATTTTTGTTTCTTAAATTGTTTGTTATAAATTTAAAATGGTGTAATCAAAAGTAACATGAAATTTGTTTTGACAAATACAAACTTCCTCAGTGAGGAAAAACCAAGTGGACATGCGCTGGGAAAATGAAAAGCAGAAGAAAATATGATGAGATCAAGAAAGAATACCAGCAATGCATCAATCCTGGAAACCAAGTAGAGCAAATGGGGCAAGGAGAGTTAAAACATTAAGGTATGCCTAGAAATACTTAAAAATTTGATCCATGAGTCAAGGCCAAAGAAAGTAAAGAAAGGCTAGTAAAAATATTAAAAAATATATATATATATATTTTCTTTATCAAAGGGAGTAAGTGGAATCATTCTAAGGAATAGTGAATATGAAGAAAAATATTTAATGCATGTCTTAGTAGATTCATTCAACAATTATTAATTGAGCACTGTTCCAGGCACTCTTCTAAGTGCTGAGGATATAGCAGGAGGACAAAAATCACAGTCCTAATATATATTCATACTTATTGGATGACTAGGTGATGATCTCCAGGTGGCATGATCATGGATATTTTCTTCTATCTCTAAGTTTTATACATTGAACTTATATCTTATAATAAAGAACATTCACTTTAAAACATATACTTGCATCAGAGAGATAGGATAGATACCAGAAAAATTATTGGAAAAAAAAGAGAGACTGGGGAACATCAAGTACAGATTTCACTATATCAAATCACTTTAAAGGCAGGTGACAGATATACCCTCTCAGGCCTCTCCAGCATGAAGCTCTTATTTACATAAATCTTTGCATCAAACTTTTACAGACTCTTTGTCCCTTACCTCTAAATTCTGACCTATTTCTACAGATCCAAATTAAGGCTTTCACTTGTTAGCAACAGGCGATTTACTTCACTGGGTGTTTTTAGCTGTTTTTGAAAAATATCTAGTTCTGCTTCTGCCAGATCTCCTATGCCTTGTTCCCCCATCTTCTCCATCATCCCCAGGCAGAGTATCTTCTGACACCAAATTCTCTCCACTACATGCATATGCATAACTTCATTAACTAGCTAATTAACCAACTGATTGATCAATTCCCTCCACAAATATTTGTGTGACTACTCTGTACCAGACCTGGCGTTTAGCAGTGAACAACATAAAGACCCCTTCCATCGTGAAACACATGTTCTAATTGCAAGAGGATGACAGTAAATTGTTAAACAAATGGAGGGCATTAAAAAATTTAACTCAACATCAAATCTGGATGTGCATAGATAAAATATAACTTAAAAAATTATCTGTAGTTTATCTCATCTCCTTTGGGCTTCCACCCACTGGTTAGAGGGAGAGACATGAAAAGTCTCATCTAGTTTTAAAGTTAATCCAATGAAGTAATTTAAACAGTCCTTTTAGGGCAGTGGTTCTCAAATTTTGGTGGATATCAACTTTTGATGGGAACTAATACAAGTATAAAGGCCTGGGCCCCACTCCACTTCAAAGAGCATGGGTCACTGTGGGCTTTATAAGCTCCCTAGGAGGTTCTGATAAACCAGAGTTTGAGAATCATTGCTCTTCAAAAGGTTCAGTCTCTCTTAGACAAAATTTCTCAGATTCTCCTTTAGAGAGAATCTAATTACGTCCCTGAGCAAGATGGAGGATGAGTCAAAGCTCTTAGGCCAGATATCTACTTGGTTGCCATGTGTTTGACTGATGTTCATGGCAGAAGTTTATGGCTGGAGAAGCTCATCATTTGTCCTCTCTGGGCTGAGACAGGGCCCAAGCCCTCCCTCAATGACTGAGCTTCCCTGTGGTTACTCCTGGCACTAAAGACCTTTGGGGATTGACTGTGGTCCCTTCCAGCTCTAGCTGAGACCTGCTCACTGCAAAGCCACCTACTCCCTACTAAGGTGATGCCCTCTGATGAGCGACCTAAAAGACCTTCAGAATTATAGGTTCTGTTTTTACAATGCAGAAGCCTAGGGGACTTAGGATGAAATAGCTCAGAGTCTTGTACTGCAGGCTATGCTGTGTCCCCAAAGTTACTATGCTGACGTTTATCCTAGAGCAGCCTGTCATGAATCCCAAACATGGGAAGGAGCGCCTTCCTCTCCTCCTTCCTTCCTTCCACAGTTCCCTGAGGCTAGAAAAGGGCAGGCTTCCTCCTCTTTCTCTTCTGTCTGGACTTACCTTACTTACATAAAATTCTCTGGTCTCTTCCACAAAGCCTGATCCTTTATAAGCTAAAGGACATAGAGGAATTTAGATAATCCTTTCTCAGGACCAAAGCTTGGCTTTTGAATTCCAAAAGCATAATGTCACCTAAGACTTTCTCAGTTCTACCCTACTGGAACTAATCCTAATCGGCAGGTGGATGATTCTAGAAAAGAACAAAGATGTGTTCTCAGGAAGCCAAAAACAAGATCACATTAATAATTCAAAAGTAGAATTATTCCCTCTTTGAAAAAATAAGTAAGAAATTTTCATCACAGCAATAAACTCTATTAATACAATTAAGTAGGTTAGTGTGACAGAGTGAGGCTGAAGAGAGGTGAGAATGGTTTTGAATAAGTGGTAAGGAAATGCTTTCCTGAGTAAGTGACATTTGAGATGAGATTTGAATGGTACAAAGGAAACAACCTTGAGACTGTCTAGGAAAAAGTGTTCCAGGCAAATAAATTAAATGCAAAAGCTGTTGGGGGTATTAATGAATTTGGCATGTTGGAGAAACAGAAGTCTTGTAAGTTTCCAGAATAGTGGGAGCTCAGAAAGGTAGGCAGGGCCAGATTAGCAGAACCTCATGGACCACAGGCAAGTGTTTGGTTTTTATCCCAAGAGAAATGTGAAGCCTTCTTTTTTTTTTTTCTCCTGTAGAACAGGAGAGTGACTTGGGCTGATCTATGTTTTCAAAAATCACTCTGGTGAATGTGCTATCTTCATAACACATAGCATAGATGGGGAAGTAAAGGAAGCAGGCAGATCAGTTAGCAGGCAGTTGAAGTGTTTAATTCAGGGGAAAACTAATGGAACTAGTTCAGACTAGAATGTCAAATGGGTCACATACAAGGAGTGATACTGAGGTTATGTTTTGGAAAGAGGTGACAGGTGAAAGGACTGGATGCAAAGAATGAGATAACGAGAAGAAGCAACAAGAATGATTCTTGGGATTTTCAACATTCTAGGTGAGTAAACAGATGTATACAGGTGTATCTATATGTGTGTATATATGTATATGTAAGTATATGTGTATATGTATATGTAATTTTTAAAAAAATATCCTTTCTTCTTCTAAGAACTGTTTGTGGTCTCAGTTATTTTTCAAGTAGTGTTGCCAGATATTGGTGATTACATTGTTCAAGTTAAAAATTTAAAAAAAAGTAAAGAGATTAACATCTTAAGCACTATGTGACAGGCAGTGTGCTAAGTCCATTATAAATTTTATGTCAGTTGAACTTTATGCCTCAACTTTATGAAGTAATAGTTTCTACTACTTAATAGATGAGGATATTTTACCCTTGAGGGAAAAGAAACACTTCAAACATGTATTCAACCAACATTTTTAAAGAAACTTCTGTGTGCATTTTATTCATAGTTGAAGGTCAGTATGGATAAATAACAGCATTCCCATTACTATGACCATTTACTAGGGGGAAAAAATGGTTTTAAATCCTACTCATTGTGTGGTATATTTTCTGGGTGCAAAACTAGTTAAAATGAAAGACCTTGCCTTTCATGTACTAATTTAAACCAGACATAACAGTAGTGCTCAAAAATACTATCAAGCATATGCTGTTCCAGGGTGTCAGTCAAAATATGTATATTATATACAAGTAATGTTGTAGTGGTTTTAGATGGTGGAGTGTTTTAGCTTTTTATCCCTCTTCATGCTAACTTCAATTTCTACTATATTTTTAGTTTTTCTTGGAACGAAGCAGAGTTGGGATTCCAGCTGCTCTAACAATCCTCTTCACTTCTTGGATTCATCACTTCTTTCTTTTGTAGGAGTCTACATTTCCTCTCTTCTATGGAATAGATCCAATCCACAGACTCCAATGCAGCTTTCTTAGTTCTCCTTGGTTAGTTTTCTAATTTTTTTCCAACTCAAGCTCAATTCTGGTTATTCCTAGCAGGGTTGTCCCATCAAATTTATCTCCTAGTTTTCACATAAGACTTTATTTATTTATTTATTTATTTATTTTTGCTTCTATGACTTGCATTCATGATATGCAAGTATGAAAATAAGGAACAAGATTATTTTTAGTGGGAAGAAGTATATATTCAAAAGATTCTTAGCTACTCAGGGAAGTCACCTATAGAATCATGCTATGAATCAAGTTATCCTTTACTCCAACTTCTCTCTAGATGGAAAGGGCAACCTAAAGATATACGGAAACACATCAGAAATCCATGCCAGCCAAGTGTAAAAATATAGACTAATAGGAATGATAAACAATACCATTTTGGCTCAAAATAATGTGCTGCTATCAAGAGAAGAAATGTACTTTCTTGTAACCCAGGAGATTGCCAAAATGTTTGGAGTGTGTAGCCTCCTAAGGAAATGTCTTTAGGCATGGAGTAAAGTTCTAATATGCTTGCTAAATATTAGGTCATACCACCTTATTCACACCTTCCTCTTCCACTTGCCAGGTTTTATTCATCTTTTAATTTTTCTTACTACCTGAATTAAAGCTCACTGTTATTTCTACTCTTTAGTCAGACTCTGGACATTTATTTACTATATTAGAAGTTTTTGTACTGGTTGCTGAACATATCTAAAACACAATTCCTCTTCTTTCATCTCCCAAATCCTGCTCTTCTTCCCACATCTCTCGAGAGAGGGTCAAATTGCTGTCAGACTCGGACTCCGTGGCCTATACAGGCCAACTAGCCTATATAAAGATACAACTATCAATTCAACACTTTGGACTTAATCCTCTATTCAGGACTCTGGTATTCACTTTCTCTTCATTCCTCACAACTGCTCTCTGTCAAATCAAATTTTCACCACTTTTCTCAATTCCTCTGGCCCCTCACTCTTTACAAATGGCTCCACCTCCTACTTTATTTTTTACTATTACCTGTGTAACTGTAACTCCAATTTCCTACCTCTAGACCGGACCTTACAGCTGAGCTGCAGGCCAACAGGACTCTGATCGTATACCCTAAATTTTCTAGCTATCACAAACTCAGTTCAAAACATAACTCCTCATTCTGCATCTCTCATCTCTGTTCAGGCTAACAGCATCTCTTGCTGAGATTATTTGAACTCTTTAGGATTGTTCTCCTTTCTTCCACTCTACATCTGTATCAGTAACCATTTGTACTTCTGTTAGAGTATTTTTTTCCAAGGCACAAATTTAATGACAGATAATTACTTTGTCTAAATTCATTTTTCTTAAAAATACTACATCCAAATTAAAATTGTTATATGTTAAATTAAATTTGAGATAAAGGGTCTTTAGATTTATCAAAGATGTATTTATTGTGTTCAAAAGTAGATCGGGGGGCTTCCCTGGTGACGCAGTAGTTGAGAGTCCGCCTGCCAATGCAGGGGACATGGGTTCATGCCCTGGTCCGGGAAGATCCCACATGCCACAGAGCGGCTGGGCCCGTGAGCCATGGCCACTGAGCCTGCGCATCCGGAGCCTGTGCTCCACAACGGGAGAGGCCACAACAGTGAGAGGCCCGTGTACCGCAAAAAAAAAAAAAAGTAGATTGGAAAAAACAACGAAACATGCAAGGCAATAAAACTAGAACCAATAATAGGGTAGCTCCCAAACAACTATCAAGTAGGAAATTACTTTTTTTCCAAATGACTCTAAGTTTTAAAGGTGACTTTAAAATATAAAATTTCATGGTAGAAGTTAATAAGAACATGAGCAATACATTTCAAAAACTTGTGAGATATAGTTAAATAGTACTCAGAAAATGTTTATTCTTATGTGAGCTTACTAAACCACTATAAGAACTGAAAATAAGTAAATTCCATATTCCCCATAAGAGGGTAGAAAAATAAATAAATAAATCCAAGGAAATTAGAAGAAAATATTTTGTTGACTAAAGCACTACCTAATGAAAGGGGAAAAAAGCTGAATTTTTTTGAAAAGATCATTATAATAGGAAAAATATGTAAGATCAACATGGGGGAAAGAGAGGAAACATAAATAAATGATGGTAGGAATAAGAAAAGGAAAAACTACAGATGTGGATTAATTTAAATGATAAAATAAATTACAAACGTAGATAAAAGGATAATTTCCAAGAGCATATAAATCACTAAAAATCAACTCATGTAGAGGTATAACATCTGAATTGATCGAAATGAAATAACTCCCTACGCCCACAAAGCAATCAGCCCAGATCCTTTACTAGCATTCAGACCATTCTTTTGATACTTAAACTCTTTCTGCACAAAGAAAGAAAAGTACTTCCAAATTCATTCTCTTAGCTAATAAAACCATGATACCCAATTTTATCAATACTATATAACAACAACAAAATAAGTGCACCAATCCTACTTATAAAAATAGTTGCAAAGTCTTAAACATCAGCAAATCAAATCCAAAACTATATCACAAGATTCATTCACTGTAACCAGGTAGTTTAACTCTTAACTATTTGGAAATGCATTAATGGAATTTATAAGATAAATAGATTAAGGGAAATATATTTAATCTTACTGATAAATCATTTTATAAAGATAAAATTTAAGATCCAATTTGGAAAAATCTCTTTGTAAGAGAAGTTATATATATTTCTAATGAACTTGACAAAATGTTTCTGAAGTTGATCTGGAATAGTATATGAAAAAGAATAGTCAAAAACTTTAAAAATAAGAACATGATTAGTATCATATATTTGTGAAGAAATTTACAACTTCCAAATCATTGTCATCTGAATTATTAAATTTGATTTGAGGTGCTGATAGCACAGGTACTGCTGCCCTCCCCATTCAAGCCACCATTATCTGTAACATAGATTATTGAAATAGTCACCTTGCTGGTCTCACAGCTTCTACTTCTGCCCCCATCTTATTAATTCCCAATATGGCAGCCCAGGCGATGCAGTCAAATATAAGCCAGACAATATCACTTCTCTCTACAAAACCCCACGATGACTTCTCATCACATTCAGAGGAAGAACCCAAATCACTCATTTCCTATAGTCTAACTCACTCCACCTCCATCTCTGCAATCTCCCTGACTTCCTGCCCCACTTCTTTCTCCCACTCACTCCACTCCAGTCACACCAGCCTTCTTGCTCTTCCTCAAACATGGCAGTTCCACTCCCACCTCGCGCTCTTTGCACTGGTTCCTCCCTCTGCCGGGAATGTCTTCCCCCACCACATTTGCCTTCCTTGATTTTGACTCAAATCTCACCTTCCAGTGTGTTTTTTCTTGATGACCCTACTTAGCATTGCAAATGCCTTGCTATTGTTTATCCCTATTCCTCTTGTTACTTTATTCCACAGCACTTACCATTCTCTAATATAATCTACATTTAATATATTTACCTATGTATTTTGCTGATTTTCTGTTTTCCTCCAGTAGAATATAAACTTGATGAAGACAGAGCGCTCTACCTGGTGTCTAGAATAGTGCTTGGCATGTGTAGGTATTTCTTGGATGAATGAATGAATGAATGAATGAATTGTGGGTGAGGTAACTGAGCCCAGAAGATTTATGTAACTTCACTGGTGTCAGCAAAACTATTAGTGCCTCAGTCTTCTGATTCCCTAATCCAATATATTTTTCCAGTATACTCTTTTACCACTATGATATTCATATATTGAATTAAATTTGAATTTGTTTGGTTGTCTGTTACCTTTAAATACTTCCCAATGAATAGAGTTTGTTTCCATTTACAAAAATCTCAGAATTTAAAGCATGGCTTGAATCTGTTGATTTCACAAATATTTTCTTTTTAGAATTTAACTGCTTTTTAAAAAAACCCAACTATAACCTAACAGAGACCCTAAAATGTTCAGATTAGTATGTTAAATAAAAGAGCACATTAGACCGAGTTGCACAAATATGTCAAATTATATTTTTATGAATGCAATGAGATGTTGATACATTATCCAGAAATGCCAACATTTACAGTAAATTCAGGGGATGTCATCTTTAAATTTTTATGGATCATCAACCTTATCCAACATTCTGACCTTCACATCAAGTTGCAAGACCTAATCCATCCTCACACATTTTTGCTTGAGAATGTTAGTGTTTGTCAGAGAGCTAGGAAGAGAGAAGATAGATATTAGATTACTTTTCTGCCTGAACGGTATATTGTACATTAAGAGAAAACCTACAGAGATAGGAAATAATATATATATTTTTAAGTATCAAAAATATACCAGGGAGTTTTGTTTTAACCTGAAATCTTCCTCTGTCTTGTAAAAGTCATACTTATGGTGCTCTATTACTGTCTGGTTAAATGGTTGATTATTTTCCCAAGCCTCTTTTAAATGTCTCAATCATTCTCAAGGTAAGTAATGTGAAGGTTGATGAAGGCGCGGCTCTGTCACATTTGTTACCCAGCTTGAGCTGTTTAGAGGGGAACAATATTACACATACTAGTATAAACCTGTAAGGAGTTATTTTCTCTATTTCTAAATGAGGATTGTTAACTGATGGTAAGCCTCCTAGGGAAGCTGGGGCAATTCGTTTTCATACAAATGAAGCGGAATGATTTTGAATTTTAAAAAGTACGATTGCTCAGGGTTAGAACTGCCACCTGGGGTTTTGTTTGCCCTACTTTCAGCCACGTCTGATTTGTGTTTATATTTGATAGGTCAGGGAAATGAAAGTGGCTTTTAAAAACTGCAATTTAAGCAGTATTCAAAGCATAGAAAAGGATGGCAATTGCAAAATTTGCCACATCCTCTCTGAAAACTGATCAAACAATAATGTGACAAAAGGCACACTTAAGTATCATTTCCTGAAAAAGTTGTAATTGAACATGTGCTCAAGAGGAATTCCATTCCAGATCATTTGGCGTTTAATCCTTTAGATTAAATGAGGAGGTGAAACTATTTCTCGATTTTTTTTTTCTTATTTCAGTGCAGCAATATTCTCTCACCAGGCAAATCTAATAACTCAGAATGCTTTGGGAGCAGAAATATCTGACCGAGGAGAGATATCTGCCTGAGGGGTGCACAGAATACTCTTTCTCTTTAAAAACAATAAAAAATAAAGGAGAGAGAGGGAGGAGGAGAGGGAGAGGAAGTGGGAGTCTAGGAACATTTAAATGCAAACTCAAAATTCTGCTGAAGAGCCTCACAAAAGGATAATTAATTCACAACAAAGAGAAAGAAAAAACGCTTTGATCCGGGACTTATCTAGAATTGTCCCCTTCGGAAGCAAGGGCTGTCACAGAGCCTTTTGCACAGTGGCGGGTCACATTCTGGGTGACCATGGAAGCTGGGATGCCCTTCAACATGCAGTGTTGTCTCCTTCAGACTAATAACTGGACTCCATCTAGTGGTCATAATAACAAACCGGGATCTAGCTGCTTCCAGAAAGCAAAGCAAAATAAACCAGTCCTGATCTTGAGATTTGACTTGCTGCTGTTGTCCTAGGGGGCTGTCATGACCGAATAAAACAACAGCAACAACAAAGCACAAAGCCTTAGGCCTCTGTGTCAGACATTCTGCTACCCTCCTTTTGCAGGCAGGAGACTGTGTGGCTGAGGCCCTTTTGGCCATGCAGTGCTTTTCCTCCCTCTGATGGTTTGTGTGACGTATTTTATTATTATGTGAAACATGGGAGGTTGGTGGGCACATTACTGGGTGAAGCATCAGGAGCATCATTTCTGCTATGTGACTTCAGGCAGATCCTGGGGCTAAACCTCTGTGGGACAGGTTCTGCAAGTCTAGGGTGACAGCATGAGATGCATAGCTTTTCTCCACTCCTCTGTTTACTACCGGCCAGATCCTCTGCTGAGTGCTTTGTGGGACTCAAAAATTTTAAAGTTCGAGAAAGAAATGTGTTTAAAGTAAGTATTGAAAATACATTCTAGAAGGTACTAAATTCCATAGCAGAAGGCCACAAGAGAGTTCCATGTAGATGTCTGAGGGTTAGATAATTACTCATAGGTGTAGGAATGAGGAGGTGTCATAGAATATTAAACTGTATCTGTGTCTGTGACTCTCCTTGGCTATATCCTTGTCCATATCTATTCTGTGTGTGTATACATATGTAAATATATACACGTATAAATATATACACACATACTTCTCAGTCGATTTTTTTTTTTTTTTTGCGGTATGCGGGCCTCTCACTGCTGTGGCCTCTCCCATTGCGGAGCACAGGCTCAGCGGTCATGGCTCACGGGCCCAGCCGCTCCGCGGCATGTGGGATCGTCCCAGACTGGGGCACAAACCTGTGTCCCCTGCATCGGCAGGTGGACTCTCAACCACTGCACCACCAGGGAAGCCCTCACAGTTGATTTTAAAAATTCACAATCAGCCAAAGACAGATGACCACTCAGGGAAAACATTTGGAACATGAACAACAGATAAAAAATTTATATCGTTAATGTATGAAGAATTTTTACCAACGAATAGCAATAAAAAAAAATAACTTCCTTAGAGACAAGAGGAGCAAAGTACATAAACAGGTCATTCTCAGAAGAGAACTACAGATAGTCAAAAATCCATTAAAAATACATTTAAGCTTACCAAGCAAATAGATAAATTAAGTCAACTTTTAAGTAGTGAATTTAGTTTTAATTACTATTTAATTATGCAGTTAATTAAGTTAACTGTTAATAACAATATTTTATTATCTTTTATTATAAGGCTTTGTGCTTTCAATCAAGATGGGAAAGATTCCACTTTTAGTATATCTAAAAGAAACAACTGGATGGACAGCTACACAGAAATGTATTTCTAATAATCTTTGTTGTAGCATTTTGTAAAATAGCAAAGGAAATAGAAAAGAACCAGCAACAAGCAACCAACCCTAAATATTTTGTTATTTAGGAATGGTTAAATAATAGGGATAGAGCCACATATTAAACTGTTATACTATAATGAAAATTTTTATAGATCTACATTTATAACATAAAATATTTATAATACATTAAGGACATCTAGCTTACAAAAGAATATATGTATGTCACAATTTTATTAAAATAGTGAATTGTGGGGGCTTCCCTGGTGGCGCAGTGGTTGAGAGTCCGCCTGCCGATGCAGGGGACGCGGGTTTGTGCCCCGGTCTGGGAGGATCCCACGTGCCGCGGAGTGGCTGGGCCTGTGAGCCATGGCCGCTGAGCCTGCGTGTCTGGAGCCTGTGCTCCGCAGCGGGAGAGGCCACAACAGTGAGAGGCCCATGTAACAAAATAAAAAAAAAAATAAAATAAATAAATAAATAAAATAAAGTAGTGAATTGTGTATGCACATGAATTACCATGGAAAAATATCCAGCAAGATATAAACTAAAACACTACTAGTAGTTGTCGCTTGGTGGTGAAATTACAGACAATTTTCACTTTCTTTTTATACTTTCTCTGTTGTCTGTATTTCTCACAAGTATGATAAATTACTTCTATTATCAGATAGATTAAGCAACTTTTATTGAAGATGGGAATAAAGCCTGAGCAACTGGGGCAAATTTCCACAAAAATCTCTGACTATGCCTTCCACAGTGTTTCCTAATCTGAATGTATAATTTCCTGCTTCAGTTTATTGCACTACAGAGCTAAATAAAGGAACTAACAAGAGAGATGTATTTTTCACAGACCATAAAAGTTCCATTTCACTGGTAAAAAAATTCTCTCTTCTCATATCCCTTAGGCACGATATTAAGGCTCCATATGGAAGGAGGTAAAAAGGAAACTTGCAAAGACAGAAAGACGGTCTCTGCAGGAGGCAGGGTAACAAAGAACTTGCATGGTCAGGACACATCCCTTCTGCCCTCAGTCATCCCCCCACGTGGTGGTGTGTGTGCTGTGGTCAGAATCAGGTGTCAGAGCTGAAGAAATGGCCAGTGAGAGATGAGCGTAGACAAGGGGGTGGTGGGGATGACTGAAGATACAGGCCTTTCCTGGGCTCACTGGTGACCACAGTGGTGACCATCCTGTCTCTATACTTATGGGCCAGGTCCTGATTGTCTCCCACCTAAGCTTCTCTGAGGACAGTCTTCCTCTTTAGTCCTTAACATTGCTGTCAAACTTACTCCATTGGCTGCTACAATGAGCCCAACAGCACTTGTGTTTAAATCCTGGCATTACCATTTAATATCTCTGTGATGCTTGGGCAAGTCACTGGACTCTCCAAAATTATAGTTTCCTCATCTGGAGAGCAGGGGTAATACCACTGCATCTAATTCTTGTGATGGGTTAGGTGGCGATAGCTGCAAGAACTATGATTGCTCATAGTCAGTGTTCCAGAAATGAAAATTAAGCCATTCACTGTGTATTAAAACGAAACAAATATTAACCTCCATTAGACATACGGTGGGCAACCATATAATTTATGAGAGTAAAAGGAGGTGCTTAATTAAGCCAACGCAAGATGTAATTTGGGAACTGACCTGGGCAAATTAAGATGGATGATCATTCTGGTTATAAGGTTCTTAATTTGATTCCCTCGAACTGTACAGCATTCACAATGGCTGGTGTTTTATTATCAGCCTCGAATCTGGATGGTTTCCTTATGGGACGTGGGTTGGGAGAATCCGATGGTGCCCTGAGTCCACGTCTATGGTGCACAGATGCCATATTCCTAGCATTTGCTTGCACGTCAGTGTCCCCGTGATGCATTATGTGACTTTTCATCCTTGGTGCCTAGCATATTGTACATGCTCAATAAATGTTTATTGAATTTATGACCAGATGCCCTGGAACAATTAGTCTCAGTTGCCAGGAAATGGCTCCTGCATTTTCTGGGTGGTTCCTGGCTGTAAGCCCAGGTTTCTAGCAGTTGGATAATTGTACTGTGATGGCCAGCCTGAGGCAGCAACAATCATCTCTACTGCCTGTCAGGTCAAGAATAGAGGTTGCTGACTGCTGCTCTCCATATGATGTGCTAGGAATTTTTGAGGGGGTAGGACACCACCTGGTCTTCTTTGCATCCTGGCATGTCCTTCTGCTTTGCCGGCTGAATCACCTGTCTACTGGACTGTGAGCACTTTGAGAGCAAGCACCAAGATAATCTCGTTTAAGCTTGTATTCCCAACTTTGACAGAGTGCCTGGCACAAAGCTCACTAAATAACTGTGGAATGGATAAATAAATATGGTAATAATGAAATAATTACAAAGTAAGAGAATCAAAAAATAAAAGGTGGAAAGTACCATAACTTGCCATATACATTTAGAAAATATTATCTTTGAGTCTCATGTTTACTATTTATAGAATTGGAGTAATCATATCTCACAGAATGGCATCCTCTTTGTCAGTTGTCATAAGTTGGAAGCACTATTAATAGAGCAAGTCTGTCAGTCATAATGGCTATCCTGTTAGCTTTGCATTCAGATTTGAATCAGAGTTCACATGGAATCTATCTACCTTTCCTTAACTGTAAGATCTTTAACATTTACTTACCTTTTCCAAGTCTTGGGTTCTGCTGTTGTAAAGATTAAACTAGATGTTACGAAAAGAAATTAGTATTGTCCATTGCTTAAAAAATGAAAGATACTATGAATATTATTATTCATACTGAGGATCTTAGAATTTTATGATTTTTGTTTCTATTATCTATGTAACACCTGTAAAATAAAAGAGTAGTCTTAGCATTCTTATTCACACTTAGAAAGTCAGGAAGATTTATTAGGTTTAGGTTATTGGGAATTGAGAATGAATTGATAGATACAATGCATAGAAACCAATAATAACTAAAAGTTATATTGTATTTTATGGTGCACAAAGTATTCCACAACAAAAAGATTCACAACGCTGGAATAAACTATGGGCTGTTGATAGGTTTCCATGAATTACTGTGGATTGTATTTATTCCTCTCCATATTATTTGGGAATTCCCATGAACACTAAAAGCCATGTGTAACTCATTTACCTGGCTGATTTAAGAGGCATTTGATAGTTTCTGAAAGTTTCCACTCTCTCTTTCCTAGCCAGAAAATCAGAATGCAGGTGCATCAGAGAGACGGGGGAGAGAGTTTAATGTAGATTTGTTGAGTGGGGGAGAGTAGTTGGAAAAACACTTTTTGTAACTGTATGTGTGTGGGTGTGTATGTGTTCATAAACACACTCTGTCTACACACCACCAAAGAGAAAGAATAACAGCAAGGAAAGAGCTCTTCCTGCATGAAATGAGAGAAAGACTATGATAAAGAGAAGCATCACAAATTTGTTCTGGGCCATGGAAGAATTTCAAAGCAAGTTCTTTCCTCTCCAGTCTTTCTAAAACTCTCATTTAAATCTACTTAGCTTTGTAAGTAAATAAGTATACTAATTTATGGATTTCTCAATCAGAATTTATGAACACTTCTCAACCTCAACCAGCTCAGCTTCCACTTCAAAAATCTTAATTCAGTTATGAACTTTTTCTCTAAACTGACTTGTAAGCAAGAATGAAAAAAATCAGTGCTCATTTTCATTTATCCATTCATCTCTGCAGATGGGATTCTGAGAAAAAATATCCTAGAGCTACCCACACATTTTGAAAACATAACTAAGATATATTTTACACACATGATCCCATTCTTAGTCCAGAAACATTAACACTTGCAGTCAGCTGACACAGGCTTGTGTACCCTGGAAAGTTAAAAACAATTTTTAAAACGGGTTTTAGAGGGACATAAGTCCTTCAGAAAACAGAAAGCAAGTATATTCTCTCTGGGTTATAGAGACTGAAGATTTCCCCTCAGCTTCTCTGGGCAAAGACCCAACATCACACGGAAAAGAAACTGGCAAGTCTGAAACTGACTGCTTTTGTCTAGTTTATACCCACAACTTTCTATTTCAGCCTGGAAAATGGCTACCTTTAGGACATAATTATTTTTAAATATTTATTACTTATTTTAATAGTAATCAATCTGTCTCAAAGGAATGAGGACAGACAAGAAATTTGGATAACCATTTCACCTTTTTATAAGATACAAATATATAATTTTAACAATACTGTGATTTTCTTCTATAACATTTTACATGGTTGTCAAATCATTTGCTTGTAGAAAAATTAATCAGCAGAGTTACTATCAAAAAGGAACTGAGGGGCTTCCCTGGTGGCGCAGTGTTTGAGAATCTGCCTGCTAATGCAGGGGACACGGGTTCGAGCCCTGGTCTGGGAGGATCCCACATTCCGCAGAGCAACTGGGCCCGTGAGCCACAACTACTGAGCCTGCGCGTCTGGAGCCTGTGCTCCACAACAAGAGAAGCCGCTATAGTGAGAGGCCCGCACACCGCCATGAAGAGTGGCCCCCACTTGCCACAACTAGAGAAAGCCCTCGCACAGAAACGAAGACCCAACACAGCAAAAATAAATAAATTAATTTTTTTAAAAAAAGGAACTGAGATAACTGTTGATGAAAAACTGGGTGGGGCTTCCCTGGTGGCGCAGTGGTTGAGAGTCCGCCTGCTGAAGCAGGGGACACAGGTTTGTGCCCTGGTCCGGGAAGATCCCACATGCCGCGGAGCAACTAGGCCCATGAGCCATGGCTGCTGTGCCTGCGCGCCCGGAGCCTGTGCTCCGCAACGGGAGAGGCCACAACAGCGAGAGGCCCGCGTACCGCAAAAAAAAAAAAAAAAAAAAAAGGGTGAAATGGTTTAACAGTATTTAACGTATCTGTTCATCTATCACCCACACATATTCCAAATGTTCAGAAAGGGCTAAAGACCAGTTTCTCACAAAAGTGGACTGAATGGCTCAGGAATAACTGGGGACAGATCTAATGTTATCTTACGAAGTTGTTTAGAATCAAGGGACAGGCGTTGGGAGCTTTCTGTGGGAGGCAGTGTAAGGCAGGAAAGAGTAGCATAGCTGGGTTTGGTAATTAACATCTGTATCATAAATAGCAGGTGAGTAAAAACTGGATCCAGTGCCAGGAGAAATGACCTGAGGCAGATTTTAGGTTAGAGGGTGATTAACATAGAATCTTAAATAAGTACGGGTTATAAACTACACATTGTAATAGTTTTTTTTTTTTTTTTAATGTTAGTTAGCCAGGAGGGCCCTGCATCTTTTACCGCGTTTCAGAACCTGCATATTGGCCGAGGATCTCTGTCTTTGATAGTGCACCTTGTCCAAATGAGAGACAATAAAACAGACAACATTTTTCTGAAGAGTCAAAGTGAAACTACTTCCTGCTTATCCCTTAGATTAGCTCTATCCAAGAGAACTTTCTGTGATGATGAAAATACTCTATATCTGTGCTGTTCAATAAAGTAGACACTGGTCACATGTGACTATTGGGCACTTGAAATGTGGTTTGTTGGATTAAGGAACTGAATTTTTAATTTTATTCAGTTTTAATTAACTTGAAGTTAAACAGCCCTGTATGGCTAGTGACCACCGTATTTGTGCAGCCTTAGATTCAAGCTCTCCTAACTCTTTGGTCTACTGAGGGAATTTTTCTGAATGATTTAG
This sequence comes from Mesoplodon mirus, assembly GCF_964341445.2. NCBI lineage: Eukaryota > Metazoa > Chordata > Mammalia > Artiodactyla > Ziphiidae > Mesoplodon > Mesoplodon mirus. The sequence continues at coordinate 41,904,859 of NC_138977.1, forward strand.
TATCAGATGCTAGACCTTTAAAACCTGGGCCAAAACTAAAATTTAAGTTTCCTATCATTCAAACTACTGAAGAGCCTCTTATTTAGGGTCCCTCCACTTTTAGCCACTACTATTTATATGGATTAATGAATACATTACTACTTAAGACTGATGGTCATTGGTCATGTAACACTCTTCAAATTCCCAGTGGTTCAAAACAGACATTTTTATTTTCTCTTTTTGAGTAAGAGGCTTTAAAAGCAAAATAATTATTTTTCATCAGTCATAAATGTCTAGGACTTGATGCTGCCATTTTCCCAGAAATGCAATAAATGTAAAACAAAATCCTTTCAATCAGTAAATATTGAGTGTGTAGATTTAATCATTCCATTTTGCACTTAGTTTTTTCTGTGTATCCTAATTCAGGTTTGTAGACCATCATCTATATGTGCCTGGTAACAATTCTTGGGGCTATTGAGCCTTCTCACAAATTCAGATTTTATTCCAGAAAGCTGCAAGCGGCCTAAGAAAGAATAATAACACAGTCCAATGTTCTTTAAGATTTTAAAACATATAAATAAAATACAACATTTTAATTTAAATCAATATACTCATGTTTGGGTGATTTCTCCCTCGTTCTCAAACCATGGGGTCATTTTCTTACATGTCTAATAGGTAGTTCAAAGCAGAATGTAGTAGAGGAGTCTGCCTTCTACAGGACGGAAATATCTCATCTCAATGATGAGTTCTAGACCTTAATTCTGTAACTAGTTGGAGTGGGATAGAATTTTAAAACAACTTCTATACATAATAGTTTGCATCTGCTAATCCCAAACTTCTAATATAGAATGGAAAAACAACAAAGTCCTACTGTGCAGCACAAGGAACTATACTCAGTATCCTGGTGTAAGCCATAATGGAAAAGAATATAAAAAAGAATGTATATGTATGTATAACCAAATCACTTTACTGTACAGCAGAAATTGACACAACATTGTAAATCAACTATATTTAATAAAAACAAAAACAAAAAACCAAACCAACAAACAAAATGCAACTCCTATACCACTCTGCTAGCAGAAATGGGAACTACTGATGACTTTAGCAACTTCAAAGTGCTCTCAGCCCAATCTATCAAATCTTAAACTTCGTAATATTTGTTGTTGTCCCTTGGAAGTGTTACAAAGTGAGCTTCAGATCAAAGGAAGTAGAAAGCACAGCTCCAAAGGGCTCAGTTATCTCCTGATGCATGTTCCCTTGCCAGGCAGGCTAGCCACCTCTGCATTGTAAACTCCTCCAAACACTACCAACATCTCCAAGTTTCCCAACTCATGTTATTGACACCAGAGTATGGGCTCCAGTTTCCATATAGTGTTTGTCTATGTGACTGTTTCGACTGCCAAAATTTTGATATTGTGTCATTAATTTCTCCCATTTCTAACAAATAAGATGACTTAATGAAATTACACATGCTGGACCCAATTTTAAAAGTCCATGCATGTTCATATGTATGTATGTCAGTGTTTATAGTGATGGAAAATCTCCAGAAAGCAGAGCTGAAGTCCTATAAACACCAAAATGTTTCTCTTAAGTAAGTCCATTTTGGGAAAAGTTCTGTCACATGGTTCTTGCACATAACTGCCTCACCTCTGAACTGCTGCATTCATATCTGGCCTGAGCCTCCATGAGGTGGGGCTTGGTTTGGACTGGAACCTGATGGCAGTTTGCCTGTGTTTTGAGCCTGAAAATGCAGTTGGCTACCATTTTGAGTCAAGGGGTTGGAAGATAACCATACCTCCCTCCCTGCTTCAGCGACATTGCAGTGGAGCTAGCATCTGTGTGTGTGTGTGTGTGTGTGTGTGTGTGTGTGTACACGCGTGTATGAGAGCAAAATATACTGGGCAAGGGGTTGGGATGAAGGGAGTGGGGGGGAGGAAAACACCTGCTACTCTCCAATTGAACTTTCTTTGGGACTGGATTTCTTATAGCCCTCACAACAGTGTTTCAATGCCCCAGATGGAAGTGAGGACAAAATGAAAACCAAGTTGTCACAAACTAAAATCGACACACTTAAGGGTGGGGGGAGGAGTAAGCTTCATATTCTCATCTTGTTAATTATCAGCAGCCTCCAATTGTCTCACAGGATAGACGTCTCTCTCCCTACAGGCTAGAGCTCAAATATCCAGACAACCTTGGCCTTGAGGCAAATCAAAGATGGGTTTTCTTTTCACATCCTCTGATGGGTCTGGAAAAAATCGGCATAATAAACAGGGTAGGGGAATTCTTTTTTTTTTTTTTTGGCTGCGTTGGGTCTTTGTTGCTGCGTACGGCTTTCTCTAGTTGCGGAGTCTACTCTTCATTGCGGTGCACGGGCTTCTCATTGCGGTGGCTTCTCTTGTTGCGGAGCATGGGTTTTAGGCACGCAGGCTTCAGTAGTTGCAGCACGCGGGCTCAGTAGTTGTGGCACACGGGCTCTAGAGCGCAGGCTCAGTAGTTGTGGTGCATGGACTTAGTTGCTCCGTGGCATGTGGGATCTTCCCGGACCAGGGTTCGAACCCGTGTCCCCTGCATTGGCAGGTGGATTCTTAACTACTGCACCACCAGAGAAGTCCCCAGGGGAATTCTTAAAAAGCAAATCCTAACATCTACCTGAAATGATTGCTGTATATTGTGTTTTCTCCTTTTAGGTTGATGACAAATGTTCATTATAATTAAAAAAGTGATAGAAGACAGTTTTGATCACAGGGATGTTAGAGGAGGTATTTTACCCCATTCTTCACCTTTCCATAAATGAGGCTTTACTTCAACCCCACTTGGCAAGAGGGAACATAGCAGAAGGTACGTCCTGGGGAGGAGTGGCTTCCCCCGGGGTAAAGGAGCAACGATCCTAGTGGTGACAGAGTCAGAACTGGCCATTCACCAATTGGTCCCTATTTCTCAGTGGGGACATGTTAAGATTCAAGATTCCAGTCACTTGTGCTCTTGTTCTCTTGGGCTGTCTGAGCTGAATGGGATGTAAGGAAGTGCCTCACTTCCCAAGTGACCCCGTTATGGGGATTGGAGATGGAGGCTCTGAGTAACACCCCACCTCCCTCTTGTGTCCCACACAGGGAGTGACGGGTCCTTTGTCCTCTCTGTGAGGGAACAGTGTGGGAGCACCCTTTTTAGTTCCTGTCTCCATCTTTTCTTTTTAAAGGGAGCAACTGATCTGATTGATGTTATGAAGAAATGGAAACTGAAAGTACACAGTTCAGTCCCTCTCTGACTTTCCCCTTTTCAGAATTATCTGTTTGAAATACACATGTTTCCACATTCCAGGATCTCAGCTCATGGGACAGTCTCTACACCACTTGGAGCTGGGCAGGGAAGTTCAGCTCCAGGGGAGAGGCCTCAGATCCAAACACTAGTCAAGCAAAACTTACTTTTTGCTCCCTATCCAATCCCCTTATTTCCCCCCAATTTTTCAGAACTCCAAGGGAATACATATTCTGAAGGCTTTTTTAAAGTAGAGGCATCTGAAGCAAAGTGGAAAAGAAAAGAACAGGGTGAGTCAACCACTGCTTGAATTTCAGCTCTGAAGCTACCATGGTTCTGACTTCAGTTAAACCAGTGATTCCCCTTGATCAGTAATGTGAGGATAATCCCTGCGATCCTACATCTCAGGGTCAAATGAAGACTCATTCATGGAAATGTATAAAATGCATTTAATAAATCAAAAAGCTAATATTCTAGGACATTTACTTTGTGCTGTAAACATTTCTAAGTGTTGCAGGTGTAATAACTCAAGTAATCCTCACAACTCTGTGAGGTAGGTTCTGTGTTTTGTTCTTGTTTTACACATGAGGACATGAAGCACAGAGAGGGTTAATAACTTGTCCCAGGTCACACAGCTAATAAGAGACAGAGTTGGGATTCTAATGCAAATAGTCTGGCTCCAAGCCTGAGCCCCTAACTCCCATGCTAGCCTCTCTAATTAATGACAGATGAATCTAGTTTAAAAAATTATTTTCCTATTAAAATGAGAGAATGAGTGCTTTAAGTTAAATACAGGCATGAAAGGTAGAGGCATCTCAAAAGCACCATCATAGGATAGAAGTGCAATAGAATCTCTGATCACCTAAGCTGAGGACAGGTTGACCCCCTTTCCTAGTCCTTTCTCACCTGCTTCCCACTCTTCCTTTCATCAGTACTTTGGCTCTTTCTTCTGAAGACATGATCAGGACAAAAATGTTTGGAAGTTGTGATTTAGTAAGAATGTCTGGATCATAGAATCTGTTACACTTGAGAAGGAGGGGATTTTAAAGACCATTGAAGAGAAAATTAAGGCCACCAGGGGGTGAAGGAACATAACAAAGCACACAAGCCCAGAGCTTAGCAATGCCAGGGCCAGAATCCAGGGATACACCAAATACAACTAAAAAAAATGAATATTATAACCCAATTTAAGTGTGAAAACTCATACCATGAGAAGATCCTTTTTTTGTGAACCTAAGTGCATGAAGAGAAGACCTGTGGATCCTTAAATTTTGTGTTGTGGATCTAAATGTATAAACCTGTGGCATTGTGCTTTTGCCCACTGTGATAACGTTTTAGCATTACTTGTTGATATTCATTTGATAATAGTTACATATACCTAATTTCCAGTTCTGAGACTGTGGACAACTTAGACATTGATGTTCTATATCGTCAAGCACATCTCCGCTAATTAAGATAGGGTTTGTGTTTTTTTGTTGTTGTTGTTTGTTTGCTTTTGCAGGGACAATGTCATCTTTATTTTTACATCCTTTAAACATCTGGCATAGGACCTTCTTCGCATTGAATTGATGCTTACTAGGTGTTTTCTGTTTTATTTTTTCAGTTATATCTATATGCATATAAATGAATAAGCAATATTGCCAAATATGTATAACATTTTACAATGTTCAAAGAGCTCTCCCACCCATTAGCTTGTTTGATTACTGCAACATTACAAAGGTAACTGGTTTTCTGACTTGGCAGCAAGCAAACCAAAAGTAACTTTATTCCAACTCACCACTGTCCCTTTAAACCTAACACTGTAGAATCAGTCTTCTCTGTCACTGGATAAAATCCCGGAGAGTTCTTGTAGCTTTTCCCACCACTTCAAGATTTTGAAAGCCCCAGTCCAGTCTAATATTAAAGTTTCAAACCCTCATTCAATATCTAATTTCTCCCCTCCCCGAGCTTGAGTTTGTGCCAGGCTCAGAAACCTACATCGGGGAGTTGTAGGAGTGTGGACAATTCAGCTCTGGTTTCGCTTCACCTCCTTCTGCACTGACCGTTTCTGGCCTCTGCAAAGTCAGGTAAACGGAAGGAAAAAGAGATAAGAAGGCCAAGGAAAGGTCTCTCTTGTTAGGCACAGGTGTAATCTGGTGTTACTGCCCCTCCCTGGGTGTGGCAGTTGTCCACATGTGGACTTGATTCTTTCTCTTCTGTGACCCCCTTTTTAAAAACTTTTTATTTTATATTGGAGTCTAGCCGATGAACAATGTTGTGATAGTTTCAGCTGCACAGCAAAGCAACTCAGCCCTACATATACATGTATCCATTCTCCCTCAAACTCCCCTCCCATCCAGGCTGCCACCCAAGGGATTAGTCTCCAAAATTTAAAAACAGCTCATGCAGCTTAAGATAGGGTTTTGTACAAGCTGAATAGTCTTTAGGAATACAAACATCCCATGTCTTTACACTTCGCAAATACTGTGTTTTTTACAAATTGAAATTTTGTGCAACCGTATCTAGAAAGTCTGTCGGCACCATTTTTCCAATAGCTTCTGTTTACTCTGTGTCTCTGTGTCACATTTTGGTGATTCTAACAATATTTCAAAGTTTTTCATTCTTATTATATCTGTTATGGTGATCCGTGATCAGTCTACTTTGATGTTACTACTGCAAAAAGACCACGACTCGCCAAAGGCTCAGATGAAGGTTAGCATTTTTTATCAATAAAGTGTTTTTTAATTAAGGTCTGTACATTTTTTTTAAGAAATAATACCAGTGCACACTTAATAGACTACAGTAGAATGTAAACATAACTTTTATATATACTGGAACGCCAAAAAATTTGTATGACTCACTTTATTGCAGTATTTGCTTTATTGTGGTGCTCTGGAACTGACCCCATCTCTGAGGTGTGCCTGTACTAAGTGATTTATAGGATGATATGGATTTGTACTCAGCGTTCTTATTCTCAACCCTTACCTCCACCATATCTTCTGCTGATAGCTGCAAAGTCTTATCCTAAGAGATATTTCAAGGCAATTCCTCTGGCATGAGAACTGAGTCAATGAATTACAACAGTGACCTTTTTGGAAGTCTTCACAAGTCACAGAACTGACCACCCTGATGGCATGATGACCTGGTTATTATTCCTCAAGGGCACATGTCACCCTGATAGTAACTGGAAGTGCCAGGATTGTAATATAAAGCTTTTTTGACCTCAAAGACATTGCTCCCTCACGATGCTTTCTCTCATTCATGATGTTACAAAGGGTTCTAATACCAGTTTTCCTAGTAGTTTGTCAGATGACACTGAGCACACTCAACAACTCGATACAGCGTAGTCAAGATTCTTTGGGCTGCAATTTACAGACATGGGCTCAAACCTGCTTATGTAAGAGTGAGCACGTTACTGAGTTTGCAGGGATATCTCATGTCATCCAAGGAGAGAAAGTGCAGTTTCTGAGAGACAGGAGCAGGAACTGGAATATCATCAGGAGCAAGGCAGCCATTCTCCTTACTCTGTAAGGCTCAGTGTTCTATCTGTGCCAGATTCATTCTTCTCTCTCTGAACTGTCCGATGCCCATCTTTGTTGGTGTCAAGGAACCCATGTCTGTTGGTGGGAGCCGGTTTTCGGAAGAGGGTATGATGAGTAGACAACCAAATAGGTGTAAACCACAGCATGTCTACATTTCCTTATTTGGAAAATGAGAAGACTGGATTAGATAAAAATAATGATTGATAGTAACTAAATCTTTATTCTGCTTCAGGCGCTTGGCAACATAATTTATGTGTATAATCTCTTTAAACCTTGTAACAACCCTAACATAATTTATGTGTATAATCTCTTTAAACCTTGTAACAACCCTATAAAGCAAGAAGTTTATTTTAGATAAGTGAGGCATGGAGAGATTAAGGAACTTGTTCAACGTGATCTTTAGAGTGCCTGGCAGTTACAAAATGCTATGGTTTTTAATGAAACAACACAGTCTAACAACACAGAATAAATGTAACAGAGATAGATTAAATGAGTGAAAATAATATGAAAGTATATTTTGTTTCTTAACCTCAGGTCATTTTTCTTCTTAAAGAGAAAGGTATAGCCTAAACAAAAATGGTGAAATACATCACAGTGATCAGATTAATTAAATTAGATGCTTATCATCCTAAAATGGACAGGACATGGTAACAATGACAGATGAAATAAAGTTATTGTCAAATAGCAGGCATCCAGAAAAAATTTTTCTAAGTGGAGTTTGTGGTTAAACAAGAAATGCCGAGAGAGAAAGAGAGGGAGAGAGAGAGAGAGAAAGAGAAGGAAAATATGAAACAATTCAAATTGAGTTTCTCAAGTTCGGAAGACATAAGAGTTTTCTCCTTATGGGTATATTTCAATATTGTCTCACAATGTTAATTATGTTTCATGTTATGTTGTTTGTAGGTTATGATGCTCCATTCATGATACCATTTGAAATGTTCAACTCTGTGCCCAAACTTTATTATCTCTTTTCAAATGCAGCACAGTTTTTCAACTTTTTCAAGTTTTGAAATTGTGGTCTTTCCCAATGATAAGTAGAGGAGAATGGGGAGGTGTTCAGTTAAGCAATTTTATTTCCAAACTGTATAGTGAAAAGCTCTCCATTACTGGAGGAAAGTGATACAAAGTCAGCAAAGCTTACACATCAGTAGTGAAGCGTCCTTCACAGTTTCACTGCAATACGCCCCTTTAACAAATGTACTGAAGAATCAAATGTCATTTTGCACATAATAATTGTAGTAAAAAGAACTTTTTCTCACCATCTAAATACGAAAATTATTACCATTGTAGATAGGAAGGCAACAGTCATTAAATAAATTAAAAGCATCTTTAAAGTTTTTCCATATACATATATAATATATATTTTCAAAATTGCCATCGACTGTACAAGCATTCAGTTCTCAACTAAAACATTTACAGAAACTACTGTGGAAAGCCGAAGGGAAAGCTTGTTTTTTAGGAAAAGGGGATCATTTAAGCACCTATAAACTACATTAAAATACAATTCTCAAGGGAAAAAAGATATACAGAGAAGTCAGACTTAACCAAGGTATCATATTTAATCTCATATTTAATCTTACACATCAGGTGTGCAAAACTATTTTTTAACCTAGCCTTGATTCAACCAAGTCAATATCCAGGCATTTCTTACTTGCTAGCACAGAGAAAAGTGAAAGACTAAAACTGAATAATGTAATTATATAAAACATTTTTATAAGCCAGACTGATAATAGTAGTATACACATATGATTGTCTATGAAAATAATAAATGGGCAAAAAGGTTTTTTTTTTTTTCCAGAAATGTTAAGGTAAAAAATCTTAGCTTAATGAATAAATGATCATCAGTTAATATATAGCTAGGTGAGTGTCAAAATTGATCTGGAATATTGTAGTCCTGAGATCTGGGGAGTCCAATCTTCCAGTTTAAATTCTACAACCCCAAATCCTGTAAATTGCATATTAATTTACACAGGTTACAACAAAAAACTTTGAAAATACTATATCGACATCAGCACTCCCTGAATTTGAATTCAAGGGAAGAGTTACTGAAAAAAAATTCATTTTTAACTAACTATGTGTGTGTGTCTCATATGTAGGAATGGGGGTGGGAGGGTGGTTGGAAGAGAAAGAGGCATGATTTAGGAAATGGCATTATAAATATAATTTCTCTTCTCACTAATGCCACTTCAATATCAAGACATTTATAAAAAGTTTATATAGTAACTATATAGATACTAGTACCTAACAAATTGTGAAATAATCACTCAATTTTCCAACTATTTCATGTAAATTTTTATTAATTAAAATATTAACTCATTTATTTCAACTCCTACTTCAACCTCTTCAACCCCTTTAAAAGTAATCTTCCTTTACTTTGGGGGACTAAACATTTTCCCATTTAAACCGTAATATTTGCTCAATACAGTAGAAAATGATGGTTACAAGGTCACCGAGAAATAACTACTGCTCAAACTCTTTCATTGTGTTGTAATTTTGTCATATCAATCGTTCTTAAAGATAAAATATTATTTAGAGAATTTTTGTTTGGGCCATTGTAGGATTTAATCTGTAACAAGTGGGCATCAATTTAAATGAAGAAAGGTAACAGACAGACATCACGATAGAAGAAGGCTGAGAAGTACAACTGGGCATTGCTAGAGGTTTTGGTTGATACATTTCTAGAAAAAACTAAATTAAGAATTTCATTTCAACCTACCAATGAAAGAAAACTTTTCTTTATTGAAAGACACTATGGCCAGGATAGGGCAGCCGCACACTGTCTCACTTCTACTATATAATTTTGCTTTCAAATTTTTGACAAAATTTAGTAAAAAATAATTTCATCCCTTGTTTCCTTTTGAATCATTAACTTTATGCTACCAGAACAAAAAATGACTGGAAGAAACCATAGTAACTCAGGCACCAAGACTTAATTCATTATTTAGAACAGGTGTGTCTCATTCATGGCATCAACACATACTCCAGAAGTGTCAAAAACTTCTTTTCATGGTACTTTTTTAATGGGTTTCCAATAAGATAGAAATACTACTTAAACCATGGAGGATGCCATACTCACTCATAAACACTGAAGAGTAGGATGTTTTTTCCTTTGGTTTATGAATAGCTATATTTGCAGTGTTTTTAAGCTCTATTGCTACCATCCATTCAAGGAAGATGTGTGTGACATAGAAAGTACTGTATTGTAAACCCAAGCTTTCGGTAGCAGAAGGGACTTCCAGCTCAACTAGTCAGCCTCTTTATTTTACCAGTGAAGACACTGAAGTTAACACATGTCTTTCAGAAAGTAGATGCTCAATTAGTATTATTAAATTATGAACCACCCTAGATAGCTATAGGCAGGGACAGAACAAACCCCGTGTCTTCTGATACTTCACAGCCTCTGAAATGGCTTAGTTGACTCTAATCAGGTCAGGCTGAACTGAGATAAGGATTAACCACAGATAGAATATCAGCAACAATCCATGGTCTGAAAACATTTCTGTCACACACATAAATATAGTGAGGAAAAGATTTTTGAAACAATTTCTTGAAGGCAAAAGTGTTAAGAGGAGATATTTATGACAAATAGAAATTGGAAAACACCAAGAAGTGTCTATATTTGACTTCCATGCTTGTTGGATAATTTTTAGTGAGTTTTGCTAAAATGTAGATTCCCCATCTGAGCCAAAGACCTTGATCCATGTCAAAAAGTGCCTGGACCTGGACGTGGCTGAACAACGATATTGAACGTGTGATTGTGGTTAGATTGGTCACTTAAAGAAATCTCCAATATTCCCTCCACCTCTGAGCCTTGGTATCTATTGATTACTTCATAGGAAGTAAAGGCATATCAAGAGGATTAAACATTTAACTGAATTTTTAAGTTCCATTTAAAAGAACAAATGAAAGCACTCATGGAAAATAGATATGGAAGAAGAATTACGTCTGGGTTTTTGAAAATTGGGTTGCTGGTTCCCTTTCCTGGGAGGCCATGAAATGAAAACATCAGTATTTCCAAATAAATGGCTAAGCCAAGTGATAACTCTCTGCATATGCTTTTGGATCAGTCTATTCTTTTTGGTAAAGTTCTCATAACTGAATGGAGCTTGTCAGAACATGAAATGAAAAAAAAACAAGAATCCTGTGCAGACTGAATTATAAAGCCATGTTAAGCAAACCTTCCTAAAGAGGGCACACGCCCCTGGCAATGTGCTCACATCCATCCACACAGAGCACACACTCTGCACTCAGCTAGTCACACAATGACCTGTAGAGACAAACACAGGTAAACAAGTCTCCACAAATTTTAAGGTAAACATCAGAGCTGATAGGATTATTTAGCACTTGATGCGTTGCTCAGGAATCTAAGGCAATAAGCCTACTTTAAGATATGAAATGATTCTATTCTCTATGAGCAGAGATCAGTGATAAGGTATTGGGTTTTTCCAATCTATTTTCAAAGCCCATTACAAAAATAAATCAGTTTGTTCTCTAATAGTTCTAAAAACAGTTTGATCACTTGTCTTGCGTGATTTTTTTTTTTTTTTTTAAAGAAAGAGATGTCCGTATTTTCTAAAATCTTGCTTTGAGTTACATTCAGAAACAGATATAGTCCAGTTCTCCCTGGTGGAAATCATCAGTCTATTTACTCATTCTCTTTTGACTATTAAAATATCTTTTGAAATGAAAGGCATTGGCAGTGCAAAAAAAAAAAAAAAGTCCATAAAAATAAACTAATGATTGAATTAAGCATTCAGATGAGTTCTTTGCCGGGTTATCTGCAAGCGCAAGACTCTACCGTCATGTTTGGATATACCTTAAGTACCACATTCTTATTTTCATCAAAGAATAAGATGCTGAGCGAGGACATCTTTTCTGGCACACAGCAAGGCTCAGGAATCCCAGGAACGACGCCCACTGCTCTCACTATACTCTGGATGGTAGCATGATTTGATGGCTTCAAAGACTGGAAAAGAAAAGGGAGAACACCAATTAGGTGGAACTGCTTTTCCGCTCTCCAGCCCTCGTCGCTAAAATGTATATATTATGAATCTGTTTCAACAGCTTACTAAAGCCCTGGCATCATTACACATTCAACCCAACCTCCAATATCACCATCACCAAAATGGTGATTTGACATTTACGAAGTGCCGGCTCAGTGCCAGGCATGTTCTGTGTAATATTTCTAATCCTTACAACAAAACAGCCATCTCGTACATTTTACAGGTAGAGACATAGACTCAGAAAGCTTAAACGACATGTCTAAAGTCATGTAGACATGTAGAGTGAGGATTTTAATCCAGTTTTTAAAGCAAGAATCGTTTAATTAAAAATGACTTACTCCCCAGAGAATTAATACACCCTAGGTTGTTTTGTATAACAGGATTGCAACAGAAACAATTTGATCTTGATCCTATGCTAATCATAAAGAACCCTTAACAAAAACCTGTTTAACATAGATATTTTTTCCACTGCTATAGTGAAATTTATACTTTGTTTTAAAAATAACACCGGTGTGTCGAGAGGCATTGATTTATTTAATGATTACTACCAGGATGAATTGATGGTGATTACACAATTGGCCACTGGGGGTCACTGTTGCTCAATGGGTTCGGACTTAAAAGTTGTAGCGTCTTCTATGTCTGGGGCATATCCTCAGGGAATAATCTAGAGGGCCTGAGGTTATCCCATGGCTGTCAGAAGTTTGACCAAAGAAACCTGGGTAAAAGCTGTTCCCCAGAAATGCCAAATGGGATCATTAACATCCACGGGAGATATGTGGTTTTATCTAGAGAGTATCATCCAGCTCTGCTAAGCATTGAAGACTGGTCACTCTTCCAAGCCCAGAATGCTTAGGTATTGCCAGAGTGGTAAGAACTTCTTCATGAGCGGTGCCACAGTTTTCAACATTAGTTCTCCCCAATGTCTCTTTTAAGCAGACGAAACCAGTTTTGTTGCAAACAAATTTAAAAACAGGAATTTGGTAACTTGCCAGAGATCATGTGTCAATTCAGGAGTGGGATTTAGGCCAAAACTCTGGTTTTCTAATGTCAAGATTTTGAGCCATGTTTCAGAGACACCTCTGCCCCCAGTGAATTAATTGGTATTCTAATTTTACACACCTAAAACTCCCAGTATGGGAAACTGGAACAAGTTAAAAGGTTAAGAGTATATACAAGCCAAGGAAGAAGCAAATAATATAGAAAGCTGGCACAGGGTAAAAAAAAATAGGATTTGGGGGGCAGAAAAAAGGCAAATCTGATTTGTCTCATCTCATCTTTCAATCTTAGTGAAAAAAATTATGCATACATTAGACTTCAACATTATTGCTAACAGGCATAAATTATTTTAAAATTAGTCTGATGATGGCCAGCTGCCTTATTTACTCTTTCTTCCTAGAGATTTTAAGTGTAACAAGAGTAGTTAACTTACAATTAAGTAGCATTACAAAGAAAGGTATTCTCTCCCCTTAAGGATAAGAAGTCTATGTTGCTCTATTTTGCATATCATGTGCCCTGTGGCAACAATACTATCTGTGTAACTGACAAACTGCAATCCATATTGTACAACAGGGCTCAATGGCCACTGTTTGCTATTTCATTAGTATTGGTGATTTCTAAAGAAAACTTTTGCAGCTACACTTTTCTCTATTAATTTATTTTTAAGATTCAATCATCCAAACAGCATATGATAATTCCTCAAAGGATTTCTTAAAAACCATAGATTTTATGACAATATTCTTTTATTGTTAATGTTTTACTGACTCCTATAGTATTTAATTTTCATATAAAGTAGATCTATTTAAGTAGACGAGGACTTGATCCATAAATCCTGCTGTGCACGGCTGGTCCTCAGTGCCTGAAGCAGAGCAGTCTCTCTAGGCACTGAATTAATACTTGCCAAATGGATGAAATACTTATAAATAATAACATACCCTCCACTGTACCTATTTCTGTGGAAATAATTCCCATCAACAAAAATAAAAGGTTCTGAGCAAATGACCTGGCGCAGATATGGAAAATATTCATGGGTGTTCCCTAGGAAAATTCCTGTCATTTTTTTTTTTTTTTTTAAGCTCTAACTCACAAATGATAGATTCAGGAACTCTGAGCTGTCTCTCTGGTGGGCTCACTGGAATCCAGGTGCAAGCCCTTGATTCCCTGCTGGTGTGTCTTATCAGCAACCTCAGTTTTCAAGGGAGTTGTCCCCTTTTTTCTCACCGTGAAGTTCTCTGATCAAGCTGCCATGACCAGGAATAATTATATCATGCACAAAAGATCCATGTGGTCATTTGCTAGTGTGGAGCATTTGCCAGTTTATCATTTTTGTTTGTTTTTGAGCTCCGATTACATTTCTCAGGACTCTCTTTACGTAGCTTAAGAAATCTAGTGATGACAAATGCAAACCTGTGTTGTTTTTCTCCCCAGTCTCCCTTTTTATTGAAGGTGAAACATGACATCGACATCTGTTTAGGTCATTTTTTTTTTTTTTTTTCGCTTAGGTAACTCGGTACATCAAGATTTAGGATTTTTAGAGTTCATCTTCATGATCAGAGATCGGAACTGGGAACCTCAGGAAATTAATTGAGGGCACATCATTTTGACCTCATCCATGTGAATTTCTTCTTTATATAGGATGCTTGGTTCAAAGTGTTTAGCTTCTTTGCTCCCTAATTCTGTGTTTTTGCTATTCCCAGCCTTAGCACCATTCCATGTAAAAAGTCCTTCACTGCTCCAATCCTTGCTGGCTCCCTTGGACCTCTGTCAGCAACAATGGCTCAATCATTTTCATCTGAAATCTCTGTTTTCTATCTCTTTTATGGTGGTGAGGGGAGGCAAAAGCATAGGGCTTGGCTAAAGCTACACGGGTATTTCTCATCTCATGGCAGAATGCCAGGGGTCTCTCTCCCTGGGAGGACAGATTGGCTGTAGAGGCTAGAAATCAGAAAAATTCAAGCTGCCATGTCTGTGAATGAAATCTGCAGTGGTCAGGCCCGCACCTGCCAAGCTGTGGATGATGTCCTCGAGTTGAATTTGATTACAAATGCATTAGCAGGGGAGAGTATGTCATCAGCTCCAAGCCTTCATTCCTGACTCAGGCCATGGGGTTTTGCTCCACACTCTTCCAGCCCACATGGGTGTGATAGCCCAGAAACTATCTAATTGGAATCAGTGAAAGGGCAAAGCCTGGAATTTGGGAAAGGCAGAACACAGCTGTTCTGAATTACAGACAGGTTGTCAACTTTTGCAGACAAAGAACCCGCTCTAGAGAGCAGGCTCTCACTCAGGAGGCCAGAAGGAAGGAGGGCCAGCAGAGGAGTCTGGCCTGGGAGAAATTTTCTCTGGGGCAAAATGTATATCTACAGTCTGAAAGCTCTTTGGCACCTCACTTATTCCACATGTGTTTGTGCGGATCTGGTCAGAGACCTTGTTTTCCTCTGTTGCTCAGACTATATTTTTATTTAAATAGTTTACTCTGCTTACCATGCTGGACACTGCTGATAACAGGAACACTGATTAGTTACCCCTGATGTCACAGCTTCACACTGCTTCACGCTTCCCATCCTTTAGGTGACTGTACCATTTGAAAGACACAAAGCCTGGAACACTTAAAGGGAACCACTAAAAAGCTTGAAAAGCAGATCCACACAAGGTGATGAGACTGAGAACTCCACATCACAGCCAAACTTCTACTCTCAACTTGGCAGAAGGAAATCTCCAACTCAGAGAGAAAACACCCTTATCCCTGTTAAGTCTCCCTGCAGTTATGATGCCATCTCAAGTTTTGACAAATATTATCATGAGTTCAGAGCTGCAATCAATGCTCTCCTGATTCTATTACCCTCCAAAGAGGTTATGGACTGTTGGACTGAAGGGAGAATCCAGTTTGTAGCTTTGTGATGTTTAAATAGGGGTAAGAAATATATATAAAACTTTTTCTTGTCTTACATCTTTTTTTTTTTTTTTTTTTTTTTCTTTTTGCGGTATGCGGGCCTCTCACTATTGTGGCCTCTCCCGTTGCGGAGCACAGGCTCCGGATGCGCAGGCCCAGCGGCCATGGCTCACGGGCCCAGCCGCTCCGCGGCATATGGGATCCTCCCAGACCAGGGCACGAACCCGTATCCCCTGCATCGGCAGGCGGACTCTCAACCACTGCGCCACCAGGGAGGCCCTGTCTTACATCTTTTATTCTTTTGATCCCTTTTCCTAAGTGGTTTTTCTTCAGTCTCCTACATTTGATTTTCTATTCTCCTCAGTCCATTGGCCATTAATACAACAATAATAATAAGCAATGGCCATGAATAATTCATGTCAATGGCAAAAATTTGTTGAGTGCCTACTAAGCACAAGGTGCTCTATGATCTCATTTTCCCACTGTTTTCATTATGTAGATACTATGATATTTTTATTTACTGTGGTACCTGTTTCAAAGATAAGAAAACTAACACACAGAAAGTTTGAGTAGCTCCCCCCGAGCAAAAACAAAAACAACAGCAAAACAAAACAAACAAAAAAACCCCCACAAAGCTGGTAAGAAGTGGAACCAAGTTTTAAGGCAAAAGGATTTGATGACTCAAAGTACGATGTGTGGACCAGTAGCATCAGCAACATCTAGGGGTTTGTGAGATATGCAGAATATTAACCTTGACCCTCAGAACCACTGGATCAGAACCTACAGATTAACAAGATCCTGAGGCAAATTGCAGGCATCATAAGGTTAAGAAACCCAGCTATGATCGAGCATGCACATTTAATCATTCTGTTGCACTACCACACTTCTTTCCTTAAACTTATCTCTTCTATTCTTAACTTAACCCTCATAAGTTTTTGAATTATTATTCTTTAGATCACTGAGAGCCATGATGAAGATCTATGGAAGCAAGTTTTTTGAACAGGAAAAGCAGGCGGAGCCAACAGGAAGTGGGAGAGGCAAATTGGGGTAATGTGGAGACCAGGCCAGGTAAGCTAACTGACTAAGTATCTCCATGTTATCATGGCTCCCTGGGTCTTAAAATCTGGAGTCAAGAGGAAAGAGGGAAACTCCTTCCCCAGGCTACCTAAAAGAAACCACAGTTTATGAGAGTGAGAGGAATTATTTGGAAGACTCAGAGACCCACTTAAAATCAGTCATCCCAGGTTTAGAGACAGTTTGAATCCATTTCTGCCTCTCAATGCTACAAAGCAAGCCACATTGTAAAATAAAGATTCATCACTGCCTGTTATATTTGGCATATTTGTTGCGTGTTTTAAATGCTATCCCAGTTTGACCAAGTTTTGTTTGATCAGTAAAATGTCCTTTATAAATATTTAGACAAGATAAGGCAGTTTATGTCATTATAAATGTATATAATGCTTACTTTGTGTTTGCGTTGACAAAGCACGGAATTCACAAGGTCTAGAAAATGTAGAAAGCTCATCCTCCTGAGACATTGTAACAGGAAAATGGGATTTCAGTCAAGGTCCTGGCCCTGAGGCTGACCTGGTCTTTTTCAGTCGGCCCTTTGCTTTATGGGTGGCCCTTAGCATCCCATGATCACAGGCCTGTAACATGAACAAGCTGCTTTAAAGATCTGTAAGCAGAAGTTGGTCACTTTTTGAGGCAAAGAATTTTTTTCCTCCATCAACATACAATAGCAGAAGTTGATTCACCTCAAGTTTTGCAACAAACAAACAAACAAAAACAAAATGAAACAAATAAACACTCTTATTCTTTCCCTGAATTCTATTTCTAGGAACACTTTTCACTGTATAATTCAAATTGTTACAAGCTAAGAATGAAAGTGCAGCAATAAGCTTAACGGAAGGCAAAGGGGTACAAATATGTTTTATTAACTCTAAATTCAAAGAGAACAGTCGCTCGGACTTGCTGTGCAAGATGGAGGTGGGATTGGGAAGGCTTCTGAGAATATATCTGTCAGGATTCTGAGTACTGATAGGATGAAGTTCAGTCCATTGATTTGGGAAGAGGCACAGGTAAGCTCTGACTGGTTGAAATGAGTCTTAGAAGTCTACAGAGTCATTGTCCCCTATTCTGACTCCTGTTCTGATATTTATCAGAGAAGCAAATGATATAAGCATCTGGTGGATTTCATGAGGTAAGTTTTCCTAGCCCAACCCTGGTCCTAAGCCCCATGATGACAATTCATCTCACAAGAGACTATCAAAAGATGTTCTGAATCAGGGCATCAGTCCAATTAGTCCTTCCTTTTGTTCTCATGACATTCACTCATTCCCTGAATACCCCCTCAAAGATCAGCCTTCTACCATTTGGGGCTTGCTTGTTGTGGACCGGCACAGATTCACATGTGACCAGGTAGCTGAATATGTACTGTGTTTGGAAACAATGCAAAAAACATGTTTTACACATACATATTTTTCCTCATGTCCTTCTTCATACCAATATTGACTTCAAATTACTTTAACAACCATTAAAGAAAAACCAAGCATAACCATGTTACCTATTACACTTTAGAATGCAAGAATAAAGGTCCAGATGGATTCTGTAAATGAAAACACACACTCAACTTGTGCCTTTCTACTCTGTGGAAATAGGAAGGACAGGACAAAGAACAATGGCTACCTTTGGCATGGGGAACTGGCATGCTCCGGAGCAATAATAGGCATCAAAGGACTTGGGGGAGATAATCCATTCACTCCAGCCAATATCTGCAAAGTCCACTTTAAGGTACCGCCTGGCACAATTGCGAGGTTCAATCCATTGCTTTCTTCTTGCCTTCTTCAGGGTCTGTTCATCAAACTGGAGCGTCTGGCTCTTCTGGTGAGGTCCCTTTCTCTGTTTCTTTTTGTTCTTACTCTTTTCAGGGGGCTGAGTCTGAAGAGTCTTGTAAGGTTTTCTCTCCTCCCATACCCCATCCTCCTTATACCGATATTCTGCCCCAGGAAGCTCATTGTTCTGCAGAGGCAGCAGGACCCCAGCAGAGCGCTTCTTCCTCCGTTCAGTAGAAAGGGCAGCCCTGATATGGCTATCCAGTTTGGGCACAGCTCCAGTGGGGAAATTCCAGTGTCCTTGCAAGCTTGATACCACACTCTCGGGCTCAGAAATCGCAATATCATTGGCATACACCAAGATATAAGGCTCAGGAAAGGGTGTTAACTTCTTTGGCAGCTGGTGGCCTTTGGAAGTAATGTTAAATCCTATGAGGAACTCTTCATTTTCCTTGGCTTTCCGCAAAAGTTGAGTGATGTCTTTAGACAGCCAGGAAACAAAATCTCGATGAAGTTTCACTCCATCTACTGAAAGATGGCCCAGGAGTTGACTTTGGTTTCCGGTGGATTTGAGGATCCATGTAGAGAGCTCAATCTGAATGTGTTTCCTTTGGGTATGATGTAAGCATCCTTGGGACACAGGACAACTCAGGCTGATATTTATTAGCTCTCCAATATAGAAATACAGTGTGGCAGATAAAATGTTTTCAGACTTGGTTAGAGAAGTCAGGTTAAAAATATGCAGTTTCTCATTTTCAAGGGCTCCTAGGAAGAAAAAAAAAAAAAAAAAGAAAGTAAACAGGAGTAAACATGACCCCTACCTCACACCTATACAAAAATTAACTCAAAATGAACGAATGACCTAAATATAAGCACTAAAATCATAAAATTCTTAGAAGAAAACATAGGGGTAAAATCTTCATGGCTTTGAATTTGACAGTGGATTTTTATATATGACACCCAAAGTGCAAGTAAGAAAAGAAAATAACATATAAATCAAAAAAGTAGATAAATCCATAAAATAGGTAAACTGGACTTCATCAAAACTTAAAATTATGTGCATCAAAAGACATTATCGGGCTTCCCTGGTGGGTCAGTGGTTGAAAGTCCGCCTGCTGATGCAGGGGACACGGGTTCGTGCCCCGGTCCGGGAAGATCCCACATGCTGCAGAGCGGCTGGGCCCGTGAGCCATGGCCGCTGAGCCTGCACGTCCAGAGCCTGTGCTCTGCAACAGGAGAGGCTACAACAGTGAGAGGCCTGCGTACCGCAAAAAAAAAAAAAAAAAAGACATTATCAAGAAAGTCTGTACAACCTACAGAATGGAGAAAATATTTTCAAATCATATATATGATAAAATCTAGGACCCAGAATATAAAAATAGCCCTTACAACTCAAAACAAAAAGACAAACAAACCAATAAAAAATGAGCAAAGGAATCAAATAGACATTTCTCCAAAGAAGATATACAAATAGCCAACAAGCACATGAAAAGATACGCAACATCATTAGTCATCAGAAAAATGTAAATCAAAACCAAAATGATGTACCATTTGACATATACTAGACTGGCTATAATAAGAAAAACAAGATAACAAGTGTTAGTGAGGATGTGGAGAAATTGGAACACTTTTACATTGCTGGCTATAATGTAAAATGGTTCAGCTGCTGTGGAAAACAGTTTGACAATTCCTCAAAGTTAAACATAGAAATATCACATGACCCTGCAATTCTACCCCAGGTATAAACCCAAAAGAATTGAAAACAGGTGTTCAAACAAGTTCACGTACATGCACGTTTATAGCAGCACTACTCTTCACAACAGCCAAAAGTTAGAAACAACTCAATGTCCATCAATGGGTGAATGGATAAATAAATGTGGTATAGTCATATAATGGAACATTATTCAGCCATAAAAAGGAATGAGGGACTGATAATACTCCAATGTGGATGAACCTTGAAAACATTGTGCTAAATGAAAGAAGTCAGACACAAAATGTCCCATGTTGTACAATTCCATTTATGTGAAATATCCAGAACAGGTAAATCCATAGAGACAGAATGCAGACTAGTGTTTGCCAGGGGCTGAATGTGGAGAAATTGCTTAATGGGTAGGGGGTTTTACTTTGGGATTATAGAAATATTTTGGAACTAGATAAACCTGGTGGTTGCATAACACTGTGAAGGTACCAAATGACCTTGAGTTGTTCACTTAAAAATAACTATACTTAAATTATGTAATTTTCACCACAATTAAACAAAAGGAGTAGTTTTATAAACTGGATGAAGATGAAGGCAAGGATCAGCCATTTTTACTAATTTTCTCTTTCCTTTACTGAAACACACTTGTAAACTTAGTGGTATGAGAGCTGAGAGTTCTGGCTTTTAATTATGAGACTGCCAAGAACTATTGCTATAATTTTGGCACAGTGTCATGATAACATCTTATCTGAAGCAGTATCTAGCCTACTGGTTACAAGCATTGGTGGAAGTACATTCACTTTGATTCAAATCCTGGCTCAGCCACTTATTAACTATGTAACTATGTAACTCAGCCACTTATTAACTACGTAACTAGTGTTCTCATTCATTAAGTGGAATAATACTCCTGTCATCAGAATTAAATAAGATGTGTGTAAATCAGTTCATAAAGGGTCCAGTAAGTGTTTCTCAAGTATAAATTATTATTGTTGTTCATGCTGGTGTTAACCATAATACAGGGATTACCCCTTCTTCTATCTTCCTCACAAAGTTAAGGGTGCAGGATGAGGGTGGTTAAGCAAGACCATGTACCTCCATCTTCAGATAACATCTGAAAAATGAGTCACACATTCAAAGTGTCATGAAGAATGAGTGCTGTTGTGGAGCTTGTCTAAAGTTTATGTAATTACATGAATATAAGTGTTAAGTTGCTTCTGTAGAGTGCGACAAATTTATTGAAACTGGGCAATTTGTATTTCCAAGTCTTCAGATGCAGAAATGAGAGAGAGTAACAGAATGGGCGATTGATTAGTAAGGGCAGAAATTGGTTCCTGTTCTTGAGATCATCTAATGAGCTAATGGTAAGGCTGAGCTTAGGCTCAAGAATCCCCTGTCCTGGGATCGGTCACCAGAGCCTGGGCCCTCCTCCATACACTAGTTTCATATACATATTTGTTTCAGAAACATACATGCAATCGTGAAATTATGCTCTTGATCAAAAACATATTTTAGTAAACACAAAACATTTTTATAAAGATCTGGAAACTTAAAATGAGTTCATTGAATCCCCATTTATAAGGGAAGTGCAGTGGGAAACACATTTTACTCATTTCTAACATTGTGTGAGGGAAAAGGAGTAAACTGACATTTGTGAATGTTTGTATAATCCATGACACCAAGATAATATTTTACAGAACTTTATAACAAAGCCATGGCATCAGGCTTGTTCAGACTCTAGCTTTAATTCATACTTTTAATTCATACATTCAAAGAGCGTGTACTTTTACCCAGATGGAAGTTTTAAATGGAAGGAAGAGAAGTCACTCTGTTCTAAGTATGTGGCAATCAGATGGTTGCCAAAGGAACACACGCAGGGAAGAAATGAACTCTGAGGGATGTGGGTGGTGGTGTCTTATTGGGGAAACCAATCCTACTCCTTTCCCCTACATTTTGCTTCAAAATATTTCCTTCTTTCACACATGTTTCCAGACACCTTGTGCCCTGCTGTTAACCAGCCTTCACCTTGTGTCTAATCTTCAGTATCGTCTCATAAATGTCACAGAACTCACAATACTGCCTCTTCTGATGGCTTTAATTTTAATTCAGTGCCTTCGTTTGAAGTCAAAGCCCTATGGCCCAGCCTCAGCTCCACCACACCCAATAGCTGTACTCAGGCAAATTACCTAAACTCTTCAAGTCTCAGTTTGTTCACCTGTAAAATGAACCCAATAGTATCAATGGCAGAGTTATTGTGAGAATTAATTGAAAGAATGCAGGTAATGCACATAGCCCTTAGGAAAAAACTCAATGAATGTTAGCTAACTAGACCTGCAATGTCCACTATGATAGCAACTAGTCACTTAAGTTTGAATTGAGATGTGCCGTAAGTGTAAAATACACACTGTATTTTGAAGCCTTAGTATAAAATATCACATTAATATATTTTATATTGATTATGTGTTGAAATCATAATATTTGGATACACTGGGTTAAATGTTGTGATACTATGATTTATAATAAGGAATACATATTTGGTCTTCGTCTCCATTGCTGGTCTAGAACTCCGAAAACTCTAGGAATTTCCTAAGTGATGAGAGCCATAAGGTGTCCTTTGTTATGTTAATGAGGTGACTTTTGGAGGTCACCTAAGAATGGGGTCTGGTTGCCTGGGAACCAACCTTGTGATTGGGGGTTTGAACTTTCAGCTCTAATCCCCACCTCTGGGGTGGGGAGAGGGGCTGCGGGTTGAATTAATCACCAATGGCCAATGATTTAATCAGCCATGCCTACAGAATGAAGCTGTAACAGGGAAGAGCCAAATGTGACTACATACTGGATCTGTTTCTTTTACTTTAACCTTTGCTTTCTGCTGCTTTTGTTCACTGAAAGGATACTGTCTATACATAATGGCCTGCCTCAGGGAACCCTGCCCCTCTGTCTGAATGTTAAACCAAAGTGCCTTTGTTCAGGGAAACATCTGGACCCTGCCCACCTGAGGATGGCATCAAGAAAGAAGAACTTAACACACCCCCTCCCCAAGGCTGGCCATTCCAGGGGATATTTGCAAAACTTATGGCCTTTTTACTTTACTTCCTTATCTCCTCCCCCTCTCTGTGCTCTAAAAGAAACTGGCATCCAAACCCTGATAAGATGGTTTTTCAGAGACACTAGTCTGCCATCTTCTCGGTTTTCCAAATAACATTGTATTCCTTGACTCAACACCTCGTCTCCAATTTTTTGTCCTGTCCTGTTGCGAGCAGAGCAAACTTGGACTTGGTAACCAAGCCTCCATAAAAATTTTTAAAAACAAGGTTTCGAGAGCTTCTGGGTTGGTGAACAAAATGGAGATTTGGGAGAGTGGAATGCCTAGAGAGGGCATGGAATCTCCAAGCCCTTTCCCCTACCTTGCCCTCTGCATCTCTTTTATCTGGCTGTTCCTGAGTTATATCTTTTTTATACTAAACTGGTAATCTAGTGAGTAAATGGCTTTCCTGAGTTCTGTGAGCCACTCTAGCAAATTAACCAAACCCAAGGAGGAGGTTGTGGGAAACTCCAATCTAGTTTGGTCAGAAGCACAGGAAACAACCTGGGTTTGGGACTGGCATCTGAAGTGGAGGACAGTCTTGTGGGACTGAGCCCTTTACCTAGGGAATTTGATGTTGTCTTTGGGTAGATGGTGGCAGAATTCAGTTGAATTCTCAGACCCCCTGCTGGTGTTTAAGAATTGCTTGTTGGTGTGGGTGAAGAACATTTAAAATGTAATATATTATTGAAATTAATTTCTCTTTTTGCTTCTCATATTTTTTAATGTGGCTACTAAAATTTTTAAATTACATATGTGGTTCACATCTGTGGTTCAAAGCAAATTTCTCTTGCACAGTGGAATGACCACCATTTTTGTGGTCATATAGTCCAAAAGGAAAGAAAAAAGGCATTATTTTTCAAAGGCGATGAAGAATTAAGAATTTGCTAAACATGAATATGCAAACCAAAATGTAAATTGAGCAAAAGATTATTTTCTTGGAATGCAACACAACTTCCTTTATTAAGGACATTATATTAAGATAATTTTGGTGAATACTTTTAAATTTTCCCTCTAGCTGTAGCTAATCAGTTCAACCTGCAATCAAAAGTCTAAGACCAGTAAACTGCTCTAAAATATAGTTAGATGGGCAGTTGAACAACAGTGCTTTATGGAAAAGCAATTATACACATAGCTTCAATTGTGTTATTTGTGTATTACACATATACAACCACTACAACCAACAAAGAACAGGAACTAAAGCAAAACAAATGTTTTACTTTAACAAATATGAATTGAACACCTATTAGGTGCTGGACCCTTGGCTGGGTCCCAGGGCTGCCCAATGGCCACTGCTGTCCACACCAGGACAAGGGGAAAAGATTAATATGCAGGTAGCTACGCCATGATGATGCTACTTTCCGTCAAAGGTGTTAACTATGCTTTTGGAGTACAAAGGAGGGAGCAATGAACTTTCACCATGTATGGGGAAGAGGGACATATGGGGAAGATGTAACCTTTAACCAGACTTTTAAGAATGAGGAGAGAAAGACAAATATATGATATCGCTTACATTTGGAATCTAAAAAACAGAACAATATAAATGTGCTTATATACAAAATAGCAATAGACCCACAGACATAGAAAACAAACTTATGGTTACCAAAGAGGAAAGTGGGGAGGGATAAATTAGGAATTTGGGATTAACAGATACACACTACTATATATAAAATAGATAACCAGCAAGGAGCTACTGTACAAGGAACTACACTCAATATTTTGCAATAACCTATAAGGTAAAAGAATCTGAAAAAGAATATATATATATATATATATATATATATATATATATATATATATATATATATGTATAACTGAATCACTTTGCTGTATACCTGAGACTAACATGGCATTGTAAATCAACTATACTTCAATTAAAAAAAATTGAGGGCTTCCCTGGTGGCGCGGTGGTTGAGAGTCCGCCTGCCGATGCAGGGGACACGGGTTCGTGCCCCGGTCTGGGAGGATCCCACATGCCGCGGAGCGGCTGGGCCCGTGAGCCATGGCTGCTGAGCCTGTGCGTCCGGAGCCTGTGCTCCGCAACGGGAGAGGCCACAACAGTGAGAGGCCCGCGTACCGCAAAAAAAAAAAAAAAAAAAAGAGGAAAAAGGAGTGTTGGGGAGGAGATAAAAGCAGCACATTCTAGTCACAAGCAGTGCTGGACATCTGGAAGATTTTGCATAAGTAATATTTCCAATGTTTAATGGAAACTTAGAAAAATATCCCAGACTAACGTAGTTATTCGAAGTCCTTACAGACACTTAAACTGCCGAAATTCAGAAAAGGAATGGCCAATTCACATTTAGCTCCTAACTAAAGGTGTTGTATGATACATAGCACTCGATGACTTTGCTATTTCCACCCAGATGAGGAGACGCATTACCTCTGCCTGTCCTAGATCTCCCTCCTCCCCATGTCTTTTAAAAAAATGAGCTAGAAGTCTCAACAGTTCCACAAAACATTCCTTGATTTCTTTAACCCATACTTTATTTTTGCCTTCCCTGACTTTACGTATTTCATTTCCGTGCAAGTCAATGCTCTTTTTCCTAAAACAAGTCAACAAATACTTAGTCTTGATAAATGGACAAAAAGAGTAGTGAGAGAGCTGCATGGAGTTGAGTAGATGAGTGCAGTAGAGTATATAAGATAAGATAAATACCTCCCTGCAAGTTGAAATATGTGGTAATAATATCTATGCAATTACTCTCATGCTTTTTTAGATTTTATATTAATTTTTTTCAAAAAAGTATCTTCTCGTATACTTAACAACAGGAGTTTTGCAGTAGCCTTCTCTCTCTTCCCCATGAGTACCAGACTTATCTGTGAAGAAGATATCTATGTTGAAATATCAGTGAATGAAAAATGCTTTCGTGTTCACTTTTTCTATTCTTCTGAAATATTCCGATACTTACCTATTTGGAATCGATGAATCCGGAAACGGAGGTATACTTTCTGGTTAATAAGAACAAACATATAATAATAATATTAAAAAGCAATGGCAGATGTTATCAGGTTACAAAACAATAGTTTATGTATTTTTAGGCTGTTGGTAGTCTTCAGGTATTAGAGAACGGAACTGTGCCACTCCAATCCAATCCTACCTAGGGTTGCATGCTTAATTCTGGGTGCTCTCATTTTAACTAGTTTATTGATATAAAAGAGAGCAACTAGGAAAGTAACCAAGATGTTGGTCTTAAAATTATTTCTTACAAATTTGAGTTAAATAGAGAATACCTCCTCTGGAAGAAGAAGAAAAAAAGGTTAATCAGTGACGTGAGAATTGTCTGCAAATATTTGAGGGGCTGCAGAGAGATCAGGGTTTTTCTTGTCAGTGTCAAAGATGAGAATTAAGTCTTAAGGTGATAGCTGAATGGAACCAGAATCAAGGTCAACATTAAGTAATGACTTTCTAAGTGTCTAGCCTGAGGGTGAGACCCCTGTGGGACCAGGCAGACAGAAGAGAGATGGTCATAATTCAAGACTATTACAGGAGGATCTCTTTATGGTAGGGAAGGTGTGAAAAGTGAACTAGATAACCTCTCAGATCCCTTGCAAGGAACTACGATAGGCTATATTTCCAGCTCTTCCTAAGGAAACTTTTTTAATGTCAAAATATAACTACCAATAGGTGGTGCTGTTTTCTTACTGTTTGCTGGCACTAGCACAGGCTTGGATTTTCCTTGCTGAGAATACATACGTCTACTGTGGTCTAGTTAGGATGGGCCATTGGCATGATAATCTTATTCTGAATTTTCTAGAGTCATAATACCTGTGAATTGGAAAGGGGTATAGAAGTCAGGTGAGTTTCAGAACAAGCCGTGCTTTCCTTTGCACATCTGTTAGGACTTTGCGGCTGCTGCCACTTCTCCCTGAAATGCTTTCACCCAACATAGTTCTCCTTGATTATTATCCAGATTCGATTTTTAAGGCAAAGCAGAGGCAAGCTTGTCACGACAACCCACTCCTTCGGTTCAGACCCCTCCTCTATTACTATATTCATTATATTGTTATTCCTTCCTAAGACCATAAATTCCGTAAAGACAAGGCTCTGTAGTAATTACATCAGACTCTTCAGTACCAAGCATGGGGCTTAACTCTTAAGCGGTGCTCAATAAATGCTTCTTTTGTGAATAAACAGATTTAGTCCAACCTATTCATTGTAGAAATGTAAAAATGAAGGACCGTAAAAGCCAGCCAGCTGGTGAGCATTGATTTTGGAGAGGAACCCAGGTCTTGGACTACCTATATGGACTTTTTTAGGAGTTTGGTTATTAGATAAAGGTAGAAGATCTGTTTCTGTTTTCATCTGAAAAGAAAGCACTTGCACCTCATGAAACCAAGGGCTCAACAAGGATACTGTGACTTGGGACCAGCTGTACTATTGCGACAGTTCAATTCCTCTCAGGGAGCAGCCGAGGCAGTGCCCAGGGAGTGGTGAGTGGAAGGTCACCTTCGTGCTGGCCCACACAGAACGTTTTCAAAGGGAAATAGAATATACAATGGAAAGCTTTCTATGTAAAGTCTGATTTTAAAACAAATAGACTAAATGAAAACTTGATGATTTGTTAAATCCCCAGGAAGCAGGGAAAACATTTTAGTCATACAGAAAATATGTAACTAAGAACAACTCTTTTTTTCCACCTCTTTCTCCAAACAAAGCACAGCTGCTAGAAATGCAGGGGTGCCTAGGACAGGGCCATATATGCCCAAGGTCACTGGCTGAATATTTGCTGTAGATTATGAAGTCAAGGCTGCATTTCCTCTATGCCACCTTCTGTTTCCGGGCAAAGGTGAGATGGAGAGATTCTAAATAGAACACAAAGTCAGAATGTGATTTTTCTTGCAGGGTTCCAGTCAAATGACTGACTTTTGTGGGATCTCAAAACAACCATTCTCTATGTCCAAAGTAAAACATGGCCAAAGATGGTATAGTGTATGTTTTTCTAAAACAGCAAAATGTTCACTAATCAGTTTATCTGCTCTTAGCCTCCACCCAAGGGCATTCCTAGACTGTGAGCTCTCAGAGGGTAGACCCATGTCCAGCTAAAGTTTTGAACTCCTAGTTCTTTGCACAGTCTGGAGCATTGATATCCTGAAAAATACTTGTCAAATTTGTTGAATGAGCAATGGTATAAACTTACCAGATTCTAAAGTGTTTCCTACTTCACATTAAAGTGAAAAAGCTTTCAAGTGAAAAAACTTTCAAGTCAGCAAAAGACCTTCTTGGGGATAAGTACTGTTGGAGTTTCAGTTCATCAGAAAAGAAGCATTACAAGAACAGTGGTATATAAAATAGAATAGTTTTGCCATTCAATGTATATGTGGTAAAGTGCCTTGTGGGGAATTCTTTCATGGCAAGTTTATTTTTAAAGGATCCTTTGCCTGGCAGACAGCTTTTCTACTATTTTTTCTTATCTAGTCCTCTGAACATCTAATTCAGGTCAACTGAAATATTTACTGAGTGACTACTGTGTGGCAAACTATGCCAGGCCTTCAGAATACAATCATGAAATGAGATATGCTCTTTGCCCTCCAGAGACTTGGCCCCTGCCCCATCATCCTCTTTCTAGCAACCCTATCAGGCCCCAAACTCTCTGCAGCTGTGAAAGAAGAGTAAGACGTCTTTATCAACTTACTTTTGAACTCCTCCCCAGGGTAAAACTGTCATAAAGACATTAATATACCTTCCAAAGTGAAAGAAAGTTACCCTTACATAAATTAATAAACCATTTGTCTGGGGGAAAGGCCCACTAAAAGGGCCAGATGAGACCAGAACTAGAACGTTAATCAATCCTAGATTTCAGACGCTGGTTATAAGATACTCAAAACTCCAGAGACATGAGCTTAGAACAGAGTGTCTCAAACATGCATCAGAATCACCTTGATGGCCTGTGAAAACAGAGATTTCTGTGCCCCAAGCTCAGAGTACGATTCAGATGGTTTGGGTGGGCTGGAGAATTTCTAACAATTCCTGGGTGATGTTGCTGCTGCCAATCCAGGGACCATACTTTGAGAAAAACTAACTTCAAGAAATCACTATAAAAAGGTGCAACTCTGCTGCATGCAGCCACCAAGGTCAGGACAGAAACAGTAATTTCTTGAATGTAGGTTTGGCATAGCATAGACTGTATTATAAGAGGATTACTACTGCTTCGTATTTACATTGCTACCCAGATATATCCTTTATGCTACAAACAATTGCAATTATTAATATTTTATGTAGGTTTAAGGTTTTGTGGGAAGCTAGAGAGAAACAATATCTCCAAATATTAAGAATACCTCATTTATATAGGGCTTCCAAACTTTTAATGCATTTTCACACTCAATTTTTTTCAATTAAGCTGCACCATCTTTCTGTGAGACTAGTACAATAGGTGTGACTTAAGCCATTTGATAGATGTCAACACTAGGCCTAGCAATATTAGATAACTTTATTAATTAGCAATTCAGCCAAGATTAGCATTTAGATCTCTTAATGCTTAGCCTCAAGAAATAGAAAAACTGAAACTCTAGGAATTTATTCTCTTCTTGAAAACCGTTTATCTTAACTCCTGCTTAAGTGCAGCAAATTATACTCAATTCGAACAATCTTTAGATTAATTCCATGCAATTAAATTAAAATTTCCTTTGAAGGAAAAGCAAAGAAGATCATGTTGGGCCTCAATAGTTTTAATTGTAAAAATCAGAGGACTGGGCAAAGAAGCTTTCATTTCTAAAGCTATTGGATGCAATTATTTTATAAAAGGAATATTTAACACACTATAAAATTTAATAGGAATATTTAATATTTACTCACTCAATAAAGGAAGAACATACTGAAGTTGGTAATACAGTAGGATCTGTTTGTCCAAACACTTTTATTTACAGTGTGGCTAAATAAAATCAAGGCACTGCATTTACTGTGGTTCTATTGCCAAGAAACGATGGGTCGTAAAGGAAGGTAGATCATTGAAGGAGTCAATAAAACCCCATGGTCAATTGGCTTATGACTTACATGCCGATGTTTCAGATGAATAAAGAGACATTCATGCCTTTAATAATATCATCCCTGAAAATATTCTAAGACACAGCCACTACTAACATATGAATAGACTAGCAAATTTATGGATTTTTAAATATATTCCATAGATGAGGGCTCTTCGGTCACTGCCATGGTTTACTATGGTCCAAAGTAGATATTATCCTGGTATACTTGTGTCACTTGATTAATCCTATGTCAGTGTTTCCATTACAAAGTTCTATTTTCATGTGTTTGTAACAAAATCCTAAAAATTCATTCTGAATTGAAACTTGGCGTAGGAAAGTTCAAATAGAGACTATTTGTGAAGCCAAACTTCTTTCCACCATACCACTGAAATAAAGTTATTAAGGTACTGATTACTAGGGTATACACATTGGATATATGAGAAAACCATTAAAATTTTAGGAGAAAATTTCTGATGTAGGAGCACAAAAATCCTGAATAGCAAATACAAAGTATATGCAAAGTTGCTCAATAATTTTCACTAGGCTTTTTGATAGGTATGAGCTTTATTATATCCAATAAATACAGCAAACAAATTGGGATTATATAAGAGATTTGATAGGTGTCTATAACTAAGGATTAATTGTGGTAAAACATTAAAGAAGTGATGTGCATGATCTCTAGCAAATTTTTCCACAAATAAAGTAGCTTTTCTTTTAAAAGAATAATACCAGATTAGATGTAAAAATAAATATTAATCTTATAGAAGAAAACAATGAAGGAGAATTCATAGGGAAACAGGCAAAATAAAATTTAATGACAGAAACTCTAAAATTACATTCAGAGAAGTTTAAGATATTTAATCAGGGAGATGGTAGAGTTGGCCCTTGGTATTTGCAGGAAACTGGTTGCAGGACCCCTGAAGATACCAAAATCCACAGATGTTTAAGTCCCTTATATAAAATGGCATAGTATCTGCATATAACCTACCACATCATCTTGTATACTTTAAACCATCTCTAGAGTATTTATAATTCAGCAAAATCAAGTTATGCCTTTGGGAAATTTCTGAAATTTTTCCCCTCAAATATTTTCAATCTGTAGTTGGATCCCTGGTAACCAGGGATGTGGAGGGCCAACTGTACAATGCCAACTGGACTCAAGTCCAAAAGCTAACAATGTAAGTAAACATCCTGAATAAACAAATGAGAAATGAGACAGTTTTCAGTCATAATATTCACTTGAATTTTGCATATCTTCTTTCTTGAGAAATTAGGGAGGCTCTGAACCAATGTTTCCCCAAATAGATATCTTAGAACCATAATTCTCTAAAATGCTCTCTTGGGGAGAAAGTGATCCACTCTTAAGAGGGTCCACCAGCATTTAAAGGACCTGAAAGGTCCCAAAGCAAACTGATCATTTTTCCCAAACTTATTTGACCATGGAATGCAATTTTATGTAACGCCTGTTAACATCTTTTAAAGACCCTCTTTTAAAAAATCTTCTCCTAGAAAATAAGATGATTAGAAATCATAGGTTTTGAGATGAGCTCAGTATGTTTGAAAAACTCTCTGACAAATACATCATGATGCCCATTTCTTCTTCCATTTAAGTAAGGGGTTGGACTTGCTTTCTTTAAATCCTCTTCCAAAAACAAAATTGTATAATCCCAAAATGCTTAAGAGCAGGTTTGACATCCACATCTCTATTTAATTTTTAGAAAAATCTGAACTGGGTCAATTAAGTGCTTATACATTTCCATTGCTTTGATAAAATGTCTGTAACCCTTTTAATATATTCTTAATTATGTATATATTTTTAATGTACAAATATTCCCCTAGTGAATTATCTGCTTAGGGGATGTTTTTCATTGACCCTCGTGGTCTCTTGGTCTCTTTGAGTATGTCTAACTATACTAAAAAGCTAAATTTAAATTACTTTCTATGTAATACATTCTCTTTCTCTTTTCCATTAGCATAGATAATCAAGAATTCATGGTTTTATGGATTTTTAAATGTCAGAGATTGTAAAGCTGTCTTGCCTATTACAGTAAAAACTTCATTAAGGGCTATCATGTATTCAAAGTAGTGTGTAATTCAAAGCAGCTGCACATCCAGCTCCCCCTCTCCAGATGTACTATTGTTCTTGGAATAAAAACATCAGATAATCTAAGTACTCTTTAATTTCAAGCCTAGTTTCTAGGTGCCAGGAATTTCAAGGTAACTGTGTTTTAATAAAGTTATTACATCCCTTTGCCATCAAATCCATCAAAAATGATGCTTTCCCACTGGCCCATGAATTTTACAGGACTGGCTCCTATTGGAACGATTGTTTAGCCCTTAATTATATCTTTCCTAAAGCCTTATATTTTAGACTTGCACTTCAGAAACATGTCACTTTATAATTCTTCATTTTTAAAGACTTTTGGTTACATTAGGAAAGACTCTCCCCTTTCTCACTGAAGGAAAATATTCACTTTTGGGTCTGACTTTCCTCAATTTTCTTTTCTTTTTGTCTATGAAGTCTGTGTGATTTTTTTTAAAGGTGACATAAATCCACTGAAATGCAACCATTTTTGTAGTTACATGTCATAAATTAAAATAATGATAGT
The DNA here is from genome assembly GCF_964341445.2 of Mesoplodon mirus. Classification (NCBI taxonomy): domain Eukaryota; kingdom Metazoa; phylum Chordata; class Mammalia; order Artiodactyla; family Ziphiidae; genus Mesoplodon; species Mesoplodon mirus. The sequence goes on from NC_138977.1 coordinate 41,937,696, forward strand.
TTCCTAATAAGAACATCTGTGCTTTAATTGCTCTCCCTAAAGAGGTTAAATTTATGATTAAGAAAAATAAGATTAAGTGACTATGGAAATGATGAGAAACTAATGAACACAAAGTATGTATCTTAAAGGATCAAGCCAGGAGAAAACCTCATGTAAAATACTCTTTTTTTTATTACATAGAAGCCAAGGACAACTTAAACTAAGATTAAAATAAAAGTTGATTTCATATCCCTCTTGTCTTCCTTTAAGACGGTGTGTTTTTCTAAAGCCGAACTTCTCTGTCATCAATGATTTTGTAAATTACATTTTACAAAGGGAAAGATAAAACATATCTTTATGTAAACCCTTACACATCACGAAAAGACTATGAGTTCTCCAAACTTACGGTTTTGGCACACCAACTGCACACCATTGAGGGAGGAGAAAAGGGTTAGCAGAAAGTGTATTTAGGATGAATGCCACCCACCATCAAGTAATGGTTTAAGTAGAAAGTAATCAGAGGGAGACCACAGCAGCTAAATTTCAACCAAAGATATTCTAGGTTTAGAACAATAAATAATTTTAATCAGGTATGTTCCAAGGAGCAAATAGGGCTCTAAGGCTATAACTCAACCTGAATAAGCACTGGGAAAGTCTGCCAGAACAGCAGCTACTCCATAGATACAGCACACACCTGACCTTCCATTAAAATCTGTAACATCCTTGGTACGGAGAAGCCCATACGTTGTGAAACTTAAACACTATGGACTAGAAAACATATCTAATTTATTAATGCAGACAGCATCTTTCGCCTGCATCAGAACACATGTCACAAGATGAAGGATGTTACAGAAATGCTCTTATGGATAAAGGAGAGAGACACACACGAAAGCCTTAGCACCTTCCTGGAGCCCTGCCTTATTAAAGCCAGAACTGCCTCATAATAAGGTCCTTCTAGTGTGTTAGTAACTAAACACTCTTGGAAGGGGTCCAAGGCGAACAGTCTCTCCAGGAGTCTCCAATGTAGTAACAGGACACTTCAGCTTCCACAAAAACCAGTGTCTACATTTGATGAATAAGTCATTAAGACAGTCTCTAGGATGTTAAAGGAATTACTTTTCTTATCAGGGCACGCAGCCTTGTATATATGCTTCAAGCTGCAATTCATCATTTCAAGGGAACTTCTGGCCTCTGTATCAGAGTTTATCATTTGATGGTATAAGACTACAGAGAGGCTGATAAGGGACACTCTGAAATTATAATGCATGGAGTCAGTTGGACCCAAAAAGTAAATGGGGCCTGAGTTATTCAAATCCTTATCCATCTCCCACTCATGGTTCCCTCAGTCTAAAACAAACATACAAAAACACTATACAATAGGTGTGAATGAAACAAACTCACGTGCTACCTCCAAACCTCGTGATTCATACTAAAATGAAACTTGCTGATACCAAAAATGCTATTCACCTTTTGGGTACCTCAGCTATTCCCTAGGAATTGTACCAATAAAATGAATATCAAGATAAGAATGATTCAAGTGTCTTCATTATTGCCACCTGCCTTGCCCACCCAACTACCCTTGTTTCTCCCACACTACTTCTTCCTTGAGCTCTGCCCTTGGAGTTGCACTAAAGTAAACAGGACATTCACTGGTGTGGTCAGCTGTCAGGACAGCCTTCTCAGGTGGCTGACACACTGTGGATGAACCAGAGCAGGTTCCTGTTTCCGTAGCAAAGGCCAACTCCTTATAGATCATGCTCGTGGTTTTAAGAAGAAAGTGAAATCTGGTTCAGCTCAGACTATAGCTGAAGACTTCTGCATTAGAAAGCATAATTCACGTTTATTGTAAATGTCATCATGCCTATGAGCTCTAGAGTATATTTACAGTGTCAACCTAGGGCCTTCCTTGATGGATGCTTTTGTGTACCTCTTTTCCAGGAGTCCTACATATCAAAGCTTTGGGAGATTTCTTTCTAGTGATTCTGACAGAACTGATAGAGCATGAGGCATGGCCTCCTTACTTGAAGTTCTTGGCTATTTTTCAACGGTTCACTGAAGACAGGTCCCTTTATCATGAATGTAGTGAACAAAAAAGCCTGGTGCATCCTCAAAGCACAGAAACCGAGTTAGTGTCCAGGAAACTTTCCCTCAAGCTGTTAGCACAAGGGAGGCAGGCTGTTAGCATAAGTTATTCGCTTCACCGCAGGGGCCAGGAGAAACCTTGTTAAGCCATGAATTTCAGTCCGCAGTGATCTGTGTGTTGAAAAACGGGATGAGCAGATTTTCATCGGCGGATTCCAAGAGGTGTTTACATCCACGGCTGCTCCCCTCCCTCCCAGCTCCTCCCAGGGTGGGTGGTACGGCCCCTATTTGCCCAGATGGGTTTTAAATAATCGAAACACCCAAGCACCTGGTTTAGTTTGTGTGTTTGCCACCAAGGGACTATCAAGTAGAAAGTGTCAAATCTAGTAACAGAGGACACCAGTTAAGAGGAGGTGCAAGGTCTGGAGAAGCGACTGTCTAAAAGCCCGAGGGAAGGCATCTAGTTCAGGTGTGACTTTTCTCTCTGGTGCCCCCGTGGTTGGCATAAAATGACATCTGCCTCTAGGTAAATATGGCTAAAGCCCAGTCCAAGGGAATTTCCGCTGACCGACTTAAGAAACATCAGCACAAGGTACCCCAGAAAAGCTCCAGACACCCAGGGCAGGAGGACCCGGGGTGGGGGGGGGGGCAGCCCCTTCCCTTCTTTCACGCACTTCCTCCAGCCGACCCCCTCCAGGGCTCGGCGCCCTTTTCTCCGCTTCTCCCTCTCAATTCGGACTCTACCATTGGGCTGACTCACAGGCGGGATGCGGCTGTGACAGGACCGAGGGGCTCGGAGGGCAGCTGGAGAGCGAGGGAAGGTCTCTAGGTAACACAGGGCAGACGAGGAAGCCGTGGGGGTCCCGGGAGACACCTGGGGCGGGACCGCGGAAAGGGGGCGCCTCGGGCACTCACCTGCTGCTCCGGCTCGAAAGCTGCGAACCGTGTTGCCCTCGCTCAGGGGCTGGGGGAACAGAGGGGGCGAGCCCCGCTCCGAGAACCCCGGTGTCCGCGCCGCCTCGGCTCTGCCGCCGCCGCTGTACCTGTCGTAGAGCCGCAGCATGTGCTCTGACACCTTGTCGAGCGGCTGCGGGAGGGGGTCTGGGCCACCACCTGCCGTGCGGTCGCCTGGCACGGGCTCGCGGAGCTCCGGGAAATGCTGCTTGAGTCTCTGTCCGTGCGCCAGGCTCACGCACAAGCAGCCCAGCCATAGATGGAGCAGTCTGCGCGCCCCAGCCATAGCGAGGTCCGCGTCCGCTGCTGCGTCCTGGGGGGTCCCTCTGCGGCGCGCGGGGCCGGCGGCAGAGAGGAAGGTTGAACTCCCAACGAGATGGGCGAGGGCGCCCGGAGCCCGGACGCTGCCTGAGCAGGACAGCGACCAGCCCCACTTTTTGCGCTGGTCGATCGCGGACCGGCAGGTGGGTTCTTCCCCGGCAGCGGCGCGGACCTCACGAGCGCAGGGCGCTGCCGGCGCAGTCTCCACTCGGACCCCAAGAAAGAGCTGAAGTCGTGGCGTGTGTGGCCGGGGTGTTTTCGGATCTGTTTGTACTCTCCCTCCCTGCTTTATTTTTGGGAACACCCGGCCGAAGTTGCCGCGCTGGGCACGGGGACTAGCGCCGGGTCGGGCGCAGAGACTGAGCGGGGTTGAGCGCCGCGGTCCTGAGGGCGCTCGCTCGCCTTTTGCAAGGATTGGAGCAGCCGCGGTGCGGCCAGTCCGAGTTTTGAGAGTATGCGTGCGTGCGTGTGTGTGTGTGTGTGTGTGTGTGTGTGTGTGTGTGTTGTGTGCAACAGAGAGAGAGAGAGAGAGAGAGAGAGAGAGTGCCTTCGTTCTCTGGCTGATCTGTACAGTCCGCAGCGAATCTCTCTGTATCCCTCGCCCTCGCAGACAGCTGGGACCCCGCTATAGCCGGGAGAGAAGGGAAGGGGAAAGTAACCAGCAAACCAGCAGGGGGAGGGAGAGAAGAGGAAGCAGGGCTGGGGGTGGTAGGGGAGAGGAGGGGGAAAGGAGAAGATCGAGGAATAAGGAAAGGGTAGGAGGGACGGGCTATTATTTTTTTAATCCCTGCAAGAACATTGGCTATGTCCCGGCCAACAAGAGAGCAGAGGAAAAATAAACTTCCTGGACACTTTCGCCTCTGATTCCAAACAACATCAAGACGTGAACACCATTCTCGCTTCCTTTCGTGGGCCTCTCGAGACCCAGGTTGCGGACCCTGCACCTGTGCCGGGTTGCCATCTCTCCCTGTCTCTCTGAGAGCTTACCCATCATCGCTCCTTCTCTTCTGCATCTTCACTTTGCATCCACCCCCCCCCGCCCCCAGGAGAAAAGTATGTGCGAGTGGAGTCAATCCCGTCTTAAAACAAATAAACAAGCAAACACACTACAAACCCCGCCCCCAAATTCCCCCTCAAGAGGATTCTTGTGAGCGGTGGTGAAATGGAAAGTCTTCTGGAACACGCCAGAATCCAGAGTGGGCTCTCAGAGTTAGCACTTCTTAGATCCTTCCTCACCCTGTCTTTCCTGGCTGTAAAATGGCGATTAAACTACTAGCTAACTAACATTTTACCCCACACTTATCACGCTCTAGGTACTCGCTGTTCTTTTGATTTCAAGTGTATTATCTTTAAAGGATTTTAATGAGAAAGCCCATTTTACCGATGAGGAAACTGAGGCAAAAGGACACTCCTAGATGGCAGACCTGAGCTCCAAACTCAGGCAGTCTGATTCCTGGGCTCAAGCCATTAATCATCACACTATTAATAATGAAACTACCATTTATTTAATTTATTTTTTAAACATCTTTATTAGAGTATAATTGCTTTACAATGGTGTGTCAGTTTCTGCTTTATAACAAAGTGAATCAGTTATACATATACATATGTCCCCATATCTCTTCCCTCTTGCATCTCCCTCCCTCCCACCCTCCCTATCCCACATCTCTAGGTGGTCACAGAGCACCTAGCTGATCTCCCTGTGCTATGCAGATGCTTCCCACTAGCTATCTATTTTACATTTGGTAGTGTATATATGTCCATGTCACTCTCTCACTTTGTCCCAGCTTACCCTTCCCCCTCCCCATATCCTCAAGTCCATTCTCTAAGAAACTAGCGTTTAAACTGAAGTTTCAGTGTGACAATTCAGGTACATGTTCTTAGCACAGTGCCTGGCCTGTTGCAGTAAAGACCTCAGTAAATGTCTGTAGCAGCGTATCTGTCTGTTCCCTCGGTGGGAACAGAGTGGGGTTTATGGAAAAGAATATAGGCTGTGGGATCACATTGGGCGTCCAAGTCTCCCTTTCTTCTTTGAGGGTGAATAAGGACACATCCCTTTTAGAGTTTTGTTTGGATGACAATAGAAGACAATAGAAGACAGTGCTAAAGTGACTGGCACACTGGCTAGCCTCCAGTAGGGGCTCAATCTCTTTGCATTCCAAATTTATCCCAAATGCAGACTACATCCTCCCCACTAAGTCACTTCTCAACCCTTTGTGGTTTGGATTTTGCCCTTGGCCACCCATGGAACTGTTCTGCAGATAATAACACAAACTTCAAGGCTGGTTGTGAGACTCATGTGAGATCGTGTGTGTGTGTGATCTTTGCCTGGCATAAAGAACATAATAGCTTTTGTGATTAATAATGAAGACCCAGGCTTCCCTGGTGGCGCAGCGGTTGAGAGTCCGCCTGCCAATGCAGGGGACACGGGTTCGTGCCCCAGTCCGGGAGGATCCCACATGCCGCGGAGCGGCTGGGCCCGTGAGCCATGGCCACTGAACCTGTGCGTCCGGAGCCTGTGCTCTGCAATGGGAGAGGCCACAACAGTGAGAGGCCCGCGTACCGCAAAAAAAAAAAAAGAAAAAATAAAATAATAATGAAGACCCAATTGCAAAATTTAATAGGCCCTGGAAATTCTCTCCCTCTTTGATTTTTTTCTGTGAATCTTTGGTTCTTTCCCTCTGCTTCTTGCTCTCTCTCAGTTCTGTGAGCTGCCTCCTCTTTCTTGGCCTGCCTTCAGTGTTTCTCACATGTTTATAACCTGCCCTGAGAGGATACCAAATTGAGAAAAAAATCTGCTTTGGTGGTCACCTCTGACCTTCAAATATATAGTTCTGGCACTCTCCCAGTCCCAGTCTGCATTGCTTAAATTTCACCTTCCTCCATTTTGAAACCATCCCCAAGACTTCCCTTCCTTTAGCTCTAGTGCATAGCTCCATTGCTACTTCTGCTACTTTGTACTCGATGTAATTTATCCTTTTTAGAAGCTGTGCTGTGACTGCTGGAGTTGACCACATGTCTTCAACGTCTACCCTTACTTCTTTCTAGATGTATATACTTTCCCTTCCTTGTGTTTCCATTTTCTTATTTGAGTCGTAAGTATAAAGTAATAGTTCCTGTTGACAGGGTCATTGTAAAAAATCATGGGACAGCCCATGTCAAGAGATTAGTACAGTGCCTAGCACATAACAAATGCTTAAGAAGAATCAGCTCTGAGCTAAGAGAGATTGCTTGTATGTTTTTGTCTAAAGCAGAGGTCAAAAAAAATAAAACAAAACAGAGGTCAAGCTATACTCATCTTTATATTTTAGTGACCAGCCATTACATTCAGAGTAAACAAAGTGACAAGGAGATATTAAGCGGGTAGACTAACCCCTACCTGGGACTCTCACCTGTAATTGCAAGACCAGATAAAAAAGTGTGGATAAAAGCTGGCAAACTGAAGAACACTTGTAGCAGCCAGATCCTGGACCAAAAGTGCCTCATTTACAGCTAACCTACACCCAAGTAGATGGAGCAAGGGATGAACAGATCAAGCCAGCAGCATAATGTTCTTCAATGACAAAGAAATGACACTCATGTCAGACCTTCTGAGTGACCTCCTGAGAAACTGAATTGAAAGCAAATTGAATTGGGAGTAATAGTTCCCTCATCAGAGTACCTAGAGATGCCATCTTTAATCTCCAAAATTTATAAGCAGCTCATGCAGCTCAATAGCAAAAAAACAAACAACCCAATCCAAAAATGGGCAGAAGACTTAAATAGGCATTTCTCCAAAGAAGATATACAGACTGCCAACAAACACGTGAAAGAATGCTCAACATCATTAATCATTAGAGAAATGCAAATCAAAACTACAATGAGATATCATCTCACACCAGTCAGAATGGCCATCATCAAGAAATCTAGAAACAATAAATGCTGGAGAGGGTGTGGAGAAAAGGGAACACTCTTGCACTGCTGGTGGGAATGTGAATTGGTACAGCCACTATGGAGAACAGTATGGAGGTTCCTTAAAAAACTACAAATAGAACTACCATATGACCCAGCAATCCCACTACTAGGCATATACCCTGAGAAAACCATAATTCAAAAAGAGACATGTACCAAAATGTTCATTGCAGCTCTATTTACAATAGCCCGGAGCTGGAAACAACCTAAGTGTCCATCATCAGATGAATGGATAAAGAAGATGTGGCACATATATACAATGGAATATTACTCAGCCATAAAAAGAAACGAAACTGAGCTATTTGTAATGAGGTGGATAGACCTAGAGTCTGTCATACAGAGTGAAGTAAGTCAGAAAGAGAAAGACAAATACCGTATGCTAACACATATATACGGAATTTAAAAAAAAAAAAAACGTCATGAAGGACCTAGGGGTAAAACGGGAATAAAGACACAGACCTACTTGAGAATGGACTTGTGGATATGGGGAGGGGGAAGGGTAAGCTGTGACAAAGCGAAAGAGAGGCATGGACATATATACACTACCAAACGTAAGGTAGATAGATAGTGGGAAGCAACCGCAGAGCACAGGGAGATCAGCTCGGTGCTTTGTGACCGCCTGGAGGGGTGGGATGGGGAGGGTGGGAGGGAGGGAGATGCATGAGGGAAGGGATGTGGGAACAGATGTATATGTATGACTGATTCACTTTGTTATAAAGCAGAAACTAATAAAAAGAAAAAGGAAAAAAAAAAAAAAAAGAGATGCCATCTTATGATACTTCACATCCGTAGCACAATGTTTCTTTTATCAGAGTTCACAGAATCACAGATCTGGATGGTTTAAGTTGTCTCAGAATGCTGGTATCTTTAGATGCCTTCCCCCCAAATGGATGAAAGATGGGATTCATAATTCTGGCTCAGCATCTGGCTTACCTGATACTTGGAGGATTTGTAGCTATGCAAAACAAGGAACTTCTGAATTGAATCCAATGGTGGTACATGGTCTGATTTCTTATTGAGTCTGGTTAATTAAAATCTGTCTTATATTTTAGTAATAGGAGTTTCCTATTTTTATCTTAGCGAGTAGCTGTTACTGTTACTGCCAACCACTGAATCAGAGGACACTTATCAGTCTCTTTTCCTAAACACAAGGAGAGTTAAAGAAAGACATTTCTGTAATTTAACAGCAGATGCAAATTAGAGATTTTAGTGGATTCCGTTGAGTTGAGCTCTACTTTTGACCACAAAATCATGTCTCTCTGTGTGTGTATATGTATATATATATATGTATATACATGTATGTACATGTATATACATGTATATATGTATGTGTGTATACATGTATGTGTGTATACATGTATATATGTATATGTGTGTGTGTGTGTGTGTGTGTATATATATATATATATATATATATATATATATATATATAATGCATGTCCTCTTATTAGCCTTCTTAAGCACTATATATATTTATTTTCTAAAAACATCCCGTGGACAATTTTTATTGAATACTTACACAAGTCTGCAGTAGCAATTGTGGGGAAAATATATAAGAAGATTGTGTCTTAGGCTTGGAGGAGTTTAACCTTCTAGTAGGTGAACCAAAGAAACCCACGTGGGCCAACTAACAAATAATGGGAGAAGTAGTGTTCAACCATGTTTTGTAGACTGTGTCACAATTTGCTGTGTCAGTCAAAAGGAGGAAATCACTGGGAGATGTAGTAGCCAGAGAAGATTTCCTGGAAAAGGTGAGTCTCTTTTTAGCCTTGGAAAATAAGTAGGACTTTAGACAAGTCAAACACAAAGGACTTGTAATTTAGGAAAGAATAGCAGTAAGAGACGAGTTGCAGAAGTAAGAATGAGCTTGCCGTGTTAATAAGGCTGTGCCTGTTGGGACTGTGGTTGATCTGATTTGAATAGAGCATGTATGCTGGAGAATACAGGAAATAGAGATGGACTGTCGGCTGGAATGAGTTTATGGAGGACCTTGAATGCTAGATCAAGGGGAAAGTAGGGAACCATAGAATGTTTTTGAGAAGAGAAGCATTTCTAATGGTCCAAACTCTCCAAAATGGTCTGGAAAGTTTTAATAACTAATAAATTTCCTGCCTCTGGAAGTATGTAAACATAAGGTAGATGACAACTTGGAGAAATTTTAGAACTGATTCAAACATCAGAAGGTTGATTAAAGATATTTAAAGCCTTATTAGTTGCAAATTTACTTGACTGCAAGGATATATATATATATATATATATATATATATATATATATATATATATATATATCTGATTCACAGTGGCTTAAACATATAGGGATTTATTCTTCATCCTGTTGTAAGAAATCTGCAGATAAAGAGCTGTTGATACTTGTTCAGTGGGTTGACAATGTCATTAGTAATTTTTAGGTGACTCATCTTTTCTCTCTTACTGCCTCAGGGTCACCAGATGGCTCCTGCAACTCCAGCCATCCAGCCCTTGCTCAAGGAAGAAAGAAGGAGGAAAGGGGAGGCACCAGCTATGTCTTTTCCTTTTCATCAAGCAAAATAAATGCTCTCTCAGAGCTCTGGCTCTTATCGCTTATATCTCACTGGTCTAAATCTTATCTCATGGCCATCTTTACCTGCAGCCATTCAAAATTATCTGAATGAGGGGGACTGAAGTATCTTGTCTCAACCTGGGCACATTGCCATTGCAAATAGAATCTGAGTTCAGTTGTCAAGGAAGAAGGGACAAAGGAAAATGTAAAGTAACTAACAGTGTTTGATATAAGGACCCTCCCAGTGTTGAGAGTCTATGAATCTTCAATCCATTTATTAGTTATTTTCTATTCTGCCGGTAAAGTTGTTTAGTTTTTCTCCATTCTAAAAACAAAAACAAACATCAAAACTCTTTTCCATATCTATTTCACAAACTATCATCCTCTCACTTTCTTTTCTTTGATCTCTGAGCATGTTTAAAAAGTAGTCTACACCTAACATTTCACTTTCTCACTACCTATAATCATGTCACTTCATTTTATTTCTTACCATCTGTAACAAGATCTTTGTACTCTACTGAAAATGTCCTTGTATTAGGCACTAACCTTCTAACCACCAATCCAACTGCCACCCTCCTCCCACCCCCACCCCCAGGCTTCATCCTTACCTGAGTGTTTGACAGTATCTACCACCCTCTCCTTGAAACTCTCTTCCTTTTTAATCTTACCTATTCTGGTTTCTTCCTATCTTTTTGATTACATATATTGTTGTTTCATTCATTCAACAAATATTTAGTGTCTACTGTGTTTTATTTATTTATTTTTGGCTGCGTTGGGTCTTTGTTGCTGCACACGGGCTTTCTCTAGTTGCGGTGAGTGGGGGCTGCTCTTCGTTGTGGTGCACAAGCTTCTCATTTTGGTGGCTTCTCTTGTTGCAGAGCACGGGCTCTAGGCATGCGGGCTCAGTAGTTGTGGCTCGTGGGCTCCAGAGCACAGGCTCAGTAGTTGTGGCACATGGGCTTAGTTGCTCTGTGGCATGTGGGATCTTCCCGGACCAGGGCTCGAACCCATGTCCTTTGCATTGGCAGGTGGATTCTTAACAGCTGTGACACCAGGGAAGTCCTCTACTGTGTTCTTGATGCTTAGTTTGGTATTGAGAATACAGAGATGGAATGAAATGGTCCCTATCCTCTAGAAACTTAGTCTACTGGGGAGATAGGGATATTATCACTTAAGAAACGTTAAGATAATTTTGAATGGCTGAATAAAGCTGGAAGTGCTACGTGGAGGAGATGATACTTGAACTGAGATCTGAAAGTTAAATAAGTGGTTTTCCAGGACCATTTCAGATATGATATTCCAGGCAGAGGAAGTATCCAGAGCACAGAAGTAGGAGAGGCCTTTCTTCTGGGATCTTCTTCCAACTTCATACCAGTCTCTCTCTCTAACTATTTCCTTGGTAGTTAAGTCACTTTAGCTATGTACTTTTATTTACTTTTCAGAAACTCCCCAAATGACTTTCCTTATCTACAAAATTTCAGGCTCCGTTTTTTATAAACTTGTGGATGTTCTGCTGGCATCATAAATTCTGTGCCTCTGTAATGAAACTGATCAGCACCCTCCCCACCATCTTATTCTTGGTTTCCATTCTTCTGTGAATGGCACCATTATCCTTATAGCCATCTACGTTCCAAGTCTTAGAGTCACATTTGCCTTCTCTGTCTCTCTGACCACCATATCTAATCATTGCTAAGTCCCAGCAAGTTATTTCTGTGATATCTCTGCCATCTGTCTTCTTTATTTTTATTGCAATCTCTTTCATTTAGTTGCTAATATATTCTAATCTAGATGAGTTGTCTCCCAAATGGTTTCCAGTTCCTTGTCACTCCAACTGTTTTTGATTTCTATTGCTGTATAACAAATTACCACAAACTTAAAGGCATAAAACAACACCCATTTATTATGTCACAGTTCTGTAGGTCAGATCCAGGTGGGCTCATCTGTGTTTCTGCTCAGGGTCTCAGATTGAAGGTGTTGGATGGGTGGTGTTCTTATCTGATAGCTTGGAGTAAGAATCTTCTTCTAAGCTCATTCATGTGTTGACAGAATCCAGTTCCTTATGGTTATAGGACTGGGTTCTCATCTTTTTGTTGGTCTTGTTATCAGCTCCCAGAAGCCACTTGCCATTTCTACCCTGTGGTTATCTCCATCTTCGAACCAGCAATGGATAATTTCTTGCATGTTTTATACAGTGCTTCTAATCTCTTTCTCCAGAAAGAGTCCCCATCCTTTTAAAGGACTTGCCTGAGGTCAGGCCCACCCACCAAGGATAACCTCCCCTTCTTAAACTCAATTTTGCCATATAGTATAATCACCAAAAGGATATCCCATCATATCTATAGCTTTCTCTTACACTGAAGATTGTACAAATGACTGGAGTCAGTTTAGAATTCTGCCTACCATGGTAATCATCTAAATACTGCTACTAGATTTATCCTCCTAAAACTTAATTCAGTAATATTATAAGCTTTCTCAAAAACAAATAAGTAGTTGCTCATTACCAACTAAACTTAAGCAAAACAAAATAAATCCTCAGTTTGATACTCATAACCTTCCACAGTATGTCTTCAGCCCAGTTTTCTGGTGTATCTCTGTTCTTTCCCACATATTCTCTATGCTCTAGCCAGAGTAGATGGTTCTTTTCCACTTTTTTTCACTTGCAGTCTTCCTTTGCCTGGTTTGTAATCTTCAAGATCCATCTGAAAATGCTACCTTTTCTGTGCAGTGATTCCTAATCAGTCCAATGGCTTGTGAGCTCTTAATCCTTTAAATCTTCATAGCATTTAGTACCTCTTATAGCACTTAAGAGATTCTGTCATATGCTGCTTTTGTTTACTTTTATAAAGAAATAGCTGTTTCTCTAATAAAACCCAACACCCTCAGTGTTGGCAGCAATGGGAGAACACCCACCTGTGGAAGAAGTGGCTGAACCTCTTGTCTGACTCTTCGTCCCCAGAGATTTTCCATCTGCCCCATCTTTCTCTGGCTGCTTCCTATTTTTACTACTGCACTGCACAAAAGGATTCTGCTACACTTTTCTCTCTCATTCTAGCTAAGCTTGAACACACAACTAATTTAATTTTGGATTTTTGTCACATAGTTGAAGCAAGCCTGTAACTTGCAAACAATAATTGACTAAAGGTTCATGGAAATAAACACAAAGATATCAACATACAGCTCCATCATCTGACTTATACCACATTTTGATTTTCTGCTTTTTGGGTCTTTTTCTTCCTGGCTCCTGTCCTACCATAATTTTTGCTAACAATTATTTAACTGAACATCCATCATGTATCAGAAGTCCCTCTACGGTGCTGGACAGGCAATGGGAACAACATTTTTTTTTTTTCAATCTGGGGTCAAGATAGCAAGACCCAGAGAGGCAGAGGCAAGTGCTTCCTCATCTATTCATAAATATTCATTGAGCGTACATTATAAGCCATATGCTATTCTAGAAGTTGGGGATATAGCCACACAAAAGACCATTGAAATCCTACCCTCATAGAGTTTATATTCCAAGAGAAATGGACAATAAAACCAAGCTGAAAATTTAGGAATTTCACAGAAGTATCATGAAGATAATACAGCAAAGTAACAGGATCTAGAATGGTATGTGTGTCTGGAAGGGGATGTTGGGTTATTCCAGGATGATGAGGTGGTCAAGAGACATCCTCTGAAGACCCAGCATTTGAACTGAGACCTGGAAGTGTCCTTACATTTATCTGACTTCTTATTAGATTCAAAGGCAGGGAGAGTTATTCATCTTTTACGCCCACCACCTTCCTCTAATTTCCTTACACTTCATTACATGCTTAACATAATATTTGCGGAACAGAATCCAACTGACTAGTGACAAGATGAAGGGGTGTTGCACCAGACATCTCCCACCAAACACATTTGTTTTCCTATGTAAATACATAGAATAAAACATGTTTATCTTCCTATAACACAAAATAATTTGACTTTAGCTGTTGCATATTCCCTTTTTTTCTGAATTCATTTCAACTGCTTTTCAACTAAGACATTCCTTAAAATTTGAACGATGTGAAAATTAAAGATGACTAAACAAATATAATAAGGAAAAAGAATTAGATCCTTAAGGGCAGAAACAGTATTTGATATACTTTCACATTACCCATCGTCATAGGGCCGAAACAAAACCAAAATTAGCATCTTGGGATATAACTTCTCAGTCTCCCTTCTTCTGTGCCTAGGGCATAGAATATTTCCACGTGTTAATTATATCTTTAGAACCACACTGTATTTTGACTTTTTACTGTTTAATAAAAAAATAAAGAAATTATACTGTGAGGGGGCTGGATCCTTTTTTATGCTTGACGATGTTGATTCTGCTTCATAATCAATATATCAGAACCACATGTACACTAAGGTTTTATAACTGACATGCCCAGTCATATTCTCCCTTGTATTATTCAATTCCACCTATACTGAAAATTTCAACTGATAATGATGCTATGAGAATATGCCATTACACCTCCTCCCTCCCCCAAGAAAAAGGAAAGGACTTTACTTATAACAACTGATGTTTTTCCCTTTGGTAGAATGTTTTATGTCATGCTTGAATCACAGCATGAGAAATTTTGCAAGCCTGTCTTGAATCTTTCCTTCCACTGGCTGTTCATTTAGTCCTTGTGATTTGATAGTTGGAGTGTCTCCTCAAGTGCTGGTCCTACTGTTTTCCGAGTGTTGTCTATAGGATTTGCATGTGGAACTCTACCTGCCATCTTAATCAGCTTCTTCCTTCAGGCAGTTCAGGTGGCATCCTTCCTCTGGAATTTGTGTTTTAATTCTTATGGCCTCCTAAAGATCTTTTTACCAGCAGATTTCTCTCTCTTGGGCTTAGCTGTTTCTGTACATGACAGTTAACTGCGTTTGATTCTTTTGCGAAAAGCCGTTACTTAAAAAAAAATCTCCTGTTCTTAGAGTTCATCTCTCTGTTCTCCCTCACCCTTTTGGTGATTGTTTCCTAAACTAAGTTTCTAAAAGTATAACACTTAAATTATTTTGTGACCTAGCACAATTCAGTGAACATTTCCATTCATATGTCCATAGTACTCTCCAAGGTAGTCATGCCTCTAAGCCCCCAGAGGTGAGGATTAGCTGGCAATGCAGAAATACATGTGGCTGCCCCATTCCTCTTCCACTCTCAGGCTTACACCTCTCTCTCTACCTTTTCCCACTCTCTTAATTCCACCTCCTTTTGTCCCTCTTCCTTCCCAACTGGCCCTACCTCTAAATGCAGTCCATATGATGGTTGGCAGTAGGACTATGGATTGAAAAGTTACTGACCTTCCAGTATCTGGAGGGAGGTGATCTCATTTGTCACCTTGGCAACCCAGGGATCCAATCATTGGCATGGCTGCAAGCATCTGCCTTTTCACCCTGCAAATAAATTTCCAGGCATAGCTGCTCAGAACACCCACGTAAAAACCTTAACAAGATCAATTAAAGTTGCTTAGTTATGGTGATGAATCCTTTAAAAATGTAATAATCCTTTAAAAAGATGGGGGGTGTAGAAACGATAAATATCACCACTGGGAACTAATTTTATTCTCTACTTTCACTTTAGGATTTCCAGGTGTTTTTCTATCATTTCTTCCTTGAGGGAAGTCATTTCAAACTGCTCCTGGATATCTGCCCACAGAAAAGCAAACAGCTTTCTTTGACCACAAATGATCAGCACCAACAACTCCTCCACCCTGTTTTTCAATTTTTGAACTCTGGGGTAAATTCTTGACTTATAAAATTGAGATCTAGATAACCCTGGCAAGGAGCCAGCCCCTGCAAACCCGTCTTTACTAGGCAATGAAGAGTGATTGCATAAATGCTATATAAATGTTTCAGGTATCCATGTCGTGAATCCTGATAACCATTGCTGAGCTGTAAACAGAGCAGGAGCGACTGGGTAGTGCTGGGTGAGCTAAGTAGGATTTGGCTGGACTGGAATTAACATTGAATGGAAGCTGACAGATCCTGAGCTCAGCAAGACCAAAGGCTGCTTCTTTTCCATCTTTGTCATCCTAAATCTATACTAACTATACATTTTTATTGAAATCCATATTTTGAAGGAAGTGTAAATAATTAAAAAGAGATTTGTGATGATCTTTGTAGCTAGTTCAGCATATATTTTTGAATTCTAAGGAACTGACAAGGAATACCCTCAAGGAATATGCTGCTGTCCTATGGCAGCTGTTCTTGCTTTAAAACACTCTGATGCAAATTTCCTCCTCATGTGACACCCAAGCTAAACCAAAATGTGAATCTTCTCCAGATCAGCACACTTCAGATTTTATTTTTTTTTGTAAAGCTTTCCTGGATAACTTCAGGCCATTATTATCTGATACATAAACATACGAGAGGTTAACTGACCATGTAAAATGGGCATTTGTATACATTTGCGTCTCTATTTAGAATGCAGCCTCCTAAGAACAAGAATCACGTGTAGTGCCTGGGAGAGCTTTTTGCCTACAGTAGATATTCAGTAGCTACCCTTTAGAAAAGTAACTGAAATAAGAACACTGAGGCACAAATAGTGATATCCTAGTTCTGTCACCTAAGATGACATAAAGATGAAAAAGAGAAGCTTTAAACTTGGGATAGTCTATTATATCTCCAAACCCCAACAGGGCTGTATACAGAGGAAATTCATGTTGATAGCAGAAATGTGTTTCCTTTTTAGAGAAAAGCAGTACTACTTTTCCAGTGATGAAAACGATTGGGAGAAAAATTTTTTTCGATATTTTTCTCTGTTCATTCAGCACTTGTACATAATGTGAGTGTAACTGCCTTCTCCAATATTTGTAAATGATGCATGTCATAAAATATATGCAAGTGATCATACAGCAAACCTCAGCCCCTGAGTGCCTATTTCCCACTTTCCTTTTGAATCATGTGTAATAGACTGACTATTTGAAACTAATTTAGGAAATCAGATATAAGTTCCAACAAAGGGCAATAGACAAACAGGTATTTTTCTAGTGGTTTCAAGTTGTTCCAATTTTTCCCCATTTAGGTAGGAAAAGGTCTTAAATGTTGCTGATCTTGGAATTGCTGTGGGAAATGTCTGTCCTGCTAGGTGAAAGAAATCCCAGGTGGTGGCAGTGTTTGGATTGTATTCCCAGTAAATATCAAGGCACAATTCACTTACTAAGAATATTTGGGCACAAAGAATGGAGCGACAAAATGTTTTCAGGTATCGTGCTGCTTAAAAAGGAGGTAGCTCAGACAGAACAAGATGGGTCCTGATGTCAGAAACTTCTGGGCACAAGGATGATTTTTTGTTTCCACTTCTGTCCTTAAGACAAAGCAAAACCTCAAAGTATACTGGTTGATATAGTAGGAGAAGAGGTTTCTCTCTGGAGATGTTCTCTGGGGTGGCAGAGCAGGGGCTGAATGGTCCCCTGGGCAGTAGACATTGTGAGCAATGAGAAGGGAACAAACTGTCCATCAGCAGTTCAAAGAGCTCTTTTCCTTGGTTCTTGAAATTCATCCAGGCTTCAAGAGTTCCCTAATAAAAAGGTAGGTATCTCCGGGAAGGCTAACACTTTGAGCATTATCAACAGGTATGTTAACACCTTGAGGGAAACTAGGGAGAGTTGCCAGAAATAGGTAGAAAAAGAAAGGGAAAATAGAAACAGTCCCTGGGATAAAGTATTATCTACCACCCTCTTTAGTCCAGGATGGGCCCTGCTTTAATCTCCAGAACAAGTGGACTTCTGTCTTACCTCAGTGGCCTTGGGCAAGTCATTCAGCTAAGCTAGTTTCTGCTTTATCTGTTAGTAGGGGAGAGTAATCATTCTTTATCTCATGAAGGGTGTTGGGAGAATTTATGGTCTATAAAACATTTGAGATTTTTCAGTGTGAGGCAATTCGTAAGTACAAAGTGTTATTAGTGGTTTTATTACAGGACTGTAAACTTGATCTATGTAATATCATAATGGTAATATCTTGTGGAAGTACTTATCTCTAGTTCTGCAGAGAGGTGGACCTGTTTGTATCCCCTTGCCAGGCCATGGTAGAAGTCCTACTAACCACTGATGAATATAGAAGTCCTGATAGAAAGGAGATGTTGTTGACTTTTATTACCTAACACAGGTGTTTTATAGTATTTCTTATCAGAGAGTGATATCTGAATGCATAGCTAAGCCCCGTTCCAAGCAGTTTGGATAGATTTTTTTTTTATCCTGTGAAAAAGTGGAAGGCCTTCTTTTCCATGTCCACAGTCATTTCTATTCTTCCCCTCTTCCATGGCAGCCACACTCGTCTTCATGCCAGCTTAGAAGAATCGCTTGCTGATGTCCCCTATCTCTGTCCACATAGCAACAGGACAAGGACAGCCGAGGATTGCCTGGTTGCTTCATGTTTTGGGAATCTACAGTGACTGTCCAGGGCCTAACAGAGTTAACACGTGAACTCCTCGGTCCAGAATTCAAGGGCTTCTAACTTCCATCAGCTACATTTCTATTTCCATTTCCATTTTTCCATGAACTCAGTACATCCAATCATTTTGCCACTAAATGGCTGACCCTCTGTGTCAACTCCATGACTCTGAGGACAGTTAGAGCCTCAGTACTATGAAAAGCATCTGGTTCATAGTAGCTGTTCAATAAAGAGTTGCTGAATGCAAATAAATGATTTAAACCCCATAACACTTTTCCTTGTTCTTTCTCATAATCTGTGTTGTTGAAGCGCCAGGCTTAAAACTCAATTCCTTCAGGCAGCCTTGTAAGTCAGTGTGATATATTTGCCAGAATAGGCAAACTCATAGAGGCAGAAAACAGATTAGTGGTTGCCAGGAGCTGGGGAGAGTGACTGCTTAATGGATATGGGATTCTGTTTGGGGTAATGCAAAGATTCTGCAAGTAGCTAGTGGTGATGATTGCGCATTGGTATGTATACCTTTATAATGGTTTAAACGGTAAATTTTGTGTTATGTGTACTTTACCATACATACACGCAAGCTAGTGCAGTGTTAAATTAATATAGTCTGACTTGTGATTGGCTAGATAACTTTGTGCCAACAATAATTGGAAAGATCCTGCAAATTTGTGTAACACTAATATTTCTTTTCGCCATACAATTTACTGCAGGAAGAGACACTTTAATGTAGGATGATCAACTCGTCTTGGTTTGCCCAAGTCTATCCTGGCTTTAGGACTTAAAGCTCCATGTCCCACTTAATCTCTCTATCCTGGGCAAACCACGATGGTTGGTCACTGGATTAGTCAGTGTTCTCCTGCTCTCAAGACCTTCAACTAATTGGATGAGGCCCACCCCACTATGGAAAATAATCTGCTCTATTTAAGTTCAACTGATTGTGAAAGTTAATCACATCCACAAATATCTTCACAGCCACATCTAGACTAGTGTTTGATGAAATAGGCATCATAGCCTAGCCAAGTGGACACATTAAATTAATCATCACAGTCATCACTTTAAATGCCTCTTGAAAAATTTGATGTCTACAATAATACAATATTGAGGAAGCAATGGAAATAAGACATTTCAAAAAGAAATCTCATAAAAATATGGATATTGACAGTATACTTTGCAGGGCACTAAACGTGAAATGAGCTATTTTTTTTTTTATAAAACTGACATAGAATTGTGAATACTTCAGAGTGCTGAAATAGTTACATTTTCAAGTAGAGAATTTCCAATTTATCTGAAATTGAATCTAGAAGCACAGAGCAGGTGGAAGAAGGTAGCATGTTATGCTATGGTGCACGTCAACTCAGTGAGATAATTGTTCTTCAAATACAGATACTGCAGTGATGGCCCAAAGAGACAGTGAGAGGACACATTAAAAATACACTGGCTGGAGTAAAAGAGTTGAATTCAAATCTTGATTTATACACAGTACTATATATAAAAAATAGATAATGCACAAGGACCTACTGTAGAGCACAGGGAAATATACTCAATATTTTGTAATAACCTATGAGGGAAAAGAATCTGAAAAAGGAGATGTACATATATATATATATATATATATATATATATATATATATATATATGTATATATGTATACACATACATATCTGAATCATTTTGCTGTACACCTGAAACTAACACAACAATGTAATCAACTATACTTCAATGAAAACAAAACAAAACAAAAATCTTGGTTTCTCGACTAATGGCTTAGGGGACTTGAACAGGTTACTAAACCTCCATGAGCCTCAATATACTCATTTACAAAATTTGTTGCAAGGTTGTTGGAAGGAGTACACAAATACTCTTTTCCTGGTGCAGTGTTTCACTCCATTGACACTCACTCTATGGCAGCTACAGAGAGGGTAAGAGAGCGTTTAAGTGGTTAACAGTCATTTCATATGCTATGAGCTGTACTAGTCATTTTACAGACATTATTTTTTTAATCCTCACAATCACCAATTATGTAGTGATTGTTATCGGTCCTCATTTTACCAGTGACATAATCAGGCTTGGAGGGGTTAACCAATAGTCCAAGGTCAAACACATAGTAAATGGTAGAACTAGGATTTGAACCCAGCCACTGAGATTCTAGAACCTTCTAACCTAAGCCTTCTAGCACGTTGACTGTTTGAAAAAATTAGTTAAGGTTAAAGTCCTTAGATGAGGCTAAGTTTGAATAATTGTTGAGTCAGTTATTTCCTAGATGGATGTCCTTGGGCAAGTTATTTAAGCTCTCTCTATTTCTCTATTAAATAGGAGTAATGATAATTACGGTCAATCCTTATTATGTGCAGATTCTGTATTTGTAAACTCACCCACTTGCTAAAATTTATTTGTATCCTCAAAATCAATATTTGGCACTTTTGCAGGCATTCATGAACATGTGCAGTGTGGTGAAAAATGTGAGCTGTCCACCGTGCACATCCCCAGCTGAAGTTGAACAAGGCAACCCTCTGCTGTCTTACTTCGGCTCTCATACTATAAACAGGTGTCCTTTTCACAGTCTAGCTGATGCTATGTTTTTCACATTTTTGTGCTTTTTGTTGGTCCTCCAATATGACCCCAAGCATAGTGCTCTAGTGTGTCTAGTGTTCTTAAGCACAAGGCTGTAATGTGCTTTATGGGAAATAAGGTAATGTAATGGATTTAATAAGATAATGTAATGTGCTTGGCACAAAGTAGAAACTCAGCAAATTACAACTAGATTTTTTTTCTCTTTCAAGATACTGTATCACTTCATTCTAATTTAGAGAATATTTAGTACAAATTTTACTATGTTGTTCTAATATGTCATTTCTAAAAGTTACCTTTAAAAATACATGTTATAACCCATATCTCAAAGAAACAACAGAAAACATTTTTTGAATATTACAGTAGGAGGCAAAAACTGTTGCCTATTAGACCTACTGTGAATCCTCATGCATGGATGCACAGAACTATGGAATAGAATCAAGTAATTACTGTTTCAAAAGACAAACCCTTATTGCCTTGATTCTCCCAATCATAAGAATAAAACATGGATTAAAAAAAATCAGGAAGCTTCTATAAATGCTCATACAATTGAACAGAATCCTTTACTTGGCAGGATTATTTTCTTTACTAAGGTCTTTTCAGTAGAACAAAGAAGAATGAAACACATCAAAAAACCTGTAAGAACTCATGTACTTGTAAAAATATTGAATGAATAGGTCACTATTTTAAAACATTTTAATCTCTCTGTTAGATTATATGGAATTGTTAATCTTGTTCAGCTGTTTTTGAGACTTTCATAAAATTTCTTAATTTCTCTCAAACAGGATAATTTCTTTACATCCTATTAACCTCGTCTCAAAAGAATATATATTATTCTCTGGAAAGAAAACCTTTTAAGTTTAAAATTTACAAGATTGTTTCAAAATCATTTAAATGTCAATAAAATGGGTTTTAGTTTTCTGATTACTAGTCAGTTCTTTCTAGTAGGAAAGTCATCCACAGTGGAAACACGTGGCAAAGGCTTGTTCAACATTTGAGAGAGTGCAGATTTTATTTCCTTTGTGAAGTCTCTCCATAGCCAAGGGGAGCTTTCCAGTCTTCTCTGGAAGCATTCCCAGCATACTGTGTTGTCTTTTGTGTCACTATTAGTACCTTATAATTCTTCCTCTGCCATCCCCCAGGGTGGTGAACAGTGCCTAGTACAAAGAGGATGTTCAATAAAAGCTTGTTGAATGAATAAACGAATGAATCAATTCCACTAACTTCCCAGTGTTGTGTGTGCGTGTGTGTATGTGTGTGTATTTAGCTACAGCGTGTTTGTTGCTTTTCTTATCCAAGGCACATAGCTAGTAAGTAGCAGGGTAGGGTTAGGAAAAAAAAAAAAGTTCTTCCTGGTCGAGTGTTCTTTACACTTTATCCTTAATCTTTACCCTCTAATTTTAAATTTGGGATCCTTGAGACCTAGTGTGTTCTGACAAGGAGATCTTCTGGTCTGTGAAACGAGGTGAGTTGATAAAGCCACATCCTTAAGAATAAATAAGAGGTCATTCTCAATGTGTTTTTCTTCCTCTAGCACTTACCTTTTTTGGTGTAATGAATGATATCTCCACCAACTGTAAAACAAACTTAGCTCTAATGCAGCATATGTTAACATTAAGGATCTTACTGATGAAGTTAAGATAAGTAACCTAGAAATCTAAGAACCACTCTTGACCCCGGTGCCTGGAGAGCTGTGAGCATTTTGACGCGTCTTATCAGTTACCACCGGTTTGAGGAAAACTTACTGATTTCTTGGTTTTCTATGGTTCTTAGAATGACTTAGCTCATTTATATTAGGAAATTATTCATTTTCATGTGGAATTTCTCAACCAAAAGCTTCTCATAATTTTGCAATCTTTCCTTCTTCTTTTACCCTCTGTTTCTAATTGTTCTAGAGTTTTGCCAGTTCTTCTGGTAAAGATCTGATCCTTTTAAAAATATTCTCATTGACACCACTCTAGTTTACATTTCTGTGTCCTGAGGACTGTTTATGCAGCAACCTCATTAAACAGTTTTCTGACCTTTCAAATTCTTGATTCTCCTTCCCATCCATCCATTTTTGCATACAAGTAATGCATCATCTTTCTGCAGTACAAATTGATTCTCTCTTTTTTTTTTTTCTGATAAAAACACATCTAACGGTCCCTTTTGTCCATCTGATTAAGGATGAAAGGCCTGGGTAACTTAGGGGAGCTTCATCATCACTCTTACGTTTCTGTGACCTGGACATAAAGTTTATGCGCGCTATGCCTATCTTTGCTCACAGCTCTGTCCCAGAACTCAGCAGGGCATGTGACATAGAGGAAGCACTCATGCCTAATTTTTGATTGAACAAATAAATTTTAAAAAACGGTGTGTTGGGGCCTCCCTGGTGGCGCAGTGGTTGAGAGTCCGCCTGCCGATGCAGGGGATACGGGTTCGTGCCCCGGTCTGGGAGGATCCCATATGCCGCGGAGCGGCTGGGCCCGTGAGCCATGGCCGCTGGGCCTGCGCATCCGGAGCCTGTGCTCCGCAACAGGGGAGGCCACAACAGTGAGAGGCCCGCATACCGCAAAAAAAAAAAAAAAAAAAAAAAAAAAAAAAAAAAAAACGGTGTGTAAATTCCATTTGACTTGGGTTTAACCTCTAAATGAAATATGTAGTTCTGTGACATTTCATATTAATGTACACGGACTCACATACAAAGGCACTTTGAGTCTATAGGAGACATAAAGATATGAATTTGGTTCTAGTTCTTGCTTCCCAGCCCACCTGTATGTATTCAAGTTTCCTTAGCATTTTGCCTTTATGTATCAAATTATCCAGAAATAGCAACAGTTCTTGGATGAGTGATTGTGTCTAAGACTAGTTGTTGTTGTTATTGTTTTTGTTGTTTTTATTCATATTCCAGTACGGTTTAACGTGGGAACGTGATGAAACAATGGGAGTTTGATTATTCAGTTTTTTCCTATTTCTTCCAGACCCATTCCTAATAGTCTTCAATTTTCCTCTCTTATCACCATTTCTGGGTAAAAAAGATTAGTGGGAAATCTCTCCAATAAATTTTATGGAAGTTCAGCCTTTTCTGCCTCTTCTCTATTTCATCTCTAGTGATATCGCTATTCTGCTCCATACTTGGGTTCTCTAAGGCTGCTTTATTTCTAAGCCAACTTTTACGCTAAGGAGAGGGGAAATCTGGTCCTCTTCTCACCAGGAGCAGATGTGTATCATTTCACATTATTAAGGCAGTATAGATCAGCTTGACCGTATTTACTTCTATATACAGTGGGAGAGTGTTTCAATCCTTAGTAATTGACCACTCTACCCACTAAACCTTGTGAATTCTTTCTTGGATTGTGACAAAGTCTAGGCTCAGCTGTGACTTTTTTATCAGCTTTCATGGGATGTCCATGGCCTTTTCTACTTCTTCCTGGCCCTTTTTCCCCTGCCCCTCCTCCCTTCTTCCTGTCCTCTCTGCCTGTTACTGCTCTTGCCCAACATCTGCCTTTGGCCCAGAGGGCAATTTCCAGCTCTGGGTATTGTCTACTTTTTTTCTTTTTTACAACATCTCCTTCAGGGCAATAAACACACATTTGCATTTCAATAGCAACTCCTGGCTATGTTTAAAAAGTACCACCCATAAATAATTAATATTTTAACACAAGAAACCCTGATTCCCCTTTCTGATCTGTCTCCTCTCTGCTTTCAGAAGGGAGAGGGTGTTGGCCTAAGCTTCTCACACACTGCTTGCTTTGAGTGCAAGCGAAGCTTAAAATAGTCATGCTTGACTAATTGTGCTTTTCACACTTTGAACTTGTGATGACTGTTCCTCCATTTATGGTTGTAACTGCTCTCACCTTTTTCCTTGGGGACTCACCACACCTTGTTTCCTATAAACCATCCAATGTTTGACTTACAGAGGAAAAAAATGGAGACTCCCTTCTCTCATTCACACCTTCTGCAGACAATCCCTCTCCATCATGGAGAAAGATGATTGAAGACACTTCAACTTCTTTTGTACAAATGCTCACTTCTCCCTTTCCCACTCTATCCTTAACCTCACCCCAACACCCCCTAGATAATGTAAAGGTAGATTGAAAGGGACAAAATCTGTGGAAACATACCAGGGACTTTTCACTTTTTTCAAGGAAGTGAAATAAAAATTACTTAATTGTGTAGAGCATTTGTAAATTCCAGAGTGCGCTCATTTGAATATTACAATGACCCTTTGGGGTAGGTAGGATTATTCAATTATAATATTATTACTATATACATTTTCCTAAAGAAGAAACTGAGGTTTACAGAAGTAGGTTACTTGATCACCCTTCTGTCAAAAACCAAACAAATGAAAAAAAAAAAACCCCAAAACCCACAACATATATTAGTCTGCACTTCCTATCCTCTTACAGTCCAAGACCAAACTCATTCATTTATTCATTCATCCAGCTAAGATTTCTTGAATTCCTACGATGAGTGAGGCTGTGTCGACTGCAAGACTGGGAGCTGCTTATGGTAGATGATGTGATTTAAAGTTGTTCTACAGGTGTCTTAATAAACCTCCTCCCCCTCCCACCCCCCTCCCCCACTTGGTGCTTTGACACTACTTTAGCACTACCCAGTTGATTCTCACATATTATGCCATCCATCCTTCCCATAGTGGACCCATGGGACCTGGTTTTCTGCAAGCTTCAGTTAGAACTTTTGTAATTGTTTATTGTAACATTTACTTCTCAAGAATTAATGGATTCTTATTTGTTGGACTCAGATTCTCCTGCTCATGTGCTTTTCCAGATTATTACTTCTATTTACATTGTTT
The DNA here is from genome assembly GCF_964341445.2 of Mesoplodon mirus. Taxonomy (NCBI): domain Eukaryota; kingdom Metazoa; phylum Chordata; class Mammalia; order Artiodactyla; family Ziphiidae; genus Mesoplodon; species Mesoplodon mirus. The sequence continues at coordinate 41,963,282 of NC_138977.1, forward strand.
TCTTGGGGGAAAAAAATGTCATGTATAAATATTTCTTATCCCAAGTTAACAAAAGTGCCATATAGATATTTCATTTGCCAACCTTCTATTAGACATTGAAAATAAGATATATGATTTTTAAAATATGTATCAATGTTTAATAATAGACAAATCAGAAAAGAAAATAGCAAATGAGTATATCTTTGTTGCAATACTTGAAATAATTTGGTCCTGGTGTAACAGGCAGTTCCATTTATTTGAAAATGTATGGAGGTAGGTAATGAGGAAGATGTGTTATTGTCATCCTAAAGGTTTTTTCCTTTAGTAAGCAATTAAAGTAATAACTTATTGACACTAAAGAAATGACAAAAATATTTTCTCACATTGTAAAGGTAATTATACAACAATACAGTAGCTATACACTATTAATTAAGAGCAAGGTAGAAGGTGAGACAATTTTCTAGGAATGGGTTAAATTATATCAACAAATCCATAGTACAAATTGTACACCCTTCTTATTGTACAGAGCCATTTTTGAGGTAAGATGGCAATATACTTGTGTTGGCATCAGTCAATGGTCAATTAAATTGATTAATAGTCAGCCTAGATAAAATGCTGAGTTAACTTTTATTGAGAACTTAGTATGTGCTAAGGACTACTCTAAGAACTTTATGTTGATTACCTTACTAAGTTATCTTAACCCAGTGAAATGCATACTATTATTATTCACTTTGCAGATGAGGAACCTAAAGCTTCATGGGGTTAAGTTACAGTCCCTAGTTCACACAACAAATGAGTAACAAATAGGGACTGTGCTATGAACCTAGGCAATCTGGTTTCAGAAACATGAACTCTTGAAATTAGTTAATTCAAGTCCAAGTTCTATCAGATACATTTTGAAAGGTCACCCTCTTAAAGCTGATTGATGATGGAGAAAGTAAAACTCTATTCTGACCATATTTTCCAAACAAAAAATTAGTACACACAGTTTGACAAACAGTAATATACTCTGTATGGCACAGAAGGGCCACTCAGTAATTGTCTGGGGTGAACACGGCAAGATGTTTGAAATCAAGGTTGTCTTGGAACCCCTTGGGAGATTTGGTGCTGTATACATGCTCTTCAAGGGGCCAACCATAGACCTTATGCATAAGGTGAATATGTGATATTCCTCCTCTAGAATGAAAGACTAGTTGATATTCTTTTTCAAGGTCTGTTGGTATCCATCTAGTCATTCACCTAGAACTGAATCATTTAATCGTTTGTTGACTGGTAATATTTAATCCGTGGTAATTCATGTATTGATTGAATACTTGACTTACCTGGTAAAGCACGAAGTCTAAAATCTTCTTTGTATTATTTATAATTAACTTTAATCTAGGTTTGATGTAGCATTATAGAATTTTTTCCTGTTCAACTGGGGTAACTTTGCTGGGGTTTTTCTTAAAAATGAAATAGTGTACACAGGTTACTATTTAGCAACCAAACATAAAATCAAAGCAAGGGTCGGGAAAAAGAAAGAGAAGTTCTTTCTCCTTTAATTTGTTTATAAAAATAAAACGAACATTTCAAGAAGAAGCATTGGCCAGTTCCAAACTTTAGGAGGTTACAGCTTCCTAAATCACTTTGGAAAATTCCAACAACCCTGTCTCTCTATGAGACAGAGACCCAGCAGCGATATTGGTGAGTACAGAGTGGAAATTTCAGGATACTGTGTTAAGTCAGGTCTTTACTTGAAAGAGAAGAAACAGTAGAAACAGATTGTATCTGGCCTATTATCATTCCTGCAGACCCTCACCTCCTTACGCCATGGAGCTTCAAAAGAATCTTTCAAAAATAAATATAAAAAGTAGGACTTAGTTCAACTGACTTGGAAGACGTCTTCAGCATCAGCAGTGATGTGGTAATGGTAGTATTATGAAATAGAAGGTGTAATTAATGAGTTCTTGTGATCCTGAAATAGTATATTGGTGAAAACATCCAGACACACATAGGAGGGCTGATATAACCATAGGAGAGAAGTGATGTATTATTTACATTATACTGTTTCATCCAGTTGGTTTTATATTCCCAGTGAAAATTTGTGTGTAGACTTTACATTATGTAATTATACATTTTTAAAATTGATTTGTTCAATCAAAATAATCCCTGAATGGGAATGGGTGCTATGCTTATGGGAAAGATGACAAATGGATATTATAAAAACAATTGAGTTTTTTTCAGGTATTCTCCTGTGTGTGTGATATATATAATGCTGAGTCACTTGTACCTTTAATTGTTACATTCACAATCTTTTCTTTAAAATGACACCTGAATGTGGAGGTTTTGTCATCATCAAAGAATAAAAATAGTAAAAATAAGTATATGAAGTATTCTTAGAAGCAATATATCAGGGTGGATAAGAGAATGAACGAGGGCTCAGCTCCATGTGTTCAAACCCCAGTTCTGCTGCTTAGAGCTGTGTGACCCTCAGAAATTTACTTGATCTCTTTGTGTCTCTGTTTCTGCATCTGTAAAATGGGGACAATTAACAGTACTTCCTTCAGAGGGTTGCTTAATTAATTAAGATTATCTAAGATCACACAAGTCAAGTCCTTAGAACACTGTATATATGTGCTAGCTACTTAAATTAACTGCAAATCCATTCCCTGCTGAAGAAATAGTTTGCAAAAGTGCAATCAGGAAAGCATCCCATTCTAACTGATGTACCTAAGCTGCTTCTTCAGGAGGTAAAAGCAAGAACCATAGCCTCATTAATGTTACTGCACAACAACTGATGGTGTGTATCAGTGGAAGATTGGAATTGGTCAGGGGAGACAAGGAGCAAGAATTTATCAGTGCAGACTAGATCTGGCCAAAATAGAGGTTCCCCTGTCAGGTTAAGCCCACTGTAGACCCAGACATAATGATGTTATTCTTGAGTTAATCCAAACCCCTTTGCACCTACCCCATGCTCGCTCACCAGAGCCCTTCTGAGAGGAGTTTAGTTTCTCATGTGCTGGGGACAGAATAGACCCAACCAACCTGAGTATTACCATTTTCTTGGCATCTATATTTCTTTTTATAACTCTTTCTATAATTACATTTTGGGTTATATCAGGTTCTGTAAGTTTTACTTCGAAAGGTAATATAGTATTGTGCAGAAGTTCTCAAATTTGAATGGGTAAAACAATCACTTAAAATTTGTTTAAAAAAATTTAGATTTCTGTCCCCCTTCCCCAGAAACACACACACACACACACACACACACTCTTTGTGTGGAAGGTCAAGCCTGAGGTTCAGGAACCTACATTATAAACAGACACCCCAAGTGCTTCTGATGCAGGTAGTCTTTGGACCACAATTTGTATTGGCATATCAGGAAAAGTTAGCTTCATAATTAGGGAGACCAGGGTTTGAAACAAAGCTCTGCCTCCTACAATTTGTATGATTTGGGGCATTTCTTAACATTTCAGAACTTCAGCTTCCTCATCTTGTATAAGATGGGACTGATGAGGTTCTAGTGAGTACTAAAATACGTATTGTGGGGAAAGTGCCTGACAGGGTCCTTGTGTGGCAGTTATTATTATTTCATCAGTGTGAGGCAGGCTCTAGGAGCCTATTCATCTCAAAGAGAAGTGAAGCACCTATTAATATGCTCCAAACCATGAACGCTCGAGACTAGACCATAGAAAATGTGACCCCACCAAGATGCTACCAACTTAGTGTACTTACTTCAAACATCTAACCCACTGTGGGTGCTAATTGGAAATCAACTTCTTTCCCTCCTGCATAGACAGGTGGCATCCCTTCTTGAGATCTTTTACTTATATATCCTTTGTTTCAGAATTTCCAAAATGACCAAGCAAAGTTCCAAAGCACACACTGGTACATCACATTTGGTCTGTTTGGGACAAACATCCCCAAAGTTAAAATACTTTATGTTACTTGTAGAATCACTGAATCTTATCTATGAAGCTAAAAAAGTAAACTACACCCTAGTGATGCCTTTATTTGTGTTATAGAAATTTGAAGCTGGAAACGACCTTAAAATCATCTGGTCCAGATCCTGTCTAATGTAAAGATGAAGAAACTGAGGCCCGGAGGCACTGAGAGCCAGGTCTCAATTCCTGTTTCTTGTCCCTTCGGTTCCTCCAGTCTTTAATGGTTCTCTAGGTAGATGTTTCACAGCTACTCAGAAAGCTCTGTTCCATGAGTGTGGCTCAGGAGGGGCAGGTTTCTTGGAGAATGGGCTCTGGTCATTGTAAGAAGGTGGCTGTGTGAGTGACTTTAACAGCTTTGCTTTGCTTCCCAGATGAGAATCTGACAAAGTCCAGGCACTTTGGAGACTGCTGTGTGCTGACAAATGGCTTGACAAATGGGAGACGTGAAGAGGGTGCTGGTGGGTGGGAGAGGGGCTGATTCTTCCCTTGGGAATACTTTAGACCAAAAGCCAAGGGCTACAAAGTGATTTCTGAGTGTGTGGCCTCCTTGGATTTAACTGGAAGGCTTCTTTTTGTCATGAGTAGTTTTGTATTTCACTTGATATGCAACGTCAACTATCAGAGAATTGGTCCTTTTTCTTATAAAGGCTAAGTTAGAAATTCATTTTGGTGTTAAGCAGTGTATCAGGCAGGTTCATTATGGGAATAAAAGGAAGTGTACTTTGTGCATTCTTTATAGTACTATAATCTTTTTTCTCTGTAAGATATTAAGATCTGAAAGTTATATGCACAAACATTTAGACCTTAACCTTGGTTTGTACATACTGAGAAGGGTCAAAATTCAGCTGCTTATCCCAGAAATTAATTTTTCACTCCAAACTTTCAATGAGAGTGTTTTCTATGCCTGTGGGTAAATTTATTTGACCCTCACAACACACTTTTGTTCCCCCATTAACAGATCCTGACTCTGTGACTACTTTTTTGTATCCCATTTGGCCAAATGACTTTTGCAGGATGAATTATATGTGGTATACATCACTGGTAAACAGTGTCATATATAATTTCAGACTTGATAACGAAAGAGCAACAATAAAATAGTATTAGGGAAAGAAAGAAATGAGGAAGAGGGGAAGGAAGTAAGAAAGAAGGAAAGAAAGGAGGAAAGAAGGAAGGAAGGAGAGATGGGAGGGATGGAGGGAAGAAATGAGGGAGGGATAAAAATACAAACTACAGGGAGAAATTCATTGTGTGACTAATTTAAGGCCTAAAGGAAAGTAGTGTGTTTCTATGAAAATGAAGGGCTTGTAAAAGTAGAGGGAAGATTATGTGCAAAGGCAAAAGCTCTATTCCTGTTCATCCCTCTCTCTTTCTGAGAATTATCACTATATGCTACCAGATATTTCTCCCCTGTTGAAATATTTTATTGAAGACTTGTCTACAGTGTGACTATTCCTTTGTGTTCTGCTTCTCTACTTCTGGTAGAAGCATCAAGGGACTGAGAAGTGTCTGTGTTCAATGTCCTTAATGCCATCACTTATTGACTCTGTCCAGACAGTCTGCTCTAGCAGGAAAGAATGGAATTTGTAATCTTACATGTCAGATGAAAAACACATGTCTTCAATATATTTACAAGGTGGTCTTGCACAAGTTATAAAACCTCTCTGACTCTCAGTTTCCTCATCTGCTTAATGGGGATAATAGGCTTTTAGAGAGGTGTGCCGGAGGGCTTGTACCAGCTCCTAAGAGCCTGGTGTGCACAACTCTCCTAACTCTGTGATGAGAGATGTCCTATCAGTAGTTTGAAATTGAAATAGTAGTAGTAGAAATATTTACACTAAATAAATCGGTAAAGACTACAGATCAAGGCCCCCTTTTTATTTCAGAGAGCCTATTGTTAAACATTTATCAGTACATCTCTGCTTATGTATAAAATGAGATAATGAATAGGTTCTCATCAATTGTAGGGAGGCAATATGAATTTTCCTTCACCTGAGCCATCCCTATAGAGCACATGTGTCTGAAAATCTTTGATTTCAACACCTCTAGACAAAACAGAATGAAAATAGATTTTTACTTGGAAACTTAATTTCATATTATATTATGTGACTCAGTTCTCTACTCTCTGTTTCTCTCTTTCTTTCAGTCCAGCTCAGACAAGATCAGAAATTCAGCCTTTTTTCTCTAATTCTCCTTACATATGCCTAATACAGTGTCCTGTGGAGATCATTATAATATTGCACTTTGGTGATGGTTTTCAGTGTGGGTATAGATAGTTCAACATCACCTTTAACGGACTAAGAGGCACAAGTTTAACATGCTAAGAGTTATAATGGATTTAACACATACTAAAGGTGGAGACAAGATTTCACTAGGGAGATGGTATTTGTGCTGATTTGCAAAATATGGTAAAATTTCCCTGGGAGAAGGGTGAGAATGAAGGTTAAGATAGGTAAATGAGAGAAGCCTTAGATGTGTGAGGAAGGGCAGAAACCCAGGATACAGCTGATACAGGTCAGGCTGAGACTACGTCTTAAAAGGCAGACAGAGCAGTTTGTACTTCTTTGACTAGATAAAGGAAGGGCTGTGGAGTATGAAATAATCAGAATTTTACAAAGATAAATGAAGTAGTGTGAAAGATGAAATGAGGAGAGGAGAGATTAGAGAGTTGTGGAGAGTATCAGTCTCCCCTAGCTTCAGTTTCTTTGCCCATCAAGTGTGAACAGCAATGTTCTCTTGTAGGGGTTATGATGATGATCAAATGAAGCTTCATCTGTAAATGATGGACATGCACCTGGCACAGGGTAGGTATCAAGAGGACCCTTCTCTCTTTCCAAATTCCTCTTGTTATTGTTGACTTTCAATTCCCCAATTTCAATCTGGGGAAATAACAACATGTTTCAGACAGAACTGGGAGCTGATAACATACAACTGGATGGAAAAGATGCCAGGAATCTGTATAGAAACAGATGGAAATTGTTTTCCTTAAAAAGACTGAAGACAAGAGAAAGATGTGTGAAAGGCAGACAAGCTATGGAAAAACCGTTCTAGTGTGTAGTCTCTGACTCTCAGCATTCACGTAATTAGCACGTCTTGACAGGGGGAGAGTGGCCACCCAGCCTCTCCCTTTGAAGGGTCAGAGGTCATTGACAGCTGCTGCTTGGGCCTTTGGGGGGATATGCTGCTTGAGACCAGCTGGGGGAAATAGATCCCCGGGAAGAGTGGTCACTCAGTGATGAGAGCTCTGTTCCTTTTTCTTGTAAACAGTGAACACCCTTGAAGGCCCATCTGCACTTTTCCAATACATTCTGCACCTGGGTTTTTGTTTTCTTTGCTGAAGAAAAGTTGCCTGGTATGCATCAGGAGTTCCCATCTGTCTCACAGATAGTCATGGATCTCTTGACTGTGTGCATTTTATCTAAGAATGAGTGACTCAGTTCATTCCCACTCCAAATCAGAATTTCATCCTGGTCCCAAATCTCAATATTATGAATGTTTCAGTGGCAGAATAGGATTGTAACACAAAATACAGAATTATATACCTACATAAGACTTAGAAATGATAGACTTCTTGCTTGTCATTTAATGTAAGTAAGTCTCATTCTTCTTCAGACTTCAACTTCAGAATTTTTGCAAACTGCAGTGTCTGCAAAAATACTGTTCCTCTGAAAATTCCCAAATGCGTTACTTTTGTCATTTGGTGCGGAATACTGAAATTTGGATTTTATAAGTTATAAAAAGCAGGAAATGCAGGAGGAAAATACTTGCCAATACCATTTTTGAAAGCCAGAGAAACAAAAGGGCAGATAATTTAGGAATCCAGAAGCACCCAACTTCTAATTCAGAGGACTTCACCACTAGGTGGCAGATCCTCTAGATAGGAGTAGGATTCCTATTCCCTCTTCCTGGGTTCTATCGAATTGCGTTCGTTGTGTGAAGTGGAAATCTGGTGGAGTGCCCTCAGCCAAGACACAATGATTCCAAAGTGCTTTTTTTACAGTGATGGGGTGCCACTGAAAAACAGTTCAGAACAGGTTTTGGCATTTACTGTCCGGTGTGCCTAGATGAGCAAACTAATTCCACAAAGATATGGATGACAGAACACTTATGTGTGCTTTTGACAGAATTTTATTTGGTTTTTCTCTGTCCAAGGATCTTTACCCTTAAAATGGGGGATAATATGTAACTTTCAGTGTTGTCTCGAGAGTGAGATGGAATAACCCTTGAAAGGTTACCTGGCACATACTATTTCCTCCATAAATATTTGTTCAAAGGATGACTGAATTAGTCAACAAGAAGATAGAGGTAGATAGTTTTCCTGAAATGCTCTGAATTGAACATGGCCTTGTCCAAAGAAAGAGAAACTTAAAAATTATCTTACAAGAAAATAAAGTAGACAAAATCATTTTATAAAATACAAATATATATACATATAAATATAAAATACAAATATATATATAGTTTAAAATACACTCTTCCAAAAATTTCTGCTAAAAGGTGACCTACTGTCTGGTAATACTATGAGAGAAGAGTGGGTTATCACTCTAGGTCCTGGTTGAGGGTCTATTGCAAATGCAAGGACCGTGGTAATTCACTAATAGTGTATCCTTTTTCCTTTGAGCTGCTATTTCTTTTTTTTTTTTTTTTTTAGATGTTGGGAGTAGGAGTTAATTAATTAATTAATTAATTTATGGCTGTGTTGGGTCTTCATTTCTGTGCGAGGGCTTTCTCTAGTTGTGGCAAGTGGGGGCCACTCTTCATCACAATGCGTGGGCCTCTCACTATGGTGGCCTCTCTCGTTGCGGAGCACAGGCTCCAGAAGCGCAGGCTCAGTAGTTGTGGCTCACGGGCCCAGTCGCTCCGCTGCATGTGGGATCCTCCCAGACCAGGGCTCGAACCCGTGTCCCCTGCATCGGCAGGCAGACTCTCAACCACTGCGCCAGCAGGGAAGCTCCCTGAGCTGCTATTTCTTTGAGGACTCTGTAGTTGCAGATGATGGAAAATAAAGTGTAAACTACTCAGTATTTTTTAGATGTTTAAAAAAATTGTCGACAATAATATAAATCCATGTCTATGTATTTTGAATAATTAAGTAAGTCCATTCTAAGCTTAAGACAGCTTCCAGGATTTACATGGTAAGAAGCTTTCATTCTATCATTTAAAAAGCTATACAAATGGAAAGAGTAGGATATATGATGAACGTACAGTCTTAAAAAAAAAATTCTCCAAACTCTGTCATGTTAAGATACTTAGACATGTTCAGACACTTAGACACTAACAATATCCACTAAAAACAAAATAAACACACCCAGTACAGCCCCAGCTATCTCAACTCTGTCATGTGATTCATTTTGTAGATGGCATAACTGCAGTATAAGTTTTCATGTATTTCAAAACAAAGTCTCCTAAAACATTTCACGAGTGAGTCAAATTATACACATTTTTTTGGTTTACTTGTTTCTTGGATGATAAGATTCCCTTTCATTTGACTCTTTATTTCGTACACTATTTTCACTACATTTCCCTTTTCAACATCCCTGTAAGGTACGTTCATTATGAAGATGAAGACTCTGAGACTCTGAGAGGCTATTTCTCCTCAGCCACACAGCTATTACTACTCAGTAAAAACAGGGTTCAAATCCAGATCTTCTGACTACAAGTGCAGTGCTCACTCACTTAGCAAGGCCGTAGGTTTCTGTGTGGTTTTAGGAAACTGAATTTGGATCTGAATTAAGTGAGTTTTAGCTGTAAAGAGGACTGCTGGTCAAGTCCTATGTCATTTCCAACTGTAGCAAGAGTAAAGGAACTAATACTAGGCAGGTTGGGACAAGAAAAAAAAAGAAAAAGAAAAATATTTGTAATAAGATAAAAGAAAAAAAAAGAAAAATAGAGGAGAAAATGAATGGAGACATGGGGAAGAAAGCCACACGTGAGTTTTCAGATCACTTCCTTGGAGTTTGCCCCCTTCCACACCCACAGATCCCATGACATATTTAGTTACTTCTGCCACGTACTTCTACAGAATACTCTATCTCTCAATTATCACCACATTAAATTATATTGCTTATTTAATCATTTCCTTGTTATTTAGTAAGCCCCATAGAGGCAGGTGATATCTTTCACACCTTTGAAATTGGTATGTGATATGCACTTACTAGATGTATTTTGAATGCATTAATAAATAGGTAGGGGATAGTCTAATACCTTGGGCTGCTTGGATGTCACTAAATTTTGCCCACATATATTCTACAGGGAAGGGATCTAGAAGCTGGAATGTTTGCCTGAAAGTGGATCACAAATGGTTGGATCCTTAAGGAGTTGCCGTTTGGACTGACTAATTTGGTATTATTCAAAAAATGTAATGGATATTCAACACTTTAAATACACTGAGAGAAAAAGTTCTCCTCTTTTGAATTTTGGATTATTTTCTGAATGAGTGCTGATTACACTCTGTTTCTTTTGGGTAGAGTTTTCAAATTACATAATTGGACACGATTCATGTTATACTCATATTAAAAAGTGAATTTATTCCATACTACCGAATACCATAATTTGGCAGTGGAAAGTTTATTTTTTTCTTCACTAATTTGATTAGGAAGCCCCTGTTTCATTCTCTTATAATAATAATGGCTGTAATGTTTTTGATCTGTGCCCGAGGTCATTTATACCTCAAGAGGTTTATGCGTCTTTTCTATGTTGTTTCACTTCCTGAGTTTAAGACTATCTCTATTAAAATATTAGGTAATTAAATAATAGGTAAGGGAAAAATGTCTCTCCAGGGACAGAAACAATTCCTTTAAGTTTTATGTTAAAACTAATATGAAATATTTGAAGTTTATAGAACCCTAGAAAAATTCTCTCTCCCTGCTATTTAAATCTTACTTAAGCTGGAAAATAGGCATGTGTTTTTAGACCACAGAAAATCATAAAATGCAACTCTTCAGCTTACTCTATGTCTTAATTACTTTGACTAAACTGTATAATATGGATCATGTTATTAATATCAAACTTAAACAAGTAAAGATTTTGTTTTTTGAAGCTTAGAACCCCTTTAAAATTCTGAGTTTCTGAGACACTAATCATAATCTATCTGGTGAATAGTTCAGAAATGTATTGGTTAAGAAGTCTTGAAATTATATTAAGTTTAAGATCAAAGACAGCTGTGTGTATGTGTGAGTGTGTTTATGTGTCCTGTTCTTTGACTACACATTTTCAGTTGTAAAAATATCTTTCAGTGGGCATATTCTGACTATGGGTGCTAATACAGAGTCCTCTACATGGAGGCAAGGCAATTGCTTAGGCTGGGGATAGGGTCTGGAATTTCTGAAGGGGAAGAAAATTTTATAAATAAGATTATTTGGTTTAGTGTATCTTTTATCAAGAGTTTTAAATCTTTATTTGGTCTGGTGTTTGTTCCTTCCTCCTCCTCCTCTTTCTTTTTTCTTCTTTCTTCTCCTCCTTCACTATCTCCAAGTACTTAGTAAAGTCTATTTAATGTGTTGGCTTATTGCCAGTCATGCCAAGAGCAGGGAAGTCATGGATGAACACTGAGGCCACATTGACAAGAGAGCAGTGGCCCTGGATGATGCTGCGCTCTTGGCAGCCATAATTAACAGCCTTTCTCCCATATGGAGGATGCATTTCCAAGGAGACAAAAGTTAAGGTTACAATGCCTACTGACTTTTTCCCATGTGGAGATTATTTTCCATTGCCAACCTTGAAAAATCTTAGTTTATATTCAGTAAATAAAGATAACAGTCCTGTAATTGGGTACTGAAATAATGGTTGGAGAGTATATAAAGAAGAAGAAAGTGTAGTCCCAAATTTAAAGAATTTGAAATAATAAGAAAAAAATATTAATATTTGCATCCTATGTTAGACTTTACAAGGCACTTCAACACACATATATCATAATTTTGCCATCTTCTTCATTTTACAAATGGAGTGGTCACTTGCCTAAAGTCTCTGGTAGCTCAGCCTGGGTGACAGAGGGTGGCATAAAACAGATTTGCTGTTGTTCTGACTTCAAAGCCAAATGTTTTTAAAACTATTACATCATCTGGTGTTTTAATTTTTATGTTTTCCTTAAAAATTACAAATTATGAAATATTTATACATACCAATACCAAAACTTCAGAAAATAACACACACATATATACTACTACTAAGTCAAAGAAGATATTCATTTCCCCCTATATTTGTTTCAGCTTTCTCTTTTTCAAAACCTCTCATTTTGAACAATGTAATACGTTAAAAAACCAAACAATTAAAAAAAAAAAACATTGAAGAGCACTGTTGCAATTCCCATCTGTCTCATACCCACCAACTATGTGTTCTACTAGCTCCCGTTTTTCTGTCTCTCATTTTTGCTTCAGCAAAGAACATCTACTAACTGCTTAGTGCCAGTGATACACTAGTAAAAAATACAAACAACCCTTGGACATTACAGTCTAGAGAGAGAGGCAGACAGCAAAAATATACACAAATAGTGGAAGTACTACAGATTACAGTAAGTTACTTAAACAAAATAATAGATACTGAGATGTCAGTGGTTCTTAAAACTGAATGGGCACAAGAGCCATCTTGTTCTCTTAAAACAGAATATGTTAATACATCCACCTTGTAGAAATAAACTACATACCACAGAAAACTATATAGTGAAAAGCATATATATCCCCCAAATGCTTTTCCTCAGAGGTTAAGTTGTAATAATTATATGCATTGCTCAAGTTATTTTATATATTAATTCAAACATATTTATAGGTACATATATAATAAGATGTTAAATATGACTTTTTTTATCTCAGAATTTCTGCTGAGGCTCCAAAGCAATAGAGCTATTGCTCCTAGAGCAATAATAGAGGTACCAAGTTCTCCTTATATAGTAAAGCAAGATGCCAGACTGTCTATACAGGATGTATTGAGAAGCCATAAAGCTTGTGTGGCTGCTATTGGCTCATTATCCATCACAAGGCAATAAAAAAAATTGGGAGAACAACATTTTTGGAAAGTCATTTTTCTGCTGTATGGATTCCTTTCCCCAGTGAGGGGCACTTGGGTGATCCTTCCTCTTCACATTAGCCCACTTGGGAAAGGACACTTCAAGAGAATTGCTTAGAGATCTTGCCTTGTGCCATCTGGGGTTTAGAGGACACAGTGACCTTGACTCATGTTTGCAAAGTCAAGGACAAGAGACTCTTGAGGGACAAAGCAGATTGAGGACTGCAAGTACCTATTTTCTAAAGGAGAAGATGCAGGGAGAGGCAAATGTAGGTGAGCGGGAGGGATTCTATTTGGAGTCATCTTAAAAGGGATCTCATGTAAGAGGACTGCCTGGAAGGGCCATGTAAGCTCAATAGAAGCCTGGACTGTCTGAATCCAAAGGCTGAAAGAATGACCTAAACAATCAGCCAGAGAAGTAGCCAGAGACCATTTGAAGGTCTCCAGCCTGAAAACTCTGACCTCAAAAGAAACCCGTAGGAGAAGAATTTTAGTGACTGTGCAGCCACCTCAGTCATGGGGAACCAATGCCAGGTTACAACTGCACCAGCTACCTAAAGCTGTGTGCTTTCTCCCCAAGCTCCTTTCATTTGAACCCCCACCTTAGAAAGATCAGGGACAGCAGGTACTGAGCGGCAGAGGAGAACTACGAAAGTAAGAAAAGAGAATAGATAAGATGCTTGTCATTGTTTCCAAGCTAGGTTTCCAAGTCTAAAGCTAGCCATAGTCTTGGGGTTAGGGAATGGGGTATTATTATATTTTAACTTTTTTACTACTTTACTTTTTTAATAAAAACTTTTTATTAACATCCATTTAATGTAACATTTATGCTTATTGTATAGTGCACAGCCTTAGGGAGGGGGTAGTTTTAAGACAAATTTTATATTATTCTCTTTGACTGGTGTTAGTAAAACTATATCCCCTCCCCCCAATCCTGATTTTTAGCATTCACCAATTTTGTGAATGCTAAACGATTGCCAACATCAGGCTACCAAAACTTTAACACCTGGCACGAAAGGTCTCCGAATGTAGATACATTTTAACCTCAACTGAGTTGGTGCAAATTAGTTGAGATTGTTCTGCGGTAAACAGAGAAGGGAAAAGTTATAGGATAAGTTCTTCCTCATGGAGTCGAGGGTGGGGAATTGGTGTAGGTAAGAGAACAGGCCAACAGAATCAGTTTAACAGGGAGTGTTGAGAAAGAATTACATATCTGTATGAGGGTTCTCCAGAGAAACAGAACCAGCAGGATATCTTTTTATCTATCTATCCATCTATCTATATATCGATCAATCAATCTATCTATCTGTTAAAAGGAATTGGCTCAAACAATTATGGAGGCTGAGAAGTCCCAAGATCTGCAGTCTGCAAGATGGAGACCCAGCAGACTAATGGTTTACTTCCGGTCTGAGTCCAGGTGAGAACCTGGAGAGCCAAAGATAAAAGTTTCAATGCAAGTCCAAGTCAGAAGACAAGAGAAGACCCACGTCCTAGCTCAAAATCAGTCAGGCAGAGAGAGGGAGAGAGAGACAGAGAGAGAGAGAGAGAGAGAGAGAGAGAGAGAATTCTTTCTTACTGAGCCTTTTTGTTCTATTCAGTCCTTCAATGGATTGGATGATGCCCACCCACATTGGGGAAGGTAATCTGCTTTGGTGAGTCTATTGATTCTAATGTCAATCTCATCCAAAATCACTCTCAGGGTCACACCAGAAATAACGTTTAACCAAATATCTGGGCACTCCGTGGCTAGTCAAGTTGACACATAAAATTAACCATCACAATATTTTTATTATTGAACTCAGCTGACTTGAGTTTAAATATCTGTGGAACAGGGTGCTAAAGTGACTTCCTAAATGTTGGCTAAGGCGGAAAGTGGAAAAAAATAAGAGATAAGTATTTCCCTATTCTAAAGAGAATTACTAAATTTATCTCCTCTTTTTGCATGATGAGTGAGCTTGTCTCTTAACTAGCAGTACTCATCTAAAGCATATAGGAAAGAAAATTACAATTTGGAGAAATCAATTTCCTAAAGAAATGTGTCGCAGTAGGAAATATTTTGACTTGTCTCTTCCCAGAGAAGAGAAGAGGGTACTTCTTTTCTCAACCAAAGGAGAGTCTCTAAGTCAAGAAACACTTAAGAAGATTGGGCAAGCATGCACCAGATATTGACTAGGCTGAAGCACAGCTATGGGCATGGACCAAAGCATCAGGTATGATCTCAATGCATGTTCTCTAAGGGTCAGGAGTGTATGTAGTTATAGGGATAAGTGGTTGCTTCCCACCTGGAGAATTATGAAAGTGGGAAGCTAGCAGAGTGAAGAAAGCAGTCCACAGCTGGGTAAGCTGCCTATTGGTGGAGAAATAGAGCATGCCATTTCCTGAAGATCAGGGACATTTGGGATGGTGGCTAGGTCTGAGCTGTCTTGAAAGGAGCCTCCCCCAGAGTGCTGCCTGCTGGGCTGGGCCATGGCACCCAACCGAAAGGGGATATCTCATGATTTCTAATGACAGTATATGAATGTGCCACTGTCTGAAGATGTTGATTGCTGAGAGCTAGGATGTAGCTTTATTTTTAAAAGACTTTCCCAATTACTGAGTCGAGTTTAAGATCCACTGGATTTTTAGTTGATAACCTCTGTGAACATCCATCCACAACCACCTGCCTAACTATCTTCATTGCTGCCTCCTCACAAGTGTAATAAACAATCTAGAAAAAGTATACATTCAAACTTTAAAAAAACTGCATGTATAACATGTAAATGCGAATATACATTTAATTAAAAAATGATGTTTTACTTCCCTTACTGCTCAAACAAATGCACGCTCTCTTACTTCTAAACAGAACCTTTTTCTTTAGCATATTGCTGTTACGTTGCTGTATACCCAGAAACTGCTAATCGCTACTCAGAGAAGATATAACTATCCTCAGTTCCACCCTGTTTTAGAAATTGGTGGGATTAAAATCCAATAAAATAGATTAGCTTTCTGATATTTTCTTTTTAACCTTAAGATGATTTTGATCTCATATTTCAGCATCTTCTGTAATTTTCAGCAATCTCAGTTAAACTCACATAGAAATCATACTATACAGCAGAAGATAACACTTGAATGATATACACATATTATATGCTTTTCGCATGGAAACACTTTTTGCTGCTAGTGCTTTTTGTTTATTTTAAGGTATACTATTTTCCCCTGTGTTTCATAATATCACTTGCACTAGAAAGAGAATGGCAGCAGAGTTTAGGAGAGCAAGCTGTTATTGATGAGTACACACTTGCTCCTGAAGCAGGTTCAGCTTTGACAGCTGTTCCCAAGAGCTGAGCTTCACCAGGTGCTTTTGGTTATTATCATTTTGAGACACTGGCCAGGGAAATGGCCAAGATCTGTGCTTTTATGACACATGGCTGGCTTCAGGAATTTATTCATTAACTTTGATTTCTAATCTATTGTTAAGATCTAGCTATGAAAAGTTGGAGAAACTGGGTAATTTTCCTGGAGTATGAACCACCGAGGGACCTGGCATATGACTTTTTGAAATTGTACAAGTCTGGCTGCAAGTCACATCCTTGAATCTCTCAAAACAAACAAACAAACAAACAAAAAACAAAAAAACCCCCACCCATCTCTATATTCCTTCTTTTAGACAGGGAAAGTCTTATACATGCACAGATAAATCAGATAATGAGCCCCTTCTGCCTTATTTCCACGCACAATCCTTCTCCTTTTGTCTTAATACCAAACTCCAGCCAACTGACACTGTTCTCCTCATCTCTCCCGCCTCAAGTTTCTAATCTGGTGTTATGCTGCCCCAAACAGGTCCATATGATCACAGATTCTCCAATTTTGGGGACAATGAAACATATTCACACCCAGACCACATCTATATCAGAATATGTTCATCAGATGTGAATGCTGCAGAATTATTGACGCTCACATTTTGAAGTGGGGCAGAAATTATTTGAGTGGGTTCAGCTTCTAATTTCACTATGAGAAAACTTAGCTCTTAGCCTCCTGGAGTTAATATCCTGTGTATACCATTTCCTTCATTAAGGATAATATGATTGACCTGTTGCAAGTGTTTGGATGGACTGACTGGCAGGTTTAGCCAAATTGGCTTTTCTATTTTCTATTGGTAAAAATACCATACAAGGCTCAGAAAGCCAGAGACTGAAAAGAATTTCAGAAATGAAGATTTATTATGTAAACCTGGTGTAAGACTGTCCCAAACATAGGGAAGTAGACTAGCCTGTTTAGAATATTGCCATCCAGTGTCCAAATGATATATTACAATTTTAACCTTTCACACACAAGACCAAATGGATTACCACTTTACCAAAGATGTACATAGCTAAGTGCCCTCAAAAGATAAAGTATTATTCTGTCTATGGCCTATCTTTGTGCTCAGAAAAGAAAAGCATTTGCTAGTCTGTGGCCCTGGGCACAGAGAGCCTATAACTTACAAAGATAAGGTTTAGGCTATAGTCGGAGATGACTACCTCTAAGTTTCCTAAACTTTCCTGGACATCATTTTCTTCAAGTTTTGCGAGTATTAGAGGATATAGTATGCAAAAATACTCGAAAACAGTGCCTGCATATAACAGGTATTTGGCAAATATTAATGCCTTTTCCTTTGGCTAAGTAAAATTACATAGAAACGACTCTGAGACTGGTACAAAAGCCACTTCTGTGCATCTTCTTTATGTATTAATGACATGTTTAGGCAACATTTTAGAAAACATTTTAAATGAAAAGTCATACTAAATTATAAACTTTTAGCTCTTGGATAATTTTCAGCTGCTCCATGAAGATGCTGGGCTAATGTGTGCAAGTCAACATAATAAATAAAGCAAGCTTTTCTCCCACCTCCGCCATGAAATCTGTGCCACTTTCACTAGGTTTACTATCGCTTAATGCCATCATCACTTTCCCAGTTTCCCAGGCTGGAGATCACTAGGTCATCTGCAATGTCTTCCTCCCTCATGGCCAGTAGGTCTCTAAATCATGTTAATACTACTTCCCCAATATTTCTCACATCTGTTTTCTTCTTTCTAGACCTCTGTCACCCCCTGATGATTCTTTCATGAATTATGGCAAGTGCCTCCTAAGTGACCTTCTTGTCTCTCATCTCTCCAGCTCCAATGTTTCCATTACACTGAGTGATCCAGTCATATCTCTGCAGAAGCTCAAGAACTAACCAAGACTCTCCTTTTCTCTCTTCAATCCCATGTCATCTAATCTACAAATTAAAATGCCCCTTCTTCCATTCTGTCTTACCTCAATCCTATTGATACTTCAGCTTTTTCTGTCTAGTTTTCCCAGGTTTGTCAATACAAAATACAAATGCATGGGTAGCATGCAGGAGGCCTTTCATGATCTGGCTGTTCACCTCTCCTTCCCATCTTGCCGGGCACATCCTGCTGCAGACACTTTGTTCCAACAAGCCTCGTTTATGCAGAGTTCCTTAAACACATCCTGTTCTCTCTCTAAGTCTTTTCCTGTAGATGTCTCACCTTTGCCTGGGTCTTCCCTCTCCTTCTTTAGGACTTATCTTAGGTATCGCCTCATCCAGAAAGCTGTCTTTGTGCATCTTCTTTAGACTATCAAATAATCTTGTGAAAACTTCTGTCATACTCTTTACCCCATTTAATTAAAATCATTTATTTATCTATTCCTACTACTATGTTTTCAGTTCTCAGAAATTCTTAGAATTTCTCAGAAACAGGTTAATTCACCAAAAGTTGAATCATTGAAAATAAATCATGGAAAGCCCATTAGCCCCTTAGTGAATTAAGCAAGTATGAAGTGGCTGAGAATTTAAGCTTCCTGTGGGCAAAGCCCTATATTATTAGCTTTGGTGTCCCCAGTTCTTCCTCTAGTGCCCAGCAGAGCAGGCATTCAATACACAACGTCCCCAATATAATTGAATTACTTCTCCCTTTATGTCTCCTAAGTGTTGTTAGTTCCAACAACACTGATTTTCTTGTTTCATAGAAATACCATTTTCCAACAGTGCCCTTTTAGAAGTAGAGTCAATATTATGTAGGAATAATGAAGTTATTTTCTATGTCAAGAAGGTGATTCTCTTTTCTGAAAATATTGAACCAGTTTCCTTATCCCTCTGTATGACTCCCACTTCAGCCCATATAATTTGCCCTTTCTTTGGTGAAAAAGTCCCAAAGCCAAGGAGGACATTCTTAAAACTTTTATGTGGTTATCATTTCTGGGAAAATCATTGCCCTGTCATCCATATGTTTGGCACATTTGTCTCACTCTGTCTGCCTAGGGCTCTGGGCTGACATTGCTTAGAGACAACAACATTGTCATTTTCAAAACATGGAAAAATAAGGAAATCAGAGAATGGAGAAACAAACATTGGAACATCATTAAAGAATCATATCAACCATAGGGAAATTGTTCAGACTACAAGAATGGTCATGGTCTGAAGATTATCTACAATGTTTATTGCATTGTATGTTACAGAGAGACCCAGATGATACGTTGTATCAGAAGATTTTTATTATGACTGCCTTCTAAAACTGTACTATGATATTTACTCTTTAGTACCATAAAGATAATTCAATAAAATTAGTTTTAAAAATCTAAAGTGTTCCTTTTAAAGCAGATCAGATATGTTACACCAGTTCTTTAAACTAGTCATGAGGAAATGACATAAATGTGTGCATTTTCTACACATTTATTTATTCATTCTTTTATTCTTTCTGTTCAACAAAAAAATTCTTTAGTATTTATTTACAATGACCTGAACTCGGAGCATTGGGGGTTCAAAGATAAAGTCAAGATTCTTGTTCTTGAAAAGCTCATAGATTTAATAAGGACAAAACATTTCTGTATTAAGAAGTTAGAAGGAACTAAAACAAAATTAAGAGACATAAACAGGGTAAAGAAAGCACAGAAGAGAAAATGATTCATCTCCTGCAGAGAAATCAGAAAAGGTCACTTGGAGGAGATGGCAATGGATTTTGAATTTGAAAGACAACTAGAATTTCAGCAAGTGGAGATAAAGAGGAAGCAATTCCAGACAAAAGATGTGCAAAGGCACAGTGGTGGGAAAGTGAACGACCGATTTGGAGAGTAGCTTATAGACATTTCTTAGGTATGTAATGGTGAAGGGAAATACTGGAAGATGTCTACAATAATATTATAAATTCTTTTATATATAATGTTGACTCACTGGAGTTACACTTGACAGGAGAATGGTTGCTACAGTCTTGAGCTGGAATAAGAGCATAGGGATGTTCTTAAATTGACTAACTAGCAGCACATGAGTATTCATTTTCAATTGCTGCTGTACCAAATTAACACAAATTTAGTGTCTCAACACAAAATTATTATCTTCTAGTCCTGTATAAAGGTCAGAAGTATGATGTAGGTCTTGCTGGACTAAAATCCAAGTGTCTGCAGGACTGTGTTCCTCTATGGAGACAGTAGGGGAGAATGATTCCCTGCCCCCCCTTTTTTTTTGGTCTTTCCAGCTTCCGAGGCTGCTTGCATTCCTTGTCTCTGGCCCCCTCCCTTCATCTTCAAAGCCAGCAACCTTGCATCCTCTGACCTTTTCCATTTAGTCACATTGTCCTCGGATCACAGGAGGAAAGCTTCTTTGATTTTAAGAATTTGTGATTAGCTTGGGCCCACCTGAATAATCCACAATAACCTCCCCATCTCTAGGTCCTTAAACTTAATCATATCTGCAAAGTCCCTTTTTCCTGTGTAAGGTGACAAAGTCACAGGTTCTGGGAATTAGGATATGGCCATCTTTGGGGGACATTATTCTGTCTTTCACAATGTAGGTGGATTGAAACTGGGAGGAGGCTTGTCTTAGGAATTAATTAGGTGGCTTTTGATCCTCCCTAGGTAAGGAACAGGATGCACTTTGGTCAGGGCAGTGGCACTGAGAATGTAAAGAGGAATTGACTCAGGATTGGAGATCTACTAGACAGACTTTGAACTAAGTAGAAATTCTTGGATATCGTAGGATATCAATGGGAATGGAAATATCAGAAGGACAATGTTTACAAAGAAATATTATGAATTCCATTTTGAATTTGTTGAGCTTAATGTGCCATGACTTATTCAGGCAGAAAAATTCAACAGGCACTTGGTAAAATGCATCTGAGTTTTGGGAGACTGGCTGAGGCACAGAAATGTTACAGTAAAAATATATGTTCCTGTATCAGGGGGCTATGCATACCCCTACTGACTATGTGATATAACAACTTAGATAAACATCCTTATATAATGTACAGTGTAAAAATAAAAAACAGACTGCATCTTGTCAAATGAATACAATTAATGGAGGAAAATTGGTAGTCCCCAAATTGAATTCTAATCTATAATATTTTCTCATTTTATGTTGTCAGCTTTCAGACTGAAATGCAAGCATTTGACTCGGCATTTAATATTTCCACCCTAAATTTCATTATGTTTAGTAAATTCCTTTGGCATTTTTTAAGTGGGTTGCATCTATTTCAAAGAAACATATCAAAATATCAAGCAATGGAATCTCAGTCTAATATCAGGGTATTGAGGTTTGCATCTCAAAAATGCTAACAGTTGAGATAGGATCATCTGTATTTAATTTGGGGTTTAGCCACCTCTTTCCTGGCCCTGTGCCCGTGTTGTTCTGCCATTGCCTACTGATGCTCTGCTGAAGCTAACAGAACATCAGGATATGTTTTACATTGGGCAACAGAAAGAATTCTGCACTTTTGGGTATTTTTGAATTGTTCACTAGCCTTAAAAAGGACAATTAAAAGAAGACATAGCACTGAAACAGAATGTACTTTTTGAAGATGACTTTAACCTTATAAATATGTTTCTCTTTTTCAATATTTTATTGCAAGGGGTTGTTTCAGGTCTTATATCAGTTAATTCTAACAAAATGTATATGATTATCACTTTTTTTCATGTGAGGAATCTGAAGATTGAAAATTAAATTGTGATTTACTTAAAATAATTCAGCTAAAAAGTGAATAAACTGGCACACAAATGAAGGTCTCTTGAGTCCAAAATCATAGCAATTTATATTATGCTACAGTTGTTCCTCAATCTTAAAAGCACAGTTGAAAGTTATAGAATAATGCTATCCTTGGCTGTTTCTTTGTCTATTGTCTGTGTTCCTCACTGGAAGGTAAGATCCCTGGGATCAGGAGCTTTGACTATATTGTTTACTGCTTCAGTCCCGGGGCTTAGAAGCTTGCCTGGCACATAGTAGGTGCTTAGTATTTGTTGTATGAATAAATAAATAATACACACTTTAACAACATCATTGCTTAGGTAGTGAATATTCATATTTCTAGGCACTTCACAGTATGTGACAGTGTCAGATGCAGGTCTTCAGGTTGATGCTATGTGGTGCATGCAGACTCTCATCAGGAGATAACTGGAGGAGTGCCCACAGACTCTTCCTAAACCCCTATGAGGGGGAGAGAGGCCCTGTACAATATGCTAAACTGTGTTTGACTGCAGTCAAGGAATTATGACACATGAGAGCTGCACGGCTGAATATGGACCCAGAGCAGTTAAAGAACTTACTCAAGTATACTGCAGGGGGTAGAACATCAGAAAATGAACTTGGATCTTCTAAGACTAAGGCTGGTGAAGGTTTTTGGGATGTCTTGGTATGTATCATGTGGGAGAAATAAGTAAGGGTACCTTTTTACTTTGCATTACAGATATGGCTGGTCAGAGTTACAGTCAACAATAACAGTTGTAGAATTTGGCAAATGTGCGTTTAGGTACAGAAATGCAAAATCACAGGTTTTTATAACTTACATTTCCAGGAGTCTCTTGAAGGTTTTTATTTGTTTGATTCCATGCCCCTGCCCAACCCTGCCATTTGTATCTGATTTTCTAAGTTTTCAGCTTCCTTAGTACACTTTTGGACTTAGACTGGAATTTCTCATCATTATAATAGTTAATCCTTCATACAGAGATAAATTGAAAGAAACACTGACCAACTTAAAAATAATTGGCAGGAAGTCTGGGAAGGACACTGCTCTGTATGCCATGCAGCCTCCTGGGAGTAGTAGTCCTGGTCCTGAGGCAACTGGAGAGTGAGCTCGTTGTTTATTTGTCTCTTCAAATCTCATCTTGCAGAAAGAATGTGGAATGAAAAAGACACTGAAGCCATGTGGCTGACAGGGTCATGGTGCTCTGGCCGGGTGTCGGTCCTGTGCCTCTGAGATGGGAAAGCCGAGTTCAGGACATTGGCCCACCAGAGACCTCCTGGCTCTACAAAATATCAAATGGTGAAAGCTCTTCCAGAGATCTCCATCTCAAAGCTAAGACCCAACTCCACTGAATGATCAGCAAGCTACAGTGCTGGACACCCCATGCCAAACAACTAGCAAGACAGGAACATAAATCCACCCATTAGCAGAGAGGCTGCCTAAAATCATAATAAGGTCACAGACACCCCAAAAAACACCACTGCATGAGGACCTGCCCACCAGAAAGACAAGATCCAACCCCACCCACCAGAACACAGGCATCAGTCCCCTCCACCAGGAAGCCTACACAACCCACTGAACCAATGTTAGCCACTGGGGGCAGACAACAAAAACAAACGGAAATTCAAACCTGCAGCCTGCAGAAAGGAGACCCCAAACACAGTAAGTTAAGTAAAATGACAAGACAGAGAAACACACAGCAGATGAAGGAGCAAGGTAAAAACCCACCAGATCAAACAAATGAAGAGGAAATAGGCAGTCTACCTAAAAAAGAATTCAGAGTAATGATACTAAACATGATCCAAAATCTTGGAAATAGAATGGAGAAAAAACAAGAAATGTTTAACAAGGAACTAGAAGAACAAAAGAGCAAACAAACAATGATGAACAACACAATAAATGAAGTTAAAAATTCTCTAGAAGGAATCAATAGCAGAATAACTGAGGCTGAAGAGTAGATACCTGACCTGGAAGATAATATAGTGGAAATAACTACTGAAGAGCAGAATAAAGAAAAAAGAATGAAAAGAATTGAGCAGTCTTAGAGACCTCTGGGACAACATTAAACACACCAACATTCGAATTATAGGGGTCCCAGAAGAAGAAGAGAAAAAAAAAAAGGGACTGAGAAATATTTGAAGATATTATTGTTGAAAACTTCCCTAATATGGGAAAGGAAATAGTCAATCAGGTCCAGGAAGCACAAAGAGTCCCATACAGGATAAATCCAAGGAGAAATACGCCAAGACACATATTAACCAAACTATCAAAATTAAATACAAAGAAAAAACATTAAAAGCAGCAAGGGAAAAGCATCAAATAACATAAAAGGGAATCCCCATAAGGATAACAGCTGATCTCTAAGCAGAAACTCTGCAAGCCAGAAGGGAGTGGCAAGACATATTTAAAGTGATGAAAGGGAAAAACCTACAACCAAGATTATACTACCCTGCAAGGATCTCATTCAGATTTGATGGAGAAATAAAAACCTTTACAGACAAGCAAAAGCTAAGAGAATTTGGCAGCATCAAACCAGCTTTACAAAAAATGCTAAAGGAACTTCTCTATGCAGGAAACACAAGAGAAGGAAAAGACCTACAATAACAAACACAAAACAATTAAAAAATGGTAATAGGAACATATATATCGATAACTACCTTAAATGTAAACAGGTTAAATGTTCCAAGCAAAAGACATAGACTGGCTGAATTCATACAAAAGCAAGACCTGTATATATTCTGTCTGCAAGAGACCCACTTCTGACCTAGGGACACATGCAGACTGAAAGTGAGGGGATGGAAAAAGATATTCCATGCAAATGGAAATCAAAGAAACCTGGAGTAGCCATTCTCATATCAGACAAAATAGACTTTAAAATAAAGACTATTACAAGAGACAAAGAAGGACACTACATAATGATCAAGGGATCAAACCAAGAAGAAGATATAACAATTGTAAATAGTTATGCACCCAACATAGGTGTACCTCAATATATAAGGCAAATGTTAACAGCCATAAAAAGGGAAATCAACAGTAACACAATCATAGAAGGGGACTTTAACAACACACTTTCACCAATGGACAGATCATCCAAAACGAAAATAAATAAGGAAACACAAGCTTTCAATGATACATTAAACAAGATGGAGTTAATTGATATTTATAAAACATTCCATCCAAAAACAACCAAATACACATTCTTCTCAAGTGTTCATGGAACATTCTCCAGGATAGCTCATATCTTCGGTCACAAATCAAGCCTTGGTATATTTAAGAAAATTGAAATTGTATGAAGTATCTTTTCCGAACACAACTCTATGAGACTAGATATCAATTACAGGAAAAAAATCTGTAAAAAATACAAACACATGGCGGATAAACAATACACTACTTAATAAACAAGAGATCACTGAAGAAATCAAAGAGGAAGTCAAAAAATACCTAGAAACAAATGACAATGAAAACACGACGACCCAAAACATATGGGATGCAGAAAAAGCAGTTCTAAGAGGGAAGTTTATAGCAATAAAATCCTACCTTAAGAAACAAGAAACATCTCAAATAAACAACCTAACCTTATACCTAAAGCAATTAGTGAAAGAAGAACAAAAAATCCCCAAAGTTAGCAGAAGGAAAGAAATCATAAAGATCAGATCAGAAATAAATGAAAAAGAAATGAAGGAAACAATAGCAAAATCAATAAAACTAAAAGCTGGTTTTTGAGAAGATAAAAAAATTGATAAACCATTAACCAGACTCATCAAGAAAAAAAGGGAGAAGACTCAAATCAATAGAATTAGAAAGGAAAAAAGGAGAAGTAAGAACTGACACTGCAGAAATGCAAAGGATCATGAGAGATTACTACAAGCAACTATATGCCAATAAAATGGAAAACCTGGAAGAAATAGACAAATTCCTAGAAAAGTACAAACTTATGAGACTGAACCAGGAAGAAACAGAAAATATAAACAGACCAATCAGAAGCACTAAAATTCAGACTGTGATTAAAAATCTTCCAAAAAACAAAAGCCCAGGACCATATGGCTTCACAGGTGAATTCTAACAAACATTTAGAGAAAAGCTAACACTTATCCTTCTCAAATTCTTCCAAAATATAGCAGAGGCAGGAATGCTCCCAAACACATTCTATGAGGCCACCATCACCCTGATATCAAAACCAGAAAAGGATGTCAAAAAAAAAGAAGACTACAGGCCAATATCACTGATGAACATAGATGAAAAAATCCTCAACAAAATACTAGCAAACAGAATCCAGAGGCACATTAAAAGGATCATACACCATGATCAAGTGGGTTTTATCCCAGGAATGCAAGGATTCTTCAATATATTCAAATCAATCAATGTGATAAACCATATTAACAAATTGAAGCAGAAAAAAACATATGATCATCTCAATAGATGCAGAGAAAGCTTTTGACAAAATTCAACACCCATTTATGATAAAAACCCTCCAGAAAGTAGGCATAGAGGAAACTTACCTCAACATAATAAAGGCTATATATGACAAACTCACAGCCAACATCATTCTCAATGGTGAAAAACTGAAACCATTTCCTCCAAGATCAGGAACAAGATAAGGTTGTCCCCTCTCACCACTATTATTCAACATATCTTTGGAAGTTTTAGCCACAGCAATCAGAGGAGAAAAAGAAATAAAAGGAATCCAAATCAGAAAAGAAGAAGTAAAGCTGTCACTGTTTGCAGATGACATGATACTATATAGAGAGAACCTAAAGATACCACAGAAAACTACTAGAGCTAATCAATGAATCTGGTAAAGTAGCAGGATACAAAATTAATGCATAGAAATGTCTTTCATTCCTATACACTAATGATGAAAAATCTGAAAGAGAAATTAAAGAAATACTCCCATTTACCATTGCAACAAAAAGAATAAAATACCTAGGAATAAACCTACTTATGGAAACAAAAGACCCGTAAGCAGAAAACTATAAGACACTGATGATAGAAATTAAAGAGGAAACAAACAGATAGAGAAATATACCATGTTCTTGGATTGGAAGAATCAACATTGTTAAAATGACTATACTACCCAAAACTATCTACAGATTCAATGCAATCCCTATCAAATTACAAGTGGCATTTTTCACAGACCTAGAACAAAAAATTTCACAATATGTATGGAAACACAAAAGACCCCGAATAGCCAAAGCAATCTTGAGAAAGAAAAATGGAGCCCAAGGAATCAGGCTCCCAAACTTCAGACTATACTACAAAGCTACAGTTATCAGGACAGTATGGTACAGGCACAAAAACATAAATATAGATCAATGGAACAGGATAGAAAGCCCAGACATAAACCCACACAAAAAAGGTCACATATGGTCACCTTATTTTTGATAAAGGAGGCAAGAATATACAATGGACAAAAGAAAGCCACTTCAGTAAGTGGTGCTGGGAAAACTGGGCAGCTACATGGAAAAGAATGAAATTAGAACACTCCCTAACACCATATACAAAAAGAAGCTCCAAATGGGTTAAAGACCTAAATGTAATGCCAGACACTATAAAACTCTTAGAGGAAAACATAGGCAGAACACTCTATGACATAAATCACAGCAAGATCCTTTTTGATCCACCTCCTAAAGAAATGGAAATAAAAATAAACAAATGAGACTTAATGAAACTTAAAACCTTTTGCACAGCAATGGAAACCATAAACAAGACAAAAAGACAACCCTCAGAATGGGAGAAAATATTTGCAAATTAAGCAACTGACAAGGGATTAATCTCCAGAATTTACAAGCAGCTCATGCAGCTCAATATCAAAAAACAAACAACCCAATCCAAAAATGGGCAGAAGACCTAAATAGACATTTCTCCAAAGAAGAAAAACAGATTGCCAACAAACACATGAAAGGATGCTCAACATCATTAATCATTAGAGAAATGCAAATCAAAACTACAATGAGGTGTCACCTCACACCGGTCAGAATGGCCATCATCAAAAAATCTAGAAACAATAAATGCTGGAGAGGGCGTGGAGAAAATGGGACCCTCTTGCACTGTTGGTGGGAAGGTAAACTGATACAGCCACTATGGAGAACAGTATGAAGATTCCTTAAAAAACTAAAAATAAAACTACCATATGACCCAGCAACCCCACTACTGGGTATATACCCTGAGAAATCCATAATTCATAAAGAGTCATGTACCACAGTATTCATTGCAGCACTATTTACAATAGCCAGGACATGAAAGCAACCTAAGTGTTCATTGACAGATGAATGGATAACAAAGATGTGGCACATATACACAATGGAATATTACTCTGCTATAAAAAGAAACGAAATTGAGTTATTTGTAGTGAGGTGGATGGACCTAGAGTCTGTCATACAGAGTGAAGTATGTCAGAAAGATTAAAACAAATACCATATGCTAACACATATATATGGAATCTTAAAAAATAATGTTTCTGAAGAACCGAGGGGCAGGACAGGAATAAAGATGCAGATGTAGAGAATGGATTTGAGGACACGGGGAGGGGGGAAGGGTAAGCTGGGATGAAGTGAGAGAGTGGCATGGACATATATACACTACCAAATGTAAAATAGATAGCTAGTGGGGAGCAGCCACATAGCACAGGGAGATCAGCTCGGTGCTTTGTACCACCTAGATGGGTGGGATAGGGAGGGTAGGAGAGAGATGCAAGAGGGAGGAGATACGGGGATGTATGTATATGTATAGCTGACTGACTTTGTTATAAAGCAGAACTAACATACCATTGTGAAACAATTATACTCCAATAAAGATGTAAAAAAAACCCAAAATTGGCAAATTAAAAACTAAAAATTTGGTTTATAATCTTACTGACCTTTTGACTTTGACATGTGGTTATAACTTGCATAGTAAGCACATTTTTCCCCATTATCACATGCCAGCTATGGAATTAATAAACTGCCAAGAAAAAGCAGAAATTATTTTTCAATTTTAAATTTTACTTATTATATAATGAGATTAGCAAACACCTACTTATTTGATTTCCTGAAAGAAATAACCACAACACATTACTGGATGAATATTCATATTTTTTTGGAAGAAAATTTTGCCTGAGAAGGGGAAATCTTTCAAATAATGTTCTTTTTTCCCATTATGAGCCATCTGAAAATGAAATAAAATCTTTTCTTCAAAATTGACAGTTGTGATCTTTAAAAATAGATATTATTAAAATAAGAATCATCAGTGGCAAGGATTGTGAGAACCAAAAGGAAGATTTGAAAGCTGGTAGTACTCACTCAAGTATTTTCCAAAGTGTAAGAACAGAGCAAATCAAATATTGGAGAAATTGAGATCCAAATTGGTCCGGTGAGAAAGAAGTGAAAGTAAAATAAAGACTGATTCAAGGTATCAGTTACCAGGTGTCCAATTCTTATACATGTTTTCATGGGCTACTGGAGGCTGAAACCCACCATTGAGAAAACATTGCCTGATTTATGTTTATTTGCTGTTCATCATTAACTAATAATTTTCTGATTACTATGGCAGTACCATACAATTTAAAATCTTCAAGGAGGCTGGTATTAGGTGCTATCACACTAGGAGGACTTGATGCAGTTTTCCTAACCTTATAAACACTAAATTACTAAATCTAACAGAGCCTGGAGGGAACCCCTATTAATTAAAGTCTGATAAAATGGATTGAAATACATGTTATCAAAAGCAAACTTGTCAAACTGAAGAAAGATATGAGGTGCTTCACACAACCGCTATTATGGCCTCAAGATGCCAAGGCATGATCTATACCTGTGGTCCTCAACTGCTGATGATTTTGCCAACCATGCGAGTTTTGGCAATGTCTGCAGACATTTTTTTCTATTACAAGTGTGTAAGGATTGCTACTAGCTAGAGGCCAAAGCTGTTGCTGTACATCCTACAACTCACAGAATATCCCCCTCTACAATAAAGAAGCTTGTAGCCCAAAACATCAATAGTGCTGATGCTGAGAAACCCTGGTCTATACTACCTAGAGGGTTAGATAGGAGTCCTCTGCTGTCTTGTCCTCCATTCCCCAACCTTTATTTTAAAAATAATTTCATCATTTGTCCCAATGAAGTATTTCTTGAAACATAAAGAGGTGTTGTAGCTGAAAATGCACAGGAATCTTGGAGCTCCATTAGCTCTGCCTTCTATTGCACTTTGAGATGGTCCTTAAGGCTTTTAACCGTAACTTCAGGGCTCTGAAGAATACAGTTTAAAAACAGCCACTATGGAGAACAGTATGGAGGTTCCTTAAAAGACTAAATATAGAACTACTATATGACCCAGCAATCCCACTCCTGGTCATATACCTTAAGAAAACCATAACTCGAAAAGATACATGCACCCCAAAGTTCACTGCAGCACTATTTACAATAGCCAGGTCATGGAAGCAACCTAAATGTCCATCAGCAGAGGAATGGACAAAGAAGATGTGATACATATATACAATGGAATATTACTCAGCCATAAAAAAGAACAAAATAATGCCATTTGCAGCAACATGGATGTACCTAGAGACTGTCATACTGAGTGAAGTGTCAGACACAGAGACAAATGTCATATGATATTGCTTATATGTGGAATCTAATTTTTAAAAGGGTACAAATGAACTTATTTACAAAACAGAAGTAGAGTCACAGACGTAGTAAACAAACTTATGGTTACTGGGGATAAACTGGGATATTGGGACTGACATATACACACTACTATATATAAAATAGTTAAGTAATAAGAACCTGCTGTATAGCCCAGGGAACTCTACTCAGTACTTTGTAAATGGCCTATATGGGAAAAGAATCTTAAAAAAAAAAAGAGTGTATATATGTATAACTGATTCACTTTGCTGTACATTGGAAACTAACAGAACATTGTACATCAACTATACTTCAATAAAAAATAAAAAAAATAGTGCTGCTCTCTCACATGTGTACTATTATTTTACCACTCTTAAAATAACTGCACAAGAAGAAGAAGGAATCCTTGCAGTAGTGTGTATGTATGCCCCAGGTACAAGACCCTTGAGCAGATAGGAATAATCTTGGTAAAAGTGCATGCTGGGAATAACAATTGTCACAGTATCTTTGGTGCTTGGCAAGATGAGCATAGGAGAAAGTCCTAACTCAGCCTAGGACAGATACCCAATATAAATGATTGCTAAGGACAGCTGCATGCATTCTGCTGTGGTTGAGGAACATATGTGAGTAGATAATTCAAGCAATATCCAAGTGCAGAGTGAGTGGAGACAGTGGAAATGTCACCATCTTCTCAAGGTCTAGATAGATTTTACTTCATTGGACAATTAATTTAAGTGGCTAAAATTTATTGAGTATTTATTATGTGACAGATATTATTCTAAATGCATACATTCCTTATATGCCCTTTTGGATAAAGATAATGTAAAAAAATATTGTGTGAACTATAAAAAACATAATGAAGATGAACGTGCTCTAAAGGACATTAAAAGCTATTATAAGAAAAAAGAAATTAAAGCATGCAATGACCCAGCAATACATGAGATAGAGATACTAGAAATGAACTAAAAAAAGGGTGAATTTATTATGATAAATTTGGGATTTTAAATTAGTGAAGAAAAAGTGAATTGTTTTGAAAAATACTAGGACAAATTAATAGCTATTTGAGAAAAACATTATTTTAAATTTCCTGCATCATCCCTTATATCAAAATAAATCACAAATGTACAAAAATGTACATCTAAACAATGATAAAAGTATCAGAAGAAAATTTTAAATGTTATTACCATCTTGGAGTAGGGAAATCTTTCTGCCATTAAATGCAAAAGCTAAGCACAATTGAACTTGACTATTTAAAAATTAAATCCTTTTGCACAACAAATGTTACCATAGAAAATCAAATAACAATAAACTGAGAAAAATATTTGCATCACATATTTCAGAAAAAAATAATTCTTTATATATCCCAAACTTTCCCAAATCAATTAGAAAATAAAGAACATCAAAATAAGAAGTAGGCAAAAATGCAAAAATACATAAAGGTATTCAATAAATACATAAAAATATGTTTAAACTCACTTATGATTAAATAAATACAATGAAACTACAATGGAAAACAAATATTTACCTATTAGTGAGGCAGATAATGAAAAGATCACTAAGATGCAGTATCAGTGAGGAGAAAGATGCACCTTCATATACACTTTAGGATTATGAATTGGTGTAACATTTTGCGATGGCAATTTGATAATACCCATAAACATTTAGACATACCTTTTGACCCAGCAGTTCTATGTTCAGGAATTTCTCCTACATGTAAATCCACTCCATGGCAGAAAAATACATGAAAAAGGATGTTAACAAAAGTACAGTTTGTGACAACAAATAGTTAAATACCATAAATACCAGACTCGTTAAAAACATTATGGTGCATTTCTACAATGGAACAGCATGTAGTACTTAGGAAGACTGAAATATGTTCATGTTCTCTTGGTCTTTGTCTTGTGTAAATGCCTACAACAGCAGGCATCTTAATATTTATTGAACTGAGTGGGTGACCTTCATTCTAAGTGTGGAGCAATAAGAAGTGGCATGTAGCAATGCTCCTAAGTATTTAGGGGAAAAAAAGCCACACATACATATACATGCAACCACAGACAGTTTCCTGGAAAGAGAGAGAAGAAACCATTAGCAGTAGAGTCTTTTCTAGAGTGGACTGAATACAAGAAAGCAGAGCCAGACCTACAGTGAGGTGAATGAGGCACCTAGGCTACAGGGTAGAGGAAGCACCCTGAGATTAAATACCTCCTTAAATTTTATGCCCAGGCATCTAACTCACTTCACCCTCCCCCTGACCTATGAGGGAGGGGACTTGACTTCCAGTTTTCTATTTTTCAATCTTGTTTGAGTTATTCGCCATGAGAAGGTAAATGTAATTTTGGAATTTAAAAGAAAAGGAAATTACTTGATAAAATTAGAATTTAAGAATACAGATTTCATTCTATAAAAACTTCAGTTCCTTATAAAGGGACTGAAGGTGACATTCAAGCACTTTAAAAACAGAATCGAGAACAACTATCATAAATATTGCTACAAAACTGATTTTAAATTTCAGTAGATATTATTGAAAGAGAGGATATATTAAAAATGAAAATAATATAGCCTTATAACTTAAGATTACATTAATAAGTACTGAAAAATGTTGGGAGTGGTAATAAATTGGGCACTTATTTATCAGACAAATAAAAACAGATATAAAGTAGGGTTGGTATTTTAAATTTCAGAAAAAAATAGGATTCAGGTTAAAAAAAAAAAAGGAAATTGAAGGTTCTTTTCTTTTAGTAAAGGTAAAACCAATGTTGACAATGCCCATGAAGAACAGCAAAAGAAGAGTTTCAAAATTAATTAAACAAAAATTTTTAGATTTACAAGGAATAATAAACACTTTTTAGTAGAAAGCTAGACTATATATCTCTGTTAGCCTCTGATGGGCCAAAATATATACATTCATACATATGTACATACATACACAGATATACACATAAAAGAAGAGATATAGGTACTTGGATAATATGTTAATAAAATTTAAATGCATATTAAAACAATGCTCAGTTTTTTCAGCCATCTGTGGAACACTAAACTAAAAAAAATAAAATAAAACTAACTGTAAGCTAAGTAACAAAAGAAAGCAATAAAATCCCGAAAGTAGGAACTATAAAGGCAATGTTCTTTGACAACAATGCAGTAAAATTATAAATCATGTTCACAACCTTAGATAAAAGTAATTAGGGTTACTTTGAAATTAAAAAAGGATTCAACAAAAATTTTGTGCTACAGGCAAGTGCAAATCTACAAGTTTGGAGTACTTACAAAATAAGAAAAATGAGAACACTAATTCTCAAAATTTGTTGATTGTGGCCAAAGCTGTTCTCAGAAGGAAAGATTTTGTGTTAAAAGCTTTCATTATTTTAAAAAACAGAAATAAATAATAAATAACTAATCACAACTCAAGGAGTTTGGGAAAAACAACAAAACATACCTAAAAAGGCATAAAGAAGGATGTGGTGAAGAATAAAAATAAAAATAAAATTAATCAGAATCACAATCAATTAAAAAATAAAATGGTAAGCGCTTTAAAACCAAATAGCTTATGAATGTAATTAAGGGAAAAGGTCAACACAAATTTTAAAAATAGGAATTAGATATTTGACATCACAAAAAAGTATAGAGGAAATATACTATGAAGATATTATATACTATTCTATGAAAATATGTTAGAAAATTTCAATGCAGTAGATATTTGAGAAAAATTTAACATTCAAATTGGCTCAAGAAATAAAAAGCATTATTTTCTCTTATCCGAAATAATCAAAATTTTTTTGTGAAAAGCTATGAGCCATGTGGTTTTACTGTTGAGAATTATGTCGAACTTTTTAAAAAAGATAGTCCAAATTCTACATAAAAACTTTTCTCAAATATGGGAAAAGCCAACTTTGATTTTTAAAGAGTCTTTTAAAGATAGTATGAAAAAACTATACTGTATACTTTAAGAGAATGAAAAGAAAAGCCACAGATTGGGAAAAAATATTTGCAAATCATATCTGGTAAAGGACTTGTGTCCAAAATATACAAAGAACACTTAAAACAATAAGGAAACAACCCAATTAAAAAGTGACAAAATATTTGAACAGATACCTGACCAAAGGAGATATACAGATGTAAAATAAGCATATGAAAAGATGCTCAATATCATATGTTATTAGGAAATTGCAAATTAAAACTACTGAAATACTATTACATACGTACTAGAAAGGCCAAAATCCAAAACACTGACAACACGAAATGCTGACAAGGATATAGAACAATGGGCACTGTCATTCACTGTTGGTGGTATAGCCACTTTGGTAAACAGTTTGACAGTTTCTT
The DNA here is from genome assembly GCF_964341445.2 of Mesoplodon mirus. Lineage (NCBI taxonomy): Eukaryota > Metazoa > Chordata > Mammalia > Artiodactyla > Ziphiidae > Mesoplodon > Mesoplodon mirus. Next base: position 41,998,070 of record NC_138977.1, read on the forward strand.
GCAAAGCTAAACATAGTCTTACCATATGATCCAGCAATCACAGTCCTAGATATATGCCCAAATGAGTTGAAAATCTATCCACACAAAAACCTGCACACAGCTATTTATAGCAGATTTATACCATAACTGCCAAAACTTGGAAGCAACCAAGATGCTTCAATAGGTAACTGGATAAATAAACTGTGGTACATCCAGACAATGGACTATCATTCAGCACTAAAAAGAAATGAGCTCTCAAGCCATGAAAAGACATGGAGGAATTTTAATTGCATATTACTAAGTGAAAGAAGCCACTCTGAAACGGCTATGTACTACATGATTCCAACTATATGACATTCTGGAAAAGGCAAAACTATAGAGACAGTAAAAAGATAAGTGGTTCCCAGAGGTTAAAGGAGATAGAGGGAGAGGGATGAGTACCTGAGGCACAGGGAATATTTAGGTCTTGCTATTTGGATATCTGCTTTGATAACTGTTATGGCGGATACAAAAGAGTACTTGTGTTATATGGAAACTATACTTTCTGCTCAATTTTTCTGTAAACCTAAAACTTATCCAAGAAAATAAATTCTATTAATTAAAAAAGTTACCTAAAATTCAATATCCAGTGTCCATAAATAAACTGTTGGCAAAGAGGAAAACTACATACATAGAAAGCACTCTCATAAATAGAATTGCAGAAATCTCAAATAATACATGAACAAAACAATTTGGATGGTCTATTGAAGAAATCATTCAAGAAGCATTTTTACCTGGAAGACATCTCAAAATTTATACACATAGCACACTGTATAACTTAATTTTATTCATAATAATAATTTCAACTGATGGCAAAATTGCATTTGGAAGGAAACACTGACATCCATTCCTGGTTAAGTCTCAAAGCAGCATTAGGAATAGGAGTATATTTCCCCCCAGATTAAAATATTAATATTAAATCAAGAGTCAACATCACACTAATGATTTTTAACTAAGTGTGTTGCTAGTTTCAAGAGATTTCATAGTAGATATTGCTTGGATGTCTTCCCAACTTATGATAATTTCCCCCTCTCTAGAAACAGCCCTTGAGACATAGGAATGAACTTCCAAGTGTTATGTCTGCCATTTGACCTTGACCATTGCTGACTGATGCAGTGGGGGACACCTAACCCTCCTGTGGCTGATCAGGTTCCATCTCCTGAGAATTTGGAATTTGGGATTGACAGAGACTGGGAAGTGGATGGAACTCTGCTTATTTACTGACAGTGTTTGACAGAGAGTCTTCCAGAATTCTTTATTCTTTCTTTCGTGAGTCTTAGCTTTCAACCATTCCTTGGATTCTAGTATACTCCTATATCTGCTTAAATGTGTGAGATTTGTTTTTGTGGCTTGCAAACAACAGAAATCCTCTGGTAACTCAGACACTAATAGGTGTTTGATGGTGAAAATGGAGAGGTGTTGACCAGTGGACAATTTGTGTGGGAACTTAAACACACTTACAGAGCTGTCTTTATTTTGGAACTTCCCAGAGTCAAAAAAAAAATGTCACATTGTGAGTCTCTAGGAGAAAGCTGTGGTGTGCAATTTCTCAGCCTTATTCAACCACAGAAAATTTTATTTTTTGGAAGATACTTTAAAAAGACTAGTGTGCTACAGAACACAGAATTGGGAAATATTTCCCTAGTGGTATTCCCAATAAACGAGCATGGTCATCCTCATGACTTCATATGGTTCTGGAAAGTCTTGGCCAATTCATAGAATACCTGTAACAATCTATTGGTAGCTGTAATGAGGAGGAAATCCATCCATAAGAGCAGCAGCATCAGCAACAAAAATAAAAGTGTAAGATCCCTCAGATTTCTTTTTAATCCAAGTTGGTGAATTTCTTGAGGGAAGCACTTATTCACTATTGTGCCCCTGGAAGAGTATGTGGCTCACAAGAAACAAACAAATGAGTAAGTAGTGTGTCCTCTATAATTAAATAAGTAGATATTTCTTTTTAATTTCCTTGAGATTAATATAGTTTCTGGTTATTGTCGATTGTTTAAATCATATTATTCTGGAAAATACAATAACATTTGAGGCAGTTGGTCATAGATCAGGCAGGTTTAATTGTATAATTTCTTATCTTAGAAAGCTGTGTTATAAAGCAGGAATCATACAAAAAGAATCTTCATGCAGTCACATTGTCACTGCTGCTTTTCTTGCTTTTGTCACCACCAGTGAAAAGAGGAAGAATGAATTGCTACTCCAATGACTGAGTACCTTAGCATCCCAGACTTCTCCCTTTTCTCTCTCCTACACTCTGTCTCTACTCCATTGAACTGGATGCACTGTTTTGTCACAGAATTACCTGCTTTTTGAAGATTCTTATTCATTCACAAAATTGTTATAGTTGTATTAAGGAGAACATAAATCTGCCCAGCCTGACCGTTCTAGATTTTAGTGGAGCTTGGCTCCCGACTGATGCTGAGTCAAGTTTCCCTTCTCTGAGAAAAAAAGAGAAGGACTTGGTGATAAAAGAGAAGAGGGAAGGGAGGGAAGAAAAGAGGGAGGAAGAGAGAGAGGAAGAGGGAGAGGGAGGGAAAGGGGGAGAGGAAGAGAGAGAAGTGTGTCTGGAGAAACAGAGAGGCTGTTTTGTTGGAAGAGAATAATGATGCACAGAGAAAAATACAGTAATGAGATAGAGCGGGACGTCTGATAGTGTTCAAGTGTTTGATTATGATTGTTCCTGGGATGCAGACATATTCCTTTCTTTAGTTCTTGGAGACCCCTCAGTGTTTTTATAATAAAGCTTCAAACTGGATAACCATCACTTGCAACTAGAGTCTTGGACAATGCGCTTAAACTATCACTTGGAGAAAATTACACTTACCTAGCAAGGTTATTCTGTTCATCTGAGGGAGTCTATAAATAGATTAGAAAAACAGCAAGGAGAAATCATAGATGTTTTGCATTTTGAAGGGACCTTCAAGAGCCAAAGTCTGGAGAGATAAAGTGATTTGGCCAATTACCAACATCAGCTTGCCAAACAGTCTGGTTCTTAATGCTCTTTACTTTGTACTGCATTGCTCGATTTCTGGTTTCATTTCCTTTCTGTTGGCTAGCTCATTCTTTGGTCCTGTGTCTTTGGCCTGCTGTTCTGCTGATTCTCACATTCATTTCACATATTCCATTTCCTTGGCCCTGCATCCAACCATTAACTTCAAGTTAAAATTACTTTCTTCGTGTACCCTGGACTCAGGCACAACAGCTTTCTAATTGCTCTCTCTTCTTTACTGGGTAAAATTCAACCTAATGAGCTTCCATAAAAGGAATTTACAATTTCTAATAGTTGCATTAGTTTGACCTCAGTACTGTGACCACAGAGCAACGTAAGATGTGAGAGATAAGCTCAACAAAATGGGATGTTATTTAAACATTATTAGGAACTGTGGCTCTGTTGACAGAAAGAATATGAAAAAAAAATCAGAAATAGAATGAAACTTTGAATATCAGTCAACCTGGGTGGGTGCTGCAAACTTAAATCAGGCTATAAAACTAGGCAATATGACATATGAATCCAAGGCCATTCACATTTAAAAGACATGAACCTCAGAAGGAACCCTCAGAAGTCTAGACTTGGCTTAGCATTGAACGAGAGGTTCTAATCATGAGAATGTCCTGGGTATTTGTAGTCCACAACCCATGCTATGGGCCAAATTGTGCCCCAATTCATAGCTAAAGCTCCACCCTGCCCCCCCCACCACTGGTACCTCAGAATGTGATTGTACTTTGAGAAAGGGTGTTTAAAGAGATAGCTGAGTTAAAATGATTTCATTATGGTGGATTCTAATCCAATCTGACTGTTGTTCTCACAAGAATACGAAATTTTGACACATGGAGAGACACCAGGGATGCCTGCACAGAGGAAAGACCATGCAAAGAACAACAAGAAGCATGTCATCTGCAAGCCAAGGAGAGAGGCCTCAGAAGAAACCAAACTTGTTGATAACTTGATCTTGGACTTACAGTCTCCAGAATTGTCAGAACGTAAATTTCTATTGTTTAAGCCACCCAGTCTGTGGTATTTTGTTATGGCAGCCCTAGCAAACAAAAACATCCCATAACCCAACTCAAATCTCTGTTCAGTATTTACTATCATTAAATTCAGTTCAGAAGGTAAAGTAAAAATTACTTGTGATGACATAATTAATTTTTGTGTCTTAAACCATGGGACTAAATATAGGAATAATCTGTAAATATACAAAGTATTTTAAATATTTGAAATACCTACACTTAAAAATATTTAAAATAGTTAAAACATTTAAGAAACACTGGCATAGTAGAGGATAGAGTATTTAATAGGTAAGCATTATTTTTCCAGTTTAAAATGTATACAAAACAGAAACAGACTCATAGACATAGAAAACAAATTCAGTAAGTCCCCTACACACGAACAAGTTCCGTTCCGAGAGTGCGTTTTTAAGTCCAACAAAGTTAGTCTAGGTACCCAACCAACACAACTGGTTATATAGTACTGTACTGTAATAGGTTTACAATACTTTTCATACAAATAATACATAAAAAACAAACAAACAAACACAAAAAATAAAGAAAACATTTTTAATCTCACAGTACAGTACCTTGAAAAGTACAGTAGTACAGTACAACAGCTGGCATTCAGGGGCTGGCATCGAGTGAACAGTCAAGAAGAGTTACTGACTGGAGGAGGGAGAGGAGGTGGGGGATGGTAGAGCTGAAGGATCGTCAGCAATAGGAGACGGAGGTCAAGCTGCAATTTCACTCATGCCTGATGTTGATGGCACAGGTTCTGGTTCCTTGCTGGATTCTATTCTTTCTACTCTCTTGAAAAAATGACCCAGTGATGTCTGGATAGTAGCTCTTTTTTTCTCATCATAGATGACATGGTAGCACTGGATTGCATTCTGAACCTTGCAGAAGGTTACATTGCTTCAACCTTTGTGTACCATTCTACTTTCGGGTCCTGTGCCTCAAAAACTAACAGTGCCTCCTCAAATGAAGAAAATCCCCCGGTCATTTGTTGTGTCGTGAATCTCCTCAGTTCTTCAGTTACTTCTTCCTCTTGTCTCTCTTCCTCCTTGCTATGCACAGCAAGTTCCATTGTTATTGCTTGGCGTTTCTTAGCAGTACCAGCTACATCACCGCTGCTTTTATGCTTGCTTCTGGACATCCTGGGCTTGAAATAAAGATACTGTACTACTGTACTCTATACAGCTCTGTACAGTAAAAGTACACAAAAGCACAACCACTTGTAGAGGATGCACACATATGACAATGTACACCAGACACGTGAACTAACTTACGTGATTGGAGATGTGAACGTACTTTCACATCTTTGAAAGTTTGAAACTTGAAGGTTCGTATGTAGGGGACTTACTGTTTATGGTTACAAAGAGGAAAGGAACGTGGAGGGGAGGGATAAATTAGGAGTATGGGATTAACATATGCAAACTACTATACATGAAATAGATCAGCAATAGGATTTACTGTATAGCACAGGGAATTATATTCAATATATTGTAATAACCTATAATGGGAAAATAATATGAAAAGTATATATAACTGAATCACTTTGCTGTACACCTGAAACTAATGCAACATTGCAAATCAACTATACTTCAATAAAAAAAAAGAAAAAAATATCTAAATTAGATCAGCTGAGAGGCAGCTCCTAGAAAAAAGGGATTAAGAGAAATTTAAATCTTGATAGAAGTTACTTTTATTTAAAAACAAAATAAAATGTGATATTTGAATAGTTAATTCAGACTATTTTAAATTGAAATTTTATAAATTTGTGAACTATATTGAAACTTTATTGAACTATATTGAAACATGAATCATTACAATTTTAATTTATTAAATTTATGACAGCTATTTAAATGTGTATGAAAGTTTATTTGTTACTTGGAAATTTGAAATCATTACAAAATTGAATGTAATGAAGTTCATAAATAAAAGTTAAAATGTTTAAAGGAATTTAGTTAACTGAACTATAGAAGAAATAAAAATGATTGCTAAAATTTCATCAAATCTATAGATAGAACAAACTAATTTGTATACATACTTAAAATATAAGTAGAGTTTTGAATTGATAAATATAATAAATCAAATATTTATTTTATTTCAAAAACAATCTCAGACTTACAGAAAAACTGCAAGTACAGCACAAATAATTTTTCCCCATAAAATTTTATAAATAATTTGCTGACATGATGCCCTTTGACTCCCAAATGCTTTAGTGTAATTTCCTACAATCAAGGACATTTTCTAATTTAACCACAATATAATCATCAAAATCAGGACATAAACAGTTTTATATTACTTCCATCTAATCTTCAGAAATCATTCAATTTTCACCAGTTGTCCCCAAATTCCCTTTATACGGTACGGATGAAACTCAGAGTCTTGTGTTGCATTTGATTATCATGTCTCTCTAGTCTCACTCAATCTGGGACAATTTCTCAGTCTTCTACTTTGATGATCTTGACACTTTTGAAGATGTCAAGCCAGTTATTTTGTTTAATGTCCTTGGATTTGGGTTTGTCTGTGTTTTCTCTTGATTAGATTCAGGTTATGCAACTTTGGCAGGATTATTACAAAAGGGATGCTGAGTTCCTCTGTTGCATCCTATTCAGTGGGGAACAAATTCAGTTCACCCCATTACTAATCATATTCTCTTTGATCACTTATGAAAGGGTGTCTTTCAGGTTTTCCCATTGTTCCCTCTGTAATTAATAAGTATTTTATGTGAGATACTATGTAAATATCCCATTCCTCATCAATTACTCATTTACATAGATCAGTATAGACTCATGGTTTCCTATTTTATGCCTGTTGTTATCACTACTTATTTTGATGCTCAAACTGTCCCAGATTTGGTCAGTGGGAATACTTTCAAGGTGGATTCTGTGTCCTTCTGATAAGTCCCCTTTATTTTTCCAGAACTGCTTTTCTTTCTGGCACAGAAAGAGATTCCAGACTCTTTTATTTTACCTGCCTCAGCCCTGGAATCAGTCATTTTTATAAGGATCCCTTCTTCCCTTTGGCAGAAAATGTTGTTGAGAAACTAAGATCTGGGTGCTAGGTGTGCTCACTGATATAGGGTGCTGCTGCTCCAAGGCCCTCTCAGTGGATGGAGCATTGGAATATGCAGACATACACACATTAACATATATTCTGTACCTGTTGTATATATTGAAAATGATGAGATCACACCAGTATATCCAATTCTAATTTAACACCACTCTACTCACCTAGATTGAGATCTGACACCTCGTGCCAGACCATCACCTCCACCATGAATACAGCCTTGTCACCCCATTGTAACTGGGAAATTCCTGCTCCGGGTTCTCCCACCCCCATACCTACACTGAGCAGACTTCTACCTTGCTTGTCTCCACCTAATTGCTTTAGAACTGGATTGTTTAGAAAGGGAAGAAAGACAATGGAAAGGAGAAGAGGAAGAGCCAAATATTAATCTTAAATCACAAATGCCCTCTGAACATCTTTTCTGCATAAAAGCCACCTGCAGGGGCATATTAGGAAAACGTGTTCTTCAGTCTTCTGAGGTCCTCATTTCTCTAAAATCTTCTGGTTTCCTTTAGATTTCATTTTCTCAGCTTTATTGTCATGGGGTTCATACTGTCCAGGTACATAAACATATCAAACACTTCAATCATTTTATAAATCATCTCATGGGATATTTCAGATTATATTTACTCTTGTAGTGCTACTAAAAACCTTGTATTTATATTTCCTTATGCCTGTCTTCCAGTGATTTCGGGAGATAGCACTGTCATGTGGTATGAGGCTTGGCCTGCTATACTTGGCAATAGTAGGACCCAGAACATTTTTGGAACATTTGGAAATGTGGAAAATCTGAGGTACAAAAGAAGTCACTAATTACTATATCTTTGAAGTAGCAACAAGATTTTCTCCCATGAACTATTGCAGTTAGCTTCAGTGTTTAGGGGAAAAAAATTTAGAAAAACCTCAAATCAGATTAAGAAGTTATTTGTACCACAATACAGATAGTCAAGATCATGATTTTCTTTCTAATTTCTTTATCAACTTTTATTATTCTGATTTGCCTTATAGCTACAGGACTCATTTATTATTCTAATTTGCTTCTGGTTACAGGAATCATTTAAATTTAGCAAACCATTAGGAAACCATCTAACATGTTGGTAGTTAAGTCTTTCTTCCGGAAACGTGGTCAAAAATGACAGCTTGTATGTAGAGCTCTGTCTGTATAGGGGTTCTAGTAGAGTTGTCACCTGGTTGAGCCTAAAATATATAAATCATATCGTTAATCAGTCGAGTCCATGCAAATAATTAGCATTAAATGAATTTTCTTCATGCTTCAATGTTGTAGCAAACAGAATTAAGAAGGCTGTGGCCATGGAAATATGTTTGTGATTCCCCCCAGATTATTTTTCTCAGGAGCGGTAATAATTCCAATCAGGAGCTTTGAGGCCCTGCGTTGTGACATTACTGAAAATATCTAGGATCAAAGCAGTGTTCCCCAGGTTCATGCTTGTCTAGATTCTGCTGAACCCCATGGGTCACTAACTCTGTAAAGTTCCCAGGGAAAGGTAAACACATGTGATTGCAGGGTAATAAGTCAAAAAGAACACTATCTTGATTTCAAGTTTGTCAAATAAAAATGTCTCAAGTTTGGAATTGGTTCAGACTAGTGGAACTAACTACCTGTCCCTGGTGGGTTTCGTAAAAAACTTCTTATCAGTTTAAAAACTATTTTATCTACTTTTTTTTCCCCTTTGTATTGTAATCTGTGAAAAAAGGTTTGGTCCTTTTGCCTTTATTCACGATAGTCTGTCATGCTTACAGGCTCCTAGGGAACACCTATGGGGGCAAGCGTTCACTAATGTGATACTGGTAAGAGAAAACAGTTGCTAAACAAGTCAGACAATATCTACAATTGCAAAATATTAGTCATTGGGCCTTTTCTATATTTGAAGTACAAAAGAATGATGTTACTCGCTCTCTCTCCTTCTCTTGTAGAAAGAGATGATAAGAAATTTAGATCTGGGACTAGAGAGAAGCTTTGATATTGCCTTTTCCCCATAGTATTCATTTTCTTACACTAGTGAGAAATAATATATTTGACCCATCTTTGGTTAAATAGAGTTTGTAAAATTGTAAAGATTTTGAAATGGGTAAAACAAAAAGAGTGGGTGTCTCGAGTGGCTTACCCGTCCACGTTTTTGTGCCATTTTACAAATATTTAAGTTGGAGAAAACTGATAATAATGCAATATATTCTGGTCTACAAAGATGCAAATTAATTGTGCCCAGTGGCATGCAATTGATTATTGCCCTGTATTGGGACCTGTTTTGTACCAATTTGTAAATTAATTTTATTTAACTTTGTTGATCCTCTGTTACTTTACATATCTTCCTTTTTGCTATTTTTGCATTTTGTTTGTGTTTTTGGAACTTTTACAATGAATAATTATTCCCCCACCCACATTATTCCCACATTTATTATTCCCACATTATTATTCCCACATTCCCCCAATGTTGTCACCCATTGGTGACAACAATGATTTGAAATTTGATTTTATGTCTTAACCTTAGTGATCTCTGTAAATAGATTAATAGATCACCGAGATTTATTCTTTCTTGAGGGAGAAATAACAGAGAATCTGATTTGTTAGCACTTTTTATTTATTTGTTTACTTGTCTATTTTGAAGAAATTAAGAATCCCATGCACATCAGGAAAGAGGACAACTCTTTGATATATGGACTGGTAAATTCTTTGCGTTTACTTTTGAACTGTGGCTAATGTTTAGATTTGAAGCTATAAGTTCCCTACATGTCTGTGTGTATATATGCTTAGAATTCAGAAAGGCCTTTGTATCTTTATGTGTGAGTATATAATATTTTCCTATCTCTGGAGGAATTCATAAATTGGATTTAAAAGTCTCCTAAATTAAAGAAACTCTGTTCTGATTGGCCTATAGAGTTCTTATACAAATAAGTTCTTATGTAAGTCAAATATTTATAAACTTCCAGGAAAATATGGAAATTAAAGTTTGGATACTTTAAATGTGCTATCCTTAAAAAGTTATTCTCACAGAAATGTTTAAACAACTTAAGGTCATATAATTGAGATAAATATTTGGTAAATCAGACTACTGTAATAATTTTGGTTTAATGCAAACAGCTTGTCCTCTGATTTATCAATGTTAGGTATAACATAAGCATATACATTTTATTCTACTGTACTTGGGTTTACTTTTTTTAAACTTATTGAGATATACTGGTCAAATAAGTTAACGTTACTCCAACACAATCTTTAAGATAATGAGAAATGTAAGTCTGTATTCAACCAACTCAAATCATTATTCTGACAACTTTATGTCAACAGTAATTTTGTTTATTGTGTCAGCTTGAATATAATTCCCCAGATCTTTAAGTAACATAAAAACTTAGATGGCTATTAGGTTGAATTACATAATGAATATTCATATGATATCCAGATAGTTTCTAATTATGATAGAATACTGAAAATTTGATGCCTAATTATTAGGCATAATTTTAAGTTTATATACTTTGCTTATAACCAATGGAAAGTTCCTATCTTGGGTCATGTTAATGAACTGTTCATTTTGTCTCTTTAAAAAGATCTGTGGGTGGCTGTACAAAGATGTAATATAAATTTTGCTTGTCTGTTAAAATGCTTTTGGGAGAGAGACAGTACTTAGTTATCTACCTCTAGTTTTCCCTATGAAATAGAAGTTACTTTGGTTAAAAATCACAATTAATATGAATGGTTGAGACTACATCATAAGCAATAGGGACAGACTAATAACACTCTCTTTGCTTTTGTGTTTCAGAGAGAAAGTAGTTATATCCTATAGTGGAGGCTTTATAACAGTATATAGTAGTAATTAGACATATCTATATAAACATATAACAAATTTACATATAACATACATTTATATATTTATAATTTATATATTTATAAATATAATTTATATAATTTTTATATATTTATAATTTATATATGTTTATATATATATAATCACTATTATAGAAACTCCCCTCGTGGCTCAGTGGATAAGAATCTGCCTGCCAATGCAGGGGACACGGGTTCGATCCTTGGTCCAGGAAGATCCCATATGCCGTGGAACAACTAAGCCCGTACACTACAACTACTGAGCCTGTGCTCTAGAGCCCGCAAGCCACAACTACTGAAGCCTGTGATCCTAGAGCCTGTGCTCTGCAACAAGAGAAGCCACCACAAGGAGAAGCCCGCGCACGGCAATGAAGAGTAGCCCCTGTTCGACGCAATTAGAAAAAGGCCAGGTGCAGCAACGAAGACCCAATGCAGCCAAAAATAAATAAAATTAAATCTTAAAAAAAAAATCACTGCTATACATTGTTATAATTATACACAATATATATTAAACATAACTATATAATGTATATATAGTAGTGCTTTTCAGGCTTTTATTTTTCTCTCTTTTGTTCTATCTCAGAACCTCTGTAAAATCTTGGGACTTACTGAAGACCACAAAGAACTTTTATGTGGATTATAACTGTCAATATTTACCATACTAGAAGTGGAAATTGAGCAAATTTAAAATACTGATTCATTTGATCATAGCTATGATGAATATAATTGAAATGTTAACAGAAATAACATCTTACTATTAATATAGAAATTATTTTGAGTTCATGGATCTCCTGAGAATTGCTGTGATATGAAAAAGCAAAATGAAGGACAAAATTCGGAAGTAAATTTTCCTTTCCTTGGTTTATAGTACTTGAGTCTGAATAGAAGTGATGAAATGTGCTAAATTTTAGTTAAGTTTGACCTGTCTTGATGGACTTGATTACTGGCTAATTCCTTTGCCTACTATATGAAAGTCTTTTTTTTTCTTTTTTTTTTTTTTAAAACCTTCTGTGTATTCTGTCTAGGTAGCAAATTGTGTCTTACAAGAATAATTTTCTGTGCTTTATGATGAATTTATTACATCCTTGATTGTTTAAGAAAAAGAAAAAATAAGAAACAAATAAAAGAAAGCAAAGAACAAAAATTCCTCACTTATAAAGAGCTAAGGTTCTTTACAATCATGTTAATGTAATCTTTATTTTTAAACGTTTTGTTGTCTTAAATGTTTAATTAGTTAACTCAGTATTATTTTTTTTGTAGCACCCTGATCCTATCTTGATCAAGTGTCCAAATATCTTCTGATAATTTTTTTTCCTGATTTTTGACTTTCCATAATTGGATCCTAAGTATAGAAAAAATTAAGACCTTCCAGATATATTTTACACCAGAAACTATATTTGCGATTTTCCAGAGGGCCGCTGGAAAAATCACAAAGATTTATTTTTTCACCTTTGAAAAGAAGCGCCAGAAAGAATTAGATTTTTCTGTAGAATTCTGCGGGAAGAGTTTAAATCAGAAGAGGTGCTCAGCCTTGCCGAGGTTAGATTTGTATAGGTATAATGTTATTAACATAAATATTTCAGATATTTTGTGTGCTTTTTGGGAAGTCCCTGGAGTTATGTCATTGCTCTTGCTGTCTTATAATATGGCTTTACCCTCAGGGAAAACACTGATTGCAACTCTTAGGAATATTTCCATCAGGTTTTGCTATATTTAGCAGAGTTCTGGTGGTACTGAGTCTGATGATATTAGACAACAGTAGTATAATGTTATCTGTCATAATTTCAGCTCTTGTTTTTAATGATACAAATGTTTAGGTCCTACTGCAGACTTACTGAAACTCTTACTTGATGTTACTGGTATAAATAATTATATCTCAGGATTATTTTATGTCATATCTCAATAGTTCTTCCTCTATAAAATTATTTTCATCCATTTTTCTGAATCAAATACAGCACTCACAAACTTCGTTTAAAATAAATTTAAGCATTATCCTTAGATGGTTTGTCATTTTTTTGGGGGGGGGGCAGGGAATGGCTTTATCATCTTTGTTTTGCATGCCACAGAAAGCACTAACCATTTTGTTTTCTGCATTATTCTTATTATGAACGCTCATCAGACCGTTCACATTTGAAAATTATTAGTAATAAATCACTCAACCATTTTAAGTCCCTATCACCTACAGATGGTATTGTTTTACTCTGATGCTTCCTTGAAGTCTCTCTTTTTTTTTTTTTTTTTTTTTGTGGTACGCGGACCTCTCACTGTTGTGGCCTCTCCCGTAGCGGAGCACAGGCTCCGGATGCGCAGGCTCAGCGGCCATGGCTCACGGGCACAGCTGCTCTGAGGCATGTGGGATCTTCCCGGACTGGGGCACGAACCCGTGTCCCCTGCATCGGCCGGCGGACTCTCAACCACTGCGCCACCAGGGAAGCCCTGAAGTCTCTCTTATAGTTACAGGTGAGAATCTGTCTTCAACTAAGAAAAAAAGTGTCAGAATATTGTAGAAAAGAACTATACCAGGTACTTCAATTATTGACACTTCAAAGCTGAGCTGACATAGATTAGACAACTTCCAAACTGCACCGCCGATGGACTGAGTCAGGATTTCCAGGTCCTGTTATGACCAAACGAGAGGACTGCATAGGACAGCTAACCAAAGATCCAGTGGAACAGGAATCAATTATAATAAGACTGAATGAACTAATAAGAGAAATTATACTGTGGCTATTTGTCTGGAATATTCTTGATATTCTTTTAAGGTTCTATTCTCAGATATATAAGAACTACCCTATCTCTCTCTTGTTAAGCAATATGTAACCCATTGCAATTTAGTAAAGTCTGCTTTTGTAAACTGAAGTGAAACATTTTTTTTTTTTTTTTTGTGCGGTATGCGGGCCTCTCACTGTTGTGGCCTTTCCCGTTGCGGAGCACAGGCTCCGGACACGCAGGCCCAGCGGCCATGGCTCACGGGCCCAGCCGCTCTGCGGCATGTGGGATCTTCCCGGACTGGGGCACGAACCCGTGTCCCCTGCATCGGCAGGCGGACTCTCAACCACTGCGCCACCAGGGAAGCCCTTTTTTTTTTTTTTTTTTTTTTTTTTTTTGAAGTGAAACATTTTTAACTGATACTTGATTCCCACTTCTCTTCCAGGATTCAGAAATTTATATTAAGTCTCCTGACTTTCCATGGCCATTTAGCTATTTGCATAGGTTCAATAATGCTCTGTCATCTATAATTGTACATAATATAATTGTACAAACTATAAAATCAGGGCCTTGCCTAGAATGTCATACTTGAAAATAATGCTTATTTAATCAGGTAGAAACAGCCACTCTTCAGGGATTAAGTTTGACTTTACTTATGGAAGCAATGCCTACGAAGCTCTGGCCTATTTATTGGATTAAAAAGTCCAAGAATATTATATATTCTGTGTAACTAACTTGAGCATTCCTTGGGCTTGGTTTCCTAGCCTCAGATCAACAAATAATAGAGGTTTTTAAAAATCCAATTTGAGAGTTCTTATGAAAATTTCCAAGCACAGTTTAATTTAGTATTTGTTCAAAATTTTATGGATTTAGGGTTTACATGGGCAACTTAAGGTGTCCAATGTGGTAAAATAAAAATTTTACTTCACCTATGTAAAAAATCAGTCAACTCTAATGAGACCAGCTTTATTTTATAAGAATAATCTTTCTTTGAAATTATTATGATAAAAAGAAGGGAGGAGACTGTCAGGGAAAATTGTGAGAGACTGAAAGGGCAAGAAACAAATGGTGACTATCTTGACTACTTACTAATTTAGCTTTTCTCATCTTTGATTGATATTACAACTCTGTAAGTGGTAGAAATCTGATAATAATGCAAACAATTCTTGTCTGTATAATGCAAAGCAGTTGTGTTTGATGGACTGCAACTAAGTTTTGCACTGATTTTGATAGACCAGTTTTGCATCTAGTTGTAAATTCATTTCAAAGTTTCTTTTTCCCTTTATATGTCTCTGCTCTGAATTCTTCTTGGAATCAATAGTAACATCTACCAGTTCCTCATTAATTAATGAGTTAAAAATCTTTGATACATGCTCATTTTATATCCTTAATGATAGATAACAAGAATGCTAGAAATAATATCACATATACAACAACAACAACAACAAACAAAGCAGGTCGTTGAGAAAATTCTGCACTTAGAAAACTCTGACTCCAAGTTCACAGCACTGTAAGGACTTGCTAAAAGACTTCTGCCTGTGCTTTCCTGGTGGCGCAGTGGTTGAGAGTCCGCCTGCCGATGCAGGGGACACGGGTTCGTGCCCCAGTCTGGGAGGATCCCACATGCCGCGGAGCGGCTGGGCCTGTGAGCCATGGCCGCTGAACCTGCACGTCCGGAGCCTGTGCTCCGCAACGGGAGAGGCCACAACAGTGAGAGGCCCGCGTACCACAAAAAAAAAAAAAAAAAGACTTCTGCCTGAAGTCACTACTAGGTCCCAGGAGAGATGGGGACTCCAAGACAAATATAAAATATGAGTAAAACAAGACACTGGGATAAGATCATTGGCTACAAATAACTGAAAAAGAATAATTGACCAAACAAAGTAAAAGGACTCTAAACTTACTCTACAAAATCTGAGAAAAGTTATAGATTTAAATGTATAAGGGAAACCATAAACGAATCTACAAGAAAATATCATTAAATACTTGCCCATTCTTAGTATGGGAATCTTTTTAAACATAGAAACATGGGAAGAAATCAGAAAGGGAAATCAATAGTTTGGACTATATAAAATTTAAAATTTGTATGCCAAAAATATTATAAATGTGAAAAGATAGATATCTAAATTGGAATGTGTCACAAAGAAATATGAAAGCCAAAGATTTTCTACATTTCATACTTTAAATTTAACGAAAAAAAACCCTACTAAAACGCCATAGAAAAGTGTGTAGAGGGCAATATACTAACATGCATGTGAAAGAAACGTTCATCCCTGATAATAATTGAAAATGAAAATCAAAGTGACCCTCAATTAATCTGAACTATAAAATTAACAAAGCTTCAAAAGTGTGCAAAATAAATAGAGCATGGTTTGGGGGCAGTCTTAAACAGTTCAGGTATAATTGTAAATTGATATGGGTTAACTGCCAAGTGATTTGACAATATCTCTCTAAAGCTTTACAATGTATGTATCTTTTGACAAAGCAATTTCGTTTTTAGGAATCCAACTTAAAGAAAAAATCAGAAACTTGGTTATAGAGAGTTGTTATTTAAACCTAGGGAGAAAAACAGAAGCCAACCTAAATGTCCATCAGTGGGAGATTCTTATATAAATGATGAGTACTTTATAGGGTAGAATATTGTTTTACAGCTTGCTTTTTCCATTTAATAGTGTAAATAAATATCTATCCATACTAACACATCAACTTCAATAAGTATAGCTTTAAGTCGTTTTTAAAACTGCTTCATACTATTTCACTGTGATGATGTATCATAATTTATTTAATCATTGCCCAGTCATGGACATATGGATTATATCCAGTTTTTAACTATTCCAATAAAAAAATGAAATTCTTTTAGAACTTTCATTTTTTTTCTAAGTTGATACACCACCAGGAAACAATATCTATTCACAGAGCACCTATTCAATAGCACATTAAACACGTTCTCTTATTTAATCAGCACAAAAACCATGTGTAAAATGGTTGTTTTTTACAGATTTAGCAGATGAGAAAACCGAGGTAGAGAAATGCTCCAAAAGGGTTAAGTAATTTGCCCTAATCACGAAGCGGATAAGATCTATTTAACTCCAACTCATTTTACCTATTGCCCTCTTAAACAGCTTTTCCCTGCCTGAGTCCTGGTGGTTATTCCCCACACTTTCCCACTTGTCCTGTTGTTCTTCTAGCCCCTTTCAATTGATCCCAGGCATTTTGGAGAGCCCTTAGGTCTTCAGTTCTCAAGTGGAATTCATTAAAAGACTTAAGCAGGTCTTGTGAATATCCTAAAATATTATTATATTACTCTGTGTGTGGCCCCATGTGTGCATTTTCTTTTCTGAGCAAATCCATAAAATGTATAAGATTGTTAAAATAACTTGTGTTTCCCAAAAGGTTAAGAACCTATTCTCTGGAGAGCAGCCTCATGTGCTTGTTAAGGCAGTGTTCTGGGTTACCAAGTTGGGGCTGCCATTTGTTTGTTTGTTTTAGTGTGTTTTTCACTCTTGCTTCAGCTATTTGAGGCTATGTGTATCACTGAGGCCACCAATACTTATGCTGAAGACATCCCAAGCAGCAGTAACCATTTCGAAGTTATCAACATGAGATTTTTCTCTCTTGCCAATGGACTTGATCACTATTCATGCTAGTGTGTTCCATTTTCCAATATATTTCAATATCCCTCAACCTGCTTTAGGATTTCAGTGACTCAGAAACTGTAAGCATCTGCTGAGGTGGTGAATCGTTAAGGAGCTGACTACGTGTTCAACTGTTGAGACCCAGAAGAAATCATGCTCTCTTTGAATTAGAAATGATCCATTAACTGTGGTATTGCATCAACAATGACTCCACACTTGATTCTGTGTTTCTGGTGCCTGCTTCTCTATCATTAGTTATCAGTCTTTGAAATCATGAAGGAAACAATTATTTTGTTCTTATTTAAACCTTTCATTTAGCCAAGAAACTAACCTTCCACTCTTTCCTTCCTTGTCCTGATTTGTGACAAAGTTTGCAAAAAAGTGAGCATGAATTAGGGCTAAGGCTCTCTTCCTCAAATTTCTCCATTCTCATTTCTGTTTTGGTCTGTTTTACCATTGGCATAATGTTTGATTAGGCTTTCTTAGTCGGAGGCTTAAAACAGCACTTTTCCTTTGTCATGTATGTTTTATTGAAATATGTACTTTTCTTTTCACAGCAGATATTCAACTTGGACGGTGAAGGGTTATCATTCATACTTTCATTACTAAGCATTGATATATATATATAATAATTTTAAATTATATATATATATTTTGTTTCTTTCTTCCAGCTCACCTTTTCTGTGCTACACCTTATATATGAGTTCATATATTGGACAATTAACAACAATGTGCTTATCTCTAGGGGTTGTTGCATAATACTGCATAAGAATTAAAATCAGTTTTCCAGGTTGAGAAGAGGTCATCACATTTAAGTTTTAGGAGTTTTAATTCATAAAAGCCAAGCTCTGTTGTGTAATTTTTAATGTATTCCTCAAGGCCATTGATTTTAGCAGTTAGTTGAGTAAATACTTAATTTATATGTGGTGGACTTCCAGTTCAGGTATACCAGGTGATTTCCCAGGGGAGAAAATGTTTAAAAGCTTCTTAGTATGTGGGTGTTTTAGGTGTATAATCAACCAAACATTCAGTAATTTGGGCAGCAAAACCAGAAAGTTGGCAAGGTCTCCGCTTTACTTAATAACTGTGACTGTGCCACAGTTAAAAAGCAACTTTTACAAGAGCCCTCTGAGGAAAATCCAGGAGCCAAAAAAGTGGTGCTGGTGATTCAGTAAGTATCCCCTGCCCCATTAATTCAAGTTTGCATGGAGTTGAGGGAATGCTGTTGCAGACTTTGAAGAAATCATAGCTTCTCTTAAACCTATTCTAGTCAATATGGGTTCTTTTTAAAACTATCCAATAGGAAATATACCTGGGCCCTGTAAAAAGACAGACTGTAAAACTGAGGACCTTCAGTGAGGGTGGAGCTTCAAGAGAATAAATTCAAACCATCTGCGGGAAGGATGTAGGAATGTTATGGGCCACCATTTTGAGAAGAGAAATTTCAGCCTGTGACAAGCCCAGATGAGTCTAACATAGTCAATGAACTGGGAGGCAGCATTAGGAGGCAATTAACACCTTTCCTACTAATAGTAGCAAGTGTTTGGTTAGGGGTTTGCGGAACAGAGGAGAGAGGAGCTGTGAGGAGGTATTGCTGGAATCGTCCTCTAAATTCAGCAAACAAACAAGCAAACCCCCCCAAAACGAAAACATATGTTTTCATTAGTAGAAGTTAATTTAATTTTAAACCTTGTTCACCTAGATATTGTTTTGCTCATAGAAAAAGAAAGTAAAATTTGGCTTTTTGATTTTTTGTGTCTTTTTGCATCTGTATCATATACAATAATGATTATACATTCATTTAAAAAAATAATAAAATACCAAGAACCTAACACAGCGCCATTGTCCTGGACACCTAGATTCAGCACTTCAAAGTTCAGCAAAGGACCCCCAGGGTTAACTCACCTACCAAGGACAGAGAAGCACCAGAGTCAATTACTCTGGCAATTTTCAACTCTTTAAAAATAGTATTAACTCTACATATGTTTCAAATGTCTAAGATCCTAAAATATTTTAAAGTTAACCTCAAAAGTTTCCAGGAAATTTTTGGCCCTCCTATTCATTTCTTTAACAAATATTTAATATTCAGTTTATTCATTCCACAGATGTTTACTAAGCACCTGCCATATGCTAGCACTAGAGACCAGAAAGGGTTTCTGCCCTACGTTTCAGTTTATGCTTTATAAGTCTCTGTCATGTATATTTCATATAAGCCTCTGGGCAAACCTACCTGACAAAATGATTCTTGATGAGGCCATGAGAGCAAGAATGAGTACCATCACCCTCATTCTATAATGATCCAAGTAAGGAAGGAAAAATAGCGGCGATTTATCAGTGGAAACATCTACTGCGGTCATTCATATTACTGTGGAGGTTATCCAGAAGCCTTTGGTGTATGGTTTGTACTTTGTAGTCAGTTTGTGCAGTTTCAGGAATGTGTAATTTAGACTACTTAAAATTAAGACTGTTGACTTAAAAGGTGTTTTAGAGGAATGAAGTTTGATTACTTTACTGACATATGGTAAGGTAAAACAATAGCTAATGATATATCACTATGAAAAGCAGTATATATCAAATCCAGCTAATCTTTAAGCTCACCTGAGGAGATATTTAAAAATACTCCTGGGCATATATCTGGAGAAAACCATAATTCAAAAAGACATATGCACCCCAATGTTCACTGCAGCACTATTTACAATAGTCAAGACATGGAAGCAACCTAAATATCCACTGGCTCATGAATGGATAAAGAAGATGTGATATATATATATATATATATATATATATATATATATATATACAATGGAATACTATTCAGCCATAAAAAATAATGAAATATTGCCATTTGCAGCAACATGGATGAACTTAGAGGTTATCATACTAAGTGAAATAAGTCAGACAGAAGACAAATATCATATGATATCACTTATATCTGGAATCTAAAAAAATGATACAAATGCACTTATTTGCAAAACAGAAATAGACTCACAGACATAGAAAACAAACCTATGGTTACCAAATGGGACAGGTAGGGTGGGGCATAAATAAGGAATTTGGGAGTAACATATACACACTACTACAAACAAAACAGAAACAACAAGGACCCACTGTATAACAAAGGGAACTATACTCAATGTTTTGTAATGACCTATATGGGAAAAGAATCTGAAAAAGAAAAAATATATATAAATGTAGAACTGAATCACTTTGCTATACACCTGAAACTAACACAACATTGTAAATCAACTATACTCTAATAAAATAAAATATTAAAAAAATACGAATTCCTGGGCCTTGCCACAGACTGATGCAGTTTCAACCTCTAGGGGGTGGAGCCTAGTGTTCTTCTGATTGGCTGGCATTAAGAGAGGGGAAGGGGAAATGTTATATTGAAGTGAAGGAAATTGCTACTAATCAAGCCAGGGTGGGCTGGATGTTGATGAAGAGCTCTTGTGATAACAGTTTGCATTCCAAAGTAGCACATTTTTATGTTTGAACAGTTGTAATTTTCAAAAAGAGGAGACTGGGTTGGGGAGCGCTTGCTGTATAGACAGGAGTATTGATATGTAAAGAGAAAAGAAATACATCCTGCTAAATCAATGCACAGTCTGCATTGCATACTGTCCAAGTTCTGTGACACTCAGGGTGAACCAGAAAGGTTTATGCTATAATAATGTCTTTTGTTTCAATTTTTTACATCTAATAGAAACCACACATCTCTAAGATCTTTTAACATTTTTGTTTGTTTGTTTGTTTGCTTGTTTTTGTTATCAGCTATTTATCAGGGAACTATATTCAAATGCACTCTATTAGACACTGAACAAAGTAACAAAAAGGAGCCTCTGTCTTACTGAATTTCACATTTTTCATACAATTGATTTTCTTTTGAACACCAATTGGAGTTTAGCCAACAGAAAAAAATCCTCCTTTCAAAATGTCTTAATCATTTTTGTACTCAGAATTTTTGATTCTAAGTCATAATACAAATGGTACAGATTTTCATTGAACTGTGCAGAATGGCAAAAACTCATTAGATTTGGCTTCCACTCTTGGAGTTCAATTTTCTCTCACAACTTCTCTGCTATTTCCCTTTCCTGTACCTTGGTCTCAACCCTGCTTGCAGTTAAGAATCACCTGAGAGCTTTTAAAAAGTATGGATGCCCAGGCCTTCCACCCAGACCAATTAAACTAGAATCTTTGGGGATCAAATATTCTAAAACTTTCTGGGTGGTTCTGATGTCTGGCCCATGCTGAGAATGACTCTTTAGCCAAAAGGAGCTCCTCTCCCTTCCCACGTAGCCGCATGCTCTGTGCTTCCACACCTTTTATGTGATGTTCCTTCCTATCAGAATACTCCTTGGCTCCAGTCCTCCTGTTTTCACCATACTCATCCTTCAAGATCCAGTTCAGATGCTCTCTCTTTCATTAACATTTTTTTGAATGCCTTAGGTCCAAATTAACTTCTGCCTCCTTTGAATTCTTAGAGCATTTTCTTTCCTCTCAGGTCACTTTCCAGCTTGCCATTTCTGTGCGTATTTTATGTTCTCACCCACCCACCAATTTACCTATCAGCTTTTTAGGGCAAGAAACCCACCTTTCTGGTCCATTTTTATACCTCACAGTGCCCAGTAGTTACTCAGTAAACATCAGATGAGGAACAGGAGGATGGAAGGAAGAATGAAGAGGCGACAGACTGACTAACATCCATCCAGCTCACCTTTTTCTCTATACTCATCCAGCACTAGAACTAACTCCCTTTCTCTTTCCTAAGTGTTGGAGTAAAGTGAGATTTCTCAACCACTTTTTCTTCATTGGTATATTCTCTAAGTTTTGTCTTTACCTGGATGGCCAAGTAGTTGTGATACTAAAAATGTAAGTCAGAAATATCCTAACTATGGTAGGGCCCCTAATTCTGGTTCTCTTTGCTCTTCACCTGGATTACTGTTATGCTCTCATCTTCTCCAGTCTTTCTCCCTAGTCTGTCATAATCTACACCCTCTAATCTCCTTAGAACACAACTTTCTTCCTGTTATTTCCCTGCACAAGAGCCTGGACATATTTCCCCATTTCCTGTAAAGTCTACTCCAAGGTCCTCATCAGTCTTGCATTCAAGGCTTTTCATGACCTTTCCATGCTCAATTCCCATTCTGCTCCTTCTCCAAACCAATTCAGCAGCCAAATTGAACTATTTAGGTTTTCTTTGCCTTTGTTTTACACTCATCAACCTTATCTTTGTTAATAGGTTTCATTCCTGGCATTATCTTCTTCTCCATCTCTATGAGTTCAATTCTTAATCATTCTTCAATTTCAGTTAAAAGATTACCTCCTCTATTAATAATCACCTAATAATCCCCAATGCTGTCCCCTCACCATCCCCTTTCCACTGGCTCCTGCCTTAGATCAAAAGTCATCTCTTCTTCCACTGAATCCCCAAAGCATTTCTCTTTTTTGAAACATATCACTTTCTTCCTTATGTTGCAGTTATATTTTTTACATGCCTGTTTCCTTAAAAATCTTTCAAGCACTTAAAGGGCAAGGGTTGAACTCTTGCTCATCTTTACATTCCCTATGGTGTCTCAAATTTATGTTTAAGCTCCATTGCTAGATTCTACTAATGATGAACTCTGTGACCTTGAGCAAGTCATTTAACATGTTTGTGTCAATTTGTTCATAAGTCAAAAAACATATTCTAATTTAACAGTCTTAATTTGAGACAGCTTAAATTACATATTCCTGGGACTGCACAAGAACACTTGAAAGCACATACCAAAATAAAGGTTTCTGCATAACCTCAACAAAGCCTATAATTATGGCAACACTAGCTGTTTCCACCAATAAGTTCCTGTAATTTATTTTCTGACTTACTTGGATCAATACAGAATGGTGTAACTGTACCCTTTCTAGCTATCACTGTTACCTCAAGCATCTGTGACATAATCCATTCCTCAACTTTGAATTACTATAGCATTATATTTGTGTGTTTGGAGGGAATCATTCATTTAATCATTTGTTACATGAATATATATTAAGTACCTATCAACCAGACATTTTTCCAGGTGATGGGTTCTCACATTAGTAAATAGAAGAGGGGAGGGGAAAGGAAAAAAGCTGGTATAACTGTGGAAGATTTTTCCTATTTTAACCATTTTTTACAATCTCTCATTTTATTAGTAGATCATGAAGGTTTTAGACCACCTATGTTAGGCTAAGACTCAAAGCAAACTCTTTCAGGTTAATGTTTCCTAAAAGCAAAAGAAAAATGCCTAGTTTTTCTCATTTGTCCAGATAATGCAGAGGAGTGAGTGCAAAGTGCGTCCCTTCAATCCTTCTAAAGATAATACAATGGAAACATTTTGGTGGGTGTGAATCACTTAGACAAGCATTCTTCACTCAAAAGTAGAAACTGACCTTATTTGTTCCAGATGTTATACAGCTGCAGGGAAGTTAAAGCCAGTGGTCCTGTTTTCAGTGCAACCAAACTCTTATTGCATTGGGAATTTCTTAACCAATGAACTCATATTACTTGTTCTAAGACCTGCACAATTTTCTTTTTTCCACTCTTACCATTCACAAACAACTATGTTTCATAGGAACCATGCTTCAGAATTAATGAGTCTACATCTGTGTTGTACAAAGGAAACACATCCTGTTTACCAGTCTTTCCACTTTTCATTTATCTTGACCCCTTTAATTTTAAGCATAAAATATTTCAAAGAGAGTACTTGAAGGAGAGTTGAGTTGTGCTGTTCTTACAACATTTTATAGCATTTTAACTATGGAGTTATTAGAAGGTGTTCATCTTAGGAAGAATTGTCAGCAAAGTTATTAAGAAGAATACTGCCTATAAAAATGTAACTCGTATTGTTATTTGTAGTTAAAAAAACTTGACATATTAGCTTATTTCTTGACTCTCCTGCAGGCCTGTAAGAGCTGCTATGTGGATGCATGAAATATAAAAGGATCATGGCTCTTTGATGAGGGTGAAAAAGCTAAGAAATCAGGTAGGTGATGTACATGCTACTTTTATATCTAGTCCATAAAAATGAAAATATATGTGTTATATTTTGTTTGAGGACACTTGTGTTTGGGAATAGAGTACCAGATCTCTTGAGATTATTGTGTTTTTATAGATAAGACTTTTTCAAATTGTGGTTCATGGCAATCTACAGCTGAATCACACTGGCCACTTATGAAAATATGTACTTCTGGGCCCAGTTGAGTCAGAATCTCTGTGAATCATGTCTGAGCCTATAGAGGGACTCCAGAGATCAGAAAACAATGATAACAACAACAACAACAGACTCTCATCTTCCAGTTGTGAACAGTAAAGCCTAGGGAGGTAAAGTGAATTTCTCAAGGCCATGCAGCCAGTTAATAGTAAAGTAAGGCTTTATTAATGCTGAGACCAACATTCTTTTCCAGTAAGGTTTTATCTGTAAAAAGATAAGCTTAAAATAAAATTTAAAGAAATAGAAGTACCCAAATATCATTGGATGTCTCACCCAATAATTCTTAACTCTTATCATTAGTTAACCAAATCCTTGTTCATTCTCCAAGATTCTCCAAGATTTTGGAAGTACCTTTCCTTCAGACTCATCATGAATCTTTTGAGTTATAATTAAATTCTTCCAGGAAAAAAGAGGAAGATGTTATATTTCATGGATTGTTGACTAAGTCTTTGAAAGATCATGATTGATTACTTTGTAAATGCATGTTTTAGTTAAAGTTATTTGAACCAGTCAAGCAGCAGTTTGGATTCAATAATGATTCTTCAAAGACATAGACAAAAACTCTAATTCATGACATACATTCTTGATATATGTATATGGCATCAGTTAAAATAGACCCCTGAAAGAGTCTGTGTGATATCATTCAAAACTGATTCAAAACTTTGTTTCATACATCTTAATGATTCTATAAATCAATTTATATCTTTTCTTATGTACATAGTTTAGCCTTCAAAAAGGAAAAGACTCTGTGAATGCTATTTATTAAGTTTTCTGTAATTTGCCTCAAATGATAACATTTTGACACCCATCTATGATGAGTATAGAGGCACCACCAGAGAGAAGATGCATTCATAAACTTCTCTGCTATTCATAGATTCATAATAAATATGGCCCTACTGATGCTCAGGTGCAGTCCCTCATCTTACTAATGAGAAACCTGAGAACAACAAAAAAAAAGAGTAGTGTTCTTTTGAAGGAGATAGTGTTGGGTCAGAAACTGTCACCATGGTTGTTACATTTAACTCTCCCCCTCCCCCAAGGGAATGTAAGCTGTGGAGAAGGGTTATCTTTGTCTCACAGGAAACTGCCAGAAGAGAAAAACAGGAGGCCATCAGAACTGGTTAGAACCGGCCAAATCTAAAATGGCTGATGACCTGGTCCTCAGTAGACCTTGAGCCCCATCATACGCTCATTGTAATACACGATCATGTTAAGTGACACGCCTGCCAGTGGCCATAACTGGAAGTACTGCACCATAGAAGGAAAAAAAGGAGGTGGCAACCAGTTCCAGGAAGAACCCCACCTATTCCCAGAAAGCCAATGCATATGTCTCCCTGTCATTAACCTTACCTTTAAAAATCTTGCTTTGATCACCCCCTGACTAGAAGTTGATTTGTGCACTAAGTTCCTGCTTCTCCATTCTCTGGCCATTGAATAAAGCCTGTGTTATTTCAATCTCAGCATCAGTTTTGTTATTGCCTGTGCAAATCTGAACAGGAAAAGAAGCTCCCCTGCCAAGGCAGGGGTCTTCAGCCGGGCTAGGACACAAGGGTGGGGGGCGGGGTCCATAAGGCCAATCTAGTAACAGAACTGCTAGTTGTCTGCACAAACTTCTCTTCTCCCTTTTGTAGAACTCTTGTTTCTAGCTGGACATATGGCTACCTAAATAAAGATTACAGTTCCCAGCCTTCCATGTAGCAAGATATGGCCGTGTGACTAAGCTCTTGCCATAGAACATAAGGGACCATGAGTGTGGTAGCTTTGGGGAAACTTCCTTACGAGGCAGTGGGGGCATGTTCTTTGTACCTACTCACCTTCTTCCATACATTCTGTTTAAAAGGTGGTTGTTTTGGCTGGAGATCTATGTTGGCCTAAGAGGATGAGGGCCACCTTGGCCCAGATGACAGTGTAGCTGCCACTCCAACTTTGGACAGCCACTATCTAGACTTACGAGTGGGAGAGAAAGAAGTCTCTTTTCTCTTTAAGTCACCAGCTTGGGGTTTCTTGTGTTTGAAGCTGTATCTGATTCAGACAAGAATCTATTTCTTGCTACAAAATTTCCTGTATTCATTTTTTGAGCACATAGTTACTAAGTACTTTTTATGAGCAAAGAACTACATTAAGTGGATATGAAATTAAATATTTTTTATTTTGAAAAACTTTTTGAAAACTTTTTTAGATTAAGACTCCCCTTTACCTTCGGTCCATCCTTTACCTACCCCAGGCATATCACACAATTTCTGTTCTTTCACTATGAATAATTATTTCTCTTGACTTTGGATTTTAGACTGATACTGTCATGTGAGTAACGTGTTTTCCAAAAGTTAAAAAAAAAACCAAAAACACCAAAGCAACCCAAGCATACGACTTTTACGTTTCAACCTTCGCCCCCAGCTATATGACAAATCATGATTAAAAGTCATGATGTAAATGTAGTCTTTGAAAATCTGTAAGATGTAAACATTTGTCTTTGAACAAATTCAAAATATCATGGGACATGTTTTTAAAATATTTAAATCAGATGTATTTTCTAAGTTAATGTTCAGAAATGCACTAAGCACAATACTGTTTTCAGTGTTAGTCACATTAAAAAAGGTACGTATGTGAGGTGAGAGTCTCTCTTCCCTAAATGACTCATCTCCCTTTTCAGAGCAGAAAGTGACTGGACTCCCCAGAATCAGAGCAAACAGATTTGCTGTCACTGGCTCCCTTACCTAATTCTGCTGTCAGGCATGGAGAAGTGTTCCCACATGTGAGTTCCATTTAAATTCCCCCCAAATTCTTCCTTGTTGATTTCTGATAATTTATTGTTTTGAAGTTTTTTTCTTTAAGGATAGTAGATGCTCTAAGTTTCCACATAGCTTTTCATTTCTAAATTTAAAAGCTTAAGGTCAAATATTTAATAATTTTTGAATGATGGTAGAGATACAATAAAATTTGAGGAGATACCTAAGTGTAAAAGCAGACTTACCTTAGGGTCCACATTGAGAATTTTTCTGTCTCTTTTGTATTTGAAAAGTAAGCCTTCTGGATTATCAGCAATCACTTCATAGTTGGGAGTTGAATTCCAAACAGCAACATGACTGTCCCAGTTGTAAAAACTATAGAAATAAATATTTATTAGGAGTTAATATGCATAATGAATTAAATTGACAAATATATTTCAGAAAATATTAGGGGCAGTTCAGCTTCAAAATAAATGGATAGGATCACAGTCCATACAACCATGTAGACCACATGTGTGATTAAAATTCTTGCAGAAAAGATTAGACTGGGCTATTTTCAAATCATTTAGATACATATTTATGACTGTTTTGCATGATTTCCTGGTTTGGACACTCTAGGACCTAGGACCTATTCCAGTATCATATTCCCAGGAAGTCAAGAAGAAAATTGATGCAATTTAAGGCTATTTCTTCTAGTTCAGACTCTTCAGGATATTGAGTATTCAGGGTATTAAGAGACTGTTTACTGGAAGAAAAGGCAGGCTAAGTCACCTCTTTTCATTCAAAACAAATTAATTCATTTCTTTAAGGTTCTATTTTTCAATAATATGTTTCCCAGGCAGTAAGAAAACTACTTGTGTTTGAGAGGTTACCAGAGGCCAGGCATGATGTGATGTATTCTACAACAACACCCATATGAACTTGCTCTTATTTCACAGACAAAGCAAGGATACTACGGGAGTTCAACTAACATAGTTAACACCCTGCAACTGATACATCATAGGGCTAATATTTCAACCCAGATCTGTGTGTTTCAAAGCATATGCATGTTCTTTCTCCTGTTCAACATTGCCTGTTCAATCCTTTCTTTGGATGTTCATCTATGGAAACTTTCTATTATTTTCCATCTCTCATTTTATACTTACTTGTCAAAAACAAATATAATGCTGTTATGTGCATTGGAAGTATCCTCAATACTCTTATTTTTACATATCTTATTCCCATTAACATATTTCTAATATTATGTTTGCTTTTAAAATGACAGCCACAGAGCTAAGTCATGTAGAGCTCACAGCCCAGTATGCCTCTCAAATATTTGTAATATTTATTTTTAATCAGTTTCCCCTTATCCTATTTCTGGGTTGTTTTTCCCTTTATTACTCCTCTTCTTCATTTTGAAAGAGTAGATTTCATTGATTAAACTCACTCTGAATTACATTGTTTTCTGAGGCATCACCTTTTTGCTACTACCTGAAAATGTAATATGTTTACCCTCAAATTTTTTAATACTCAGAAAAAACTGATTATATAGATCATATATTTATATCTTTGGGGGTGCATATTAGTGAGAACTATTCTCTCTCTTCCCCTCTAACTCCTTCTATGGCCAAGACATAGGAGTGTCTGCCCTTTCTGAGGCACAGTGTTAGGAAAAGTGGTTTTCCAACCATCTCTGTCTGTTTAATCAAGCCTCCGCAAGAGAGCAGGAATGACTATCTGATTAGTGAACTGAGAAAAGGAGCTAAACATTCATGGCTTTCTAGGTCCTCACTTTAGCTAGCTTTCATGAGTGAAGTTTATAATGGCAGGCTCAGTGCCCAATAGGGTGATGATAGGAGAGCAGCCTATAGTACTGGTGATAAATTCAATCCAGTGGTAAAAGCATTACAAGCCAATTTGACTATGCACCGAAGCTGGGTCCCCCAATTCAGTTTAATCCATAATAAAGAAGATAAATTGACCTCCATCCTCCTGCCTGTTCAGTTAGGAGATTCACAAATTGGAATAGGGGACATGGGTATGATCCTCAATCTTATATATATATGTATACATACACATACATATATTTCTGAGATATATAGATATACATAATCCTAATAAAATGTTTGAGTCATAGTTATGCTCAGAGTGGCATGGTTTATATCACACATTCTTATCTTGTTGCTCAGACCTCAAATTAAAAGACTTATTGAAGTACAGGCAGATTTTATATATATACACTTTATCAAAAAATGTTAACTTGTGTAGCACGTGGTACTTTTGATGAAGTGATTTGGATTGTTAATCAATACTTTTGTTTTACTAGGCAGGGAAGGGAAACAGGTTTCATTTCACATACCAATTCTAATAGCTAATAATTATTAGTATTTAATAAAGATTACTAACACTTATTTAATAAGCACCACACCATGTGTTGGGTACTGTTCTGAATGAACAAATGAATCTATTATCTCATCAACCTTATTGTCAACACCATGAAGTAGCCATAACACTACCCCCTTTTATACATGCAGAGCCCAGGTGATCTTGAAGTGTACTTGTGGATGAAGATGAGGGACTGGATTTGAGAAGACATTGAAAAGTGGATTTAATGGTTATGAGAAAGACATCAATGAGATAAGAGTCTAGGATTACTCTCAGATTTCTGGTTTGAATACCTAAGTGGATGGAATTATTTACTAGGAAATAAAATACAATGTAAAGAACAGATTGCAGGAGGTGGGGTGGGGGGGCGTGTAGTTCAGTTTTAGACGTCTTGAACTTGAAATCCTTATGAAATATCCAAGAAAATGAAAGCAAGGATCTGGGTTTGTGTTTTTTACTGCCCTATTTCCAATTCCTTTTTTCAGCCCACGCCTCACAATGGTAGATGTTAAATGCATATTAATGGAATAAATAGATAATGGATGAAAACCTGAAGTTAGAGAGTTTTCTTAGATGGAGTAATGTATCTAGAAGTATCAGCAGTGTTTAAATTCAAAGAGGTGACTGAGATGGACAAAGGAGAAGATGGAGATAAGAATGAAATCTGGAACATCAATTTTATTGAGTAGGAAGAGAAATCAGCAAAAGAGAGTAAAAAACAGTGATCTGAAGCATCAGAAAGAACCAGGAAAGAGTTACTTAGTTGCAAAAACTGAAGAGAGGAAAATATATCAAGAAATAGTACTTTAAGAAAGACAATAGTGTCAAATGCCTCATATATTAGATAAGGAATGCAGAGAGTTCATCAAAATTTACACTTGGAAGGATATTACAGGAAAAGCAGTTGCAGTAAAATGAAATGGTGGAAGCAAAATTCAGATATAGAGAATTTAAGGGAAGAGGGGAACAGATTACTGAATAAAAAATTCCTTTATTAATTTAGTTATAAAGTAAACAAGAAAACTAGGGCAGCACTGGGGATATAAAAAATTAAAGGTCAGCTTTTTATAAAAAAAAGATGAAATATTCTTGAACATGTTTCCATGGTGTGAAGAGGGAAAAGTAGAGAAAGCAGGATCCTAAAGAGGCAGGAGCTATAAAAAGGCTTTGCCATAAAAAATTCTGTATGAGAAGATGTATCTAATATACAACAGAACTATGATATTCCTATATCTATGTAGTTTAATTTGATTTTAGTAAGAACCCTATATATTATTTATTACTATTCCTATTATATAGATGAGTGAACTGGAGCTAAGAGAAGATAATAAAAAATTTGAAGTTTACATTACTAGTAAATACTAGAATACAGACTCAGACCTAGTCTATAGAATCTAAAACAAGTACGTTTTCTAAAAAAAATTTATTTTATTGTGGTAAGAACACTTAACAGGAGACTTGTCCTCTTAACAAATTTTTAAGTGTACAATACATTATGTTGACCATAAGTACGATGCCGTACAGCAGAGCTTTATAGCTTATTCACCTTGTTTAAGTGAAACTTTATGCCTATTGATTATTAACTCCTCAATCCCCCTTCCTCCCCAGCCCCACGTAACCACCATTCCATTCTTTGAGTCTATGAATTTGACTATTTTAGATACCTCATATAAGTGAAATCATACAGTATTTGTCTTCCTGTGACTGGCTTATTTCACTTTTCATAATGCCCTCAAGTTTCATTCGTGTTGTCACATAGTGCAGAATTTCCTTCTTTTTTAAGGTTGAATAATATTCCATTGTATGTATATACCACATTTTCTTTTTCCATTCATTTGTCAATGGACATTTAGGTAGTTTCCACATCTTGACTGTTGTGAATAGTTTCTCTTAGACCACATATATGTTGTTTTTTAGAATCAATTTAGCCACTCTGTATTTTGATTGGGGAGTTTAATCCATTTATACTTAAAGCAGTTATTGATAGGGAAGGATTTACTCTTGCCATTTTATTAATTGTTGTCTGTTAGTCTTGGAGTTCTTTTGTCTGTCTTTTCCTCTCTTGCTGTCTTCCTTTTTGTTTTGTTAATTTTTTTATTGATATATTTTGAATACTTGATCTTTTTCTTTTGTGTATCTCTATAAGTATTTTTTTGTAGTTACCTTGGGGTTAACATAAAATATCTTATAGTTGTGAATGTTAATTTTAAGATGATAATAACAAGTTTAATCACATACACAAACTTTACATTTTAACTTCTCCCATCCATGTACTTTATGCTATTGTCAAAATTTATATCTATTCATACTGTATCTTTAACTTTTTTGTTATAATTATTTTTTAATACTTTTGTCTTATAATTTTTATAGTAGAATTAAAAGTGATTTACCCACTGCCATTACAGTAATACACTACTCTGAATTTTTTAATATATTTACCTTTATCAATGAGTCTCATACTTTCTTATGCTATCATGTTTCTTTTTAGCATCCTTTCATTTTAATTTGAAGAACTCCCTTTAGCATTTTTTGTAGGGCAAATCTAGTGGTGGTGAACTTTCTGAGCATTTTTTTCTGTGTGGGAAAGTCTTTATCTCTTTTTCATTTTTGAAGGACAGTTTTTCTGGGCATATTACTCTTTGGTAGTAGCTCTCTTCTGTCAGCAGTGTGAGTCTATCATCCCACTCCATTCTGGCCTGCAAGGTTTCTATTGAAAATCTGTTAATTGTCTTATAAGAAGGCGAGGAGGGTCCATTGGATGTGACAAGTTGCTTTTCTCTTGCTTCTTTCAAAATTCTCTCTTTGTCTTTGATTTTTGACAATTTAATTATAATGTGTGTCTTGAAGTAGATTTCTTTGATTTATCTGATTCGTGTCCCTTAAGCTTTTTGGATTTGGATGTCCATTTCCTTCCCCAGATTTTGGAAGTTTTCAGTCATTATTTCTTTGAATAATTTTTCTCATCCTTTATCTCTCCTCATTCTTGGAATCCCATAATATGTGTATTGGTTCCCTGATGGTGTCCCATAACTCTTTTAAGGTTTTTTCACTGTTTTTCATTGTTTTCTTTTTGCTTCTCTGACTTAATTATTTCCAATGACTGGTCTTTGAGTTCATCAATGTTTTATTCTGCTTAATCTAGTCTGATGTTGAAAGACTTTAGTGGTTTTTTTAAAAGTTTAATTATTGTCTTTAGCTCTATGATTTCTGTTTTGTACTTTTTAATATTTTTTCCTTGTTGAATTTCTCCCTTTTTTCATGAATTGTTTTCTTGACCTCAGTGAGCACCTTTATGACAGTTATTTTGAATTCTCTTTTAGGTATACTATCAGTACCTTTCTGTAGTGTCAGTATCTGGAGATTTATCTTATTCATTTTGGGGGGGACATTCTTGCCTGATTCTTGATTTTCCTTGACTTTCTGTGTTGCTGCCTGCATATTAGACACAGTAGGCACCTCTCCCAGTCTTCATGGACTGGCCTTATACAGGAGAAGACCTCCACCAAGCAACTGGACAGAGATTCACTGGCCTCTTCTAACTTTTTCCCTCCCCAGGGAGAAGCAGGCAGCTGTGGGTTTTGTCACTTGCTCTGTGATGAGCAGGGAGTAAGATCTATATATGATGTCTACCAGCCCAAGCTGCTGTCGCCATTTTCCTCCAGGTGCATGGAATGTGTCTGGCCCACCAGAACTCCAAGACTGGCGAAATTGAAGTTAGTCCTCTGGGGACCCTCCCCCCCCCCTTAGAAGAGCTGGGAGTCTGGATACACAAACCAACCCCTGCCTCCCTTGGGAGAAGCTGAGAGCTAGGGTGTTCCTTTTTCATAGTATGGTGCTATGCTGGCAGTAAGGATTCCAGTAAGAGGGTGTCCCAAACCTCTCTACTGGCTTTGGTGAGGCTTGCTTTACATTTGCCTGGGGGTACAGGGACCTTTCAATTAGTTTCTGGATTCCTCACAAAGGGAATTTGTCTAGGAATTATTGCTGAATCTGTGTATTTGCTGGAGGAGAGTCCAGGTCTTCCTACTCTGCTATCTTGCTGATGTCACGAATCCAAATGCTCTTTTTAATCTGCTATTTCTTGATTTCTTTTATTTTCAATTAATTTTTATTGGAATACAGTTGCTTTACAATGTTGTGTTAGTTTCTACTGTATAGCAAAGTGAATCAGCTATACGTATACATATGTCCCCTCCTTTTTGGATTTCCTTCCCATTTAGGTCACCACAGAGCATTGGGTAGAGTTTTCTGAGCTACACAGTAGGTTCTCACTATTTATCTATTTTATACATAGTATCAATAGTGTATTTATGTCAATCCCAATCTCACAATTCATCCCACCCCACCTTTATCCCTTGGTATCCATACATTTGTTCACTATAAAACTTTTCGTAGAACTAACAAACATATAAATTTCAGCTAAACAAGGAAAAGATTGAAAGAAGGAAGAAAAAAAGAGAGGGAGAGAGAAAGAAGTAAAAAAAGGAAATAAAGGAATAAAAAGGGGAAAAGAAAGAAGAGAAAAGAGATTTAAAAACTTCCCCAAACTTAGATTCTCTCCAGGTCATCACACTTTTATCCTAATATATTATAATTAAATCTATCTTCTCTATGCCAGCTTACCCCAACCACTGTTCCATCTCAGTTCTCTCACCTGAGCTGCTTATCCACATGACCTGTTCAATTGTAAATACTTACTGGGATAAATCATAGACTCCTCAATCTCAACATATCAGAAAATAAATTTTTCCCACCTTCTAAACCTGTTTAAACTTGCTGTACTGTCTCTATCAATAAGTGGCACTCGGGGCTTCCCTGGTGGCACAGTGGTTGAGAGTCCGCCTGCCGATGCAGGGGACACGGGTTCTTGCCCCGGTCCGGGAAGATCCCACATGCCGCAGAGCAGCTGGGCCCATGAGCCATGGCCGCTGAGCCTGTGCGTCCAGAGCCTGTGCTCCGCAACGGGAGAGGCCACAACAGTGAGATGCCCGTGTACCAAAAAAAAAAAAAAAAAAAAAAAGTGGCACTCAATAAATGTTCATTGACTAAATTAATGATATATGTCCACCTTTATTATTATTTGTGATCCAGTTTATTACAGTATTTTTAATTATTACAGAATTAAAATAAAGAAGTAGCAAGAAAATTTATTTTAAAATGTAATTAAGAGAATTGATCTAGAACATTGATCTGGGACTTAGGAAATCTAAACCCTCATGCAGTGGTTTCAGTTTTCTCTTATCTAAAATTTAGAGGTTGAACTATATATTGCAAAGGCTCTTTACAATGGTAATAGACTGTTATTATGAAAGCCTCCTTTGATTCAATGAGTTCTTATATGTTATTTTAATTTATGTCTAAGTGGTCACATCTAGAAAATACTTATAGAAAAATTCAAACATACTGTATCTAAAATAGATAGAAGAAATTAGGGGGCAACTTATGTGAAATTATTTAAGGTTTAGGAATAAAAGAACAATTTTCCATTTGCTCCCCATGAAAAACATCCAAGGTTTGGGCATTTTGTTGTATGAGAGTGTACTTATACACAACTTATACAAATAAGTTGGGATAATGAATTGAGATAAATATGTGTGAAATCTGTTCACTAAGTAATAAGGGGGTCCTCATGTATGTTTTTGGAAACAGTTACCTGTTTGTCATCTATTTTACATGATAACTCTTGATACCAGAGAAAATATTTTTGTGACATTACACGACAACAGAGCACTGGACCACCAGGGGGAGTAAATTTCAAAGCCGTGTCTCCAGAATACTTGTTTGCCCTAGTTTTGCTCAATATCTCCCTTCAAATGGAGTGCAAATGGCATATTTAGGGAAATTATGGAAGCACAAAATGGACAATGATATCAAAGATTAGAAAAAATTGCACATAAAAATACATTTAAAGGCAATCCAAGGCCTTAGGGGTGAATACAGAACAAAAATAATGACTATAACAATTGTAGTCTCCAGTACATAAAGCATAGGGAAAAAATAAGATCACTACCACAAGAACAGGAAATTTGAAATCACAGAGAACACATCACTGAAATAGAAGCTATTACCATCTAAGAGATTTTCCCCATGAATATAACCAATAGTTCATAATGATTAGGAGGGAGTTGTTTCAATCTCTATTAATTATGGAATATTTTTGGGTTTTAAACAGTTGGACCAGTAGGCATTTACAGTACCTAATACTTGAATATGCTTATAAAGTTAAAAAAAACATTTCATTTGAGAGAAAAATAAAGAATATTTATAAGATATAATTTTTAGGACAGAGAGATATTCATATTTAAAGGAAATTTGTAAAAAACAGAAATAAAATAAAAAAACCTACAAAAACGGTTTTTGTGAAATCAAAAGATTTTTATTGAGGGTCTTCCCTGGTGGTCCAGTGGTTAAGAATCCACCTTCCATTGAAGGGGACTCATGTTCGACCCCTGGTTGGGGAGCTAAGATCCCATATGCCGTGGGGCAACTAGGCCCGTGCACCAGAACTAGAGAGCCTGTGTGCTGCAACTACTGAGCTCGCGCACTCTGGAGCCCCCATGTTGCAACAAAGAGCCTGCTTGCAGCAGCGAAATATCCCACATACTGCAAAGAAGATCCCACGTGCTGCAACTAAGACCTGATGCAGCCAATAAATAAATAAATAGAAACACAAAAAACCAAAAAAACAACTGACAGTGGTTTACACCAATATTTCATTTCTTTAAAAAAAGATTTTTTATTGACAAATGAAAATTCAGGGGATTTTATGAGAGTCATGGGGACATTTAAGCATTAAACATTATTGTCTCCTTTTTAATCTCTGTGTAGACAGTCTGTAAGTAGGATGGCTTTACAATTTTACTGTCCAAACTAGCCTCCTTCTGTGAAAGAAGAAAGCTGCTACTAATTGTGCCAAGACAATAAGAGTAAGCCCAGACGATGCCAGGAAAACTGAGATGTGTGGTCTCTACACCTACAAACCATTTAAACACTGTTGTTTTAGAGCTGATTTATCCAGTGTTTGTGCAAAATGTTTCCAAAGTTTGCCAAAAATATGATAAAGTTGTTTAAAAAATGCTAAAACATGTTTTCTTATGGTTGATACTTTTTATTTTATTTTATTGCTGTGGAAAAATTATATTATATGAAATTGCAATTGTGGTATAGAGACATGAAATTTAATCTAGAATAATAAACACTCCTGTTCTTTTTCTATTTTTCAAATAATATCAAAGCAGTAAAACATTCTATAACAAACTAATTTCCTGAAATATCATATTCCATGTAAAAATATAGGTTTGGTCAGTTATTTTGGTTGGTAAGAATACGAAATCTAAAGTTTAGTGTTTCCATAAGTTAGTTAACTTGGCTTCTATTCATGACTATATAATGTATCTCTAACTTCAATCAGCTATTTAATAAATGCATATGCCAGTTGGGAAAATATAAATAACTGTTGAACAACCTACTGTAATTATTAAAATAATTGAGAACATTAAAAGCCCTAGTGACAGGTAGTCAGAAGTGTCATTCAATTCAATTCAACATGTCAAAAATGCAAACAAAGGATTATAATACAGCATGAAAAATGATATAATAGAAATTTGTGTGAGGTATTTTTGGATGGTAGAGGTTAAAAACAATACATATCTTGCTGAAATATATTTCTAATGAGATTTTCCTGATGGAAAGAAGCAGGGCCAAGCATTCCAGGTAGAAAAGATAGTAAACGTTAGATTAGATAAGAACTGAAAAATGTTCATAATCAGTGTTAACATTTATGAGAGATATTCAGTAGTTTACTGTTAATGAGGCAGAAAGCAAATTACTGTGGATTGAGAATTAAATGTGAAATGTGATTATTAACTGCCTTCTACCAAAGTGCAGAAAGTTTGGGTGTGCATTCCCTTTGGGGTCAGAGTGGCTCAGAACAAAGGAAGCAAGGAGAGCTGGTAAGGTTGGCTTTCCTAACCCTTTAAGGCAGTGGATAGAAGGGAGTGTTCATTGCCAGCAGGCTATTGCTCCTAATTTTCATTTGAGTCAGAAAACAGATGGTCACCTGTCTAGCATGTTCATCATATTATGTGCTCTGAACCCAAAGTGCAATGTCAAGTATATGGACTGGTTATGGAAGGTGCTAAGGGAGAAATGAATGTAATGTAATACCTGGGATACTTGACTATTTGTGATAAGTCCCCAACAGTAGAGAATAATGTAACCCTTGTCAAGAGGAACCCTTCTTACAGGGAGAGATTCTGAGGAAGTATTCCACAACTTCTTCCATACTCCTATGCTGGCCTCCTCACTGAAGACCCTAGCCCTCTGGTGGGATGTCTGGAATGCTTCATTGCTAGCTCCATGCAATGGGAAAGAAGCAGGTGAAAATCACAGATGTACTTATAACCATATCTTCCCATAGTAAGGCTATGGAGATAGAATTATGAGTTACACAAAGCTCTTTCTGATTTTGCAATCAGAGCAAGTATTAGAAACATCCTGAGAAGTATTTGCAACTTCTCAGTTGCAAATCATAAAGTGAGAACCTCAAGGTCAAGCAAGAATGCCAGTGGCTAGTCATATAGAAACTGGGCTATGTGGCCATTCCCGGTGAAGAGATTGCCAAGGAAGCACTTTCCCAAGGCAGAAACCTGAAGGAATGGTACAGGGATGGGGTGGGTGTCCCAGAGAGCCCTACCTTAATTTCATTCTCTTTCTGATATTATTATTGAAACAACTGCCACTTGTTATTTTATATTGATGTAGTGTTTTGTCACTTACAAAGAGCTTTCACCTTTATACTCTTGTTTGATGTCCAGAATAATGATGTATTAGGTAGGGTATTTATTTATAGCTTATTACAAAATATTGAATATAATTTCCTGTGCTATACAGTAAATCCTTGCTGCTTATCTATTTTATGTCTAGTAGTTTGTATCTGTTAATCCCATACTCCTATTTTGTCCCTTCTCCCCTCCCTCTCCCCTTTGGTAACCATAAGTTTGTTTTCTATGTCTGTGAGTCTGTTTCTGTTTTGTTATATGCATTTGTTTGTTTTATTTTTTAGATTCCACACATAAGTGATAACATAGAGTATTTGGTTTTCTTGGTCTAACTTATTTCACTAAGCATAATACACTCTAGGTCCAACCACATTGTTAAAAATGGCATAATTTCATTCTTTTTTATGTCTGAGTAATATTTCATTGTGTGTGTGTGTGTGTGTGTGTGTGTGTGTTTGTGTATACACCAACTCTTCTTTATCCATTCATCTGTTGATGGACACGGGTTGTTTACAAACCTTGGCTACTGTAAATAGTGCTGCTATGAACATTGGGGTGTATGTATCTTTTAGAATTAGTGTTTTCATTTTTTTTCTCCATATACACACCCAGGAGTGTAATTGCTGGATCATATGGCATTTTTTTGTGGAACCTCCATACTGTTTTTCACAGTGGCTATATCGATTTATATTCCCACCAACAGTGTACAAGTGTTCCCTTTTCTCCACATCCTCACCAACGTTTGTTATTTGTAGACACATTTTATGTTTTTGATGTCACAGTTTGCACTGAGTATAGATAAGAGTCGAGCCTGAGAAGGAGACAGAGAATTGCATATGAATGTACGAGGAGTAAGACAGTGCCATGAGAACCAAAAGGAATAGAAGGCATGAAAAAACAATAAGGAGATCCCCTTGTCAAATGCAAGGAAGGAATGAGAAAATGACCAAAATTTGATGGCTATCGTTGGTAACTGTTCTCTTTGGGGTTAGCGAGCATTTATCTTAGGCTAAGGAGATTGTATAGATAAGTAATCTCTGTTGCTTCTACTGGAATTACAAGATTAGAGTTCTGTTACTTAAAAATAACAAACACTCTTTGACTTAACGTACTCTTTCTATCTGGAAGTCTTGACGCCTCAAATTTTGTGAATATGAATATATTTTGAACTATTGCTCCACTCAGCAACCTCACACTCATTTTTACGTTATGAATATTGAGATGTTCTTTAGGTTTACTGACCTTTCTATGAGTAGTATGCCAATTCTGCCCTGTAATCACCATAGTTTTCCTTCATATCTGTGGATATATTTCTAGAATTAGAATTTTCTGGTCATGACTATGTGACAAGGCAAGGCTTTTCATTAAAGAAATGTCAGTATATTAGGAAGAGGAAATCATGGCGGGTCTTGGGTCCTAGGGACCAGGGAAAGAAACCAGAAGGGAAAACTAGAGTGTAGGTATGTTGTGAGGGAGACTGGCCACTCCCCCAGGCTCAGGCACTGTAATTGTGCTTTGAGGTAAAATGGCTTTGAATTTGTGTAAACTAAAAGAGATGTGCAATTTAGAACTATATTATAAGTGAGTTTAATGAAACAAAATTTAGGCAGCGTGAAGCTATGATGGAGGAACTTAATGCTGGAGGAGAGAGACTTCCTTCTCCGCTGCTATACTTGGAGACATCACCCAGATTAGCAGTAGAACCCCAGGTCATTAAAGTACTTTTCTTAAGTGGATAGGAGTTTTGCTAGGCATTATCTGCCTGGTATGCTATGTTTGTCTAGGAAATAGGATCATTTGGTAGTACAAGTAAGATGATTTTATGAACGTTAGAGTTTCTGTGTTTAAATCACAATTCTCTAGAAAGGGAAGGCATCTAAGCTTCTAGGTGGCTGGGTTTCAACAGGGACAATGTGTTAAAAGGCGGCTCCTTGGCTACTGAAGATGATTTTGTGACTTTGTGTCCTTCAAAGGATAGTAACCAAGACTTACTCACTTTGGAACAGGTAGGCTTGGTAGGCAGAATTCAAAATATCTTCTGTGATCTCTGCTCTTTGGGGTTGGATCTGCAATATGTTATGGCACTTGGCAAAAAGGACTTCACTAATTGTTTGACCTTAAAATTGGGAGAAAATCCTAGATTATCCAGATGGGCACAATGTAACCATAAGAGCCCTTAAAAACAGAAAAGGAAGCCAGAAGTCAGAGAAATTCAAAGCATGAGAAGGATTTGATGCACTGTTGCTGGCTTTAAGATGGAGGGACCATGGGGACCTCAGTTCTATAACTAGATAGAACTGAATTCTGCCAACAGTCTAAATGGGCTTGGAGTGTATTCTTCCCCAGAGCATGCAGAAAGGAATGCAGTTCTGCTGACACCTTAATCTCAGTCTTGTGAGACCCTGAACTGAGAATCCAGCCACACTGTGCCGACCTGTGGACGGTGACATGAGTGTTATTTTAAGCTGCTAAATTTGTGGTAATTTGTTACTCAGCATTAGAGAGCTAAGATAGTAGGCATTGTAAGTGCTTTGGAGTTAGCTTAAAGGAGTATGTTGAGGATGAAATAAACATTTTATCACAGTTGGGAGGCTGGGATGGATCGGAGGCTCAAAATATATTTTGAATATTAAAAGGAATGTGACCTCATTTTGTACTCGAGATTGGTGAAGCAGAATATCAGTTATAAATAGAATGTGATCAGGGAGAAATAACAAAAATAACACTGAAACAACACAGATGAAAGCAATGAGAATCCATGTAGTAGAAAAACAACCTTAGGCAGAAAGAGAAGCCAAACACTTCATAGCCTTTGACTTTTCAGTGGACAATTTTGTATTTCTGTACATGCTATGGAAAACTATCTTCAAAAAAATTTATGTCTGGGGCTTCCCTGGTGGTGCAATCGTTAAGAATCCACCTGTCAATGCAGGGGACATGGGTTCAATCCTTGGTCTGGGAAGATCCCACATGCCGCAGAGCAACTAAGCCCGTGCACCACAGCTACTTAGCCTGCACTCTACGGCCCATGCTCTGCAACAAGAGAAGCCACCTTAATGAGAAGCCCATGCCCCACAATGAAGAGTAGCCCCCGCTCGCCACAACTAGAGAGAGACCACACGCAGGAACAAAGACCCAAAGCAGCCAAAAAAAAAAAAAAAAAAAAAAAAGAGAGAGAAAAGATGTGCTGGCTCTTCTGGGATAGAATGAAAATGGGAGCACTTATTCGTTGGGGCCCATCATGGTGAAGGTAGTAAGAATTGAGGGGGCAAAACATTAAGTGGAAAGAATCAGAGCTGCTCATTCAGCTCTCCTTCCTCAACTGACATATCTCCCTTGAAGGACTTCTTTATTTAAATAATAAAGTGTTTAATGATTTGTATTTACAAGTGAGACCATTATCTTATACTTGTTCTTTTATACCAGAGCTCTTTCTACTACACTACAATGCTACTCAGTCTTTTTCCTACAAATGATTCTCCTTCTTCCTTTGATATTTTTTAACAGTGAAACAGAAGAAACAATGTCTTATCACGTTTATGAGCCATGATCTGATGAATGTGAGTCATCAGTAAGTGATACCACTATCCACCCTGTTACCCAATCTAGAAATGTGGGTCACCTCAGGCTTTTCCCACTTCCTCACCCTGCATCTTGTCTCCCATCAAGTCTCATAGATGCTATCTCCATAACCTCTCATGTCCACATACTCCTCTCCAAATGCTGCATAATATACCAATTCTTGCCTGAATTAATACAATACTTTCACAATCAGTCCCCCTCCCCCTTTTGTCTGCATTCCCTATTATCTATCATTCTTGCAATCACAGATATCTTTAAAAATATCACATCAGATATTATATCCCTGCTTAAAATATTTTCTTGACACCTATGGCTTTTTAAACACACTCTGTAGCTTAGCACACAAACTCTCCAAAACCTGGAAGCTGCCTCTCTGGCCGCCCCACACACTCCCAACCCCAGATTTCTCTTAAGCTTTTCCCACTATCTGCATTTCTTTAAACATGTCATTCCAGGCCCTGTCAGTGCCTCTCTACCATTGGACGTGCTGTTTTCTTTGCCTGGACTGTCCTCTCCACATTTCTTTTTCTCACCTAATTAAGTACTACTCATTCTCCAAATCCGATATCATGCAATACCTCCCAAGGGAACCTCCAACCCTCACCTAGCCTAATCTATATGCCAGTCTCTGGGCTGAATAGTTACCTACTAACAGAAACAAAAGTTCTGTCCTGTAACAATTGATTTACTATTCTGTCTTCTCAATTAGCCTGTGAGCCCCATTAGGGTAGGAACCAGCTTTATCTGACTACTCCTAGAGCTTCTTGTGGTACCTGGCACTTGGTTATTTCCAACAAATGTTTAACCTTTCCCTCCACTACCATGAGGTTGCCATGAGAGGTATGACTTGACTTTCATCTTCAGCATCAGCTTCTCTTTTGCTCTTGGGTCTACTGTCACCTTCTTTGTCCTTTTGTCTTCACTGCTCTGCTAAGAGCTTTGAGTCAGGACATTATGAACTACTCATACATTAGCACAAAATAGTATGTGACTTCTTTCATTTGCCAATTTCATGGATCTCTAGTTGTCGGGGTGTATGCTCTGTCACTTTTAAGAGGACACATTTTTTGTGTGGGAGGTGAGGCAGTTTCCTGACTGTCCTTCAACCACATCACATACTCATCAACCTCTTTTGTTTATACAAAGCATAACTCTCTTGTCAGTATGACCAGAGTATCAGGCACCCCATTGGAAACTGAGTGGCAGAGATCACTATAGTTGGGTAAAACACACTGCATTTAAAAATCCATTGTTTCACCCTTAATAAAGCTGGTAAGATATGCCTTTGACAAGTATTTGAACTTGATAATAATGACAAAATATAAAAAGGTAAATTAGCAATATTTTGTTCAGTAAAGATAGAGTAAGAAGACCCAAAGAGACTACACATTGAATGTTATAAAGCCTCCAGAGGAAATGAAAGGGAAGACATGTAGGTTACTGTTTATTTGATTGGCACATACCAAGGGGTTTCTCAAGCTTAAAAGTAATGGAAGAAATCCTGAAGGAAAAGATAGATCAGTTTAACTTCATAACAATTTAAAATATTTTTATGTCATGAGAAGTCATAAATAAAAATAAAGGCAAACAAAAAATAAGGAAATATGTCATATAAATATCCTTAAATTATAAAACTCTCTTATAGAGTAATTTTTTAAATTTCAATGATCCTAAATTTTAATGTTGGGAGAGACCAAGGATAGACAGATCACGAAAATAAAATAATAACCAAGAATAATTGAAATGAGCATAAACTTTGCTAATAATAAAAATAATGGTTTTGACTTTTAAAATGGGGAATAATTAAGAAGCGTGTAAAACTTCCTACTAGCAAGGGTGCCATGAGACC
Source organism: Mesoplodon mirus (assembly GCF_964341445.2). Lineage (NCBI taxonomy): Eukaryota > Metazoa > Chordata > Mammalia > Artiodactyla > Ziphiidae > Mesoplodon > Mesoplodon mirus. The sequence continues at coordinate 42,041,871 of NC_138977.1, forward strand.
AGCATGTGCATTGATAGCTTGTGAGTGTGCAAGTTATTACATTTTTGGAAAGCAACTTGGCAATGTGCATAATAAATCTTGTAAGTATTTATATCACTTGACCCAGCAATTCCACTTCTAGGTACTATAGACAAAGATATATGCACATAAAGACTCTTCACAGTATTATTTAAAATAGTGATGGTTTGAACTCAACTTATGTGGTCCAAACTCTTATTCTAGGCAATCAGGAGGCCAAATTCTTACTCAAACTGGGTCTGCAACTAGTAGTAGCGATGTGGAGTTAGTAGTGGGAAAAGGCAGACTGGGAGGTAGAACATGTAGAGAACAGTGGTTTTTAAACAGCAGGTATTGTGAGTCTTTTTTGAATTGCAAAATCAATTTGCTGGACCACAGTCAGAATGAAAATCCAGAATGGTGTAGAATGGAGTAGAAAATATCGGAGGGCATTTTACTGGGTAATTTTTACAAAATGTTTATCTAGAGTATTTATTTAGAGACTCAGGGATCTCCTCTTCCCCTTTAAAAAAATGTTTTTTGAAACATTTCAAACACACCTAAAAGTAGAGACTGGAGTAACAAATCCCCATGTACCCATTATCTAGCATCAATAATTATCCACAAAGCGTCCCTCAGTTTCATCTCTCCCCTCCCACAAACTCACTCCCACCAACCAAATTAGCAAGTTCCGGACTTTATATCATTTCATCTGAAAAAACTTCAGTATGGATTTCTGTGATATTGTGATATAATCGGAAATATATATTTGGTCTTCTTCCAATAAACCCTTGTAATTTCTTGAGCAGTAGGAGTAAGAGAAGAATGTTTTGTTATTCAAACTAAGCCCTTTTCAACCATCCCTGAGTGTATGCTAATGAGCAGACTCTAGGTGGGGTCCTAGATAGCTTCAGGATGAGGGTTGGTTGCCAGAGGAATTGACCTTGTGATTAGAGGGTTAGAACTTTCAGTCCCACCCTTGAACTTCTAGGGAGGGGAGAGGGGCTGGCTGGAGGAGCTAGAGATTCACCAGTGGCCAATGATTTAATCATTCATGCCTACATGATGGGACTTTTATAGAAACCCCAACCAATGGGGGTTTGGGGAGCTTTTGGGTTGGGGAACGCATCCCTGTGCCAGGAAGATGGTGCACCCCAAACTCTACAGGACAGAAACTCCTGCATTCTTGGACCCTTCCAGACCTCACCCTATGAACCTCCTTCTCTGGCTGTTTGTCTGGGTCTTTTATAATATCATTTATGATAAACTGGTAAACATAAGTAAATATTTCCCTGACTTTCATGAGCTGTTTTAGCAAATTATCAAGCCAGGTGGGGGAAGTGGGTGGTGGGAACCCCTGACTTTGCAGCCATCTTGGACAGAAACTTGGGGACCCATTACTTGCAACTAGCATCTGAAATGAAGACAGTCTCGTGGGACTGAGACCTTAAACCTGTGTAGTCTGACTCTAACTCTGGGTAGTTAGTGTCAGACTTGCATTAAATTGGAGGAGACCCAGTTGGTGTCCTGAGAGTTGGAAAATTCGTGAAGGGAAACCCCACACCCCCTATCAGGTGTCAGAAGTGTTATAAGTCGAGAAACAGCTTTCTTTTAATCTCTAAAAGATAGCCTTTAAAAAAAATCTAACTACCAGTTTTTATCATACCTTAATATGACAATAATTATTCAATACCACCAAGTACCCTGTTACCATTCAAATTTCACCAATTGTCTTATTAGTTTCTTTTTTTACATAGAGTTTGCTCAAGTCAGAATCCAAACAAGGTCCATATTTTGTAGGAGTCCTGAGATTTCAACCAATGGAGGACAAAGAGCCTTAGAGGGCACTGAAATTATTTTGAAATAATGCTTAATAATTGAAAATTGTTTAACTAAAGACAGCACCATAAAGTGAGGTACTGGCAGCTGTTGTAACTGATATCCATGAATAATTTTCAGAGAGAAGATAAAGTGCTTACTATATAAGATTCAGAGTTGCATATATACAATAAGACAGCAAAAAAACAAATCCATGAACACACCTACACATACGATTGACTACTTGACAGTTGCCGCCACCTTTGATAGAACTTTTCCCTCTTTATAGTAATATCACAGTAAAAAATGGCAAATATGTTCTTGAATGCTTACTGGACCTTAGAGTGACACTTACACTATACATGCTGTTTTTGTATATATCCTGAGAGACTATAATGAAAGGCAAAAGTGAAAGGTTGTAGTGGAAGAGATAGTGGTAGAGGTGGTGAGAGGTACACAGTTTGGGACCCAGTTAGATTCAATTCCAACTCCACAAACAGGTGTGCCTGAGAATGTCTGTAACCCCCTCTCTGATTTGTTAGGGGCAAACTTGTATTAGCAGCAATCCTTTGAAGGCAAAGCCCTTAACAACCAGGAAGGAAACCCTCCTTGAGTTAGTGATGTTTTCCCCCTTGGAATAGGTTATTTAAGAAAAATGTAAATGTTTTGCTGCTCTTGTCTTTGTTTAGCAAGTAGCAGGCATGTAACTGATTACATGGCACACATTTGACCTACAGTCACTGAACTGAACAGAATTTTGCCCAATAGCCAATCTTCTATCTTTTCCTAACATATGTGTGTCTATGTATGCTATATATACATATATTATATATGTTATATATGTATGTATACTGTTTATATTTATAACATTTAAAATTATTGTAAAATTTTCTGTTTATAACATTTTAACATTTATAACACTTCAAGATTTTGAGTTAGGAGAGATTTTGATTTTCTCTTTTATACTTTATACGCTTTTATAGTTTACATGTTTTCCACAATGAGCATACAACATTTTTAAGTCCAAAAAGAGCAAAATTGTTTCTTTTTAAATAGAGGAAAAAGAAAACTCTTTATTATAATATGTGTATTAAATAAATAAATAAAATACATGGTTTTCTTTGTTTCCAAGTATGTCTGGACGTGATATGCTTTGCAAGATTATATGAAAAATCTTGAAGTATAAACTGGGGGGCTGATTTTGAGAAAAAAAGTATTCTTGAGTTTTTATCTGGGACACTAAAAATTGACATGAAATCCATCTATAAACAGTAAGTTATTGTTTTATTTTTGAGAAAAATATTTAAAATTACCTCTCAAGCTTTTAGTCATAAAATCATGAAAAAGAGTTGTACCTGTTTCCTTACCTTTATATATTTTAATTTGAAAGTAAAAGTTAATGATATTTGTCAACTGTCTATCTCAAAACATATGTGCTATTCACATATACACAAAATAATAATAGTCATTCTTCAAAAACAGTAAACAAAACTGGTACTCCTATAAAAGGAGCATTATCACTACTAATGGTATAAAGAACAGCCTCCTTGGATAACTTCATTTTCTCTCATTGTGTTAGTTATTATTTATATTTTAAAAATTCTACATCCATTTCTCTGCCTGGACATCTCAGGGATTCAGAATTATATATCTATCTACTGTATTTTAGATATTCCACTGGCACTTTAAATGCAACATATCCAGAACTGAGTCCTTGATCTTCCCCCTGAACTAGAGTTACCCTGAATTTTCCTTCATATATTTGTTGATACCTCTGTTTATAGAGACATTCATGTTTTAGATCTGGAATTGGGCTTAACTCTCCTCTCTCCTCTCCACATAGCCAGTTTCCACTCAGTTCTGCCAGTTTCCCTTCATTAATATTTCTCATATCAGGTCCCGTGTCATCCTGCCTCCCTCGCTACTGCCCTAATCCAGGCCCTTAGCTTGTCTGTCTCCTTTCTTCCTGTCTTATATCTATTCAGTCCATCTTCAACACAACCTCCAGGATGTTTCTCATACTCAGTTTTAACCACGTTGCTTCCCGATGCAAATCCGTTTCAATGACTCACCATCACCTGTAGCATAAATTCCAAGCTTCTTAATTTGGTTTGCATGGGCCTTCATGTCTTATAGCTCTCAGTTTGAGGTTTATGCTGTAGCAACCTTGAACTGTGAATAGTTTCTTTCCTATGGCTTTTGTTGTTGTTTAGTTTTTTGCCCTTGTTCATGCTGTTCCCTCTGCCCAAATGCCATTTCCCCATCTTCCATGCCTGGAAACGCCTATGAATTCCTTAAGAATGAGTTCTGTTGGCACCTCCTCTAGAAAGCCCTGTCTTTTCCCCACATGAATTCTTTCTATGTTTTCCTCTATAATTGGATATGCCCTGGGCATATCTATAGCTTTCTATTTCTAAACTGTTTTATAATTGTTTCTCTATGTCTCTAACTTTTTATTGGACAATGTGCTCCTTGAGGGAAGGAACTGTATCTTATTTATCTTTTATAAAATCATTTAACACTATGCCCAATGCATAGTAGGTTCATAAATAGAAATTTAGAAAATAAAATAATAAAGATATGTGGGAGGATAAGCTGAACTATTTAAAGATTAAGGATATGAGAACTGGGCTTGGTGCTTGCATTTGTCAATTAATATGGGGGGAACGGTGTCATGAAAATTTAGACTGGAAGGAGACAAATGTGCATATTAATAAATAAGAAAATGGTTATTTAATTCATGAGAAATAGAATAAAAGTCATGTTAATAGAAGTACTTTGTGGGTTTTAGAAGGATTAGGTTGAGTAACTCTCGATAGGGAAATAATATTCTATTGGTAAGTTGGCTTTACTTTTTGGGTTTACTCAGTTACTTTTAGAAAGTCAGCCACAGCCCAGAATAGAAGTCCTCATCCCTACCTTAACCACATCTCAACTTTTCCTTTCCCAAATCCCTATGTATACTCCTAAAAATATTAGAAACTGAGGCCAGAGCTTCTCGCGTCCTGTGGCAGAAAGAAGTCATGGATATTTAGGGGACTTCTGGACATCATTAGAAAGTAACATAAAGAGACTGGAGGCTGAGGCATCACTATTTTGTAGTAAAAGTCACATATCTTAGGGAAGGCTGGCTCGGAGACATCACACAGAAAGGAGCTAAAAGGAGATGCATTATGGGAAGAGAAGGTAGGAGAAGGGGTTAGAACTAGAGGGTAAGAAGACATCCAAGTGGCATACCCTCTCAAGACCTAAAGACATCATGTGAAGACCTAAGTCATGAATCTTGGCCTCTTCTGCAGTCCAGGAAGCAGGTTAGGTACACTGACACTACAATCTGGCTCATATTCTATATGACCCACCCCCCTTTGATTTACTTAGCATTGATTCAATTTGGTTTAGTTAGGAAATACTTTCATCTCCAGTGGGATCTAGTGTGTATTCAATGGAGAAAACATAGATGAGTCACATTCAGAGTGAGGAGCTAGGAGTCCAGCTCCATATTCATTTGATGGATATTGAAAAATTCTGCTTATTACCTATTTGTCAGGAAGGAATTTTGACCAGGATTATTGTTCTTGCTCTATAAGTTTGAAAAGGTATGTATAATTGTAGAAGTAACTTCAGTGCAAGATCCTGGGGTGGGGCTAGAGATGGAGAAGTGCATCACACAAGAGTAGTATTTTGCATAGAGGAGGTTTTACAAGTCCAAATTTTTACTAAGAATTAAAAAAAAAAGGTTAGATAATTCTTTAAGAGAGAAGTTATGTTTGTGGCCTATATTGTGGAGCTGGATGGGGTATCCTAGAAGGCCCATGTACACGGGGGCACATCAAACCCTGCCTATGCAAATGATCTGGGGTAGGCATCCTACTTTTGACAACTGAGGGAATTAGGTTCATGTAAGAAAATTACAGCTCCCTTTGATTTTATCTGGATGGCGATCTTTGCAATAGTAGTATCTAACATTGGCCTGGAATTATAGAAACAATAAATTTTCCTTTAATGAACTTGATGTCCTGATTCTATGTGAACCAGATAAACTTGGACCAAAACAATAGAAAATGATGCCCACCTAGAAATGAAATGATCCAGACACTGAACTTGTGAGTCATGGATTTGACTCAGAGGGAAAATAGTTTCTCATGTAGCTTGTAAAATGAGAGGACTGCTTAACTTGAAGTAATGGATAATTCAATTTCACCTGAGGATCTCATAGTAATAGCTGAAGATGGAAAATATTGCAATAGCCTGAAATTATAACAGAAAATTCTACCCATTTGAATTATAATGTGCTGAGAACTGTAGATGACTGCATTTCTGTCTTAGACATGATTGTGACCTGAGGCTAAATTCTTGAACTTCATGTACGACATTTGTCCAGTAAGTTGAATTAGAGGGTTGCATGGTAATTCAACATGGTTATTAAAACATATGGAGGCTAAATACTGATATAATACATTGGATTATAACCTGAATTGTGGAATCTGGAAACCATTCTAACTAGGAATATTCTGTTTTTTTGTAATTTGCTCCTTGTAGTATGCTTTAGGAATTAACATTTAGAACTAAATGTGCATTTACTGAAATAATAAAAAGAAAATAAATCTAAGTCCTCAGGGTTTTGGGTTCAGTGCCAAATTGTGGAAACTACAGACAGTCCTTGGCTTTTGCTCATACAATTTACAACCAACAGTTACACATGCTATTGTGTGTGGGCTCTTCGTTTACCCTCCTGATTGACAGAAGGGCCTGTGCTGCTGCTGGAGACCTCAGCCACAACACAGTCTACAGATCTTTTACTTCTACTTAGCTTCCTTACAGATGGAAACTGTAAATAGAACTTACATCCTCAGAAACCACTTCCGTGAACCCAGAGTTTCCCCTGATTTAGGGGAAGCTGCTATTGAGGCAGACCAGACACTGCCTGTAAGATTCCATTCAGCCTCTCTTCATTACCTATCCCCCTCTCTTCCTCTACTGGAGCTGGATTGTGACACTTGTGCCTGAGTAGGGTAGGAAATTTTTTACCTTTAGGGTGGGAAAATTATGTTATTGGATATTATATATTATTAAATTATATTAGATATATTATTATATTAGATATTAGGTATAAACATTAGAACTTATAAAATGTTTTTTACATAAAACCACTACTATAGATAAAAGACAGTTATCAGTTTGCCATTAAAGTTTACAGACACCCACACACACACAACACACTACAGAAGTAATAGTATCATTGAACAGATCTGACTTCGATATGTAACATTGTTGGAAAAATACAGTAAATGTTTCTAATAGCCAGTTTGCAAACTTCTGGAATATAAATCATTTGTAAATTGGGATCTACAAGGATAAGCTAGATATGATTAATCATAAATTAGATTCTATCATTTGTTAGTTTTCCCCACCATTTTAAAGTGGGGGGAAAATTTACTTTGTTATTCATAGCCATGGAAACTAGAAATTCATCTCATAATTAGAATCAAGGCATGCAGTAACAAAAGAGATATAGGCAAAATGCTTGTTTTAGATGTGTTGTGAAATGAACTGAATCATCGTAGGTCAATTGGAGATTACGCAGTGTTACCCAGCTGCTTTATGAGTGCAATAGAAAATCAGGGCAATGTAAGATAGCAACATTTAAGGTGAATAAATAAAAAAATCATGCTTGATTGGCATCTTCCTATCTTAAGAGAGGCTTTAAAAATACTTTCAAGGAGCAGAGATAATGGTACAGCGTGTAGCACTGAACAGACATCACATTTAATTCTAGTTCTAACTGTGTCATTAATCTGGACAGGAAAGTATACCATTTCCTACCGACAATTTCTATATCTATATAGGAAAGCATCTGGAGTTGGTGATTTCTAAAGTCCCCTGGAATGCTATAATTTATGTTTTTGTCTAATGATTAATTTAGAGTAACAATGGTGAATGGATTGCTACCCTAGGAAATTATACAGAACAGAAAATTGTGTGATGTATTCTGGAAGCTGTCTGTATTATGAAATGAGCAAAATAATAATCTATTGTGTTTTTAGAGCCTATTTATGCTGTATGAAATCCTTCCTCAAAGCACAAAAGGCTCAGATTCTTTGGGAAATGTGCCATGGAAAGGAAATGAAAGCATTAGCCTGGCAACTGCTGGTGGTGACTATTGAACGATTTGGAGGCTTGTTTATCTGAAGGTTAGCCAAAATTCTGGTAAAGAATATGAGCTGGAGTTCCCTCAAACACAATATCTTACGTGAGGCTTCCAATACTTGTGTAAGTAATTACACAGAAGAATAGCTTCCCTTGAATTATTATGATATTTCTAATTCCTTTTCAAATCTAGAAACCAAAAGACATTCAAAATCTAAAACAGAGAAAATATTATTATTAGTTTTTCTTTTACCAAAGAAAGACTGACATGAGGATAAAATTTTGAAGGGTAATGCATTTGAGAAGTGACTAAATTCATCCATACTGACCATGTCATTTTTTGTCTAGACTTAGGTCTCCTGCCCTGATCTATTATGTGTAACACAGTTGTCTTTCAACAGCCTCCAGGACATGGTTACTTGGACGTGCCACCTTCATCAGGAAACGCAAGTCCAAAACTTGCTCATCTTCTCCTCTTGAAAGCTATTTTTCCTTGCCCATCTCTTTTAGTATCACCCTGGCTAGAAATCTTGGAGTCAGCTTTGACTTTTCCATTCCTAATATCTTATATCCAGTGTGTCACCAGGCCTTTCCTTTCAGATAATTTCTTCCTTCCAAATGTTGCTCATAGTAACCACCTTCTCTCTACTGCTCCATACTCAACACTGTTGGGAAACGCTGGATTACTTAACTTCCTAGGTGGTCTCCCTATTTCCACACTTTCTTTCCTTGAATACACAACACAAATTACTTCACCCCAGATTTTATTCCCTTGTATTTTATCAGTTACCTTTTCAAAAACCCATAATAGTTCCATCCTTACTCTTGAATTGAGTTGTAACTTGGCTGCTCAGCTAGACTTTCAATGTCTTTTATAACTTATTTTCTCCTAATTATATAATCCCAGCAACCATTATTCCCTTTCTGTTAGAATTTTCTGGAACCTGCCCTGGCTGAATTGAAAAATAAGGAATTTATTAAAGTATCGGAGGAAGAGTTCCCAGAACTCACCCAAGGGATTAAAGTAGTTCAAGTTCCCTTCAGCTGGACTGTAGGAATCAAGCTTTGCCCAAACACAGCTTGAAAACAAATGTCAGAAGGGTCTTACTGATTCCATATAACTTAATTACATTTCAGGACAAAGTGCTACACTCTTTAAAGGAATACAAAAATATCCAGCACCCAAAAATGTAAAATCCACAATACCCAGTTCTAATATACTAGATATACAAAGAAGTAGGAACATGTGATCCACAGCCAGAAGAAAATATCAATTTATGGTAATATACTCAAAAGTGACAAAGATGATGGGCCTCGTTTGTAAAAGAACCAGTATATGTTTTAAATATGCTTAATAATGTACCTGGTAAAGAGAGAACATGGAAAATATGAAAATAACCCAAATGAAATTGTAAAGAAAAAAAAATATAGTATTGGAAATAAAAAATAAATTTGATGGAATTAATAGCAGATTAGACATTGCAGAAGGAAAAACAATACCAGTGAACTTGGAGACATGGCAATAGAAGCTATCCAAAAAAACTTAACAGAAACTCAGTGAGCTAACAAAGGTGTAATTGGAGTCCTCAAAGGAGGTTAGGAGAGAGAGGGAGGATCCAGAGGGGATAGGAAAGAGGGAATTCAGAAAAAAAAACTTGAAAAAATAGAGGCCTAAAATTTTCTAAACTTAGTGAACACTACAAGCCTGCAGCTGTAAGAGGCTCAATGAACTTCAAGTAGAAGACACATTAAAAAAAATGCACCAAGGCAGCAATACACCAAAAATTGTGGAAAATATACCAAATTGTAGAAAATCAGTGATGAAAAATCTTAAAAACCAGAGAAAAAGATACATTATGTGCAGATTAAAAAAAGGGATAAGAATGATAGACAATATCTCATCAGAAACTATGTCTTCTAGAGAAAATGAAGTGACATCTTTAAAGTACCTAAGGAAAAAAAAATCTGTCAACCTAGAATTCTATACACAGTAAAAATATCTTTCAAAAATGAAGATGAAATAAAGATGCTTACAAAGATAATTGAGAGAAATTTCCAAACATTTTAAAACAACCCACGGATCAAAGAAAAAAATCACAAGAGCATTTAAAAAATACTTTAAATGAATAAAAGTGTAAATAAATATATAAAAATTTGTAGGATGAAGCTAAAGCAGTGCTTAGAGAAACAGCAATAAGTACTTATACTGGAAAAGAAAAAAGAACTCAAATCAATGATCTAAGAAAAAAAGGAAATAATAAAGATAAAAGTGTACTTTTATCAGTAAGATTGAGGACAGAAGAATGACAGAGAGAAAAATCTATGAAATTAAAACCTTGCTCCATGAAAAGATCAATAAAATTGATAAGACTCCAGTTGACTTGATCAAGAAAAAAGAAAGTAGACATATCCTACAAATGGTAAAGAGGATAATGAAGGACTATTATGAATAACTTTCTGTTAAATAAATTTAACAAATTAGATGAGACTGACAAGTTCCTTAAAAGACACAAACTATCAAAGCTCAATTGAGGAGACAGGTAACCTGAAGAATCCGATATATATGCTCATTTAGAGATGCACACTGCCTTCATTATTAGAGAAATGGAAATTAAATTCAAAATGATACACCACTACGTTAGAGGTTCTCAATAAGGAGGTGGTTATTTGCCCCCAGGGGACATTTGACAATGTTTGGAGACAGGTTTTGTTGTTATAACTAGAGGATTGTTATTGTACAGGCATGTTTCTAAACATCCTACAATAAACAGAAGAAAAAGTTATCTGGCGTCAAATGCCAATGGTGCTGAGCTTAAGAAACTGACACTACATACACAGTAGAGTAACCAAAATTAAAAAGTCTCACAATACCAATGTTGGTAAAGATGTGGAGCAAAAGGATCTCATAAAATGCCGGTGGAAGCAAAAAATGTTACAGCATCTTTGGGAAAAAGTTTGGCAGTTTCTTAAAATGTTAAACATGAACTTATCATATCCAACAATACTACTGCTAGGTATTTACCTAAGAAAAACAAAAACGTATGGCCACAGAAAGACTTGTTTATTGCCATAGCCATTTTATTCATTTTAGCAACAAACTGGGAAGAACTCAAATATCCATCAACTTGTTAATGAATAAAGAGATTGTGGCATATCTATATAATGAAACACTACTCAGCAATAGAAAGAAATACACCATTGATGCATGCAACAGCATGGATGAATCCTGAAAGCATTAATCTAAGTGAAAGAAGCCATACTTCAAAGACTACATGCTGTTTAAGTCCATTTTTATGAAATTCAGGAAAAAGACATATTATGGTACCAAAAAGCAGACCACTAGGGCCAGATTGGGGGCTGGGGATTGACTACAAAAGGGTGAAAGTTGTATTTTAGGGGGTGATGAAAATGTTCTATATTGATTCTTGACTGTGGTGGTATTTGGTGGTATTTGCATGACTGCATACATTTGCCAAAACTCACAAGTTGTACATTTTAAAATCAGGAAGTTTTATTGTATGTAGATTACATCTTGGAATAAACTGATTAAAGGCAGAAATAAAGAAAGAAACTGCATGCCAAATGAGGGAAACTCCTTCTATAACTCTGGGTTTCAGAACCACTCAGCCTCTGTCAAAATTGGGAAGCCCCTGCCCAAATAGGAAGCTGCCTCTACAATTCCAATTCCCTCTACCTCTTTCAGAGCCATAGTTCACACTCCCAAACTAGATGCTTACCACCCACCTCCCTCTCCATAAACACACATCCAAACTGAAGTAGGAAAACCTATTTCTCAGAGTCTAGCTGTACTGGGGTCTGAGCAATGTGGTTTTTAGCTCCGGATTCCATAGCACATTAAGGCATATTAGATGGAAGTTGGAACCAAAAACAAATGAGCCAGTCCAAAGTGTTCACCACAATTCTTCAGCTCACCTTAAAGTAGTGACTGGCTAGTCTCTTCCCTGCTTCTCACATGTAATTTATTTTCTTCTTTCTCATTTGGGATCTCTCTCTTGTTACATTCCAACCTTTCTCTCTCGCTTACTGTCAAGTCCTTCTTTATTCTTATCTGGATCCTTACTATCTTTCCAAGCCTAGCTCCAGCCCTTCTTTCTGACAATACTGCTCCTAGACCCAGGGAAGCAGGGCTTACATATCAGGGGCCCCTATTTTTGGAGTGCCCTTCTAAAAAATGTCAAAATACCCTTACAGTGGTACTTAGTGGTGGAGATCAACTGTGGTAGGCAGTGCTGTATGGGTGGAGAATCAGACCATCAAGACCTGTGTTTTCTCTGGTCCCCGTTTTCCCCCTTGAAGGTCCTCTCTGACCCTCCTTTATCCCTAACTCATGCTTGTGGGATCCACCAGAAGACTCTAGGAGCTCTAGGATTCATACTTTCAGGGTCTTCTTAGACCCAGTAGCTTGATCCTCTAGCATGAGATCACAAGAAATTGTGCTGCTAAGAATGAGGATGAAGTTGATTTTGAGTGAGCCTCACTTATGTCTGACACAGGAAGTATTCAGGACACCAGGTTAGCCCTGATGGATTTGTCAACTTTCTCTGTCTGTTAGGATTGCAGCCCTGCTCAGGTCTACAGCACTCTATGGCCTCCACAGGTCCAACGCAATGAAGAAGGCAGTGTTCCAGGACTGATCATGTCTATCCTCTCCAAGGGCTTTCAACACTGTTGCTCAACTGTGCCAGTTAGCTCTTCTGATTAATGTTCTCTCTTGACTCTGACTAATAAGATGACATATTGTTTGCCTAGGTCTGTCTTAGGTCATATGGATCTAGGGTTGTCCCTACTTCATTGCCACTGACCATGAGTCCCTTGCCTGTCTCCTGGTAAAGATAGGTGTGTGGTGATAATCTGATGCCCAGGTATTATCTAACTGCAGCCTAAATATTAATTATGCTGGTGGAGGTAGAATAAGTTCTTGGAGAAGGAGCACTGCATCTTACATTTCTTTTGCATTTTCAGTGCATCTAGCTCTATTAGGCACTAGCATGAAATTACTGTTGTATGTTTGTTTGTTTTTTCTCTGACAGATTGAAAGGCGCACAGAATACTTAATCTTCTCAATAAATCAAACATTTAATTCAGGGGATCAAATGCTTAATATTTTCTCTGAAAAAAGAAGCTATTAAATAATGTTGGCCTATTGCCTTGAGGTCAGCATTCCTTAAATTAAAAAAAGGAAAATACACATTTTTATCTTTAGATAATTCCAGCCAAATTCTGCTTGTGAAATAGAGTTCTATGTCAGTTATGTCAGAGACTAAACCATTTTGCATGGTATAAAAAAATTCCAAGTAAATAGACACAGGTTTCTTGAATGTAAAACAAGTGCCTCTTCTTTTTTTTTTTTTGTAAATCATTTTCCCTTTCAAGAAGTACTTCTTATGGCATTATGTAGATCCTGACAGAAGCAATTCTGATTTCCTTCCTCTGGTATGTGGTATGGTTTTAAAGGTTGGTGTGATGTGCTTTGGTATGACATGAAAGTCATCATGAGATTTATGGAATTGACCAGCATCTTGTTGCAGCCAGATTTTTTCCTAACAACCTAAGCCTGACATCAATTTGGATGATAAATGTACTCAACTTAAATTTCTTTTTAGCATACAGACAAATAAATGGTAAAAAAAAAAAAAATCTGCCATTTGGAATAGATACCTGGTTCCGAATCTATCCAACACCTGTGTTGGTCATAAAATTAAACCAAAAAATGTTTTGATTCTCTTTCTCCTTTAATCAACACATTCACTAGTATATTTGATATGAAAATTCTTGTAAAACCAATCTGTATTTATGTCAGAATAATGTCTTCAGAAGTGAGTTTGGCAGAATAGAATGGGAGGAGTGTATGAGTGAAAAAGACAGGAAAGGTTAGAAAAAAGAGTGATTGCAATAGAAAAGGAGATATTTTATATATATGATGGCTTTAAAAAACCAAAATCAAGCAAAAACTTTAAATAATGGATCTGACCAGGGGCAGAGAAACAAAAAAGGAACAAACCACTTATGTTTCATTTTATTTAGGTACTCTTGAAGTGCTCAATTTTAAATGTATAAATACTTTAAATATACTTATTTTAAGAATAAAATGTTAAGTTTGGGATGAGTCAAAAAACTGAAAGCCAAAGATTAGGAAAAGTTTGTAAGATAAAGTGTTACTGAACATTTATTACATTATCCAAATTGCTTTTTTTTTTTTTTAATAAGGAAGCACTTCTAATTATCTTTTTTTTTTTTTTTTTTTTTTTGCGGTACGTGGGCCTCTCACTGCTGTGGCCTCTCCCATTGTGGAGCACAGGCTCCGGATGCACAGGCTCAATGGCCATGGCTCACGGGCCCAGCCACTCCACAGCATGTGGGATCTTCCCGGACCGGGGCACGAACCCGTGTCCTCTGCATCGGCAGGCAGACTCTCAACTACTGCGCCACCAGGGAAGCCCTAGTAATCTATCTTGAGAAGTAGAGAGGGAGGTACAAATCTTGCAGAGAACTTTGACTTTATATTTCCCAGACTATTTTCCTTTTGGAGTAGAAAATGATAACACTGACCATTTTAATGAAGTCAATAACTTATGTAAAATAAACTGTCTATTTGGAGATAAAGTTCAGATGTAAATTTTGGTGTGCTAATCTGCTGGGTTAAGAGGACGTTTTATGATCAAACATATATTTAGTTATTCTGAACCTTTTCCTTGCATAGTGAATTTAGATGTAAATATCAATTTGTGGACTTTTAAAAGTATGAATTAATTCAAGCAATTGTTATTAAAAACATAATTAATAGCAGGTTGTTTGAATTCCATTTATGGTTTTCAAAAATTCAATTATCTGACTAAATTGAACCATTTAAAAAAACCTGTCTTCATTGCAAGCCTGCTTCAGAAATTGAATAAAGAGTTTAAAGCACACTGTTTTCTAAATTTTACATAGGCCATTTTTTCCTTTTAAAATCACAGAGATTTTATTTATTGTTTTGGAATATTGAAATGAAATAACTTGTAAAAATGAATAAGAATTTAAAAATTATGGTAATTTCTCTTTCCACTTGAAGTTTAAGAAAGGCAAGGCATAAAAAAAAAAAAAAAACTTTCTCAGAATGAAAAATTTACAGCAGCAAGGCATACATTGTACATCAAATTTAAATGTTTCCTAGGACTCTAAAATACATATTACTGGTATGTATTCCTTTGGAATCATTAGACCATTACATAATATATTTATTTTTCATATCTGTTTAGAACAGCTAATTATGAATTTATCATTAAGATTGTCACAATTAAATTGCAAATTTTAATCTGATGCCATAGCTGGAAGGAAACTAAATCTTGTAACAAATATCCAGATAAATTCTAGAAAATACTGAACCCTTTTTTACTTCAACCATGAACTAGCCTAAGCACTTGCTAAAGTTTGGTGACTATGGAACAAAATATAGTTAATTGTTAGTATTCAAGTAGTAAAAAATATAAAGTCAATTGGTAAAATAGATTTGGATTTAAATTCACAGCCACCACTCTAGATGTATGTTTTAAGTATGTTGTTTACAGGTTGTGCATTTGGAAAATTGGGGAGAACTGTGAGAATTAATGAAGTTGCATATATATTTGGTAGAGTAAAAAGCCTTTACCATGCTATGAGACTCTCCAGAAGTTTGGGTCATAATGTCAGCATCAGGGCATGACTCTCATTACCTGAGGGCTCAAATCAGGTGGGACTAAGGCAGAATGTGAGTTCATATGTGTGTTTGTGTGCACACACACACGTTAATGTGTGTATGTTTAAAATGCATTTTCAAATATTTGCATTAGATCCAGAGTTATATTTTTGGTATAGATCACGCACAAGAGTAAAGTGGTGATGAAAGAGGTGAGCATTAACACCTAAAGATAACTTCAATAAACTTGCAAGCTGCTTCAGCAAATATGTCAATTGACAATTTGAACAACCTTAGTGATATTACACAAGGTATAGTACACCAATACCAACAAGGCAATTTGGCTTGCACACGTACTTCCAAAGGCCATTTTAATCTGGAGGTGTAATGAGAATCAGCCCTTAAAGAAATGCTTTCTCTCTCCTGACTCTAATGTGTAGGGGCAGGTGCATCATCAAAGCAAAGTATGGAAAAATAAAATCCTGGCATGGGAGCAACTCTATCTTGGATCACTTCTCCACTAATTTTTCCCAAACCTTGTTACTTAAGCAGGTAGGAATGTCATGCTAAACCCATATTCTCAAAATATTAAACAAAGAAGCGGTGGAACACAAAACTTGAACTCAAAAAAATATTCTTAAAGTTTAAACTCTATGGGACATCCTATCAGCAAAATAAATTAAGTGTACTTGACTTTGTGTTTTGTGGCTGTTTTCACAGCGTTGATAAATGTAACTCACAGGATTTGTCCACTACCTGCAGTCAAGTTGTCATCATATACAGATGTAAAGTGTCTCAGCTGAAACACCAGAGTTCATTACACACTCACTAACAGTGATTATTGGGGACCATTGAAAAAGTAGTAGAAGCGTTTGTGAGAACTGAGAAATTCCAACACCAATGAACAAGACATTTCAGGCTCCCTGAAGCAAAGTTTGGAACCATTTTGCACTTGCCTGTTAATCTCAAGATGAAAAAGCATGATGAAAAATTGCAAGGACGAACGCTTTGCCACAGGGAAACTGCATTGAAAGCTAACGGTAACTAAAAGAACCGTTTCTCCACTGCAGAAACAAGGTGATGGGGCATGAGCTCCCTTAAGCTTCCTGGCAGGTTTCTCCTGGTGAACTTGTTGCACTTTTGGGAACCTTTCTGGTTGAGGGAGATTCAGAGTAAAAACACTGTCAGGAGATTTTCTTTGAGTACTAAGAATATTACTGCTGTGTACATCCAAGTCTTTAGAATTCTAGTCTTTTTTAAAAAGACATATTTTCTGGTTAAAAACTATTTTAGTGATTAGCAGGAACAATGGAAAGCAGCCCAGCAGTCTCTGTTGAAGAGCAGGAATTAGATAGCAGTCCTTATCAATGGGCAAACTCACCAGTAAGTTTGGTTTAATAGATGTTTTCCTCTATTCCTGGCTTTTTTCACTGAACGGACTAGATTCAAATATAGTAACCATTAAGTTGGACTGAAATGATCAAATAATTGAACTGATAAAAGTTGGTTGGCAAGTAGTACATAGGTTTGCATTGTAACCAAGGAGTGTTCTTTTAGTGTAATTAAGCATTTCCAGCTTTTTCCCAATTTCAAGAAATGGGGAACTTTAAAAAGTATAGGGAGTGGGAGTACTGTGTCTTTTAAAAATTGTTTTAACTTATAAAATTTTGATGTCTTTATTACAAACTCATGTAGAATTTCATTATCTCACACATACTTTTAAAATATCATAAAGCTGGATATTCTAACAACAGCCCATCATATCGCAAAACCATTTTGTATTCATCTCCCACCGTACAATGCTTTCTTCCTCATATTTAGCAGACGGTTGTTATCGCCTGTGACAAAGGCTTAAGATACTCATGTTTGCTACTTATGACACATATCACCTCACCAGCTTCCCCGAGGATCAATATCGGTTTTACTGCATATCAAAATATTCACTTCTTCTCACTAAGATGTATACGTGGATGATTTTTATTATTAGGCTTTTCTTCCAAATTCCAGTGCATTCTCTTGAGAGCTGGGCTGAACCATGGATGGCTTTCCTAGACCAGGTTGACTTAAGGCCTATAAAAAACATGTTGAACAGCCTCCTTGTTCCTTTTATCTTGGCCTGGTCTCCAATATAGTTCTCTCCAGATATTACCACGCCAATTGTGAGGAAAGGCAAAGCCCAAGGAAGAGTCCTTCAAGGAAAATGAGGGGGAAAAGAGCATTCCCTTAACTAGGGTATGAAACAAAAGATGAAATTATCCACTGTAGAGCTTCTTAAAGCATTCCCCATAGCATCCAAGCAAAAGGACCCTACCTGCCAATCTGACCAGGACCTTGGGGTGGGATGGGGTGGAGAGAGGCAGGTGTCTTTATGTCGTTACTGCAGCAGGCCTCACTCACTGACTTGCCAATATTCACTCCACAACTCTAAAAATAGTTGAAGCTGTTCCCACCTGACTTTGAACCATGTTCTGAGATGCATTGCTTGGATTCAGGGTTCCTCAGACCAAACATGTCATTCCTCCAATTGAATTGCAGGATTAAGCCAGATAACACTTAGCATCATGCTTGGCAGAGAGCAATGAAGGCAACATTTCCAAAAATGACACACTTGAAACTTTACTTTAAATCCATAGATAATTAACTAATTGCACTGCACTGTATTGCTCTAAGTAGAATCTAAAGCACACAAGTATATCATACGAATCATTTTGAAATAATATTACCTCTATGAAGTGTATTGTCAAATAAAAAGTGATAGAGTTTCTACTAAGTATATGTGTCTTTGGGCAATTCTGAAATGTTTCTCTATGCTCCTGATTAAGTATAAATTTAAGTTTAACTTTATTTTTCTGTGAATCCCTGTATAAGTGCAGGGAATAATAAAAATTTCTTGAGACTAATGACTATGTGTTGCACTGCTGTGTACGTTATAGATAATCAAAATTATTTAATGGGTTTCACTGAATTGACTGATAGATGCCTCTCAGATATATGTTTGAGGAACTTCCTTACAACAAATGAAATAATTACAAACAGTCCCCAGCTTAACGATGCTTTAACATACAATATTTTGACTTTATAATGGTGTGAAAGTGATATGCATTCTGCAGAAACTGTACTTTGAATTCTGAATTTGGATCTTTTCTTGGGCTGGTGATATGCAGTATGATACTCTCTCATAATGCTGGGCATTGGCAGTGGCAGCAGCCAGAGCTCCCAGTCAGCCATGTGGTCACAGGTACATATGGATAAACTACCCATATGCTTACAATCATTCTGTACCCATACAACCATTATTTTTCATTTTCAGTATAGTATTCAATAAATTATGTGAGATACTTGACACTTTATCATAAAATAGGCTCTCTGATAGATGATTTTGCCCCACTGTAGGCTACTGTTAAATCAGCAGTCCCCAACCTTTTTGGCACCAGGGACCGGTTTTGTGGAAGACAATCTTTCCACAGACCAGGGTGGGGTGATGGTTTCAGGATGATTCAAGTGCATTACATGTATTGTGCACTTTATTTCTATTATTATTATTACATTGTAATATATAATGAAATAATACAACTCACCATAATGTAGAATCAGTGGGAGCCCTGAACTTGTTTTCACTTGCCACTCACTGATAGGGTTTTGATATGAGTCTGCAAGTAGTTGATTTATTATGGTCTCTGTGCAGTCAAGCCTCTCTGCTAATGATAATCTGTATTTCCAGCCACTCCCCAGCACTAGCATCACTGCCTCAGTTCCAGCTCACGTCAGGCATTAGATTCTCATAAGGAGCACATCACCTAGATCCCTCATAGGTGAAGTTCACAGTAGGGTTTGCACTCCTATGAGAATCTAATGCTGCCACTGATCTGACAGGAGGCGGAGCTCAGGCAGTAATGCAAACAATGGGGAGTGGCTGTAAATACAGGTGAAGCTTTGCTTCCTTGCCTGCCACTCACCTCCTGCTGTGTGGCCCAGGGGTTGGGGGCCCCTGTGTTAAATGTTTTGGGCAGTTTAAGGTAGGCTAGACTAAGCCATAATGTTTGGTAGGTTAGGTGTATTGATGCATTTTCAATTACAATATTTTAAATTTGCAATTGGTTTATGGGGATATAACCACATTATAAGTTGAGGAAGATATGTGCTCTAAAAAACTATTTACTAGAGCAATTGAAATAATCTTGTATGACAGCATGATTCAAATTTTTGAAAAAAACTTGTATTAGGATCTACTTATTTATGTGTACCTATATTGATATCAATTTTGCTATTGCTAATTTTATATCTTCACAACTAAAGGGATACCAGAAGGAAATAACAAAATAATAACAGTAATATCTTGGAGTGATAAAATTATGGATGATTTTAATTTTCTTTATACTTTTGTATACTATTTGTCTTCACTAAAGGTAAATTATCTTTATAATTACAACCAAAATAAGGGTGATGATAAGAACACTTATGAAAATAAGTGTTATGATAAGAACACCTAGGAAAAGTTCTTTGTATTTGATTTTAATTTTTTTTCTATGTAACTGTGATAGAACTAGAAATCTGCCTTCTGGATAATAAACAGAGGTAAACTTCTCCCTTTTCCATTCCCCAATTTCTCTGGAATTTTAGGTTCTTTGTTGGACCACTAGGAAAAATCTGTCCTTCGGCTATGCAGACCAATGATATACAATCATGGACAACACCAACACTGAGGATTTCTTATCCCTGACACATCTGCAGACAGACATGTGATTTGAATTCTGAGGTCAGGGTGTCCCAGTGGGGCAACAGCTGTCAAAATGAAAGATGCTTTGTAGCATTCCATAGTCTCCTCTATCCAAAAAGGTAGGAACTTTCAATATCATCTCACTAAAGATTTAGGTTTTCCCACTTTGTCTTTGCCAATAAATTCATTTAAAAGACTTATCTTTGACTGAGGATTTCTAAGAGTCTAGTAAATCATGATGACCTGGTTATAGTGTAATGCTTTATATGAAATTATCCAAAATATTGAAATAATCTCAATTTATTTGAAGCATAATAATATTCACTGATTATTTACAATATATATACATAAATTGCATATTTATGTGTAAATATAATTCAATAATCCACTACCATAATATCCTATATACAGGTATAGCTCAGATATATTTCAAGTTTGGTTCCAGACCATCAAAATAAAGCAAATATCACAATAAAGCAAGTTATATAATTTTTTTGATTTCTCAATGCATATAAAAGTTATGTTTATAGTATACTGTATTCTATTAACTGTGCAATAGCATGTCTTCAAAAAGTGTGCCTTAAAAGTGTGCATAAAATAATGTACATAATTTAATTTAAAAATACTTTTTGTTAATGTTCATAGCAGCACAATTTACAATAGCCAAGACAGGGAAACAACCCAAGTGTGCATCAACAGATGACTGGCTTAAGATGTGGTACATATATATACAATGAAATATTACTCAGCCATAAAAGAGAATGAAATAGTGCCATTTGCCGCAACATGGATGGTCTTAGAGAATATTATAGTTAGTGAAATAAATCAGAGAATACAAATACTATATGATATCATTTATATGTGGAATCTAGAAAAGGAATAAAAATTAATCTACATACAAAACAGAAACATACTCAGAGACATAGAAAACAAACTTATGGTTACCAAAGGGGAGAGGGAAAGGAGAGGGGCAAATTAGGAACATGGCACTAACACATACAAACTACTATACATAAAAGAGATGAGGAACAAGGATTTATTGTATAGCATAGCAAACTATATTCAATATCTTGTAATAACCTATAATGGAATCTAATCAGAAAAAACAATTTGAAACACTTTGTTGTATACCTGAAACTAACACAACATTGTAAGTCAACTATACTTCAATAAAAAACAAAGTAGTAGGATTTTTTTTAATGTTTTTTTTTGGCCTAAAAATATTATCATGGGGCTTCCCTGGTGGCACAGTGGTTGAGAGTCTGCCTGCCGATGCAGGGGACATGGGTTCATGCCCCAGTCCGGGAAGATCCCACATGCCGCAGAGTGGCTGGGCCTGTGAGCCATGGCCACTGAGCCTGTGTGTCTGGAGCCTGTGCTCTGCAATGGGAGAGGCCACAACAGTGAGAGGCCCACATACGGCAAAAAAAAAAAAAAAAAAAAAAAAAAAAAAATGCTATCATGCATCTAAGCCTTCTGCAAGTCATAATATTTTTGCAACAGCAACATCAAAAACCACTGATCACAGATCACCATAACAAATATAAAAATAATGAAAAAGTTTGGTATATTGGGAGAATTACCAAACTGTGACACAGAGACGTGAAGTGAGCATATGCTGTTGGGAAAATGGTGCTAATTGACATGGTGGGTGCAGTGTTGCCATAAAACTTATATTTGTAAAAAATGCAATAACTGCAAAGCACAACAAAATGAGGTATGGAGATTGGTTCAAGATGGCAGAGTAGAAGGACGTGTGCTTACTCCCTCTTGCGAGAGCACCAGAATCACAACTAACTGCTGAAAAATCATTGACAGGAAGACACTGGAACTCACCAAAAAAGAAACCCAGAATCAAAAGACAAAGGAAAAGCTGCAAAGAGACAGTAGGAGGGGTGCAATCACAATAAAATCAAATCCCATAACCACTGGGTGGGTGACTAACAAACTAGAGAACAATTACACCAGAGAAATCCACCCACTGGAGTGAAGGTTCTGAGCCACACCTCAGGCTTCCCAAACTGGGGGTCTGGTAATGGGAGGAGGAATTCCAAGAGAATCAGACTTTGAAGGTTAGCAGAATTTGATTGCAGGACTTTGACAGGACTGGGGGGAACAGAGATTCCACTCTTGGAGGGCACAAACAAAGTAGTGTGCACATCGGGACCCAAGGGAAGGAGAAGTGACCCCAGGGGAGACTGAACCAGACCTACCTGCTGGTGTTGGAGGGTCTCATGCAGAGGCAAGGGGTGGCAGTGGCTCACCACAAGGACAGGGACACTGGCAGTGGGGATTCTGGGAGGTGCTCCTTGGCATAAGCCTTTTGGAGTCTGCCACTGGCCACACTGAGGAGCCTCTATTCTCCAAGGCTGGGTCACCTCAGGCCAAAGAGGGAGGGAACTCAGCCCCGTCCATCAGCAGAAAAGCAGATTAAAATTTTACTGAGCTCTGCCCACCAGAGCAATATCCAGCTCTACCCACCACTAGTCCCTCCCATCAGCAAGCTTGCACAGGCCCCTTAGATAGCCTCATCCACGAAAAGGCAGACACAGAAACAAGAAGAACTACAATCCTGCACCCTGTGGAAGGAAAACCACATTCACAGAAAGACAGACAGAATGAAAAGGCAGAGGGCTATGTGCCAGATGAAGGAACAAGATAAAACCGCAGAAAAACAACAAAATGAAGTGGGGATAGGCAACCTTCTAGAAAAAAGAATTCAGAATAATGATAGTGAAGATGATCCAGGACCTTGGGAAAAGAATGGAAGCAAAGGTGGAGAAGATGCAAGAAATGTTTAGCAAAGACCTGGAAGAATTAAAGAACAAACACCTAGAAGAGTTAAAGAACAAACAAACAGACATGAATAATACAATAACTGAAATGAAAAAATACACTGGAAGGAATCAGTAGCAGAATAGCTGAGGCAGAAGAACGGATAAGTGACCTGGAAGACAGAAGGGTGGAATTCACTGTTGTGGATCAGAATAAAGAAAAAAGAATGAAAAGAAATGAAAACAGTCTAAGAGACTTCTGGGACAACATTAAATGCACGAACGTTCACATTATAGGCATCTCAGAAGGAAAAGGGAAAGAGTAAGGACCCAAGAAAACATTTGAAGAGATTACAGTTGAAAACTTCCCTAACATGGGAAAGGAAATAGCCACCGAAGTCCAGGAAGTGCAGAGAGTCCCAGGCAGGATAAACCAAAGGACAAACACACTGAGACACATAGGAATCAGGCTGACAAAAATTAAAGACAAAGAAAAATTATTAAAAGCAATGAGGGAAAAATGACAACATACAAGGGAACTCCCATAAGGTTAACACCTGATTTCGCAGCAGAAACTCTACAAGCCAGAAGGAAGTGTCATGATATACTTAAAGTGATGAAAGGGAAGAACCTAAAACCAAGATTACTCTACCTTGCAAGGATCTCATTCAGATTCAACAGAGAAATCAAAAGCTGTACAGACAAGCAAAAGATAAGAGAATTCAGCACCACCAAACCAGCTCTATAGCAAATGCTAAAGGAATTTCTCTAAGTGGGAAAAACAAGAGAAGAAAAGGACCTACAAAAACAAACCCAAAAAACTTAAGCAAATGGTAATAGGAACATACATATCGATTATTACCTTAAATGTGAATGGATTAAATGCTACAACCAAAAGACACAGGCTCACTGAATGGATACAAAAACAAGACCCATATATATGCTGCCTATGAGAGACCAAGTTCAGACCTAGGGACACATACAGACTGAAAGTGAGGGGATGGAAAAAGATATTCCATGCAAATCAAAATCAAAAGAAAGCTGGATTAGAATACTCATATCAGATAAAATAGAATTTAAAATTTTTAATATAAAGAATGTTACAAGAAATAAGGAAGAACACTACATAATGATCAAGGAATCAACCCAAGAAGCTGATATAAAAATTATAAATATATATGCACCCAGCATGGGAGCACCTCAATACATAGAGGAAATGCTAACATCTATAAAAGAGGAAATCGACAGTAACATAATAATTGTGGGGGATTTTAACACCCCATTTACACCATTGGACAGATCACCCAGGCAGAAAATTGATAAGGAAACACAAGCATTATATGACATAATAGACCAGATAGATATAATTAATATTTATAGGACATTCCATCCAAAAACAGCAGATTACACTTTCTTCTTAAGTGCACATGGAACTTTCTCCAGGATAGATCACATCTTGGGTCAAAAATCAAGCCTCAGTAATAAATTTAAGAAAATTGAAATCATATCAAGCATCTTTTCTGACCACAACACTATGAGATTAGAAATCGATTACAGGGAAAAAAACGTGAAAAACACAAACACACAGAGGCTAAACAATACATTACTAAATTATCAAGAGATCACTGAAGAAATCAAAGAGGAAATCAAAAAATACCTGGAAACAAATGAAAATTAAAAAATGACAACCCAAAACCGATGGGATGCAGCAAAAGTGGTTCTAAGAGGGAAGTTTATAGCAATAAAATCCTACCTCAGAAACAAGAAAAATCTCAAATAAATAATCTAACCTTTCAACTAAAGGAACTAAAGAAAGAATAACAAACAAAACCAAAAGTTAGTCGAAGGAAAGAAATCATAAAGATCAGAGCATAAATAAATGAAATAGAAACAAAGAAAACAGTAGCAAAGATAAATAAAACTAAAAGCTGATTCTTTTAAAAAAATTTTTTTAAACTTTTAAAAGTTTTTTTTTGTTTGATTGTTTATTTCTTTTCCTTACTTTTTTAATAAATAGTTTTTTTCCTATTTTTTTATACAGCACGTTCTTATGAGTCATCAATTTTATACACAACAGTGAATACATGTCAAACCCAATCACCCAATTCATCACACCGCCACTCCCACCCGCCCATGGCTTTCCCACCTTGGTATCCATACGTTTGTTCTCTACATCTGTGTCTCTATTTCTGCCCTGAAAACCAGTTCATCTGTACCATTTTTCTAGGTTCCACATATATGTGTTAATATACGATATTTGTTTTTCTCTTTCTGACTTACTTCACTCTGTATGACAGTCTCTAGATCCACCCACGTCTCAACAAATGACTCAATTTCGTTCCTTTCTATGGCTGAGTAAATTCCATTGTATATATGTACCACATCTTCTTTATCCATTTAACTGTTGATGGGCCTTTAGGTTGTTTCTATTACCTGGCTATTGTAAATAGTGCTGCAATTAACATTGGGGTGAATGTGTCTTTTTGAATTGTGGTTTTCTCTGGGTATATGCCCAGTAGTGGGATTGCTGGATCATATGGTAATTCTATTTTTACTTTTTTTAAGAAACCTCCATACTGTTCTCCATAGTGGCTGTATCAGTTTATATTCCCACCAACAGTGCAAGAGGGTTCCCTTTTCTCCACATCCTCTCCAGCATTTGTTGTCTGTAGATTTTCTGATGAAGCCCATTCTACCTGGTGAGAGGTGACACCTCATTGTAGTTTTGATTTGCATTTCTCCAATAATTAGTGATGTTGAGCAGGGTTTCATGTGCTTCTTGGCAATCTGTATGCCTTCTTTGGAGAAATGTCTATTTAGGTCTCCTGCCCATTTTTGGATTGGGTTGTTTGTGCTTTTAATATTGAGCTGCATGTGCTGTCTATATATTTTGGAGATTAATCCTTTGTTGGTTGATTTATTTGCAAATATTTACTCCCATTCTGAGGGTTGTCTTTTAGTCATGTTTATGATTTCCATTGTTGTGTGAAAGCTTTTAAGTTTCATTAGGACCCATCTGTTTATTTTTCTTTTTATTTCCATTACTCTAGGAGGTGGATCAAAAAAGATCTTGCTGTGATTTATGTCAAAGTGTGTTCTTCCTTGGTTTTCTTCTAAGAGTTTTATAGTGTCCGGTCTTATATTTAGGTCTCTAATACATTTTGAGTTTATTTTTGTGTATGGTGTTAAGGAGTGATCTAATTTCATTCTTTTACATGTAGCTGTCCAGTTTTCCCAGCACCGCTTACTGAAGAGACTGTCTTTTCACCACTGTATATCCTTGCCTTTTTTGTCATAGATTAGTTGACCATAGGTGCATGGGTTTAACTCTGGGCTTTCTATCTTGTTCCATTGATCTATGTTTCTGTTTTTGTGCCAGTACCATATTGTCTTGATTACTGTAGCTTTGTAGTATAGTCTGAAGTCAGGGAGTCTGATTCCTCCAGCTCCATTTTTTCCCCTGAAGACTGCTTTTGCTCTTTGGGGTTTTTTGTGTCTCCATACAAATTTTAAGATATTTTGTTCTAGTTCCATAAAAAATGCCATTGGTATTTTGATAGGGTTTGCATTTAATCTGTAGATTGCTTTGGGTAGTAGAGTCATTTTCACAATATTGATCCTTCCAATCCAAGAACATGGTATATTTCTCCATCTGTTGGTATCATCTTTAATTTCTCTCAACAGTATCTGATAGTTTTCTGCATACAGGTTTTTTGTCTCCCTAGGTAGGTTTATTCCTAAGTATTTTATTCTTTATGTTGCAATGGTAAATGGGAGTGTTTCCTTAATTTCTCTTTCAGATTTGTCATCATTAGTGTATAGGAATGCAAGAGATTTCTGTGCATTAATTTTGTATCCTGCAATGTTACCAAAATCATTAATTAGCTCTAGTAGTTTTCTGGTGGCATCTTTAGGATTCCCTATGTATAGTATCATGTCATCGGCAAACAGTGACAGTTTTACTTCTTCTTTTCTAATTGTATTCCATTTGTTTCTTTTTCTTCTCTGATTGCCAAGGGTAGGACTTCCAAAACTATGTTGAACAACAGTGGCGAGAGTGGACATCCTTATCTTGTTCCTGATCTTAGAAGAAATGCTTTCAGTTTTTCACCACTGAGAATAATGTTTGCTGTGAGTTTGTCGTATATGGCCTTTATTATGTTGAGGTAGGTGCCCTCTATGCCCACTTTCTGGAGAGTTTTTATCATAAATTCCTCTTGAATTTTGTCAAAAGTTTTTTTTTTTTTTGCATCTATTGAGATGATCATACGGTTTTTATTCTTCAATTTGTTACTATGGTGTACCACATTGATTTATTTGCATATATTGAAAAAACCTTGCATCCCTAGGATAAATCCCACTTGATCGTGGTGTATGATCCTTTTAATGTGTTTTAGGGTTCTGTTTGAGAGTATTTTGCTGAGGATTTTTGCATCTATATTCATCAGTGATATTGGTCTGCAGTTTTCTTTTTTTTTGTAGTATCTTTGGTTTTGGTATCAGGGTGATGGTGGTCTCATAGAATGAGTTCGGGAGTGTTCCTTCCTCTGCAACTTTTTGCAAGAGTTTGAGAAGGATGGCTGTTAGCTCTTCTCTAAATGTTTGATAGAATTCACCTGTGAAGCCATCTGGTCCTGGACTTTTCTTTCTTGGAAGATTTTTAATCACAGTTTCAATTTCATTACTTGTGATTGGTCTGTTCATGTTTTCTATTTCTTCTTGGTTCAGTCTTGGAAAGTTATACCTTTCTAAGAAGTTGTCCATTTCTTCCAGGTTGTCCATTTTATTGGCATAGAGTTACTTGTAGTAGTCTCTTAGGATGCTTTGTATTTCTCCGGTGTCTGTTGTAACTTCTCCTTTTTCATTTCTAATTTTATTGATTTGAATCCTCTCCCTCTTTTTCTTGATGAGTCTGGCTAATGGTTTATCAATTTTGTTTATCTTCTCAAAGAACCAGCTTTTAGTTTTATTTATCTTTGCTATTGTTTTCTTTGTTTCTATTTCATTTATTTCTGCTCTGATATTTATGCTTTCTTTCCTTCTGCTAACTTTGGGTTTTGTTTGTTCTTCTATCTCTAGTTCGTTTAGGTGTAAGGTTATATTATTTATTTGAGATTTTTCTTGTTTCTTGAGGTAGGCTTGTATAGCTATGAACTTCCCTCTTAGAACTGCTTTTGCTGCATCCCATAGGTTTTGGATCGTCTTGTTTTCATTGCCAGTTGTCTTTCGGTATTTTTTGATTTCCTCTTTGGTTTCTTCAGTGATCTCTTCGTTATTTAGTAACGTAGTGTTTAGCCTCCATGTGTTTGTGTCTTTTACGTTTTTTACCCTGTAATTCATTTCTAATCTCATAGCATTGTGGTCAGAAAAGATGCTTGATATGATCTCAGTTTTCTTAAATTTACTGAGGCTTGATTTGTGACCCAAGGTGTGATCTATCCTGGAGAATGTTTCGTGCACACTTGAGAAGAAAATGTAGTTTGCTGTTTTTCAATGGAATGTCCTATAAATATCAATTAAATCTATCTGGCTTATTGTGTCATTTAGAGCTTCTGTTTCCTTATTTATTTTCATTTTGGACGATCTGTCCATTGGTGTAATTGAGGCGTTATTAAAATCCCCCACTATTATTGTTTTACTGTTGATTTCCTCTTTTATAACTGTTAGCAGTTGCCTTATGTATTGAGGTGCTCCCATGTTGGGTGCATATATATTTATAATTGTTATATCTTCTTCCTGGATTGATCCCTTGATCATTATGTAGTGTCCTTCCTTGTTTCTTGTAATATTCTTTATTTTAAAGTATATTTTATCTGATATGAGTATTGCTACTCCAGTTGTCTTTTGATTTCCATTTGCATGGAATATCTTTTTCCATTCCCTCACTTTCAGTCTGTATGTGCCCCTAGGTCTGAAGTGGGTCTATTGTGGACAGCATATATATGGGTCTTGTTTTTGTATCCATTCAGCAAGCCTGTGTCTTTTGGTTGGAGCATTTAATCCATTCACATTTAACGTAATTATTGATACGTATGTTCCTACTACCATTTTCTTAAGTTTTTTGAGTTTGTTTTTGTAGGTCCTTTTCTCCTCTTGTGTTTTCCACTTAGAGAAGTTCCTTTAACATTTGTTGTAGAGCTGGTTTGGTGGGGCTGAATTCTCTTAGCTTTTGCCTGTCTGTAAAGCTTTTGATTTCTCCATCGAATCTGAATGAGATCCTTGCTGGCTAGAGTAATCTTGGTTGTAGGATTTTCCCTTTCATCACTTTAAGTATATCATGACACTCCCTTCTGGCTTGTAGTGGTTCTGCTGAGAAATCAGCTGTTAACCTTATGGGAGTTCCCTTGTATGTTATTTGTTGTTTTTTGCCTTGCTGCTTTCAGTAATTTTTCTTTGTCTTTATTTTTTGCCAATTTGATTACTATGTGTCTCAGCATGTTTCTCATTGGGTTTATCCTGTATGGGACTCACTGCACTTCCTGGACTTGGGTGGCTATTTCCTTTCCCATGTTAGGGAATTTTTCAATTATAATCTCTCCAAATGTTTTCTCAGGTCCTTTCTCTCTCTCTTCTCCTTCTGGGACCCCTATAATGCAAATGTTGGTGCATTTAATGTTGTCCCAGAGGTCTCTTAGGCTGTCTTCATTTCTTTTCATTCTTTTTTCTTCAGTCTGTTCTGCAGCAGTGAATTCCAACATTCTGTCTTCCTGGTCACTTATTTGTTCTTCTGCCTCAGTTATTTTGCTATTGATTCCTTCTAGTGTAGTTTTCATTTCAGCTATTTTATTGTTCATCTCTTTTTGTTCTTTAATTCTCCTCGTTCTTTGTTAAACATTCCTTGAATCTTCTTGATCTTTGCCTCCATTCTTTTCCAAAGTCCTTGAACATCTTCACAATCATTATTCTGAATTCTTTTTCTGGAAGGTTGCCTATCTCCACTTCGTTTAGTTGCTTTTCTGGGGTTTTATCTTGTTCCTTCATCTGGTACATAGCCCTCTGCCTTTTCATCTTGTCTGTCTTTATGTGAATGTGGTTTTTGCTCCACAGGCTGCAGGACTGTAGATCTGCTTGCTACTGTTGTCTGCCTGCTGGTGGATGAGGCTAACTCAAAGTTGGTTCTTTGAGAAGATAAACAAAATTGATAAACCATAAGCCAGGCTCATGAAGGAGAAGAGGGAGAGGACTCAAATCAATAAAATTAGAAATAACAAAGGAGAAGTTACAACAGACACTGCAGACATACATAGCATCCCGAGACTGGTCCCAGCGACTCTATGCCAATAAAATGGACAACCAGGAAGAAACTGACAAATTCTTAGAAAGGCATAACCTTCCAAGACTGAACCATGAAGAAACAGAAAATATGAACAGATCAATCACAAGTAATGAAATTGAAACAGGAATTAAAAATCTTCCAACAAACAAATGTGCAGGACCAGATGGCTTCACAGGTAAATTCTATCAAACATTTAGAGCAGAGCTAACACCCATACTTCTCAAACTCTTGCAAAAAATTGCAGAGGAAGGAACACTCCTAAACACATTCTATGAGACCACCATCACCCTGTTACCTAAACCAGACAAAGATATTACAAAAAAAGAAAATTACAGACCAATATCACTGAGGAAAGTTGATTGAAAAATCCTGAACAAAATACTAGCAAACAGATTCCAAAAACACATTAAAAGGAACATACAACATGCTCAAGTATGATTTATCCCAGGAATGCAATAATTTTTCAATATATGCAAATCAATCAATGTGATACACCATATTAACAAATTGAAGAATAAAAACCATATGATCACACCAGAAATACAGCTACACGTGGAACAACTCCTACAGAACACCTACTGAATGCTGGCAGAAGACCCCAGACTTCCCAAAAGGCAAGAAACTCCCCACATACCTGGGTAGGGCAAAGCGGAGAGATTCCCGCACAGAGGATCGGTGCCGAGCAGCACTCACCAGCCCGAGAGGCTTGTCTGCTCACCCCGGCGGTGCTGGAAGCTGAGGCTCGGGCTTCGGTGGGAGCGCAGGGAGAGGACTGGGGCTGGCGGTGAGAACTCAGCCGGAAGGGTGCAAATGAGCCACAGCTAGCTGGCAGGGAGTCCGGGAAAACTCTGGAGCTGCCGAAGAGGCAAGAGACTTTTTCTTCCCTCTTGGTTTCCTGGTGCATGAGGAGAGGGGATTAAGAGCGCTGCTTAAAGGGGCTCCACAGACGGGCGCGAGTCACGACTGAAAGCGCGGAGCCCAGTGACGGGCGTGGGATGCTGGGGCTGCTGCTGTCGCCGCCAAGAAGCCTGTGTGAGAGCGCAGGTCACTGTCCACACCGCCCTTCCAGGAGCCTGTGCAGTCCGCCACTGCTGGGGTCCCGGGATCCAGGGGCGGCTTCCCTGGGAGAACGCACGGCGCGCCTCGGGCTGGTGCAACGTCACACCGAACTCTGCCGCTGCAGGCTCGCCCGGCACTCCATGCCCCTCCCTCCCGCCCGGCCTGAGTGAGCAAGTGTCCCCGAAGCGGCTGCTCCTTTAACCCTGTCCTGTCTGAATGAAGAACAGACGCCCTCTGGCGACCTACACGCAGAGGCGGGGCCAAATCCAAAGCTGAGACCCAGGAGCTGTGAGAACAAAGAAGAGAAAGGGAAACCTCTCCCAGCAGCCTCAGAAGCAGCGGATTAAAGCTCCACAGTCAACTTGATGTACCCTGCATCTGTGGAATACATGAATGGACAACAAATCATCCCAAATTGAGGAGCCAGGAGTCAGTGCTGTGCCTCTGAGGTGGGAGAGCCAACTTCAGGACACTGGTCCACAAGAGACCTCCCAGCTCCACATAATATCAAACGGCGAAAATCTTCCAGAGATCTCCATCTCAACACCAGCACCCAGCTTCACTGAACGGCCAGCAAGATACAGTGCTGGACACCCTATGCCAAACAACTAGCAAGACAGGAACACAACGCCACCCATTAGCAGAGAGGCTGCCTAAAATCATAAAAAGTCCACAGACACCCCAAAACACACGACTAGACGTGGACCTGCCCACCAGAAAGACAAGATCCAGCCTCACCCACCAGAACACAGGCACTAGTCCCCTCCACCAGGAAGCCTACACAACCCACTAAACCAACCTTAGCCACTGGGGACAGACACCAAAAACAACGGGAACTATGAACCTGCAGCCTGCAAAAAGGAGACCCCAAACACAGTAACATAAGCAAAATGAGAAGACAGAAAAACACACAGCAGGAGAAGGAGCAAGATAAAAACCAACCAGACCTAACAAATGAAGAGGTAATAGGCAGTCTACCTGAAAAAGAATTCAGAATAATGATGGTAAAGATGATCCAAGATTCTATTTCCCAGATCCAAAATCCTGGAAATAGAATAGACAAAATGCAAGAAACAGTTAACAAGGACCTAGAAGAACTAAAGATGAATCAAGCATCGATTAAAAACACAATAAATGAAATAAAAAATACTGTAGATGGGATCAATAGCAGTATAACTGAGGCAGAAGAACGGATAAGTGAGGTGGAAGATAAAATAGTGGAAATAACTGCTGCAGAGCAAAATAAAGAAAAAAGAATGAAAAGAACAGAGGACAGTCTCAGAGACCTCTGGGACAATATTAAACGCACCAACATTCGAATTATAGGGGTTCCAGAAGAAGAAGAGAAAAAGAAAGGGACTGAGAAAATATTTGAAGAGATTATAGTTGAAAACTTCCCTAATATGGGAAAGGAAATAGTTAATCAAGTCCAGGAGGCACAGAGAGTCCCATACAGAATTAATTCAAGGAGAAATATGCCAAGACACATACTAATCAAACTGTCAAAAATTAAACACAAAGAAAGCATATTAAAAGCAGCAAGGCAAAAACAACAAATAACACACAAGGGAATCCCCATCAGGATAACAGCTGATCTCTCAGCAGAAACTCTACAAGCCAGAAGGGAGTGGCAGGACATAATTAAAGTGATGAACGAGAGAAACCTGCAACCAAGATTACTCTACCCAGCAAGGATCTCATTCAGATTTGATGGAGAAATTAAAACGTTTACAGACAAGCAAAAGCTGAGAGAGTTCAGCACCACCAAACCAGCTTTACAACAAATGCTAAAGGAACTTCTCTAGGCAAGAAACACAACAGAAGTAAAAGACCTACAATAACGAACCCAAAACAATTAAGAAAATGGGAATAGGAACATACATATCGATAACTACCTTAAATGTAAATGGACTAAATGCTCCCACCAAAAGACACAGATTGGCTGAATGGATACAAAAACAAGACCCATATATATGCTGTCTACAAGAGACCCTCTTCAGACCTAGAGACACATACAGACTGAAAGTAAGGGGATGGAAAAAGATATTCCATGCAAATGGAAACCAAAAGAAAGCTGGAGTAGCAATTCTCATATCAGACAAAATAGACTTTAAAATAAAGACTACTAGAAGAGACAAAGAAGGACACTACATAATGATCAAGGGATCGATCCAAGAAGAAGATATAACAATTTTAAATATTTATGCACCAAACATAGGAGCACCTCAATACATAAGGCA
Organism: Mesoplodon mirus; assembly: GCF_964341445.2. Classification (NCBI taxonomy): domain Eukaryota; kingdom Metazoa; phylum Chordata; class Mammalia; order Artiodactyla; family Ziphiidae; genus Mesoplodon; species Mesoplodon mirus. The sequence continues at coordinate 42,075,574 of NC_138977.1, forward strand.
ACTACTAACAGCCATAAAAGGAGAAATCAACAGTAACACAATCATAGTAGTGGACTTTAACACCCCACTTTCACCAATGGACAGATCATCCAAAATGAAAATCAATAAGGAAACACAAGCTTTAAATGATACATTAAACAAGATGGACTTAATTGATATTTATAGGACATTCCATCCAAAAACAACAGAATACACATTTTTCTCAAGTGCTCATGGAACATTCTGCAGGATAGATCATATCTTGGGTCACAAATCAAGCCTTGGTAAATTTAAGAAAATTGAAATTGTATCAAGTATCTTTTCCGACCACAATGCTATGAGACTAGATATCAATTACAGGAAAAGAGCTGTAAAAAATACAAACACATGGAGGCTAAACAATACACTACTTAATAACGAAGTGATCACTGAAGAAATCAAAGGGGAAATTAAAAAATACCTAGAAACAAATGACAATGGAGACACGACGACCCAAAACCTATGGGATGCAGCAAAAGCAGTTCTAAGAGGGAAGTTTATAGCAATACAATCCCACCTTAAGAAACAGGAAACATCTCGAATAAACAACCTAACCTTGCACCTAAAGCAATTAGAGAAAGAAGAACAAAAACATCCCAAAGTTAGCAGAAGGAAAGAAATCATAAAAATCAGATCAGAAATAAATGAAAAAGAAATGAAGGAAACGATAGCAAAGATCAATAAAAGTAAAAGCTGGTTCTTTGAGAAGATAAACAAAATTAACAAACCATTACCCAGACTCATCAAGAAAAAAAGGGAGAAGACTCAAATCAATAGAATTAGAAAAGAAAATGGAGAAGTAACACTGCAGGAACACAAAGGATCATGAAAGATTACTACACCCAACTATATGCCAATAAACTGGACAACCTGGAAGAAATGGACACATTCTAAGAAGGGCACACCCCTCTAAGACTGAACCAGGAAGAAATAGAAAATAAAAACAGACCAGTCACAAGCACTAAAATTGAGACTGTGATTAAAAATCTTCCAACAAACAAAAGCCCAGGACCAGATGGCTTCACAGGCGAATTCTATCAAGCATTTAGAGAAGAGTTAACACCTAGCCTTCTCAAACTCTTCCAAAGTATAGCAGAGGGAGGAACACTCCCAAACTCATTCTACGAGGCCACCATCACCTTGATACCAAAACCAGACAAGGATGTCACAAAGAAAGAAAACTACAGGCCAATATCACTGATGAACATAGATGCAAAAATCCTCAACAAAATACTAACAAACAGAATCCAACAGCACATTAAAAGGATCATACACCATGATCAAGTGGGGTTTATTCCAGGAATGCAAGGATTCTTCAATATACGCAAATCAGTCAACGTGATACACCATATTAACAAATTGAAGGAGAAAAACCATATGATCATCTCAATAGATGCAGAGAAAGCTTTCGACAAAATTCAACACCCATTTATGATAAAAACCCTGCAGAAAGTAGGCATAGAGGGAACTTTCCTCAACATACTAAAGGCCATATATGACAAACCCACAGCCAGCATCGTCCTCAATGGTGAAACACTGAAACCATTTCCACTAAGATCAGGAACAAGACAAGGCTGCCCACTCTCACCACTCTTATTCAACATAGTTTTGGAAGTTTTAGCCACAGCAATCAGAGAAGAAAAGGAAAGAAAAGGAATCCAAATCGGAAAAGAAAAAGTAAAGCTGTCACTGTTTGCAGATGACATGATAGTATACATAGAGAATCCTAAAGATGCTACCAGAAAACTACTAGAGCTAATCAATGAATTTGGTAAAGTTGCAGGATACAAAATTAATGCACAGAAATCTCTGGCATTCCTATATACTAATGATGAAAAATCTGAAAGTGAAATCAAGAAAACACTCCCATTTACCATTGCAACAAAAAGAATAAAATATCTAGGAATAAACCTACCTAAGGAGACAAAAGACCTGTATGCAGAAAATTATGACACTGATGAAAGAAATTAAAGATGATACAAATAGATGGAGAGATGTACCATGTTCTTGGATTGGAAGAATCAACATTGTGAAAATGACTCTACTACCCAAAGCAATCTACAGATGCAATGCAATCCCTATCAAACTACCACTGGCATTTTTCACAGAACTAGAGCAAAAAATTTCAGAGTTTGTATGGAAACAGAAAAGACCCCGAATAGCCAAAGCAATCTTGAGAACGAAAAATGGAGCTGGAGGCATCAGGCTCCCTGACTTCAGACTATACTACAAAGCTACAGTAATCAAGACAGTATGGTCCTGGCACAAAAACAGAAAGATAGATCAATGGAACAGGATAGAAAGCCCAGAGATAAACCCACGGACATGTTGTCACCTTATCTTTGATAAAGGAGGCAGGAATGTACAGTGGAGAAAGGACAGTATCTTCAATAAGTGGTGCTGGGAAAACTGGATAGGGACATGTAAAAGTATGAGATTAGATCACTCCCTAACACCATAGACAAAAATAAGCTCAAAATGGATTAACGATCTAAATGTAAGGCCAGAAACTGTCAAACTCTTAGAGGAAAACATAGGCCGAACACTCTATGACATAAATCACAGCAAGATCCTTTTTGACCCACCTCCTAGAGAAATGGAAATAAAGACAAAAATAAACACATGGGACCTAATGAAACTTAAAAGCTTTTGCACAGTAAAGGAAACCATAAACAAGACCAAAAGACAACCCTCAGAATGGGAGAAAATATTTGCAAATGAAGCAACTGACAAAGGATTAATCTCCAAAATTTATAAGCAGCTCATGCAGCTCAAGAACAAAAAAACAAACAACCCAATCCAAAAATGGGCAGAAGACCTAAATAGACATTTCTCCACAGAAGATATACAGACTGCCAACAAACACATGAAAGGATGTTCAACATCTTTGCTCATTAGAGAAATGCAAATCAAAACTACAATGAAATATCATCTCACACCAGTCAGAATGGCCATCATCAAAAAATCTAGAAACAATAAATGCTGGAGAGGGTGTGGAAAAAAAGGAACACTCTTGCACTGCTGGTGGGAATGTGAATTGGTACAGCTGCTATGGAGAACGGTATGGAGGTTCCTTAAAAAACTACAAATAGAACTACCATATGACCCAGCAATCCCACTACTGGGCATATACCCTGAGAAAACCATAATTCAAAAAGAGATATGTACCAAAATGTTCATAGCAGCCCTATTTACAATAGCCCAGAGATGGAAACAACCTAAGTGTCCATCATCGGATGAATGGGTAAAGAAGATGTGGCACATATATACAATGGAATATTATTCAGCCATAAAAAGAAATGAAATTGAGCTATTTGTAATGAGGTGGATGGACCTAGAGTCTGTCATACAGAGTGAAGTAAGTCAGAAAGAGAAAGACAAATACTGTATGCTGACACATATATATGGAACTTAAGAAAAAAAAATGTCATGCAGAACATAGGGTAAAACAGGAATAAAGACACAGACCTACTAGAGAATGGACTTGACGGTATGGGGAGGGGGAAGGGTAAGCTGTGACAAAGTGAAAGAGCGGCATGGACATATATACACTACCAAATGTAAGGTAGATAGCTAGTGGGAAGCAGCCGCATAGCACAGGGAGATCAGCTCGGTGCTTTGTGACTGCCTGGAAGGGTGGGATAGGGAGGGTGGGAGGGAGACACAAAAGGGAGGGGATATGGGAACATATGTGTATGTATAACTGATTAAATTTGTTATAAAGAAAAAAAAACATATGATCATCTCAATAGATGCAAAAAAAGTTTTAGACAAAATTCAATACCCATTTATGATAACAACTCTCCAGAAAGTGGGCATAGAGGGAACCTACCTCAACATAATAAAAGCTATATATGACAAACCCACAGCAAACATCATTCTCAATGGTTAGAAATTGAAGGCATTTCCTCTATGATCAGGAACAAGACAAGGATGTCCACTCTCACCACTATTATTCAACATAACTTTGGAAGTCCTAGCCATGGCAATCAGAGAAGAAAAAGAAATAAAAGGAATACAAACTGGAAAAGAAGAATTAAAACTGTCACTGTTTGCAGATGACATGATACTGTACATAGAGAATCCTAAGGATGCCACCAGAAAACTACTAGAGCTAATCAATGAATTAGATAAAGTTGCAGGATACAAAATTAATGCACAGAAAACTCTTCCATTCCTATACACTAATAATGAAAGATCAGAAATGAAATTAAGGAAACAATCCCATTCACCACTGCAACAAAATAATAAAATACCTAGGAATAAACCTACCTAAGGAGGTAAAATACCTGTACTCAGAAAACTATAAGACACTGGTGAAAGAACTCAAAGATAGCACAAACAGATGGAGAGATATACCATGTCCTTTGATTGGAAGAATCAATATTGTGAAAATAACTATAGTATTCAAAGCAATCTACAGATTCAATGTAATCCCTATTAAGTTACCAATGGCATTTTTACAAAACTAAAACAAAAAATCTTAAAATTTGTATGCAGACACAAAAGACTCCAATTAGCCAAAGCAATCTTGAGGGAAAAAATGGAGGTGTAGGAATCAGACTCCCTGACTTCAGGCTACACTACAAAGCTACAGTAATCAAGACAATATGGTACTGGCACAAAAACAAAAATATAGATCAATGGAGCAAGATGGAAAGCCCAGAGGTAAACCCATGCATCTATGGTCAACTGGTCTATCACAAAGGAGGCAAGGATACACAATGGAGAAAAGACAGTCTCTTCAATAAGTGGTGCTGGGAAAACTGGACAGCTACATGTAAAAGAATGAAATTAGAACACTCCTTAACACCATACACAAAAATAAACTCAAAATGGATTAAAGACCTAAATGTAAGTCTGGAAACTATAAATCTCTTAGAGGAAATCATAAGCAGAACACTCTGTGACATAAATCACAGCAAGATCTTTTTTGACCCACCTCCTAGAGTAATGGAAATAAAAACAAAAATAAACAAGTGGGATGTAATGAAACTTAAAACTTTTGCACAGCAAATGAGACTATAAACAAGGTGAAAAGACATCCCTCAGAATGGGAGAAAATATTTGCAAACGAATCAACGTACAAATGATTAATCTCCAAAATATATAAACAGCACATGCAGCTCAATATTAGGAAAAAAAAAAAACAACCCAATCAAAAAATGGGCAGAAGACTTAGATAGACATTTCTCCAAAGAAGACATACAGATGGCCAAGAGGCACATGAAAAGATGCTCAACATCACTAATTATTAGAGAAATGCAAATCAAAACTACAATGAGATATCACCTCACACCTGTTAGAATGGGCATCATCAGAAAATCTACAAAGAACAAATGCTGGAGAGGGTGTGGAGAAAAGGGAACCCTCCTGTACTATTGGTGGCAATGTAAATTGATACAACCTCTATGGAGAATAGTATAGAGGTTCCTTAAAAAACTAAGAATAGAATTACCATATGACCCAGCAATCCCACTACTGGGCATATACCCAGAGAAAACCATAATTCAAAAAGACACATGTACCCCAACGTTAATTGCAGCACTATTTACAATAGCCAGGTCATGGAATCAACCTAAAGGCCCATCACCAGATGAATGGATAAGAAGATGTGGTACATATATACAATGTAATATAAATAGGAATGAAATTGGGGCATTTGTAGAAATGTGGATCAACTTAAAGACTATCATACAGAGTGAAGTATGTCAGAAAGAGCAAAACAAATATCATATATTAACACATATATGTGGAATCTAGAAAAATGGTACAGATGAACTAGTTTGGTTCATCTGTATGGGTAGAAATAGAGACACATATGTAGATAACAAATGTACGGACACCAAGGGGAAAAGTGGCTGGTGGAGGGGGGGTTGTGGTGTGATGAACTGGGAGATTGGGATTTACATGTATACACCAATATGTATAAAATAGATAAATAATAAGAACCTGCTGTATAAAAAGCTAAAATAAAATTCAATAAAATTAAATGAGGTATGTCTGTATACCATTTTACTCTGTAAAAATAACTTACTCTTGTATTTGAACATTTATAAAACCTAATTGGAATTAAAAAATTGTTTGTCAACTTCTTTAAAAATTACTTCCAGAAATCTGCATTTATAAAAAGTGATGTTCTCTTGAAACCGTTTCTTCTGTAGTTAGCAAACCAACCATCCTTTTTTGTTTGTTTTTAACCAAAGGCTGATGATGTACAGTAACCCCTCATCCACATCCTGGAGAAACCAAAATCTAGGGATGCTCAAGTCCTTTATATAAAATGTAGTAATGCAGTATTTGCATATAACCTATGTATATCTTCCTGTATATTTTAAATCATCTCAATTCCTTATAATACCTAATACAATGTAAATACTATGTAAATAGTTGTAAATACAATCTAAATCCTGTGTAAATAGTGGCCAGAGTATGAAAATTCAAGGTTTGCTTTTTGGAAGTTTCTGGGTTTTTTTTTTTTTTATTCTTGAACATTTTTGATCCACAGTTAGTTAAATCCATGGATGTGGAACTTGCTGATATTGAGGGCTGACTGTACTGCAGTCCTAACTAGAGATTACCTAAATCAGATTGGAAAAAAAGAACAGTACTGAAAACCAGGAGCCATCTTCTGTCACATATTTATTGTAGATATGCAGAAGGTTGAGACAGCTCTTACTTCCATCCTGGCCCCAGAGAAAGAAAGGGCTCTCTGGGTTACATGTTCTGCAGCTTCTCCTTCCTTAGGGAAAATGTTTAAAGTTTTCTCACAGAGAAATGTAACTTCAGGGCATCTCACAATGAGAAAGAGGGAGGAACCTGACTCAGATGAAAAATATCACAATTTTACTATTTAAAGTGCCACTCTTGAATATGTGTAAAAGTGTGTAACTTTAGAGATGGGGAGATTAGAGTATGGGGAGAGGGAAAGCAAACATTAGCCTAAGGTGAAAACTAATTGGCCAACTCAGGAAGAAGGGGGAGAATTTACCTGGCAATTTTTGAGAAGGAAAAATGAAAACTATTCTAAAACTTTGAAAGAAGATTAATTTAGAGTTCTCTTTGGAAACTGTCGGCTTAATAAGTCTCTAGTCATATTTAAGCTAAACTAGGTATCCATATCTGAAAAAAATGAGAGAGTTGGACAAATAGCTGACAGTGATTGAGCCAAGAGGATAATATGTTAATAATTATTAAATCTGTAGTCCAGAAACCTGCCATTCTAGACAGTGGAATAAGATGAATATTTGCACAGTGACCCAATTTCAGTGGGTTTTAAAGTTCCAAGCAGATAAAACAAGCTGTCATATACCTGTGGCAATACCTAAGGACCATAAACATCTGAGAATTGACAAAGTGAAGCCAAACATCTTTCTTGAAAATGTTTACTATGATGGAATATGAGAGCAAATGATTTCTGTTCTTTTTTCACCCTCGGAAAGACCCAGAATGTTTAATAAGAATATCCAGTAACATACTTTACATAATTATACTGCTTCATGCAAGGGAGAAGAGAATGTCTCTAGCAGATCCTGAGGGCTGCTAAAAAAAATCAACCCTTTGATAAAGCAATGGATTTCAAAAATTAAAATTGCTTAATATGTAATGTGTTCGTGTGTGTGTGTGTGTGCACGCTGATGTGTGCATGTTCTAGTCTATGCTACAGATTCTATACTTGAAACTGTTTTATTCTGCATTGGGTATATTTTGTTTACGCTTCCACATTCCTTCTCCACCCCTTCATGCCCCAAGGGAGAGTCCTGCCTCAATACGCAACATTGCCGTCTGATTTGTGTATAGTTGCTTACTATGGTGGTGACTTGTGATTTTTCTCATGCTGTTTCACAACTGTCCATTTTCCAGTTTTAGAACAAAAATTATTCTAGCACTTCATGTATTTTTCTCAAAGTATATTCCACATGATAAGTGGTCTATGAAATTTACATTTTTACTGGTCTTCATAAATTCCTTTTAATCCCACATTTTTTAAACCAACTTCACTACTCATTGACATTCAGCACTTAATGAAATAATTAACAATGCCTTAATATATTAAGCACCTCCTATGGGTTAGTTTTCATGTTAGGTACTTTACATGCTATACCATATGATCATATGATCCTCTATCATTTGAGGAAGATATTATTTATCAACTTTTATAAGATGTAGAAGCTAAGGGTCATAGAAGTCAAACGCTTGTCCAAGATGACAGAACCAGAATTAGAAATGAAGGTTGAGTGATTCCAAAGCCCAGGCTCTTTAAATATAAGGCATATAACCAAAGACATTGCTATTTTAATACCTCCCTATTATAATCATTGTGTAGTTATAGGAAATGGGCATGTATACATATAAGAGAAAAATATAAAAGAATTGATCTAGAATGACATAGGATGGGATGACTTGAATGCCATTCCATTTCGTTTTTGCTCTTCTATCTTGTCCTAAAGAACTTTTTTAGTTCTCATATCTCTCTTCCTTGATTGACTACTATTCTCATCTACCCCTACCAACACACACACACACACACACACACACACACACGCACACACACTTGCAATTTCTTCCACTTTGATTTCTTTTCTCATCGAACTTCTAGAGTTTTCTACTCATGCTGTTTCTCTTTCTCCACTGCCAAGTCGCCTTTCAATCCACTACAATACAGTTTTCCCAATACCACCACCATGTGACAGAAACTGTTCTTATAAAGTTCATTAATGTTCTCCACATTTCCAGACATAATGGACTTTTAAAAATGCTCATCTTAATCAATATATGGCACTTCTTCATTCTTTTTTCCCTAGCTTTACTGAGTTATAATTGACATATAACATTGTATAACTTTAAGGTATACACTGTGTTGATTTGATACCCTTATATACTGCAAAATGATTACCACCACAGTGTTAGCTAATACCTTTATCACATCACATAAATAATATTTCTTTTTTTGTGATGACACTTAAGCTCTACTCTCTTAGCAACTTTCAAGTATATAAGAGTGTTGGGCTTCCCTGGTGGTGCAGTGGTTGAGAGTCTGCCTGCCAATGCAGGGGACATGGGTTCGGGCCCTGGTCTGGGAGGATCCCGCATGCTGCGGAGCGGCTGGTCCCGTGAGCCACAATTACTGAGCCTGCGCGTCTGGAGCCTCCGCAACGGGAGAGGCCGCGATAATGAGAGGCCCGCGCACCGTGATGAGGAGTGGCCCCCTTTTGCCGCAACTAGAGAAAGCCCTCGCACAGAAACGAAGACCCAACACAGCCACAAATAAATAAATAAAATTTTTAAAAAAAGAGTGTTATTAACTGTAATCACTATGCTGAATTCCATCGCATGATTAGGCTCTGCTTTTCCTTCTATGCTACTGTACCTTCCTTCTGTTTAGTTTACTGGGTTCTTTTCCCTTCCCAACATCTAACATTTGGCATTTTCACATTATATCTCTTCTATTCTTTTCCCTAGTTAGCAACATTTCTTCCCAGAGATTTAAATACGAATTTTCTGTTGAATACTTTCAAATTTGTATCTCTAGACCTATTTCATAGATAACTCAGAGTTAACATGTAGGAAAAGTTAATGACAATGACAACCATTTTTACTGCACATATTATGTGTCAGTCACTGTTGTAAGTACTTTACACACACTAAATCATACAATCCTCACAGTAACCTTCTTTGGTAGTATTATTATTATCTTTGTTTTATAAACAAGAATAATGAGAGAGTTTGAGTAATTTGCCCAAGATCATAAAGTAAGCAAGAGGCAGAGAAAGTTTTTGACCCAGTTTGGTTCTAGAGATCTCACTCTTTATTAGACTCTATATATCTCTTTGCCTAAAATCATCTTTCCTCACTCTTCATGTGGAAAGTTAGGAAGCACTCTCCTCTTTTAGGAATAAGCCTACATTTTACCTATTCAGAAAAGCTGTCCTTACTCATCCTATATAGAGCAACTCCTGCCTGCTTGTTCTCTCTTAGCCTCCTATTTATTTCTTTGAAATTATTTATTACAAATTGTAAATCATGCAATTTACTCTTCATTTACTTTTGTCAGATAACATGGATTGTTTTGCTCAATATCCATTCTAATCTCTTTCTGGTGTGCCTTCCTGAACTGCTGAGGTGGGAGGCCTAAAATCTACTTTTGTAAAATTACCTTGCAGCTGGGTTTTTCCATGTGATTTAGTTTCCACCATTTAGAAGCTCTCACAGGGGTAATTAATTTAGAAATAAGTTATGGGGGGCCATAAGGAACAGTTTTGCTCAAACAGATTTTGGCAGAAAAGGCACAGTTCTAGAAGTGGCAGATGTGGCAGAAAATTCAAGATACTGCAGCTCCTGATTGTTGCAGAACCAGCATGGTTCTGGAGCTGTCAACAGTGGTAGAAGCTTCTTGATAATGTAGTTTCCTGATTGTGGTGGAAGTTGCAGCTTTTTGCCAGCTCAGTTCTGCAGTGTGACTTAAGTGTAGAAACTCAATCTGGAGTCTGTTTCTTCAGTCCTCCAAATGATTTTGTGAACTATTTATATTCTTATTAAATCTCTTTGTGCTTAAGCCAGCTTTAGTAGACTCTGTTGTCTGCAACTAAGAACCTTGGTCATTATATCTAATAATTTTTGTTTCTGTCTTATCTGCCAGAATATAAGCACTTCAAGAGAAGTTAGCCTTTTACGGTTGATTGCTGAATTCCCACTGCCCAATCGAGCTTAGCTCATAGTAGGTGTTAATATATTATTACTGAATTTCATGACAAAGATTTAAAAATGTTTAATTTCTTCTACAATTATAGAAACTGCTTTGGAATACCAGCTAAAATACTTCCTGCCAGCCTACCTTCCTCTTTCTCTATGTGTATTATATTTCATTTCAGCTTGGTCCTAGAATATGATGTATCAAGGAGACCAAGATTGCTGAATAGGTATCAGTTACTCACTGTTCCTAAAATATGTCATGGTTTCCCATGAGATTTTGCTCCTATTTGGAATACCCCATCCTCCACTTTTCTACTACATAGACTCCTACTTGTTTTTCAAGGACAAGCCAAATTATTTTCTTGCAGCAGCCTCTCCTGTACTTCCCCCAAGTGATTAATTAATCACACCTTAAACTGTGTTCTTGTAATACATTGTAGATATTTTATTATAGTATTTATAACATTTTAATATTATGTTATTAATGTTATTAATAATAATAACATTTTATTATTATGAGTCATTGTGTTACAATTACTAGTGAAATAAAATGTATGGGTGAAGAATATTAAAACAACAAAATGCTTGTGAAAATGTGTTATAAACTCACAAATGTAAGTTATTTTTTCTTTCCATGTGACCAAATAAGGTTTATTCCAATAGTACACTCTCAGGAACTCTAACAACATAATATTTATTCTTTCTCATTTGAAATCATGTCAAACTCACAGAAGAGTACAAGAACAGTACAAAGAACTCTCATGTACCCTTTACCCAGAGACATTACTCAAGTTTTGCCAACTCTCCCAGTAACGTTCTTTAGGAAAGTGATCCATCCAGGATCATGTGTTGCAACTAGCTTTGTCTAGTCTCTGGGAACATGTCCTCAGCGCTCCCTTGACTCTTATGACCTTAATATTTCAAAAGATCACAGGTCATTTTGTAGAATCCACAAGTTTGTGCTTGTCTGATGTGTCTTCACAATCACATGAAGATTATATGTATTGGGCAGGAACTACATATTGATAGAACGATGTGTGATGCTGCATCCCCTTGAGGGGCATTTGAAGTTGATTTGCCCCATGCCTGGTAGTTTTCTCACTAGAGTAAGGTGGCATTGCCCAGATGTCTCCACTATAAAGTTTCTCTTTTTCCCTTTGTAATTAATAAGTATTTTTGTGGGAAGATACTTTGACACTAGTAAATATCCTGTCCCATGTCCAACTTTCACTCCCTAGTTTTTTTTTTTTAACATCTTTATTGGAGTATAATTACTTTACAGTGTTGTGTTAGTTTCTTCTGTGTAACAAAATGAATCAGCTATACGTATACATATATCCCCATATCCCATCCCTCTAGTGTTTCCCTCCCACGCTCCCTATCCCACCCCTCTAGGTGGTCACAAAGCACTGAGTTAATCTCCCTGTGCTATGCAGCTGCTTCCCACTAGCTATCTATTTTACATTTGGTAGTGTATATATGTTAATGCTACTCTCACACTTCGTCCCAGCTTAACTTTCCCCCTCCCCATGTCCTCAAGTCCATTCCCTACATCTGCATCTTTATTCCTGTCCTGCCCCTAGGTTAATCAGAACCATTTTTTTTTTAGATTCCATATATATGTGTTAGCATACAGTATTTGTCTTTCTCTTTCTGACTTACTTCACTCTGTATGACAGACTCTAGGTCCATTCACCTCACTACAAATAACTCAATTTCATTTCTTTTTATGTCTGAGTAATATTCCATTGTATATATGTGCCACAACTTCTTTATCCATTCATCTGTTGATGGACCCTTAGGTTGCTTCCATGTCCTGGCTATTGTAAATAGTGCTGCAATGAATATTGTGGTACATGTCTCTTTCACAAATGTAAGTTATTATCTTTATTTTTACATGCAGAAGCAGAGGAAAGTTATTGCACAATTTCACTTATTTCTCTTTCCAGGTAGGTAGACCTCCAATTTATTCGATTTATCTTCTTTTTGTGGACTGACTTACACATGACCTGACTTTTGGAAGCCCAAGAAAGAAGGGCCAGGAAGCCTTTGGAATACACATGCTAATCTGTATGGCTGACTTGAAGTATAGAAGCCTCCCTCGGAGTAATTCCTCAGAAAATTAAGAAACAATTCAGTTTGGAGCTAGTTCATTCCTGCATACAAAACATTATAATACTGTGCTCAAACAGATAAACACAAGTGAATCATTTTTACTTTCTTTGCTCTTTTTAAATGATTTATACTCACTTTCAAAATCATGTTGTATTGCAAGTATACCAAAATGACTACTTCTCTGGTCATTTAGAGAATTTTCTTTCATAGCATTTAATATATTAGGTGACTCATATTCAAAAAATAAAAAGGGTTATTATTTCCAATATTTTCAATTTTCTTCTTTAGTGGCTTCTGTTAGCACAGGTTAGAAAACAGGTATTATTTTGTATTTTGAATATTTTATTTGAAATATCTAGCATTTGTAATATTAATACATCTCTCCACTGATTTTTATTTTATTTTGGTTAATAAACAAAAAATTACATCAAAAATAAAGTAAAAAATCAAAGAGGTAATATTTACAATATTAAACATAAGTCAGATGTGGAAGCATGCTTTTCCAGATTAAACGTTTACTGAGTTGGCAGAAAAAGACTTTCTTCCTCATTCATCCAAGTTAAGTTTTGTTTAAATGGATTCTAATTTCTTATTCCTTTACCCTTTTCACCATCTTTCTGTTGCTTTGTTTACCGAATAGTGATTTTTCCTTACCACTGCCTTCCACAGTTCTGTACAGCTGCTTCCCAGATGAGCTAAATAACTCATTTTCATCTTTATACAAGTCTAAACTATGGTTTAATTCTACATGGCTTTCACAGACACAGTGACTGAAATCTCTTTGTGACAGTTCTCATATATACATGTATGCTTTTATTTTCTGCAGGTATTCAAGTAAACTTGCCTATAAAAAAGCACCAAACATCATTATCTGGTTCTGCATCCTTCAAATCTTACGTATTCTTTGAAAACTAGTAGAAACAAGGTCTCAAATTACGAAGAACATAAAGTATGCATTTGGAAATAAAGAAAATGGACCTTTCCAGCAAATTGAGAAAGTTTCTAATTTTGTTCTTTTCTACTAAAGGTTGATTAACTAATTTCTACAGAGTATTTCACCCAAATGCCTTTAAAGTGGCTTCAATCAAAATGAGCTGATGAACTAAAGCAATAATTTTCTTTCCTTTCTTTACTGTGTTCATTTTTCTGCACTTTCTTGACAGTTCATCACAGACAAAGGACTTAAGCACCAGCATACTCTCCAACTTAAACAGTAAAATCCCAAGGATCGGACATGCAGGCTTCCATTCAGATGGATGATAATGGATAGAGCTTATGGGGACTAATAAGAAGGATTGTTGGCATTCCCAATGACTTTCCTTTTCATGTTGGACTTGTTTATTGCTTTCCTTATTTGAAGGTAAGGGAGGGAAATGAGAGGTTGAATTCTGGGTTATGACTAAAGATGCTAAACCATTTAAAGTGCCATTATTCCATTTCATTAAATTTCGGCACAGAAGTGCATGCACATGTTACCAGATTGTAAGGTGTGTTCATGAATCAGAATTACACAGCTTGAGGGCTTATCTGGTTCACATTCTTTCTCGAAAAATTATTATGTAAAAATAAGTAAAAATCAAATATAAATTTTGATATAAAGTAAAGATCCTGAGAGTTAAAAGAATAAAAATGTTGGTATAGAATTTTTAGATGCATGTCATCAAGTTAATTTCCCTTCTGTTGTGCCTTTACAAATTTATGTGTGATGGAGCATAAATGACTCAGAATATGAATGTGTTAACAAGCCTTTACAATATTTGTGTGTGTGAGAGTTTGAATATATACACTGTATTGCTGTTTCCATAGCTAAATAACATCTAATTGTGCTAATGTGGGAAAGTCAGGAAATCAAAGAATTATATTAATTGTTCCTGAATTGCAAATGCTCAGGCAAACTGCAGTTGGGTTTGCCTTCTTCAGCTGAGTGTGCCTAGGGCTAGGTGTGAAATCTTTGTATGTTCCTGGATCCTCTTATAGAAATAGACAAAGGTAAGACATAATTGAATCAGGATTTTGATTTCATTCTTCTAATTTGCTCATGAAAACAAATTGAGAAATCATCAAATTGAACTGAATTATCTAATTCTTTTAAAATGAGCAGCCTTACTCCTAAAATTAGGGGTAGGGAAAATAAAAAATAACACACAAGGGTTTCCCTGGTGGTGCAGTGGTTGAGAGTCCGCCTGCCATTACAGGGGACATGGGTTCGTGCCCCGGCCTGGGAAGATCCCATATGCTGAAGAGTGGCTGGGCCTGTGAGCCATGGCCACTGAGCCTGCGTGTCCAGAGCCTGTGCTCCGCAATGGGAGAGGCCACAGCAGTGAGAGGCTCACATATCGCAAAATAAATAAATAAATAAATAAATAAATAAATAACACACAGAGTGTTCTCTTTACAACAAAATCTTTAAGATCAGCTTGATTTTTCAAATTGTTATTCTGGTTTTGAAATTTATGTGAAAAATTTTGTAACATTTGAAAATGAAATCATATATTGTTTAAAGAAACTGGTCTCACATTGCTTCATTCAATTTCACAAATTAGTAGAACTGGAATGAATTTAATTTTATAAGTAATTTGGCAGTTCAAGTTCTACATTATATAAGCTCTTGTATCCTGACTTACTGCCCTGCAAACTCCTTTTATGTAACAAAATAGAACCAAATGGAAATTTGATAATATAAAGGAAATCATTTCTATACAAAACCCAGAAGGAAATTCAGACACTTTGTACATATCACACTCTATATTCTTCATATTTATGAAAACAGTGAAAGATTATACTAAAATTTAAATTAGTTTTTGAATAAAAGAGGCAAGAATGGGCATCCTTGTCTTGTTCCTGATCTTAGAGGAAATGCTTTCAGTTTTTCACCATTGAGAATGATGTTAGCTGTTGGTTTGTCATATGTGGTCTTTATTATGTTCCATCTATGCCCACTTTCTGAAGAATTTTTTATCATAAATCAATGTTGAATTTCAACAAAAGCTTTTTCTGCATCTATTGAGATGATCATATGGTTTTTATTCTTCAATTTGTTAAAGCAGTGTATCACATTGATTGATTTTTGGATATTGAAAAATCCTTGCATCACTAGGGTACATCCCACTTGCTCATGGTATATGATACTTTTAATTTATTATCGAAGTCAGTTTGCTGGTCTTTGTTGAGGAGTTTTTCATCTATGTTCATCAGTGATATTGACCTGTAATTTTCTTTTTTGTGTATTATCTTTGTCTGGTTTTGGTATCAGGGTGATTGTGGCCTCATAGAATGATTCTGAAGTATTCCTTCCTCTTTAATTTTTGGAATAGTTTCAGAAGGACAAGTGTCAACTCTTCTCTAAATGGTGGAATTCACCTCTGAAGCCATCTGGCCCTTGACTTTTGCTTGTTGGGAGTTTTTAAATTACTGAATTAATTTCAGTACTGGTAATTGGTCTGTTCATATTTTCTATTTCTTCCTGGTTCAGTCTTGAGAGATTGTACCTTTCTAGGAATTTGTCCATTTCTTCTAGGTTGTCCCTTTTATTGGTGTATAGTTGCTTGTAGTAGTTTCTTATGATCCTTTTTATTTCTATAGTGTTGGTTGTAACTTCTCCTTTTTCATTTCTGATTGTATTGATTTGAGCCCTCTTCCTTTTTTTCTTGATGAGTCTGGCTAAATGTTTATCAATTTTGTTTATCTTTTCAAAGAACTAGCTTTTAGTTTCATTGATCTTTTCTACTGTTTTTTAAGTTTCTACTTCATTTATTTCTGCTCTGATCTTTATGATTTCTTCTACTAACTTTCTTCTACTAACTTCTACTAACAAACAAAACTTTTGGGTTTTATTTGTTCTTCTTTCTCTAGTTGCTTTAGGCATAACATTAGGTTGTTTGTTTGAGATTTTTCTTGTTTCCTGAGGTAAGATTGTATCACTATAAACTTCCCTCTTAGAACTGCTTCTGCTACATCCCATAGGTTTTGGATCATTGTGTTTTCATTTTCATTTGGCTCTAGGTAAAATTTTATTTCCTCTTTGATTTCTTCAGTGATCCATTGGTTGTTTAGTAGCATATTGTTTAGCCTCCACATTTGTGTTTTTTGCAGTTTTATTTTTTCTCTTGTAGTTGATTTCTAGAATCACAGTCTTGTGCTTGGAAAAGATGCTTGATATGATTTAAGTTTTCTTAAATTTACTGAGGGCTGCTTTGTGGTCCAGCATGTGATCTATTCTGGAGCATGTTCCATGTGCACTTGAAAAGAATGTGCATTCTGCTGCTTTTGGATGGAATGCTCTATAAATATTAAGTCCATCTGGTCTAATGTGTCATTTTAAGGCCTATGTTTCCTTATCAATTTTCTGTCTGGATGATCTGTGCATTGATGTATGTGGGGTGTTGAAGTCCCCCACTATTAATGTGTTACTGTCAAGTTCTCCTTTTATATCTGTTAACATTTGCCTTATATATTGATGTGCTCCTACATTGGCTGCATATATATTTACAATTGTTATATCTTCTTCTGGGATTGATCTTTTGATCAGTATGTAGTGTCCTTCTTTGTCTCTTGTAACAGTCTTTATTTTAAAGTCTATTTTGTCTGATATGAGAATTGCCACTCCAGCTTTCTTTTGATTTCCATTTGCATGGAATACCTTTTTCCAACCCCTCACTTTCAGTCTGTATGTGTCTCTAGATCTGAAGTGAGTTTCTTGTAGGCAGCAAATATACAGGTCTTGTTTTTGTATCCATTCAGCCAGTCTCTGTCTTTTGGTTGGAAATTTAATCCATTTACGTTTAAGGTAATTATCAATATGTACATTCTTTGGCCTTTTTGTTAACTGTTTTGGATTTGCTTTTGTAGCTCTTTTTCCCCTCTTTCTTCTTTGTTCTCTTCTCTTGTGATATAATGACTATCTTTAGCGTTATGTTTAGGTTCCTTTTTCTTTTTTTTTTTTCTTTTTTTTTCTTTTTGCGGTATGTGGGCCTCTCACTGTTGTGGCCTCTCCCGTTGCGGAGCACAGGCTCCGGATGCGCAGGCCCAGCGGCCATGGCTCACGGGCCCAGCCGCTCCGTGGCATATGGGATCCTCCCAGACCGGGGCACGAACCCGTATCCCCTGCATCGGCAGGCGGACTCTCAACCACTGCGCCACCAGGGAGGCCCCCTTTTTCTTTTTTGTGTGCATATCTATTACAGATTTTTGTTTTGTGGTTACCATGAGAATTTTGTATAGGAGTCTGTATTTATAAATACTTGTTTTAAGTTGCTGATCTCTTAATTTCAAATGCATTTTAGATACACTGTATTTGTACTCTCCTCCCTCCCATGATTACCATTTTTGATTTTATATTTTACATCTAATTGTTTCGAGTATTCCTTAACTGTTTATTGTGGATACAAATGATTTTTGTCTTTTAACCTCCCTATTAGCTTGTGTGTGGATGATTTCCTACCTTTATTGTATGTTTGGCTTTACAAGTGAGCTTTTCCATTTTGTAACTTTCTTGTGTACAGTTGTGGCTTTTTCTTTTCTGCCTAGAGAAGATCATTTAGCATTTGTTGGAAAGCTAGTTTGGTGGTGCTGAATTCTTTTAGCTTTTTCTTGTTTGTAAAGCTTTTGATTTCTCCATCAAATCTGAATGAGAGCCTTGCTGGGTAGAGTATTCTTGGTTGTAGATTTTTCTCTTTCATCACTTTAAGTATATATGATAAGTATATCATGCAACTCCCTTCTGGCCTGCAGAGTTTCAACTGAAAATTAGCTGATAGCCTTATGGAAGTTCCCTTATATGTTATTTGTTGCTTTTCACTTGTTGTTTTTAGTATTCTCTCTTTATCTTGAATTTTTGTCATTTTGATTACAATGTGTCATGGTGTATTCCTCTGTGGGTTAATCCTGTAGGAGAATCTCTGTGCTTCTTGATTTGGGTGACTGTTTCCTTCCCCAGATTAGGGAAGTTTTCAGCTATTGTCTCTTCAAATATTTTCTCAAGCTATTTCTCTCTTCTCCTTCTAGGACTCCTGTAATGTGAATATTAGCATGCTTGATGTTGTCCTACAGGTTTCTTAAACTGTCCTAATTTCTTTTCATTCTTTTTGCTTTTTTTCTGTTTGACAGCAGTGATTTCCATTACTCTGTCTTCCAGCTCACTGATCCATTCTTCTGCCTCATTTAGTCTACTATTGCTTCCTTCTAGTGTATTTTTCATTTCAGTTACTGCATTCTTTAATTCTGTTTGGTTGTTCTTTATATTTTCTAATTCTTTGTTAAAAACTTCTAATTTCTCACTCTATGCAACCATTCTTGCCACTTTTATTCAACACAGTTTTGTAAGTCCTAGCCACAACAATCAGAGAAGAAAGAGAAATAAAAGGAATCCAAATTGGAAAAGAAGAAGTAAAACTGTCACTGTTTGCTATGCAGATCCAGCTTTTCCTCAGGCAGCCCTGATGCCTGGCATTGACAGGGGGAAGTAGAGGCATCCTCTAGACCAGTGGTTCTTAAAGTGTGGTGCCTGGACTAGCAGCATAGGCATCACTTGAGTATTTATTAGTAATACAATTTCTCAGGTCCTACTTTAGTTTTACTAAGTTAAAAGCTCTGGGATTAGGGTCCAGAAATCTGTTTTTAACAAGTCTTCTATGTGATTCATGTGTATGCTGAAGTTTAAGGACCCATGATTAGACCAACTTTAACAGAAAACCCAGTGTATGGAATTACTGGACTACCACTGAGAAAGTTCACATTTTAGATCCAATAGCCTCTGTTTTCTCTGCTTCTATCTTTACTCTCTCCATAGTTTCCTCTTAATTCTATAGGCAGTATGATCATGTAAAAATTTAATTCACATCACTTCTATTACATTTACCCTTTTGTGCTTAAGCAAGCCATTAATCCTCTTCTCACTTGTGAGATTTACACTTAAGCATTCTTAGATATTTAGATTTTCAATCATCACCAGATTGATAGTGTTTCCCAAGTTATGAATGTTGGACTTTTGAACAGAATCTACCCAGAATGTATTGATTTACATGTATTCAAAGAATAGGAACTCATCTTGCCTACTGCTCCAGAGAGCAAGATGTGTCCCCTGAAGCATATTACCTTCCTTTTTTGATTCCATGATGGTCACAGATATGTTATCTGAAGGAAGATTATCATGGTGTGTCCCTACTTATTTAATTAACCCAAATGGAATGGTCACCATATATGTGAGGCAGGGAACTTGCAAGAGGGTGGAGACATTATTTGTTGTCACAGAGTTTCTTCTTGTTACATAAAACAAAATTAATTTTTCAAAAGAAATAATGGGTTTGGCATTTTGTGAGTTGACCTAGGAAATGGACTAATAGTTTCTCTAGGAAAATGGTTCTGAGTTCCATAAACAAGTGTAGTTTTGGGGCACAGGTTATCTACATATTGGAAATTGTTTATGATTTATGACAGCTCTACAGTATAACTTTATTTGAATTCTGTTATAAAAATGCTGTCTTTTATTTTGATTTAGAAAATTAAATGAAAAAACTCTGGATATCAAGGTTAATTTGCTACTAATAGTCTTTCTTTTAAAAAACATAGATTTTAAATAGGAAATAAACAAATACATAAATGTTAGTTCATACTAGTTTAGCTACTATAAAATTTTCCCAAGGAAAATAAAGTGTAGCTTTTCAGAAGAAATATTTAACAATTTTTCTTTAACTAAGGGGTCAAATTGAGCATCATTAACTATAAGACAACTTGACATTATGCACCTTCTGATATTATGCAATACATAGTTGTCACCAATAGAGAATTCTTACTGAAAAAATATTTACACAATACAATCAAGCTTTTAGACTTATCTCCCAGTTTAAAGAAAATACAGATATGAGAGAAGCAAATCAAATAATACTCCAAGGAAACAATCAGACAAATCCAGAATACAGGACAATGTAAAAGGCAGCTGGCCTTATCTCTTAAAAAAACAATGTCACAACCAAGAAAAAAATGCCTTTTTGGAAAGTAGGGGAGAAGATGCTATCTTAGAATAAAAGAGAGTCAAAATACATAAGCAATGCAATTTTTGTACACTGTTTGGATGATGGTTCACAAAACCAGCTACAAAACACTTTTTGGAACAATTAGGAAAATTTGAATATGAGCTGGATATTAGACAATAATAGGAAATAATTATTAATTTTCTTATATATGATAATGGTAATATTATATAGGAGAATATTCTTATTCTTAGGACATGAATGGTGAAACATTTAGGGGTAAAATCTGCAAGCTACTTTAAAATGGTACACACACACATACACACACACCAACATACTAAAGAGAGTTAAAGCACATTTGGAAAAATGTTAACAGTTGTTCAGTGTAGGTTGTGAGTATATTGGCATTTATTGTACTTTTATTCAAACTTTTCAAAAAAATTTTAAATTTTATAATAAAAGTTGGAAGAGTTGTACAGTTTGAATGTACTTAATGCCACTGGACAGTACACTTAAAAATGGTTAAAATGGTAAATTTTATGCTATGTATATTTTACCAAATTGTTTTAAATGCTGGAAAAAATCTTGTGTAAAGAATAATACTGTTGCAACCACAGTAAATGTTGTCATTGAACTAGAGGTTGTCTCAGATCTCTAATTATTCACTTAAGGTTTACCCAGAGACATAATCTTCAGGGAAACACATTCTAGACAATTAAAGATACTACCAGATAATTGTTCTGGGATTCTGACTTTTTTTAAGGCAATGAACCAAACAGCCTAGATAGAATTCTACCATAGAATAATGTAGACAGATATTTCAGTAGGAATTCGGTAGGAACTATTCTAGTATATTTGGGTTTTATAGACCAACAGAAGGAGGTCCATCTTTCAGATCTCTCTTCTCCATCCTTGAGTCTTCCATGAGAGATAGTAGTTAATGTTTACCTTTGGATAAGGAAAAACTAAAATGAGTTAAGTATTAGAAAATTAAATTTATTTGTAAAAGAATTCCATGTAAATATTACAAAAATTATGTGAACCACAGTTCAGAGGATATGAATAGATTCTAAAAGTATCCTGGAACGTAACTGAGGTTCAACAAGTCAGGACCAGTTTTTTCCCTAAAGATTTTTAGGCTGAAGCCATAATTAAAGGCCACTTTTAATCCTGTCCTGAGCTCTTCCACACACAAAGCTGTGGGACACTATAATTCTTACTCATAGTGACTGAAAATAAAAGCCTGGTCAAGTACAAAGAGTTGTTTTCTGCCAAGCTCAATGAAGGGAGGAAGTGGTAAGGGTGGGTACAGGATGGCTAAAATTCCCCAGTCTTAACCATGGATAGCAGGATTGCTTAAAGTTCTGAAAAACAACCCCAAATTAGGTCTTGTCAAGTCAGATACACATCTGCAAAAGAAATATATGACCTGACAATGACTAGGATATGGATATGAGACCAAAGGGGAAAATATCTTTTCATGACAAAGTCCTAAAGTAGAATCATGTAACATCGATTAAAAAAAATCATGGCATCTGGGGTTCCACAGATCTCTATTTGGTCCTGGATTGTGAGTGCAACTATCTATGTGTAACTTTGGTTAAGTCAATTAACACCACTATGATGCATGTTCTTTGCTGTTAAAATGTGAAAAATATTCCTAACCCATAAAGTTGTTGTAAAGAGTAAGTGAAATGATGTATATAAATTATTTAGCACAGTGCCTTGTGCATGGTAAGCTCTCAGTTAATTTTTATCAGCATCATAACCATCTCAGGCTTTGAGTCAGACCAGTCACAGTGGTATGGAACAACCTGAGAGAGCCCAAGGGCTGAAGTTAAACCTACCCAGAGGGGTCGAGCAAAGGAGTTCAAGACTGGGCTAATGGCAAATATGACTTTAAAAACCTAAGGTGGGAATTTAGACTGGAAGTAACCAACTCAAATGCCTAGAAGAATCTGATAGGTGTTATCTGAATGAGTGACTCAAGGATGACAGTGCAGTTACCAATAAGTATGAGTGGGCAATTCTCTGTTAATCTGGTGAGAACATACCTCATCTCACGGATCAGCTTCTATTTAATTCAAGATCATGGCTGGAATGAGAGAATGTAGGTTCAGTGTGGGAAGACCTTATTAGTTTTTAGGAGAATCTGACACTCAAAGATATTTTATGTGACATTTCCTGTTTCTAGAACATTGACATTGACACAACTTTTAAATATATTGTGCAGGCCAAATAAAACATGTCTGCAGCCAGACACTATTAAATAGTGATCTCTGGTTTATGACTTCTCATATCACACCTACCTAAGATAAGTATTGGTCCTAAAGATCAGGATGGGAGTAAACCTCTGGGTTGGGGACCAGCAGACCAGAACAGTGCTGTGTGTGTGTGTGTGTGTGTGTGTGTGTGTGTGTATGTGTGTGTGTATAATGTGAGCCATAAACATGAGCCATATATGTCATTTTGAATTTCCTAGTAGCCACACTAAAAACAAGTAAGAAGAAATAGGTGAAAATAATTTTAATAATATATCTCATTTAACTCAATATATCTAGCATATTATTATTTTAACACATAGTGAATGTAAATTTATTAATAACATATTTTATATTTTTATGATGTCTTCAAAATCAGGTGTGTATTTTGCACTTACAGCACATCTTAATTCAGGGTTAGTTACACTGAAAGTACTCAACAGCCATATATGGCTAGTGGCGACCCTACTGGACGGCACAGGTCTAGAGTATGCTTCTCAAACTTTAATATGCATATTTAAATTTGGGGTATCATGTTAAAATGCAATTTCTGCTTCACTGGTTGGGATAGAGCCTGAGATCCTTCACTTCTTACAGGCTCTCAGGTGGTATCAGTGCTCCTGGTCCATGGACCACGCTTTGAATATCTAGGAGCTAGATGGTTATGGCAAATCTCCTTCAATCAGCACTTTCGCCCCCAAAGCACTCCCTTCTCTTTCAAATTTAGCAAATATCTGTTGAAGAGACTAAATTGATATTCTAATGTTTGGTCACCATTTTTAGATGTGGAATAATATTAATAACTTTAAAATAGGCAATATTTTATATACCACTTGTAGAAGCACTGAGTCATTTAGTCTTTTTTTTTTTTAACTTCAGAACCTGCCAATATGTTACCAGATGTTTTCATGAGAATGCATTTAAGCACAGGATAAGTGCAACTTTATAGTTCTAACTTCAGAGATTTGGCACATTCAATGTTTTAATAAAACAGACAATGGGACGGCAAGGGAAATTTGACAATAATACCTCTCTAAGCTTTAGTATTTAGGGGCATTCTTCGGTCAAGGGTATGAATATTTCATGGACTCTCCAAAGAGAAACACAAAGAGAAATTTTTCATTTCCTCCTGACCATTCTATTTGAGGGATGGGTAGAGCTCAACAGGCAGACCTTAGATCTTTGTTCAACAACATACATAAATACAGAAATTTAAGCAGCTAAATGTGGGGCAGAATGTAACTCAAGGATTCTACATAGTGCAAATGTCCTCAGGATACAAACACTTTTAAACCTAGAAGAGTGTTTTGGAAGTAAGCAGTGAATTCCTAAGAACTTGTTCTCACTTATCACTGTTTCACTTATGAACTTTAGCAAGTGAGTTATCCTCTTTTATCCTCCCTCGGATGTTAAGAATAATGCTTGTTGAACTTATTTCACAAAGTTGTTCTAGGGAAGTGTAAAGGAACTTGGTAAACGGTAACATGCTATTTGCTTATAGTTTATTCACAATCATGCCCAAATGAAGGTACTGAATTGTAAACACGTGGTCAAGATGAAGTCTGAATTGACAAGATGATCAAGTTCTCAGCCCTTTCTACTGCTGCACTTCATAACAGTTGCAGCTGTCTGCTCATATTTATGCTTTCCACAGTAAAAATGCAAGGCAGGATTCTAATCACAGAACTACTGTCTCTTCCTACACAGAATAAAACAGCATGTCAAAAAATAAGTAAATAGAAAGGGACATTTTGAAAGCTTTAAAAAGTCTTTGTTTTAGTTCTGAATCAAACTAAGTGTGGAATTATGGATACCAAAGATATTTTTTTCCTCTAGTAACAACTGTTTAAGTCATTTAATGGCATGAAATCTCTTGAGTGAAAATTCTGAAGTATGATTCTGATGGATGGCTTAAATTAAACTCAACATGGTAAAATTTTACAGTGGGGTCTTCGTAATAGAGCTAATTTTGTTTGAAAGCTCAGAAATTATCTGGCACCAAGGAGGAAAAAAAAAAACCCAAAATGACAAAACTCTCTAATTGAGAAAATTATAAAATATTATTAAAAGACATTAAAGAGGGTATAAGTAAATGTAAATAAATAAATGGAAGACTTAATACCATAAAGATGTCAATCAGTGGTACATTGGTCATAACTTGAAAACAATTCCAATCAAAATTACACCATTTTTTGTGTGTGAATATTTGAAGTTGACTAAAATTTATATGAGAGAGTAAAGGACAAGCATAAACTAGATACTCTTGAAAAAGAAAAACCAGATGGAGAAATTGCCTTTCTTTATATCAAGAATTATTATGAACATATAACAAATGAGTAAGATTTTATTATTTTAAGGAGAGACCAGTAAAACAAAAGAGTGAGCCCAGAAACAACCCAGCACATACAGAGCTCAAATTTTGACACAAATGGTGTTGCAGATGTGGGAGAAGGGATAGTGGACTTTTCAATAAATGTTGCTAGGACATATTATTAGTCATATGGAGGAGAAAAACAAAAAGTTCATCCTTACCTAAACACCATATACAGTCTTAAATTCAGGTAGGTTAAAGATATAAAATAAAAAGCAAAACTACAGTACTTTATAGGACAATATCTTTACGACTTCCAGAAAGGTAGGAATTTGTTAAACAAAACACAAAAAATGCAAACCTTTGAGGAAAAGATTAATAAAATGAACTACTCTATCAAAACTTCTGGCTTCTGACCATCAAAAGTCCATGTAAAGGAAGTGAAAGGAGAATTACATACTGGAAAATTATATTTTTCAATATGTATAAAAGGCAAAGGATTAATCAATATTCAAAAAAATAAAAGGAACTCCTACTATTTATAAGAAAAGGAAGAATAAACAACCAATAGAAAAAATGAGGAAAAGTCTTAACAGATACTTCAAAGAAAGGAAATCTGAACAACCAATAAAAGATGCTCAATCTGACTAGTAATCACAAAAATAAAAATTAAGACCACCATGAGAGATCATTTATAACTTAGCACAGTGGAAAAAAAAGTTCGTAGATGTCATGTGTTGGTAAGGATGAGGGCTAATGAGAGCACTTATATAGTATTTTTGGTGGATATAAAATAGCATAACCACTTTGAAAACAATTTGGCACTATCTGTATACTCTTGTGCTTTCAGCTTTGCATTTTTTTCATAAACTAAGGAAAATAATAAAACATTTACTTTGTCTTTCTGCATGAATTGAATTCTATTTCAGGGCAATCAAATAAACAATGAGGAAAAGTTATTCTCTGTGGAAGAATTCTAGCTAAAAAATGCAGAATGAATGATAGAATTAGAAAATCACAATTATACAAACCTTTGTAAAAACATTTAGGTAGCCTTCATTATTGTATGCTAAAACCACTGGGTGAAATTTGATGGGAACTTTATAATAAAGTCATCAGACTGACACCACCTGAACCCACTGATCAAACTCACAGAGTTCCAAATTTAAATAAACTTACCTAAAAAAAATTGAAACTGAATTTCATCAAGCCAGTTGACAGGAAATAGGAGGATAGAGGGAGTATGTAACAAACAACAGCATGAGCACAATCAGTCACATTTAGAATATGACATTGCTTAGGACAAATGACCTAGTTTCTCCAACAAATCACAGCATAAAAGATAAAAAGAAGGAAGGGGGCTGTTATAAAGTAAAATAATAACACAGTATTGTTTGGATTTTGATTTGGTCAAACTAGCTATGGAAAGATAACTTTAAGATAGTCAATGAAGTATGAATAAGGACTAAGTAGGTATTAGATGATATTAAGGAATTATTTTGTTAGGTATAATGTCATGATGGTTTCATTTAAAATGTTATCACATGAAGATTCATACTGAAGTGTTTACAAGTGAAATGACATATTTTATATTTGCTTTAATATAAACAAAGCTTTTAAGATAACAGAATCTATTCAGAATTTTTAGTAAATCATTAGTTATAGAGGTGGTGGTGATGGAGAGGAAGAGGTCTAGGATAACATTTGGATTTTGCCTTGGGTTACCAGGGTGGTACTATTTGCCAAGAAAGGGGACACAGAAGCAACAGTAGGTTTCACAGATAAAAATGATTTTAATTTTGAAAATAAGTTTTAGATGCTAGTGGGATACTCAGAAGGTTCTCAAGTGAGTGATAATTGAGTCTTAAATAAAGAAGAGATCTGTGCTAGGGTTATAGTTTCAAAGACAACACCACTCCAGAAAAGTGATCAAATCACTCAAGAGAATGCATATGGTAAGAAAAGAAGTCCAAGGATGAACTCTGGTGATTATCAACATGCATGAAATAAACAAGGGGAGAGTTCAATGAGAGATTCTGACATAAAATGTTAGAATATTTGAATAGTTTTGAGAAGAAAGAATTAATCAGCATAAGGATTAATCAACAGTAATTAAATAATGTAGAGAAGTTAAATAAATGAGAAATAAAAATAGTGCATAAGATTTTGAAACTGGCAGTCACTGTTGATTTTAGCAGGAGTTGTTTCATTTGAATAATGGTGGCAGAGGGCTAATTACAATGGGTTAGCACCTACATGAGAAGTGAGAGTTGGAGACATTTGTTCTTTTGAGGAGCTTAGCTGGAAATTATAAGAGAGGTAGAGGATTTCTTTTCTTTAATATAGAAATGGTTCCAGCATGTTTAGAGACAAGATAAAAGAGCCAGTTGGGAGAGTCAGTTTGAGAATGTATATATATAAAAAAGAGAACAATAGATGAAGTATGGTTTCAGTGAAAAGAAGGGTGAAAAGGATAAAAAAACAAGTAGAATAAATTAGCTCTAACCAAGTCAAGGAGTCCTTTTCTCTCTGAATCTGGAAAAATGTGGTGAGAGTAGATGCATGTATAAAGGAATATATCACTTAATAAAAATGAACTACTATTTTTTTTCCCAGAAAAAAACTGTTTCAAAAAGTAGAGAGTGCAGCCACTTATTTTATTTCAGAAATGTCACCAGAAAAGCCTGAGTCACTCTGAGGGCATATACTCCCTCGTGGTCTTTGGGGAAGCCTAAGCCTTGCTGTGTTGGGGGAATGTGGACAAGTGTGCAGCAAATTGGGCCTCTGAGAGGTGGGCTGAGGGCAGGAGGGCATGTGGTGTTCTAAGAGTTAGAGGCAGATGTGTTCTGAACATGGATGGTGGGCCCAGGGGCCAGTAGCAGCCAGAATGGAATTGTGATTGGGAATAATCAGAAGAGCACTCTGAGGGGGGCGCCAGCTAGTGAGGAAGCTGATTTTGGTTGACAGAGAGACAGACAGATCAGGTGTTGGCTTCTATGTTTAGACTCAACGTTCTCCATGAAATGTGCGGCAAATATGGACAGGAGTCAGGGTCAGCAGTTGAGAACAATGGTTTTGAGAGAGTGGTACAGCTTCAGAATACTTTGGGGGGAGAATGGTGAAACTACGAATTGAGAAACAGCAAATAAATGGGTGGCTGAGGGCCAAAAAGGGGCTGGCTGAGTTTGGAGACCATAAATTATTGGTAGCAGCCATCCACACCTTTGTGAAATTTCTTAAAATTTCCTTCTGCTTTACCCAGGGGTCAAGCTAACGGTGCAAGCAAGAGGATAATTGGGTCAATCTGCTTTTGAGGGTTATCAGAACAGATACAACCAAAGCACAAAAAGACATGGGCAGCTGGGATTATTGCAGGAGACAAGTTAAATGATTTTGCTATGCATCTAGGTTGGATAGGAAAAGGGGTATGTCCATGAAATGGTGATGGGTTATGAAGTCTTTAGATAATAGCAAGAAGGATGGACACAAGAGGGCAGGAATGTCAGAGGAATAGTGTTGTTAAAAGAGTCAAATAATCTGCTGTACAGTGAAGTGGAGTTCCCTGTGCTATACAGCAGGTTCTCATTAATATCCCAACTTTAAAAAGTGTTAAATAATCTGGATACAGCAGTGGAGATTTAAAGCAGAATGCTGCTACTACTTTTGTGTTCTATGGTAAGTGAGAGTTGTAGAATAAAAAGTTTAGCTTGAGAGCTATTCAGGAGGTGGTAGAAGAAGGATCAAGATCTACAAATAGGTTGACTTTATATAGTAGATCCTATGTGGTGGGATAAGGGTTACAGAGGAAAGGATGGGGTCAATAGTAAAAAGAATCATGAGTAGAAGAAATCCCCATATAGGCCAGTGGTGAAAGTAAATGAGGGTGAGCTACTCAGAGGCCTGGATTTTGGTTGGTGACCAAAAAAAAAAAAAAAAAAAAAAAAAGTGGGAGGAGAATGTGTTCCATGGACTGTTCTTGAGGCTTCTAGACAGATGAAGTCCCAAGTGGTGCAAGAGCCATGTGAGAGTAGCAAATTTTAGGCTCTACTTATCATTTAAAAGGAACATCACTGAGACTTTACTTATCTCATCTCTGAAGAGTTCCCTTCCTCAGGCTGTTAATGGAAAATATGCATCTATATTCATTCCCCGTTTTAAAATGTATTTACTTTTTATTCAAACCACTCTTACCACATTCCTGTTATATATACATTAGCATTCCAGAAAATAAAATTAAAATCCTTATCTTTACCTCTGAGAAACTTGTTCTCTTATTGAAGTTGTGAAAAATATGCACAACTTACCTCATATCTGTGGGTCTTGGAAGAAGTCTTTTTTTTCCACTAAAGTAGACTTCAAAATCTTCAATCTTTAGCCTGTGGGCATAGTCAATGTATCCTGACACCTCCTGCCCATAAGAATTTCTGTCACGGATAAAGATCACGGACTAGTACATAGAAAAATAGAGAATGGAGAGAGTAAATGAACAAAACTCATTTCAGTAAATTTTACATGATAATAAAATCTACAGTTATTGAGTGATACCTGTGTCATATCCTATTCTAAGTGCTTTATGCTTCATACTTACCATGATCCTATGGAGTAGGTATTATTATTTTCTCCTGGCAGTGAAGAACTTTATGAAAAGTTAACTGAACATGCATACAATGTTTATATATAGCAGTTGTATATAACAATATCAATAAATAACTCATAGAAGTCTTCCTAAGGACAGACATTATTTTCAGTATTTGAAATACATTATTTACTTTTTTCCCAGTCCCATTGTCTTCTCTTTGTCATCATTTTAAAGTACATATTTCTCCTTTGTATCAGTTCCTTCACAAATATCTTTGAGCAGCTACTACATGTGAGACACTGTTGAATGTGCCAAGGATACAGTGATAAGCAAGACAGTAAAGGTCCTGATCTCTTGGAACTTATGTTTAGGTAAGCAGAGACAGACAATAGACATGAAAAGAAAATAATACTTACAGTGAGGGATAAGTGTTATAAAGCAAATAAAGAAGATGGTTGGCTAGAGGAGTTGGTGGTGGTGAAGGATGTTCTAGGTAGAGTAATCAGAAAAGACCTTGAGGAGGTCTTTAAGCCAAGGCTTGAAGGCTAAGAAGAGGTAAGCCTTGTAAAGATCTAGAATAGGAGCCTATCAGGAAAAGGGAACAGCTGGTAGAAAGGCCCTAAAGTGGAAACAAGGTAATGCAAATAGAAGAATTGTAGTCTTTTCCTGCTCAAGCCAATAGACATTGATCTCATGTTCTAGGAGGAAAAAAAGAAAAAGAAAAAAAACCTAAGTGTAATTGGAAAAGCTTGTAATGTATTCATTTCCAAATCTAAATCAAAATGAAGAATTTCATCGAGCAGTTCTATATTTGGAAGAACCTGCAAACAAGCCTTCCTGTTCCTCTTGAGCAATTACTGGATTGTTACTTGTTGGGTCTTTGTGTAGTCAATTATAGGGAGCACTAACACAGGTCACCTTAGATAGCAGAGTTTCCAAAAGGATGAAGTTAGAAAATTGAAATAATTCTTTTCCCTGCTACACCTATGAAAACAGGTTGCTAACAATATGCCAATGGAAAAATGGAGGAACAGAGACACAACTTACAATTATTTGTTATTCTGCTGATGCTTCATCTTCCAGCTTACTATGGAACAGCATGGGGTGGTGAGAAGACTGTGCTAAGAAGAATTCTGAGGCACTTTCTTAGTTCAAGGGGAGGGAGGGTTGTGATGGGTTAGTGATGTTTCCCATAGATATGCCTGGATGGACTAATATTCATTGTTATTCCGGTACCCAATTGTGTATAAACTCAATCCATAGTCCTTCTCATTTCCCCCATGTAACTCCCAGTTAAATTTATATGGATTTCTCCATGCTTTTGCTCACCTAGTTTTTAGTTTATACAACACAAAATTTAAGTGGATAATAACTTAGACTTCTTGAGATTCTCACACAAATAAACCAATAACTAACTTTGCTGTCCCTACTTAAACAAGGCCATGAGCTATACATATTTCATATGTAATACAAAAGGTGCTTGTAATCTTTATTCAATCAAGGCTGCTCCTGATGTAAGGCAAATCATGCAGGGACAGAGAGGGGGAAAAAGATCCAAAATAAGTCCTTTACTTTCAAATGGAATTCTATTAACAGAAAAGAAAGCTCCTCTGTCTCTCTCTGTCTCTGTTTTTGTCTCTCTCTCTTTAAATGAGAGATGGACCAGCCTTATTCTTCCAGCAGAATAGCATACCAGATATTGTAACTGATCTTCCTGCTGAAAACAAATACGAAATCTGGATAAAATCTAAAAAATAACTTGTAACATGCATTGATACACTGGCAAGAAAATGATGAATACTCAGAGTCCAAAAAATAAATGAAAGCAGGACCCCAGAGAGGAACTGCTATCTAAGGTGACCTAAAGTCATCCTTGTCTTGCAGGTATTTGCCCAACTTTGCCCAACTTTAGAGAATCTCAGCAAAGATTTCATTATTATGTCAGGTGGGGGTGACAGGAAACAAAATCCAGTCTTTCAGATAGAGAGACTAATAAGACCTATTGCAGCAACATAAAGCCGAGAAACAAAAAAAAAAGGATGAAAAAGTATCTCCACTGTGTTCAGAGAAAAGAAAACTCATTCCAGAGTTACGTCCAGAGAAAAGACTTTTACGATGAACAATATATAGATTTTTTAGACCAAATAAATAACTAATTAAATAAGAGACTTGGCTAACAACAGCCTCTTGTTCAAAGAAATTCTTCCGGATGTACTTCAGGCAAAAGCATGTGACTCCAGCTGGCAAGTTAGAGATAAAGAGTAGAATAATAAGAAAAAATAGAATAGATAAGGAATAGAATCAAATATTATAAATATATAGGTAAATATAAACAAATGTTGACTGCGTTAAATAATAACAGTATCTTCTGTAATAAAAATAACAGTATGCCTAAAATTTTTTATATAAATGTATGTTTGGAGAAAGTTGTCAGAGTTAAAGTTGGAGTGTCTAAATTTTTTTAGAATGAGGGCAGTTATACTGATTAATTTTAGAATTTGCTAAATATGTATGTATAAATTTGGGTCACAACAGGAGATAGTGTATATCATCTTTAAATTATTAGAGGATAAAACAAAGTGAGAAAAAAAACAATCAATCAATGAAACAGAAGGCAAGAAGGAAGAGGAAAAATTTGGAAGAGTCAGGACAAGTAAAATACACAAAAGTAATGACAGTATTATGGGCTGTATTGTGTTCCCTCAGAATCCATATGTTGAAACCTAACCCTGAGTACCTCATAGAATGTTTTAGACAAAGGACCTTTAAAGAGTTAATTAAGTAAAAATGAGCCCATTAGGATAGGCCCTAATGCAATCTGACTTTATAAGAAGAGGAAATTTGGACACACAGAGAGACATTGGGGGGTTGTGTGCATGGAGAAAAGACCATGTGAAGACACAGTGAGAGGAACCATCTTCAAGCAAGGAGAAAGGCCTCAGAAGAAACCAAATCTGCCAACACCTTGATCTGTTTTGGACTTCTAGACTTGAGAACTATGAGAAAATAAATTTCTGTTATTTAAGCTACCCAGTCTATGGTATTTTGTTATGGCAGCTCTAGCAAATTAATGCAATAATAATAAATTAAAATAATTAATTACAATAAATGTAAGTGGCCAAATGTTTAAGTTAAAAGACAAAAGATTATTAGAGTGAATACAAAAATATGAAGTAAAATATAAGGTTGAAAATTAAATAATCAAAGAATACACATAAGATAGTTTCTATCCAAAAGAGAACTGGTATTGGCATATTAATATTAGGCAAAATGGACTTTAAGGCAAAACTAATTACTGGAGATGGGGAGTCACTAGATAATGATGAAATATTCCATTTACAGAAAGATATAATAATTCTAAACTTGAATGAACCTTTGAAAACATAGCCTTAAAATATCTAAAGCAAAAATTGATACAACTGTAGAATAAGTCATCATCACTGTGGTAAATTTCTCTCTCTCATTAAGTTCTAGATCCAAGAGAATAAATACTTAAATATTATAGAATAAATATAGATTGTAAAGAATTAAAAAATACAAGCTTGACTGTTCAATTTTTAACTTAGTCAATTACCTAAACATCTTTAGTCTTTAATGTTCTTGTGGATAAAATGACTGATTGTCTAAAATGATATATATTTGACCATAATTTCACTATTTTACATTATTATATATATCCTTCCCATGTGTGTTAAAGCCCTCTGTCCATGGAAATCTGAATAACTTTCAAATCTCACTTC
The DNA here is from genome assembly GCF_964341445.2 of Mesoplodon mirus. NCBI lineage: Eukaryota > Metazoa > Chordata > Mammalia > Artiodactyla > Ziphiidae > Mesoplodon > Mesoplodon mirus. The sequence continues at coordinate 42,109,257 of NC_138977.1, forward strand.
TCTAGTCTTGTGAGAGTTAAGTGCCTGCTCTGTGATTTTTGTGAATCCTGAGATTTTGGGGGTTTCTGAAGCTAGATAAATTCAAGTAAGGCCAAACTGAGTATAAGTGTGATTCCCTCCATGTTCACTGTGTGTCTTTGGGGTGGTTGTTCAAACTCTTAATGCCTCTCTATATTCATAAGTCCTATGCCCTTAAGTAGGTTCCTGCAAAATCCAGCAAGTCTCTACACCAAACCAAACTGAACACCCACCAAAACAAAACAAAACAAAGCACACCAAAATAAACAAGAGACCAAAACTCTGCTTAGACCTAAGCATTTAGTTAGTTAAGCTTCCTCTTTCTTTTTTCTTTTTCTTTTATTGAAGTATAGCTGACTGATTCTGTATATTTTCACTTACATGTGAAATCTAAAAAATAAAACAAAAACCAGAAACAGACTCACAGATACAGAGAATAAACTAGTGGTTACCAGAGGGTAGTGGGGGGGAGGGGCAAAATAGATGAAGGAGATTAAGAGGTATAAACCACAAGGTATAAAATAAATAAATTACAAGGATGTAATATACAGCACAGGGAACATAGTCAATGTTTTGTTATGACTTTGTATGGGGTATAACCTATAAAAATATGGAATTACTATGTGGTACACCTGAAGCTGATATAACATTGTGGTTAAGCCTTCTTGAAACCTCTCCCTTCTACCTGTTTGTCTTTCCACTCTACAGAGTAACAGAATAATTTCTTCCTTTTGTCTTTCATGAAACTGCTAAATTCACATTTAGGTGTTGCCAAAGCCTTACCTTCTGCCCTATTCACTCAATTTGTAAACAACATGAAAATACTGTTTCTTTCCCAACAGGAATTATTGTGATCATTGTATCTATGATTCATTTTATTTTTCAATAAAAACAAAATGTTCAACTAAAATTTCTATAATTTTAGACCTAAGAAAATAATCAGAAGGAGATGTTTTCACAAAAATCTGTACAGACCAAATGAAAATTACTTTATTCATATCTTTCCAAGTATGGTTACATATGTGTAAAAGTATATATATATATATATATATATATATATATATATATATTTTCTGCTTTATAACAAATTTAATCAGTTATACATATACATATGTTTCCATATCCCCTCCCTTTTGCGTCTTCCTCCTACCCTCCCTATCCCACCCCTCCAGGCGGTCACAAAGCACCGAGCTGATCTCCCTGTGCTATGCAGCTGCTTCCCACTAGCTATCTACCTTACGTTTGGTAGTGTATATATAAAAAATAAACTTTTAAGTAAAATTTTAAAAAATTGCTAAAATGAAATATCTTCCCAATGAACAACACACTTTATGAAATTATTTTAAAAATCTGATTAGAACTGTTGATGTATAGTAACTGGTGATAGTCAGGAAATTACAAATTTAACTTTAGAAATGCATCATTAAAAACGCAGTGTAGGGCTTCCCTGGTGGCGCAGTGGTTGAGAGTCCGCCTGCCGATGCAGGGGACACGGGTTCGTGCCCTGGTCTGGGAGGATCCCACATGCCGCAGAGTGGCTGGGCCCGTGGGCCATGGCTGCTGGGTCTGCGCGTCTGGAGCCTGTGCTCTGCAACGGGAGAGGCCACAGCAGTGAGAGGCCCGCATACCGCAAAAACAAACAAACAAACAAACAAACAAAAAAACCAAAACGCAGTGTAGGGACTTCCCTGGTGGCGCAGTGGTTAAGAATCTACCTGCCAATGCAGGGGATATGGGCTCGAGCCCTGGTCTGGGAAGATCCCACATACTGCAGAGCAACTAAGCCCGTGTGCCACAACTTCTGAGCCTGCGCTCTAGAGCCTGCGAGTCATAACTACTGAGCCTGTATGCCACGACTACTGAAGCCTGTGTGCCTAGAGCCCGTGCTCTGCAACAAAGATGAGCCACAGCAATGAGAAGCCTGCGCACCACAGCGAAGAGTAGCTCCCCGCTCGCTGCAACTAGAGAAAGACAGCACGCAGCAACGAAGACCCAACACAGCTAAAAATAAAAAATAAATAAATTAATTAATTTTCAAAAAAAGCACAGTGTAGGGTAGTAGAAAAACAGCGAGATAGAAGAGGTGAGAGGTAGTTAGAGAATTAGAATGAAGTTAACTAATGCTCTTGATTAATTAATTTAATGTGTTCATTTATAAAATGTGTATTTTCCTCCAACGGGAATACTAATTATTCCTACCATTAATACTACTATCTATCATCTATTAAGAACCCACTATGTTTTGAGCAAAATATTAGCTTTATATTTATCATCTTATTTAATTCTCTAATATATATATATAATGGCTAGATAGCATTATTATCATCATTTTATAAATGTAGGACCTCAAAGCATTGAGAGTTTGAGGAACCTCCCAAAGGACATGCAGCTAGAGAGTGGGGCACACACACTCACACACCTACTTCCCATGAAGCCCATGCTCCTAACCACCATGAAGTGGACACACAGACCTGGATCAAAATGCTGACGCTGACACCTACTTACTTTGTGACATTGGTAAGTTAGTTATCCTTTATAAGATTCAGTTTCCTCTATTACAAAATGGTCATAACACCTTCCTCTTAGGGTTGCTGTGAGAATTAAATAAGATTATTTTTGCTAAGCACATAACAATGCCTAATACATGATAAAACCTCAGTAAATATTATCTATTGCTTAAAAAACAATTTACTATATTGTCACTATTGTAGTTGTACTGTGTTAAGAGTTTTGTCAATTCCTTTGGGATAAGGAAATGCAATGATCATATCAGAATTCCATTATCTAAGTTTATATAATTATGTTTAGCTTGCAGTACATGGTTCAATTCATTTGTTAAATTTAGTCATCCTCAGTTAAAACTTTGGATGTATTTTGAAGTTAAAATTTAAACAATCTTTCCAGGTATTATACAGGATGGGCCTAATTGACAGTAAAATCATGATTCTGGCATCCAGAATGGATATAATAGGTTAACGGAGCCCCTTTGAAGAATCAGGCTTATTTCAGCTTGAGTGTGACATATTTTAGTAATTGAAAGCTTTCTTATTTGGATACCTCTGTCGTTTCAATATAACTAGAAAATGTTATAAATAATTGTTTTAAACTTCTCTACCAACCTTTCTTTTTCTTTTAAAAAATATAATAGCTTTATTGAGGTATAGTTTACATAATATAAAATTCATCCTAAAGTTTTAAGTGTATAATTCAATGAATTTTAGTAAATTTCTAGAGCTGTGCAACACAATGTAGCTTTAGAATATTTTCATCACCCCAAAGAGATCCCTTGCAGTTATCCCTGTTCCCACTCGCAGTCCCAGGTAATCACTAATCTACTTTGTATCTCTGTAGACTTTCCTTTTCTGGATTTTTTTTTCATATAAATGGAATCATACAATATATGATCTTATCCATTCTAATAACTTTTTAATCATAGTTAATTTCCCAAAAGACGCATGAAAACTCTATACTTTACATATCGAAGGGCTCTTTTAAATGATGATGCTATGTTTATAAAAGGAAAACTTCCAAAATGCTCATAGTCCTTAGATAAGACCCTTTAATCTTTTCTAGAATAATTCAAGTTACAACCAACACAAGTATTTCAGTAAATCAAATGATACTCATTTGAAACCATGAATAATGGTCTACATTTATTTGCAACCTAAGCAAAAGACACAATTTTTTTTAAGTAACAAAAACAACAATGAAAAGTACAAGAACAAGCTCTTGATCAATATCAAGATACAAGCATTCCTGAAATTGAAGTGGGGGGTCAGACACCAAGGAGCATGTGGAACCTGAGATTTTACTGAGATTGTCTGTGACCTCAAGTGTGAATCAAAAGACTTATGGAATGCTTATTTAGGTCCTCATTACTTCTCATGTGTTGGGAAAAGATGAATTAAAGTACAATTTAGACCATTAATATATCATTTAGATCTCTGGCTGCTTGTCTTTTCCCAAAAGTGGATTAAAATACAAATTCATAAACTTGTTATGAGTTGAGTACATGTGTTGCCTGATTTTTCTTGCCAATCCCTAATGAGGAGGCATAAACCTGATACATCGAAACGGGACTTTTTCAACAGTGAAGCCAAAGTCAGTTAAACAAAAAGCGCACTAAGCAGTATGTTGCTGCACAAAAACTGAAACATCCATTTCAGGGTATGAAAGCTGTCAGACAAGCTAAGTACTGGTGACTCCCCCACTGAGACTGTCAGCATGCCCCTGATAAAGACAAATGAAGAAAGAATTTTATCTCCTAGAATTTTAAGACTCTGGAATGCCTTTATGAATCATTAGTTTTAGGGAATTGTTTTGTTTTGGAAGAGAAATGATTTTGCAAATGGAATCTAAGTTTGGACAAACAAGTGTTTTCTAACATTTCAAAAGGTCTGTCATTATAAATTTCTCTGATACAAGTTATTTTCCGAATTTTTTATGCTGATAATTATTTCAAAATTCTATATCTTTTTATTCATTTGCAATTAGACATATCTTTTCACTATTCACACACTTCTCAGGGTTATGTGAAAGACAGCTTTTGTCCTCCCTGTTGGAGGCTTATTCTGAGAACCAGCAGACTTTTCCTTCTACATCTTGTTGCACAAAGCAGGTCACAGGCCAGCTGAGATTCAAGAGGCAGGCAGAGTGACTTCTCTTCTTGATGGGATCACTTGCCAAGTGTCATTGCAAAGGGGCATGGATAAAAGACAAAGTGAAAAATGGTGGCTATTTTTTGCAATCTATAAATATTTACCAGAAAGAACCTAAGAGTTTTGCTCATTTTTTGACCGTTGGAGATTTGATTTCTGAAGAGAATCATTGACTTTATTATTATTTTTTTCTCTCCCAGCTTACAAAAATGTCCATATTTAAAAAGGTTCTTCTTTTCATTACCAGTGAGGTTAAGAACTTAGTAACGTCTGACATCACTGTTAGTATCCAAAATGTTCTGGAAATTTTAATGAATGAAAATAATATTAAAAGTATATATAAGGTCTAAATACTTGAAAGGAGAAAAATATCATATTTGTATATAGACTGATAGCTTACTTAGAAAACCAGAGACAGCTAACTGAAACCAGTACAAAATATCTACACAGAAAAATAATAGCTTGGATTCACACTAGAAATAAACTATTAGCTATTGTGCATGCAATCTTTATTTGCATTATGCTTTTTAAAAATTATAACATTCTTCCAAACATTTTTTATGAAAAACTTTTCTAAAATAACATAAAAACTAAACAAAGAGGCTACATTGCTGAAGGAAATATATTATTATAAAATAAAAGTATTAAAATTTTAAGCAAAATACCAATGGAGTACTTTTGATTCCTTAGAATTTTACCTTGAAGATCGTGGCTAACATTATCTAAGATAATTTTGAAAATGAAGAATAAACAGCAGAACTTGCATTATTAAATATGAAGTTACAATAATTAAATCTTATATCATTGGTACAGTGATAGATGGATAATGGAAAGTAATAACTTCAGAAACACACCCTTATACACAAATGTGTATGTGTAGAGTGTATATGTTTATCTATAGCATGATATTTTCTAACTTTTCTATAATGGACGTATACTCTTTTTTAACTACACGATTCCAAAATCTTTTCTCCAAACATACCACTCTCTGAACCTCCACCTCCTATTTTTCTAGCTCATATAATCTGGAGGCCCTTTCAGACCTTTGGAACTGCTGATCCATTAAACTACCATGTTTCAATCTTTACTACCCTTTTTATATACTCGTTTTCCACTTTATACAGCTAAGATTCCATGGTGGAGCATCATAATTGTTCACTTGCATACCTCTTCAAATTCCTTGCACATATCCTGTTACACTCATTGAAAAAATTCCAGTACTGTTTTGACCCAACTTTCCTTTTATTGTTTTTGCATAGCTATGACTGAGTTTGGCAAGAAAAAAAGAAAACTATAATGACTCTTCTCACAAATATTAATGACCATAAACTCCTTTGGACCTATAGTGATTGCATAATAATTGTCTATGATAAGCTCTTGCTCTCTCCCACACTCCCATTTTTTTATATCTTCTTTCCTCAAACTTTCAACAATACCCTTTTTTTCCCCCTCACATTCAATGATTTTTCCCTCTGAAAATAGAAGTATCTTGGGAATTTCCTCTGCTTGTTACCTGAGCTCCCATAACAGTTTTAAAAATATTTTTCTTTTTGCACTTACTATTTTATACTGTAGTGTTCAAGGTCCTTGGGGACTGGAGACTATATCTTTATCTAACTTTGTATGCTTAATATTTCCCCTGGCCCTTGGTTCAAAGAAGGTGTATAACCAACATGGTTTTGGATTTGAGGTGATTAAACAAAGTCCAACAAGATAAACTGCCAGCGTGCTATTTATTTAATCATGCTTCACAGAAAATGTCACCACGTAACAAAATAATACTAGTGCTAAGAGCTAACTTTTAAAGAGTGTTTACTAAGTGTCAAAATTTCTCTCATTTAATCCTAACACAAATCCCATAATGTAGGTAACATTATTAATCCTATTTTACACATAAGAAAACTAAAGCAAGAGGAGGCACTAGGGCCCAGGCTTATATGGTTAGTGTGTCAGTCAGAATTCCAACAGAAAACAATGGCAACATTTGTGTATGTACGCAGGGATTAATGGATGTCATATAGGGTTATCACAAGGGATCCTGCATGAAGCCAGGGCTACTAGTACTGAAACTGACACTATCCCTACCACAGGCCTCTCCCTCACCCCGAAGTGAGAGAGTTTATCAGAACCCAAGAGGGAAGGAGGGATGCACAGGCTGAGAGCATTCTGGAGCAGAGCAGATAACTGATGTCAAAGGACATAGATAGCTATAGGTAATCTCACAGAAGGAGGATCAAGGGAAAAAATACCTTCCTGCTGGAGCCTCATATTGGCCAAATCTAATTGGGTCCAGATCCCTGATACCATGTGTGTACCCCATAGAAGCAGCCTCCCTAGGTAGAGAGTAGGGTGGAGAGAAGAATGGAAGAGGCTATCAAGAAGCAAAATCAATGTATGTGGAATAGTTAGTGATAATGCTGGGATTTGTACCCAAGCATTTGACTACGAAGCCTCTGCTATGCTCGTGGGGTGGCAGGCAGGAAGGGAGGTTTTGTTTTCAATTCAGATTCCAAAAACAAAGTGAATCTTATGAACAAAGGGATTTTTACTTCCTTTCCACCATTAACATTGATGGAACATTCATTTTGCAGGGATGATACAACTGCTTAGGAGAATAAGAGACAATCTGGGAATAAGAGGAAAATGACTATGACATCACATGTGGCTTCTTTTTAGCAAGCTGATAGGCACTTAGAAATTTGCATGGTGTTATTGGTTTGGATCAAAGGGCTTCAGGCATGATCAAAGACTAAGAAAGCAGAAATAAGAGAGGCTGACAGAACGTGGTCATCCCAGTGGGATAACTGCATCCTGACAATGAAGATATGACAAAGCCAGAACATAGTCTCTTCAATTAACAAGACTAATTCTGGGTTAAACCCACTTCCTTAGTGAGGAGAAACTATAAATTGATACCTGAACTCATTATATAGTGAGGTTCTATAATTCACTGAATATGAATGTGTAGTAAATTATTTATCACTCTCATTATAGACTGATTTCTGTCAACCTCAAAAGATTTTTTCATTGTCTCCATACAATTTGAAGTTAAAAAACTCATCTATATCTTTTAATATAGGCTACTGAACAGAGTTAATCATACTTTGCTTTGGAGGAGCTCATTCAAATATACTTATTGAAAGACCAGTGTGCACCGGGCGCTGTCCTAGGTGCTGGAGATACAATACTGAACGAAATAAGAACCTGACCTCATGGAGTGCACAGTCTAATGAAGAAGACAGGCAACTTCTCCATATGGAAATCTGGAACTTCTTCTCCTTTAGCATCTGGGCATTTTCTCTTATTCTTAGAACTCATTTTCTTGGAGGATTTTGTGGACCCACCCCCTGCCCCTATGCAGTATCCCCACAGAACCCATTTCTTAGCTCTCCTCTCAACTATCATACTGTACCTAATTGGTCTCTTGACTGTCCCCCTGTTAGACTGTAAGCTGCTTGTGAGTAGGGATGTTACCATCATGTACCTTTGTTCCTCCACAGTCAAGTCTCATGCCCAGCACGGAGAAGACATATGATAATGTTTATTGATTAAATGCATAACTGAACAAAAGAGAGAAGAAAAATATCTTTCTTCTACCCACTTTCCAAATGTTAACCTCAAAATGGGCATGATTCATATGCACCCTTGATGGTGAGAAGTATAAGAGTCACAATTTATTGATAGTCCTCTATGTGACAGGGGCTTTACTTGCATTTCTATTAAGTAAGTTAGGCATTTCTATTTTCATTTTTTTAATCACATAAGAAAAATATTATATTTCGCCCAAGGACTCATAGCTAGTAAATGGCCATGTTGGGACTCTGAATGAAAGTTTCCAAACTCAAGTCTTTGCTCTCTCCAACACCAGACTACCTCCCAGCAAGCATGGAAGAATGTCTCAAAATTAGTTGTAAATTGTTGCTATGACAATGAGCACATCCTCTAGTAAGATGTCCTCAACCCTATGTATAAATTAGGAACATGGTGGGATTGGAAAAACTCACACTGCCATACTTTGCCTTCTATACAAGATTGTGCATGGTCTAAAGGATATTGCCATTCAACATTGCCTGGAAGTGAGTACCTTCTGGAGGAAACAAGGGCTTAACAAGGGTTTAATAAATGTCCACCTCTCCACCCTCAGCCCCCAAAGAGAGGTGATGGTGCCCCACCCAGCAATCAGTAAGCAAATGAACAAAGGAAGCCTGTGCAGCATTACCTGGAATGTGAAATGCAGGGTGGCCATGTAGAGCAGAAGTCCCCAACCTTTTTGGCACCAGAGACCGGTTTTGTGGAAGACAATTTTTCCACGGACGTTGGGGGGCAGGGTGGTTCAGGCGGTAACACGAGCAAGCGAGCGACGGGGAGCGGCAGATGAAGCTTTGCTCACTCGCCCACTGCTCACCTCCTGCTGTGCGGCCCGGTTCCTAACAGGCCAGGGGGTTGGGGACCCCTGATGCAGAGAGTTAAAGGGATTAGGTAAAAGGTAACTGATATAAAAGTAGCAAAGTCCTAAACAATATTATGCAATGCTGAATACATTTCAGAGGTATGGGACGGGGAGTCAGTGGAGACGAGACTACGACTAAAGAAAGATTTCAGGTCATTCATTCATTCTCATGTTTAATGAATATTTATTGAGAATCCATAAGCAAATTGCTGTTCTAAACACTGATAATAAATGGTGAATAAGATAAGGTCCTTGTTCTCACTACAGTGCTTTTCATTAGAGAAAGAAGAATCATAAATATGTAAACAAATAATTGTAGGTATAGATACTGTGCTGTGAGAACAATGAAGTTGATATTAATTGGAAAGGACCTAGCTACTTTAGATAGTGAGGTTGAATCAGGTCTCTCTGAGAAGAAAATGTTTTAATTGAAACTTGAATAATACAAAAGCCGTGGGAAGATGCTAGGTAATAACATACGAGGCAGAAGGAATAGCAAATGCAATGGTCCTCTTACAGGAAATCGCCTGGCTTGTTCAAAAATATAGAAAGAAGGTCATTGTGTCTGGATTACTGTGAGAATAGAGAAGTGGGTGGGGAAGGGATGACATGAGATAAATTTTAAGATTAAGTAGGACCCAAATTTTGTAGGCTAATTGGGCTCTAAGAATGGCTTTCAATTTGATTTAAATGAGATAGGTCTCCATCTTTATTCCTGCCCTGCCACTAGGTTCATCAGTACCATTTTTCTAGATTCCACATATATGCGTTAGCATACGGTATTTCTTTTTCTCATTCTCACTTACTTCACTCTGTATGACAGACTCTAGGTCCATCCACCTCACTGGGGAGGCTGGGATGAAGTGAGAGAGTAGCACTGACATATAGACAATAGCAAATGTAAAATAGATAGCTAGTGGGAAGCTGCTGCATAGCACAGGGAGATGAGCTCCGTGATTTGCGACAACCTAGAGGAGTGGGATAGGGAGGGCGGGAGGGAGGCTCAAGAGGGAGGAGATATGGGGAATATATGCATACATATAGCTGATTTACTTTGTTGTACATCAGAAACTAACACAACACTGTAAAGCAATTATATTCCAATAAAGGTGGGAAAAAATGCAATAGGAAGTCACTGAGTAGTTTCATGTAAGAGTACGATGAGTTTTAATTTAAAGACATCGCTGGAGAATTTAAAAGGTCTTCTGGAGAAGAAAGTATGGGGCTGGAGCAGACGGTGCTGTGATAAGAATGGAGGATGGAACAGAAAAGACAACTGAGATGTATAAGACTTTGTCCCAATCTTCAGGACTAGAAGTCTGCTGCAACCAATATGAACACAACAGTCATAAATTCTATTTAGTCATGTTTTAGGCAGTAAATTGGCATTTAAGTTACATTATTGTTGAAGAAATGATAGTAAGATTGGATTTAGCAAGAATACGCCAGACCCTCAAACCCTATCCACTACCCACTCCTGCAAAGAGTCTGAAGGAAAAGAAAACTTAATGCTAGTGAACATTCATGATTACTCGGAGGTTCTGTTGGCAACACCTGCTTTCATAGCCTAAGGACTTAGGCTGAATCACGTGAAAGGGCAACTGTTATTAAGGTGCCCAAGGTGACCCTGAGTCTAAGATTATAGGTGGCTGAAAGGCATCCTCTTCCCACATCCCATTTAAGCTCACATCAAAGCTTCGGCTATTGTTATTAAAATCTAATATTTATTAAATGATCAAACTGGTTCATGCACTGTGTAGGCTGGGCCATGCACTGTGCTAAACACTTCACATGCATTATTTCATCTAGTACTCACAATGAACTAACTAAACAAGCACACTTATCACCTCCACTTTACTGATTAGAAAACTGTGACTTGAGAGAAGTAATTTCCCCAAGTTATAACTATATGTGACAGAGCTAGAATTAGAAGCCAAGAGCTTCCTCTGGCTTGTTTTCTTGCCAAGATTTTCTCATTAGCCTGGTAAACAAAGAATTACAGAAGACGGCTTGGGTGAAAAGGAGACAAGAAGTTCCTCTTAGTCTATTTCAAGTGTCTTGGGTCACTTCAGACAAAATCTAGTACAGACAAAAAGGCATCCTTCTTGAGTTTTAGTTTCACTCATCATGGGATTTGGGACAAAAATCTCATTTTAAATGAGGGTACCCATTTGCCTGGATTATTATCTTAGCATTCTATTGGGGAAGTTTGTTGTCACACAAGTTTTAGTTGTCTGGGGATCAAATATAATTTTTTGGATTTAGATTGAAATATAACTGTACTACTACCTTAGATGTACCTTACATTACCAAGCATAATTTTGTAATATTTTAATTACTTTCTTGGTCTCTAAAAATCTTGTTTAAGGAGTATGTTATAATAGGAATTTCTGAGCCTGTGTGGATTTGTCTGCTCATCTGGGCAGCAGAACAATACAGTGAGGGACTGTGTTGGAACATCAACTTGGGGGCGTTGTAAAATGTTATTTGCACAGGGACGTTTGTATGGTCACTTTGAGCATTAAGATCTTCAAGACCAGTGTTCTAGAGGTTATTTCCTTCTAGATAGGAAGAGTTTGTGACCTTTATTGCCCATGAGACCACAAAATCGAGGCTAATTGAACAGCTAGGCTTCAATTAAGATGCCTACCTCAGGCAAATATGATGCACTGATTCCACTGCTATGTGATAGAGCAAAATGAGCACTGGTCAGCAGTTCCACTATTCAGTGTATGTTTATAAAGTGTTTATTGTTATTGTGTGCTAGGCACATGGATGAATAGGACACCATCTTTGCCATCAATCTTCCTCCATTCTAATGTATAATGACATATTCATCCTTCTTGGAAACACTTAGTTGTCATGAGTGGCAGTTTGGGATACTGGAAAGAGTCTAGACTGGGTAGGAGGGAAAGCATCAGGGGCCCTTCTAATTTCTGCTTTTAACCAGCTATATGACCAGAGATAAGCAACTTAAGCATTTTGTGACTTATTTTTCTCATATGTAAAAGGAAAGTGGCAGGAATGATTAGACATCTGAATCTAAAAATCTAAGAGGTAAACATTTTTTTGGAGGCTATTTTCATTTGGTGTTTTCCAAAAATTCTGGAATAACTTGTATGATTAATAAATATTAAATAAAAATAAGATCATCTTGATCCTCTTCTTCCTTTGCTCATAAGTCCAGAGGATCTTTAAAGAACTTAAAACTCTTATGTATCATGCTAGGGGAAAAAAATCAAAACAAACTCTGAGAATAAGCATAAGATAAAAAGAACTGCCCTTAATCCTAAACTCTCTGAAATTCAAAACATGCAGGATGTGGTTTAAGGGTAATGTGCAAATACAACATTGTGATCTCAAGATTAAAAAAATAATAAATGTGTGTTTATCTTTGTTATCTGCCCATTTAAAATAGTTTTATTTTTAACCATGATAATTATGCCAAAATAACCCAATAGCATCTACTTTTAAAACAAAATACCAACTTGTCTACTTATATTTATGTAATTTTAAAATATCAAGTCATCCAAGTCCTTTCTGTCTGTATGATTTGTTTCGGCACTTTAAGGCTATCAAACATGTAAACATTTTTGATAGTCATAGCCATAGAAATAGTTGATGCTATTTATTAATGAAGATTAATTAATGAAGATTAAAGCATAACATACAGCATCTAGTTCAAATCACATAGATTGATTATGAGAAACATGAACTGAATCATTCAAATCTGAAATGTCAGATTTGTGAATTTTTAATAAACATGAAGCTATTAACATCAGCAAAACAGATAGATTAATAAATGAACTTTTTCAATTTTCCTGAGTTAAGCACCTAAAAACAATGTCTTTGCATAAGGGTTTTCACAAATATTTACTCATTTGCAACTCAACAATCCTGTAAGGCAGTTTTGTCATCTGTAGAATGAGTACAATCTGTAGAGTGGGTACAACAATAACACTTCATATAAATTAGGCTTCAGCATGGGCTGGGGTTTTCCTTGCTAGGACCTTGATCGTTTCTTGGACATTTTCAGAAACTTCAAGGTCTCAGAAGCAAGGAAGGCAAGTAAATTGCTCTAGTGTCTCCACACTATAGCAGAGGAGGGGAGGGGCTTTTATTACCTTGAAACACATTCAAAGGAGTTTTAAAATGGGAATTCCACAGAGAATGTCTTTTAAATACCATTTATCCCCTTGGAAATTCCCATTTGAGAATGTGATTTTAAGATGACAATGAAAGAGAATTTGGTTTTTATGAGAAATATACCTTTTTAAAATAAATTATCTTCTATTTTTAAAATATACCCACAGTATAGCCTAGTGGTATATGTAGGAAAGATATTGCTACAGTGGTAATTTTGCAGGATGAGGAAACAGCACAATGACCAAGATAACTTAGCTTGCCTAGAGTTAGTCTGCTAGTGAAGGCCTGAAGGAGTAGGAAACAGATCTCCTGATTTTTGTTTTAATCCCTTAAAATGTTCATTAGATTCCACTGCCTTTTTGTGCTCATAACTGGCCCATGAATTCACCAGTACAAGACAGTATTTCCTTTCCTGTGTATGATGCAAGAAAAACATGTGTTAAGCATTTCTGAGGACATTCTTTGCTGTTCTAGACAATGACTTGTCATTTTCTCAGTAAATGCTCACAGATGATGCTGATAATGATGATGAGGATGGGGATGTGATACTGCTGAGCAACAAACAAATGTGCTATAATTACCTACAATGGGCAGAACAGTATGATCAGCACAAGTGGAATATGAAGAAACATAATGAATATCATTTGCCACCACGTAGTTCACAATTCATTTGGAAGAAAATGTTTATCCATAGAAAAAGTAATGCATAATTCAAGGCAGCTCACATGTACCAAATGAACAATATACCAAAGAAACAGTTTAAATCTTTGGAAGAACCATATCACTGTGGACTGGGATAATCAGGATAGGCTCATTGGAAGAGAGGGATATGAATACATTTTGATGAATTTGTGGATTTGAGACAGGCAGAAATGACCACATACCTAAAAAAAAAAATCGGCAGATGAGAGTCTGCTAGTTTTCTCTAATGTTTAGGCAACACATTCAGTTAACGTGTTAGAAAAACACAATGAATCAATAACTTGGTTACAATGGAATTTAAAGAACCACAAAAAGGACTATAGGTAAAATATTTGTGGCCTCTTATTTTAGCTCTTTTTTTCCTTTTTGATAGGCACTGGTAAAATCAATATCTCCATCTCATCTTGTTAATTTATAAAAATAGGATAATTCTTGTCTTTCACTTCAAGAAAGATCATCTAACAAGTAATTAAACAATATATTTTAAATAGTACTACTAAAATTATTATATAGCTTTAACTTAGGAAAAATAATTCTAGTATAAAAATTACTCTAACAGTGATTCTCAAAATGGCTGAAAGCCTGGAATTGTATTTAGCAGCACTATACAAATATAAAATATTCGGATGATTAATGTTTTAAATAAGTATTTTACTTAAAGTGAGTGACTTTAGAAAATAGTTAAGATTAAAAAATTAAAAAGGCTCTTTTATTTTCTAAAAGTAACTCAAAATATTAAAATCTCCTACATCATGAAAATTAGGTTGCGGAACTAGAAAGGCTAGATCATGGACCCCAAGGATATCCATGTCTTAATCTCTAGAACCTGTAAATATGTTGCTTTACATGGCAAAGGGACTTTGAATATGTAATTAAGGTTAAGAACCTAGAAATAGAGAGGTTAGCCTGGATCATCTGGGTCAACCCAATGTATTCGCAAGGGTCCTGAAAAGAGGAAAATGTTTCCCACTGTGATCAGGGAGGAGCTGTGACTCTTGAAGAAGGGTCATCAGATAGTTGCAACACTGCTGCATTGAGTATAAAGGAAGGGGGCCATGGGCCAAGGAATGTGGGCAACCTCTAGAAGCTAGATAAGAAAACTAATTCTCTCTATAAATCTGCAGAAAGGAACTCAGCCCTGCTTTCACTTTGATTTTAGCCTGATAAAACTCATGTCAGACTTTTGAACTATAAACTGTAAGATACTAAATTGTGTTGTTTTAAGCATCTAACTTTGTGGTAATTTGTTATAAGTTGCATAGAAAACAATGCAGCAAGAAATTTAGACTACTTACTTTGCTTCTACATTAGAAGGGGTTATTCAATTATTAGCTACAACCAGGGATTATTTAGAAAAATCAAATCCTATCATTATACACAGGCTGAGGGTAAAAGTGCTAAATCAATTGAAGAATTACAATAATTAAGAATTAAGTAAATAGGGCCAGTAATTGAGATACAGAAATTTCTCAATGCTAAATATGTAACTGTATCTGAAATTGAAAAGTAAAATGGAAAAAAAAATGAACAAGTTATGTCATTCAGTAATATGAAGATATCAGACAGGGACTTTTCACTCATTTCATTCACGTTCCCTAAAAAGTGTTCTCAGAAAAGTATATGAGTCTTAATGGCACCTAAGGATGAGAGATATTTCATTTAAAAAAGAATTAAAGCTGGTATATTTATCTCCCTCTTGCTGCTATGAAAATTACCACAGACTTGGTGGCTGAAAGCAACAGATGTTTAATTCAATCTCAGTTCTGGAGGCTGTTAAGTTCCAAATAAAGCTGTTGGCAGGTCTTCACTTCCTCTGGAGGTATTAGGGGGATAATCTGTTCCTTGCCTCTTTAAACTTCTTGTGACTAAATTCCTTGGCTTGTGGCTACATCACTCCAATCTCTGCCTCTGTCTTCACATGGTTTTCTTTGTGTGTATCTAATCCCTCCGTCTCTCTTATAACACTCGTGATGGCATTTAGAGGCTGCTTGCTTAATTCAGGACAATTTTTTTTTTCATTTCAAGGATCTACTATAATTATATCTACAGAAACTTTACAATATATGGTAACACTCACAGGTTTCCAGGATTAGGACTTGAGAGCTTTGGGATCACCATTCAGCCCACTATAGCTGATTTCTGGAGTGCTGGTAATAATGTTTTTGTTTTTTGTTTTTTAATCCTGATGCTATACTAAGTTGCATTTAGTTTAAGAAATATGTTCGACCCTAAGTCTTACCCAAACCTACATTTTAACAAAAGCCTCAGTTGATTTCTATGTACATTAAAATTTGAGAAGCACTATTCAATAAATAGTTGAAGGTGACATTGTCAGAACTTGAAAAGTGATTGGCTGGCAGTGAAGAGAAGTAAGGAGTAAGTAAGAAGGCAGTATGTAAGACTTTAGCCAAACTTTTATATCTTAAAGGAATAAAGTTTTAGGCTAAAGGAACAATGATTTTTGGTTCTAATGAACACATTTCCAAAATGAGAGAAGAATGGAAGAGATATTTGAGTCAGTCTGTCACTGAAGTCTCTGAAATTATTTTCTGTAGGTGGATGCCCATTGTCCAGAGGTGCAAATCTCTCCTGTAAGTACTGATGACAGCCTCCAGCCTCATCCAAAATGTTCCACAGCTAACACCATACGCAGTGACAAAAAGCTGAAAGCATTTCCTCTAAGATCAGGAATAAGACAAGGATGCCCACTCTCACCACTTTTATTCAACATAGTTTTGGAAGTTCTAGCCATAGCAATCAGAGGAGAAAAAGAAATAAAAGGAATCCTAATTGGAAAGGTACAAGTAAAACTGTAAGAGGCCATCAGAAAACTACTAGAGCTCATCAATGAATTCAGTAAAGTTGCAGGATACAAAATTAATATACAGAAATCTGTTGCATTTCTATATGCTAACAACAAAATATCAGACAGAGAAATTAAGGAAACAATCTCATTTACGATCGCATCAAAAAGAATAAAATACCTAAGAATAAACCTACCTAAGGAAGTAAAAGACCTGTACTCAGAAAACTACAAGACACTGATGAAAGAAATTGAAGATGACACAAACAGAAGGAATGATATACCACGTTCTTGGATTTGAAGAATTAATATTGTTAAAATGACCATACTACCCAAGGCTATCTACAGATTCAATGAAATTCCTATCAAAATACCAATGGCATTTTTCACAGAACTAGTGAACATTCTTTTAGTCATAAAATTCAGAGTTTCCAAAACACTTTGGCCTCACATGAAGCATCAGCCATTGTAACACTGGTAACAACATAATTGATACTTGCAACCATTAAGGGCTTATTTGATGCCTGGCACTCTCTCTGAAAGAGCTTTATGGTCTCAAATAATGTATACAGCAACCCATGAAGTAAGGGAGGCACTTCACAGATGAGGAGACTATGGCCTTTCTTGCACATCAGGCCCCCGGTTGCTTCAGGATGCCTCTAGCTCACTGGCATAGTGTCTTAAAGTAAAGTAAAATATCATTAAAATAAATGGTTAAGAAAACATAATTACTATAAACTCACAAAAGTTCAAGTATAATACTCTCTTCCAGGTATGAATATTTCAGGTTTAAACTCTTTTGTAATACTTGGATTTAGAAGATTAAGAAAGCAAACATCAAGAGTAAAAGAGATATGCCTGATATTTTTTTAAGAATATGAATTTTTTAAAGCTAGGTATCTCTAAATGGTAATAATTATGTCAAATTTCTTGAAATTTTGAGATATACTATCTTCTTGCTTCTAATGTACATGTAAAGTGAAAATGTTTATATTCAAATCTCTGATAAAAACATTTACTTAATCATTATATGTCTGTAATAGAAAAACACATTCTCTAAGTGGGACCTCAGGTTTTGTGATAACAAACACTATTGATTTGCGAAAGAATTAAAAAAGCAGTTTATTTTTTACATAGGCAGTCAAGATTATAATAAACAATCTTAAATCTTTACATTTTAAATTAAAGCCAAATTAAGGAAAAATTAAAACTTTACTTTAAAATTTAATATTTTTAAAAAATTGTATGAACTTATTTTGACTAGCTGCAACAGTTTTTTTATAATTTTTTGAACCAATTTATCAATGATCTTATCTTTGGTGAGTACATGTCTTACTTTTATTTACCAATGTACTTTCGAGCTATTTAGTCAACAATGTACATGTACCATTTCAAATAAAGGACATATTTCCCAATGTGATGCCATAGAAAATAGTAAAATAAGACTTAATTTAGAATTTAAAAATTTCTTTGGGATTTAATTACTGCCTCTGAGAGTTGTCACCATGTTGCACGTCATAGAGCATAGTATGCATGGTGTTCCCTGGAGTTGTGCAGTGCACATCCTGTACCACTGTACATGACAGCCCTAACTAATAGACACATGGGAAGCCAATTCCTGGGGAGACTCAAAGCCCATTAGCATTAAACAACAAATATTTTGAATCATCAGAGGAGTAAAAATCCATTCCTATTGCGCTCTTTGTTCTGACACAGAAAAACAATTCTGACACGTTTCTGTGGAAGCGTTATTTGGAAACAGCTCCTGTAACCTTGCCGTGGCCTAGATTTATTACGAATGGGCATAATACAGTTCTGACATGCAAAATTATTTGGAACACCATTACGGAGGACCAGTTCCTATTGATTCAAGGATTTGTGTTCTCTCTTTCATACAATAGTGACTGATTTGGGAATGATTGGAAATGGAGTATTATACTTTTAAAAAGTAAACAAAAAGGAACAGAGAATTATTAGATGTTAAAATGGTATGTCCTCAATATATAGTATCACTGTTACACATTTGGAAGATTAAATGGTATAGCTTTTATTATTAAAATACCTCTATAATATGAATGCAGATAAATACCACATACTATTAGTTGTCAAAATTTATTGTACATAACTGTCTCTTGAGAAGCCAGTTAAAATGTAGTTTCTGAGCCACACTTCCAGAGATCCTATATAGAAGCATGGGAGGGGACCTAGGACTTGCATTTTTAATAAGTACTCCTGAATTCCTAATGCCATCAGTCTTGCTCTCCCATTTTGAAAAACACTGCCATAAATTGTATATAATGGCAGCTCTCAGCCCTGGCATCTCTGAGAACTTTTAGAAAGATACAGATACCTCTCCATATATTTATTCCATGGGGTGAACTCCAGACATGCCTTGATTTTTCTTCCTTCCTTCCTTCCTTTCTTTCTTTATGGCTGTGTTGGGTCTTCGTTTCTGTGTGAGGGCTTTCTCCAGTTGTGGCAAGCGGGGGCCACTCCTCATTGCTGTGTGTGGGCCTCCCACTATTGTGGCCTCTTTTGTTGTGGAGCACAGGCTCCAGACGCGCAGGCTCAGCAGTTGTGGCTCACGGGCCTAGTTGCTCCGTGGCATGTGGGACCTTCCCAGACCAGGGCTCGAACCTGTGTCCCCTGCATTGGCAGGCAGATTCTCAACCACTGCACCACCAGGGAAGCTCATGCCTTGATTTTAAAAATGCTAAAGGTGGGAGGGTGGGAGGGAGGGAGATAAAGAGGGGAGAGATATGGGGATATATGTATATGTACAGCCGATTCACTTTGTTATAAAGCAGAAACTAACACACCATTGTAAAGCAATTATACTCCAATAAAGATGTTAAAAAAGAATAAAAATAAATAAAAAAAATGCTAAAGGTGATTTTGACTCGCAGCTAGGCTGAGAAACAATGGGGTAAATAGAATTAACTTCTATTGGCTGTTCATTATTAAATGCTTTTAATATTTGACCTGCTTAACTTAAGAGAAATAGTAAAACTTCTTTTGATATTTAGATCATGAAACTAATAAATTATACATAACATCCACTTCCATTAAAGTGTTTAAAAAATATTTTCATTATCTTGACCCCCTTCCCCAATACACCCTCTCCCATTATTGTTCAGTAAATGGCCATACCTTCTACCCAGTTGATGAGAGACTGTCTAGATAGTGGTTATGAGCATGGGTTTGGGAGTGAACCGTCCTTGATTGCAGTCCTAATTCTGCTATTTCCAATCTGTGCTACACTGCACATGTTACCCAGCATTTCTAAATTAGTAAATACCTCATAGAGTATTGTGAGAATTAAGTGAGATGATTTATGTAAAGTGCTTAATACAATGCCTGGGCCATGATGAGCTTTTTTAAAACTCAGTTGTTGGGAATTCCCTGGCGGTCCAGTGATTGAGTCCACGCTTTCACTGCTGTGGACCAGGGTTCGATCCCTGGTTGAGGAATTAAAATTATCCCACAAGCCGTGCAGCGCAGCCAAAAATAATAATAATATTTATAATTTTTAAAAAAGGTCAGCTGTTATTATCATTCTTAATTCCTTGTTCTTCTCATAAGTAGTCACCATTTTCTGACTCTTTCACTTGTTAATTAGCTTGAATATTGCCCACTTGTATCCACTCTTGTTGCAATTACCCTAGTCCAGCCTATATGACCTTTTACCTGGATTACTACCATAATTTCAGGCCATAATGAACATTTTCCTTCCTGGTATGTGCTAAATTCTCTTTTGCTTCTGGTTCTATGCACATATATTTCCTCTGCCCAAAGCACATATCCATCTCGCCTCATCTTCTCCTCATTCCTCTGGAAGGTTATCCTTCCCTTCAATTAGGCTTGATCACTTTTCTATGGATTTGCCCCCTTCATAGTATACATGGTATTTTATTGTGATTATTTGTTCATTTAAGTGCTTTTCATGCTGGGATATGGGAATCTGGATGGCCTTCACATGCATTATTTGACAACTGTGAATCCTATAACAAATTTAAAAATTTGATGACAATCTATAAAAATAAAATAAGTATGTTCTGGAATAGCTGGATGACTATGCATTTTAGTGTCTGTATTTATTTTCAATTTTTTTAAATTGTAAAATACATATAACATAAAGTTTGTTATGTTAACCACTTTTAAGTGTACAGTTCAGTGGTGTTACATATATTCATACTGGTATGTAACCGTCACCATCATCCATCTCCAGAATTCTTTTCGTCTTGCAAAATGGAAACTCTATATCATTCCCTCTTCTCTCCAGCCTGTGGTAACCACCATTCTACTTTGTCTCTATGATTTTTCAATAGTCTAGGTACCTCATATAAGAGGAATCATATAATATTTGTGCTTTTGTGATTGACATTTCATTTAGCACATCTTCAAGGTTCATCCATGTTGTAGCATATGTCAGAATTTCCTTCCTTTTTAAGGATAATAATATTGCATTGTATATGCATGCAACATTTTGCTTATCCATTCATCCATTGATAGACACTTGGGTTGCTTCAACATTTTAACTGTTGTGAAAAATGCTGCTATGATCATAGGTGTACAAGTACATTTCTTTGAGACTCTACTTTCAATTCTTTTGGGTATATGTTCAGAAGTGGCATTGGTAGATTGTATGGTAATTCTATTTAAACATTTTTTGGAACTGCCATATTGTTTTCTATAGAACCTATACCATTTAATTTCCATCAGCAGTGCACATGGGTCCAGTTTCTCTACATCCTTCTCAGTATCTGTTATTTTCTAGGTTTTCTTTTCTTTCTTTTTTTTTTATAGTAGCCATCTAATGGTGTGAGATGGTATCTCACTGCAGTTTTGATTTGCGTCCCCCTAATGATTAGTAATGTTGAGGTTTTGTTTTTATTTTTGTTTTTGTTTTCACGTGCTTGTTGGCCATTTGTATATCTTCTTTGGAGAAATGTCTATTCAGGTCTTCTGTTGATTTTTGAATCTGGTTGTTTTGTTTTTGTTGTTGAGTTTTAGGATTTCTCTATATATTCTGGATATTAATCCCTTATCAAATATGTGAATTGCAAATTCTTTCTCTCATTCTGTAGGTTGCCTTTTTAATTCTGTTCATAGAATCTTTTAATGAAAAATATGGTTTAATTTTCATGAAATCCAATTTGTCTATTTTTTCTTTTGTTGCCTGTGACTTTAGTGTCATATCCAAAAAATCACTGCCAAACCTAATGTCATGTCATGAAGCTTTTGTCCTATGTTTTCTTCTGAGAGTTTTATAGTTTCAGCTCTTGCATTTATGACTTTAATCCATTTTGGGTTAATTTTTGTGTATGGTGGTAGTTAAGGGTCTAATTTCATTCTTTTGCATGTGGATATCTAGTTTCACAAGTACCATTTATTGACAAGACTGTCCTTTCCCCCACTGAATGGCCTTGGCACCCTTGTTGAAAATCATTTGTCCTTATATGTGAGGGTTTATTTCTGGGCTCTCTGTTCTATTCCATTGATCTATATGTCTGTTTTTGTACTACACTGTTTTGATTACTAGAGCTTTGTAGTAATAGGTTTTCAAATTAGAGAGTTTTCCAACGCCTCTCATTTTCAAGATTGTTCTGGCTGTTGAGGTCCTATGAGATTCTATACGAATTTTAGGATGGATTTCTCTATTTCTTTAAAAACTTCATTGGGATTTTTATGGAGATTGCATAAGATCTGTAGATCACTCTTGGTAGTAAGCACACTTTGGCAATATTAAATTTTTTAATCCATGAACATGGAAAGTGTTTCTACTTATGTCTTCTATAATTTCTTTCAGCAATGTTTTACAATTTTCAGCATACAAACTTTTTACCTCCTTCATTAAGTTAATTTCTGAGTATTTTATTCTTTGTGATGCTATTGTAAATGAAACTGTTTTCTTAAATTCCTTTTCAGATTGTTCATTGTTAGCATGTAGAAATGTGATTGAGTTTTGTGTGTTGACTTTGTATCCTGATCTTTTGCTAAATTAATTTATTAGCTCTAAGAGTTTTTTTGTGGAATTTTTAAGGTTCTCTACATATAAGATTGTATCATGAACAGACATAATTTTACTTCTTTTTTTCCAATATGTGTGCCTTTTATTTCTTTTTCTTCCCTAATTGTTCTCAGTAGGATTTCCAGTACTATGCAGAATAGGAGTGGTGAGAGTGGGCATTTTTACTTTCTTCCTGCTATTAGAGGAAAAGCTTTCAGTTTTTTTGAGTGTGATGTCCACTGTGGGTTTTTCATATATGGCTTTTATTATGTTGAGGTTGTTTCCATATATTCTCAGCTTGTTGAGTCTTTTTATAATGAAAGAATGTTGAATTTTGCCAAATGCTTTTTCTGCATCAATTGAAATAACCATGCAAATTTTTTCTCCTCCACTCTGTTAATATGGTGTATTACATTAATCTATTTTCATATGTTGAACCATCCTTGCATTCAGTAGTAAATCCCACTTAGTCATGATGTATAATTCTTTTAGCATGCTGTTGAATTCAGTTTGATAGTATTTTGTGAAGATTTTAGCATTAGTGTGTATGTTTACATTTACTGAGATCTTTATTTCCTCATATGGCTTCAAATTACTGTCTAGTGTCTTTTCATTTTAACTTGTAGGATTCCTGAGCATTTCTTACAGGGCAGGTCCAGTGGTCATGAACTTCCTCAGCTTTGTTTATCTGCGATTGTCTTAATTTTGCATTAGTGTTCATAATGTAGCTCCACATATCGAATATCAAATGAATCACAATCTGATATATCAAGGAAAGCTTCATGGAAATGAAAATAGAAGTGATTTTACTCTTGACATTTTATTATGAAAATTTACAAACATGCGGAAAAGGTGAAAGAATTATACAGTGAATCCTCACGTACTTGGTGCCTAGATCCTATAATTAACATTTTTGAAAGCAACTCTATTCAAATATTAATTCTATAACTTCTTAGCTGGGTAACCTTGGGCAAGTTAACCTCTTTGAACTTCAGTTCCCTTATCTAGAAAAGGGGGATAATGACAGTACTTACTTATGCATTGCTGCAAAGTTTAAATGTTATGATCTGTGCAGAATATTTAACACACTATCAGGCACAAATAGATATATGCAGTCAGTGAAAGCTATAGTCGTATTTGTTGAATAAATGAATGAATGGATGAATGAATAAACAAAGGCATAATAAATTTCCTGAATCTTCTAAAGGAACTTTAATATCTATATTTCAGCTGCTGGATGTACAAAAGTGGTGTATCTATTTAAGAATAAGCATTCTGAAGAATATGAATATGGAAAGTTTTTTCTTTTTTTTTTTTGGAAATTGTTTCTTAATAGCTGAAACAATGTACCTAAATAAGCATTGTACCAGCCAAGTTATTTATTATTTAAATTCTGGTTACATGTAGTGAAAGAAAGTCCCCAGTATATCCCTTGGATTTCTTTCATAAAAACAATAAAAAGACAATATGAGGGAATTGCTACAGTTTCTGATTTATTAATATGTAGCAGTGATTGACTACTGGCTATACTGAGTTTCAATTATCTGCTGGAGCAAAGAGAAGAGGTATGGGAAACAGGAAATGGAAGGGTCCTGGGAGCAATCTTGGCAACACAAACCAAGCCTCTTGCTCTCTCCAGGTTTCATTCCTGTCCCTGAGGAGTCCAAGGGCATGTGTTTAGGGTTAAGTCAAGGGAAGAGGTGCTAAGTTGGTCCAGGTGGAATTTTTTAAGGCAAACTGGCTTTTCTCCAGCTTCAGGTTTTGCTCACATACTTTCTACAGCTGCATTGCTCTTAAACTGCAGCTGGTGCGTTCTCTCTGGTCCAAGAATGGTTTTGACTATTCCTAAGATTGATGTAAGTTGTTTTAAAGACCATCAGAGAGATTGTTAATGAGAAAAAAAGAGACAAAACCAAAATATTTCAATTTGCTAGAATACCTAAACAATTTGAGATAGTACCCAATTTTTTTTACTCATTGTTCTTACAGAAAATTACTGTACCATTGACAAATACCAAAGGAAACCATGCACAAGATAGGCTGTACAATATTCTAGAAATAGTATATTGTATTAGAAGCTTGAAATCTAGTTTCTGTGCTAACTCTGTGCCCCTTCTTATGTGGCCCTTGGTTATGTTATGATACATCTTTGGGTGCAATAATTTTCTCTTTTTATGCCCTCTCATAAATCTTATCCAGTTTAAAAATATTATAAGTGAATTGAATCTTAGGTTTTTGAAGCCACAACATTATAAAAGTTAGCTTTCCTTTATTTCTCCTGTCATGAATAAGCATTAATCAAAAGCATTGAGTGTACTGAATATTTGAAATACCAAGCAGGCTCCTTAAAGATGTTAATTATTGTATTTGAATATATTTGAAATATTTATTTCATAACATGATGAATGTTACTACATATATTCCCATTTATTCATTACCAACTTAAATCATATTTTCTGAATTATTTAGAAAAATATTTCAAACTCAAATTCATAGAAGAAAAAATGACCTTTGTTGTCAATTCCAAGAAATCCAGTTCTGAAAGGTTTTCAAATATTAGTGAAGGCTTTTCAGGTTACATGAATGCACCTGCTTGATCAGACCTTCAACTAAGTATTTTCATTGGCAAATGTGTAATTTATGAATAAATAAGAAGTCGGATCCTGAGAAAGTGGAATAATAAGCTCCATGCCTTCAAGTCTTTGTGTAAACTCTTGCATGCAGTTTCTACCCAACTTCTGCAAAATTAATTTCAGCAAGTCCAAGTGCTTGGGATACAAGGGGATGACTGCATACAGAGGTCTTTTCACAGTCAGCTGTTCTTTTCTATTAGCCGTCTTGGCAGTCCAGCAAGCCCTCGGGAGGGTCCTTGGTAAACTTCTTTCAGGTGTGTGTGTGTGTGCACGTGTGTGTGTGTTTGTGTGTGTATCTGTGAGTGTGTGTACTGAGCCAGAGGATGGTTACCCATCCACCCTCAGTCCAAACGTTCCCCCTTGGATGAACAATCCTGCACTGTGAGTGTTCTGCAGGTGTCTCTGGTGTCAGCCGGCCTCTGTTTATTATTGGTGTGCTGTGCACAGGGAGGCCTAGTGGGCCATCAGTAACAACTCTTGGCAAATGGGTCAAGGAAATGAAAATAAAGCCTGTGCAGCAGGAACTTCTAACGTCTGGAGTTTTGCTGGCAAGGTCTGCCTGAGTTCCTCTTTAGGTGCTACTTTAAAATTGCTACTTGTTTGACTTGGACGAGACTTCACATGGCGAGGCCGTGTGAGATATGTGAAGGGAGGAACCAGCTGTGAGCAGGTGTGCTGCTTTTCCATTTTAGCTTTCACCAGAACACATCTTCTGCTTGGTCCTGAGGCAGTTCTCTTCTTCAGAAGTTTGTTTGTATAATTTGTTTTCCAAAAGTGAGGGAGGGGTATTACTATTAAAGGAGCTAAGAGTCATTCATATGATTTTGAACTTTTTTATTTTTCAAGTCTATTATGCACAGTTGAATAAAAAGAAATAAACTTCTTTTCATATGGGAAACCTTTTCCTCCTCAAGTTACATTTTCAGAGACCCAAAACTAAGAATGGAGCTTCTTACCATGATTGTTCTGTGATGAATTTCCAAATGCCCCTTCATACATGGGAAGGTTACTGGTTTATTTACTAGGCTCACTCAAAGTAAAGTGTATGAGATTTACTATCTTAATTATAATATTCAAAAACAATTTCTGCTGAAGGAATTGCTAATTTGTAGAAAATACTTAGCATAATTATTTTATGATACTTCAGTTCTGTGATCCTCTTTTCCATCTTTCCCCATAACTACTCTAATAATATTATGGACCCTATTCACTACATTTAAAGGGATGTGGTAAAGTTAAAAGTGGCTCAGGATTATTAAGCTGGGAAACTTTTAACTGGTTCTCAGTGCTTAAAATATTCCTCTTTGTCTAATGACCTCTATTATTCCAAATGACAGCTTATATCGCTTGAGAAGTTGCTATTTATTATATTCATAAAATCTATCATCAGTCATAAATACCTTCATTCATTCATTTACTCACTCAGTGAACACTGACTGAACTATCAATGTGTGCCAGGCAATGTACCCGGCGAGGCAAAGTGAAACAGAGAGAATGATAGTGTCTTTCCAGCCCCTTCTCTGCCCGCCCACCACACTGATCCATAGCGTCCACAGGTAACCTTTAAAAACATGAGTCAGATCACATTGCCCCTCTGCCTAAAATTGAGCTACACCTCTAAGGCTAGCACCTCACTCCCTCCCACCTCATGTCCTGCCCCACTCTTGCTCTTAGTCTGCTCCAGCAGCAATGGCCTTCTTGCTGTTCCTCAAACACACTGCCCCCAACTGCCTGTTCTACAAATTGTAGCTGCATATTTCTTTATTAACTCCATGGTATTTATCTCCTGATCTGATCCCGTTCTCATTAATCTCTAGCTTTGGTCTGATCTCTTATTCAAGTTTCACGAGGTTAGAGGTTTTGTTGTTTCCCTCTTGTATCCCCTGGGTCTGGAACAGTCCTTCATATAGTACAAGTTCAATAAATATTTGTTCAATATGAATGCATCCATATGTGGTCTTTAGGCTACTTAGAGATATGTGAAAAAAGAACCCTAATATATCACCATAAATCTTTAGTGTTATCGTATAAGATGTAATAGTGATCATATACCCGTCTATGTTTCTTAAAATGGAAATTTACTGAAGTGTAAATCCACATGCTACTAAAGAAGTGTTTAGAAGCCAAGGAAAGCATCATTTGTTTCAAACATTATTATATTACTAACATTTCTTTCGGCTACTGTGATACAACCACTTTTATCTGTAATTCTCTTATCACTTCTCAAATTGTCTGGAGACCAAAAAACGAAAAAAGGGAAAAAAAAAGAAAAGAAGGAAGGAAAGAAGAAAAGGAGAGAGGGAGGAAGGGAGAGAGGAAGGAAGGAAGGAAGAAAGAAAGAAAAGCTACTTTCTGAAAATTTTCAGCTGGTTCTCAAGAACTTTGGCTAGTTAGCTTTTAGAGTTAGTCTTAGGAAAACTCATCACACTTTGTCCATGAGAATGAAGCCTTTTAAAAGGTCTCTAAAATAGGAGGCTGGTGTTGACAAAACTGTTGTATTTGTTTTTGCCAGTTTTATATTAAGACTCTCACAGTACTTACTCAAGCTAAAAGCTTTTTTGGATTTTATGAGTTGGGATGTTTCCCAATAGACTTTTTTTAGTTTAGGTAAATAGAAAAGAAATGATTAAGGTCAGTGTTCTCAGACATCATTCCTGTAGCCCGGAAATGAATAATTCTACTGTTCTCTTACTTATCCTTACTGAGATTGTAAGTTACAGCAATTTCCTCCTCTATACCAGTTAGCTGCTTTTTTTTTTTTTCTTTTTATTTGTCTAGACATCAAGTTAATTTTGACCACTTCCCTGGATTACTTGACCTGGAAACTTGTTTCTTGTGGACTTGGTTGGCTCATTAGTACAACTTTTGTGTGAAGCCATTCTCAACAGTCTCCAAAATCTACCAGGTGGTTTGATCTTTGTTTTCAGCTAACACACTCTTAACACTCCTAACCATAAGTCTTAGGTTGCCTGCACTCCCTGATGTGGTTTGCCTTTCATCAGTATCTTTACACCGAGGCGGTTCTAAAGACCTCCTGTGACTTTTCTGAAGCCCGCAGACAGTTCTTACTCTCTGAAATTTTTCTCACATACTTGAAGCCCTCATAAATCCTACACAGCTTCCTCTCCTAGTTGAGGACTGACTGCTCAAATGTTATCATTTTCAGCTTTCTCTTGCCACACATGAAATCAGTTTCATATACAATGACTTCCTAATATACCTAAGTCAAAGAACATCACATTCCTCCAGTTCTCCTTGTATTGCACGTGTCCTCCAATTCATATAAGCAGTCATTTTTCTCACTCTGAGTTACATGTATACACTTTCCAAACTTGGTTTATAACAGTATGAAGTGAAAATATCTTCATTCCCCTCCTGGGTTATTTTCTGTTGAGAGAGAACCTCTCAGCTTACCTCCCTTCAATGTGCTCCAGTAATTTAGGTGTTCCTTTCCTTTCTTTCCTTTTTATTTTTTCTAAGATTTTTAGTGAGTGAGTTTTATTTAATTCAATTGAATCATACCATAATGACTTAATAAGCAAAAATCTTAAAGAGTGTGTAAAAGGACAGCATTTCATATAGGCAATATGAAACCTGAGGGAGGGGGAGAAGCAGACAGAAGGGATGGTTCAACAGCCACCATTTTGCCAGGACAGTATATTATCCTGTTTGGTTTGATGGAACAGGTTTTTACGGGTAATATATTTCCCAATCCCAAATCAGGGACTACTAGGTTGTTGTTATTGTTGTTTTTGTTTCAATAAGAATCATATGTATTTAAGGTATACAACATGATTTGATATACATATACACAGTGAAATGATGACATCTACATCACATTTTAAGGTGAAACTCATTGTTTTTAGTTCCTTATGTCAAAGTGTTACCAAGGCTCTCCAAATCTCTATTCTAATAGTTCTCTTTGATCTGCTTTTTCCAATTTCAGCAAATTATTGTACATCTAGATTATTTTTTTTGGTGGGTGAAGGTGACTTGATACAACAGTTCCTTATATTTCCTTGTGAGAATGTAAAAGAATCTAATGATATGTTAAAGAGAAGAGTAATGATGCATTTACAGTTGAACTTTAATATTCTATTACCAGCTAAGATGTTGTCAGATAGAGCAGTGGAACCAAACATAATATAGTAGACATAAGTACATATAAAATAATTTAGTATATGAAAAAGTAGTGTTTTGAAACAGTGGTAAAAGAACAGTTTATTCAATAAAAAGCTATTGGAAAAAAAATTGGCAAACTATTTGGACCCAAACAAAAGGAAATTTTTAAAAATTATTTTCTAAAATCAAAATAGATTACATATCAATTAAAGATGATTAAAACATAAAAGGAAAACTATGTAAGCACTAGAAGAAAAATAATAACACTAGAAGAAAGTTGGGATGATGATGAACATACCGAACATGGCACCAAAGCCATAAATTAAAAAAAAAAATTATTCCATAATAAAAAGTTTTTTTAAAACCTTCATTTTAAGACATGGATAAAATTAAGAGGCAAAGAAAAGTTTGGAAAAAAATATTTGAAACTACCTATAAAAATGTTTTGAACAAGAAATAATTCTAATTACATATGTGTCAGATTTGTCCTATATGTGAATTACTGATGGCTCTTGCTCTCATAAAGTTTCTAGTCTAGTGGAATTAAACATATTTTATTATATTAAACAAATATCCACATGGGTGAATATACAGTTAGAATCTATGATAAGATCTGTGAGGAAAAATTGCATGATGGTATAAAAAAATAATACCAAGGCAATCTAATTTGTATTTTGGGGTCAAGAAGGCCACATTAAGGTAGCTGGATTTGTAATGTAATTTTAGTATGTTCATATTAATATTTTAAAGCTAATCAATTTTAATTTATTCATATATCAATACTTACAAAATATATAAACTGTGAATATATACATGTAAATTATATTATCATTTATATATCAGTCTGTATATTAATATACTATATATTATATCCCATGTATTCTCATCAGTTGATGAGAAGAAAAGGAATGGATTCACATTAACACAATTCATAAGAATGATATGCATATCAAAACTCCAATCTATTAATTTTCACAGAGTATATAACTGACATGAGGACCAAAATATTTGTCTTGGCTGACAGTTGAAAAAAATCTCCTTGTGAAAACAAACTGATATCAGAAAGTTTCTTGATTTGTATCGTATCAGGGAAAAACAGTGATGGTACTAAAAGATACCTGCTTTCAAATTGAAATAGTCACATTATAACATTTTCTATATTAGAAGGATGCATTTTCCTTTACTGCTGAAGGTACAATGATAATTTTTTTTCCAGACTTAATGCAGATTCTACATTTTATTTTATCTTTCTTATAGTTTACTTATTGGTTCTAAATTTGGAAGAATCTTATCCACAACCATTCACAAATCATTTGTAGCGTGAGTTGCTCCTGGGGAAATTTTGCATATATTTTATATGAATTATTATCCTAAAGAGGGTGTCTTTTATAAAAAACCTTATTCTCTAATTCTGATGTACTCTACTAATTCATTGACTTTACGAGTGTCTTTGTAGAAATGGTTTGTCAGATAGGAGTTTTATGATTATGTTGTAATAATTTTTTTCTGATTTCAAAATGTTTTTATTGATACAATTATCTTTGGAAAGTAGCAAAATATTTCTTATTTTTAATGTTACAAGTATTGTAAAAATATTTTATTGGTAAAAAATATTCACTGCAGTTTTCCATCACCACTCCCAACCCTAGTTCAATTCCTACTCAGAGGGAAACAATGTTAAAATTTTGACATATACCTTTCTAACCATTTACCTATGCACTCACATTTAATCATATGTACTATACACAATGTTCAAACATAATTATGGTCACAATTTACACATTGTTCTGCTACTTGCTATATTTTATTTTTATGATTGACTTGGAGAACGTTTTAGGGCTCCACAGTATGCTTATAACAAATTGATGGCTATAGTACCTATTTGAATAGATAATTGTTATTAATTAATGTTTATTGTGATTAGCAATGTTTGCTACTTTATTTTTCCTGCCATCTAATTAATTTTTAAACAAATGCCTCATCACGCAATACCACTATATATTTAGTTTGACGTCTTCCTCTTTCTTGAGTTTTTTCATGTTTATTATTTCAACCTTCTTATATATTAAATATAACTAGAACAGAAAGGGTCTGTAGTTAGTGACTTTCTGAGACCTGACTCTGAAAATTATTTTCAATACTGGAAGTTTCTTTTATTTCTTTTTTTATTTCTTTCCTTGCATTTTCTCAGTCCTATCCTTCTAGAACTCCTTTTAGACAAGTAGTGGAAATCGTATATTTATCTTTTATGCTTTGGCTTTTCTTTCATATTTTCCATCTCCAGGTCCTTTTGTGTTACATTTTAGAGATTACTTTATTTTGATCTTCCAGCTCATCAATTCGATCTTCAAAATGCATCTATTTTGTGCTTCAACCCATATATATATATATATATATATATATATATATATATATATATATATATATGAAGCTGTATTATTTAGATTATCACATATATCAATCAGGGTTCCAGCTGCCCTCTGGCTAGATTAGGTAGAAAAAATTTAATAGATTAAATTAGACGTTTACAAAATCATCTGAAGGTCAGGAGAAGCAGTCCGTAATTGGGAAGTCCTGGAACAACTCCCAGAGCATGACAGAACTGGCCAGGCTGAGGGCTGCTACTTGTGCTGCTGAGAAGAATCTGCCACCACAACTGCTGGCTCCATGTCTAAGTGCCTCAGTTCCAGCTCAGGGATAAGGTGTCATTACGTTACATCTCTGCTGGCTATAGAACATGCAGCCTCAGCCATGACATGTACCAGTAAACAGATGTCACATGCTGCTTCTGAATGCCCCTGAAGCCAGAGGACAGACATTTGGAACTCTGCTAGAGCTACCTCAGAAAAGCCAAATGCCTCCCTGACTGTACTTGCCAGCAGACACAACAAAAGCAGCTCAAGTGTGGCCTCCATTTCAGCACGTTCACGTCTGCCTTCCAAACTTCACACATTGTATTCTCCTTTTAAGAATCCATCTAGGTCCCACGCAGATACCTAGAGGGAAAGGAGTTTGAGAAATACAGACTTCCCAGTCTCTAGCATGCAATAGGTTATGTTACAAAGGGGTTGGAACAGAGTTGAGAAAGGAAATCTACTGCATTTGCCACATCATAGTTTTAATTTTACAAAGGTTTATTTCTCTTTCTTAGTAGCTTAACTTTATTTTATAGATGCAATATCTTCTTAACTCTAAGTACATTAAATGCCAATTTTAAAGTTTTTCTCTGTTTGGTTGCTAATTCTTCTGTTGAGCTTGACACTTCTCTTTGGCTATTGGTTTGCATCAAATGTTTGTCAAGTTTGTTTATTTGTTCATATTTGTACTCAATAATTCCAGTTTGCCTTTGGGAAATGTAGGTGCTGACTGCACTGGCCAACTTCTTCTGACTGGTGTGTGTGTATGTACATTTGTATGTGTGTATGTATACATGTGCACACAGAACATGTATCCATTTGAGATGTATGGGTGGCATGTCTTCTAGATTTTATATGTCTTGGGTGGCATGTCTTCTAGATTTTATGTGTCTTGGAGCACTATCCTGATACCTGGGTCAGAATTTTCAATGCAAACTTTATCCTAGGAGCAAATTTTATTCTTTATTTTATTTATTCTCCTTTACTGTCCTTATGCAGTTAAGAGGTTACCTCAGGCTTTTCCCAGCTTATTTTTCTAGCATCAATATTCACTAGGGACTTCCTCTCAGCCAAGCTGTTTAATTTGTTAAGAAAGAAAATGAAGAGTTTTTTTAACCTTCATTTTAAATTAATAACTAAAAGCAAGTAAAAAGAACTCTGCTAAATACTCCAAGGAAGTATTTTAAATCACATATGTAGAGCTTAAACTAGTTGGAGACATTAAAATGACTCCCAAATTACAAAGAATCTTAGAAAAAAATCATATGAACACAAAACTCACTGGGGAGTTTATTTCTTGCATATTTTTCTGTGGAATGTGTGTTCTGGCTCAAGTATTCCCCTTTTGTTGAAACTATCTAAAGGCCTTCAAAATCCACTATAAACATGAAAAAAAATGCCTCTCTATGGGTTTACTAATGACATGATGACACTTATGTCCATCTGGGTTTGATACCAAATGCCAACATCAAGTACACTTCCAAAGCATGAAACAGGCACGTGCTTTTAACAAGTTTGGGGGTTCCTGAGAAGCACGTGTGGATGTCTCAACAACATTTTAAAAGGAAAGAATATCATTAGCTCACTTGTTTAAGGGAAGTGATGAAGTGTAATTGAATTCAACTTATTCAAACACACTTTACAAAGCTTTGAGAAGTAGAAGTCTGCTTCTTAAAGTTCTGGGATAGCGCAATGACAAAAGACAGAGAAAGAAAAATAGTTGTGCTAAATAAAACCTTCCAGTACTTTTGAGAGATAGCTAACATATATGCAGTCACAGCAGATTGTAATATGTAGAATAATGTATACCAACTTTTAAAAACGTAATTAATTAGAAAAGAGAAAATAAACACGATCAAATGTAACCTATCTTTACTTAGCAATGATAATAAATTCAGACAAACCGATTTTACAATAAGCTAAGGACTTTTCCAATACACCTTCAAATTTGATTTTTTTTTTCTGGGTAAGAAATTATACCAAATTTTTGGCTGCATTGTGTTTGGCTTCATATCTATACATATATTTCTGACAATGATTTTTGTCAGAGTGATGATGTTATTTTCATTTATTTGTTAGTTTCATAAACCCCTTATGTCTACTCCACATATCCCCTCCTCACCCAATAGATGTTTAAATAAACTCCGGTTTCCTAAACTTCTGAATTCTGTGTGAATTAAATCAAAGTCTTGATTCATGTAAGTTCTGCCTCATTTGGTACAGATTTAGTTGATGAGCCATAGGTTTTATTGACAAGCCCAGAAGACTTATTATTTGCAACAGATACCTACTGCCAATAAATATACTAGGATAAAAAGAAGATGTCCTTCCTGTAAATACATATAGAGAGCCACTTTTCCTCATTGCTTGTTACCCTATATACAATGCTCCTTGAGTTTTCACAAAAAAATCCTTTGAAGAATTTAATATAGTTTTAAGAATAAACCTTTAAACTCCAGAAACATTCCTTTGTTCATGGAAACCTGCCTTTCATAAATCTAGTTGTTGAGTGATAGAAAACTGCTTCTCAGTTTATGTCAAAGACCCAGTATAATAATTTTCCTCATCTATTTAATGACAATCTGAACTTTGGTAATATAAATGTTTTCTTCTGTGTTAATAAGTGTACTTTAAGCATGTGGATTTTTACTTGCATATCAACATCCATGCATAGAGGTAGAAAAGCATTTATATGGATCCTATAATTTAATATGTGATGAGAGGTTTTCATATTAGTCTTATATTATGAAATGTTCAGTTAAAATATTTTAAAGTTTTAAAGAAACACAGTTTTCTCCTCTAATTTAACATTTTCTGAAAGTTAATAGAACACTAAAATAAAAAATAACACTTCATGTGAAAAGTCAATAATCTCTTAAAGAAATGTCTGCAGACTTTAATCAGTATACTTGTAAATAAATATATTAGTGATATTGTTAGACCCAAATGTGAAATATGGAACCAACATACATTGTAATGATTAATATAGAAGTCTCAACCATATTGTAGCCAGTTTTTAGGATAAAGTGATCTGAAAATTGTTCATACAAATTATGATTAACCAAAGTGTTTCCTCTGTAGCCATTCCATTTTTAACACAAATGCTCTAGTTTTCCTAGGTGAATGTTTTATTGGTTTGAAAGCAATGTAAAAACTATTCCTGCCAATTTGACCATATTTGTTGTCTGCACTGTACTGCAAGGTTCAGATTAGATTGTAAAGCTCTAAAGGTTTTTCAAGCCCTCTGCAGTGCCTTGAAAATAGTAGGTGGTTCAATAAGTACTTACTAACTAAATAAAAGGAATAAATGCAAGCTACTTTTCACGATAAATTTTAGTGCTTCCACCACTTTTTAGAGCCTCCTTCTTCAGTTTAAGTGCCATTTCATCTTGGAAGCTTTCCTTGCTGAATTCCAAAACAAAGGAGGGTACTCTTTTATGTAATATGTAATCCCACTACATACAAATTTCTATCAAAACATTTGTCACCTGTACTTTAATAGTGTCAGTACATCCAACCACCTCTGCAATCTTGTGGGAGGTAGGGACTATGTGTGCAGAGAAGCTTATGGCACCTAACAGGTGATCAATAAATGCTGAAGCAAAAAAACAAAAACAGAAACAAACAAACAAACAAACAAACCCAAGGCAATCAGAAAACCGTTCCTTCCAGCTATGACTCATTGGTCAACTCGGCTTACTGGGTACAGAAGATAGACACAACCTAGTCGCCATTTTTACAAGCTTAACTTTTGGAATTTTGGAATGTATAAATACATTACTGACTCATTAAAAAGAGACTTTATCTCCCACTGTTGAAACTATGTGGCTGCTATTGCAATCCCCTTTCACATCACTTTGTTATTCCTCAGCTACTTCATACATTGCATTTTTATGTATTTATGACCTTCCATAATCCTGCCTTATTCTAGCTTTTTTTGATTCCCTGATTCTTTCCAAATTTCTGTCTTTGTGTTTTGTTCTGCTTTTACACCTGCTCCCCTTTTCATCCAATTTTGGCTTTGGGCCTTCAGTTTACACCAAGATTAAGCTCTCAAGTCTGAAGTGCCAGATGCCTTATCTTCAATCTTTGATGCCCTTTACAACCAGCTCTCCAGTAATGCAGCTTCTCAACTCACTGCCCTTTAAACACAAAGTGGACACATCTGACCCAGTGTCACAAATTTTTGAGTCAGCCAGCTGTGGTAAAGGGGACAGTCTGTAGCTGCAAACCTAAGTAGGCCATAAGGAAATAAAACCCATGGCCTTAGTTACAGTCTTTGAAGCAGTAACTATGAACAACTCAATGAAACAGTCACTAATACATCTGTCATATTAACTTAGATGGCAAAGTTGGATTACATGTTTTCAAGCATGCAAACATTTTCATCTAAAGAATTTACATGAGAAACAAGTTATTATCATAGCTGATCACAATGTATACAATTAAGTCATATGTTAAAGAATAACTACACCGTGATGGCCATATATTATATATAATATTTGTATTTGTTTTGGGAATATATCATATTTTTTGCAATTGATGATGGATACATATGCTTCTGGCTATCAATGTGACATGTATCACTGAAAAGGTATTTAAATATACATTTTGCATATTTTAAATATATAATTATATACTAACAATATCTTGATAAAAGATGACTGCAATTTAAATGAATTGTTTTTAATGGCAGAATTTTCAATAAATTTACAGAATCATATTATTCATAAAGTTCAGCGGTGATTTGGATCAATTAATTAACATTTATCACAGCCTATGGCATTAAAATTGCTCTAAGGGGTATAAAAATGTGTGGAGATAAGATTTCAACCTTACAAGGTTTATAGTCCTTCATGTGCAAAGGCAAAAAGGGAAGACAAGATAGGAACCAAATGAGTAGGGCTGATGGCCTTTCAGTGAAGGTTCAGAACAGAGAGCGTTTGTGTCAGGCTGGAGTGATTTAATTAGAGAAGGTTTCACCACATAGGGAGGAATTGAACAGAGACTTGAAAGATGGATAAAATTATGCTTACATATTGGCTTCCTGAGGCTATCATAACAAAGTACCACAAACTGATGGCTTAAAATAACAGAAATGGATCACAGTTCTGGAGCCCAGAAGTCTAAAATCAAGGTGTAGGTAGGGTTAATTCCTTCTGGCAGCTCTAAGTGAGAAAGTAACCCATGCTTCCCCCTAGGCTCTGGTGTTGCAACAATCCTTGGTGTTCCTTGGCTTGCAGATGCAACCCTCTAATCATTACCTCTGCCTTCACATGATTTTCTTTTCAGTGTCTTTCTGTGTCCTCTCTTCTTAGAAGGATATCAGACAAGAGATTTAGAGCTCACTGTAAATCCAGGATGACTTAACCTCAAGATTCTTAAATAATAACATCTTCAAAGCTGCTATTTACAAATAAGGTCATATTCTGAGGTTCTGGATGAACATGAATTTTGGAAGGACACTATTCAACCCACTGCAGATGGCTAGGTAGTGCTCACAGAGGTAGAGGACTCTGATTATATTTCTTCAAGGACTAGGAAGTAACAAGTAAGTTACCAGACATCAAGATCAGTCTAAAAAATTGCAAATTCAAAAAATAATTAAAACACGGCTTTCCAGATAATATACTTCTGGAGGAAAGATTTAGCCAGAGGATACCTGGTATGTATTCTCCAATAAACAACAACAGCAATAAAAATAGCTCTCAATTTGAGAGTGCTTACTATATGCCAGGCACTGTTATAAGTGTTTGACATGTTGATTAGTATTTAGAATTTTCACCAAGACCCTAAAATGTGGATGAAATTATTAGAGCCACTTAGATGAAGATATTGAGCCCCCGAGTTGTTACATCACTGGCTCCTAGTCATGCAGCTGGTCAGTAATGTCACTAGACCTCAAACCTGGACAATCTGAATTCAGTAGACCATGGGCATTTCCAAACACAATATTGATGTAGCCCTATAGGAAGGGATACACCAAGAAGAGGAGTTTGGGAACAGATTTGGAAGTCTGGGAAAGCCAGGTATGGGAAGTTCTGCAAGGAACAGAGTCACTGAAGTTTTTGGCAGGATGCATAACATGATAGAAATAAGGAAATGGGAAGATTGTGCCAATGGTTAGTGTCCGGGAGAGACTGAAGAATGAGGATCTTGATGCAATCCGTTAGGAGACATTTGCACTAAGAATCCTTGCAATCAACAGTCAAGAACTAATAAGGGCCTGAACTAGGGTGGTGGTAATTGACTCATTTCAAATATACACTTGGAGGGAATAATCCTGGCTGTGTAGAGATCTCTCATTCTCCTTCTCTCTTTCTCTTTCATAGAATTTAAAGATTCTCTCTATGCAGTTAAGAAAAAGTATGAAACATTATCGTAGAACACTTTTATGATTTATTCTGTGGACAATTTTACTTCCTTAAAAGTTGCACCTAGATCGAAACAATGCAATCCTCCTCTTTCCACCTAAAGGATTTATCTATAATACACTATCAACAAAATCATGAGTGATGCCTTCCCATATAATTACAGGGTGTGCCATGGTACAGATGTATCCATGCAAAGCAGGAGTAGCCTGCAATTAGTCAGAATTCTGCAGCAAATGTGGTTAGAGGCAAAAGGTTTACTCTAAATTTGACAGCTTGAGCTATAGCTATAAATAGTTTGTTGGGTTAATTTTTTTTTTTTTTTTTTTGGTCTTTGTCAGGACATTTTTGCTTCATCTGAGCATTTTCTGCAAAATAGTGAGTGTTACAGCTATGGATGCCATATGTAAAAGCTGTTTTTGCTTTGGATTGTTTTTCTCCCCCCACTCAAAATGGTCTGAATAATCCATTATGAAAATGTCTTTGCATTTTCTCTGCATCTGGAAGGTATGCATATGAACTTATAATGCTTATGTGAGGCATAAGTTAGTGGCGAATCCATCTGATTGTAAATCCTGGGACTATGTACCGTGACCACATTAAAACTTAACCACAAATAAAAAGGGAGAGTGGGCTCTAACCTATAATTGTGGCTCTTAGAATCAAGACTCTTGCAAGCATTTAGTCCTAAATGTGTCACATGTAGGAGATGCTTGAAAAATCATATCAGTTAATGTCTAACATGTGCAGCACATGAAGTGACAGGTTAGCACCTTTTGTAATGCTTAGTCTATAGAAAGAGAGAAAAGGATCACTACATACTCAGTGCAAAGGCAGTAGTGTTGACCACATAACATATACTGAAATCAAAGATCTTTACTTCAAAAAACTCAATAAATTCCCTGCACGTCAGAATTAACAATGTATTTTAGAGTAATGTGGAGTATACATTTGAATTCAGAATTAAGTTTAACAATTTTTTTTTATGAAATCACAGTGCTATTCTGCAGGAAAATAACTTAAAATACAGACTGACAACACATCACTATGTTTGGCATTTCACGTTAAACTAATGCTTCCACCGTTGTGCATGCAAATGCCTTCACAAAGGTCATCCAAGGTAGCAGCATGATCTATGAATGCCAAATTCCTTCTTCAAACAGAATTGTGATTAGTAACCGGCGAATCTGGTTTTATCATAAACATATGGATCTTAGAAAATTTTAACAGCCAAATTAATTGGTTTGACTCAGTATTTCAGTATCAAAATGGAAATGCTAAAATATAATCTTGTGAACTTTTGAGTATTTATATACGGAATCCTTTAATTTATGCATAATATTTTTTAAAGTTCCATATTAAAAAATTAAATGCTTATGTCCCCCTTTGTTTTCTTTGCTCCTGACTAACAGGGTTTAAATTGCTCACAGTCCATAGGCAGGTTCTCTTCCTGGTTTTTCCTGTTTGTGACATCTGCACGCAAATTTTTGAAATAGGGCGATTCAACCAATGAGGTCCCCCCACCCACCTCCCCCCCTCAACCCTGACTTTTAATTATGACACAGTGAAATGGGTTATGTCTTCATTTTAACTCCAAGATCCACCATTACTGAACTGAGGCTCCCTAGCACGTAAGCTTTGAAATGTCTGAAAACTGTTATTCATCAGGAGAATATAATAAATTACTATCAGAATTTTTTTTAATGCATGCTCTCTATCATGTTTATTCAATGTGAAAGCCCTTCTTTAAACTACTTAGAGCAAAAGAACAGCATCTTTTCAGTTCATTGTGCCATAACCTAGGATTGATGCCCAGGGACCTTTATTAAAGATCAGATTTTAAGAGTGTATTTTCCTACTAAAGTCTTTTTATTAAAAATTAAATCATTTTTATGTATTGTACCCGAGTCACTGAATTTTTTGATGGATGAAATAAATGTCTCGAATACTTTCTGATTTTTCTCTGGTGCTTTTTTGTGACGAGCACAACCTAAAATGTGTATGTTATTGTGTAGTTCAATATCTATTAGTTACTTCACAACTGACAGACATATTTATTAATTTTGAATTTAAACCAAATTAACTCAAAAAACTGCAATGTAATTCTATGTTTTAATTCGTGAGATGGTTATGCATTTACGGCATACATACATTTCACTGTAAAGATAAATTTTCTTTAAAATATTTGGCTTTATCTGTAGGCAAAATGGAGGACCAAAGTGTTTTATATTTATTCATCACCCGCATTATAAAAAACTTTATATATATATATATATATATATATATATATATATATATATATATATATATATATATTTATTTTTTGGCTGCGATGGGGCTTTGTTGCTGCACGCAGCCTTTCTCTATTTGCAGCGAGTGGGGGCTACTCTTCGCTGTGGTGTGCAGGCTTCTCATTGCGGTGGCTTCTCTTGTTGCGGAGCATGGGCTCTAAGAGCGTGGGCTTCAGTAGTTGCAGTGCGTGGGCTTCAGTAGTTGTAGCACGTGGGCTCAGTGGTTGTGGCCCATGGGCTTAGTTGATCCGTGGCATGTGGGATCTTCCTGAACCGGGGATCGAACCCGTGTCCCCTGCTTTGTCAGGTGGATTCTTAACCACTGCACCACCAGGGAAGTCCCAGTTTATATATTTAAACAAAAAAATCAGTCTTTAAAATAGAGAACCCTGTTTAAGGGGGATAATTTACTTCTACGAGAAGAAGCACAACTTTACTTCTATAAACCGCCAGCCTTCCTTCAGTTGACAAGTTTGACCCCTCATGAATAGGTCCCAGGGTAATTCTTTCTCATCTTCAAAGCATACTTAATATGATTCAATCTATAATTTTACAATTATTAACAGAGAAACTGATGTCTTCAGATGATTAAAAATCAACAGGATACACTCTAGAGGTACTCTGGCATTTTCTGCCATCTAATAGGTTTTAGATTTCCTTAATATATTATCATCTAAGAGGAAGTGAGTGCTGTGTGTGAACAGATACCTTGGAAGCCCTGTCTCCCTCAGGACCTTTGAAAGCCTTCAACTTCCTTTAGCGATGTCTGACACCTCCTTGTTAACTCAGCAAATTCCAGTTCATCCTTCAAAGCCTACCCTAAATGTCCAGGCCCTCTGTAGTTTCTACTGACTCTTCTCAATCACTGGAATTAATTATCTCTTCATTGTAGGTCCAATTGCACTGGAAAATGAACTCCACAGGGCAGGGATTTTTGCTGGTTTTGCTTGTAATGTATCTCCAGTGGTACACCTCTAGAACACTGCCAGGTTCATGATAGGAGTTCAATAAAATTTGTTGAATGAAACTCTCTTTGTAAATTCCTTAGTATTTTCACATTATATTTTGGTTCTGTATCTGACTGCCATAGAAAAGTTTTTCAAGGACATGTTTACAACTCCAGACCCTAGCACAGGGCCTGCTACATAGTAGATGTTCAATAAATACCTAATGGACTAAAGTTTAGTAACACGGTTTTAGAAAGCAAGCAAAGGGTCTTTTTCTGAAAACATAAAGAGAGGTAGAAGATGCGGAATTATGAATTAACCTCTTTAACAGGACTTGATGTTAAATGATAACATTGACAGTGTGCTCATCAATTACTGGCACGTAGAATATATTTAAGAAATTGGGCATTTTCAATCATTAAATCAATCAGCATGATTTGACTTGCTTCATTTTTAAGAATGTGCAAAGAGAAGTGGGTCCCCAACCTCCCTTAGTTGCTATTTAGTAGTTTACTGTTCTAGCATTTAAGATCTCCTTCTTATATCTGATTTATTATTATTTTACATGTTATTAATTATTATAGTTCTCCCCAAGTATGTTATAGGATTCTTGAGTGCAAAGATTATTACATTTGTTTGTATTCTCAGAGCTTTTAGCACATTACCATGCTCTGAATAGGTATTCAAAGATTATTTGCTAGAAATATTTTTGCTTTAATTTAAAATCACTTATTTTATGAATTAAAGAGATATAGTCCCTGATTTTGTGAAGCATTATAATTCAGTGGGAAGACCTTACTTGCATCACTTTCCTCTGAAGGTTTGTTGTTCTTTTTTTTTTTAATGTGTGGTTACAAAAACTGCACTCTGATAAGCGTTAGAGATACAGAGTATAGTGAAAACTTGCAAGTGTTATTTTTGTATTTTTTGTATTTTTGTTTTTTGTATTTTGTATTTTTTATATCATCTATAACAGATGCCATTCTCAAAATTTCTTTAACTTAAACACTGCACCCTGAAGTTTCTGTTCGTGTTCCCAAAATGTAAATTTTAATAATGAAAATGTAAAGTTTAGCTTCTCTGTACCTTAGTTTCTTTTACCTGTAAAATGGAAATGATAATAATGGGATGACTGCAAAAATTAAGTGATAATATAGTAAATTCTCAAACATGGCAACACTCATTTCTATACATCATATTTTCTGTAAGTTTGACTATTCTCAATTTGTCAAGGTCATCTGGAATTTAATAGTACTCTGACATAGTATTGTTCCTTGAAATTATTTAGAGATCAAGTATATGAATAAAGACGTTAAGGAGCATGTATAATAATAGCAAATCAGTAGAAATAGTATATAGAGAGTAGAGAAGAATGAAAGAGGCAATGGTTAAATGCTTAAATTTATGTATTATCTGCATGAAAATTTCACAAACCACAACAGAAGTCTGTGTAACTATATGGATAAGAATAAAGTAAATTTTCTTAAGTTCAGTCATGTTTGCTAATATACTGACAATATGTATGCCTCCATTATACTCACAAGTTGATTTACAAAACCATTTTAGAGGTATGTTTCCTAATATTTCTAATGATTCCACTGTTAGATGTAAAGGTAAAAAACAAATCAGCAAATTCTCATTTATCTAGATGGGTTGTGGGTGCTCCAGTTAATTGAATATTTTTGTTATAAGAGTGTTATTACCTCATAATTTATACATAAATGATCAATGTTCAAGAGATTAAAGTTATAGCTGACACATAATTTAATAGTTCATTAACCGCTGCTCTAAATGCTTTGCATTTATTAACTCAGCTAATCCTCACAACAACCCTCAACTACAGTTTAAGTAACGTGTCCAAAGACTCACTACTAGTAAGTGTTAGAGACAGGATTCACACCCAAGAAGACTGACTACAGAGTCGTGGCTCTTAACCCTTACATTATGTTGCACAGAGTCACATATAAAACACTTAGGTTAAGAAGACAATCAACTAAGACTTTTCTAGATCAGAAACTATGCATCATTCTTGGAACCCTGCTCCCTCATACCCACTATCAATTTGATAATGTCCATTCAGCTCTACT
The DNA here is from genome assembly GCF_964341445.2 of Mesoplodon mirus. Classification (NCBI taxonomy): domain Eukaryota; kingdom Metazoa; phylum Chordata; class Mammalia; order Artiodactyla; family Ziphiidae; genus Mesoplodon; species Mesoplodon mirus. The sequence goes on from NC_138977.1 coordinate 42,153,131, forward strand.
ATCAATCTCCATTTCCATGGCACCCCCATGATCACCACTTTAGTTCAAAATCTCCTCGTCCTTATAGGGACTACTGCAATAACTTCTCAGTCAGTCTGTTTGCTTCCAATCTGTCCACCTTAATCCATCTTTCAAATTGCCAACAGAGTGACACAAGTTGGTCATATTATTCCCCTGCTTAAAATATTTCTTATTGTCTATAGCTGGATCAGTCACTGTGGTGGCTGTGTGGCTATTCAAGCATTTGAAATGTGGTTAGTCCTAATTAAGATGTACCATGAGAGTAAAATACACATGGGAATTTGACAACTTAGTATAAAAAATGTAAAATATCTCATTAGTAATTTTTATTTTGATGATATTGAAATGCTAATAATTAGCCATATTGAGTTAAATAAAATATATTTTATATATTATGTATAAAGTGCAATGTATTATATTCTGTATGTTACATATCACTAAAATTAATTTACCAGCTTTTTTCTTTCTTAATATGGCTACTAGAAAATTTAAAATTACATATGTAACTGGTGTTGTTTTCTCCTGGACAGAACTGACCCATAGGATAGGATAAATATAAGCCTCCCCTTGCTCCAGTTTCTACCTTCCTCTCCAAACCCTTAGCTGATCATTGAATCAGCCCATGGTCCAGGCTGTGATCCAGTTTGGTATACACTCTGTGACCCAACCTGTGATAATTTTACATTCATTCAGACTTCTAAATATCCTAATCTCTTTGATGGAAAGCCTTTATTTTTTTTATTCCCTTGGTGAAATCCTAGTAACATTTCAAAACTTATTTCAATGCTTTTCTTTACGAGATCTTCTCTGAGCTACCCAGCTAACATTGACCACTTCTTCATTGATGATGCTCTCATATCTATATGTATGTTAATAATTTCCCTTATTACACTATATTGTAATCATTGGTATACATCTATCTCCTGTAACAGGCTGAGAGTTCTCCCACAAACTCTAGATGCACTTAATAAGTGTTCATAAGCTAAAAGAACATAAATTAAATTTGGAGTAAAAAATTATTTTGAATTATGTCCTCAACACTGATTACATGGGTGAATTTTAAACTTTTATTTAAATTCTAATATGCAGATGATGTAAGAGATTGAGCTGAATCTGTTAATTATTCTATTGTATGCCATTTGACACTCCTTTAAAAAATATATCCTTTATATCAACTTCCTGCCATTAACTTTTTGTCAATAAAGGATATTTCCAGGTTTTATAAATAAAGATGTTTCCAGGTTTTGGTTTAAGGTTAATGAGAGATTTCAGTATGAAAGATTTACCGAAATCATACGGATTAATAATGCAATAATGCATAATTTAGAATGGCAATTTGTTACATATTGTATTTTTTTAACCTTAGGAAATTCATTATAGTTAAATGAACAAAAATTACTTGTATAGAAGAAAGGCCAAGTGAAAGACAATATAATCTTTTCAAATTATACCAAGTGAGGGAGATGGAAAGGAATGAAAGAAGGCATGGCGTGGCTCATTTCAAATATTGACCTTTTTCCCAGAATTTCTTCTAAACACTGGAGGTTTCAAATATCAAAGAATGTTTTTGATGGCAGAAAAAGTGGAGTGCATCTGGGAGCTTCTAAGATGGTGGAGGGAAAATCTGAAGTGCTCATAGATGACCACTAATGAACCGACATCATAGCAGCTAATAATAAAACCGAGTTGAAGGCATGTATTAGAGAACCCATAATTCTATTATTCTTTTAAAATGAAATATGATAGAATGAGAATAAGAAATGAAAAATAAACAATACCACAATCATATATACCACAACTCAAAGAACTCTCCCACTTCTAAAAACATATATCTTGAGTAAATCCAGGCCTCAAAACGGATACGCTTAAGTGTTCTAAAACCTCTGTTCCATTGCATTCAAAATACATTTAAAATTAGTTATTTACTCCCTCTTTCCATTTCTACATTCCCTGCATCTAGTCTTTCTGTTGTAAAAGAAGACAGGTGTTGGAGATAACAATGTTTCCAAATCCTTTAATTAAAATGATGAATAAAACAATCCTATTTTGAAAGTTTTAGGCTAATTCATTTTGAACATTTAAATCATGTTTTGAAAAATACAGTGTTTTGTTCTTTATGCTAATTTGTAACTTCCTGCTTCAGCAAAAATGGCTTTATAGAAACACACAACATGTTTCTCTGACATCAAAAAGTGCTTGCAAGACATTGTTGTGCTGAATTAGTTGAAAATGAATCAGAAACATAAGGATTGCATTTCTACTGAACGTCACAGGAGCTTGAATGTGAGAAAGCAAAGAGTGCTTTGGGCAGAATTGTTTTGAGACTTTACTTAACCCATTCTTGTGAAAGTCAGAGACATCTTTTTCTGCACAAAGTTTTGCCTCTTCCAATTTGTTGGACAATCTACTTTGCTCTCTTTCGTCCTTCCCAGTTGATGCCATAACTCTACAGAGCTTGAGAAGAATCTGAAAACAATCCACCAGTGATGAGTGGAACATGACTGACACCACTTCATGATTTCTTCCGCTAACCATGAGTAATAAAAAGCAAGATTCTTAATTCATAAAACTGATTTGGAACAAATGCTTTAAAATGCAGCCTTTATTCTCTCTTATATATGTAAATTTAATGAACAGCCTATCAACTTCTTGTCAACCATTTTTTTAAGTAATGACTAACAATACATTTTTCTCTTTATTTGGATTTCACTTCACAGAAAATTTCACTAAAAATTTTAGAGTAAAGGGATAAAAATCAATACATTACTTACATTTGTTATTCATGAATTTTATTTTATAATGCTTTTTTTTGGGGAGAGGAATAACTATTGCAGGTAGAAAATTCTCAAAAGCATTGTTTCAAAAATTAATCATTTAGCATACAGAAAATAATTTTTGAAGCTCAAAATTCATTGTTTTTGTTGTTGAACAAGAAATAGCTGTCTCTCAATTACGTGTTCAGGAAATAAGAAAATTGGATAGTATTAGATCCCTACTTTCAGATAAATATTGTGGGAGGACCAAGCTCAGAATCTCCCCTTGATCCATAGCTAAATATGCCCAAAACATAAGATGACCAAGTTTTTGTTAGACCTAAGAGTTGTACATGGATATATGTTGGTCTTGCAAAATTCAAATTGCTTACACAAATTGGGTTGTGGAAGGGATAAATGCAAAAAATCTATCTGAACAAACATTTCAAAATACAGATTTTGTTTATGTAGGGATATAAAGAAAAGAATTTCCAAGTGTGGTTTACTTAGCAACCTTCAACTATTTGCCCAACAATACTGTCTCAAACCCACAGCCACTGAAAAATGTAACATTTTCATGATTAAATAAATAAAATTATACTTAAAATTCATAATCACTATAATGACAGCATCATATATTAACACTATGATTCACCCAGAATTTCTAGAGTTGTAATGCATTTCTATCTTTTCTAAAGGTTGTTTAATTCTTTCACTATCACTAGGAGGCATTTTCCTACTTACTTGTCTGGTCTATCACTCATGGTTTATGAATTTAATCCAAAAGAATACTAAATCCTACTGCAACTCAGTCAGAAATTTCAACTTTCTTACGAGACCAAATCAACCCAGATACAATTTTGCTGTACAGTCCAACCAGATGCCTACAAAAGCTTTACTAAGTCAATAGTGTGAAACAGAGATTATATTCTGTTTTTTTTGTTATTGAAGATCCAACTCGGTGCCACTGAGATTAGATTTTCATTTAACTTTAAATAAATATTAATTTTAATATTCACATGTAGTAGATGACCATATTGGAAAATTATTACCTGATAAAAATTTCAAGCTACATACATAAAATTATAGATAATAATCTGATAACACTATATAAATTTTCAGATCAAATTTATTGTAACATCCAGTTATTAATTTCAATTGATTTGGTGTGTTTTCTGTTTAGTAGCTCTTGGTCAAAGTTGTTAATATTTGATAGCCCTGCTCCTCGATGTTGTCTGCCAAGATTCAGAACATGTGGACAATTAAGATTTTATGCATTTTAAATATATATTTGTCAATATTTCCTTGAGAGGGAATATGGTCTCAATTTCCTTTTTCAGTGAGCTTCTATAGTTTATATTGATCATTTATGTAGGCAACAATACACCTTAACTCCTTGAAATCTTTATTCATTCGTCATTATTCCTAGGCTCGTTTTCTTTCTAAAGTCAGCTCGCACCTATTTAAGGGTCTGCAAAAGTGCAGTAAAGCGAAGACTGGGGGGAGGGGTGGAGTCAGGATGGCAGACTAGAAGGACGTGGAATTCACATCTCTGCACAACTAGGGCACCTACCAAGCACTGGTGGGGGAACACGGACACCTAAGGGGATGGGAGGAGCCCCCAGTGACTGGGTAGGATGTGGGGTGTGGGGGGAGTGAGGGGGGAGGAGAAGTGGATGCAGGAGGGGACTGGCACCCCTGAGGGGCGGCTGGGGGAGGGGAAGGGACCCCATGCCTGAAGGGGGAAATTGGGGGACCATTGGGAGGGTAGAGGATCAAAAGGGTGTGTGGCCAGATTTCCCCTGCCCACTTGGGCCCCCCGGCAACCTGCTGAGATCCCCGGCCTGATCCTCTGTACACAGAAGCCCCCTCCAGCTGCCAGCATCCTGAGGGAGTGGGAGGGAGGGAAGGCGGAGCAAAAGTAAAGGCCAGACCTATGGGACCCGCACCCATGAGGGGTGGCTGGAGGAGGGGAGGAGTTCCTACACCCAGTGGGATCCACTCATGGTTAGGGGTCCAGCAGGGTTTGGGGAGACCCTGGGGGGGGGAGCACAGAGGAACAGAATGTGGCCAGTGATTTCCCTGTCCACTTATTCACCGGGGAGCCTGTTGGGCTCCCAGGCCTAATCCTCTGCCCTCAGAGCCTCCCTCTTACTATTCAGAGCCCAAGTCCCATCCCTACCCCCCCACCCAGGGCCCTACCTCTACACTTGGAGACCCCCTCTGAGAACCCCTCCAACCGTGCTGGGCCTAACCCCCACCCACACACCCTCACCCAGGGCCTTACCTCCAAACTCCAGAACTCCACATTCCAGAGGTCCCCCTTTAGACATGCTGCCTCTCCCCTTCCATGCACATCCTAAGCAGAGGCCCCTCTCTGTGCTTGAACGTAGCCCCACCTAGGCCCCACTCCCAAGGGTTTTTCCAGCTGCATGGGTCCTGAGCCAAGCCCCCCCCTCCAGCTGCCTAGGTCCTGCCCCACCCTAAACCCTGCCCTTGCCTAAGTTCCACCCCCACCTAAATTCTGCCCCCATACTCAAGGCTTTTTTTTTCTTCTTCTTCTTTTAGGTTGGGGTTCTTTTACCTTGTTGTCATTGATACATTTATATTTTTATTTTTTCTAATAAATCTTTTATTGTTCTAATTTTATTTTATTCTTTATACTTTGTTATTGTTCTACTTCTTTTGGCTTGTGCTCACCCCCACTTTTTTTTTTCTTTTTTCTGTTGTGGTTTTGTTTTACCTTGTGGCAGTTGTTTCAATAATATTTTTATTTTTCCTAATATATTTTTTATCTTTCTAATTTTATTTTATTTTTATTCTTTGTTATTGTACTGCTCCTTTTATTCTTTTTTTTTTTTTTTTTTTTTTTTTTGCTATGCCACACAGCTTGTGGGATCTTGGTTACCAGGACAGAGGTCAGCCAAAGCTCCTGTGGTGGGAGCACAGAGTCCAAACCACTCAACTAACAGAGAACCTCAGACCCCAGGGAATATTAATCAGAGTGAGGCCTCCCAGAGATCCTCATCTCAGCATCAAGACCTGGCTTTACCCAACTGCCCACAAACGCCAGTGCTGCACACCTCAGGCCAAACAACCAGTAAGACAGGAACACAGCCCCATCCATCAAAAAATAAAATGAAACGACAAAAAAATATGTTATAGATGAAGGAGCAAGGTAGAAACCTACAAGATCAAATAAATGAAGATGGGATAGGCAACCTACCTGAAAAAGAATTCAGAGTAATGATAGTAAAGATCTAAAATCTCAGAAACAGAATGGAGAAAATACAAGAAATGTTTAACAAGGATCTAGAAGAATGAAAGAGCAAACAAATAGTGATGAACAACACAGTAACTGAAATTAAAAATATTCTAGAAGGAATCAATAGCAGAATAACTGAGGCAGAAGCATGGATAAGTAAGCTAGAAGATAACATGGGGGAAATAACTGCTGGGGAGCAGAATAAAGAAAAAAGAATGAAAAGAATTGAAGACAGTCTCAGAGACCTCTGGGACAACATTAATGCACCAACATTCGAATTATATGGGTCCCAGAAGAAGAAGAGGAAAAGAAAGGGTCTGAGAAAATATTTGAAGAGATTATGGTCAAAAAATTCCCTAACATGGGAAAGGAAATAGTCAATCAAGTCTAGGAAGCAAAAAGAGTCCCATATAGGATAAACTCAAAGAGAAGCATGCAAAGACACATATTAATCAAATTATCAAAAATTAAATACAAATAAAAAATATTAAAAGCAGCAAGGGGAAAACATCAAATAACATACTTGATGGAATGTTAAGGGAATACCCATAAGCTTAACAGGTGATATTTTGGCAGAAACTATGCAAGCCAGAAGGGGGTGGCAAGACATATTTAAAGAGATGAAAGGGAAAAACCTACAACCCAGATTACTCTACCTGGCAAGGATCTCATTCAGATTTGACAGAGAAATCAAAAGCTTTACAGACAAGCAAAAGCTACGAGAATTCAGCACCACCAAACCAGCTTTACAAAGAATGCTAAAGGAACTTCTCTAAGTGGGAAACACAAGAGAAGAAAAAGACCAACAAAAACCAGCCCAAATCATTAAGAAAATGGTAATAGGAACATACATATCAATAATCACCTTGAATGTAAATGGATTAAATGCTCCCACCAAAAGACACAGACTGGCTGAATGGATGCAAAAAAAAAGACCCTTATATACGCTGTCTACAAGAAACCCACTTCAGACCTAGGGACACGTACAGACTGAAAGTGAGGGGATGGAAAAAGATATTTCATGTAAATGGAAATCACAAGAAATCTGGAGTAACAATACTCATATCAGATGACTTAAAAAAAAAGAGTGTTACAAGAGATAAGGAAGGACACAGCATAATGATCAAGGGATCATTCCAAGAAGAAAACATAATAATTATAAATATTTATGCACACAACATAGGAGCAATACATAAGGCAAATACAAACAGCCATAAAAGGAGAAATTGACAGTAACACAATAATAGTGGGGAACTTTAACACCCCATTTACACCAATAAACAGATCACTCAGAAAGAAAAATAAGGAAACACAAGTATTAAATGACACAATAGACCAGATAGACATAACTGATATTTTTAGGACATTCCACCTGAAAGTGGCAGAATACACTTTATTTTCAAGTGCACACAGAATGTTCTCCAGAATAGATCACATTTTGGGTCACAAATCAAGCCTCAGTAAACTTAAGAAAACTGAAATCATATCAAGCATCTTTTCCAACCACAATGCTATGAGACTAGATATCAATTACAGAAAAAAAACTGTAAACAATACAAACAATGGAGGCAAACAGTGCACTGCTAAATAACCAAGAGATCACTGAAGTAATCAAAGAAGAAATTAGAAAATACCTAGAAACAAATGACAATGAAAACATGACGATCCAAAACCTATGGGATGCAGAAAAAGCAGTTCTAAAAGGGAAGTTCATAGCAATTCAAGCTCACCTCAAGAAACAAGAAAAATCTCAAATAAACAATCTAACTTTACATCTAAAGCAACTAGAAAAAGAAGAACAAAAATCCCCCCAAAGTTAGTAGAAGGAAAGAAATCATAAATATCAGAGCAGAGATGAATGAAATAGAAATGAAGAAAACCATAACAAAGATCAATAAAACTAAAAATTGGTTCTTTGAGAAGATAAACAGAATTGATAAACTTTTAGCCAGATGCATCAAGAAAAAAAGAGAGAGGACTCAAATCCATAAAATTAGAAATGAAAAAGTAGAGATTACAGCTGACACTGCAGAAATACAGAAGACAATAAGAGACTACTACAAGCAACTATATGCCAATAAAATGGACATCCATGAAGAAACGGACAAATTCTTGGAAAAGTACAACCTTCCAAGACTGAACCAGGAAGAATTAGAAAATATGAACAGACCAATCACAGGTAATGAAATTGAAACTGTCATTAAAAATCTTCCAACAAACAAAAGTCCAGGACCAGATGGCTTCACAAGCAAATTCTGGCAAACATTTAGAGAAGAGTTAACACCTTATCCTTCTCAAACTCTTCCAAAAAATTGAAGAGGGAGGAACACTCTCAAACTCGTTCTGAGGCCACCATCACCCTGACACCAAAACCAGACAAATATATCACAAAAAAAAGAAAATTATAGACCAACATCACGGGTGAACATAGATGCAAATATCCTCAACAGAATACTAGCAAACAGAATCCAACAACACATTGAAAGGATCACACACCATAATCAAGTGGAAATTTTCCCAGGGATGAAAGGATTCTTCAATGTATGCAAATCAATCAGTGTGATACACCATGTTAACAAACTGAAGGATAAAAAACATATGATCATCTCAATAGATGGAGAAAAAGCTTTTGACAAAATTCAACACCATTTATGATAAAGAGTATCCAGAAAGTGGGCATAGAGGGAACCTACCTCAACATAATAAAAGCCATATATGACAAACGCACAGCAAACATCATTCTCAATGGTGAAAAACTGAAACCATTTCCTCTAAGATCAGGAAAAAGACAAGGATGTCCACTATTGCCTCTATTATTCAACATAGTTTTGGAAGTCCTAGCCACAGCAATCAGAGAAGAAAAAGAAAAGGAATACGCATTGAAAGAGAGGAAGTAAAACTTTCACTGTTTGCCAATGACATGATACTATACATAGAAAATCCTAAAGATGCCACCAGAAAATTACTAGAACTAATCAATGACTTTGGTAAGGTTACAGGATACAAAATTAATGCACAGATATCTCTGGCATTCCTATACACTAACAACGAAAGATTAGAAAGAGAAATTAAGGAAACAATCCCATTTACCACTGCAACAAAAATAATAAAATACCTAGGAATAAACCTACCTAAGGAGGCAAAAGACCTGTACTGAAAAAACTATAAAACACTTATGAAAGAAATCAAAGATGACACAAACAGATGGAGAGATATACCATGTTCTTGGATTGGAAGAATCAATATTGTGAAAATGACTATACTACCCATAGCAATCTACAGGTTCAATGAAATCCCTATCAAATTACCAGTGGCATTTTTCACAGAACTAGAAGAAGAAATTTTACAATTTTCATGGAAACACAGAAGATCTTGAATAGCCAAAACAATCTTAAGAAAAGAAAACAGAGCTGGAGGAATCAGGCTCCCTGACTTCAGACTATATTACAAAATTACAGTAATCAAGACAGTATATACTGGCAGAAAAACAGAAATATAGATCAATGGAACAGGATAGAAAGCCCAGAGATAGACTCCCTCACATATGGTCACCTCATCTTTGACAAATGAGGCAAAAATATACAATGAGGAAAAGACAGCCTCTTCAATAAGTGGTGCTGGGGAAAATGGATAGATGCATGTAAAATAATGAAATTAGAACACACCCTAACAGCTAACAAAAATAAACTCAAAATGTGTTAAAGACCTAAATGTAAGGCCAGACACTATAACACTCTTAGAGGAAAACATTGGCAGAACATTCTATGACATAAAATCACAGTAAGTTCCTGTTGACCCACCTCCTAGAGTAATGGAAATAAAAACAAAAATAAACAAATGGGACCTACTGAAACTTAAAAGCTTCTGCACAGCAAAGGAAACCATAAACAAGATGAAAAGACAACCCTCAGAATAGGAGAAAATATTTTCAAACAAAGCAACTGACAAATGATTAATCTCCAAAATATACAAGCAGCTCATGCAGTTCAATATCACAAAAACAAACAGCCCAATCCAAAAATGGGTGGAAGACGTAAATAGACATTTCTCCAAAGAAGACATACAGATGGCCAACAAATACATGAAAAGACACTCAAGAACACTAATCATTAGAGAAATGCAAATCAAAACTACAATGAGATATCATCTCACACTCGTCAGAATGGCCATCATCAAAATATCTAGAAACAATACATGCTGAAGAGGGTGTGGAGAAAAGGGAACTCTCCTGCACTGTTGGTGGGAATGTAAATCGATATAGCCACTATGAAAACAGAATGGAGGTTTCTTAAAAAGCTAAAAACAGAACTACCGTATGACCTAGCAATCCCACTACTGGGCATATACCCTGAGAAAACCATAATTCAAAAAGATACATGTACTACAATGTTCATTGCAGCACTATTTACAATAGCCAGGACATGAAAGCAACCTAAGTGTCCATCGACAGATGAATGGATAAAGAAGATGTGGCACATATATACTGTGGAATATTACTCAGCCTTTAGAGAAATGAAATGGAGTTATTGTAGTGAGGTGGATGGAGCTAGAGACTGTCATACAGAGTGAAGTAAGTCAGAAAGAGAAAAACAAATACCGTATGCTAATGCATATATATGGAATTTTAAAAAGTGGTACTGATGAACCTAGTGGCAGGGCAGGAATAAAGATGCAGGTATAGAGAACAGACTTCAGGACATGGGGAGGGGGAAGGGGAAGCTGGAATGAAGTGAGAGAGAATCATGGACATATATACACTACCAAATGTAAAATGGATAGCTAGTGGGAATCTGCCTCATAGCACAAGGAGATCAACCTGATGCTTTGTGATGACATAGAGGGGTGGCATAGGGAGGGTGGGAGGGAGGATCAAGAGGGAGAGGATATGGGCATATATGTATACATATAGCTGATTCACTTTGTTGTACAGCAGAAACTAACACAACATTGAAAAGCATTTATACTCCAATAAAGATGTGGAAAAAAATGCAGTAAAGCACGTGTTAATTTACTTCTCCTTCACCAATCATGTATTCATTATCTGATTTCAGTATTAGATTCTAATGTGCATGAAGGGTTTACTCCTAACTTATCAAAATATGTACCACGTCTCAGTAATTGCTGTAACTGCTAATATATATTGAAGACCTCCCATGTGCAAGAATGGTACTAAATACTTTCTGTGGATTATCTCACTTAACCCTCTCTACTGTTCTTGAAAGTAGGTATCATCATTCCCATGGTTATCCCCTCGTCTAAGAGTCAACGAGGTTAAATATTTGTCCAAGTTCACACAGGAGACAACAGAGCTAGGAATCAAATCCAGTCTGTCTGACTTTAAAGCTCACAGACTTAAATAGTTTTTTCCCCTGAAATTCTCATCCATAACAGGGAAATTTTATCTTTTATGTTCATGAAACAAAAGGAGACTTGTTAAGTAATGTATTTCCTTTCTCTAGAATAATAATGAAAATTACAACCAGTCAGAAAATTCAAGTTCAAACTTTGTTAATGTTAAGATCTGGTTAAGGTCTAGTCATTGAAAATTTAAGAGATTTTTTGTTTTTCCTCTGAGGGAGAAGGCATGCATGTTTGGTGTTATATCATTAGAAATTGCAAAACCTCACTTACATAGTTCATGGTTTGAGATATATTCAAAAATAAGTGTCCCATTAGAATTTTAACATGGGAACCGTTTCTGCTATTTAGGATTTTGGATGGAATATTACTAATCTCATCCTTAATTAAATGTTCTTTGCTCACATGTGATGGTTGTGATATCTTTAGCAGGTAAATCTCCTAGTTTATCATCTGTATGCTGATTGTGGTTCAAGATGAATCCCAGTGTCTACGAAAAAGAAAATCATACTGTGACAATTAAGACAAGGACTTCCAAACCTTTTGGAGTTTGTGAAATCTGTCTGTGTTATACTGCAAAGTGGTAGTGTGAACTAGAAAACAATGGAGAACATCCTTTGGCCACAGGTAAATTCATATTTCAAGGAAACCTACGCATTTAAAATGGAACCTGGTGGTTTTCAAACTCGTAAATAGTAAATTAGAATAATGCTTTAATAAAAATGATAACACTTGATCCTACTTTATGCACAAAAGAACTATAACAGGACTTTGCATGGAAATGCAAAAAAAGTGGATTTGTGGGGAGAGAATACAGTGATGTAGACCCTGACTTATTGGATGGATGATCTTGAGCAAGTCTCCTACTGATTCTTACTAAGGAAATAAAATACTGGTATATTAGTACCTACCTTACCTAGCCATTATGAGTAGAATATGTGAGGGTAGAAAGCACATTTTTATTTTTTTGAAAGCAAATTAACTCTTAGGTGAGGGGTCTATATCAACAAAATAATTGGATGGCTAACATACAGAGAAAGTTAATGCAGTTTTAAAATGTGTGAACAGGTGAATAGATTTTCATCCTTGATGAGGAGGCTTTAGCTGAAATATAGTAAATTCTAGATTTGCAGTCAGGAACTGGTCCCACATCTGCTTACTAAGAGTTATTTTCTTGGGCAAATCTCTCTTATTCAGAGGTTCTGCTTGTTCATCTCCAGGGAAGTGATAAACATCAGCCATGTGAAGAATAAACACATGCCAAAGAGCCTAAACATAGTATACACTTAATAATGTTTGGTTTTACATTCACAGATGGTGAAAATAACTGAGCACTGATTTATAAGGATGTTTAGGATAGAATGATTTGTCAGTGTTTTAACAAACTCATAATAATCTTATATCAGGTAATTTTCTATTAGTATTAACTTTTACCCAAGTTAATGAAGTTATTTAAAGTAAGTAGAGTAGATTAGGTTCTAACTGAAATCAATTCCAAAAGTTCATTCTGCTTTCCTCGCAAACCCCCGCCTAAGTATACTAAGAAATCAGTTTGGCACTTAAGTCACTCCAACATAGGAGTAAGATATTTCTCAGTTTTCAGGATTTTGGTGGTAAGAATAGCTTCAATGACGTTCTAAAGCCCTGACAGACTGAAGCACCTTCCTTCCTGCCCAACCCTGGTCAGAAGAGGCCAGTTGTATATTTCAATCAGATGATAGCTGTTCACCTATACTTCCTAGAATTTGAGACTTTCTCTTAGTCAAAATACCTCCATGTTTTAGTACACACATGCAAAATCTCCAGATGGAAAACTAATCTCACACTATATGTTAATCATTATTCAAGAACTGTATTTCAGCAACCCTCAAATGACTTGGCAATGTGCCAAGGAGAGCAGCTATAGGAGATGAAGAAAGTATTAGATGTTTATGTTAAGTTAACCACATTTAATTTAAAGGCTTATCCATTCCAATGAAAACCAAAGCTTTGAAAATTCAAGAACATATTGTCTAACCCTAAACCACTTTTTAATAAACAAGGACTTTCCAATTACCACAGAAAATCATGTTTCAGAGACATATCATGTGTCCCCTTGTCCTCTATGTAATAGCTTTTTTCATCCTCTTGCTCTCACTGCTCACCCCCACCCCTCCATAGAAGCTGACCAGTACAAACTCTGCAGTTAATATGGTTAGTAGCCAGAAGAGAGAGACTTTTCAAACAAATTTATTCATAATTCTAATAAGATACTACTTACTAAGTACTTAAGATGCACTAGCAATGAGCTCATCACTATACACACGCACACACACACACACACACACACACACACTTCAAAACCAATAGAGAGGATTATATCAAACATATATTTATATATGTAACATATGTCAGTACATTTCATTTAATAAAATAACCAGATATGGGGTATCCTAGTTTTTAATCCATACATATAGATGAGGAAACTGAAGGTTTGACAGCTAAAATTAGATACCCAAGTTACCAAACAGCTAGTTCAGCTAGTTGCTGGTACAATAAGATGCATTTCTGCCTCTCTCCCAAGTCTATAAGATTTTATTTCTCAGTACTGATTGCTTACTGAATGTCAGGCACTGTGCCCAGGTACTGAAAGTACATAGAGTTGCCCCTTGGTATCTGCAGGGGGATTGGTTCTAGGGCCCCCTCAGATACAAAAATCCCTGGATGCTCAAGTCTCTTATATAAAATGGCTTATAGTACATTAGGCTCTCCTCATCCGTGAGTTCTGCATTCACGGGTTCTAAACCAAGTCCTTTGCCTTCAAAGAGTTCACAGTTGAGTTGGGGAAACCCTACATTGTCTTATCATTTTCTATGTTTGATTAGAACCTGGAACAGTGAGTCTCAAAGTGTATCCCTACATTACCAGTATCAACTTCTCCTAGAGACTTGTTAGAAATTCAAAATTTCAGGCCCCACTTCAGATCTACTGAAACAGAAACTCAGGAATCTGAACTGCAGCAAGCCCTGCAGGTTTTGGTGCACACTGAAGTTTGAGGGCCTAAATACACAGGGATTAGAAAGAAACACACGGGAGAAAAGGGAACCCTCCTACACTGTTGGTGGCAATGTAAATTGGTGCAGTCACTATGAAAAACAGTATGGAGGTTCCTCAAAAACTAAAAATGGAGTCTCCATATGATCTAGCAATCCCATTCCTGGGCATATATCTGGACAAAATTGTAGTTCAAAAAGATACATGCACTCCAATGTTCATAGCAACACTATTTACAATAGCTAAGACATGGAAACAACCTAAATGTCCATTGACAGATGAATGGATAAAGAAGATGTGATACATATATACAATGGAATACTACTCAGCCATAAAAAAGAATGAAATAATGCCATTTGCAGTAACATGGATGGACATAGAAATTATTATACTAACTGAAGTTAAGTCAGAAAAGACAAATACCATATGATATCACTTATACATGGAATTGAAAATATGACACAAATGAACTTACTTACCAAACAGAAACAGACTCACAGACATAAAGAACAGACATAAAGAACAGGTTGCCAAGGGGGAGGGCAGGTGGCAGAGGGATGGACTGGGAGTTTGGGATCAGCAGATGCAAACTATTATATATAGAATGGATAAACAAGGTCCTACTGTATAGCACAGGGAACTATATTCAATATCCTGAGATAAACCATAATGGAAAAGAATATGAAAAAGAATGTATATATATGTATAACTGAATCACTTTGCTGTACAGCAGAAATTAATATTGTAAATCAACTATAGTTCAATAAAATAAATTTAAAAAAAAAAGAAACACAGATGTTAACTTGGAGGTTAACTGATATTTGAGCTGTGGGGAGAATTTATAAATTTTTTTCCAGGCAGAATGGACAACATTAACAAAAGCAGAGAGGAAAGAATACCATTTGTTTGACATTCCTAGGAATTGAAAGTAAGAGGCAGCGGATGGTAATAGATACACTGGAGTTGGAGTGTATGTGTATGCCTTAAATATTGCAGGTTTTGTCTCATACAGTGATTGGTATAAGGGCTGGAGCAAATAACTTCAGGGACCCACTGTGAAAAGGATCTGGAATTGATGTAAGATTTGGGTTTCCTGTTTGCCATCTGCTACAGACCATGGCTTTCTGGGGCTTCCTCAAGATGCTCTCAGGTAGTGTGAGGAAGATACTTTGTTGTCCAGTGCTGGGAGAGAAGGAAAGAATCAGAAGGGAGGGAGCCTCAGACTCAGGTGCTTCCATATAGGTGCAGAAGCTCAGGGATCCAGCTGGGCTGTGACAGATGTAAGCAAAGGTGACTGAGCTGGAGTAAAGAGAGGGAAGAAAAGGGGTGGAAGGATAGCAAAAAGTGCTTTTAACTAAAGTTCCCTTTATTCTAAATAAAACAGACACACACAACAATAACAAAAACAACATGGGGGAATTAAATTAACCACATAGATATGTATGGCTACTATATGGTTACTATAGATAGTTCACAGGCCAGGTGATAAATAGAACATTATCTGTTTTTCATCGTTATCTAAGATACTATTGACGATGACAGGGTCAAGCATCAACTCTGTACACTTTCATTTATTCCTTCTGTTAGTTTCCCAGCAATCTGTTATTTACAAGTTTGGGAGTGTTATTTTATAATCATCAAGCCCATTTTATGGGGACAATCTCTGAATATCTTACCTGTCCATTTTATTGATCCAGTGTGTCAGAGGGACAAACATCTTAGCAAAATGGTATAAACATTTTGAGCAGTGAGGGATTACATTTAAAGTGAATATTTTGTATCAATCACTGGGGAATCTGAGTTACAGAATGTGGCTGACTTGAGAATTGGTAGCACTACAGCAATCCAAAGCACTTTCGAACTCCGGGGCCTCCAGTGGCTGAGGCACAGCTACAAATTTAGCATTCCCTCATTTTAAGCATTCCAAAATATTTTAGTGATTGTCTTGATAGGATTCCAGTAAAAAACAGCTGTCAAAATGTATCATATATTTGCAAACCTCCTACACAGCACTGTTACTATAATTGTTTGAGGGTTGTTTTTTATTTTTTTGACTTTAAAAAGGTTGGGCAAAGCGTAATTTAGGTTTGGTCAAACTTTTATTAATGTTCACTGGAGGACTATAGTCCATAATTAGACTTCAGTTTTTAAGTATTTCATATTTGAAAAGTAAGCAAGCATAGAGGTGGCAATTTTTCTTTACAGCTTCATTAATCTGAAAGTCAAACCCTCTTGGACTGTAGTATGTACATAGTATTGCAAATCACCACTTTTTAATCTGAGGTATCTGCTCCATCAAAGAGCCAAAGTAATTTGGTCAGCAGTGTTTTCATTGGTTTTAATATCTCCTTCCCCACCCCCTTTCCACTCCAAACTATGACTTAATTGCACTAGGGTTATCCTTTTAAAGCCCTGACATTAAAATAGCCTGGAGTACTATAGTTCTTTCTGAAGAAACCATAGTCCACTAAACAGAGGGTCTATTTCACCAGCCACATGTCTATCACGAGGTCTTAGAGTTTAGGGTAACTAGTTTACTGGTTAAATCAGAGCCAAAGACAATAGCAATTCCAAATTACAAGATTTCTAGAAAATATGTGGAGGTCCTTTCTGACATTGAAAGAAAAAGAATTAAAACTTATGAGAATTTTCTTTTTTTTTTCATTATTCCGTTCTGCTTGGCCCTGAGCATTGAGCTTTATTGCCAGACTCAAGAAGCATACCTCAAAAATATTATTTTAGTGCTCTGAGTTACTTTAACTGTGTTTTGAAGCAAGGCACATTCCTATATTGATGAAACCAATTATAGACTCTTTCAGTTAAAAAAAAAAGTTACTCTGTGAAGAATATTAACTCTAGTAATCACTGGGAAAAATATCTATTCATATGGCTTCAACAGGCAGCTCTATATGCCTCATGATCAAAACTTCTATCCTGACTTTTTATGCTCCATGCGGTCTAATGACTCTTACTATCTAAAGATGTTGCTCTGTCATCATTATCCAAAACAAGTGTGTTTACATAAGACTCCATAATTTCATATTTTCACTTTAGTAAATGAATGTTTGGTGCATTTAATGCATGAGCCCAGCAGAGTGTTACAGGGGTGATTAGAATATGGATTGAAATTTTGCCCATGGAAATGGAAAGAAAATGGTGATCCTAGGAATGCTCTGCAAGAAAAATTCTAGACATGATGGAGAAGAAAACACCTTAGCTTAAGGACAGAAGTACGTGGGATACCACTGGTAGAGGTGGGAAAGTGGGGCGCCATATATAGATATCCCTGAAAGTATAACCTTTTGTTTTCATCAGGGAACTTTTAACACATGTAAATAAGAATCTTAGCTTTAAATAAATAAATAATGACAAGCTAAAGATGAAGTGCTAAAGCCACAGTGACATGGAAAAAGAGGTTTCTTTTTGTTGTTAGGGTATTCACAAATACTTTCTCAAAGAAAAATGATACCAAAATTTGGCAAAATGTATCAGCCAACTTGATTCTGTTAAAATAATGTTTAAATAAAATTATTGGATACAACTTGTCTTCTTTATTAATCACAAAACATTTACCTGTTCTGTAATATGGAACATGCCATATGAACAGCAGAGCATAAGGGTATTTGTATAGTCATTAAACTCTTGACTTTATCAATGGGTAAAGCCTTCTAAACATACTGTTGGTCCAAAAAAATTCAATATGAAAGGATTAGGAAAAAATGCTATTTAAAGCAAGAAGAAAGAAGGAATATGGATGAAATATTAACCATTCAGAATATTTTGGTGAGCTAAAATTTTTTGGAAAATCCCCTAAAACTGTGCTCTACATAGGGTTAATTTTTCACTTTACTTACAATTTGCTTCTTTCCAAGTAAGTTATTTACTAATTAAAGGTGTAGGGATGTTGGGCTTGTAATTCTCTGTTTGCCTCAGTGGAACTTCTTTGCCTGTTTCTGCCTGTCTCCATTCCCTGAAGACTGATCCTGAGAAGTGCACTCAAGGCTCCCAAACTGGTTGGCTTCTGTTTGGGTTTGGCCAATGGAGATGCCAGGAAAGTTATTCCAAATGCCTTAATATACATGAACTCTCTTTGAAACAGCCTTTTGCAAAGATACATTATTTTAAGCCTCACTAATATTTACTATAGTTTTAAAACAAAGACATGTTTCAACATTAAAGTGAGAGAGACATTGTTTTACATTCTATAGTTTTACATCAATATATGAAGGAAAATGAGTTGCTGAACACATTATAATTAAGTAATAAATAACTTTTACTGAGACAGTTAACTTAAAGGCGTTGCATTGTGATTAAGAGAGCAGATTCTGGAAAAAGACTGGATAAGTCCCAAATCTTGGGGTTTTTTTTTTTAAGTTTTTTTTAAAAATTATTTATTTATTTATTTATTTTTGGCTGTGTTGGGTCTTCGTTGCCGCGTGCGGGCTTCCTCTAGTTGCAGCGAGCGGTGACTACTCTTCATTGTGGTGCGCAGACTTCTCATTGCTGTGGCTTCTCTTGTTACAGAGCACGGGCTCTAGGCATGCGGGCTTCAGTAGTTGTGGCACATGGGCTCAGTAGTTGTGGCTTGCGGGCTCTAGAGTGCAGGTTCAGTAGTTGTGGTACACGGGCTTAGCTGTTCTGCGGCATGTGGGATCTTCCCGAACCAGGGCTCGAACTCATGTCCCCTGCGTTGGCAGGTGTATTCTTAACCACTGTGCAACCAGTGAAGTCCCCAAATCATGTTTTATCATGTAATAGCTATGTGACCTTGGACAAATTACTTAAATATTCTGCCTTAATTTCTTCATATTTAAAATGGAGATAATAACATACTCTTGTGTGGTTAGCCAGTCTCCACGGTTGCCCCTGATGGTCCCTGCCTCCTGGTCTTCACGTCCTTGTGTAGTCGCCTCCTACACTGAATAGGGATAACTTGTGTAAGCAATAGGATGATATGCAAGTGGCAGAGTATCACTTCCAATACTCAATCGTGAAAGATAGTGAAGCTTCTGTCTCTACCGGTTCATTTACTCTTCTCTCTTGAAAGTGGATCCTCCAGCCCCAGTCAAGTCTTCGGGTGTCTGTAATCCCAAATGGCATTTTAACTGAAACCTCAGGAGAGACTATGAGTCTGACTACCATCAAATAAGCTGAGTCCAAACTCCTGACTTATAGAAACTATGAAACAATGAATGTTAAGCTTTGGTGTAATTTATTATGCTGCAATAGGTAACTAATATACCCTGCCTGATAGGTTGTAAGATTAAATGAGATAATTATGTGAAGCCAACAGAATAGTATCTAGAATATAACGAATACACAGAAGTGTTTGTAATATTCCTGTGCACCAGTGTGTTTTAGAAACTGGGATATATATATACATATATATATGTATATATATATATCTCCTATCCTCTATCCTCGTTCATATATATATACATATGTATTGTCTCACTTAAACCTCATATGGTTAGCATTCTTTATGTTTCAGGTGTCTGAAGACCCAACTCAAACTGGCTTAAGTGAACCCCCCTCCCCTCATAAAATAAAGAATTTTTTGGTTGAAGTAACTAAAAAGACAAGGCAAGAGCTTCTTTCACAAACTGCTAGATTCAGGGGCTTAAACACACCTTGTCTCTCTCCATCCTTGTGCTTTGCCTTCTTCCCATGTTATTTTAGTTCTCAAGCTCTCCCCAGCAAAGGCTCCCAGCAGCTTCGGCCTTACATTCTTCTCAGTTCCAGTCCAGTGGGAAAGAAAATGCCTCTTTCTCTCCCAACAATCCCAGAGAAATTCTCATTGTATTACTGTTGCTCTGACTGGACAACATAAATGTCTCTGACCCAATCACAGAGCCAGGGGAAGGACACCATAATTGGTCAGGTTAAATCACATGCTTCCTCTGATGAACATAGGTTAAAAGTAGGGGAGGGGGCTTCCCTGGTGGCGCATTGGCTGAGAGTCCGCCTGCTGATGCAGGGGATATGGGTTCGTGCCCCAGTCCAGGAAGATCCCACATGCCGCAGAGCGGTTGGGCCTGTGAGCCATGGCTGCTGAGCCTGCGCGTCCAGAGCCTGTGCTCCGCAATGGGAGAGGCCACAACAGTGAGAGGCCCACGTACCACAAACAAACAAACAAACAAACAAAACCCAAAAAAACCAATAAAAGTAGAGGAGGAGTGGCTGCCAGAGGAAAACTAGGGTATTAGGGTCTCATGATTAGAAGAAGGGTAAATGGATACTGGGCAAAAATAATAAATATCTCATACCTCACAACAATTATATGAAGTAGTTGATATGACTATTACATTCCACAGGGGACACTGAAGTACAGAGCTTGAGTGGCTTGCCTGGAATTGCACAGCCACACCTGGAAGGGCCAGTCAGATTCCTGATTCCATGTGCTACACCACATTATTATATTACCTCTCTAAGTGATCCTATGAATTATTATTTTACTGTGGCTTGGTGATTTGAGTTATTCAGACACTACACCTGTTCCACTCCCTGTCTTCTAAATTATACTCCTACCCTGTATAATCTGGTCAATTTCTTCAATTATCCTATATACTCAGCTATGAAACCTAAATTTTTGAGTCATGGTCTGGGCTATAGAAAATCAGTGTACAATCTTGTTAATTAAACCTTCCCCTGTGGTTACTGGATGAACAAGTCTTAATAATTTCCCCTCAGGCCTTGCAAATCGTCTTATTCTAGTTTCCAGCAAACCAAGATCAAGGGCTGTGACAGTCAAGTTTTTATTGGCTATCCTTTCTGCTCTTTATGTAATCTAACCCTTGAAGATTAAATCTCAAAAACAATCTACCGTTCTAGAGTATTATACAAAGATATAGGTGCTTACCTATTCCTCTTCATTTAACATATCAGTATTGCATATATCTGTTTTATTTGACATTCACTCTTATCCCAGGCTCTTTTTTTTTTTTTTTCGGTATGCGGGTCTCTCACTGTTGGGGACTCTCCCGTTGCAGAGCACAGGCTCCAGACGCACAGGCTCAGCGGTCATGGCTCACGGGCCCAGCCACCCCGCGGCATGTGGGATCTTCCCGGACCGGGACACGAACCCGCGTCCCCTGCATAGGCAGGCGGACTCTCAACCACTGCGCCACCAGGGAAGCCCCCAGGCTCTTTTGAAGTACCACTTTAATATTGTTACTGATTATTAAAACCATTCTTAAGTTTTTCAAGATCAATGATATTAATCGAACAGTTCTGATGATGATAAAATAATTGCCCTCTTTGTCACTTTCCCTGAAACAAAGAAAATAGTATGACTTTTCCCCAAAAATAGGATTCTTTAAACTACTCAACAATATCAGATACTTGAAGGCATCAGAATTTTCTTCTTCCCTTCCTTAATATCTCATACTATGAGATACTAATATCTTAATATCTCCTTAATATCTCATACTATGACTTCTTGAACTTGATTAATTATAAATCTCCTTTAAAGAAAACAATATGGTATGATAATGTCTAAATATGAAAAGTATACAATTATGAATGTGACAATTATGTAATACACATTTTATATAAATTTCTTATGGCTGAAGTTTGTCACAAAGAATCAGCATAAGCATGAAAATACATGAGTTTGGGGTCCAATTCATAGGCATAACATACTTAGGGAAAAAGATCAACTTAACCTTTTTTATTTATACCAACTGCATTTCTACCATAAACATAGATTTTTATTTATACATACCAACTGTATTTCTACTGTAAACATAGACTGTGTATATTTAGTAACTGACTGTGCAATCACTGACAGGCTTAGATATTATTTTTACATATGTTTCTTTCCCAGATTCAGTTGTATAGGCGTATAAGCAAAACTATTTGAATTTTCATTAGTATAAGTCATTAGCAATAACTCTATGCATATGATCAAAGACAAACATCTTTCTAACTAAAAGTCTGTAGCAACAGATTTGAATGAGATTCTTGGTTTTAAGTGAACTATGAGGCCAATAAGAATCATTTGCTTGTTTCTAAGGTTACCCAGAATTTAAATATTTTCCTTAAACACTGTGTACCTCATATAATTTCTATACCCCAAGCTATGATGTTGTAAACATTTCAGCTATTCATTTAACAAAAACTGTCTGTGTAGGCCTTATATGTAGTATGCTCTGCTAATTGTTATGGAAATGCAAAGAAGTACTTTGCCTGATTATGTAGTGGCAAAGATGGGATTCTGAGAAAGTTGCACTGCCATTCAAGAGCTTGTAATGGAACAAAGAGACCATCAGAAGTCATAAATCCCAACATAAGCCAACATATTATTAAATGTCAAAAGGATGCATTGGTACAGGCAATAGCAGCCAAAGAGATGCTGGGGAGCAAAACAAGGAATTGGAGTGGAGTGAGAAACGGAGGCAGTGTCTTAGAGTTTGTTTGGAGAATTAATAAGAATTGCAAATGTGGAGGGGAGGAAGGAGAACATTTCAGGTAAGGACAAAAAAGTATGAATCAAAGCAAACAATGAATAACCATGGCAACAAAAATGGAAATGTGGAGAAGAGGAGAGGAAGGTCCAGAGGGGTGGAATGAGTTGTATGAAATAATGTAAAGGTGGAATAAATAAAAGCAGAGGTGTTTTTAAGCTGTGTTCCACAGAGCCTGGAGCTTTTATTCAATGGGATTCTGGAGACCTTTTTTTTTTTTCCCAATATCTATTACATACTGGAATTTCACATATGCTTTCTTCAAAGAAGAGTACTACTCTTCTCACAAATAAATAAATAAATAGAAACTGACAGCCAAAGATTGAGAAGAAGACACTACAATGCTGAGTAGGGGAGTGACAAGGTGAAGATTTAGGAAATAATGTGCCAGCTGGATGAGAAGAAGAATAAGTGTCACTGTGGTGGGTGAAGAGCGGAGGCAGGGCTGGGAGAAGCTGGAGGAAATAAAAAGGCTACAGTCTGATACAGTATATATATGAACAGTGTCTGAATATCTTAATTTATTATCTTGAGGAATTCAGGTGTGTAATGACAGGGTCTGGACCCAGCTGTGGTGAAATGAAGAAGGAATAACAGATTCAAAGGGAAAGAAGGCAAAAATTTCTTGTTATTATCTCTCCAACACTGTGCTAGAGAGTTGACTTGCTGGGTCTCACTTAATCCTCATGCCACTCCAGTAAAGTAGGATAGATAGATAGCTAGGTGTTGGGCTGGCTGTGACCTGAACTTAGAGTCACAAAAAATAAATTTTCTGTCGCAGAACTAGATGACATATTGAAATAGAGATGTTGGCTCAAAAAATTCTCAATTAGTAAGCCCATTTAGAAAGTATGGAAGAGCTGAAAAATGAACTAATTTGTTAGGGCATACAGTGTAAAGATTAAGAGCACAGACACTGGATCAGAATGCCTTGCTCAAGTTTGCACTTTCCCCCTGGTTTGCTATGTGACACAGGAGTGAAGTACTTAAACACTCTGTGCCTCAGTTTTTTCATTTTTAAAATGGAGAGAATAAACAGTGCCTACTTTCTAAGTTTGTTCTGAGTACTAAGTGAGTTAATATATGTAGGATGCTTAGAACACTGTTGGGCATATATTAAATACTATATGTGTTAGTTATTTTTATGATGGTTCAGTTAACACATGGTAACTGTACAAAAGCATACAAGTGAAAATGTGTGGGTTAAACTATACATGCAGCAAAACTGCAAAAACCAAGTACATATACACAAATAAGTACAAATAAAATTGAGGAAATCTGGATAAGATTGATGGGTTGTATCAATATAAATATACTGGTTGTGATAGTGTACTATAGTTTGTAGGATGTTAGCAAAGGGGAAAGCTATGCAAGAAGATATTATTTCCTACAACTGCATGTGAATCTACAATTACTCAGAGTATAATTTAAAGAAGGTGTGGGTTGTTCTCTACCCCTTTATAAATCTGTGGAAGAAATGGCTGTGTTGCAGTGCACTGGTTTACGTGAAGTGGAGGATTTCATGTCATATGGAGAGAACAGTCATCTTTTAAGGGCTTAAAAGCAGTTTGCACCAGCAGTGTGAAAGAAGGTGGTTGAAAACCAGTGAGAGGAGGAGGGGGTAGTTAATCAGTAATTTTCTATGAAAAAAAATCAGTTTGAATAGCAGAGCCTGGATGATGGAGAAAATATTCCATAATCCCAGGGCTGTCTCAAGAACTTGTTTAATTTGTTCATTAAACAATAATGCCCAGCTGAGGGATCAGCAAAGGCTGAAACCCAGATCCCAAACAAGTGGCCTCCACTAGGACCTTTTCTCTAATTCACACAAAGGAGCTCTAAGGACCAGTACAGGTACACAGTAAGACTTGCTCCTCTCCAAATTGGTGTATAAAGCACATTCTGTACAGGTGGTTTGTAAATATCTGTTGTATTTTAGCTAGGCATTCTTGAAGCAGTGTCTACATCACAAATTTGAAAGAAAGAAGAAAAATTTTAAAAAATGATTCTAAACCTCTATAAAAGGACTGAAACTTTGGAATCTAGAATTGTTGCTTTGACTTTTTGTGTTTCTGAGGAAATAACTGGGACTTAGGTATAATAAAATAATTCCACAGATATGGCTTTTTAAAATATCAATTGTAATCTCATTTTGTTCAACTCAAATAGCTAAAAGTAATTTCTCTTTTTAAAGTTTTGGCTTTTTTATTATAGAAATGTTCTAAAACACAAATATAGGTATAGTAATATGATAGATTTCCTATATTCATATATTCCTATATTCATCAACAAGCTTCAAAAATTATCACCATGGTGGGACTTCCCTGGTGGTGCAGTGGTTAAGAATCCTCCTGCCAAAGCAGGTTCGAGCCCTTGTCCAGGAAGATCCCACATGCCATGGAACAACTAAGCCTGTGTGCCACAACTACTGAGCCTGTGGTCTAGAGCCCACGTGCCACACCTACTGAAGCCCACGCGTCTAAAGCCCATGTTCTGCAACAAGAGAAGCCACCACAATGAGAAGCCTGTGCACAGCAATGAAGAGTAACCCCTGCTTGCCACAACTAGAGAAAGCCCGCGTGCAGCAATGAAGACCCAACACAGCCAAAAATAAATAAAATAAATTAACTAAAAAAAATCATCAACCTGGTAAACCTTAAATCTCCACTGAATTCTATTAAAGTAAGTCATGAATATCATACAATTGTGTTTGTAGTTTGGTATATGTCTCTAAGAGTCAAGGGCTTTAAAAAACATATCCAAAATAGGATTATCACACCTACAATTCCCCAATTGTTTTGCAAATGTCTTTTTTCAGTTTATTAAAATTGGGACACATGCAAAGTTCCAGCACTACATTAGATTAATATGCATTCAAGATAATTTCTCCTCCTCCTCCTCCTCCTCTTATTTTTCCTCTCCCTCCCCCTCCCCTTCCCCTTCCTCTTCCTCTTTTCTTCTTCTTCTTCCTTCTCCTCCTACTTTTCTCCTCTCCACTTCTCCTCTTCTCATTCTCCTCTTTGTTCTTCTATCTGTCTGATGCAGAAACCATATGCCATTAGAATTTTCAACATTCTGGATTTGGCTGACTTTATACCTGATGACATTTAACATAATCTTCTATATCCTTATGGCTTTTATAGTTATATTTATAACTCTGATCAGATTCATCTGGTTTCCATAGTTTCTGGTTCATGGTTAGGTGTCAGTCTTACTACAGCTTCACTGAGGGAAATTTTTTTTTCTTTCTCTCTCTTGCTGTTTTTACAATTTTTTCCTGTCTTAAATTTTCAGAAGATTTTTTTTATGGTTACATAGGTGTGGGTTCTTTTCATTCATACTCTTTAGGATTAATAAGGTTTATTAATTTATGATGATATCTTTAGTTTATTATTTTTTTTAAAACTAGTATCTCTTCAAATTGTGCTTCCACATCATTATCTCTCTCCTGTATACTAGAACCCCTGTGACAGGTATATTATGTTTTTTCACTGGGTCCCATGTCTCTTACATTTTTTATGTATCTTCCATCTTTCTTTCTTTCACTGCTTTAGTATAGTTTTTATCTTCTGCTAAACATATCTGTTGTGCTCTTAATTTCATTAATTGTATTTTTCACTTTTAGAATTTTCAATTTTTGCATACATTATGACTCTGTGGTGAGTTATCAATACTGTCATTTATTTTCTTAAATATACTAATCAGTTGTTTTAAAGTCTACACCTGGTAACTTCATTATCTTGACACTTCCAGGTTCCCTTTTTATAATTTTTTTCCTCTCTTGCTTTTCACTTGTCTCCTGACATTTCTGGTAGTTATTGATTAAATGTAAGGCATTGAGTATGAAAAATTATAGAAGTTCTGGATAAAGTTATGTTCTTCCAGAGAGGATTTACTACTCTTCAAGTTGTCAAGAAGAGTTGGTAAAAATCAAGGACTTTGATGCAATCAAGGGCTGAGAGGGATCAAAGATGGGAGTTGGGTTTTGTGAAGTCTTTTTATTTTGAGTTTGCTCTTAGTCATAGACCATAGCCTTTCTGAGGTCTCAACTGAAAAACATGTATTTTCCAAGGCTCTTTGATACTTTTAGGTTTCCTTTCTATTATGGCACTGGCAGCCCTAAAATCCAATATTTGTCCCTCCATTTCTGTGAGAGAGACATAAATTCATGTCTGCTTTACAGGCTAGACAGTCTCTGAGGAAACCACTCAACTCTGCCCTTGTCCTGCAGAGCAGCCACAGACATTATGTAATCCAATGAGCACGGTGTATACAACAGGCCAGATTTGGCCCTCAGGTAACAGTTTGCTGACCCCTGCTTTAGGTTATTGTTTTCTGTTGCACCTCAGTTCTGTGACTAAAATTTGCCTAATATTCCATTGGGAAAATGGCAAAGAAAGTTGAGTCACCTAAATTTCTTTCTGGAATGTGGAGCCCTCAAATGCTGGCTGCTTTGGTTGTTGTCCACTGGTTAATTGTAAAACATTGTATTTATTTATCTATTAATTTTTTATCCTGCCTTTATAATTATACTCAGTAGAAGAGATGGTCTGATGATAGAGATTACTCCATAGTAGCCAGAAATAGAAGTTTCATTTAGCTATCATTCTTCTTTTTTGATTATGAAACTGTCTTCCACACAACCCCGATATTCTTTGAGAGCTTCCTTGATTTCTAGCATGTCAGGATATTCTAGGTTTATGTCCTATGTTTGGAGGAGGGCAAGTGTTGCAATCTTGACAGGTTGGCTTCACTTGAAAAATAAAGACATGAAGTAGGAGATAAGAAATAAGAAATACTTATTTAACTGGGGGGATGGGGGAGGGAAGCAGGGAGCAATCCAGCTTAAGTGAACAGCAAATCAAAAGCCCTGAAATGGAAGTTTGTGTGGAATGTTTTAGGAACAGTAAGAAAGTCAGCATGGATAAAACTGAAGAATAAGTGGCAGGGGTGTGGACAATAGTAGAATACGTTAAAGAGTAGAGGGATGCCTACGGTATATGGCCTAAAATTTGCTAAGCATTTACTGAGCATTCTTCAGTTTTCTACATGTATATAATATAATAAAAATATAAATGCTGTTAAAAATTGTATGTAGAAAAGATGGAAAGAAGAAAGCTGTTCTAGAAAAATATGTAGAGATAATCTTTTCTAATTCTTATAACACTATGAATTGTATATTAATATTTCCATTTTATAGATGAAGAACTTGATGCCTTGAAATGTTAGATAAAAGGTCCAAGATCACACAACTAATAAGAGATAGAACTAAGAATCAAACTTCAGTGTTTTACAGCTGTATGACTTATATTTCTCCATATGCCATGCTGGAAAATGTAGAAGTGTTAGTTAAGATCAGCACTGATGTAATTAAAGAGAACCTTGCCTAGTCTGAATGAAAAGTCAAAGCAAGCACATGAGTGACGTAACAGAAGGTGAGGCCAAACAATCAAATGTCCTAGTGATAGAAAAGAGTAGATGAAGTAGGTGTGGGGGCTGGAGTAGAAATGGGGGATATGCAATTTCATTATACTTTATGGAATTGTAGCAAATATTACATCTGAATACATGAAAAATTATTTGATTTTCAAAGATGAGAAACATTTGTTATGGCTCCCTCCTAAAGGTAAACATTTCTCTATGAGGGTACAGAATGGGAGGAGGATTAATCCCCTTTTGTGTGTGTGTGGTTTAGATCACACCTGAAATATGCAAGCTGGGAACCACACTTGAAGAAGCAATAAATGATCAAAGTGGAGTATGTATAAAAGAAAGCGGACATGGTGATGGGGCAACCAGTCTTCAGAAAGGAAATGTTTAAGAAAATAAGAGTGTTTAAAGTGGAGGAAATTTTAGGATTAATGGTGAATTATTTGTTCTATTAAAGGGTTATAATCAGCTCAAATTACTAGACTTATTCTGTTTTGTCCCAGAATGAATGTGTGTGTGTGTGTGTGTGTGTGTGTGTGTGTGTGTGTGTGTATTTTTTAAGTACTTGATCTATTTGAAAATGTAATCAGCTACCTCTGCAATGGTTCTTAATTCTTTTGAGGATGCTGACATTTTTGGGAACTTAAGATATGAAAACTAACACATGAATCCAAAAATTTGCATGTAACTTCAAGGTGTTATATGATCCCTAAAACTTGTTTAGGTACTCTTATGGCATTTGTGATCCCAAGTTAAGAACCTGGGAGAGATTGAGAGTTCTCTGTTCTAGAAACATTTAAGTAGAGGCTGAGCAACCGCTGAGAAGTATGCTTTGTTGAACTTCTGGCTATGGTCCTAAAATAAGTGTGAAAATTGCCAAATTAGCATGATATATCTGTATGTTCCCTCTCTTGATCACCCGTACAAGGATATCCTTGTATCCTAAACAGTCATAAGAGCCTCATTACCTTGAAGCATTTCATCCATTTCACTTTTAAAATTATTTCCATGGTGTTAGAATTGGCAAGAGAATACTTTGAACCTGGTGGCAACGATCTCAATCCAGGGGTACAAAAAAAGTAAAAGAGATGAAACCTGAGCCAGAACCACCATCTACTCTACAAGACAATTTCTTTTATAAAATTCCAATATCCTCAAATGGCATCAAATTGTCATATTTATTTTGTTGACTCAGTTGGTTCCTAAATTGAAATTCAAATCACTTACTGGAATATTCCAATGTGTTAAAAATAATATCGAAGCAAACAAAGACTCATGCGTTTCTCACTTCATACAACCATTTTGTTTATGAATTTACATCCCAGACAAACTTGTTTTATTTGGATGGCCAGTGTTTCAGAAATATTCTCCAAAATGTCCCAAGCCCAAGATTTTAAACTTTTGTACAAACATATTTGCACTGATTTTTTTTTCACTTTTAGTGTTCTGGTGCTTCTTTTAGTTAATTTTCAAATTATTTCTTGTTTTGCAGTGTAGTCTCAGTCAAAGAATGCTTGGTTGGAATTTGGAAGTCTGTGCTCTAATTTCATTCCCTAAACTGATGAACTAGATGATCTAAAATTACACCAAATAAACAGAGCCAAATAGCAAGAAAATAAATATGGTATGTTACAGATGGAAGAGGCCTAGTCATGAATTAGTGAATAGAATGAATGAATGAATATATAAAAATTGAATATCCCTTATTCTTGTTATTACACTTTAAATACATAATGTATTATGTATAATTATTAAAGTAATGCATAACCATTGAGGAAAACCTGGAGATACAGAGATGCATAAGGAAAATATATTTTAAAATCTGTAACTCTAGCAACCTGAGATATTGAAACTATGTTGTAATACTTTCTTGTCTTCTTTGATACCTTACAAATATATCTCTCTATACTACATATTCATTTTGATTAGAGCATATTTATACATAGGTTTATAGCTTAGTTTTCCACTAAGCAATATCCTCATGAAATTGTTCTGAAACAAAGTTTTTAATAGCTACATCATAGTTCACCAAATGAAGACAACTTTTTAATGAATCTTTTCTTTGGATGTTTAGTTTTATCCAATTTTTTAAAAAGTATGACTGTGATGAATATCCTTGCCTGTAAATATTTTGAAACAGAACCAATAGATCAAAGAATATGGATGTTCTAAGCTTTTTGACATATATCACCAATGTATCTGCCAGAGAGTCTGCGTGTTTTCCAGATTCATTTTACCAGGACACCATTACCCTGATATCAAAATCAGAAAAAGACACTACAAAAATAGAAAATTACAGGCCAATATCTTTGATGAATAGAGACGTAAAAATCCTCAACAATGTATTAGTAAATTGAATCCAGCAATATATATAAAGTATCATATAACATGATCAAGTGGGATTTATTCTAGGAATGCAAGGATGGTTCAGTATCTGCAATCAATCAATCAATGTGATATGCCACATTAAGAAAAGAAAGAATAAAAATCACATGATCACCTCAACAGACACAGAAAAAACACTTGATAAGTTCAACATCCATTCATGATAAAAAATGTTCAAAGCTGGTATAGAGGGAACATATCTTGGCATAATAAAGGCCATTTATGACAAACCCACAGCTAACATTACATTCAATAGTGAAAAGCTGAAAGCTTTTCCTTCAAATAAGGAACAAGACAAGGATGCCCACTCTTGTCACTTTTATCTAACATAGTATTATTGGAAGTCCTAAACACAGCAATCAGACAAAAAAAAGAAATAAAAGGCATCAGAATTGGAAGGGAGGAAGTAAAACTCTCACTATTTACAGATGACATGATGCTATATATAGAAACCCTAAAGTCTCCACCAAAAAACTATTAGAACTAATAATGAATTTAATAACATAGCAAAATACAAGCTTGATATACAGAAATCTGTTGCTTTTCTAAATATATGCTAATAATGAACTATCAGAAAGAGAAAGCAAGAAAATAATCTGTTTAAAAATCACATCAAAAATGTCTAGGAATAAACTTAACCAAGGAGGTGGAAGACCTATATTCTGAAAACTATAGAACATTCATGAAGGAAATTGAAGACAATACAAAGAAATGGAAGGATATCCCGTGTTCACAGATTGAAGAATTAATGTTTTTAAAATATACATATTACCTAAAGCAATCTACAGATTTAATACAATCCTATCAAAATATCCATGACATTTTTCACAGAACTAGAACAAATAATCCTAAAATTTATATGGAACACAAAAGACCTCAAATAGTCAAAGCAATCTTGGGTAAAAAGGAACAAAGCTGTAAGTATCATGCTCCATGACTGCAGACTATACTACAAAGCTACAGTAATCAAAACAGCGTGGTACTGGCACAAAAACATGGTACTGGCACAAAAACATTGATCAATTGAAGAGAATAGAGAGCTCAGAAATAAACCCACACAAACCCACACACTTATAGTCATTAATCTATGATAAAGGAGACAATAATATACAATGGGGAAAAGACAGTCTGTTCAATGAGTGGTGCTGGGAAAAACTGGACAGCTACATGTAAAAGAATGAATTTGGAACATTTTCTCTCACCAAATATAAAAGTAAATTCAAAATTGATTAAATACCTAAATGTAAGTCTGGAAACCATAAAACTCTTCGGAGAAAACATAGGCAGAATACTCTTTGACATAAATCATAGCAATATTTTTTTGGATCTGTCTCCTAAGGCAAAGAAAACAAAAGTAAAAATAGACAAATGGGACCTAATTAAACTTAAAAGCTTTTGCACAGCAAAGGAAACCATTGCCCAATCAAGAAAACAACCTACTGTATGGGAGAAAATATTTGCAAATGATATGACCAATGAGGGATTAATATCCAAAATATATAAACAGCTCATACAAATCAATGCCAAAAAACAATCTAATTAAAGGATGATATGAATAGACATTTTTCCATAGAAGACATACAGATGGCCAACAGGCACATGAAAAGATGTCAAAATCACTAATCATCAGAAAAATGCAAATCAAAACCATAATGATATATTATGTCATACCTATCAGAATAGTTATCATAAAAAAGACCACAAATAACAAATGTTGGTGAGGATATGGCGAACAGAGACCCTAGTACACTGTTGGTGGGAATGACATTGGTGCAGCCACTATGGAAACAGTATGGACGTTCCTCAAAAAACTAAAAATAGACCTACCATATGATCCAGCAATTCCACTTCTGGGCATATATATGAGGAAAATGAAAACACTAATTTGAAAAGATGCATGAACCTCAATGTAGCATTATTTACAATAGCCAAGACATGCAAGCAACCTAATTGTCCATCGACAGGTGAATGGATAAAGTTATGTATACTACTCAGCCATAAAAAAAGTGAAATTTTGCCATTTGCAACAACATGGATGGACCTACTGAGTAATAAGCTTGCTAAAATAAATCAGAGAAAGACAAATACTATATGTTTTCACTTATATGTGGATTCTAAAAAATAAAACAAATGAATGAATATAACAAAATAGAAATGGACTCACAAATATAGAGAATAAACTAATGGTTACCAGAGGGGAGTAGGAAGTGGAGAGGGACAACATAGGTATAAGGGATTAAGAAACACAAACTACTATGTATAAAATAAATAAGCTATAAGGATATATTGTGCAGCACAGGGAATATAGCCAATATTTTATAATAACTTAAAATAGAATGTAGTCTATAAAATATTGAATCACTATGTTGTACACCTGAAATTAATATAAATTGTAAATCAACTATACTTCAATAAAAAATCTTTGTCCAAAGAAGTGTGCTTTACTCAAAAAAGAGAAAATAAACTTTAACTGCTTATACATATAAATGTATGTATTTATATTAGCAGAGAAAAAAATGTGGAAGGATATATGTCACTGGAAGAGAATGTTTAGAAGTGCACAAAGATACTTAATTTTTTTTTGTTGTTGTTGTTTTTAACTGGGAAACTTTTTAATTAAAAAATTTTTTTCACATCTTTATTGGAGTATAAATGCTTTACAATGTTGTGTTAAGTTTCTGCTATATAACAAAGTGAATCAGCTATATGTATACATATATCCCCATATCCCCTCCCTCTTGAACCTCCCTCCCACCCTCCCTATCCCACCCCTCTAGGTGGTCACAAAGCATCGAGTTGAACTCGTGCTATGAGACAGCTTCACACTAGCCATCCATTTTATAGTTGGTAGTGTATATATGTCAATGCTACTCTCTCACTTCATCCCAGCTTCCCCTTCCCCCTGTGCCCTCAAGTCCGTTCTCTATGTCTGCGTCTTTATTCCTGCCCTGCCACTAGGTTCATCAGTATGGCTTTTTAAAATTCCATATATATGTGTTAGCATATGGTATTTGTTTTTCTCTTTCTGACTTACTTCACTCTGTATGACAGATTCTAGGTCCATCCACCTCACTACAAGTAACAATTTCATTTCTTTTTATGGCTAATATTCCACTGTATATATGTGCCACATCTTCTTTATCTAATCATCTGTTGATGGATATTTAGGTTGCTTCCATGTCTTGGCTATTGTAAATAGTGCTGTAATGAACATTGTGGTACATGTAAAAGATACTTAGTTTTTATATGCACTTTTGTTTTGTTTAAATTGGTATTACTCTTATTTTTCAAAATATAAGTATTACTATCCTTCCCCCTAAGAAAATATTTGTCTGTGTCAAATTTTGGTGACTGTGAGGTTAACTCTTGTGCCTAGAAAAATTAATTATAGCTATTTGGATTCTTTAAATACTAAAGTTAATAAATTCACAAAATCACAGATCTATTTTACCTAAGACTTTAACTTCAAATTTTAAATTATCTTATATTTTTCTTCATTATTGTTTTCATAAATTGAATAAATTTTAACAATATCTTTCAAGAGAGCCTTTGATTAATGTTTAACCAGTCTAATATAAACAAACTGAAATTTCTTAACAATCTCTACCATTTACAAACTTAGTTAATTAAATTTCTTGAAACACTTTCAACTACAGCTCATGTATAAATTTGTTATTAATTTTCTTTTGAAATAAGTCAGTTATTCCAAGTTAGCAGTTTGCTAGAGTACTTAAATAACTTTAGTAACCCAAATATATTAAACTCTGAAGTATGACACCTAAGACTCACTAATAACATGAAACATTCTTTTATAACTTTAGACCTACAAATTGCAAGTCTCAAAAAATTACTCAGGTACACATTTAATTGAAATCTAAGGCTCACCTGCTAAATATCACTTCCAATTTCCTTATTAAAATATTTAAAATATCAAATAAAATGACTGATAAAATTATTTTAAAAATCTGCATTTCTAGATTTAACAAAAACATAATAAGGCCATGCTTACAATTTACTCTTTATCACTTATATTTGCAATTCTAATACTTCTGGAGTTCTAAAGAAAAATATCCACTAAGGAAAAAAGAAAATTGGGATCATCATTTTTTTTTTTTTTTTTGCAGAATGAAAGAAAAAATGGACTGCAGACATCCAGATGGATTTTTCCCTTGCCAATCAGGGACATATTGGGCCACTAGTCACTATAACAACCATGGATTCAAGTCCATACCTTCCACATGGTGCTGGCTAACATCAACTCAGGGCTCTCAACTCAGCAAACTTTAGCAAAGAATATCTTCTGTCTGGTTTGAGTCATACGCTACTCACTTTAATATTTACTAGGATTCCATGAATCTATCCCCTGTTTAATGCTATTCTGAATTTGTTTCATATTCTTACAGTATGCCAGGCCACAATTCTTAAAGGATATTTAAATGATATCTGATTATATTCCTTATATCTGAGCTATGCTGGTTCTGTGGTTATATCATTAAATTCATACTAATGACAGTTATAAAGAAAAGAGTGCATATTAGGAAAATGTGCTTTCTCAAGTGGTTATAGACAAATATTAACCTAATTATATGTGAGATTTTAGTTTAATGATTTATATAGAGTCACTTTTATCCAGCCTAGAGATGAGTTCCCTGAAATGGGAGCATCATCTGAATAGAGCTGAATGAAATTAATAGCACTTATTTCCCCACACTATTGTGTTCCATGTCTTTATATGTCAGTCATATCCTCTTTTCCTCACAACCTCTGAAGCAATCAGATGCCTGCACCACACTTTTTTTCTGGCAACTCTTGACATTTTTGTCATGTTTCTTCAGGCTCCATTGATGTTTATAATGTCCTTTGTAAAGGAAAAATTTTCTACTAATTTCTTATTGACAACTGATCTTTATTTGGTTGCTATCTTAAATGTGCTTCTCTGCCCAGAGTCAGTAAAACCTTAGATTTTCATATCCTATGTGATTTGCCTACTGTTGTTAGCCAGAAATGATAGGCCAAAACCAGTCATAACAACCTGAAGTACTGGCCAACAACACTCAGGGCATCAATTACAAAATATATGTCAGTCACTGCTAATGGTCCTCTGATCTTCATTTTCCTTTTTTCTATGATAATAAAATTTTTTGGCTGAATCTGCCAATGTCCATCAAAGACTAGATTTCTTAGAGAACTTTGCAGCTAGGAATGGCTATTTGACTAGGCTCTATAAAAAAATGGGATGTGAGAGAAAGTAACTGTTAGTCATTCTCTTAAATAGAAATATCCATGGACATGCCCTCTTTGTTCCTTCCCTTGTCCATGTTAGCTAGAGTTACATCAGGGGTCAGAGGAGCCACCTTAGAGTACATAATGGACATAATGGAAGACATGTTTTTAGGATGGCTGAGCAACAACATGGAAGGGGCATGGGTCTCTACCATATCAGACCTAATTGCTTATAGTTAGCCTAATACTTAAGTGAGATTAAAAAACCTATCTTATACTTTACCATTTACTAGTACTTGAATAGACTTCTAACTAATAATATAAGCTGAAAAGATGCACACAAAAGTGCCAAAGTAGTTTTTTTTTTGGTTGAGATCATGTAATAGATTTTATTCAATTGAATTGACTGGGTACAAGAACAAATTTAGTTATATTAACTGTACTAACCAGTATTGTAATTAATGTTTATATATGTAAGATATTTCTGTATCAAATACCTATATTTCTGAGCAAATATGGAGTTATCTCTTTATGGGTTAGAGGTAAATAAATTTGGTCTGTGCCTGATACTTTGAAAAAGCATGTACATCTATCTTGGCTTTAACATATTAAATTATGAAGTATGCTTCAAAATAATTCTAGGAGATGGCAGTATAACCTAACATTAAAAGAAGGAGCTTTAAAGTAAAAGAGGTCTGGATTTAGATTATGCCTATTTCAAGAGATTAAGAGTTGTCTCACACACTTCAACCAAACTGGAGGACCTCTAAGAAGAGGAGCCAAAGAGAAAGGAGTTATCTCACAAAGATTTGTGAGTATGGCTTTGCCTAATGGAGTGAATGTCATGGAAATCCATGGAAGGCCCAAAAAGTCCTTGAAAAAATTCTATTAGTACAAACATCTCAAGCTTGGCCTGAAAAGGACAGAGGAAGTACAAAATGAAAGGAGGCTGTCAGACTGCTCCTCCCCACCCCTGCCCCGAAATTCTGCTGCCAAGAAGCAGGCAGATAAACTACTCAACTGCAAACTACTTTTCATAAAGAGAAAGGATGACTCAGAGGGTGAAACCTAGAGCCCAGAGGGTGGAATGAAGAGCCACAGAGAATTATTCACAGCCTTTACAAAGTAATCAAGAAACTCTGGATTACAGAACTGTTTTGGACCAGTGACTCCTTTTGACCTTCCATTTCTCTGCTTTTGAAACAGAATGTTTATAATCTGATATATCTGTCTCACCTTGTATGTTGGGAATGTTGTGAACAGACTAGTTTTCTGTTTAATTTTATAGATCTACAGATGGAGGGGAAGTGTGCCCCAAGAGTTGTATTTATGGATTTTGGTAGGAACCTCATCTATACTCCATTAAGATAAGTTGGATGATGAAATGTTTTTACTTTAAGCTAAGGAGATTTAGATACAATTTTGGACTTGACCTGAATGGATTATGAAATTTTTGTTTAGATGATGAGATTTTGGACTACAGCTGATGGTGTGATGGGATGAGTCTTTGGGGGACTTCAGAAGGGGAGTGAACGTATTTTGCATTTGTAAGGGCAGAGAGTTCTGAGAGGGCCTCCAAGATTTTGGTCCCCTGGTGTATACACCTTGTATAGTCACCTCCTTTCAAATGTGGGTGGAACCTGTGAATATGATGGAATAGTCACTCATTTTCAGGTTAAGTTTTATGCCAAATGGTGATAGGATTGTCACTCAGTGATTACTTTACATTATATAAGACTCCATCATAACAATCTATAAAGGTATTTAGAAGTCAGAGGGATCAGCTTCTCCTGGCCTGGAAGAAAGCAAACACACACATTGTGAACTTCTTATGGGCGTCAGCTGGAAAGGAACTGTGGGCAGCCTCTAGTTGCTAAGAGCAATCCCCTGCCAACAGCCAGCAAGAAGACAGGGACCTTAGTCACAGCCACAAGGAAATGAATCATGCCAACAACAGATAAGCTTGGAGGAGGTTCTTGAGCTTCAGATAAGAATGACAGGTGTGGTGAGACCCTGAACAGGGGACTGAGCTAACCTGGACCTGTACTTCTGACCTATAGGACTATGAGATAATAAATGGGAATTGTTTTTAGCCACTAAGTTTATGGTAATTTGTTGCACAGCAATATAAATCTAATACAGCTACGAATAAGCTATGCCACACTCAGTAAAATTCTATAACAGACTCACTAATCCTGAGTTAGAGAATCAATAAAATAGGATAGTAATAACTCTGTCATACTACCATGTATTGAATGAAATAATTCTCATTAAGCCAAAGCAAAATGTCAGGCACCTAGCAAGCAATTAACAATATATATATATATATATATCATTATTTCCAAGAAGATTATAAAAACCTTAAATTTTTCTTTCAACTGACTATATTGACTTCTATCAAAGGCTTAACCTAAAGTTATCTAATCTGCTCTGCTTACCTACTTATTCTCCATCTTTAGAAAGTATTGCTGTACATCACAGATCAAATATCTCTTGCCGCCTAAAGCTTTACTTGAATCCCCTCAGACATCATTAATCAGTCCATCCTTGGAGCAACCACAGTATTTGTTATTTATAGTTCTATTTAAGGCATACTTTATTCTACCCTCTATCCGGATGTTTGCATGTCTATATTCCCCTTAAATGGCAGACTGTTTGAAATGTTTTATTCTTCCTGGTATCTCTGTCTTTGACCCTTGACCCCAGAATCTAACAAAGCATCTGGTACACAGTAGAAGCTTAATCAATACGTACTGAATTAAAATGGATCATCAGAAGGAAATTCTACATGATGTATTCAGTTAACAAAACACTTTGATTTTCCCATAACAAAAAAACTGGTGATTTTCTGTATACTTGTGATGGTTAAATATTGGACCTACTTAGGCAAAGCAATAGAATAGGCCTGCTCAATAATAAATTTATTTTCATGTTGCAAATATGAATCTATCTTTAACATTGCTAGTAATTACATGCTAGTCTTTATATAGTATGGAACAGCCAGAAAATTTATAAAGTTCAGTTAAAATCAAATGTTTTGTTCAGTAGACATGAATAAAATATCATCTGGATAGATTGGATTTTTTATATTTCCACTGATTTTTTTCTCATTAGAGATTGTTGAACCACCTCTATCTCCTTTACTTTAGGGTAAGCCATTATACTTAAAATAGTAAACAGATACAAGTTACTATTAGGTGATGCCTTCTTACTTCTCAGGTGT
The DNA here is from genome assembly GCF_964341445.2 of Mesoplodon mirus. Lineage (NCBI taxonomy): Eukaryota > Metazoa > Chordata > Mammalia > Artiodactyla > Ziphiidae > Mesoplodon > Mesoplodon mirus. The sequence continues at coordinate 42,192,287 of NC_138977.1, forward strand.
ATGGATCGTACAACTTCTTGATAACATCTGTGGAAACCTCTACACTTTTTAAAAGCTGTGTTTTAGAATCTTAGGTAGCATTTTTAAAGTTTGGTTACTGATGATTCAGCCTTCCTGAAAGGGAAAAAATGGGTGCTAATAATGTTAATGGCACTCTGGACCTCACTTATTAAAATGCTCTCACTTGCAAAACTGAAACACTAAATATATTTTCAAGTCCAAAGCAAACATATTGTGTATAACTAGAAATAATACATTTTACTAGAAATTATAGCACTAGTTTTAAAACATCAATGCTAATATTAATTTATTTGACAAAGATGTACATAGGGTAATTAAAAGGAAATGATAATTAACTAGTGGAACAAAAAATAGAGATTCTACTTTGATGAAGGAGAGTTGTATTTGATAAATAATAAATGGAAAAATCAACTTAAGTTCTTCAAAAGAATGAAAGTCATCCAATAATAGAGCAATAAGTCAGGTGATAAAAGTCATAAGAAGGAGACAATTGAATACTGAAAATAATAGTAAGTCTGTTATTGTTCTTATTGCATCATTCAGGGCTTAACGGAAATGCAACAATACTCATATCTGCTTAAAATTAAAATCTGCTCCTTTAAAACATACACATACACACAATCACACACAGTTTTTAACAAGTTGACTCTCCACTTAAGATTCTTAAAGCAAGGAGTTAAATAGGAATGAGGAAATGGCTTTATAGCAATTTGCAAAGCAAAATTTGATGAGATCTGGCAAAATTTCAGTTACTTAGACCTCAAATACAAAATGTCATTTCTAGAATGTTATCTGGCACTCACAAAATCTCAACATTCATGATAGTTCTTTTTTTGGTGTTTTTTGGTTGCTTGCTTGGTTTTAATTTGTGTGGCATAATAAAGAGAGCAAAGGAACGAGTCAAAAACGTCTGAAGAAGTCTCAAACTATTTTAGAACCTCAATCTCACTCTCCGTAAAAGAGAAATGGTACTCCTGTCTGATTTAACTCTGTGTGTGTGTGTGTGTGTGTGAGGGCTATGTAGAAATGTTGTCAAAGTGTTGTATTAGCTGAAAAGACCCCATAAATGATATAAAACTAGTCTTTGGCCATTGCTGATGATTTCATACTGCAACTGTGTAGAGAGGATAAAATTCAATCATCTTAAGTGCTTAAAAATCAGCAAATTATTTCCTGTATATATTACACATCTGTATAAGTAGAATTTTTACCTAAACAATTGTTTAGAATTCTAGTGTAACATTTATTGTCCTTGTGAAAGTTGAAGCTATTTTCTCATTGTCTTTTGATCTCTATTGTCGTTGACGTTTCATACTATTGTGTACATTTAAATTGTCAATCTGTTTTTATTTGGTAGATTACCTGGATTTTTTCTATAGTTATTTTGAGTATTTTTCTCTTTGTTCTTGGTGTTATACATTTCACTATGTTCTGTCTAGGTGATGGTTTATTTTTATTTATCTTGCTGTTAACTCATTATGCTTCTCAAGTCTTAAGATTCATGACTTTCATCAATTCAAAAAATTGGGGAGTATTGTTTGTTTAAATTTATTTAAAATTTTTTTTACTTTAAAAAAATTGAAGTATACTTTGATTTACAATATTATATTAGTTTCAGGTGTACAACATAGTGATTCAAAATTTTTATAGATTATACTCCTTTTATAGTTATTATAAAATATTGGCTATATCCCCTGTGCTGTACAATATATTCTTGTAGCTTATTTATCTTATACATAGTAGTCTGTACCTCTTAATCCCTTACTGCTCTCTTGTCCCTCCTGGCTACTGTTTTTTCAAGTACTGCTTCACTGCCATTTTCTCTGTTCTGTCCTTCTGAAACTTATAGTAGATGTGTGGTCCAACATCTCATTTTATCATTTGTGTGTCATAACCTCTTTATTAATTACAAAATATTATATCTCTATCCTTCATTCTGGATAATTTATTTAATTCTATATTCTGAATTACTAATTTTCTCTTCCATTTCTTTAATGTTATTTAATCTGTCCATTGAAGTTTTCCCCTCCTTTAATTATAATACAATGCTTTTATTACATTTTAGAAGTTCACATTAGTTCTTTTAAAATTTAACATTTTCTTAGTGTCTTGTTCTTTCTGATGACCTATTTATTTTATTTTTTAATCTATTCATTTAAAAACAGTAATTTAAATTTTCAATCTAATTATCTTAAATTCTTGAAACTCTAGTTTAGTATATTTATGTCTACCAATTAATATAAAGTGAATTTTCTTGATATGTTTTATAAAGCATAAAGCTTCCTGAACCACGTGGGTAGAGTAAATTTGGACCTCAGCGTGGGCTAGGCCCACATCCAGCAGTTAGACTTCTCAAATAGTCTTTTTTTCCCCCTTCCTATGCAGTATCTTGGAAAAACAGATAACCCTCTTGTGCCATTAGGCAGGTTACCTGTAGTCCACTCTTTCACCAAGTGTACATGTCACGGATTGGGTTCTCTGAAATACAGACTGAAAAAGAGTTTAGTGCTCAAGCCATTTGTTAGGAATGCTCTTGGGATTAACACCTCTGGAAGGAAAAGAAAGGAAATAAGATTGGACAATGGAAGAAGTTAAGCTGTATGCAATTACATTAAATGCCTCTGCTGACCTTATGTGTGGCTTTGAAGTTGGGATGGCCCTTTATAGTTTTTTTCTCACTGAGGAAACAGGGCCAGGTCTTTATGCCCTTGTCGCTCAGTCATTGGATGCTGGCCGTCCTGGGAAAGGGGCAATGGCTCTGGTGAAATAGCTCTCTTTAGCTGTGGCAATTTCCAAAGGGGGCTGGTAGCAAAGGACTGTCTGCCAGGCACTCCTAAGAACTGGAATAATAAGTATTTTATTGAAAGGGGATCTAGAAGTATGTCATTCACTACAGTACAGACTTTAAGGGCCCCAACTCCCTTCCTCTGGTGGGCTCAAGACCACATATCCTATTCCTACATGAGCATTAAACTTACGCTCTAACTTACTGACATCAAAACTACAAACTCAATTCTCACCATATTCTATCCCCCATACCAGGACCAGGTGCATTAATAGTTCATGAGCTTCTAGTTCCTGTTTATAATTAGTGGAGTCATCCAAACCAAGATATTTTTTGAAGTCCACTTACATTTGGACGGCAGGACTGTCCCAGGCAAAAGGAAAAGCATATCATTTATTTCATGTATCTTTCTTTCTTGTGATTTTTATCCATGAGATCAACATTTTTATATTTCATCCCCAGCATTTCTATGTATATGGGGAAGTTTTTGATGTTATCTTAGTCCATCAACTTGCAAGAAAAGAAACGTAGGTTTTCAATTTTTAAAACTTAACCTAAATTTGTCAGAATTGCATCAAATTAATATATGCATATACTGTTATATATATATATATATATATATATATATATTTTTTTTTTTTTTTTTTTTTTTTTTTGCGGTACGCGGGCCTCTCACTGTTGTGGCCTCTCCCGTTACAGAGCACAGGCTCCGGACACGCAGACTCAGCGGCCATGGCTCACGGACCCAGCCGCTCTGTGGCATGTGGGATCTTCCCGGACCGGGGCATGAACCCGTGTCCCCTGCATTGTCAGGCGGACTCTCAACCACTGAGTCACCAGGGAAGCCCGTGTTATATTTTTTACCAAGTTAAAATCCAGAACCATTTATGGAATAATTAATCACTTATCTATTGATTTAAAATGATACTTTATTATATTTTAACCCCAAACACACATAAACATGCACAAAGATATTCAACCACATTTCTGTTCTTGTGTTTTCTATTCATCTCCATTAATCTGCTTATCTACTTCTGTACCAATATCACATTATCAGATATTTGTAGATTCATATTTTTTTTTACTATACAGGATTCTCTTATGCTCTCCTAACATAGGTTGACTATTACTTAAAAGAAATATTAAAATCGCCTTTAAAACTGCATAAACTTGCATTGGAAATTTGATCAGAGCTTATTAACATTATTTAAAGCCTGAATTTTTTTGTTAAGCTATTTCTCTAATTATTATCTAATTATTTTATATTTATTATTAACTTCTGTCCTTTACAGAGTTGTCTATTGTAGATATAGAGGAAATCTTTTGTTTTTTTCCCTGTATACATTGTGTAGGCATCTACTTTATTGAATATATATTTTAGTTTTTTTCTTAATAAATTTATTTTTATTTATTTATTTTTGGCTGTGTTGGGTCTTAGTTGCTGCACGCAGGCTTTCTCCAGTTGCAGTGAGCAGGGGCTACTCTTTTTTGTGGTGCGCGTGCTTCTCGTTGCGGTGGTTTCTCTTGTTGCGGAGCATGGGCTCTAGGCACGTGGGCTTCTGTAGTTGTGTCTCGTGGGCTCTAGCATAAGCTCAGTAGTTGTGGCACATGGGCTTACTTGCTCCACGGCATGTGGGATCTTCCTGGACCAGGGCTCAAACCCATGTCCCCTGCATTGGCAGGCAGATTCTTAATCACTGTGCCACCAGGGAAGTCCCTATACTTTAGTTTTTATAGCCTGGGTATTTTAATCTAAGGTGAAGCATTCTCTCTTTTACCCCTATATTGATACAAATGTATAAATTTTTCAGGTTTGAATAGTGCTGCATATCATGGTAACTAGAGATTGACCATGCTGATAACAACAGGAAGTAATGCACCCATGATTGTGGTTTCTTTAGTAGTCTAATTCTAAGCAAAGTTCCACTGTGGTTTAGTTTACAGGAGAGTCCTCTTATATTTTCCTTTGGAAAAACAAAGACCACCATAGTGACCACCCAGAAGTAAAGGACTTGTTGCTAAGAGGATATGGAGAGAAAAAAAAACATTTTCTTAAACACATGTTCTTGTTTATATTATACTTTTAGACAAATTTAAATTGAGATTTTTAAAATAAAATGCAGTTCCTATCTGGTATAATTATTTCTAAAACATCTGCTGTGAGACAATAATACCAATTAAAGCACACTCTTATCTAGGACCAGAAGAACTTTTAAATGACAATCCTCAGCTAACTGAATTACTATCAAAATGAGTATGGGGACAGGAAGAAATTAAATATATTTATAACAGTTTACCAAATAAACAGTAATTTGTTCATCACAGGTTACGCTGTCCTCCTGGGGACTCAGCATTCTATTGATAGCTATCCTGAACTTTTTTCAGTTCTCCCAAGACACCATGATAGCTCTTGGTTCTGGGGCATTTCACATGTTACGTTCCTTCCTCTACGTTCTCTCCCCCATCATCCATCACATCTGTTCACCCATCAGGTACTAGTTTAGATGTCTCTTTGCCCAGGTAGTCTTCTCTGGTGAGCTCTTTTGGAAAGGCCTCTGTCGTTCCCATTTTTACCGGTACTTCTTGTTACACTTTTATTTTGTTTCTTACATTTTTGTCCCTGAAAAAAGTTGAATTTTGAGGAGAAGTGGCATTCTTGTTTAGAACTGTATCTTCAACAACTAACAGGGGGCTTGGAAACTTGTAAGTGCTTATTAAATAACTGTAAATAAGTGAAAGTATATATAAATTATTTTTTAAAAAGAGCAGTGTGGTAGTTTTGTACTGCGTCAACTTAGCTAAGCTGAAACTGTTTCCAGAATCCCCTTCCCTAGATAGTTCCTGGCTAAAGTTAGGCCAAAGAGAAATTTGCACAGGGTTTGGAAATTGGAAATTACCCAGTGGCCATTGCGCTTTGAATGTCATTGTGGTTAGATATGGTGGAAATAGATGCAGAGGGGGTAGTGGGTCTTAGTTTGTTCCATCTCTCCCTTGCGCTATGTCTAACTCTTCTTCCTTTCAGACACCTAAATTATTCCCCAACTTCTTCCACAGCTATGTAAGATGGAATTCCTACAATGGGTCCATTATTCCATAATGTTCATAGTAGAGTAGTTCTGCTTTGTGATGAAACCCTGATTGATACAAAAAGTAATAACCACTATTTCTCTCTCTTTCAGGCTATTTCATACTTTGTTAAACATGCTAAAGATCCAACTTCAGGTGAGTGATTTCCTAGTAGATGTTCATTGCAGAAATAAATTGAACCAATATGAAAATTTAAAAAGACAGTCTAGCTTTGTGAAGAGTTTATGAAAGCCATAAAGTTGACTAAATCAGGGTAAGCTAAATAAAGATTTTTCTCTGTCCTTGGACATATTTCTTAGACTTGTAAAAAGGTTGTCTGCAGCTATGGGCGAACTTACCCATAACACAATCCAAAATAAAAAACTGCTGTGATAAGATCTAGAGGTTTTTTTAACATATAAGAATAAAAACGTAAGGAGATTAAGTCCATATTGAGGTAAATAAAGCTATGGAAAATCAGGAATAAAATATGGAATAAAGTTATGGAATTAATTAAGTTAGTAAATAAATTCAGTGTAAAAGTTATGTAAATCATCATTATTTCTATTTTTGTTAAATCCCTGTAACATTGATATCAAATACTTCCAGTTTTCTATGTTTATGGGAAGTCTGTCCTATACTCTAATAACAACAAGAACAACAATAAAATAATTCCACAAAAAACTATAATAATTCCACAAACAAATGAAATAATGGTGGTGTCAAAACTGCCATGGATATACAATAGTCAGTATTATTAATTTGATATTTTTCCCATTTCTTAACATAGGTCAGAATAGTTGTTGAAAGGAGCAACATAAAACAACAAAACCAAACATATAAAACAAAAAACAACTTTGCTCACATTTTTCTTCTATGGTTCTTAAGCACAACTATAATCATAACTACCCTCTACTCAAAAGTTTTTAATGAGTACAAATGAAGTTCAAAGTATAACCATGGCATTCAAGTTTTTCGCTTTAATAGGATCTCAGACTACCACTTTAAATCTTTTTTCTCATAACCTTATCTGATACACATTTGGCCATGTAGGAATTTTCCAAATTCTACATCAACTGTTGGACTGTGAGTACCTGGAGAATCAGTCTACATACTGACCAAGTTTATATCCTCCTTCAGAGCCTAACACAGTGCCTGGCAAATAGAGGCATTCAAAAAGATTTATTGAAATAAAGTGATTCACTGAAACCACACTAAAAAAAGAAATAGGAAGTTTTAAGCACGAATATTACACAAATCAAGTTTTATGTCTTTTTGTGGTCATGACTTTTATTTTTTATAAAAATATAAATATATTTTTCAAAGTAATTTGAGTGAGCTTCACCACTTCTTTTCCAGAGTTAATTTTAAGAATAAGAATCCAGGACAGTACAAAAAACATTAATAATGCTTTCTTGCTGTTTTAATATTTAGAAGATGGTAGGAATTCTTTTTGGCCAATGCAATTTACCCTGATTTTATCCATATCTGAGGAAGTTTACTTCTGCTTTCTGGACACCTTTGACATATAATTCTCTCTGTTTTGCTAGCCTTAGAAAATATACTATCTTTACATGCCTGACATACATTTTTTTGCAATCAATTTAATAAAAACTTTGAAAAGGGTAATATTGTTATATCTGTATTAATATCTTTTAGGTCCACAAAGTTTTGTCCTTTAGAAATTCTTTATTATCCTTTATTGTTTATATAAGTCATATGTTGTAAAACATAGGTCCAGGAGGAAACATCAGTTTAAGTCAACTTAGATTGGGAAAATTAAAAAAGTGATTTTGTGGAAAAGTTAAAACTGATGTTTAACAATGAAAAAATGTATACATTAACTTGCTAATATCTAATACTAAGCTAGCAATATGAATAATGGAATCTTAGCTCTGGTAAGAAACTATAGAAGCTTTCAGGATAAAGGTGACAATCCCAATTATTTGTAGTCATGAGAAATACAATTTTAAAATTATTTTTTCCTGAATTTTGAATCTTAAACAATCTTTTGATTAATAATATATTTTTAAAATTGAACTTTCAGTAGTTATCAAATATCCGATATTTTACTTCTAATTATAATTTTGCTTTCTTTTTTTAAAAAAACTCTGTCCAATGTCTCATATAAACTCATGAAGAGAGATTATAAAAACTGACTTACCAGAACATAAGAAAAACCAAACATTGATGTGTTATGAGAATAGAAAAATAGTACTGATTTCTAGGTGTGGTTTGAGTGATTATTTTCATTATTTTAAAACTGATTAAAACCCCAACCATGGTGTGGGCATTCTTGGGGAGGAATCAGTATTAGCTGCATGTAACCACAAATATCAACTACATTATTCTGTAAAAATCCAATACATTTTAGGACATCATGAATTCTAGGTAATGATAACAGTGATAACTCCTTTGCATCATCTACTGTTTGGCACACTTCTTTCTCCTTGAAATATTCTTGATCTTGATCAATCTAGATACTTTATAGACAGCAGAGGCCAACAAACATTTTCTGTTAATTGGAAGATCAGTATTTTAGGCTTTGTGGGACATACAGTTCTGTGGCAACTACTCAACTCTGCTCTCATAGCAGAAAGCAGCCATAAATATTTCAAAGACAAATGGGTGTGGCCGTTCCAATAAATTTTTGAAAAATAGTAAGCAAATAAAGTTCTAATAAAACTCGATTTATGGACATTGAAATTCGAATGGCATAATTTTCATGTGTCATAAAATATTACCCTTCTTATGATGTTATTTTAAAAATAATTTAAAAAATATGAAAATCATCCTTAGCTCCTGAGTGTACAAAACAAGTGATGGGCCAGATTTGGCCTGTGGGCCATAGTTTGCCAACTCCTGACACAGAGTACTGAGGAGCCTGTCAACTGAGTTCAGTTGTGGGATAACAATCTTAAGCCCACTGATGGTGGTCAAACATAGGAAACTAATCACAGGTTTTCATATTTACAGAGTAAACTGTAATATGTTTGTATAAAGACAAATAGATGCAGTGACACTGTGCAAAGGCAACCAGCCAAATATCTAAACCATACTTTCTTCAAAGAAAGAAAAAAATGAAAAATGGGGCACAGAAAACAAAACTAATGAAGCCACACAGATTAATCTAACATGCTCTTTGATAGTCTAGATGGAGAATTATTACAATTGATTCAAAGTAGGCACAGTATTTTCTATATTAAAACTACCTAAATTGCAAAGCAGAAGTACATGGGCTTCCTCTGAAAATGAAACAGGCTGGGACCTGGGACCCTTTGCTGCAGTGCTTGCATCTAGACAAACGTCTCTCCAAGCAACAGAATACAGAGAAAAGATAAGGGACTAAAAATAACATACTCAGTTGGAGCAAATTATGAACAACATGATACAAAAAGACCAAAACCCAAGTGCCACGTCTGAGGTGTTGGAGGCAAAAGCAGGGTCCTGCATAGGATCCCTGCACACAGCACCACCAAGTGGGTGAGCAGAACACCCAGGCCACCCCTCCTGCCTGACCCCAGGACCTGCCCTTACCCTCACCCTACTTAAGGGACAAGCTCGCCCCCCGATCAGGGAGTGAGCAAGGGAACCTGTTACCTGTTTTCACTCCCTCATGTTGCAGCATGAGTCCCAAGAAAGCCTTGCCTGAATTTCTTGTCTGGCCTCTTATCAGTTTCTATTGATTAAGGAATCCAAGAACCCTGGTCAGTAACAGAAAGATGAAATTTTGAGGGACAAGAAGGGCTCTAACGGAGGACATGTGTTTTTCCCTTCATTTAACGAACTTGGGTAACATTTTCTTGAAGGTGGAGAGAGCAGAGTCCACACAATATAGCTCTCAGATATCTCTAATGAGAGACCATAGGCAGGATGGGAGGGCTGCCCTAAAACTGACACTAGCTCTTTGTTACCAAAAGCACCAAAGGAAAGAAATAGGCCTGCTTGAACCAGTCTTTTTTATTTATTTATGTAGAAGTACAAAAATACTTGCTAGTAAAATGAACTAAGCGGATGTTTCTGCTGGCCACAGAGTTCTAATGAAAACGTCACTGCTCACTGCCCAAGAATTAGAAAGGAAGCCCTTGAGTTTCTCAAGCATTCACAAAGACCTATCTAGGACCTATCTTGGATTATGTTGGATTTCCACTTCCCATTTAGCTCAACTTCTACTTTCATTATTCATTATCACCCTGAAGAGTAAAGGGTGAACTTAATAATTGAATGAAATCATTTTCTACACAATGTTTTAAGTATTTGTTCTACATGATTTATGGTCCTTTAACTTCAGTCTCAAAGTATTCTGTCATAATATATAATTGAAAAAACATTGAAGAATGGTTTCAAACTCAATCAAATGAAATGGAAAGAAGTACTAGATTTTAATGTCTTACAAAGAGTTTAGCATTTTTTACCCATGATTTGTGTTTGGTTGTTTCTTTTCTTTTGTTAGATCTGACTCCAGAGCAGGCAATTTTGTATTTAGCCTAATGCCTATTGGTTCTACTCACTTCTCTCAAAGAGCAGACCAAAGAATGGTACATTATGACTCTTTCTATAAAACTATCAGGCAACAATAGTAGAGAAATAAAACCACTGCCCATGTATCTACCTCTTCCCTCTTCACCCCGCCCATAGACTATGCTCTATCTTATTTGGTTACTATTGACCTAGAAAACCTCAGACTGCCTGGACCTCTAAGACTAAGATCCTTATTGCCAATTGACCATTAATGACTTAGAAATGAACACCTGGTTCCACACAGGAGGTAGACAATACCTACAATACCTTCGACAACCTGCAAACACAACTTTTCTTGAACTCATCAGAGTTGAAGTCACTAACTAACTATCATGAAGTCTAAGGAAAGGCAGGCATCTCCACAGACAGAATACAAGTTTTCTTGCTTACCTAGAGTGGATCCCAGTGAACATCTGGAAGAATTCAGCTAAAAATTTTAACAAACTGCTGAAGGCTGACTGTGGAAAGCAAGAGAATATAGAACATGTGAGAACCACAAACACAAGGGAAATTCACACAAGCACTCAGGTTCTTCCAGCAAAAAAAAAAAAAAAAAAGAAGAACAATAAGAGTCATGAGAAAGTATATGTAAGGCACATGCCTAGGGGAGTTGAAGAGTGACCACTTTTAGAAAAGGTGCAACACCTGACCAGATCTTCCTCTCATTTCCCTGGGGGGGGGGGGGAAGACCTTAAAATGGTGGGGGAATGCCAAAAAAAACTGTCACCCTTAGGGACCTCCTGAAAACTCACTGCAACTAGAAGAATGGAACTAAGAAAAAGTCCACATTGTCCCTGGAGGAGGAGAGAGGAGGGGGATACATGTATGACCCAGACCTGAATCTGGGATTGGGACAGAGTCACTGAGAATGCCCTATTTCAATACCCATTGACAAAGTGCTTACCTACACCTAGTTCTTAATCAAGAAAAAATGCCCCTGTCCCCCACCCCAGCAGGATGGCAAGCACTGGGTAAGAGCAGTCTTCTTACTCTTGGGAGAGGGACAAGAGGTGGTAGGAGGACAGTCTAAGGCACTATACAAAGGGAAGACCTAAAGTACAGGGTGGAGCAGCCTAAAATATGTATATTAGAACAGAAAAAAAAAGAAGAAAATCAGTAGTCCCTAAGTATTCATCTCAGAGAGACAGAAAAACAATAAAAAATAAATGTAGAAAAATACAATGAGGGGAATATAAAAGATAAAAGCAATAGAGTGGAATCTCATAGACAAGTTTAGATCTTTGATAATAATAATAAAAATGTCACCTGGTGATACTGACTGTTCAAAAAAAGAGAGAGAGAGAGAAAGCATAATCAATTCCAAGAATGTAAAAGGAACATTACTTCAGGTCATACAGACTTTAAAAAGGTCAGAAAATAATTTTATAAAGTCTATGCAAAGAAATTGGAAAGTCTGTGAAGATATAAAATTCCTAGAAAAGCACATCCCACTACATTGACATAAGAAGAAATAATTTCATTGAATACATAAATAAAAATCTTTCCTACAACAAAACTCTAGCTCGGATAGTTTCATCAATAAGTTTTACTAATCACTTAAGGAAGAAACCATGTTAATCTTGTAAAAACTTCCAGAATACTGAAAAAGAGAAAATACATCCAAATTTGTTTTATGGGGCTAAGATAATCTTGATGCCAAAATCTGAAAACATTACAGGAAGAGAAAATTACAAGCCGATCCCATCGATGAATATAGCTGTGAATATTTATGTTTAAAATATTAACAAACGAGGGAATCCACCTTCCAATGCAGGGGACACGAGTTCCAGCCCTGGTCTGGGAAGATCCCACGTGCCGCGAAGCAACTAAGCCCGTGCGCCACACTACTGAGCCTGCACTCTAGAGCCCGCAAGCCACAACGACTGAAGCCCGCATGCCTAGAGCCCGTGCTCTGCAACAAGAGAAGCCAACGCACTGAGAGGCCCGTGCACCGCAACGAAGAGTAACGCCCACTCGCGGCAACTAGAGAAAGCCCGCGTGCAGCAACAAAGACCCAATGTGGCCAAAAATAAATAAATAAATAAATAAATAAAATTCTATATAAAAAAAAAATTGACAGACGAATTTTAGTCATATAAAAAAAAATCCGTCATTGCAAGGTTAGGTTTATTAATATTAGAAAATCAGTTGAGGTTATTCAACACATTAAGCAGAATAAAGGGGGAGGTGGAAATAAAATTATTCTCTCAAGTAACATCCAGAACGAAGCATGTGTAAATTTGTGATTTAAAATATCTCAGCAAAATTAAAATTAGAAGGGAATATTCTTAATTTTATTAAAAAATCAACAAAAAAATCTAAGCATAACTCATACTGGTAAATCTTTCCCTCTGACACCAGGAAAAAAAAAAAGGATGCCTGCTATTAGCAATTCTATTCAAAATGTAGTGGAAAGCCTCATCAATGAAATTTTAAAAAAGGAGAAAAGAAAAAAAGCAACATCTATGAGTTTTAAAAGAAAAAAATAATAGTTTATTTGTATATAATATGATTGTGTATATAGAAAATGCAAAATATTTTTTTAGAGTAAATGAGTTTAACCATTTGGCTTGATAGAAAGTTAATATTTTAAAAAATCAATCATATTTCTATTTAAGAGCCATGAAGAGTTAAGAACATGACATTTTCAAGTTATCATTTATGATAATAACATCAAACACTTAGAAATAAATCTAGTAAAAATTTTAAAACATTATCTTGAAAAATGAATAGAAGGAAATACCATATTCATGAATTGAAAAGACCATTTTTTTACAGGCTCCCAATTTTCTCAAAATGGTTTATGAGTCAATAAAATTCAAAATTCCACCTAATATTTTTGTGAAAATTGACAAAATCACTGTAAAACAGTTATGGACTTGCAAACGTCAAATAGCCAAGACAACCTTGAAGAATAACAAGATGGGAGAACTTATTCTGCTTAACATCAAGGTGTGTTTGTGCAAGTACAGACAAATAGATCAATGGAACAGAGACAAAAGTAGAGACAGTTCTATGGAATCAATCATCTCATTTACAAGAAAGGTGCCTCTAAAGGGTAGAGGGGAAAGGACAGTTGTTTCAATAAATGGTCCCAAATCCAAGGGACATCCATACAGGGGGAAAAAATAAAACCTGACTTCCCTACCTCATTTTATGTACAAAAACCCATTCTAGGTGTTTGGTAAACATAAATATGCAAGATAAAATGGGATAATATGGGAGACTATATTCATGTCATTAGGACAGGGAAATGTTTCTTAAACATGGCAAGAAAAAGGCACTAACCATAAGAAAAAGATTGATAAATTGGAGTACATTCATTTTGGGAGCTTCTCTTCATTAAGGATGCCATTCAAAGAATGAAAATGCAAGCTATACAGCAGAGATGATATGTGCAACCCATGTGTATTAGTTTCTAAAGCTTATCTAACTGATTACCAAAAACCAATGCAACAGAAAGGTATTCTCTCACACTTCTGGGTGACTGAGGTCTGAAATCAACATCACTGGGTCAAAATCAAATTGTCAGCAGGCCCTAGAGGGAGAATCTCTTCCTTACCTCTTCAGGCTTCTGAGGCTGCGACGACAAGGCTCTAAGTCCTTGTCGTCTTATCCTCTATGTCTTCACCAAATCTGCCTCTGCCTCCCTCTTAAAATTATGTCTATGATTGCATTTACAGTCCATCCAGATAATCCAGGGTCATCTCTCCATCTCAATATCCTTAATTAATCACTTCTGTGAAATTTTTATCACATAAAGTAACATTTATACGTTTCAGAGATTTGGACCTGATATATCTGGAGGGCTGTTATTCAGCCTACTGCACCATGTAACCAACAGAGGGCTCAAATCTAAACAATATAAAGAACACTTACAAATCAACAAGAGAAAGGTCAAGACAATAAAATATGAAACACATAACTTCACAAAAAAAGATATCTAAATGGCCAATAAAGATAAAAAAAAGTCAACTCTATATTAGAGTTTGCAGGAAAATGCAACTCACTAGAATGGCTAAAAAAGACACTGACAGATCTCAAATTTTGCTGAGGTTCTTGAGCAACTGGAAGTCTCACACATTCCTGATGAGGATGTGTTAAAACTACCCTGGAGAACTGCTAATATTTTGTACTACACGAGGAACTAACGACAAAGCAATTCCACTGCTAGGTCCATTTCCTATATTGATGTATAGAATGTACAGAGAAGTATAGAGAAGTCCACCAAAAGAGAAGTCAAAGAATGTTCAAAGCAGCATTATTCATAATAGCCAAGGGTTGGAAACCAACCCAAATGTCTGTCAACCATATAATGGATACATAAATCCTGGCATACTTATACAATGGTATATTATTTGTAACAGATCTTCAGCGTTCCATCCGTATGTGCTTGTACTCCTTTGCCATCTTCCTTGGTGTACTTTCATTTTCAGCAGCCAACACTTGCACCTAGATCAGAAGGCTGTCTTTAGACTACAGGAACCTAATTTATTGTGCACCCAGAGAGCCAGAAGTGCCTGAAAATTTATGTACCTTATGGTCAACCCTTAACCAATGAGTGACAGGTGCAAGAGTCTAAGTTTCCCAACTCCTCTAGCCCTGATCCAGACAACTCTGTATTCAAGTTACACTCTGCACAGGGCTCCCCTGTGAGATTGGACACAATTCCTCCTGGCAACTTTGCTGTATATTGTACTTACCTTGCTTGGCCTCTAACCTTCTCTATCCCCCTCCCACAGCCCCCTACCATTTTTTTCCTTTGGATTTTATTAGGAATGATAAAATCAGTTTAACATAATCTGTTATCCCAGGCTTCTGGGGAACATAATTTAAGACATTTTCAAACAGGAAAATGAATAAACTATTTCTACACACAACAACATAAATCCCACAATAATAATACTGAGCAAAATAAGCCAAACATAGAAGAATACTGCATGGTTTATTTACATAAAATTCAATATCAGGAAAAACTAATCTATATAGCTATAAGTCAGGATATTGGTTTGCTTTACAGAGGAGAATAAAAAGGAGGAATAATGCATTGGTGATGAAAGAGGTAAAAGGAGGGCTTCTGGGATGCTGGCAGTGTTTTATTTCTTGATCTTGGTGGTATTTATGTGGGTGTGTTCATTTTATGATAATACCTTGAACCACAGCTTGTGATATATGTCTTTTTTTACATTGAATAGAATATTTAAATAAAGGTTTAAAAAATTAACAACTGCATACATAACTATCATAATAGCTATAGCATGGTCTAAGCTATCCATGAATCCTCTATTTCTAATTTATGTTACAGCAGAAATAAATTTCAAATTAAAAAATACATAGAATGAATTATTTAATATATGACCAAGAAATCATATCATGTCTTAATCATAAGTAATTATTCAAATCAAAATAATAAGCTGGATGCGCATATAAACTCTGTGATATAAAAGACCAATTTTAGGTAATCATGTAATTTAAATACACTTATTTTCCTAGCGTACCATTTTGCCTAAAATTAACCTTAATAATACTCTTAGAAAGTTCTTCTTAATACCATTTCAGTTGCACTGAGAATTATCTTGGTAGTGTAACAGAATTGAGAGGTATATAATATATTTAGATGTAGAGAAAGTATAGATTTTGAGAACCAGGTGCTAGATAATGGGCTTTCAAAAATGTTTAGAGTTGTCTGCTTCCTCTGGACCAAAAGTGATAAAGGATAATCAAAGACAATTTCCAGCTACTTAATACTTTTGGTTATTCATCACCATTACCATTATCATCATCATCCTTTTCCTAATTTTCAACTTTGTCATAAGTAAGTACTTCTACTTCATATCCTTAAGTAAAGGCTCCATATATCACAGTCTGCATTATTTTAAGAACGTATTAGATTTCATCTATTGAGATTTTTCTTATTTAAAAATGCTGAAATGGCTTCCCCCCCCCCCCTAATGACAGATGCATTTCTTGAAGTTGTTCTTGGTATCCAACTTTACAGAGACATTGTCTGTAATACCACAGACTGGATGGCATATAAACAACATAAATTTATTTCTCACAGTTCTGGAGGCTGGGATGACTAATATCAAAGTGCCGAAAGATTCAGCGTCTGGTGAGAACCTGCTTTCTGGTTCACAGATGGCTAGCTTCTTACTATGTCCTCACATGGTGGAAGGGAGAAAGGAGCTCTCTGGGTCTCTTTTATAAGGGCACTGATCACATTGATGAAGTCTCTGTCCTCAGGACATAACTACCTCCCAAAGGCCCCATCCTACTTCCAAATACCATCACACTGAGGCTTAGGTTTAAACATATGAATTGGGGCGGGGGCTCAAGCATTTGGTCTATAGAAGACATAATAAATTAGTATGTGGAAAAAATAATAGAATGCTTCATCTTTTCAGTATAGGAATAGTTGCAAACAATAGAAATGTAAGCTGAACTTAAACCAGTCTGATTATGTTTTACAAAAATATAACACCATTTCTTTCAAAAGAAGATTTAATATTTAACAAAAAGAAGACAACTCAAATTAGGATGTCTGCATACCTTTATAATTTTTCACTTCCTGGTTTACAACTTGTTAATTTTTTAAAACTTAAATGTACTAAAAAAATGGTCTTTTTTCCCCTTTTAAAGTAAATATACCTAACTCTTTTTCATTTCAGATTTTTATTCCAGAGTGATAGCAAAGAGGTAATACTATAGGGAAACGTATTAGGGCACATACACTTGGAAATAATTTTGGAAAACAGACCATGTATACACTTATAACTAAAACAATCTTTAATATAGAATATTTCTTTGAACTGAATGTTAATGCAGAGGGCTTGGAATGTTTCAAAATTTCTCTTGCATAAATAGCAGCTAAGGACATTATACTTACTTTGCTCCCTGAAAAATTAATCCTACTCATGCATACAATATTATTATATTCAATATATTAAGTATTTATTGAAAATGGCTATAGCCCTAAAATTCAAACCTGTCATCATGTGATATGTATGTGAATTTAGGAATATATATTCTCTCTACTATGAAACTTTCCCAAATTTCTTTGGCTGGAATTAATTGTTCTACTATTTTTGTGTTCTAATTTGCTCAAAAACATACTATAGAAACTTATATTGTGTTCCCCAAAATTCATACGTTGAAGTCCTAACCCTCAGAATGAATGGATTTGGAAATTGATCTTTAAAGAGGTAATTAAGGTAAAATGAGGTCATGTGGGCTGACCCTAATCCAATATGACTAGTGTCTTTACAAGGAGAGGCAATTATGACACAGAAATACACAGAGGGAAGACCATGTGAAAACACCAGAAGAAGACCATCTACAAGCCAAGCTCAAGAGTCACCTTAGAAGAAATCAAGCCTGCTGACACCTTGATCTTGGACTTCTAGCCTCCAGACTGTGAAAAAAAAAATTCTGTTGTTTGAAGCCACCCAGTGTATGGTATTTTGTTAAGGCAGCCCTAGCAAACTAATAGAGTATATAATTTTACTCTTTAGTTAGAGATAATTGTACAGGTGAATATTTTAGACATTGGAGAGCAGGGATCTCATCCCTTTCCCATTGTTCTGCTTCCTCTTCCTGTCTTTTCTTTGTCTTCTTGCCATTCCTTCCCATCTTCTTCTTCTTCTACTCCTTCTTCATGGTATTTCTCACAGTCCCTGTTTGTCAGTTAAATTTTTAATAAATAAAAATTTGTGAGCAGCAACTCTGATATTCAGAGAAGGCAGAGTAGAGAAAATCATGGAAACACTTTTGGAAAAATGAAAGTAATAACACTAACCTGAACTTTTCAAAGAATAAACTTTAAAAGATAAGAAAATTGGAAAGACAATTCTCTCCTTTGAACAAAGCTCCTCACTTCCTTCAACTTTTACTACTCTGAATGCATGTACTTGATAAGACTTTGTGTTTGTAAATTTATCATGCTGCCTGGAGTCCATGCTTTCCTTTTCCTCCCTCCTTTCTCAGGACTACATTATAAGTTGACAAGTAAAATGTGAACCAAACTTCTGAAACTCTGAACATGGTATTAACTTGCAGCATTCTTTATGATTTTGTCTTTCTTGAAGAATAGTTTAAGCAGAGCCTGACATAATCCAAGGCATTTTTTGTTTCTGATGTTGTCACAACATGATCAAACCATGGTATTGCAAAAGTAACTCGCACAGGGGCTGCAGCTTTCAACATGACTTAAACACAAATAATCCTCTTCCCATTTAAGTATGCAAAACACTTAACAATGATCTAGATGTGTCAAGCATATTATGAATACTTTAAATTGATATCCTTTATTTTTTAAAAATATTATTACTTTCGAATGTAAATCGAAAATGGTGGCAGAGAGACTTTTCATTATAATACTATTTTAAACAGTTTAAATGATTTGTCATGGATTTGTATAACTTATTCATACAATATTAGAAATTTTACTTTAGAAAAAATAAGTATTGGCATATGCCATATTTTAAAATATATTTTATAGTATAAGCAATCATTTCAGGCAAAAGATTTATCTTCTTAAGTTTCACTTTAGTAATTGCTAAGATTTATTAATTGCTTACATAGTGCTAGGTACTGTGATAAATGCTTCTTTTTTAATCCTCACAACAGCCCTATAAGATGAGATTTTATTTCCATGTTATACATAAGGAAACCAAAACAAGTAGCTTGAACAGCTCCTATGTGATGCAATGAAGATTCAAAACCAGGTTGTACATTCCAAAGCCTTGTACCTCATACTCAGTATTACCTCCATGCGTTGAACACCATGTAGCATTATTATTCATGATTCCCTAACTATTCAATAAATGTTTTAAAATAAGTGGATGAATGTTCTTTTTCTATTTAATGGCATGTAAATAGAGCCCTACCATATATGTCTGCACAAACGTTTCCTATTAACTAGTGAATGTGAAATGGTTAAAGAGAAAAAAAATCATATCATTCTATAGAGAAAGAGAAAATTAAGAGAGTTGTTAATTAGGAAGTAGTATGGTATTCATGCTGTTGTAGTGTATATTTGGGGAGAAGTTTACTTTTAATATTGGACCCCAAATGTTTACCAAAAAGAAAGAATGAACCCCATCCATTGTTGCAGTGTGGCAAAAAATACACAGGCTGAACACATGGGTAAATAATCAGAATGTACAATCCTTCCAAGAGGGCAAAGCCAGTCCCAGGTCTATAAGTAAATGGTGGCAGAGCGTATGGATGAGAAGAGATCACCTTAGGGATATGATAAATAAAGACACTGTATTAAAATCAACTTGAGCAAATTCACAAACAGTGATAACATCTAAAACCAAAAAAGGGATATTCCATCATAAATGAGAATGTGGAAAACACCATGATACATTCTATCCATTCAGCAAAAATATTCTAAATAGGGCTTCCCTGGTGGCTCAGTGGTGGAGAGTCCACCTGCTGATGCAGGGGACACGGGTTCGTGCCCCGTTCTGGGAAGATCCCACATGCCATGGAGCAGCTAGGCTCATGAGCCATGTCCGCTGAGCCTGCGCTCCACAACGGGAGAGGCCACAACAGTGAGAGGCCCGCATACTGCAAAAAACAAAAACAAAAACAAAAAAAGCCCCTAATAGTTACTAAATGTCAAAAAAAGAAAAAAAAACAGTTATGTTTTCCTGGAGTTTACAATCTAGTAGGGAAAACAGACACTCATCTAGGAGAGTGAAAAGAGATGAGGTTGAATAAGTCAACAAGATGAAATTATGTCCAATTGTTTAAGCTACTTTAAGGGATAAAGGGATTTTTATTACCCAAAAAGCATGGGAAATCACTGAAGGGGATTAAACAAGGGAATGACAACTTAATATTTGAATTCTATCCTTTTTTTTCGGGGAGGGTGAGCCTCGAGGCATGTGGGATCTTAGTTCCCTAACCAGGGATCAAACAGACCATGACCCCTGCAGTAGAAGGGTGGAGTTCTAACCACTGGACAACCAGGGAATTCCTCTGCATCCTAAATAGATTACTCTTCAATGTGAAAAAGGCACTGGGGCTACAGGGTTAATGTAAGGGTACTAATTAGAGAGTTGTTGGTGTAATCTATGACTTGGTGGTGGCTGAAAAGAGAAATATTTAATAAATAGAAGGCAGGATTATGCAGGCAACAGTATATAACAGTTGAAAAAGAAAAGGTGGGTATAAAGGATGATTCCCTAGAACTTGGACAATAGGTTTGATTTACCTAACAAGAGAACATTGGAGAGTTGTAGAAAGTTCATGAGTTCATTTTTGGACATATTTTATTTCAAGTGTCTGTAAGCTGATAAATCAGGAATTCAGAAAAAATGTTAGATCTGAAGATATAAGTGTGTAAGTTTTCAGCATATAGCCATGAATACAGATAAGAACACCTGACATGGAATAAACAGTGAGAAAAAAAGAAAGTTTATGAGTGAGAGTGCTATGAATTTTACCATTTCAAGTTGGATATCATAGAATTTGACAAAAAAGACTGAGTAACAAAAAATCAGCTAAGTACTAGCTATGTCAGGGCAGACAAAGGAAAATGCTAATTGAGTAAAACTAGCATGCAGTCAACTATGCAGAATGCTACCAAGATAATATAGAAAGTGAGAATGTAAATAACACACAAAGAAACCATAGGAAATCTTAAACATGCCACCAGAAAAATACTATAACCTATCAATGAATTTGGTAAGGTTGCCAGACACAAAATTAATGCACAGAAATCTCTGAGATTCCTATATAATAACAATGAAAAATCAGAAAGAGAAATTAAGGAAACAATCCCTTTTACCATCACAAAAAAAAGAATAAAATACTAGGAATAAACCTACCTAAGGAGGCGAAAGACTTGTACTCAGAACACGATAAAACACGGATGAAATAAATCAAAAATACCATAAACAGATGGAGAAATGTACCATGTTCTTGGATTGGAAGAATCAATACTGTGAAAATGACTATACTACCCAACACAATCTACAGACTCAACGCAACCTCTATCAAACTACAAGTGGTATTCTTCAGAGAATTAGAACAAAAATTTTTACAATTTGTATGGAAACACAAAAGACCCTGAATAGCCAAAGCAATCTTGAGAAAGAAAAATGGAGCTGGAGGAGTCAGGCTCCCGGACTTCAAACTATACTACAAAGCTACAGTAATCAAGACAGTATGGTACTGGCACAAAAACAGAAATATAGATCAATGGTACAGAATAGAAAGCCCAGAGATAAACCCATGCACATATGGTCACCTAATTTATGACAAAGGAGACAAAAACATACAATGGAGAAAAGACAGCCTCTTCAATAAGTGGTGCTGGGAAAACTGCACAGCTACACATAAAAGAATGAAATTAGAACACCACCTAACTCCATACAAAAAATAAAGTCAAAATGTATTAAAGCCTTGAATTTAAGACCAGATATTATAAAACACTTAGAGGAAAATATAGGAAAAACACTCTTTGACATAAACCACAGCAAGATCTTTTTTGACACACTTCCTAGAGAAATGGAAATAAAAGCAAAAATAAACAAATGGGATCTAATGAAACTTCAAAGCTTTTGGACAGCAAAGGAAACCATAAAAAAGATGAAAAGACAACCCTCAGAATGGGAGAAAATATTTGCAAATGAAACAATGGACAATGGATTAATCTCCAAAATATACAAACAGTTCATGGAACTCAATATCAAAAAAACAGACAACTCAATTAAAAAAATGGGTGGAAGACCTAAATAGACATTTAACCAAAGAAGACATACAGATGGCCAAGAAGCACTTGAAAAGATGCTCAACATCACTAATTATTACAGAAATGCAAATCAAAACCACAATGAGGTATCACCTCACACTGGTCAGAATGGCCATTCTCAAAAAATCCAGAAATGATAAATGCTGGAAAGGGTGTGGTGAAAAGGGAACCCTCCGGCACCATTGCTAGGAATGTAGATTGATACAACCACTATGGAGAAAAGTATGGAGGTTCCTTAAAAAACTAAAAATAGAACTACCATATGACCCAGCAATCCAACTACCAGGCATATACCCTGACAAAACCATAATTCAAAAGGAGACATGCACCACAATGTTCATTGCAGCACTATTAACAATAGCCAGGGGGGAGACCTTCAAGATGGCAGAAGAGTAAGATGTGGAGATCACCTTCCTCTCCACAAATACATCAGAAATAAATCTACATGTGGAAAAAACTCCTACAGAACACCTACTGAATGCTGAAAGAAGACCTCAGACTTCCCAAAAGGCAAAAAACTCCCCACGTACCTGAGTAGGGCAAAAGAAAAAAGAATAAAAACAGAGACAAAAGAATAGGGATGGGACCTGCACCTCAGGGAGGGAGCTGTGAAGGAGGAAAAGTTTCCACACACTGGGAAGCCCCTTCACTGGCAGAGATGGGAAGTGGCGGGGAGGAAGCTTTGATCCACGGAGGAGAGCACAGCAATAGAGTTGCAGAGGGCAAATCAGAGAGATTCCCACACAGAGGATCGACGCTGACCAGGACTAACCAGCCCTAGAGGCTTGTCTGCTCACCTGCTGGGATGGGTGGGGGCTGGGAGCTGAGGATCCAGATTCCGAGTTCAGACCCCAGGGAGAGGACTGGGGTTGGGTGCATCAACACAACCTGAAGGGGGCTAGTGCACCACAGCTAGCTGGGAGGGAGCCCGGGAAAAAGTCTGGAACTGCAGAAGAGGCAAAAGGACATTGTTTTAGGGTGCGTGAGGAGAGGGGATTCAGAGCACTGCCTAAACGAGCTCCAGAGATGGGTGCAAGCCACAGCTATCAGCATGGACACCAGAGATGGGTACGAAATGCTAAGGCTGTTGCTGCAGCCACCAAGAAGCCTGTGCGCAGGCACAGGTCACTATCCACACCTTCCCTCCCAGGAGCCAATGCAGCCCGCCACTGACGGGGTCCCATGATCCAGGGATAGCTTCCCCAGGAGAACACACGGCACACCTCAGGCTGTTGCAACGTCATGCTGGCCTGTGCCACTGCAGGCTTGCCCCGCATTCCATACCCCTCCCTCTCCCCAGCCTGAGCGAGCCAGAGCCCCCAATCAGCTGCTACATTAACCCCATCCTGTCTGAGCAAATAACAGGTGTCCTCAGGTGACCTACATGCAGAGGCGGGGCCAAATCCAAAGCTGAACCCCAGGATCTGGGCAAACAAAGAAGAGAATTGGAAATCCCTCCCAGCAGCCTTAGAAGCAGCAGAGTAAATCTCTACAATCAACTTGATGTACCCTGCATCTATGGAATACCTGAATAGACAACAAATTCATCCCAAAATTGAGGGGGTGGACTTTGGGAGCAATGACATTTATATATTCTTTTCCTTTTTCTCTTTTTGTGAGTGTGTATGCGTATGTTTCTTTGTGTGATTTTGTCTGCATAGCTTTGCTTTTACCATCTGTCCTAGGGTTCTCTCTGTCCATTTTTTGGTTTTGGGGGTTTTTTTTAGTGTAGTTTTTAGTGCTTGTTAGCATTCGTGGCATTGTTTTTTGATTTGGTTGCCCTCTTCTTTCTTTCTTTGTGTTTTGTTTCTTTTTTATTACTTTTAAATTTTTAATTTTTAAAAAGTTTTTTTTTATTTTAATAACTTTCTTTCTTTCTTTCTTTCTTTTTCACCCTTTTCTTGTGACCCACGTGGCTGACAGGGTCTTGGTTCTCTGGCCTGGTGTCAGGCCTCTGCCTCTGAAGTGGGAGAGCCGAGTCCAGGACACTGGTCCACCAGAGACCTCCTGGCTCCATATAATATCAAAAGGTGAATGCTCTCCTAGAGATCTCCAACTCAAAGCTAAGACCCAGCTCCATTCAATGACCAGCAAGCTACAGTGCTGGACACCCTATGCCAAACAACTAGAAAGACAGAAACACAAACCCACCCATTAGCACAGAGGCTGCCTAAAATCATAATAAGGTCACAGACACCCCAAAACACACCACCAGACACTTGCCCACCAGAAAGACAAGATCCAGCCTCATCCACCGGAACACAGGCACCAGTCCCCTCCACCAGGAAGCATCACAAGCCACTGAACAAACCTGAGCCACTAGGGGCAGACACACAAAAAAACGGGAACTATGAAACTGCAGCCTGTGAAAAGGAGACCCCAAACACAGTAAGTTAAGCAAAATGAGAAGACAGAGCAACACACAGCAGATGAAAGAGCAAGGTAAAAACCCACCAGACCAAACAAATGAAGAGGAAAGAGGCAGTCTACCTGAAAAAGAATTCAGAGTAATGATAGTAAAAGTGATCCAAAATCTTGGAAATATGTTGGAGAAAATACAAGAAACGTTTAACAAGGACCCAGAAGAACTAAAGAGCAAACAAACAATCATGAACAACACAATAAATAAAATTAAAAATTCTCTAGAAAGAATCAATAGCAGAATAACAAAGGCAGAAGAACAGATAAGCGATCTGGAAGATAAAATAATGGAAATAACTATTGCAGAGTAGAATAAAGAAAGAAGAATGCAAAGAATCGAGGACAGCCCCAGAAAACTCTGGGACAATGTTAAAAGCACCAACATTTAGTTGAATTATAGGGGACCCAGAAGAAAAAGAGAAAAATAAAAGCACTGAGAAAATATTTGAAGATATTACAGTTGAAAACATCCCAAATATGGGAAAGGAAATACTCAGTCAAGTCCAGGAAGCACAGAGAGTCCCATACAGGATAAATCCAAGGAGAAACATGCCAAGACACATATTAATCAAACTATCAAAAACTAAATACAAAGAAAAAATATTAAAAACAGCAAGGGAAAAACGACAAATGACATACAGGGGAATCCCAATAAGGTGATAAGCTGATCGTTCAACAGAAACTCTAGAGGCCACAAGGGAGTGGCAAGATATATTTAAAGTGAAGAAAGGGAAAAGTCAACAACCATGATTACTCTATCCAGCAAGGATCTCATTCAGATTTGATGGAGAAATTAAAAACTTTACATACAAGCAAAAGCTAAGAGAATTCAAGAATACCAAACCAGCTTTACAACAAATGCTAAAGGAACTTCTCTGGGCAGGAGATACAAGAAAAGTCCTACAATAACAAACCAAAAACAATTAAGAAAATGGTAATAGGAACTTACATATCGATAATTACCTTAAATGTAAATGGAGTAAATGCTCCAATCAAAAGACTTAGACTAGCTGAATTGTAAAAAAACAAGACCCATATAAATGCTGTCTACAAGAGACCCACTTCAGATCTAAGGGACACATACAGACAGAAAGTGAGGGGATGGAGAAAGATATTCCGTGCAAATGGAAATCAAAATAAAGCTGGAGTAGCAATTCTCATATCAGAAAAAACAGACTTTAAAATAAAGATTATTACAAGAGACAAAGAAGGACACTACATAATGATCAAGGGATCGATCCAAAAGAAGATATAACAGTTGTAAATATTTATGCACCCAACATAGGAGCACCTCAATACATAAGGCAAATGCTAACAGCCATAAAAGGGGAAACTGAGAGTAACACAATCATAACAGGGGACGTTAACACCACAATTTTACCAATGGGCAGATCATCCAAAATGAAAGTAAATAAGGAAACACAAGGTTTAAATGATACATTAAACAAGGTGGACTTAATTTATATTTATGGGACATTCCATCCAAAAACAACAGAATACACTTTGTTCTCAAGGGCTCATGGAACATTATCCAGGACAGATCATATCTTGGGTCACAAATGAAGCATTGGTAAATTTAAGAAGATTCATATTGTATCAAGTATCTTTTCTGACCACAATGCTATGAGACTAGATATCAATTACAGGATAAAATGTGTAAAAAATACAAACACATGGAGGCTAAACAATACACTACTTAATAACCAAGAAAGCACTGAAGAAATCAAAGAGGAAATCAAATATACCTACAAACAAATGACAATGAAAACACGATGACCCAAAACCTATGGGATGCAGCAAAAGCAGCTCTAAGAGGGAAGTTTATAGCAATACAATCCTACCTCAAGAAACAAGAAAATCTTAAATAAACAACCTAGTTGTACACATAGAGCAATTAGCAAAAGAAGAAGAAGAACAACAAAAACAAAAAAAACCCAAAGTTAGCAGAAGGAAAGAAATCATAAATATCAGATCAGAAATAAATGAAAAAGAAATGAAGGAAACAATAGCAAACATCAATAAAACTAAAAGCTGGGTTTTGAGAAGATAAAAAAATTGATAAAACATTAGCCAGACTCATCGAGAAAAAAAGGGAGAAGACTCAAATCAATAGATTTAGAAAGGAAAAAAGAGAAATAACAACTGACACTGCAGAAATATGAAGGATCATGAGAGATTACTACAGCAACTATATGCCATTTTATTAAATGGAAAACCTTGAAGATATGGACAAATTCTGAGAAAAGCAAAACCTTCTGAGACTGAAGCAGGAAGAAACAGAAATTATAAACAGACCAATCACAAGCACTAAAATTGAAATTGTGTTTAAAAATCTTCCAACAAACAAAGCCGAGGACAAGATGGCTTCACAGACGAATTCTATCAAACATTTAGAGGAGAGCTACGCCTATCCTTCTCAAACTCTTTCAAAATATAGCAGAAGGAGGAACACTGCCAGACTCATTCTACAAGGCCACCATCACCCTGATACCAATACAAGACAAAGATGTCACAAAGAAAGAAAACTACAGGCCAATATAAGTGATGAACATAGATCTAAAAATCCTCAACAAAATACTAGCAAACAGAATCCAGCAGCACATTAAAAGGATCACACACAGTGATCAAGTGGGGCTTATCACAGGAATGCAAGGATTCTTCCATATACGCAAATCAATCAATGTGATACACCATATTAACAAATTGAAGGAGAAAAACCATATGATCATCTCAATAGATGCAGAAAAAGCTTTTGACAAAATTCAATATGATTTATGATAAAAGCCCTCCAGAAAGTAGGAATAGAGGGAACTTACCTCAACATATTAAAGGCTATATATGACAAACCCACAGCCAACACTGTTCTCAATGGTGAAAAACTGAAACCATTTCCACTAAGATCAGGAACAAGACAAGGCTGCCCACTATCACCACTATTATTCAGCATAGTTTTGGAAGTTTTAGCCAGAGTAATCAGAGAAGAAAAAAAGATATAAAAGGAATCCAAATCGGAAAAGAAGAAGAAAAGCTCTCACTGTTTGCAGATGACATGATACTACACATAGAGAATCGTAAAGATGCTACCAGAAAACTACTAGAGATAATCAATGAATTTGGTAAAGTAGCAGGATATAAAATTAATGCACAGAAATCTCTTGCATTCCTATACACTAATGATGAAAAATATGAAAGAGAAATTAAGAAAACACTCCCATTTACCTGTGTAACAAAAAGAATAAAATACTTAGGAATAAACCTACCTAAGGAGACAAAAGACCTGTATGCAGAAAACTATAAGACACTGATAAAGAAATTGAAGATGATACCAACAGATGGAGAGATATACCATGTCCTTGGATTGGAAGAATCAATATTGTGAAAATGACTATACTACCCAAAGCAATCTACAGATTCCACGCAATCCCTATTAAATTACCAATGGCATTTTTCACACAACTAGAACAAAAAAATTCACAATTTCTATGGAAACACAAAAGACCTCCAATAGCCAAAGCAATGTTGAGAAGAAAACCAGAGCGGGAGGAATCAGGCTTCCTGAATTCAGACTATACTACAAAGTTACAGTCATCAAGACAGTATGGTACTGGAACAAAAACAGAAATATAAATCAATGGAACAGAATAGAAAACCCAGAGATAAACCCATGCACATATGGTCACCTTATTTTTGATAAAGGAGGCAAGAATATACAATGGAGAAAAGACAGCCTCTTCAATAAGTGGTGCTGAGAAAACTGGACAGCTACGTGTAAAAGAATGAAAGTAGGACACTTCAAAACAGCATACAGAAAAATAAACTCAAAATGGATAAAGACCTAAATTTTATAGTGTAAGGCCAGAGATTATAAAACTGTTATAGGAAAACATAGGCAGAACACTCTATGACATAAATCAGAGCAAGATCCTTTTTGATCCACCTCCTAGAGAAATGGAAATATAAATAAAAATAAGCAAATGGGACCTAATGAAACTTAAAAGCTTTTGCACAGCAAAGGAAACCATAAACAAGATGAAAAGGGAACCCTCAGAATGGAGAAAATATTTGCAAATGAAGCAACTGACAAAGGATTAATCTCCAAAATTTACATGCAGCTCAATATCAAAAACACAAAAACCCAATTCAAAAATGGGAACAAGACCTAAATTTATATTTCTCCAAAGAAGATATACAGATTGTGAACAAACACATGAAAGAATGCTCAAAATCACTAATCATTAGAGAAATGCAAATCAAAACTACGATGACATAACACCTTACACCAGTCAGAATGGCCATCATCAAAAAATCTACAAACAGTAAATGCTGGAGAGGGTTTGGAGACAAGGGAACCCTCTTGCACTGTTGGTGGGAATGTAAATTGATACAGCCACTATGGAGAAAAGTATGGAGGTTCCTTAAAAAACTACAAATAGAACTACCATACGACACAGCAATCCCACTACTAGGCATATACCCTGAGAAAACCATAATTCAAAAAGAGTCATGTACCACAATATTCATTGCAGCTCTATTTACAATAGCCAGGACATGGAAGCAACCAAAGTGTCTATCGACAGATGAATGGATAAAGAAGATATGGCACATATATACAATGGAATATTACTCAGCCTTAAAAAGAAATGAAACTGAGTTATTTGTAGTTAGATGGATGGACCTAGTGTTGGTCATACAGAGTGAAGTAAGTCAGAAAGAGAAAAATACCATATGTTATCACATATATATGGAATCTAAAAAAAAAAAAAAAGGTTATGAAGAACCTAGTGTCAAGATAGGAATAAAGTTGCAGACGTAGAGAATGGACTTGAGGACATGGGGAGGGGGAAATGTAAGCTGGGATGAAGTGAGAGAATGGCATGGACTTATATATACTACCAAATGTAAAATAGATAGTGGGTGAGAAGCAGCCGCATAGCACAGGGAGATCAGCTCGGTGCTTTGTGACCACCTAGAGGGGTGGGATAGGGACGGTGGAAGAGAGATGCAAGAGGGAGGAGATATGGGGATATTTGTATATGTATGACTCATTCACTTTGTTACAAAGCAGAAATTAACACAATATAGTAAAGCAATTTACTCCAATAAATATGTTAAAAAAAATAGCCAGGACATGGAAGCAACCTAGTGTCCATTGACAGATGAATGGAGAAAGATGTGGCACATATATACAATGGAATATTACTTAGCCATAAAAGGATACGAGATGGAGTTATTTGTAGTGAGGTGGATGGACCTAGAGTCTGTCATACCGAGTGAAGTAAGTCAGAAAGAGAAAAACAAAGACCGCATGCTAACACATATATATGGAATCTGTACAAGAGAAACTAACACAGTCTTGTGAAGCAATTATACTCCAATAAAGATCTACTTAAAAAAATAAAATTATTGCTTAAAAATGCCAAAAGAAAAGAAAAGAAAAGAAATCATAGCCAGGATTATTCTTATTATTCATGGTTGCTGACAAGGGAGTAAAGAAAAGGAAGTGAAAATTTGCTTCAGAACTCTACTATATAACTATCTTATATATAGCTATAGTCTCATGAAGAAGATTAACAAACTGGACTACATTCATATTGGGAGTGTCTGTTCACTTTCACCCATTAAGGAAATAAATGTAAAGGCAAGGTATAGAGTGAGAAATCATGTTTACAATCCATATAATGGACAGAAGCCTCAATACAAAGTATGTAAAGAACACTTACAAATCAACAAGCAAAAGACAAACCAATAAAAAATTCACAACTGCTTCCACAACCTCAACAAAGAGATATGTAAGTGGCTAGTAAACATATGAAAAAATTGTCAATTCCATTAGAAATCGAGAAAATGCACATTTATACCACAATGTGGCACCTCTATAAACTCACCAGAATGGCTATAAAAGGTCAAAATCCCATGTTTTGGTGAGGTTGCAGACAAATTGCAAGTCTCACACACCAGTAGGCATATAAACTGTTAAAACTATTATGGGCACCTGTTAATATTTTCTACTAAATGTGGGCCTAAAAACAACCTATGGTCCAGCAATTCTACTGCTATTTCATACACACACACACACACACACACACACACACACACATATATGTATATTTCCTATAGTAATGTTTGCACAAGTCCACCATAAACGAATGTTCACACCAGCATTATTTGTGATAGCCCAAACCAGAAACAACTCAAATGTCTGGTGTTTGTTTCCTCTATCTGTTATTGACCCTAATCTTTCTCTTACAAAGTTCTGCACAGTTTTAAATCATATTTCCTAAGAACTATGTCAACTCTCACATATATCACATCAAACTCACTGAAATTAAGGAATCTCCCTATCCATATCAGAAATAATTTTAATTAGGTAAAATTTGTGTCACAGTGGAACAGACACATGCACATAGAAACAAAATCATCACTGGTTGGCTAATAGCTGCCTCTTGCTATCCCAAGACAAACTACAGGGCTAAAACCTGTGGAAATCTGGGAAGTGTCATTATAAGAATGAAGCAAAGAGACACGGAAAAAGGGAAAGAGAAAGAACATGATAGACATCAATCTTTGCTTGGAATATTGATTTTTAAGAAATCCAGACAAGGGCAGTTAAATCCCAGCAACTCTATTCAATGTGATAAATCTTTATCACTCCATTAATATGATGTGTACCTACTAACTGCTGGGTGCTAAAGAACAGCTCCCCTTAAACCATTGATAATCCCAATGAGCAGATTAGAAAGCCCTCAGCTAACAATTGCACAGCTATGAAGGCATACCACTGTGCTTAAGGTTAAGTACCAACAGTCTTGGCACTCTCCTTTTTTTTTTTTTTTTTTAAGTGACTTCTCCTTGTCAAAGTAATTTGATTAGTCGTGAAATCACAGACTCTGACTGTTTAGAACTACTGCCTTGCTTTAGGGAAACAGAGTTGGATGCTTGGGCTATTGTCCATAGATACGCTAATGGCATCTGTACTGGAAGAAGAAAACAGACTCATCTGTAAGCCAGCTGAGCTCTAAACACAAGGTTGCCATTTGTTTGCTCACTGATTGATTTCACTGAGGCTTTCTAGTTCCACCATGCTCCTCCTTAAAAAAATTAAAATAAAATAAAGAAAGCTTGGACCCAAGAATATTTCTTTTTTGCGCATGTAGCCATTCTTTTTTTCCCAACTTTGCAAAATGTGTTCAGAAATATTGGCTATATTGAGAGCCTCAAAGTTCATTAATTTTAATGCTGTTTTGTTATCTCGAAGCAGTAAACAATTAAACTACCAAATGAGTCTGTATTTCCTATGAATATAATTATAATTATAATTATTATCTAGAAATATGTTCAGTGTGAAGGCTGTTGAATGTGCTAACTTGGGAAGAGCACGTGCCTTTAACAGAGACAATAATATTTGCTTTCGATGGCATTTTACAATTTTCTAAGTGTTTTCATTTGGAGCCTATACCAGATTTAATTAATCTGCACAACAATATTACTTATAGATAAAACAATTCCAACTTATAGATGGTCCCAACATGAAAATGTTTGTTAAAAAATAGAGATTTTAAGCAACAAACCTAGCTGGAACTCAGGATTCTGGTCAAAATACCTTTTTCTCCAGTTTCAATTTTTATTTTATATTTAATAGTGACACTATTAATGTGACAAACTGCATTCTTTAGATCTTAATTATATAATCAACTCATTAGGATATAATAAGCATCACCTTAGCATCACTTGATTATTCAGTTTATTAATTGCATATCTTCTTTGTTATTTTTGGTTCCTCTTATTCTATTTGTGAAAGCTCTTCCACCCAAAAATGGCAACCCCAGTCCCTAGAGCTGGAAAGGAATTATTTTGTGCATCATCTACTTATGTTCTAAAGTTTCATAAATTTAATTAATTGTTGATTTGAGATATTCTGCCAATTGTTTCAACCAATTTACTTTTGAGTCCACCTTAGACTTTGGTGTCTGGAATTGATGTGATAAATATTATGCCCTTTGCTTAAAACAGAATTTGACTACATTTAGTAAAATTAAGATCACTATCAAGCTAGCATGTACATTTATTGAAAACTTAAAGAGCCGTGGAGTAAGTTCATTTGTAAATTTCTCAGTCATGTACTGTGTATATATTAAACTATGAAGTTCCTTCCATACCTGATATATTCTGAAACTTTACTTAGTAAAAACTTAAAGAGCGTTTAACCATAGCACACATGTAAAAAGAACTTCTATATACTGCTTGGAGCAAATAAATTTATATTCCTTCTGGATGTATTATTTCTAAGTCCTCTTTATATTTAGATATACTTTACAAATATGTGGAACCTATTTCATGGAAATGTTGTCTAGTAAATCAAACTATTCCAGTGCTCTTTTGAGATTAATACAATTCTATTACAATAATGGAGGACAGATTAGCTAAACTATGAAACAAAGAAAAACAATCAAATATCCAACTCACCCAAGCAAAAGCTATAAATCTCTTTTATATTACAGAGCATCAAATCCTATCTGCAAATATTTCGACGGTCTCTCTGACATACGCCAGTGGCGCCCTTTCCTTTTCTTTTCTTGTATCTTTCTCTGCTTCTCCATCTTAGTAGGCTTAAAACCATCTTCCACCTGCTTCAGATAAACTTAAAATTGGCCTGTAAATAGAGATTTCTTCCAAAACCAAATTAAATGGAAAGCAAAAAGAAGAAGCAGAGAACATTAAATTTCCTTTAGGCTCCCTGCCTAATTCTTCTTGGGCTCAGAGCCCAATTTCCATTGAGCCCATTCTGGTTTCTTTAAAGCCATGGATACAAAGGCCAGTACTTATTATCATGATCACTCAGTCTTACCCCACTTGTCATATTCTGACAACCATTTCCTAGTTCCTAGTTTGTTTTTCTAATGCCCTTATTTGTGCACACAAGATTTGAACGGGCTTGATTAGGTTACTTTTTACAGGCTAAATGAAAAATGCATTTCAGTTAGACTATATACTACCTTTTTTCAATTTTCACTATCCACTTGAATAGAAGTCTATAAAAACAGCCATCTGTCCCAATACTAGATTATTTTCACTATAGAATTAACTCTTGTTTGACTATGAATGTAATTTTAATCATTAGCTACTCAAGGGTGATTAGACACTAAAGAGCTGACCCATCTCTGCTCCTGAAGGAAGTCACGACAACCTGATTGATATCAACCTCTAAATTTGATGAACAACGAAATTTTAGCACCCTAAAAGCTGAATAGATTCTAGTGAAACCAAGTGCAAAAAATGTTACTTCCCTTAGTATAATAGTATATATTTCCAAATTAAATATTTTCACAAATTAAGTAGGCTTACTTCTCAAGTCATTCATTTTTAATAGATTCTTATAAATCCCTATGCTGTGCCCAACTCTTTACATGTGGTACCTAATTATATATATATATATATATATATATATATATACACATATATATATATATATATATATATATTTTTTTTTTTTTTCAGTACGCGGGCCTCTCACTGTTGTGGCCTCTCCCATTGTGGAGCACAGGCTCCGGACGCATAGGCTCAGTGGCCATGGCTCACAGGCCCAGCCACTCCGCAGCAT
Source organism: Mesoplodon mirus (assembly GCF_964341445.2). NCBI lineage: Eukaryota > Metazoa > Chordata > Mammalia > Artiodactyla > Ziphiidae > Mesoplodon > Mesoplodon mirus. Next base: position 42,226,463 of record NC_138977.1, read on the forward strand.
GTGGGATCTTCCCGGACTGGGGCACGAACCCATGTCCCCTGCATCAGGAGGCGGACTCTCAACAACTGCGCCACCAGGGAAGCCCTCTAATAATATTTTTAAAGCTACTACGTATTAAGAACATTATGTCAAGGAACTATATCAGAAATGTAGCATGCTTCATTTATTTTAATCCTTAGAACATCCTCTAAAGTAGAAGGTTGCCCTTTACTGATGAATAAACTGGCTCTAGGAGATTAATTTATTTGACTCAGTACAAAAATCTAATGAGTGGTTGAACCAAGACTCAGGCAAACTTTTTGTTTTCTGTGATATTTCCAATGTTTTACTTGCAGAAAAGCTCCAGGTTCTAAATTGCTTGTACCTTGGGTTTTTACAACATGACTACCTCAACTCAGATAGGATTGATAGCCAGAAGATTCTACGAAATTGAGGTAGAATTTGAATTCCTTGGGAAATTTCTTAGCTCAAGACACATATCAGGCAAATGAAAACACAATCACACAAATGCCTACTGAGGGATGTTCTGACCAGTACTCCTCCAAATTGTCAAGTCTTCAAAAACAGAGAAGCCAAGAAGAGCCTAAGGAAACATGGTGACTAAATCTAATGCAGTATCCTGGATGGGACCCTGGAGGAGAAAAAGGACCTTCAGTAAAAACTAAGGAAATCTGAATAAAGTAGGCACTTTAGTCAATAATAATGAATCAATATTGGTTCATTAATTCTGATAAATGTTTCAAACTGATGTAAGACATTAATAGTAATGTAAACTGGGAATGTGGTATATGGGAACTCTATATTACCATCACAAATTTTCTGTAAGTCTAAATCTATTCTAAAATAAAAAGTTTATTAAAGAAGTTAAAAAATGCTACTCTATACTTCATTTTTACTAAATGAGACCTATAAACACAATTCTCAAACTGAATGCAATCTTTTTGAAGACTTCCTAGAAACATATAAAGAAAATTTTATTTGGTGCATCATACCCACATGCAATATTCCAATCTGCAACTTAATTAATTAAGGTTTGGTTCATATTATATTGGATCTGCTGGTCATTTTAGTAATATTTTTAAACAAACTATGTCATTAGTTTCATACATACCATCAAGGCATAACCTTTCACAGACTCCTTAACTTATCTCATTCTGTTTCTTTTTTCTTTTTTTTAAACATCTTTATTGGAGTATAATTGCTTTAAAATGTTTTGTTAGTTTCTGCTATATAACAAAGTGAATCAGCTATATGCATATGTATATCACCATATCCCCTTGCTCTTGCATCTCCCTCGCACCCTCCCTATCCCACCCCTCTAGGTGGTCACAAAGCACCAAGCTGATCTCCCTGTGCTATACAGCTGCTTCCCACTAGCTATCTATTATATATTTGGTAGTGTATGTATGTCAATGTTACTCTCTCATTTCGTCCCACCTTACCATTCCCCCTCCCCATGTCCTCCAGTCCATTCTCTATGTCTGTGTCTTTATACCTGTCCTGGCCCTAGGTTCATCAGAACCATTTTTTTTTTTTTTTTTAGATTCCATACATATGTGCTGGCATATGGTATTTGTGTTTCTCTTTATGACTTACTGCACTCTGTATGACCAACTCTAGTTCCATCCATCTCACTACAAATAACTCAATTTCGTTTCTTTTTATGGTTGAGTAACATTCCATTGTATATATGTGCCACTGTATATATCTTCTTTATCCATTCATCTGTTGATGGACACTTAGGTTGTTTCCAAGTCCTGGCTATTGTAAATAGTGCTGCAATGAACATTGTGGTACATGACTCTTTTAGAATTATGATTTTCTCAGGGAATATGCCCAGTAGTAGGATTGCTGGGTCATATGGTAGTTCTATTTTTAGTTTTTAAAGGAACCTCCATACTGTTCTCCATAGTGGCTATATCAATTTACATTCCCACCAACAGTGCAGAGGGTTCCCTTTTCTCCACACCCTCTCCAGCATTTATCGTTTGGACATTTTTTGATGAATGCCATTCTGACTGGTGTGAGTTGATACCTCATTGAATATTTTTATTTTTATTTTTTTGTGTGGTATGCGGGCCTCTCACTGTTGTGGCCTCTCGTGTTGTGGAGCACAGGCTCTGGACGCACAGGCTCAGTGGCCATGGCTCACGGGCCCAGCTGCTCCATGGCATGTGGGATCTTCCTGGACCTGGACCAGGGCACGAACCCATGTCCCCTGCATCAGCCGGCGGACTCTCAACCACTGCGCCACCAGGGAAGCCCCTCACTGTAGTTTTTATTTTCATTTCACTAATGATTAGTGATGTTGAGCATCTTTTCATGTGTTTGTTGGCAATCTGAATATTTTCTTTGGAGAAATGTCTATTTAGGTCTTCTGCCCATTTTTGGATTGGGTTGTTTGTTTTTTGATATTGAGCTGCATGAGCTGCTTACATATTTTGGAGATTAATCCTTTGTCAGTGCTTCGTTTACAAATATTTTCTCCCATTCTGAGGGTTGTCTTTTCATCTTGTTTATGGTTTCTTTTGCTGTGCAAAAGCTTTTAAGTTTCCTTAGGTCCCATTTGTTTATTTTTCTTTTTATTTCCATTTCTCTAGGAGGTGGGTCAAAAAGGATCTTGCTGTGATTTATGTGATAGGGTGTTCTGCCTATGTTTTCCTCTAAGAGTTTTATAGTGTCTGGCCTTACATTTAGGTCTTTAATCAATTTTGAGTTTATTTTTGTGTATGGAGTTAGGAAGTGTTCTAATTTCATTCTTTTACATGTGGCTGTCATTTTCTCAGCACCACTTATTGAAGAGGCTGTCTTTTCTCCCCTGTATGTTCTTGCCTCCTTTATCAAAGATATGGTGACCATATGTGAATGGGTTTATCTCTGGGGTTCTAACCTGTTGAATTGATCTATATTTCTGTTTTTGTGTCAGTACCATACCGTCTTGATTACTGTAGCTCTGTAGTATAGTCTGAATTCAGGGAGCCTGATTCCTCCAGCTCTGGTTTTCTTTCTCAAGATTGCTTTGGCTATTGGGGGTCTTTTGTATTTCCATACACATTGTGAAATGTTTTGTCCTAGTTCTGTGAAAAATGCCATTGGTAGCTTGATAGGGATTGCGTTGAATCTGTAGATTGCTTTGGGTAGTATAGTCATTTTCACAATATTGATTCTTCCAATCCAAGAACATGGTATATCTCTCCATCTGTTTGTATCATCTTTAATTTCTTTCATCAATGTCTTACAGTTTTCTGCATAAAGGTCTTTTGTCTCCTTAGGTAGGTTTATTCCTAGGTATTTTATTCTTTTTGTTGCAATGGTAAATGGGAGTGTTTCCTCACTTTCTGTTTAAGATTTTTCATCATTAATGTATAGGAGTATAAGACATTTCTGTGCATTAATTTTGTATCCTGCTACTCTACCAAATTCATTGATTAGCTGTAGTCGATTTTTGGTAGCATATTTAGGATTCTCTAAGTACAGTATCATGTCATCTGCAAACAGTGACAGTTTTACTTCTTCTTTTCCCCTTTGGATTCATTTTATTCTTTTTGTTTTCTGATTGCTGTGGCTAAAACTTCCAAAACTATGTTGAGTAATAGTGGTGAGAGTGGGCAGCCTTGTCTTGTTCCTGATCTTAGTGGAAATGGTTTCAGTTTTTCACCATTGAGAATGATGTTGGCTGTGGGTTTGTCATATATGGCCTTTATTATGTTGAGGTAGGTTCCCGACGGTTTTTACCATAAATGGGTGTTGAAAAAGCTTTTTCTGCATCTATTGAGATGATCATATGGTTTTTCTCCTTCAATTTTTTAATATGGTGTATCACATTGATTGATTTGCATATATTGAAGAATCCTTGCATTCTTGGGCTAAACCCCACTTGATCATGGTGTATGATCCTTTTAATGCGCTGTTGGATTCTGTTTGCTAGTATTTTGTTGAGGATTTTTGCATCTATGTTCATCAGTGATATTGGCCTGTAGTTTTCTTTTTACGTGACATCTTTGTCTGGTTTTGGTATCCGGGTGATGGTCACCTGGTAGAATGAGTTTGGGAGCATTCCTCCCTCTGCTATATCTTGGAAGAATTTGAGAAGGATAGGTTTTAGCTCTTCTCTAAATGTGTGATAGAATTCTCCTGTGAAGCCATCTGGTCCTGGGCTTTTGTCTGCTGGAAGATTTTTAATCACAGTTTCAATTTTAGTGCCTGTGATTGGTTGTGTTTATATTTTCTATTTCTTCCTGGTTCAGTCTCAGCAAGTTGTGCTTTTTTAAGAACTTGGCCGTTTTTTCCAGGTTGTCCATTTTATTGGCATATAGTTGCTTGTAGTCATCTCTCATGGTCCTTTGTATTTCCACAGTATCAGTTGTTACTTCTCCTTTTTCATTTCTAATTCTATTGATTTAAGTCTTCTTCCTGTTTTTCCTGATGAGTCCAGCTAATGGTTTATCAATTTTGTTTATCTTCTCAAAGAACCAGCTTTTAGTTTTATTGATCTTTGCCATCATTTCCTTCATTTCTTTTTCATTTATTTCTGATCTTATCTTTATGATTTATTTCCTTCTGCTAATTTTGGGGGGGTTTGTTCTTCTTTCTCTAATTGCTTTAGGTGTAAGTTTAGGTTGTTTATTTGAAATGTTTGTTGTTTCTTGAGGTAGGATTGCACTGCTGTAAACTTCCCTCTTAGATCTGCTTGTGCTGCATCCCATAGATTTTTGGTTGTCATGTTTTCATTGTCATTTGTTTCTCAGTATTTTTTTTATTTCCTCTTTGACTTCTTCAGTTATCTCTTGGTTATTTAATAACATGTTGTTTAGTCTCCATGTGTTTGTCTTCTTTACAGGTTTTTTTCCTGTAATTGATATCTACTCTCATAGCATTATGGTTGGAAAAGATACTTGATATCATTTCAATTTTCTTAAATTTACCAATGCTTTATTTGTGACCCAAGATATGATCTATCCTGGATAATGTTCCATGAGCACTTGAGAACAAAGTGTATTCTGTTGTTTTTGGATGGAATGTCCCATAAATATCAATTAAGTCCATCTTGGTTAATGTGTCATTTAAAGCTTATGTTTCCTTATTTATTTTCATTTTGGATGATCTGTCCTTTGATGAAAGTAATGTGTTAAAGTCCCTTACTATTATTGCGTTACTATTGATTTCCCCTTTTATGGCTGTTAGCATTTGCCTTATGTATTGAGGTGCTCCTATTTTGGTTGCATAAATATTTACAATAGTTATATCTTCTTCTTGGATTGATCCCTTGATCATTATGTAGTGCCATTCTTTGTCTCTGGTAATACTCTTTATTTTAAAGTGAATTTTATTTGATATGAGAATTTCTACTCCAGCTTCCTTTTGTTTTCCATCTGCATGTAATATCTTTTTCCATCCCCTCACTTTCAGTCTCTATGTGCCCCTAGGTCTGAAGTGGATCTCTTGTAGACAGTATATGTATGGGTCTTGTTTTTATATCCATTCAGCCAGTCTATGTCTTTTGGTTGGAGCATTTAATCCATTTACATTTAAGGTAGTTATCAATTTGTTTGTTCCTATTACCATTTTCTTAATTGTTTTTGGTTTGTTTTTGTAGGCCTTTTCCTTCTCTTTTGTTTCCTGCCTACAGAAGTTCCTTTAGCATTTGTTGTAAAGCACGTTTGCTGGTGCTGAATTGTCTTAACTTTTGCTTATCTGTAAAGGTTTTAATTTCTGCATCGAATCTGAATGACATCCTTGCTGGGTAGAGTAATCATGATTGTAAGTTTTTCCCTTTCATCACTTTAAATACGTTTTGCCATTCCCTTCTGGCTTGCAGAGTTTCTGCTGAAAGATCAGCTATTAACCTTATGGGGATTCCCTTGTATGTTAATCGTTGCTTTTCCCTTGATGCTTTTAATGTATTTTCTTTGTATTTAATTCTTTTTTTTTCTTTTTTTTTAAATTTTTTGCTTTATAACAAATTTAATCAGTTATACATATACATATGTTCCCATATCCCCTTCCTTTTGCGTCTCCCTCCCACCTTCCCTATCCCACCCCTCCAGGCGGTCACAAAGCACCGAGCTGATCTCCCTGTGCTATGCGGCTGCTTCCCACTAGCTATCTACCTTACGTTTGGTAGTGTATATATGTCCATGCCGCTCTTTCACTTTGTCACAGCTTACCCTTCCCCCTCCCCATATCCTCAAGTCCATTCTCTAGTAGGTCTGTGTCTGTATTCCTGTCTTACCCCTATGTTCTTCATGACATTTTTTTTCTTAAGTTCCATATATATGTGTCAGCATACAGTATTTGTCTTTCTCTTTCTGACTTACTTCACTCTGTATGACAGACTCTAGGTCCATCCACCTCATTACAAATAGCTCAATTTCATTTCTTTTTATGGCTGAGTAATATTCCAATGTATATATGTGCCACATCTTCTTTACCCATTCATCTGATGATGGACACTTAGGTTGTTTCCATCTCTGGGCTATTGTAAATAGGGCTGCTATGAACATTTTTGTACATGTCTCTTTTTGAATTATGGTTTTCTCAGGGTATATGCCCAGTAGTGGGATTGCTGGGTCATATGGTAGTTCTATTTGTAGTTTTTTAAGGAACCTCCACACCGTTCTCCATAGTGGCTGTACCAATTCACATTCCCACCAGCAGTGCAAGAGTGTTCCTTTTTTTCCACACCCTCTCCAGCATTTATTGTTTCTAGATATTTTGATGATGGCCATTCTGACTGGTGTGAGATGATATCTCATTGTAGTTTTGATTTGCATTTCTCTAATGAGCAAAGATGTTGAGCATCCTTTCATGTGTTTGTTGGCAGTCTGTATATCTTCTGTGGAGAAATGTCTATTTAGGTCTTCTGCCCATTTTTGGATTGGGTTGTTTGTTTTTTTGTTATTGAGCTGCATGAGCTGCTTATAAATTTTGGAGATTAATCCTTTGTCAGTTGCTTCATTGGCAAATATTTTCTCCCATTCTGAGGGTTGTCTTTTGGTCTTGTTTATGGTTTCCTTTGCTGTGCAAAAGCTTTTAAGTTTCATTAGGTCCCATGTGTTTATTTTTGTCTTTATTTCCATTTCTCTAGGAGGTGGGTCAAAAAGGATCTTGCTGTGATTTATGTCATAGAGTGTTCTGCCTATGTTTTCCTCTAAGAGTTTGATAGTGTCTGGCCTTACATTTAGGTCTTTAATCCATTTTGAGCTTATTTTTGTGTATGGTGTTAGGGAGTGATCTAATCTCATACTTTTACATGTCCCTATCCAGTTTTCCCAGCACCACTTATTGAAGAGACTGTCCTTTCTCCACTGTACATTCCTGCCTCCTTTATCAAAGATAAGGTGACCATATGTCCGTGGGTTTATCTCTGGGCTTTCTATCCTGTTCCATTGATCTATCTTTCTGTTTTTGTGCCAGTACCATACTGTCTTGATTACTGTAGCTTTGTAGTATAGTCTGAAGTCAGGGAGCCTGATTCCTCCAGCTCCGTTTTTCTTTCTCAAGATTGCTTTGGCTATTCGGGGTCTTTTGTGTTTCCATACAAATTGTGAAATGTTTTGTTCTAGTTCTGTGAAAAATGCCAGTGGTAGTTTGATAGGGATTGCATTGAATCTGTAGATTGTTTTGGGTAGTAGAGTCATTTTCACAATGTTGATTCTTCCAATCCAAGAACATGGTACATCTCTCCATCTATTTGTATCATCTTTAATTTCTTTCATCAGTGTCTTATAACTTTCTGCATACAGGTCTTTTGTCTCCTTAGGTAGGTTTATTCCTAGATATTTTATTCTTTTGGTTGCAATGGTAAATGGGAGTGTTTCCTTGATTTCACTTTCAGATTTTTCATCATTAGTATATAGGAATGCCAGAGATTTCTGTGCATTAATTTTGTATCCTGCAACTTTACCAAATTCATTGATTAGCTCTAGTAGTTTTCTGGTAGCATATTTAGGATTCTCTACGTATAGTATCATGTCATCTGCAAACAGTGACAGCTTTACTTCTTCCTTTCCAATTTGGATTCCTTTTATTTCCTTTTCTTCTCTGATTGCTGTGGCTAAAACTTCCAAAACTAGGTTGAATAAGAGTGGTGAGAGTGGGCAACCTTGTCTTGTTCCTGATCTTAGTGGAAATGGTTTCAGTTTTTCACCATTGAGGACGATGTTGGCTGTGGGTTTGTCATATATGGCCTTTATTATGTTGAGGAAAGTTCCCTCTAGGCCTACTTTCTGCAGGGTTTTTATCATAAATGGGTGTTGAATTTTGTCGAAAGCTTTCTCTGCATCTATTGAGATGATCATATGGTTTTTCTCCTTCAATTTGTTAATATGGTGTATCACGTTGATTGATTTGCATATATTGAAGAATCCTTGCATTCCTGGAATAAACCCCACTTGATCATGGTGTATGATCCTTTTAATGTGCTGTTGCATTCTGTTTGCTAGTATTTTGTTGAGGATTTTTGCATCTATGTTCATCAGTGATATTGGCCTGTAGTTTTCTTTCTTTGTGACATCCTTGTCTGGTTTTGGTATCAAGGTGATGGTGGCCTCGTAGAATGAGTTTGGGAGTGTTCCTCCCTCTGCTATATTTTGGAAGAGTTTGAGAAGGATAGGTGTCAGCTCTTCTCTAAATGCTTGATAGAATTCGCCTGTGAAGCCATCTGGTCCTGGGCTTTTGTTTGTTGGAAGATTTTTTATCACAGTTTCAATTTCAGTGCTTGTGATTGGTCTGTTCATATTTTCTATTTCTTCCTGATTCAGTCTTGGCAGGTTGTGCATTTCTAAGAATTTGTCCATTTCTTCCAGGTTGTCCATTTTATTGCCATAGAGTTGCTTGTAGTAATCTCTCATGATCTTTTGTATTTCTGCAGTGTCAGTTGTTACTTCTCCTTTTTCATTTCTAATTCTATTGATGTGAGTCTTCTCCCTTTTTTTCTTGATGAGTCTGGCTAATGGTCTGTCAATTTTGTTTATCTTCTCAAAGAACCAGCTTTTAGTTTTATTGATCTTTGCTATCGTTTCCTTCATTTCTTTTTCATTTATTTCTGATCTGATTTTTATGATTTCTTTCCTTCTGCTAACTTTGGGATGTTTTTGTTCTTCTTTCTCTAATTGCTTTAGGTGCAAGGTTAGGTTGTTTATTCGAGATGTTTCATGTTTCTTAAGGTGGGATTGTATTGCTATAAACTTCCCTCTTAGAACTGCTTTTGCTGCATCCCATAGGTTTTGGGTCGTCGTGTCTCCATTGTCATTTGTTTCTAGGTATTTTTTAATTTCCCCTTTGATTTCTTCAGTGATCATTTTGTTATTAAGTAGTGTATTGTTTAGCCTCCATGTGTTTGTATTTTTTACAGATTTTTTTCCTGTAATTGATATCTAGTCTCATAGCATTGTGGTCGGAAAAGATACTTGATACAATTTCAATTTTCTTAAATTTACCAAGGCTTGATTTGTGACCCAAGATATGATCTATCCTGCAGAATGTTCCATGAGCACTTGAGAAAAATGTGTATTCTGTTGTTTTTGGATGGAATGTCCTATAAATATCAATTAAGTCCATCTTGTTTCATGTATCATTTAAAGCTTGTGTTTCCTTATTTATTTTCATTTTGGATGATCTGTCCATTGGTGAAAGTGGGGTGTTAAAGTCCCCTATTATGATTGTGTTACTGTCGATTTCTCCTTTTATGGCTGTTAGTATTTGCCTTATGTATTGAGGTGCTCCTATGTTTGGTGCATAAATATTTAAAATTGTTATATCTTCTTCTTGGATCGATCCCTTGATCATTATGTAGTGTCCTTCTTTGTCTCTTCTAATTGTCTTTATTTTAAAGTCTATTTTGTCTGATATGAGAATTGCTACTCCAGCTTTCTTTTGGTTTCCATTTGCATGGAATATCTTTTTCCATCCCCTTACTTTCAGTCTGTATGTGTCTCTAGGTCTGAAGTGGGTCTCTTGTAGACAGCATATATATGGGTCTTGTTTTTGTATCCATTCACCCAATCTGTGTCTTTTGGTGGGAGCATTTAGTCTATTTACATTTAAGGTAATTATCGATATGTATGTTCCTATTCCCATTTTCTTAATTGTTTTGGGTTCATTATTGTAGGTCTTTTCCTTCTGTTGTGTTTCTTGCCTAGAGAAGTTCCTTTAGCATTTGTTGTAAAGCTGGTTTGGTTGTGATGAACTCTCTCAGCTTTTGCTTGTCTGTAAATGTCTTAATTTCTCCATCAAATCTGAATGAGATCCTTGCTGGGTAGAGTAATCTTGGTTGTAGGTTTCTCTCCTTCATCACTTTAATTATGTCCTGCCACTCCCTTCTGGCTTGTAGAGTTTCTGCTGAGAGATCAGCTGTTATCCTGATGGGGATTCCCTTGTGTGTTATTTGTTGTTTTTGCCTTGCTGCTTTTAATATGCTTTCTTTGTGTTTAATTTTTGACAGTTTGAGTAATATGTGTCTTGGCATATTTCTCCTTGGATTTATTCTCTATGGGACTCTCTGTGCCTCCTGGACTTGATTAACTATTTCCTTTCCCATATTAGGGAAGTTTTCAACTATAATCTCTTCAAATATTTTCTCAGTCCCTTTCTTTTTCTCTTCTTCTTCTGGAACCCCTATAATTCGAATGTTGGTGCGTTTCATGTTGTGCCAGAGGTCTCTGAGACTGTCCTCTGTTCTTTTCATTCTTTTTTCTTTATTTTGCTCTGCAGCAGTTATTTCCACTATTTTATCTTCCACCTCACTTATCCGTTCTTCTGCCTCAGTTATCCTGCTATTGATCCCATCTAGAGTATTTTTCATTTCATTTATTGTGTTTTTAATCGATGCTTGATTCATCTTTAGTTCTTCTAGGTCCTTGTTAACTGTTTCTTGCATTTTGTCTATTCTATTTACAAGATTTTGGATCTGGGAAATAGAATCTTGGATCATCTTTACCATCATTATTCTGAATTCTTTTTCAGGTAGACTGCCTATTACCTCTTCATTTGTTAGGTCTGGTGGGTTTTTATCTTGCTCCTTCTCCTGCTGTGTGTTTTTCTGTCTTCTCATTTTGCTTATGTTACTGTGTTTGGGGTCTCCTTTTTGCAGGCTGCAGGTTCGTAGTTCCCGTTGTTTTTGGTGTCTGTCCCCAGTGGCTAAGGTTGGTTTAGTGGGTTGTGTAGGCTTCCTGGTGGAGGGGACTAGTGCCTGTGTTCTGGTGGGTGAGGCTGCATCTTGTCTTTCTGGTGGGCAGGTCCACGTCTGGTGGTGTGTTTTGGGGTGTTTGCGGACTTTTTATAATTTTAGGCAGCCTCTCTGCTAATGGGTGGCGTTGTGTTCCTGTCTTGCTAGTTGTTTGGCATAGGGTGTCCAGCACTGTATCTTGCTGGTCGTTGAGTGAAGCTGGGTGCTGGTGTTGAGATGGAGATCTCTGGGAGATTTTCACCGTTTGATATTATGTGGAGCTGGGAGGTCTCTTGTGGACCAGTGTCCTGAAGTTGGCTCTCCCACCTCAGAGGCACAGCACTGACTCCTGGCTCCTCAATTTGGGATGATTTTTTGTCCATTCATGTATTCCACAGATGCAGGGTACATCAAGTTGATTGTGGAGGTTTAATCCACTGCTTCTGAGGCTGCTGGGAGAGGTTTCCCTTTCTCTTCTTTGTTCTCACAGCTCCTGGGTCTCAGCTTTGGATTTGGCCCCACCTCTGCGTGTAGGTCGCCGGAGGGCGTCTGTTTTTCGCTCAGACAGGACAGGGTTAAAGGAGCAGCCTCTTTGGGAACTCTGGCTCACTCAGGCCGGGCGGGAGGGAGGGGCACGGAGTGCGGGGCGAGCCTGCAGCGGCAGAGGTCGGCGTGACGTTGCACCAGCCCGAGGCGCGCCGTGCGTTCTCCCAGGGAAGCTGCCCCTGGATCCCGGGACCCCGGCAGTGGCGGGCTGCACAGGCTCCCGGAAGGGCGGTGTGGACAGTGACCTGCGCTCGCACACAGGTTTCTTGGCGGCAGCAGCAGCAGCCCCAGCGTCCCACGCCCGTCACTGGGCTCCGCACTTTCAGTCGTGACTCGCACCCGTCTTTGGAGCCCCTTTAAGCAGCGCTCTCAATCCCCTCTCCTTGCGCACCAGGAAACCAAGAGGGAAGAAAAAGTCTCTTGCCTCTTCGGCAGCTCCAGAGTTTTCCCGGACTCCCTGCCGGCTAGCTGTGGCTCATTAGCCCCCTTCCGGCTGAGTTCTCGCCGCCAGCCCCAGTCCTCTCCCTGCGCTCTGACCGAAGCCCGAGCCTCAGCTTCCAGCGCCGCCGGGGCGAGCAGACAAGCCTCTCGGGCTGGTGAGTGCCGCTCGGCACCGATCCTCTGTGCGGGAATCTCTCCGCTTTGCCCTACCCAGGTATGTGGGGAGTTTCTTGCCTTTTGGGATGTCTGGGGTCTTCTGCCAGCGTTCAGTAGGTGTTCTGTAGGAGTTGTTCCACGTGTAGCTGTATTTCTGGTGTATCCGTGGGGAGGACGATGATCTCCGCGTCTTACTCTTCCGCCATCTTACCTGGAAGTCTGTATTTAATTCTTGATAGTTTTTTTTTTTTTAATATGTGTCTCAGAGTATTTCTCTTTGGGTTTATCCTGTATGGTACTCTCTGTGCTTCTTGGACTTGACTCTTTCCTATCCCGTGTTAGGGAAGTTTTCAATTATAATCTCTTCAAATATTTTTTCAGATGCTTTCTTTCCATGTTTGTCTTCTGGGACCCCTATAATTCGAATGTTGGTGCATTCAGTGTTGCCTCAGAGGTCTCTGAGACTGTCTTCAATTTTTTTTTCATTGTTTTTTCTTTATTCTGCTCCCTGGCCATTATTTCCACTGTTTTATCTTCCCCCTCACTTACTGTTCTTCTGCCTCAGTTATTCTGCTATTGATTCCTTCTAGAGTATTTTTAATTTCAGTTATTGTGCTGTTCATCACTGTTTGCTCTTTAGTTCTTCTAGATCCTTGTTAAATGTTTCTTTTATTTTCTCCATTCTGTTTCTGAGATTTTGGATCATCTTTACTATCATTACTCTGAATTCTTTTTCAGGTAGACTGCCTATTTCATCTTCATTTGTTTGGTTTTGTAGGTTTTTACCTTGCTCATTCGTCTGTAACATATATTTTTGTCATTTCATTTTTTGTTTTTGTTTTTGATGGGTGGTGCTGTATTCCTTTCTTACTGGTTGTTTGTCCTGAGACATCCAGCAGTGGAGTTTGCAGGCAGTTGGATAGAGCTGGGTCTTGGTGCTGAGATGAGGACCTCCAAAGGTCTCACTTAGATTAATATTCCCTGGGGTCTGAGGTTCCCTGTTCGTCCAGTGTTTTGGACTTGGAGCTCCCACCACAGGAGCTTGGGCCTGACCTCTGGTCTGGGAACTGAAATCTTGCAAGCTTTTTTTTCCCCTTACCTTTGTGCTTAGTCTGGTTTCACTTGCTCACAAGGTGCTGTGTGCGGAGGCCTTGCCCCCGCACCTCAGACCAGAGTTCCTGGTGCGACGTGGCTGTGCCCATCACTTCAGTTTCAGGACCGTGGGCAGAAGTTGCAGACAACACTCAATTCAAGATGGTGGTCTCTCATTCTCTTTCTTTGTGTTTAAAGTGAGGATAACAATTGATAACCCACAGGATTGCAGTTGGGATGAAATGAGATAATGATATCAATACTAGTAGTACAGATGAACCTCTTTCCAGAGCAGGAATAGAGATGCAGATGTAGAGAACAGATATGTGAACACAGTGGGGAGAGGAGAGGGTGGGATGAACTGGGAGATTAGATTTGACATAAATACACTACCATGTGTAAAATAGATAGCTAGTGGGAACCTGTGGTATAGAACAGGGAGCTCAGCTTGGTGACCTGTGATGATTTACAGGGGTGGGATCAGGGTGGGGGGAATGGGAGGAAGGTCCAAGAGGCAGGTGATATATGTATACATATATCTGATTCATTTTGTTGTACAGCAGAAAGTAACACAACATTGTAGAGCAATAGTCCCCCAAAAAAGACTAGTGGAAGATCTTTATATGTTAGCTCTTAAAATATATTGTACCCTATTCAAACATTATTTTTGTTGAGTATAGGACATCATATTTTGCTTCACTGCTTGTAACCATCTGAACAGTTTCAGGGGGCATGTGGAGCAGATTAGAAATATCCCTTTGAGATTTCACTACAAGATGGGCTAAGGCACATGGCCTCTGGATGAATCACCAAACATGAGTATTGAGGTGTTACAACACTGTGATGTGCATCCACCATTTCTGAAGGTTTGTTGTGTCACTGTTTCGAGGTCATGTCCTTCTCTGTGACTTAATGCCTGCCTACACTGTGGAGTTGGCTTAGACACTTTGTATATTTATGATCTTCATTTTAAAATCAGTGTTTATCTGTCCTTTCCAATTATTATTTTTATTTTTTGGCCAGATGAGTCATTTGGCTTTGTCTTGGTTGAAACAAATAATACATTAGAAATTCCTCTTTGGTAGGGCAAGCCTTAGTTCAGAATGCTTTTATTCATCTATCAGAAATGTTTTCTTATCCCTCACTGCCACATATAAGGTGACTAACCCAACTTCCCAACCAATGGAGTAGTATTTTGCATAATTTTTGAAGTGATCTGTATCTGAGATGATTTCGATTTTTTTCAATCATGGAACTCACTTTCTCAAGTTGAGGAGAAATTTGAGGCTTATTATTATAAAAGGTGGTCAAATTCTTAAAAAAATCAATGTACTTCCTGTAAACTATATAAATGACTAAAAGGAATAATTTATATGCTGGGTAGATCTTATGTGTTAATAGGAATTAATAAAGTGAACAGTCTTTAAAAAGGAAAAAAAGAAAACCATAAAAGGTAAGACAAAGGAGGTGCTCATAGGCAGGGAAGAAGGACTATCTGCCCCAAATGGTGCCCTAACATTCAAAATGTCAAGGCTGACCTGCATTAGTAATATATGTATATCAAGTTTTTCAAAAGTGAAAATAAGTGCCTATTCATCTATTTTCCACTATTTTCTCCCTGTTCCTATGAACTATAGTGAACATCTCTGAGTTGGCTGGTCAGGGTTACAAACAGAGACACAGGCATAGCAGGGATTACAACTAGGACCTAAATGAGGCACAGTGTCCTTGGATTCTTTCTAGGACATCCAAACAATGGAAAGACAGCAATAACACTTCTTATAAGGTCATTATATTGCTGTCTTTAAAATGAGATGTCTCTGTTGTGAAGAAACTGCCATCTTATTTTCCTACCCTTTTCTTCTATTATCTTCTTTCACAAAAATCATGAACATTCAGTTTTAACCGGAATTACTTAAGTAATGTTATCGTATTCCTTTAAGAGATAAATGAAATAATCTAACTTACAGTTTGTAGCAAAATACAAAGATATTATCTTTATGGAAAACTCACATCTGTAAAGAGTTGAAAACAGATTGAACTAAATTTCCCAAGGAACAGCCTGGGTCCATATTTACAATCTGGCAGTAATCATATTTACTATAAATGATGAAAAAGACCACTTGTGTTATACATGTAGGCATGAAAGACCTTTAGATACATTTGCTTTTATGGCTTCTGACATGTGGCAAATTAAGTCATATTTTATAGATTTCAATTCTACTCATTCTCAAATACCACTGAGCAGCTGAATATTCTCTTTTAAAGATCCCTACTTAGTAAGCCAGAAAATAGTTCATGAAAACCAAGTCATTATATATTGTAGACTCAAAATTCAATTTAACATTATTTTATATTTATAATCATTTATATGCATGTATTAATGGCTATCATAAAATGCATTTTCTATTTTATCAGAGGTCAAAAGCTAACCACGGGATCAGATAAACCTGTGTGTGTGCGTGTGTGTCTGTGTGTATGTATGTGTGTATATATGGAAAATAGTATAAATAAATATAAATTACCTAAAGAATTAGGCTGGGTTATGATGTTCAAAATTTTCCTTCCTTTTTTTGTCATTTCTAGCAACACATTATATGTGTATAAGTCATAGTTCTACAAATACTTTTTGCTGAATATTTCTGTGCTGGTTTGAGATTGCTCCTTTACCATTTACATTCCAAGTTACAGGATTAGCATAGGAAATTCAAGGAATTATGGACCAAAAGTGAGCATTGCTTAATGTGGAATGAAGCTTGGCTTCTGACCACACATGACAGTACATTAACTTTTTGAAATTAAGTATATTTTATGAATTTAAATGCATATTTATCAGTTATTTTTCTCATTTTGGGGACAATGATTTAGATCTCCTCTATAAGGTAGAAATAAGAAGTGTTTTATCTATCTAGACATATTCTTTCAAAACCTAATATTTCCTTGTGTAATCAATATCTCACTAAATGGGAGTAAAAGAGTTTGATTTAATTTTAGAGGCAATATGTTCTCTCAGATCCAACTCCTAACTGCTGATGAAGAGAACAAAATTCTATCTTGTCTGAAAATGTTACCAGCTACCTGAACTTGAAAAAGAAACCAATGACTTCAACCCAACTTCTTCCTAGAGATAAAAATCATACACGACTGTTTTCTATTAACTAATTACCTGCCAACATGCTTCAAAGAAACCCTAATACTTTAATGATCATTTACAAAATAAGTTTAAAAAGTTGCTTGAACCTTGCTATGAATGAAACACAGTATTATATAACAGACATATTGTGTGTATAAACATACACTATATATATACTCACACAATGCTTCAATGACATATAAAATAAATATCAAATTTGACAACAAGCTACACAATCAGGTTGAGTTAAATACAGAAGTTGTTAGATGCATATATTCTTCAAAATTATCTCACTTGTAGAAAACCTTTTCAGATCCTGATCTCAACATTCTGATACAGAGCTCTCTCCTTACCACCTATCAAAATAGCCCACTCATTCTCTGACCTGTCAGTTTTCTTCATAGCACTTATCAGAGGCTGACATTATTCTTTCTATCTGTCTGTTTATCTGTCTGTGACTCTTTATCATCAGTATATGATAGATTTGTTTATGGTCTATCTCTACCACTATAATTTCACCTCCCTGAGGGTAGGGAATTTGTTTTCTCTCCTGCTACAGCCTAGAACTAGAATGGTGCCTGGCGCTTTTTAGAAACTCATTATTTCATGAATGACTAAGGAAATAAATAAATAAATTTAATGACTTTTATTAGAAACTGCCTTATTTTTCCTATAAGAGCTCTATCTATATACTTCTTATTTTATTCCCTTTCTAATGCCCTACGTTAAGCTGAGACAAAATTAGTTGTTCATTAAAATTGGCATAAGTTCAAAGAGTAACTTGGTAGTTCATTAAAAATTTATTTGCATGCCTTTACAAGTGTTAATTTAGATTTAATACCCATTCATAGATTTTCACTTATAGTTCAGGCTAGTAGATTTATGTAAACTTCAAAATTATTATGTGCAGAACTTAATATATTATTGTCTCAAAATTATAGACACATGCAGATGATAAGCAACCATAATCACATTACTGATATGAGCCCAATTAACACTGATTTAGTAGTATACGTGTATATTCCAGGGAGTTTTGAAAGTAACCCATGCCAAATGCTTCAATAAGGCTTATGATTCATCAACAGTTAGAAAACAATGCTAAATTTATTATCATAGCTCTTGGCAAATAATGAAAAATTTATCCTGAAGTTCGTTCTTGCTGCCTTTCCTCAAAACATTTGTTGAGAGTCTATTATGTAACAGATTCTTTTCTAACATGAGGAATACTGAGAAGAATGAGCTCAAAGTCTAGAGTAAACAAAAGAGAATACAGCAATGTGACAATTATTCAGTGTGGGGACTCAGGAAAGGGTACCAGAGAATACTTTTCTCAAGTTGATCTTGAAGTTAGAAGAGGGATTCCTGGGGAAAAAGGAGAAGAATAATGACCCTTAGGGACAATTGCTACTCTGCATCTAAAAGTTGAATTGGAACAGTAATAATTAAATATTACAGTGTTGCAAAATAATTCTTCTCCAGTTGCTGTTTCTTTTCTTATTTTAGATGAAAACTCGTATGCATGTCTTAACTAACCCTTGTATGTGGTCTCACTGTGTTCTGTATTTCCAGTCAAAAGGGAAGATAATTTCTTAATTATTGAAAAGCTGAGGAAGCAAGGTTAATGTGTAATCAAAGAATAAGCAGCAGGTCATTCTATGCATCTGGAAACAGCAAGGAGATCTAATAGGTCAATTTAAAGCAAATTCCCAGAGTATCTATGGCTTTCCTCCAAGTAAACAGCAAGATTTATGAAGGAAAACCATGAAACTGAACGCTTTCTTTCAAATATTCCAACCTTCCTGGAACACTTCCAATCAGATTGGTCTTTTTCCTGCTTTCAGTGTCTACACTCAAAACATACAATATATATGTTTTTAATGCAGGGGAATATTTGTACAGCATTTTAAAGGAGAAATCATATAACAAAAAGAAAAGTTTATGAAAGCTTTCAGAAATGAGGCAATTTGGGGTTATAGCATAGCAAACACATGAGAAGCTGATAATAAAAATTATGAATTATAGAAATAAATCAGTAAAGAACCACACTGAGGGTTGATGAGAATTTAAAAAATCAGGGATTTTTTAGAATTCTATACCTAGGAAATGGACTGGTCATAATCGTGACATTCATTATGAGAAAACGCATGAAAAGCTGATGAAAATCAACTTGGCCAAAGGCTTCTATAGTTTTAGGCCAATGAATTTAAGAATACAAGGTCACTCACTACTAGATTATGGTGAAATCAAGGAATTATTTTCCTTTCCATTGGTAAACTGAGCTTGAGAAGGCAGTGTTAAATGAGTGAACGATGAGGGCGAACAGACGGAGTGGGCACTGGGATAACAGGCAGTGATAACGGGATTAAGTAAAAACAAAAACGTGTTAAGAACCAACCACACCTGCACCCATTAAACCTTAGTAATGGCCACTGGGCCCTGACAGAATCCAGAACGTTTGACTTCTTGTAATTTGAAAGTTACTTTACAAGCCATTATTGTGCATTTCCTCATGCGTGCCTTCCTTTTTTTTTTTTTTTTTTTTTTTTTGCTGTACGCGGGCCTCTCACTGTTGTGGCCTCTCCCCCTGCAGAGCACAGGCTCCGGACGCACAGGCTCAGCGGCCATGGCTCACGGGCCCAGCCGCTCCGCGGCATATGGGATCCTCCCAGACCGGGGCACGAACCCGTATCCCCTGCATCGGCAGGCGGACTCTCAACCACTGCGCCACCAGGGAGGCCCAGTGCCTTCCTTTTTATTGTCAGTGGAGGTTTCTAGGAAAATTGCCACAGGGCAATTTTTTTTTTTTTTTTTTTTTTTGCGGTATGGGGGCCTCTCACTGTTGTGGCCTCCCCCGTTGAGGAGCACAGGCTCCGGATGTGCAGGCTCAGCGGCCATGGCTCACGGGCCTAGCCACTCCGTGGCACGTGGGATCTTCCCGGACCGGGACACGAACCCACGTTCCCTGCATCAGCAGGCTGACTCTCAACCACTGCTCCACCAGGGAAGCCTGCCACAGGGCATTTTTTTTTTTTTTTTTTTTTTTTTTTTTGCTGTACGCGGGCCTCTCACTGCTGTGGCCTCTCCCGTTGCAGAGCACAGGCTCCGGACACACAGGCTCCGCGGCCATGGCTCGCGGGCCCAGCTGCTCCGCGGCATGTGGGATCTTCCGGGATCGGGGCACGAACCCGTGTCCCCTGCATCGGCAGGCGGACTCTCAACCACTGCGCCACCAGGGAAGCCCACAGGGCATTTTTAAAATGCAGAAGATCTGGTGATTTTACTGTGTCTGTTTTTTTACCCATATAGTCTAACTTAACGTTTATTCCAACAATGTGGAACTACCTTGTACCTGCTTCAGTATGTGATTTGATTGGCATTTTGAAGCTTTCAAAAGCTAATAAATAAATAAATAAACCAGGGACTTACTACTCTCAGAAAGGTTTTCCTTGTTATGTTCCAAGAGGAAAAGTAGGTGTCATCTTTAAACACACACACAGAGAAAAGAGGCACATAGAATTAGGTTATGTATTTATGAGTCAGAAGATCTCTCACATCATTACAATAGAAAGTCAACAGTAGGTACAAAGCATAGAAATAATAGAGAGGAAGTGCTATGTAAGTTTACCATCTCAGGAATCTCAGAGTAAGACTAGAAAACAAGTGAAGATGAAGGGCAGATAGGAAGAAGGCATGCGAAAAGCAGGGAAGAAATGAAACAACTCGGTGTGTATGGGAATTTCTAAAGTCGTTCAGTACTTTAGCAGTGTAATTAAGGTAATGGCAGCCAATGCATTGCATGGAGGGGTGACAGTTGTAAGGAACAGTGTATTGGTTATTTACTGCTCAAATGACCCCTAAAATTTAGCAGCTTAAAATAACAAACATTTATTATTTTACAGCTTTTGTGAGCTAAGAATCTGGTCCCAGCCAAACTGTGTCCCTCTGTCTCAGGGTCTCTCAGGAGACTGTGGTCAAGCTGTTGACCAGGGCTACAGCCACCTCAAGGCTTGATTGAAATAAAGGATTAATTCCCAAGCTCACTCAAGTGGGTTTCTTCCCAGGACTGCTTATAACACGTCAGCTTGCGTCCCCCAGAATGAGCCATCTAAGAGAGAGTGCTCAAGAAGGAAACCACAGTCTTTTTATAACCCAATTTCAAGAGTGACATACCATAATCTCTGCTGTATTCTATTTGTTAAAAGTGAGTCATAAGGTCCAACTTATTTGAGGGAAGGAGGTAGAGTAAGTGCATGAATATCAGGAGGGGAGGACCATTGGGAGCTACCTGCCTAAGAGGCTGCAGGTCACAAACATATGTAAATTTCCTTCCAGGCATGCTTAAGGTGGCATTGCTGAGGCTGAGGGGTCAGCAACCTATAAAAGCTCTGAGGTGGCACTGGTGTAAGCCAAAGCTTTCACACAGAACCTTATATACTGTTCTGCCTATGAGACCAAACTGGTGGCCTCAGTTCCACTGATGACTAGGAAATCTGTGAAAGCTTTGTGGCAGCACCCGGAGTAGACACTTATTAGGATAAAGATGCATCTACCTTCCATTCTTTTGTGTAATCTCAATCTCATCACTGAAGGGGGACAGCCTACAACAGCAATCTGCAATCTTTTTTTTCCATCTATCTAAGAAACTTTGTCTTGGTTAATCGAAGGAAAAAGGAGTAGATCTCTTTTGGTTGTATGTGGGTTGGGGGGAGCAAAAGCATCCTTTAAAAACTGAGTATAAATTGGTGCAAAGATCAAAGCAAGATACTGAATAGGTAGGCAGGAACCAGCAAAAGTAGGCTTTATCTCTCACCCTAAAAAGCCTAGATTTGCCCTATGGGCAATGTGTGACTTCTGAAGGTACTACGTTTTATAGAGATCACATTGACAGTAATGTGGAAATAGTGGGTTTGAAGGCTATGTTTCAAGGATGATTATTTCTTCAAGTCCTCATATTTGGGACTGGTACAGGAACTAAGATAGGGACAGAAAAGACAGAGAGAGAATGGAATTGAGAGATTTTTTAAAAGCAAAATGCATGAGGTGATTGATTGAATGCAGAGTATATGGAAGAAGGAAGGATTTAGGTTGGTTCCCAGTCTCCTAGTTTACTTGATGAGATCAATTGGGAAGACAGAAGGGAATGTAAGTTTGAAAGAAATTATAACAGGAAAAGATAAATATAGAATATGGCTCTGAATAGCTTCATAAATCTGAGGTCAAAAGCAAATGAAGAAAGAACTAAAATAAGTGCTGCTCCTGAAAAAAGAGTATTTTTTTTAAAGAAAACAGAATCTATACTAACATTCTTCAGTCTACTGTTTTTGTTTTTCCACAATATTTTTAGCCTATTACTCTGCTATCATTGTAATATGTGGAAAGTGCTAAGCCAAAGTTTTTTAGACTCAGAATTAAAGAGAAAAGCACTAAGATTAGAGGAAATAATATTCTACAGGTTTGGAAAAATAAGGGGATAAAAAAGGAATATCACTATTGTGCAATAAATCATATCAGTTTTAAGATTACTTACTGAGGATTGAATATGGAGATATTAAGGATAGTTTCCTTTCCAAAACCAACTGGAATTTTGTTATTGGTATTAATTTTTAAATTATAATATGTTCTGAAGGAAAATCCCTGACATTGATGGTTTTAGACATAGCAATTGTTCTTTTGTTATTCATTAAATGCATAATTGACTTGAGCTTTTCTTAGACTGCCAATTAACAGTTGCAAAAAGAAATTCTAGTTATAAATTTATTAATATTGCTGTCACTTCAAAATAGGATAAGGAATTTCCTAACATATTTTACCAGTAAGTTCACATTTGTTTTCTAGACCATTTTCTGAAATATGTTTTGCTTGTCAATAGAAGCCTAGGAAGTCAGGACTCAAGACCTAAAGATCTGTCCCAAGTCTAACAACAGAATATTCTTAGACAACATCTTAAAATGATCTTCCTTGATTTCATAATAATGATAATAATATTGTTACTAGTTTATGACAATAATGACAATTAATACATAACATTTATTGAGTTTTTACTAAGTAACTGGCCCTATGTAATGTTTTTTATGTCTTACCTTTCTTTAAATTTCTTAACATTTTTATGTGGTACTATTATTAGCCTTATTTTGAAAATGAGGACACCAAGGGCCATGCTTCCACAAGACAATAAGTGGTGGAAATAAGATCTGAACTCAGGTAGTCTGGCTTAAGAGTCCATTACTCTTAACCACCCCTACATATTTCTCCAGGCATTTGTTGTCCTTTAAGCAATAACACATGATAGTGCATGTAAGTTAATACAATTCATCTTCTACATTCTTTATCCTCTTGGAGGACTAAAGTGAAGTACAGCCTAGTTAAATAATTTTCAGAAGATATTCTAGTTATTTTAAAATATTATAGCAGTAAAGTAGTAAATAAAATGTTCCAGAAGGAAAATAAGAACATGTAGATACCTTTGTTAAATGACCTGGAATGCTGACTATGTCATATTTTACTAGTGAGCTGAAATAAAAATATTTTTTCTAGAAAGGATACATAGACGTTCTTTCACATTGAAAGTAAATATTTTCCTTAAAATATCTAAATGTTATCTTGGAACATATAGGACATTGCCCTAACTCATGGCGATCTATTTTCTTTTATTTATTTTTTACTTTATTTTTCCTGGAAGGCTGGGGGTGGGGTGTGGAAAGAAGAAACCTTTAGATTTTCTCTGAGGGAAATTACTGAACTGAAAGAAAAACAATACAATCATGAAAAGTATTCCTAGATGAGAAAAGACCAACTGATAAACACATATCTGCATCCAACTGATTATATAATACCTTATGGGTGTTGTGGTAATACTGTCAAAACATGGATTGTATCTTTGAAATATCAGATTTAATTTAAATCAATTTCAAGCCAACTACTTTATTTCACCATTGGTGAGTAATACAGCCAGTCCCCACAATGTTTAAGTTAGTGAAGAAATGGAAAATCAGGAAAAGAACATATGCTAGTTTTGATCTGCTATGAATGTGAAGTGCCAAAAGCATTACAAAGAAAGATAGCTCATAACACATTTCAACACCAGTGAAGTGTGGGGAAAAAAGTTAATCTTCTTGATACATTTTGTTTCTTCTTTCCTTTTAATTCTCATTATTTGATAATTACTTATTCAACTTTGAACACAGGTTGTATAAATATATTTATTTTTAAGTATATTTAAAGTAAGTATACTTTAAATATACCTATATATTTAAAGTAAGTATACATTAAATATACCTAAAATAAGTATAAAAAATTTTATTTGGAGGCTTTTTAAGAGACATTTTCTTCTCTCTTCTAAGTTAACCTTACCAAGTATTAGTGATCACCTAATGGGACAGTTTTTTAAAAATGCAAAAGAAAACCCACCCAAACGCTTGAAAATTACAGACAGCTTCAGTATATAAATTTTAATGTTATTATTCTAATTATGTCATACAGGAAGAGTCTTATACATACAAGCTTCTGGTTAAATTTGACAGATTGAACACACTCGTTTACCTCTGCTCCCTCTGGAAAGCCTAGTGAAACAACAGTAAAAGGATACAGATTGCATAAACTCACAAGAGAAAAGAGAATTAGGGAGGAAATGAGTGACAAAGAGAGAAATCCACAAAACCACAGAAGATATCAAGCAGATTGTTGAGCACTAGTTAACA
Source organism: Mesoplodon mirus (assembly GCF_964341445.2). Classification (NCBI taxonomy): domain Eukaryota; kingdom Metazoa; phylum Chordata; class Mammalia; order Artiodactyla; family Ziphiidae; genus Mesoplodon; species Mesoplodon mirus. The sequence goes on from NC_138977.1 coordinate 42,250,695, forward strand.
GCAGAAGAGGTTGATGCCCAAGTGTTGTCTGCAGAGGGGAAAGAAAATTAGAGGCACTCGGTGTAAGAAGGTTCCTCTGGGAATGGGACAGAAATCAAAATTATGTGAAAGCCTAAGTAGATACCACTTAGAACTATCTTCCATCCCCTCCCTAGGTTTGGCAGCCAGGAAAGTGTCTCTCCTTCCCTTACCAATGCAAGAGTTCAGAGAAGTTGAAAAACATAGGGCCTCTGGAACTCAGAGATCAGTCAAGCAGGAGGATCAGAAGCCACAGTGAAAACAGAATCATGAAGTGAAAGACAACAAACCAGAAAGTCTGAATAAGAAGACTCCAGGGCTTCCCTGGTGGTGCAGTGGTTGACAGCCTGCCTGCCGATGCAGGGGACGCGGGTTTGTGCCCCGTTCCGGGCCACATGCCACAGAGCGGCTGGGCCCGTGAGCCATGGCCGCTGAGCCTGCGCGTCCAGAGCCTGTGCTCTGCAACGGGAGAGGCCACAACAGTGAGAGGCCCGCGTACCGCAAATGGAAAAAAAAAAAAGAAGACTCCAGCCCCTTTTTCTTAACTGTCAGGTTGGCAGTGAAGTCTATAGTTGCCCCCTTTTTAATCTCCATTGTGGGCAGAAGATTAGAGAAGTACTCGCTGGTGCTGACCTCTGGAGAGAAAGAATCTGACTTGGGGTAGGGCTCCCATAACTAATTAGGTTCTTCTTCACTCAGTACCTCCATGGTGAGATCTACTTTTGTACCTTTGGAAAAACTCAGCCACAGGGATAGAGACCTTCTAAATGGCCTTTTCAGTGCATTTTCTTAAATATAAGTAAACCAAGGATCTCCAGACATTGGAGGGAAATTTCTAACATTAAAAAAAAGGTGATAAAAAGACAAACTGAAAATGAGACTCAGGGGAAATATAGTCTCTTCATGCTAATGAAGAAAGCAAAATAAAAACCTCAAAATATATAAAATTAATATCCTCAAAGAGTTAAAAGAAAGAAGTACATCCATGATATAAAAAAGAAACATTCAGAGAATAAGGCAAATCTTCTGGGAATTAGAAAAATAATGAAAATAAACTATCCAATAGGAAATATTACGAAAGTAGTTGGATGTAGTTGCATATCAAGGGTGGGATGATGGAAATGGTCTTACCTGGGTACAGGCAAGAAAGGGGTGCACTGTGTGTAGAAAATTTTAAAAGAATAAAACCAACTAAAAGTAGTCTGCTTTTTATTAGTATCATGAGCCAACAATTCTAAACTGTCAGTGATAAAACAGTCTTATCCATAACAAGTTTGTGTACATCTAACTTCTAAACAGTTGTTGCAGTTGCTGTTGCGTCTATGAAGAAATGAACTCAAGGAAACAAAGATATGGACGGTACTAAAATTTCTGGAATTTATTGTGAAATGAAATGAGATATTTATGTTTTAACAGAGATCTATGTATTATCATTTCTTACCTTGTGTAATTTTGCTTCCCTTCCCTTTTTCCTTACGAAATTAGCTGGTGGTTTGTCTATTCTCTTAGGGTTTTTTTTTGTAACAGCAAGGTTTTGAATTATTAGTTAGGTAGGATATTTATCCATTGTCTACCTCATTATCTCTACTATTATATTTAATAATTCCTCCTTTGAGCTTCCTTTGATTTGTTGTTTTTTATCTAGTTTATTTTTTGTGGGGGACTGTAGGTATTCAATTCATTTATTCATTTTATTTTTATATTTTAATAGGTACCATTGACATACATTAAAATATGCACACATATAAAGTGTACTATTTATGTTTTACCTGCATAAAATCTGTAAAACCATCCTGACAATATGGATAATGAACATACCCATTACCCACAAAAGTTGTCTTGTTGCCTTCCATACCCTTCCTCCTACTTCTCCCCAACCTCTCATCCTGAGACAATCACAGATCTGCTTTCTTACACTGTAGATTAGTTTGCATTTTTAGAATTTTGTATAAATGGAATCATCTATGGGCCCTTTTATCTGGCTTCTTTCACTCAGCGTAATCATTTTGGGATTCATCCACGTTGGAACATGTATCAGCAATTCATTCGTTTTTTGCTAAGTAGTATTCCATTGTATGTCTATACTACTGCTTTTTTATCCTTTAGCCTGTTAATGGATATATGGGTTGTTCCCAGCTTGTGACTGTTATGAATCATGCTCCAACCATTCATGTACAAGTCTTTTTGATAACTGACTAGGAGAATAAGTCATATAGTAGGTGTATGTTTAACAGTTAAGAAACTGCCAAAAAAGTTCTCCAAAGTGATTGTACCATTTTACATTCCCACTATAGAGTATGAGAGTTCCACATCCTTGCCAACAGATGGTATAATCAGTCTTGTTTATTTTAGACATATTAATAGGTGTAAAGTGGTATCCCGTTACAGTTTTAATTTGCATTTCCCTAGTGAGATTAGTGACGTTGAACACTTTTTCAAGTGTTTATTTGCCATCCATGTATTGTTTTTGGTAAGGTATTTGTTCAAGTCATTTGCCTGCTTTTATTATTGAATTGTTTGTACTCTAATAATTGAGTTTTGAAAGTTCTTTATATATTCTGGATACAAGTCTTTTATCAGATATATGCTTTAAAAGTATTTTTCCCAGTCTGTGGCTTGTCTTTTCATTCTACTAAGAGCATCATTTGAAGAATAACATTCTAAAGTTTTATAAAATACAATTTATCAATTTTCCTTTTATGGATTATGCTTCTACATATGTTAGAAAACCCACAACTTGTCATTATTTTTGTTTTAAACAGTTTATTATATTTTAAATATATTTAAATAAATTAAAAAATCTATTTACCAATGTACTTACCATTTCTGGTGTCCTTCATTCCTTTGTGTAGATCCAGGATTCTATCTGGTGTAATTCTCCTCCTGCTTAAATCACTTCCTTTAACATTTCTTGTAGTACTGGTCTGATGGCGATGAAGTATTTCAGCTCTTCTATGTTTCAAAATGTCTTTATTTTGCTAGTTTCTTGAATAATTATTTTGTTGGGTAAAAAGTTCTAGTTTGACAGTTTTTTCTTTCAGTTGTTTAAGGACGTTTCTCCATTGTCTTCCCACTTGCATTGTTTCCTACCAGAAATATGCTGTCTCCCTTATCTTTGTTTCTTTGGATATAATGTACTTTCTCTCTCCTCCCCTTCTTCCTGCTGCTTTTAAGATTTTTATCTCTGATTTTTATCTCTATCACTTGCTTTAAGAAATTTGATTGTGCTGTGCCTTAGTGTAATTTTCTTCATACTTCTTAGACTTGGGGTTCATTGATCTTTTTTGATCTGTGGGTTTATAGATTCCATCAAATTTGGAATTTTTCAGCCATTATTTCTTTTCATTTTTTTTTCTATCCCTGTCTTTTCTTTCTGAACTACAATTGTACATATATTAGGTTGTTTGAAGTTATCCCTCAGCTTTCAAAATTGCTATTTTTTTTTCATTTTTCTTTCTGCATTTAATTTTGGATAGATTTTGTCATTAATTCAATAACTGCATCTTTTTGTTAATTTTTTTTCCTCAATGTCTAATTTACTATTAACCTTATCCAGTATATTTTTCATTTCAACTGCTATAGCTTTTATCACTAGAAGTTCAATTTGGGTCATTTAAAAAGTATCTTCCAACTCTTTTTTTTTTTTTTTTTGCATTGTACTTGGTATTCTTTTTTTCTTTTCTTTTCTTTTTATTTTAACATCTTTATTGGAGTACAATTGCTTTACATTGTTGTGTCAGTTTCTGCTTTATAACAAAGTGAATCAGTTATACATATACATATGTCCCCATATTTCTTCTCTCTTGCATCTCCCTCCCTCCCACCCTCCCTATCCCACCCCTCTAGGTGATCACAAAGCACCGAGCTGATCTCCCTGTGCTATGCAGCTGATTCCCACTAGATATCTATTTTACATTTGGTAGTATATATATGTCCATGCCACTCTCTCACTCTTTACTTAACATGTTCAGTCTTTTCTCTAATTACTTGAACATATGGAATACAGTTATAATAACTATTTTAATATCTTTGACCATTAATTTTATCATCTGTATCAATTCTGAGTCTGTTTTGTTGGTTGAGTTTTCTCCTCATTCAATAGAATATATTATGTGTAGTATTTTTCTGTTTCTTTGTATTTTTGGTAATTTCTATTAGATGCCTGACATTGTGAATTTTACCTTTTGGAGTGCTGGATATTTCTGTATACCTATAAATATTCTTGAGCTTTATTCTGGAAAGTTGTCTAATTACTTGGAATTAGTTTCATCCATTCAGCTTTGTTTTTAAGGTTTGTTAAGTGGGGCCAGAGCAACATTTAGTCTAGGGTTAATTTTTCTTATTACTGAGGCAAACCCTTTCTGAGTACTTTACCTAATGCTCTGTGAATTGTGAGGTTTTCCACTCAAGTTACTGGTCCTGTGTTGGCTTTAAAGATTGTTCTTTCTCACCCTTTCAGGAAATTAATTCCCCCCAACTCCAGACAAGTTGCTCACATGCATCACTAATACTCAGCTGATTGCTTGAGAGGGACCCTTTACAGATCTCAGATGTTGTCCCTCTGTGTAGCTTGCTCTTCTCCAGTCAACTGCTCGGTGAACTATAGCTGCCTTGGCCTCCCCAGGTTACCAATTTCATCTCTTCATCTTATGGAGACTTCTGGGCTCTGCCTGGTTTCCCCCTCCCTGCATTGCAACCTACACACTTTCTCCAGGCAGCAACCTGGGAAAATTTCATTTATTTTCCATTTTCAGGGGTAACTGCCCTTTATTTTCTTGATATCCAATGGCAGGACAACCGTTGTTTCATACATTTTAATTTATTTCTTTAGTTGTTTCATGAAGAAGGTAAATCTGGTCCCCATTACCCCACAATAGTCAGATATGAAAATGTCTTAACTGTTTGAAAATTATCCAGGGCTGGCATCTCATTCACCTGCTTCTCCCCCACTTCTCCACCTATGCACTAAGATGGTAGCAGCAAAGGTCTTAATTCAATGTTATTGGATTTTTTTCTGATTACTGTTTAAATATATGCCATTGGTCCCGATATGTAGTATTTTTAATTATTATTACTGTTTGCAAATTCTGTTAGATCAGTTTATTTTTCCCTTTTTATCTGAAAGTTGTTTAATAGAATATTTTATTTTTAATTTACAGACGGAAGGAGCTTTTTGGTCTTTATTTTGTGAATAATTTCTAATTTTATTGTCTTGTGATTGAAGAATATTTTTTGTAATATTTTTACATCAGAATACTTACTGATGTTTTATTTGTGACCTAATATATAATTGACTTTTAAAATACAAATATGTTTTGGGCTTCCCTGGTGGTGCAGTGGTTGAGAGTCCGCCTGCCGATGCAGGGGACACGGGTTCATGCCCCGGTCTGGGAAGATCCCACATGCCGCGGAGGAGCTAGGCCCATGAGCCATGGCCGCTGAGCCTGCGTGTCCGGAGCCTGTGCTCCACAATGGGAGAGGCCACAACAATGAGAGGCCCGTGTACCACAAAAAATAAAATAAAATAAAATACAAATATGTTTTTAAGAATTATTTTATTTTTTGTTCTTATTTTCAGTACTTTTAAAACCTTCTCTTCTATTAAATTACTAAAGAAGTCTCCCTACCATCAATTGTTTTCTCTCTTTTTTTTTTGTCTGTGCTGTGTGGCTTGAAGGATCTTAGTTCCCTGACCAGGGATCGAACCTGTGCCCTTTGAACTGGGAGCACAGAGTCTTAACATTTGGACCACTGGGGAAGTTCCCAATTGTTTACTCTTGACAACTGTTACAAAATACTATACAGAGACACTGCTACTGTATGTTTGCATGAATGAAAATAACTGTTTTAAGCACATTCCTTATTGTAGAGATCCTTTCCCCCTCCACCTGTATATTCAATTCACAGAAACAGTGACAACTGTTCCAAAATACTAAACAGAGACATGGCTCCTATATGTTTGTGTTGATGAAAATAACCATTTTAAACACATTCCTTATTGACGAGATTCTTTCCTCTCCATCTGTATATTGTTACTTTTTTTTTTTACTTTTTAAAGTTAATTTTTATCTTATATTGGAGTATAGTTGATTTACAGTGTTGTGTTAGTTTCAGACCACCTGTTTATTCTTCAGTTCACCAAAAATTTGAGCATAATGTGGGTACCACAGATACCAAGTTGAAGACTTGGTCCCTGTCCCAGAGGAAACATGGTAATCTGCCATGTCTTTTGTTCTCCTTGAGTTTTGCTAGAATCACTCATGTTTTTGTTTCATATTTTTAGGTACAATGTTCCAAAGAGTTAGTACTGCCATGCAATGTTACTCAAATTATTGTAGAGTCTACGTAGAAAAACTATATTAATGATCACTATAACAATATTGTGCATCATCTTCACCTCTTCATGTTCTCGCTTACCCTTCCTTGAGTTACATAGACTCTGGTTTCAACAATTAGTAGGGCATTACTATTACCAAGTGTAAAATTAAAGGAGAGGTCATAGAAATATAATACATACTGGAGAATTAATACACAGTTATAATTATAAAACTAAAAATGGTCAAAAAATTATAGTGATTAATAATAAGAAGGTATTTGTGAAATGGGGAAAGTCAAATGCTTTAGCTAGCACACAGTTGCACATGTAATATTTTATAAAAGTAAGACTTCATGATTAATAGAATAAGAATTAGAGGGGCTTCCCTGGTGGCACAGTGGTTGAAAGACCGCCTGCTGATGCAGGGGACACGGGTTCGTGCCCCAGTCCGGGAAGATCCCACATGCCGCAGAGCAGCTGGGCCCGTGAGCCATGGCCACTGAGTCTGCGCATACGGAGCCTGTGCTCCGCAACGGGAGAGGCCACAACAGTGAGAGGCCCGCGTACCGCAAAAAAAAAAAAAAAAAAAAAAAAAAGAATTAGACAAACTGCACCTCAATTTTTATTTGCACAGTATGGTGATAAAAATATCAACTTATGGCATTGTTGATAAGATCAGAACTAATGAATGCAAAAGCTTTCTTGACACATAGCAGGTGCTAGATATATGGTAGTTCTCATTTTCATTATTAGTGCATTCTTTTTTTTTTTCCTTCAGTATGCAGGCCTCTCACTGTTGTGGCCTCTCCAGTTGTGGAACACAGGCTCCGGACGCGCAGGCTCAGCGGCCATGGCTCACGGACCCAGCCGCTCCACGGCATGTGGTATCTTCCCGGACTGCGGCACGAACCCGCCTCCTCCGCATCGGCAGGTGGACTCTCAACCACTGCACCACCAGGGAAGCCCCTAGTGCATTCTCATATAAAGATAGACATTAAAAATTTTTTTTTAAACAGAGATCCTGAAACATAAATAACTTAAAGGCCTTTCCAGGATACATTTTGGGGGAATTTAGATATTTTGTCTACCAGTATTTGGAAAGAAAGAGTAATAGTCATATGTGATTTCTGCTGACCTGAGTTTATTTCCAGTAACACACAGTGGTCACAACAAAGCATTCAAATATGACTTTGTATATCTCAAATGTCATGGGAGAAGCTGGAACTACACAGAACAAAATCATTGACAGACGTTCTGGTTCTCTTCTCTCATTTAAAAACAGCGAACTCAACTCATCCTTCAGTTTTTTGCTTAAACATGCTCACTTCCTTAGTTAAGCCATTCCATTTAGGCTAGACTCCTCTAAGTGTCCTAACCTCAAATTCCCCTATCATAATATTCATAGCATTTTTCATAGTTATTTTTTAGCTGTATATCTTCTCAATATATTGCAAACTCCATAAAAAGAAGAGGCCTGTCTGTCTTATTCATTGTTGTTGCCCCAGCACTACACAGACTGTTTGGCACAATGTTGGCAACTCATTATTTATTGAGTAAATGAATAAATTCCCTAACAGACATGGAAATTTCAATGTACAGCCAGAGATAGTTCTAGAATCTGGGTCTGAAGCAAACACCAGAGAACATGTAAGCACACTCCTCCAAACGTCTTGATAGAATTAGAAAATTTTATCTGCATCCCCAGGGCAAATTCTCTATCATTGATAATGATGGCAGACCTTCAGAGACCTTCAGGATTGGCATTGCTTTGGAACCAGCAAAGATTCCTTAATCCACAGCTATGTGTTGAATACTTACATATTCAGATTCAACTAAACTAGATTGTAGAGAACTAGCTATGTACTAGGCTAAGAGCTATGTGCTTTATCATGCCATTTTACTCAGTGGCACAAACTATAAGGGCGTACGTAGGATGATCATTTCTACCAAAAATAGAGTGGCCATAAAATATGTCATAACTGATCAAAGTCATGTATCTTGGTAGTAGAAGAACCAGGATGCATATACAAGATGTAAGCTTACATGTTAGGAGTGAATGTTTTAAGGTAAGACACAGTGAAGTGATTACATTCAAGTTGTATTTGCATGGATGTAAGCAGGTGCACATGTCACCAATGGACTCAACTGAAGCTCAAATTAACGTAGTTATATCATATATTAGGAGGGAGAGTTATCCTTACTGACATTCACTTGCTGTCAGACATTAGATATTTTAGCTTTCTAAGCTTCCTTTTCCTGATCTGCAAAGTGAAACTATGTAACTTGTTTCTCTCACAGGATCATTGGGAGGAACAAATAAGACACCCATATAGAAGCCACATTGTGTTAACATATTGCTTCAAAGTTTTAAAGGGATTGTTAACACACCTATCATATTGATTTTCTCACTCTATTTTACTGAGCAAGGTCTGCTTTCTTCCTTCTTTCCATTTGGAGGTTTATAGCATTATAGGTTACAACTCCTGCATTCTTTCAGTCCCATGAACATTATCCAAGTAAGTTTACAAATAAAAGACTTATTTTCAGTTTCTGACATAATGAAAATCAAATCAGGGTCCCAGAAAAATAACAATTGCTTACAGTACAGGTTTTCTATCTCTTAGTTACATCGAAGTGGGTACAAATTAAAGGTTTGATGGAAACACTGGACATGACTTTTAAACGTAGCTCTGCATTCATTATCATTGCAAAGATTAGTTTGAAGTCCTTGCCAATAAAATGGGGATAATAAACTCTAAATTTCTTAAAATCATCAAATGCCATCAAATTATTTTTGATATTTGAATTTTATTTTATTTATTTTTTATACAGCAGGTTCTTATTAGTTATCCATTTTATACATATTAGTGTATACATGTCAGTCCCAATCTCCCAATTCATGACACCACCACCACCCCACAACCACTTTCCCCCCTTGGTGTCCATACATTTGTTCTCTATGTCTGTGTCTCAACTTCTGCCCTGGAAACTGGTTCATCTGTACCATTTTTCTAGGTTCCACATACATGTGTAAATATACGATATTTGTTTTTCTCTTTCTGACTTACTTCACTCTGTATGACAGTCTCTAGATCCATCCACGTCACAAAAAAATGAACCAATTTCGTTCCTTTTTATGGTTGAGTAATATTCCATTGTATATATGTACCACATCTTCTTTATCCATTCATCTGTTGTTGGGAATTTAGGTTGCTTCCATATCCTGGCTATTGTAAATAGTGCTGCAATGAACACTGGGGTGCATGTGTCTTTTTGAATTATGGTTTTCTTTGGGTATATGCCCAGTAGTGGGATTGCTGGGTCATATGGTAATTCTATTATTAGATTTATAGGGAACCTCCATACTGTTCTCCATAGTGGCTGTATCAATTTACATTCCCACCAACAGTGCCAGAGGGTTCCCTTTTCTCCACACCCTCTCCAGCATTTGTTGTTTGTAGATTTTCTGATGATGCCCATTCTAACTGGTGTGAGGTAATATCTCATTGTAGTTTGATTTTCATTTCCCAAATAATTAGTGATGTTGAGCAGCTTTTCATGTGTTTCTTAGCCATCTGTGTGTCTTCTTTGGAGAAATGTCTATTTAGGTCTTCTGCCCATTTTTGGATTGGGTTGTTTGTTTTTTTGAATATTGAGCTGCATGAGCTGTTTATATATTTGGAGATTAATCCATTGTCTGTTGATTCATTTGCAAATATTTTCTCCCATTCTGAGGGATGTCTTTTCGTCTTGTTTGTAGCTTCCATTGCTGTGCAAAAATTTTTAAGTTTCATTAGGTCCCATTTGTTTATTTTTGTTTTTATTTCCATTATTCTAGGAGGTGGATCAAAAAAGATCTTGCTGTGATTTATGTCAAAGAGTGTTCTTCCTATGTTTTCCTCTAAGAGTTTTATAGTGTCCATTATTACATTTAGGTTTCTAATCCATTTTGAGTTTATTTTTGTGTATGGTTTTAGGGATGGTTCTAATTTCATTCTTTTACATGTAGCTGTCCAGTTTTCCCAGCACCACTTATTGAAGAGACTGTCTTTTCTCCATTGTCTATCCTTGCCTCCTTTGTCATAGATTAGTTGACCATAGGTGTGTGGGTTAATCTCTGGGTTTTCCATCCTGTTCCATTGATCTACATTTCTGTTTTTGTGCCAGTACCATATTGTCTTGATTACTGTAGCTTTGTAGTGTACTCTGAAGTCAGGGAGTCTGATTCTTCCAGCTCCGTTTTTTTTTTTTTTTTTTCCCCTCAAGACAGATTTGGCTATTCAGGGTCTTTTGTGTCTCCATACAAATTTTAAGAGTTTTTGTTCTAGTTTTGTAAAAAATGCCATTGGTAATTTGATAGGGATTGCATTGAATCTGTAGATTGCTTTGAGTAGTATAATCATTTTCACAATATTGATTCTTCCAATCCGAAAACATGGTATATCTCTCCATCTGTTGGTATCATCTTTAATTTCTTTCATCAGTGTCTTATAGTTTTCTGCATACAGGTAGTTTATCTCCATAGGTAGGCTTATTCCTATTTCTTCTTTTTTTTGCAATGGTAAATGGGAGTGTTGCCTTAATTTCTTGTTCAGATTTTTCATCATTAGAGTATAGGAATGCAAGAGATTTCTGTGCATTAATTTTGTATCTGGCAACATTACCAAATTCATTGATTAGCTCTAGAAGTTTTCTGGTGGCCTCTTTAGGCTTCTCTATGTATAGTACCATGTCATCTGAAAACAGTGACATTTTTACTTCATCTTTTCCAATTTGTATTCTTTTATTTCTTTTTCTTCTCTGATTGCTGTGGCTAAAACTTCCAAAACTATGTTGAATAATTGAGGTAAGAGTGGACATCCTTGGTTTCTTCCTGATCTTCTAGGAAATATTTTCAATTTTTCACCATTGAGAATGATGTTTGCTGTGGGTTTGCCATATATGGCCTTTATTATGTTGAGGTAGGTTTCCTCTAGGCCTACTTGCTTTTTTTTTTTTTTTTTTTTTTTTTTACCATAAATAGGTGTTGAATTTTGTCAAAGCTTTTTCTGCATCTATTCAGATTATTATATAGTTTCTATTCTTCAAACTGTTAATATGGTGTATCACACTGATTGATTTGTGTATAGTCAAGAATCCTTGCATCCCTGGGATAAATCCCACTTGATTATGATGTATGATCCTTTAAATGTGTTGTTGGATTCTGTTTGCTAGTATTTTGTTGAGGATTTTTGCATCTATATTCATCAGTGATATTGGTCTGTAATTTTCTTCTTTTTTTTTTTTGTAATAACTTTGTCTGATTTTAGGTGTCAGGTTGATGGCGGCCTCATAGAATGAGTTTGGGAGTGTTCCTTCCCCTGCAATTTTTTGGAAGAGTTTGAGAAGGATGGGTGTTAGATCTTCTCTAAATGTTTGATAGAGTTCACCTGTGAAGCCATCTGGTCCTGGACTTTTGCTGGTTAGAAGATTGTCAATCACAGTTTCAATTACATTACTTGTGATTGGTCTGTTCATATTTTCTATTTCTTCCTGGTTCAGTCTTGGAAGGTTATACCTTTCTAAGAATTTGTCCATTTCTTCCAGGTTGTCCATTTTATTGGCATAGAATAGCTTTAGTAGTCTCTTAGGATGCTTTGTATTTCTGCAGTGTCTGTTGTAACTTCTCCTTTTTGATTTCAAATTTTATTGATTTGAGTCCTCTCCCTGTTTTTCTTGATGAGGCTGGATAATGGTTTATCAATTTTGTTTATCTCCTCAAAGAACCAGCTTTTAGTTTTATTGATCTTTGCAATTGTTTTCTTTGTTTCTATTTATTTCTGCTCTGATCCCTATGATTTCTTTCCTTCTGCTAACTTCGGGTTTTGTTTGTTCTTCTTTCTCTCGTTCCTTACAGTGTAAGGTTAGATTGTTAATTTGAGATGTTTGTTAATTCTTGAGGTAAGATTTTGTTGCTAAAAACTTCCCTCTTAGAACTGCTTTTGTTGCATCCCATAGGTTTTGGATCATCGTGTTTTCATCGTCATTTGTCTCTAGGTATTTTTTGATTTCCTCTTTGATTTCTTCAGTGATCTCTTCATTATTTGGTAACATATTGTTTAGCCTCCATGTGTTTGTGTTTTTTACATTTTTTCCCCGTAATTGATATCTAATCTCATAGTGTTGTCATCAGAAAAGATGGTTGATATGATTTCAGTTCTCCTAAATTTACTGAGGCTTGATTTGTGACCCAAGACGTGAACTATCCTGGAGAATGTTCTGTGTGCACTTGAGAAGAAAGTGTAATCTGCTGCTTTTGGATGGAATGTCCTTTAAATATCAATTAAATCTATCTGGTCTATTGTGTCATTTAAGCTTGTGTTTCCTTATTAATTTTTTGCTTGGATGATCTGTCCATTGGTGTGAGGTGTTAAAGTTCCCCACTATTATTTTGTTACTGTTGACTTCCTCTTTTATAGCTGTTAGCAGTTGACTTATGTTTTGTGGTGCTCCTCTCTTGGGTGCATATATATTTATAATTGTTATATCTTCTTATTGGATTGATCCCTTGATCATTATGTAGTGTCCTTCTTTGTCTTTTTTTTTTCCTTTCTTTTTGCAGTACGCGGGCCTCTCACTATTGTGGCCTCTCCTGTTGTGGAGCACATGTTCTGGATGTGCAGGCTCAGTGTCCATGGCTCATGGGCCCAGACGCTCCATGGCATGTGGGACCTTCCTGGACTGGGGCACAAACCCATGTCCCCTTCATCGGCAGGCAGACTCTCAACCACTGCGCCACCAGAGAAGCCCCCTTCCTTGTCTTTTGTAACATTCTTTATTTTAAAGTCTATTTTATCTGACATGAGTATTGCTACTCCAGCTTTCTTTTCATTTCCATTTGCATGGAATACCTTTTTCCATCCCCTCACTTTCAGTCTGTATGTGTCCCTAGGTCTGAAGTGGGTCTCTTGTGGACAACATATATGTGGGTCTTGTTTATCTATCCATTCATTGAGCCTGTGTCTTTTAGTTGGAGCATTTAATCCATTCACATTTAAGGTAATTATCGATATGTATGTTCCTATTACGATTTTCTTAATTAGTTTATGTTTGTTTTTGTAGGTCCTTTTCTACTTTTGTGTCTCCCACTAAGAGAAGTTCCTTTAACATTTGTTGTAGAGCTGGTTTAGTGGTGCTGAATTATCTCAGCTTTTGCTTGTCTGTAATTGCTTTTGATTTATCCGTCAAATCTGAATGAGATCCTTGCAGAGTAGAGTAATCTTGGGTGTAGGTTCTTCCCTTTCATCACTTTAAATATGTCCTGCCACTCCCTTCTGGCTTGTAGAGTTTCTGCTGAGAAATCAGCTGTTAACCTTATGGGAGTTTCCTTGTATGTTATTTTTTCCCTTCCTGCTTTTAATAATTTTTCCTTGTCTTTAATTTTTGCCAATTTGATTACTATGTGTCTCAACGTGTTTCTCCTTGGCTTTATTTTGTGTGGCAATCACTGTGCTTCCTGGAATTGGGTGGCTATTTCCTTTCCCATGTTAAGGTATTTTTCAACAATAATCTCTTCAAATATTTTCTCAGGTCCTTTCTCTCTCTCTCTTCTCCTTCTGGGACCCCTATAATGTGAATGTTGCTGCATTTAATTCTGTCCCAGAGATCTGTTAGGCTGTCTTCATTTCTTTTCATTCTTTTTTCTTTAGTCTGTTCTATAGCAGTGAATTCCAACATTCTGTCTTCCACGTCACTTATCCATTCTTCTGCCTCAGTTATTCTGCTATTGATTCCTTCTAGTGCATTTTTCATTTCAGTTATTGTATTGTTCACCTCTGTTTGTTTGTTCTTTAATTCTTGTAGTCTTTGTTAAATATTTCTTGCATCTTGTCGATCTTTTTCTCCACTCTTTTTCCGAGGTCCTGGATCATCTTCCCTATCATTATTCTGAATTCTTTTTCTGGAAGGTTGCCTATCTCCACTTCATTTACTTGTTTTTCTGGAGATGTATCTTGTTCCTTCATCTCGTACATAACCCTCTGCCTTTTCATCTTGTCTGTCTTTCTGTGAATGTGGTTTTTGTTCCACAGGCTGCAGGATTGTAGTTCTTCTTCCTTCTGCTGTCTCCCCTCTCACAATCAAATTTTAAATAACAATGTTATAAAAAAAGTATGTAAGGAAGACATCCATTCAAGGGAAAAATGTGTATTTTTTATATTTAATAGCAATTTTTCTTTTTTAAAAGACAAATGCTTTATTTCTGAAAAGCACTTTCCCATAATGTTAACTAAATTGATGAACAATGGAATATATTTCTTTGACATCACTCTATAGGCTCATTTAGGTGTTTCAGAAGTGCAATATTTATGACAACCCTCGGGAAATTAAAATATATGCTATTTCTAGATGAGAAACAAGAAAAATAATTTATGCCATCACAAAACACAAAACAAAGCTTTTTGTGGAAAATATTTCTTGATCTGTTATTATCAACAGCAAACAGACCTAAGTATTGCCAGGATTCATGGGGATATCAAAATATAGCTGTGGTAAGCCAACTTACCTCTTTTTTTTTTTTCTCCTCTCTTAAAGTTCGGGTCATACAGAGGCAGCAAAATGTTTTGTGTTTCTTTTTCTGTGTTCCACCCAAATCATACATCGAAGTTTCAGTACTATTATGTTTATATAGTGAACTTTAAATACCTATTTCCTAATTTGGATTGATCAGAACATCTTCAAAACATCTGCCCAACTTGGTACACTGCCCAGGAAGTCTAATGACTTTTGAGAAGAGAAAATTAGATTTATTGGCTAAGACAGGGAACTACCTGGAAAATTATGAGGTTTTAGTAAGACTATCAGTACTCCTAAGTTTGCCAAGACTCAGCCATGTGGAATGCAGTAAGAACTCTAGGCAGCCTTAAAATAAACTCTTTGATTAACTGCAATTATAAAAAAATTGTCAGCTGTCAGAATTGATATTTTTCCCTGGAATAATGTAAGAAGTCATCAATGTCAGAAGCATGATTAGTAGATTTCCAAAACGGGCTCAATTTTCTACATGATATGTTCTAGAGGTAATGGAGAAGCCAGCTTTCTCAGAACTCTATCATCTCCCTTCCAAGTCCTAAGATGGAGATGCTTACAATTTGAATTTCTAAACAGGTCTTGTAAAACTTTCCATAGGGAAGCGACATATAGCGAAGTAAGGGTGTAACATAGGAAGGCAATCTGGATTATTGCAAAAGAGCATTAAAAGAGAGTATTTTCCTTGATGGATTCACTATTACTCCAAGCCTATCCTCAGTGTGTCAGACTTAGAATTTGATCTGGGAGCATTCTGGGA
Organism: Mesoplodon mirus; assembly: GCF_964341445.2. NCBI lineage: Eukaryota > Metazoa > Chordata > Mammalia > Artiodactyla > Ziphiidae > Mesoplodon > Mesoplodon mirus. The sequence continues at coordinate 42,266,354 of NC_138977.1, forward strand.
ATGGATTTGCAACTCAGAAACTGACTCACATTAACCAAAGGTGATAGACATGTAACAGATAAAACCAGATGTTATTTTAGGGATTAAAATTGAGAACTATAATGGACTGTGTATCCAGGTACTTCACCTTTACTCAGAGCACCCTCTCCAGGCAGTCCAACCACAATGAAAGTCATATTATAATCAGACGTTTGCTTTGAAGGACAGAATCTGAATACGGATTTTTTGACTATGTAATTTGCATGCTTATATTCATCATATACGATGACTATTTTAAAATTACATTTAGTCCTTCTAGGAAGCAACCCATTCCAAGTACTTCTGAAGCCTCTCTCTTTGTTATCTTTCCTTGCATAGCCCACTCTTCATATAAAAACATCCTCTAGGAGAAATATCCCACTGAGCCACTAATAATCATAGATGTTAAAATCAGTTTCTCAGATAACTTTTATCCCAAGAGGTGGGAAAGACAGCATTAAATCACAGATTACCTAGTGAAGAGGATAAAAGTCAACAAGAGCTGTTTGTAAATTTTGGAGATTAATCCTCTGTCAAACAACCCAATCCAAAAATGGGCAGAAGACCTAAATAGACATTTCTCCAAAGAAGATATACAGATTGCCAACAAACACATGAAAGAATGCTCAACATCATTAATCATTAGAGAAATGCAAATCAAAACTACAATGCGATATCATCTCACACCAGTCAGAATGGCCATCATCAAAAAATCTACAAAAAATAAATGCTGGAGAGGGTGTAGAGAAAAGGCAACCCTCTTGCACTGTTGGTGGGAATGTAAATTGATACAGCCACTATGGAGAACAGTATGGAGTTTCTTTATAAAACTACAAATAGATCTACCATACGACCCAGCAATCCCACTACTGGGCATATCTCTGAGGAAACCATAATTCAAAAAGAGTCATGTGCCACAATGTTCATTGCAGGTCCTTTTACAATAGCCAGGACATGGAAGCAACCAAAGTGTCCATTGACAGATGAATGGATAAAGAAGAAGTGGCACATATGTACAGTAGAATATTAAGCAGCCATAAAAAGAAATGAAATTGCGTTTTTGGTAGTGAGGTGGATGGACCTAGAGTCGGTCATACAGAGTGAAGTCAGAAAGAGAAAAACAAATACCGTATGCTAACACATATATATGGAATCTAAAAAAAAAAAAAAAGGAGAACCTAGGGGCAAGACGGGAATAAAGACACAGACCTACTAGAGAATGGACTTGAGGATATGGGGAAGGGGAAGGGTAAGCTGGGACAAAGTGAGAGAGTGGCATGGACATATATACACTACCAAACATAAAATAGATAGCTAGTGGGAAGCAGCCACATAGCACAGGGAGATCATGTCGGTGCTTTTTGACCACCTAGAGGGGTGCGATAGGGAGGGTGGGAAGGAGGGAGATGCAAGAGGGAAGAAATATGGGGACATATCTATATGTACAACTGATTCACTTTGTTATAAAGCAGAAACTAACACACCATTGTAAGGAAATTACACCCCAATAAAGATGCTTTATTAAAAAAAAGTCTATAAGAAATAAGGGTGAAGAGACAAGAAGGGCTGAAACTATATTCTACTACTTCATAAATTTAATAAGGCCTGCTTCCAGCTTACTTCTGCTTAGGTATGAGCAGACTCCTCTGGAGTTTAAGCACCTGTCAAAATGACTGCAGACTTGGAAGTTAAATGCCTCTTTGAAGGGTGGGCAAAAGCAGTCACAAAGCCCACTTACTTGACTACTTCAGTAGGCAAATTTATTTAGTTTTTATTCTGAAAGTCATTAGTATTTTATACAAACTTAAAGTTATAAATAAAATAAGCTTGGTTGCATAGCATAGTAGTTAAGACCATAGCTCTAAAAAAGATCTGGCTTTGAGTCTCAGTTCACCCAATTCCTAGCTCTGTGACCTTCTCTCAGCATGAAGATAATGAGTACCTAACTCAAAAAGTCACAGTAAGGATTGCGCTGGAGTATGTAAAGTCTTGGCAGAGTGCCTGGCACCAAGTAAGCTCTCCATAAATTCTGGTTGCTACTGTTGTTGCCGCTGATGTTACCATTGTTGCTATTGGTGATGTCTTTGTGGGATTCTTCTGATATCCTCGAATTCTTCCTACATTCTAGAGAATGATGTATTTTCTAAGGAACAAGAACAGCTTACTTCAGACCATCATCATCTCTTGCTTGGCCTCTTGCCTTAAAGTCTGATAGTTCTCTTTTCAAAATTGCACACAGCTGCCTGTTGCACTGCTGGATATGCAGTTCTTCTGACTTCAGCTCTTCAGTGGACTCCCTTCAGGGGCTCAAACCCATTAACAGAATCCTTGTAGCCAAGTTTTGCCCAACTCTCCAGCCTTTTCTTTTTACTTTAGGCTCCATAAACACCATTAACCTTTAGTCCTTTATACTTAGTGCTGTCTCTCACCTCCATGCCCCTGCTCCAGTCTCTCTGCTCTCTTGGAATGCACTCTCATGCCCCATCCATCAGGTTAGCTCCTGCATATTCTGAAATAGTCAGTTCTTACACCCTCTCCTAGGCTCCCAACTCAATGGTTGGCTCACCACTATTCCCTAGCACCCAGAATAGTGCTTGGCACACTGTTCACTCTCAAAGAATGAATGGATGAAAGGATACCCCTCTGATAGGGTACCTCTCACCCCTACAGAGAGATGATGAAATGGAGGCATACGAAAGTTTCTGTTTGCAGGTTCAAAGTACAATACTAGTCAGAGTGTACAAAACATATGAACATAGCAGAACCTTTAGTACCATTTTGTTAAATCTAAAGGTCAACAGATCATTTTTGAACAAACTATTCACTGATTTGTTGAAGTAATCAAGTTATTATGGAAAGACAAATGATTCCAAATCATTTCTATATCTGATTTTTAAAAAGTCTTTGGCTCTATTATAATACATTTGGTTGTTGATTTGAAAGTTTACAGTTTACTCATTTTAGTGAAGAAGATAATTAAAAATTGTTAAGTATGGATCATACAATTAGTCATCATTACTTATTTACACATTTAATTTGTTCAAGTCAAAATGAGATTTTTTTTTTGTACAGCCAGCACAGCAAGCTCAAGCTAGTAGCTAAGAAAAGAAGATTGCCATTGTTAGCTGGTCTTCGTCATACTTTATGTTATCACATATAACCTAGATTCTGGACTTAGTATTTATCTAAAGTTTATGTTGATACATGAGGTTAATGAAGCCAATCTACTCTATCCTGGCTGTACTGCCTTTGCAATATTAACAGTGGTACAGATGTAGGGTTTTCTTCTTAGTATGCTAAACAGTCATAATTCAGATAGTACTTAAGGAGCAGATGTTAGGAGATAATTGCTCTCAGGGCAGTATGGCTGTTGAGAAGTAACCAAATGTGTTAAATACATAAAGGGTGCATGTTGTCAGACACCTGTACCTTTAGCTTTCAAGAAGTATGGTTACCTCATTACCACAGCCTCAGCATGTGTGAACTTACAAGAAGTTTGGCTTCATTAAACTTTTGAGGACTTTTTGAACAACATTTTAAACTAGATAACTATTGCTTCTTCGTTACTAACATGAAAATTTAATGTTAGTAAAATTAACATTACAGAGGATCCTGCATTTTAGAAATGCAAGCAAAATATAACTTTAAACATTGGGATGATAACTGCAACTTTACATTTTGATCTGCTTTAAGAGAACAGAATCAATTCTTAGAATTTGTGTTCTACAATGCTCGGTCAAAGAAGTATCTCTTAAGCCTACTGGGAGGGTCTATCTTGAAGTAACCTTATTTGATGAACGATAGCAACTCATTTTTACAGCATAATTAGAAAATATGTCACTCTGGATAAGGACATCTCCAAGATGACTAAGTACTTCCACTTTTTAGGTTCATAATTTTAAAAATAGCAATAGTGAGCAATAGTTTAAGGAAGTATGGTACAATGGGAAGACCTTCAATCTTGGTTCCAGTTAGGTGAGAATTAGGACCATGGCCCTGTTACTCACAAGGTATGTGGTCTCAGACAAGTCATTAGCATCCCTTAGGCTCAATTTCATCATCTGTAATGTTACTGACCCTGTAAGGTGTTTCTGAGGGTTACTGTCAAGCACATAAAAGGAGGCCAAAATCTAGCCAGTATTACTGTTCATTCTATCATTATCTACAGAGACTGATGAAATTTTAGAGCCAAAAACAAACAAAAACAAAACACACACACACAAAAAACAACAGCAAAAGACAATAGAAAGAGAAGTAGAGAGACTTCAAAATCAAACACTGTCAAGGGCAAAGCAAGTGCTTGAGCAAGGAGGACAAAGGGTAGAGGAGGGGAGTCCTGGTAGAATCAGGAAATGTATAAGAGCCTCTTTAAGGCTTTAGATTCAAATCTTTCAAACATCATGGACAAAAAGTCTCATTTCAGTTCTTCAAATTAGAGACCAGGCCATCAATCTGTAATGCATGATATTCCAACATAATTATTTCAAAAGTAAGAAAGTCATTGTTTAAAGAGACTGTTACTTGTCTTAATCACCCAGCAGCTTAGCAGAAGAGTTGGAATTAGAACTTGCGTCCCTGGTAGGTTTACTTGAGCTTCTTTCTCTCAATCCCAAGTTTGTCCCTTTTTGACATCCCTAAAAAAAATCAAATTTCCTTTTCTATTTTCTGTATGTTGCTTTCCTTAAACAAAGAAACCTTTTTTTTCTCAATCATACTTGCCAATGAGAAGACTTCACCTACCTCTACATTGGGTCTCAAATAATGAAGCTCAGATAAAATTCTCTCCCAGTTCACATTATTCTGATTTTTTGCTCTTGAAGATAGCTGGCTACAGAGCTTCCTTCCCTCTTTGAGCCCTAATTTTTAATCCCATAAAAATTTGTTCAGCTACTCAATTATCACCACCGCCTTATATAATTCAATCTTGATTTATCATTCTCATCATTCTGAGATTAATTTCTCCAGCTGGTATTCAGATAAATTTGATAGTTTCCTAATAGCCATTGATTTTTATTGGTTATCAGAGATATGAGAAGTCAATCAATTGTGCACTACTTACTGTATATGCATAGCTGTAAATATTAAGTATATGTGTCATAGTGTGCTGTGGCTGAATAACTGTGATAGTTGTTAACATTCATTATGTGCTTAATAATTGCCATAGGGCCTTTAAAGTTAAAATATTTTTTAAAGAAAATGAGAGTCCCTGTTATCTACTGGCCCAAGCTCCCTCCTTATCTTCCTACCTTTCTTCCCCAGATATGTCTTGAGCTCCTACAATGTTGAAGCAACATGCTTAAGCAAAAACCAATATTTTTGTACACTGCCACCAACATGAGTGAAATCTAGATCACTGTATAAGTGTTGACTTAGCAAAACACACTTCTTGTTCAACCAGTCTGATCAACCCTGTGCCTGATGACCCAAAGGAACCAGGCTGTGTTTGTGTTGCATTTTATCTAGCTTACAGATGACAGAACACCATGGGCCTCTACTGAATCAGATTGTCCAGCATCTGAACTACTAGGGGATAGGTGAAGCACTAATACACTCAGATTGAAGAAGAAATTTAAACTTGGGAAGAAACTTGCTCAATAATTGTTCTTAATCATAGGCGTAGCAATTTATATCAAAATATGAATGAGGATAGCAGCAATATATAACAGTACTTCTGACAACTGTGATATTTAAGCCAGATTACATATATGTTTTACAGGCTTATACTTGTTTGCAACCTTGGCAAAATTTTCTTTTGTCTTTATACTTTACAACAGCATCATTTACTTTCAGTTACCCATACAACAGAGAGGCTGTAAGTTAAAATGTTTTTCAAAGAAGCCACATCCGTTAACAAATGTAAAACATGTGGAAGAATCAAACAGCTAAAGTCCAAAAAGAAAAATGGATTTTTCTAGCTACTGACCGATATCTAAATGCAAAAGCACTTGGCTATAAAAATATATTTGCCTTCGTTATAACATTTACTGGGCTTACATTGGTTTGGTACACTTTTTTGAGCTACCGAAAAAAAAGCAAAAGTGTTAATAGCTATAGTATTTATAATAGTAAAAACAGAGATGACATTTATTTTGTGTGACTGTTACAGGTTTAAGACTGATACTCTACAGATCAGATATCAAATTAACCATACCCTGACTCCCTCTTTAAATATAGCTTTTCTTTACATTAAAACAATGCATATAGTCATCTATTTTAATATTTTAAGTTGTGCTCTTGGTTATTAGTAACTGAAAGTTCAAATTCAAGGGCATTTTCTTATGATTTATCATTCTTACATGTTATTTGCTTTTTAACCACATTATTACTGCCTAAGTGACTCTCTCCACTGAAAAAGCTAGTTGAACATGTCCATATGTACTTCTTTCAGTATGTTAAAAATACTAACATTAAAGGCATTTTTTTCATAAATATTTTACACGAATTTAAAATAGAATCCTAGCAAACCTTGTAAGAAAACTACCAACTGACAGTCTTTACCAATTAAATATCTCTATAAAGAGAATAACTTGAACTGTAAATAGTACAATGAACCTAATAAAGAAAATGCCAGACATCATGTGGAATGTTGGACTCACTTTCACCTACATTCAGTAAAGTAAAAAGAATCTGGAATACATTCACATAAAGAACAAAAAGATTTAAAAAAATCTATTCCCTACAAGGATTGGACTCTTTTCTAGGTGGTCTGCAAAGACAACAAGAATGTAAAAGCACATATATAAGTCACAGGATGTTATAAAAACAGAGGGAATATAGTGAATATTATTGTAACAACTAGTGATGGATGATAACTGGTCTTATTGCGGAGATCATTTCATAACATATGAAAATACTGATTCACTATGGTGTACCACTGAAACTAATATAATATTATATACTAATTATGACTCAATAAAAAAGTGTAAAAGCATAAAGCATAAATTTGATCAGTCCTTTTTTTCCAAGTCAGCTCAAAGGGAGAACTGGTTGAAATCTAACAAGAAAACATGGTGTAAGCATCAAATGACCAAACTGTGAAAATCATATCAAGTGAAACAATTTAAGTGAAAAACTTGCCCACAGTTGGGTTTGCTGGTAAGCAGCTATCACTCAGATATACTAGTAAAGTTAACATTCCTGATTGCTATTGATACTGGGTCCAGATTTCCTGATTTGAAACCAATAGTGTCAAGATTAAACTACCTGTCCCTCATGGATGAAAATAATTGGAAGCTCCCGATTTATTTTGCCTAGACCTGCAGATAGTCCCTCATCAGATTCCTGAAATTTACCTTCCTCCGAAGACCACTTTCTCTAATTCATCACAGCTAAAGTGGTGGTGGCAAATAGCCACATATATAATGATACTTTTGTGAACTAAAAGAAAATGCTCATTTACTACCATTTTGTGTTTGCTGCACAGATAGTTAAAATTTAGTAACATATGTGACTCATTCAATGAAGTTTTAAATATTCAAAATTAGAAATAATGGGATTACGGTCCAGAAAAGAGACAGAAATAAACTTAAATGAAACATTTGGAACTTTAGAATTTATTTACAATGTCTAGAACAGGAAGGGTTGGAATTAAGAAGTGTTTTGAAATAAATAAATACTTGGCAGGTTGAGCTATTTATCTGTAGTAATGGTGAGGTTGTATATGCCATAGAAGTTACACAATTCTAATACAAAAAATAAATGATAATTATGGCATGGACTAAAGTAAAGGCGATCTAAACAGCAAAGTGAAGAAGTACATTATTGGTGATTATAAAGATTACCAGGAGAGGAAGATAGAATGAGGTTGTGTTAGTTGAGAGACTGATAAAATGGCAGATTAACCAATGTAGCTAAAAGAAGGAAACACGTTGCATAAGAATGAAACTGAAGACACAATACACTGGTGAGGAAAAACTGGAGGCTGCTATGGCAAGGTAACCATAAATAATGAATGAGAATGAGGGGAAGTTGAAAATATTGGAGTTTCTTCTTTTATAAATTTGATAATGCTGGACATGAGCAGTGTTGAATGACACATGAAGCAGTCTTGCAAGTGGGTAACTGCTGTGATGTACCAATGAAACCTAAAAGAACCAGGAAAGATGAGAAACTGTAAAATCAGAACATTAAGACTATCATTATGTAAATGTTGAAGTTACTAAAAATAAATATAATTAATGGGTAAAAGAAAAAAGTGTGTTTGCTATTAATATACTTGAGGAGGATAAATTCACTCACTCTTTCATATAACCATCTAACATTTATTGAGTTCCTTCTGCTTTTCAATGACACTGAATCAAGTGCAATAAATTACATATTTTTTAATCTTAGAGATAAAGGTAGGAACCAAATTTATATGGGAGTAACATGAATATCAAAAGAAACTCAAAAGAACTTAATATGTTCATCAATACTAAACCAACCCTAAAAGAAATGTTAAAGAGCCTTCTCTAAGTGGAAAAGAAGTAAACATCTATAGGAAAGAGAAAATCCCACAGGAAAAGCAAGTATATAGTAAGGACTGAGGATCAAACACTTAAGCCAGTATAAAGATTGTAAAAGACAAAAAATTGTAAAAGCAACTATAACTACAATAAACAGTTAAGGTATAACCATGAAGATGTAAAATATAACACCCAAAACACAAAATGTAGGGGGAGGGAGTAAAAAATTGTAGATCTTTTAGAATGTGTTTGAACTTAAATGACTACCAGTTTAAAACAAATAGATATAGTTATAGGTCAAGGCATATGAACCCCATGCTAACCACAAATCAAAACCCACAATGGGTACAATACTAAAAAGAAAGAAACACAAGCATGCTAACAAAAATCATCAAACCACAAGGAAAGAATCACAAAGAAATGAACAATGAAGAACTACAAAACAACCAGAAAACAAGTAATAAACTTGTTACTTGCATTAGGTAAATACTTATCAAAAATTACTTTAAATGTCAAAGGACTAAATGCTCCAGTCAAAAGACATAGGGTGGCTGATTGGATAAAACAAACAAACAAACAAACAAACAAAACCAGGACCATTTGATATGCTGCCTGCAAGAGACTCACTTCAGGGCTAAAGACACACACTGACTGAAAGTAAGGGGATGGAAAGAGATGTTTCATGCAAATGAAAACAATAAGATTGTTGGGGTAGCAATACACATATCAGACAAAATAGTCTTTAAAACAAAGGGTATAACAAAAGACAAAGAAGGGCATTACAGAATGAAAAAGGGATCAATACAAGAGACATTAAGCTCATTAACATATATGCATCCAATACAGGAGCATCTAAATATACAAAGCAAATACAAACAGACATGAAGGGAGAAACTGACAATAATACAATAGTAGGGGATTTTAACACCATACTGACATCAATGGACAGATCATCCAGACAGAAAATCAATAAGGCAACAGTGGTCTTAAATGATGCAACAGACCAGTTGTACTTAATAGGTATCTGTAGGACATTATATCCAAAACAGCAGAATACACATTATTTTCAAGTGCACATGGAACATTCTCTAAGATAGGTTATATAATAGGCCACAAAATAAGCCTCAACAAATTTAAAAGGATAGAAATTATATCAAGCATTTTTTCCAACCACAATGATATGAAACTAGAAATCAATTACAGAAAGAAAAAGGGGAAATAACAAACACATGGAGACTAAACAACATGTTACAAAAGAAAAACATCAGTGATACTAAACAACACGCTACTATAAAACTAATGGGTGAATAAGGAAATCAGAAAATACCTTGAGACAAATGAAAATGGGAATACAACACTCCAAAATCTTTGGGGTGCAGCAAAAACAGTTCAAAGAAGGAAGTTTATAGCAATACAGGCCTTCCTCAAGAAACAAGAAAAATCTCAAATAAACAACATAAACTACCACCTAAAGGAATTAGAAAAAGAACAAAGCCCAAAGTCAGCAGAAGGAAAGAAATAATAAAGATCAGAGAGGGAATAAATAAAATAGACATCAAAAAAAAAAAAGAAAGAAAAGAAAAGATCAATAAAACCAAGAGATGTTTTTTGGAAAAGACAAACAAAATTGAAAATTCTTTAGCCCAGCTCACCAGGAAGAAAGTAGAGAGGACCCAAATAAAAAAAATAAGAAATAAAAGAGGAGAAATAACAGCTGACACAAATTGGACAACCTAGAAGAAATGAGCAAATTTCTAGAAAGATTCAACCTGACAAGACTGAATTAAGAAGAAACAGACAATTTAAACAGGCCGATCACTAGCAGTAAAGTTAAATTTGTAATAAAGGCACTCCCAGCAAAGAAAAGTCCAGGAATGGAAGGCTGCATGGGATAATTCTATCAAACATATAAAGAGGAGCTAATACCTATCCTTCTCAAACTATTCCAAAAACTTGAAGAGGACAGAAAACTCCCAAATTCATTCTACCAGGCCACCATTACCCTGATATCAAACTAGACAAACACTACAAAAAAAGAAAATTACAGGCCAATGTCTTTGATGAATATACAAGCAAAAACGCTCAACAACATATTAAAAAACTGAATCCAGCATTACATAAAAGGATCATACACCATGATGATCCTTGGAATTTACTCCAAGGAGGCAAGGATGATTCAATATTCACAAATCAATCAATGTGATATATCACATTAACAAAGAAAGAATAACAATTATATTACCATCTCAATAGACAGAGAGAAAATATCTGACAAAATTTAACATCCATTCATGATAAAAAGTCTCATCAAAGTGGGTATAGAGGGAACATATCTCAACATAATAAAGGCCATTTATGACAAAGCCACAGCCAGCATCATACTCAATGGTGAAAAGCTGAGAGCCTCTCCTTTAAAATCAGGAACAAGAGAAGGATGCCCATTCTCTCCACTTCTATTTAACAGCAAATTGGAAGTCCAGCCACAGCAATCAGACAAGAAAAAGAAATAAAAGACATACAAATTGGAAGGTAAGAATAAAACTGTCACTAGTTACAGATGACATGATACTTTATATAGAAAACCCTAAAGTCTCCACCAAAAAACTATTAGAACTAGTGAATTTAGCAAAGTTGCAGGACACAAGACTGACATACAGAAATGTGTTGCTGCTCTATACACTAATAATTAACTATCAGAAAGAGAAAGTAAAAAAAAAAATCTTGTTTAAAATTGCATCAAAAAAGAGTAAAATACCTAGGAATTAACTTAATCAAGGAAGTGAAAGACCTATACTCTGGAAACTACAGAACACTGATGAAGGAAATTGAAGTTGATACAAAGGAATGGAAAGATATCCTGTGCTCTTGAACTGGAAGAATTAATATTGTTTAAGTGTCCATACTACCCAAAGCAATCTACAGATTTAATGCAATCCTTATCAAAATACCCATGACATTTTTCACAGAACTAGAACATACAATCCCAAAAGTCATATGGAACCACAGAAGGTCCCAAATTGCCAAAGCAACCTTGAAAAAAAGACAAAGCTGGAGATATCATCATCCCAGACTTCAGATTATACTACAAAGTTACAGAAATCCAAACAGCATGGTACTGGCACAAAAGCAGACACATAGATCAATGTAACAGAATAGAGACCCCAGAAATAAACATACACACCTATGGGCAATTAGTCTATGAAAAAAGTGGCAAGAATATACAATGGGGAAAAGACACCCTCTTCAATAAGTGGGGCTGGGAAAACAGGACAGCTACACGTAAAACAGTGAGATTAGAACATTTCCTCACACCATATACAAAAATACACTCAAATGGATTAAATACCCAAATGTAAGACCTGAAACCATAAAACTCTTAAAAGAGAAGATAGGCCAAACACTCTTTGACATAAATCATAGCAATATATTTTTCTATCTACCTCTCAAGGCCAAAGAAGTAAAAGTAAAAGTAAGCCAATGGGACCTAATCAAACTTAAAAGCTTTTGCATAGCAAAGGAAACCACTGACAGAACAAAAAGACAATCTATGAAATGGGAGAAAATATTTGCAAATGATGTAACTGACATGGGGTTAATATCAAAAATAGTTAAACAGTTCATACAACTCAATATCAAAAAAGCAAACAACCCAATCAAAAAGCGGGCAGAAGACCTGAATAGACATTTTTCCAAAGAAGACATACAGATAGCTAAAAGGCACATGAAAAGATATTCAACATCACTAATTATTAGAGAAATGCAAATCAAAAACCACAATGAGGTATCACCTCACACCTGTCAGAATGGCTATCATCCAAAAGTCTACAAATAACAAATGTTGGTGAGGATGTGGAGAAAAGGAAACCCTTGTACACTGTTGCTGGGTATGTAAATTGGTGCAGCCACTATGGAAAATAGCATGGAGATTCTTCAAAAAACTAAAAACAGAACAACATATGATCCAGCAGTTCCACTTCTGGGTATATGTCTGGAAAAAATGAAAACACTAATCCAAAAAGATACACACCCCCCAATGTTCACAGCAGCATTATTTACAATAGCCAAGATATGGAAGCAACCCACATGTCCATCAATAGATGAATGGATAAAGAAAAGGTGGTATATATATAAAATGGAATATTATTATATATGTATAATGGAATATATATATAATGTATATTATATATTATATATATATTATATATATATATAATGGAATATTACTCAGCTGTAAAAAAGAAAGAAAAGTCTGCCATTTGCAGCATCGTGGATGGGTCTAAAAAATATTATGCTTAGTGAAATAAGTCAGACAGAGAAAGACAAACACCATATGATATCACTTACATTATGTGGAATCTAAAAATGAAACAAATGAATGCATATAGCAAAATAGAAACAGACTCACAAATACAGAAAACAAACTAGTGGTTACCAGTGGGGAGAGGGAAGGGGCAAGGGGCAGGACAGAGGTATGGGATTAATGGACACAAACTACTATGAATAAAATAGAAAAGCAACAAAGATATATTGTATAATACAGGGAATTATAGCCATTATCTTGTTATCTTGTAATAACTTTTAATGGCATGTAAGCTATAAAAATGCTGAAGCACTATGCTGTACACCAGAAACTAACATAATATTGTAAATCAATGTACTTCAATAAAAATCTTAATTCTTATAACTCTTAATTTGATACAGAACTTTATTTTATAACATCACCTATTTTTCTTATGTTTTTAATTTAAAATAAATACATCAGATATTTACCACTCCCAGTCCTTAACCTTTATGAAATATCACCTTATTTACAGCAGAATTGCTGGACCGATTCAGTATTTTTAAAAACATAATCTGAATTGGAATCAGTAATTGGAATCTAAACTCAATATTTTCCTCTTTTTCTATCCAAATACACTTATCCAAATTATGATGACCACAACAGTGAAAGTGATTAATTTTTATAAATCCACCAGAGAGCCTCCTGGAAATTACAGTCACTATTAAAAAGTAATATTAACTAAATCTTATATTAGGAGATAAAATGTTTCATGGTTTTCTTTATTCAGTCAACATTTTCTGAATACCTGCTATGTTGCAAGCACAGTGAAAGAAGAAGATAGAAACATAAGTAAGATTTGGAGCCTGTATTTGGAAAATTCATGTTCAAGTTATTGGAGACAAATGCTAACATGTAATATAGAATACAATAATATCAAAGCTATAAAGAATCTGATGGGGTGGGAACAACTAAATCTGCTAGGAGAGTCAGGAAAGGCTTCAAAGAATAGTTAGTAATGAAGCTGTGTCATGGAATGCTGATAGGGCACAAAATGTTTAGGGAATGACGTTAAATGTAGTTTGGTTAGACCACTGAGTGAAGGAGAGGATCACATGCAGTGGTGGTGAGTGGGAATGATGTAGTAAATTACTTTCTCAAAACATGCATGTATGATTTTATCCTTCACGTAGAACTCTTTAATGGCTTACCCTTCATTTTGAATAAATCTAACTTCCTTTTAAAGTGTGAAATACCTTGAATAATGTCTTTTCCCTCCATCTTATACCACTCTTTTCCTCACATGCTATGCTACACCCCACAAAAACAAATTTAGAAACATATTTACTGAGACCTACTGGGTGCTGGGGGTGCTGATGACCAAAACAGGCTCTGTCTCAGGATCTTTACACACATTGTTCCCTTAATTAGGACACTCTTCCTTCCATTTTTTGTAAGAACAGCTCTTCTTATCATTTAGGTTCAACTTCAGTGTTCACCATAGAAAAGGATTCCCGATTCTTCGATATAATGGCGACTGATCATTTATTCTTTTTCAGTTTTGCTTGTTTCTTCCACTAGAATGTAAACTCCATTAGTAAAAGGATTTTTGACTATTTTTTTTTCTCCAGTAAATCTACAGTGCCTAGAATAGTGCCTGGCTCAGAGAAAGGAACTCAGTAAGCATTCTGAATGAATGAATGAATAGCATTAGCTACACTTTATAAATATTTCACACATTTATTTTTTACTTTATTTTACTTAATTTTATTTTATTTTTGTTCTGCTATCCAAACTAGAGTGAAAACCCATGAAAGCAGGAATTAAGCCTGTCATTCACCCTGTAACTTCTCACCAAGACTAACACAGTACTTGGCACATAATAGGTGCTAAATATTTATTAGATTAATAAATGGAAAGAAATGAAGGAGTTGAGGAGGTTGAGGAGTTTAGTAACCACAAAGATGTAAATCATAGAGACATTCTTGATGAAGGTGCTGTATAGTCAATACTATATATGACATCACTATCATCAGTGACCCACAGACAGCTGCACCATTCTAAAGCAAGGAAACTTTTCCTTTAAAAGGACAGATAGTAAATATTTTAGATTTTTGTTGGTCAAGACACAAAATTAAGGAAATTATGTACTTATGTAATTATAACAATAAACATTTTATTGATGAAATTCAAACAATAATAGTAATGATAGAATTCAACATTTTATAAGGAAAGCCTATTACCAAAAATTGAAATCCTTGTTTTTTTAAATAATAATTTACTTAATTAGAGTTCAAATATATTGTTCAAATCAATTGCAAATGCTCATCTGTTAATGCTGATCTTCGATGAGGTTTTATGTATTTCATATTTGAGAATGTCTTTTCACAAGACAGATATTGCCAACTACTGATATCAATCTATAAAAATATGATTTTAATTGAGTATATTCATTCCTTGGAAGGAATCTGTTTAGTTCTACTACATTAATCTTTTGATATTTTCCCTTAAGCATGTTATTACACTGCAGATGGATCACTTCTAATTGGGAGTTATGTCAAAGCTTCTCAATGGCACAGTTAAATGGATTTTTAATTATTGAAATTTTCTTTGTACTTACATAGAGGTCTGAAAAACACTACTGGATCTATAGTTTGAGTTCAGAAAATATACCCATTGCAAATTTGTGTGGAAATGGAGATCTTGCTTTTCATTTTACCATTCAACGGCAATGGAAGTGCATAAAGCACCTTAACATCACTAATGTGTGGTAGGCAGAATTCTAAGATGCCTCCCAATATCACCACACTCTGTGTATACACCCTGTATAATCTCTGAGACTGTGAGGGGATGGAATTTACTCCCATGATTAGGTCTGACCACAGGAGCCCTTCAAACCTGTTCTAGAGGTCAGAGATAGAGGAAGTCTGATATTCTAAGGATGAAAAGGATTTGATGTACATTGCTGGCTTGAAAATGGAGAGTACCATGTGGAAAGAAATGTGGGCAGTCTCTAGATGTTGAGAGTGGTTCTTTGATGAAGCCGTCAAGGAAACAATTTTTTTTTGTCCTAAGACTAAACGGAATTGAATTATGCCAACAAAAAGAATGAGCTTGGAAGTGGGTTTTTCCCTAGAGCACCCTTCGGAGAACTCAGCCTGGCTAACATCTTGATTTCAGCATACAGAACTGTGAGTTAATAAATAGGTTTTGCTTTAAGCTGCCTACTTTGTAATAATTTGTTACACACCAATAGAAAGGTAACATATTTAATTCAAACAACATAAGTCATTGTTGAAATGACTTTACTGCAATAAAAGTTGCACATATAAGCACTGTTTTGCTTATAAGTTTAGGTTGAATCTATTAAGAAACAATATCAAGTCTGAAACAAAGCTAATTTCCAAAATCATTTAATATTCAAAAATAGTCATTAAAGGTTGTTCTTCCTATTCAGAAAAAATTCAATCTCAGCCTTGAGTTAAAAAAAGAAAACTATAATAAAACTTGACCACTGTTACACCATTGAACTGCCACATGGTGGGGCAACTCAAGATATTCAGTCTCTATTTCTGACAAAAAAATGCCTGGAACTGACAGTCATTAAAGCCACAAGAGTGAACAAAGTTCACCACTAACACAATTAGTGCAATAATACACTATAAATTCAAATATTATCCACAAAGTCCCTGGTGATGAATAATAGTTTAAACACCTTTTCATTTTCACAAACTTTGTAAATTTGTTTAACTAATCCTTCTCTGCTCGATACATATCTTCAACACTATTATAACGTCTTAGCTGATTCCACTTCAGATTGTACTGAATTAGTGTTTTTTCAAATTCTTTACAAATTTCTTGCCTATGGTCTATTCATAGGGGCTAATTCTTCTGTTACTTTACACTTGGCATTGACTGCTCAAATTAACAGCAGTATCAGCAACATTCATGGGCTGATCAACAGCCAAGGAAATCACTTGTTTTGTTTTTCAACTGACTATTGATGCTCCTCCCAACATCCTCAATTCTTTCAGCAACTGTTCTTACAAAAAAGCTAATAGTCTTAAACAAGTTTATTTTCTCCCAATAAATTTCTTTAACTATTGCAATCAAACATGACTTAACTCAACATCATCAAATGACTTTCCTTGTTTATCAAGTGAATGATTCAGAAACTTACTATGGTTGCATCTTCATTCTCATTTTTATTTTTGTGAAGGAATTCTGCTATGGTGAGAAATTCCATTTTAATTATATAATTTTTTGACTATTGTTTTCTTATCAATTGGGAATATTACTAGTGAGTGCTTAATATGGTGATGTTGACATATTTTATTATTTTAGCACAACCACAGTGCCACTGCTTTGCCAATGATGTGATATGACCATATGTGTGGCACTTGAAAGACTACACAGAATTATAACTGTGTCACTGTGATTTGAAGTGTGCTGAACAGCAATGCAAAGTGATGACAGCATACCATACAGTGGTTGCTACTTAATTTTGTCATTATAGCATATGAACTGCCATAGGTCATATGTAAACAGATGAGCATAAATAAAACTAAAAAAGCTTTATTTTATGGGCACTGAAATTTGAATATAATTTTCACACATCATGAAATATTCTTTTGATTTTTTTAAACCATTTCAAAATGGAAAAACCACTCAGCTTATAAGCCCAACAAAAACAGACAGGCCAGATTTGGCTCACAGGCCATAGTTTCCAAGCCCCTGTTCTACAGCTTAGATATTTCATGTTCAAAGGGAAACTGGGTGGGCTATCAATCAGGAACTTCATGTGTTACTATAGAATTCAGGTTAAATATGGGTGGCACAAAATATTCATTTCAGAAACATCATTTTGCATAAGGCTTGATGTAAGATTCATGATAAAGGAGTTGAACATTGAAATATTCCTTGAGCCACTCCTTAAGGCAGTGTTTCATTTTTTTTTAACACCTTTATTGGAGTATAATTGCTTTACATTGTTGTGTTAGTTTCTGCTGTATAACAAAGTGAATCAGCTATACATATACTTATATCCCCATATCCCCTCCCTCTTCTGTCTCCCTCCCACCCTCCCTATCTCACCCCTCTAGGTGGTCACAGAGCACCAAGCTGAACTCCCTGTGCTATGCAGTTGCTTCCCACTAGCTATCTATTTTACATATGCGTTGACATATATACACTACCCAAGGCAGTGTTTCTTGACATGTGGTCCATGGAGTGAGCACCTTGGAGGGGGTGATTATATAAATGAATATTCATGCCCTTCTAATTTTATTTCATTAGAAATCTACACTTCTGGGCTTCCCTGGTGGCGCAGTGGTTGAGAGTCCGCCTGCCAATGCAGGGGAAACGGGTTCGTGCCCCAGTCTGGGAAGATCCCACATGCTGCGGAGTGGCTGGGCCCGTGAGCCATGGCCGCTGGGCCTGTGCGTCCGGAGCCTGTGCTCCGCAGTGGGAGAGGCCACAACAGTGAGAGGCCCACATACCGCAAAAAAAAAAAAAAAAAAAGAAAGAAAGAAAAAAAAGAAATCTACACTTCTATTAAACTATCCAGTTAATTTTTGTGTATACTTAAGTTCAAGTACAACTTTCTTGATCTGGAGATACTTTGGTAGGTATTACTTAAGTGATGAAATCAATGTTTCATGCTTATTACTGAAACCAGAGAAGCCCATAGGTATATCTCATTATCCATAGAAATGTTGTCAAAACTGACTGTAGAATAAAACTATTCAGTAAATTTCACTCTAACAAATTGGTATGAGAGCAAAGGGAAACTGCAAAACTCAGTCTTATATGCATGCTAAACATACACACGTGGTACACACACAGAGACATACACATTGTCACATAATCCTCTGTCCCATAGCAGGAAGAAATTCAATGTATCTATGAAATTTTTATAAATTTCTCCTTACAATTATTCAGGCTATAATTCCATATATGATTTCATTAATTATTATTAGGAATTTATATATTTGCATGTTGGGAGGGTATTAGGAGAGAAGAGAATAATAATTTCAAATATGATTTGAATCCATGTTTTTTCCAGAAACCTTTCTTTTTTGGGAAAACCATTATTCTTTGAAGCTTGTGCTAACTAGTGAGGACAAGACTTAATATAAGTAATTTGTCCTTTAATCCTTAGACAATATAGGGATTCTGGAATATTCTCATTTATTTTAATTAAAATTTTTAACATTTTAAGATATGTTCACACAAACCCAACTCCCAAATATGAGAAAAAATGAACAATATTTTCTTAAGACATAGCACAGACCACAAAGTAATAAAGGTCAATAATGATGACAATTTTTTAAGGAATGCATCTGGGCATACTTGCTAATGAGAGCCTACATTCAAAGTCAAGTTAAGATTATAAAAGAATTATAATCTGAATTTTGAAAAATCCATAATAGGCTTTTAAACATAACATATACATTAATATAACATAGGCACTTAAACACATTTGAGAAACCTGTACTCACCATTTAAAAAGCAAGAGTTTTTTATTTATTGCATAAACAGTATTGAGGCAATAGCAGACATTTTTTAAATTAAAAAAAATATGTAAAATCCCACTACTTTAACAAATGAATATTATCATCCTCTTTAGTCAAAACACACTCATTATTTTTTTTTAATTTTTTAAATCTTTTGTTAAGTGAAAATTTTAATTAAGAAATAGTCTGGAAATTCATAAAGGACATATCAGCTAAAAGTACTTTTGTAACAGCTTTATCTCACTACAATTTATATACAGTAACATTCACCCATTTAAAATATATAATTCAATCATTTTTACTTTATTTACAGCATTGGCCAATAACTAAATTTTAGAACATTTTTTTTAACATCCTTATTGGAGTATAATTGCTTTACAATGGTGTGTTAGTTTCTGCTTTATAACAAAGTGAAGCAGTTATACATATACATATGTTCCCATATCTCTTCCTTCTTGAGTCTCCCTCCCTCCCACTCTCCCTATCCCACCCCTCTAGGTGGTCACAAACCACCTAGCTGATTGCCATGTGCTATGCGGCTACTTCCCACTAGCTGTCTATTTTACGTTTGGTAGTGTATATATGTCCATGCCACTCTCTCACTTTGTTACAGCTTACCCTTCCCCCTCCCCATATCCTCAAGTCCATGCTCTAGTAGGTTTGTGTTTTTATTCCCGTCTTAGCCCTAGGTTCTTCATGACCTTTTTTTTTTTCCTTAGAGTCCATATATATGTGTTAGCATGTGGTATTTGTTTTTCTCTTTATGATTTACTTCACTCTGTATGACAGACTCTAGGTCCATCCACCTCCCTACCAAAAACTCAATTTCATTTCTTTTTATGGTTGAGTAATATTCCATTGTATATATGTGCCACTTCTTCTTTATCCATTCATCTGTTGATGGACACAAGTTGCTTCCATGTCCTGGCTATTGTAAATAGAGCTGCAATGAACATTTTGGTGCATGACTCTTTTTGAACTATGGTTTTCTCAGGGTATATGGCCAGTAGTGGGATTGCTGGGTCGTACGGTAGTTCTATTTGTAGTTTTCTAAGGAACCTCCATACCGTTCTCCATAGTGGCTGTATCAATTTACATTCCCACCAACAGTGCAAGAGTGTTCCCTTTTCTCCACACCCTCTCCAGTATTTTTTTTTCTAGAAATTTTGATGATGGCCATTCTGACTGGTGTGAGATGATATCTCATTGTAGTTTTGATTTGCATTTCTCTAATGATTAATGATGTTGAGCATTCTTTCATGTGTTTGTTGGCAATCTGTATATCTTCTTTGGAGAAATGTCTATTTAGGTCTTCTGCCCATTTTTGGATTGGGTTGTTTGTTTTTTGTTATTAAGCTGCATGAACTGCTTGTAAATTTTGGAGATTAATCCTTTGTCAGTTGCTTCATTTGCAAATATGTTCTCCATTCTGAGGGTTCCCTTTTTGTCTTGTTTATGGTTTCCTTTGCTGTGCAAAAGCTTTTAAGTTTCATTAGGTCCCATTTGTTTATTTTTGTTTTTATTTCCATTTCTCTAGGAGGTGGGTCAAAAAGGATCTTGTTGTAATTTATGTCATAGAGTGTTCTGCCTATGTTTTCCTCTAAGAGTTTGATAGTGTCTGGTCTTACATTTAGGTCTTTAATCTATTTTGAGTTTATTTTTGTGTATGGTGTTAGGGAGTGTTCTAATTTCATACTTTTACATATACCTGTCCAGTTTTCCCAGCACCACTTATTGAAGAAGGTGTCTTTTCCCCAATGCACTCATTATTTTTACAGTTGCCAATCACAGTGGGGATAAGACTTTGTGTCCTTGGAAAAATAAGAATTTTCCACATTGCCTCATCATCAAGGGTCATGTATAATAATGGCACTGAGCAGGTGAATTCTAAAACTATTCAACAGTTTTCAAATGTTGGATAATGAGGTTAATTGCTGATTTCTTAATTTTAAAAAATGTATCCAAACATGATCTAACTAGAAGGAAACCAGCCACGTTTTCCCAAACATTAAGTGGCAATTAGGGTTAGGTAAGAGATAACCTTCCATATTAGCTTAATATACCAGTTACTGTTGTCACAATGCCTACTAAGCAGTTAGCATGGCACCAACTGTGAGTTGTTCTACACCCCTTTTCCTGTTCTCCTAGGCCTACAACTAGATTACATTCTTAGCTTCCCTTACAATTAGGTTTGGCCCCATTACAAAGTTCTGGATAATAGAACAAAATTTAGGACAGTCAACGTGCTACACTTCTATATCGGCCCATCAAACTTCCCAGAAGCCAATTTCCAGGAACGTTCTCATTCTTTCATTTGAAGGAGACAACTATACAACCTTGGAAGCCATGTCTTGAGTATGACAGAGACTCCATTAACCTGGGTTCCTGAATGACTGAGCGGAATGAAACATTCTTTACTTTCCACTAAACTGGAATAGCTCAGGACTGTTTTTTTTTTTGAGCAAGAAATAAGCTAGTTGTTCAAGCAATTATAAACGTTGTGGCACATTTTTTATAGCAGTTACTATTACACTATTTTTTTTAAGTGTAAGGACGGACTTTATTTTTTTAAAAAAAGTCTTTTAGGGACTACAAATTACAAAGTAAAAGCAGATCTCTATGTAGAAAGCTAGTGAATACATTTTGTGCATGAAAGCTTTATCAAAGTCGTTCATTTAACAATTTCACCCCCTTCACAACGGTATCAGTTATAATGCTCTTCTTCATAAGGTTATTATACTTTTATTTCAAACTATATTACATGTTATTCCCTCAAGATAAACTTTTAAACACCTAATTTTTAGCTCCTAAGAATGGCACCTCTGAAAGGGGCAACTCCCACTCAGTCTCTGGTTGCATTATTCCAATCTCATTTCTTTCACCAATCAAAAAAGCTTTCAAAGTGTTCACTTTTAACATGAAATGTTTCCACCAAAAAGTGTGGCCACATTTTGTTTTCTAATGACTACATAGAAAGATGGGTAGCAAGAAAAGAAAGATGGAAATTAAAAGGCAGCCATTAAAATAAATGGATCAACTGTACAGAAGAGATATTTGGCTCATGGCAATTTAAAATACTGGCAACTGGGGTAAGTTAATAGGCAGATGCTTGAGTCATATATCAATCTGTGTAGAGAATGAGGCTGGCCCAGTATGACCAGTAGGATAATCATTATCACTGCACTTCATTCTTTGCAACAAATACTCAAAGCCAGCAGGAAATATGAGTTATATTTAGAATCCCAATTAGAACATGCTAACCACTTTTCTTTCAACAATTTTCTGGGTTTAGTACAGTCATTTGCTTTACTTATACTGTTTTATGAGTCCTTTCTTACCAATCTAAGTATGACAACTGTAAAATACTTTATTTTATTTTATTTTATTTTATTTTTTATTAGTTTCTGCTTTATAACAAAGTGAATCAGTCATACATATACATCTGTTCCCACATCCCTTCCCTCATTCATCTCCCTCCCTCCCACCCTCCCCATCCCACCCCTCCAGGTGGTCACAAAGCACCGAGCTGATCTCCCTGTGCTATGCAGCTGCTTCCCACTATCTATCTACCTTACGTTTGGTACTGTATATATGTCCATGCCTCTCTTTCGCTTTGTCACAGCTTACCCTTCCCCCTCCCCATATCTTCAAGTCCATTCTCAAGTAGGTCTGTGTCTTTATTCCTGTTTTACCCCTAGGTTCTTCATGCCATAAAAAGAAATGAAACTGAGCTATTTGTAATGAGGTGGATAGACCTAGAGTCTGTCATACAGAGTGAAGTAAGTCAGAAAGAGAAAGACGAATGCCATATGCTAACACATATATATGGAATTTAAAAAAATGTCATGAAGAACATAGGGGTAAAACAGGAATAAAGACACAGACCTACTTGAGAATGGACTTGAGGATATGGGGAGGGGGAAGGGTAAGCTGTGACAAAGTGAAAGAGCGGCATGGACATATATACCCTATTATTATGTAACTGTGGATATAGGCAAAGAGGAGGTTCCATTTTCTCTCTTTCTTCTTTCCAAGACAAAACTGCTAGCCATCCTTTCAAAAAAATTTTAAAAAAGAAGACGAAAACTGCTAGCACTCTTGTCCCTCCAATGC
This sequence comes from Mesoplodon mirus, assembly GCF_964341445.2. NCBI lineage: Eukaryota > Metazoa > Chordata > Mammalia > Artiodactyla > Ziphiidae > Mesoplodon > Mesoplodon mirus. The sequence goes on from NC_138977.1 coordinate 42,289,723, forward strand.
CTGTCAAGCACTTCTGACTTCATTGTCATTACCATGTCTAGTTTCTACTTGAACCTGTGTTAGAGTCTAAGGCCAATGGTTCTATGATCTCCTATCTATACAAAAACTGGGTGAGCCTTATCCAATTACTATCATTGTATCTAAAATGGCAAAATAACCATTTAATCCTGTAGTCTTAGTTCTTCTTAAATGACAGTTCCAGTAATGTAAAACCATGTATATTAACATTCTATAAAACAGAATTTTATATTTATTAGAATTGACTGAAATCTCCATAAGTGCTTGGTACATCTGCAGATATAGTTCTATCTAGGACAAGCTGGTATTACATTAGATTATTTTTTAGCAACCAATAGTTATCCATTTTGTTAATATTAAAGGCTTGAAGAAAGGCATGCTGCTTCTGCAATTTCAGGAATGTCTGATCTTTTGCCAACAATAACACTGACATGTAATTATGCCTTTTATCTGCTATGTCTATCAGGAACCTAATCATAAGATGTAACTGTACTCATCATGCCTTATTCTTAGAAATGAACAAAATATGAGATTCCTTAATTGCAACTTGCATCATCTCTATATGTATCTAATCTCAACTAGGTCTTCAATTTAACTTTGCATTCCTTAAATTCAGCTGACAACCTATCTTATTTCCTATGATAGCCTTTCCAGAACTTTTCTGCTCTTCTTAAGTGTCCATCATCTCCAATCCTGCATTTCTCATTTTCAGCAGTTATGTTACTGAGAAGATGCAGGCCATGATAATGAGTTCACTCAAATTCTTCAACTTTCATCTATCTATAAAAAACTCTCCAGCATCTCTTTGAAGCCTTATCATGCACTACCTCCTAGACTCTAGATACAGCTCCATCTTTACTTTTGATTCAGTTTATTTTCACCTCCTCCAGGTTTTCTCTATCAAGCTTCCTCATTTTCCCAGTACATACAATTTTCTCTTCTTCTCTATTAATTTTCTCAGTCTAAAGCAAAATTCTAAGGAAAAAAGAAAAGAGAAAGGAAATCTTCCTCAAGGACTCGCAACATTATTTCACATTTCTCTTTTTTACTAACAAACTTTTAAAAGGATAACCTACATTTTCTGCTTCTTTTCCTTTCCCAGCCGCTGGTTTCTTAATCAGTTTTAATCTAGATTTATGAGGAAGTGGGCTGGATATTGTCCACTGGAGATGGACTAAGATAGGCATAGAAATAGAAGAGCAAAGTTGAGACAAAAAGACAACGTTTTTGGAATGAAATATATTTATCTTGTTGGGTGGTTGCAGAGAAAGAAAGGAGAAAGGGCTGAGAAAGTAGACTATGATAGAGTGTAGAGGGTCCTGAATATCAACATCTATGTAGCATATCCAGCAGTTTCATTATAGTTATTTTTAAGCAAATAAATATTTCATAACCTATAAAACCACCAAAATATGAGAATACACTTTAAATTCAGGAAAATGGGTAAGTAAGGAAATTTAGCTACTCTTCTTGGTTCCAAATCCTTGTATTTTGTTACATCCTGTCACTTATTCCTTGCTATTATATTCTTCTGCCTTTAGACCAAATCTAACTATCTACGTCCTTATCACATTACAACAATTCACAGCTTTCTTTGCCACTATCAGAGCTGACATTTTCATATTTTATATTTCCCATAATCAATGAAATACAGTGAAGAGAAATCTGAGTGTGTAAATAAGCCATTAATACAGGATATTCTGGTCAAAAACTTAGGAATAACTAACCATTTACCATCACTTCCATTATTTCTTATGGGCTTTTGAGATATGATTCTTTCACAAGATTGCTGTGACTATAATGGGGAACTTATTGAAGCACTAATTTAGCCTTACAAATAGATTTGCTCTTTCAGGAATATATACAATTGTCAGTGTTCCTTCTAAGCTTTCTCATAGAGTTACGGTGTGTAATGGGTTTTGGGTGCCTGCTGAAGCAAAGTCCATGGGCTGACCTTATATGTGCATAACTATCTACAGGAATTGATTTATTGATTGTTGGCTTGTTGATTTTTTCTGTGTTCCATACACTGTTCCATATGCTTTACATTTATTAAATTATTTAATTCTTTTTAAAAATAGAAAGGTAGCTCGGAGAAGCCAAGGGTTTGAGTTAAAGTAGAAGAGACAGGATCTGCCCACATAGATGAGTAGGTGGCCCATGCTCTTTTCATCACATAACTGGGACTTTTCCTAAGGCACCAAAAGCTGCTACTGCTATGTACAACCTTTCCCAAGTCCCAGTAAAAATAGTTCATGCAGGCAACAAAGGCAAGGAGTGTTTTCACAAAAATATCACAATTTAAGGGAAAGTGACCTGAGAAAGAGATGTTCTATTTTCTCCCAATTACAAGCAAACTTGTGTGCATCAGTTTACCTGGTTTTCAGATTAGATATTGCTCTGTAATAATTAAATAGAAATTTGCTTATTTTTCTGTATGGAAGTGAAGGGCCAAGATTATTTATGCACTGTTGATTACAGAAGGACAACTGGGCAGCAACAGAGAAGACAGGGGCAGAGACCAGAGAGAATTCTATAGATATTTCTAAAAATTTCTATAGGTATTTCAATTTTGTTTATAGGTCTTAATTTCCCAGGGTTCAAGTCTTATTGTTTAAAATTTTCATCCTTGGTCACAAGAAAGTTGCTGTTATTCTGTACAAAAGGACAAAAGATATGCCGATGATCAATATCATTTCAATAACTGACTATATTAACACTTCATTGTCTTTAAGGAGATATATATATATAGGGCAAGCTAGCCTGCTCCTTCCTTAGGTCTTCAAAAATTGACATTTCCTCTAAGGTCATAGGGTGTTAGTTACAGACAGTAGTAGGTCAGTAGATCCAGGTCCAATCAAAGACAGTCTTTGATCACAAAGATTTCAGTTTAATGAATAAGAAAACTACAGATGTTAATTGGGGTTAACCTGAAGCAACCAAGACCTATTAACTTCTTTATTAAGAAGACATATGCTATGTTTGTGTTAAGGGGCAGGAGTAGATTCCCCTCCAGTCCCACTAAGACAAAACAGGTCATGGAAGGTGAAATAGACGTAAGTAGGAAGAAGACAGCTGAGTATATGTCAAGCTGGAGGTTGATCTAACTATGAAGGATGGCATTAGCACAGTTTATTTCCATAATATCTTTCCAGGAAGTTAAGCATTTTTTCTTCCATTATGTCAACTTTTCCAAGGCTAGTTCCGAAATGCTCCATGAATCAGAATACAGACTCAATTGGAATAGTTTCCAGTTTATCTTATGAGGCTTATTTGTTATATGATACAAGATTTTAAACCCCATTAGCAGTTAACTAGCATGAAATACTTAATATAGGCAAACTTAATTGAGACTTCATATGTTTATTTTTAAAAATATAAAATGTAAAATATTTGCAGATTCATTTCTTTCTCACTTAGCAGATGTTGTGAGGCAAAATGGGCAGGAAAAAATATTCAATGAAATTCCAGAACTTACCCAAATAGCAAAAACTTTAAAAAGGGACAAATAAAAGTAGTTGTATGGTCTTATCTGAGTACAGTTTTCTAGAATGACCTAATATCCATCACAGACATGCAGATTAGCTTGTACCAATGCCAACATTTCAGACATTTGGTAAGATATTTATCTCCCTTTCACTAAGGGACAGCTTAGTGCTGTATATTAAAGCAGAAAAATAAATTATTTCTGCAGCATTTCCAAGAGAAATTTTCCGTGCCATAAGTTTTTTTAATTGATAAATGTCTTTTAAACAGATGGGAAAAATGCAATAAACCAAGTATGGATTCGTGAAATGTATGGAAAAAGAGTTTCTGAAAAATGAATATTTACAAACATTGAAATACATCCTCTATATTGTGTTAAGCAAAAGAAAATACAGGGTAATGAGTATTGAGAATGAGAATGAGAACGTCCTAACCTTGTGATTAACTTGAGTAACTGAAAAGGGCTGAGGAAATTTTTGAAAGGCCATTATAAAAATAAATCTATTTATGCATCTCCTCAAGCATCACTGTAGAGTTTTTCCACTCCACCTCATTCTCCCACCTGTTTGGAAAGATATGTCCTGGCAGTGTGTCTAGAACCTAATATCATTCCTAACCACATACAAATTGAATTCCAGCCTCATAGCATCAAATCTCTGGGGAATAAAATCTGGCCACATACAAAGAACACAAACTGTTCCTTAACAAGATGGCAGGTATTTGGCACATGATTTGGGTTTTGTTTAAACAAGCTGATTAGTAGTATCACATTGGCAAGTTCATTGTTTATAATCATTCTATTTCATTTGCCTATTAAAAGTAGAAGCACACATTCTGTTTTATAAGCCTGGTATGAATCAGTACGGATTTTTTTTCCCCTCAAGTAAATCCTGCATAGATAAAATAAGGGGGGAAAAAGATAATTTAAGTACAAGGGATTTTAAAGCCCACCAACATTGCTATAAGGAGAAGGTTTCTGCTAACAATTACCCCATTAACAACATTCAAACTATTGTGGAAAAAAAATAGACAGATAGACATACCAGTAAATCTCACTGTATTTCCTGCCTAAAATCAGTTTAGATAAATGGACTCACATCTAGGATTATTATTTTTAAATATCACTTTCAAATCCTTCTTGCCAAAGGAGTCTTAGCACTTCCTCAAGAGAAACAACAGATTTAGGTATTCTTGAAAAAGCAGTAAGTTCATTAAACTTGTTTGATGACTGGTGTTTGACAACTGAATATTAGGATTTAGACATTTTTTAATATAAATAATATTTCTGTTTTCACAGTGTCCAAGGTATGAGAAATCTGTTCTCTATATCCTCTCACTCATTTAATATCTTCCTTTCTAACCCAAGCCAAAGATTCTTCAACCATATCTTCAACTATTTGATGCTCTTGATTTATTCATTTAAAAAATATTGAAATATAGTTGATTTACAGTATTGTGTTAGTCTCAGGTGTACAGTAAAGGGATTCAGTTATACATATATATATATATAAATATATATATTCTTCTTTTTACATTCACTTCTATTATAGGTTATTACATCGATTTTTCCATTTTTGTTCTCAATTCTAACCCGAACTCTTGTTTTTAGGATCACTGTCCATTATCCCTTTTATTCCAAGTATGGGAAGCAAAATAGTACAGTGCTTAGAGACAATAACTTTGGTAGCAGGTAGTCCTGGGTTCAAGGCCACACAGTCCAGCTTAGCCTCTCAAACTCCAAGCTTCCTCATCCAGTACACATCTTGCTTGGTTCTGAGGGTCCAGTGGGATAATGCATGTAAGTACTTAGAACAGTGGCTGACACAAAATAAGTATGCCTTTTCATTAGTAAATAATTAATATTAGTTTTTATTTTGATTTTTATTAAGCATTTTCCTTTCCTTGCCATCCTCTGGCTTTGTATAAACTCAGTCTATAAATATATTAAATCTATTTTTTTATTTAAAATATTTTAAGATTTATTTTTAAAAACTTTATTAAAAAATTCTTCCTCTCTCTGACTACTGCCATACATATTTTTCTCTCATCTACAACTTCTTGAACGAATATGCTAGACATCCTATCATCACATTCTCATTTTATTTTTTCCTGAACAAACTGGTTTCTGTTTAGTTCCCAAACTCTAGCACATTTTTTTAGAAGGCAATCTTACCTACTCACATTCTTCTAGCCAGACCCCTTGCTAGAACTGCAGGCTCATCTTCTGGTGGTACGTTGCTACCTGAACATAGGACTGGCACCTCAGACTCAGTAAGTCTAAATTAAAACATTACCTTAGTTTTCAAGTATACTTTGCCTCTTCTATTGCCCATTCCAATTAGTGGCACCATTACAATCCATTAGATAAAATAATAAGTATTATATTAACTACAAACTATAACAGTAATAACTAAAGCTATCTGAATGCTTACTGTGTGCCAAGCACTGTTCTAAGTATTTACAAATATTAACTCACTAGTGATCCAAAAAATCCTAGGAAGCAATTACTACCATAGCTGATGAAAAGCAGGCTTAAGTAACTTGCCCAAGGTTACAGAGCTAGTAAGTAGTAAAACCAAGTATTCTGCCTTTGGAGACTGCATATTTAACAACTTTGCTATACTTACCTCAGCTTAGAAGACAGAAAGATGAAAGTCACCTTTAACTTCTCAATTTCCTTCACCTCCTTTATTGGGCTAGTATACCAAATTCTACACAGTTTATTTCCTTTATACCTAACAAATAGATTGCTTCAGATTCTCATTTTATCTCACCTATATGGTTACTACATTCTTTGCTTCTAGTTCTTTCCAATACGTCTACCCTAATCCTGCCAAAAGGATCTGTCTAATATTAAATCCTGGTGAGTTACTTCCCTGCTTCAATGGTTCCCAATAACTTTGAGGATAAAAACTAAGTTTCACTATACAGATACTGCCTACCTCTTCAATGCCAACTCTTGTCATTTTTATCCACACATATAACTAGGGATCCCAAATTGAGTATAGACTGTGTCCAGAGCTGAAGTTCAGGCATGTGTGATAACCTAGCAATCTATTGAGCCAGGGACTTAGGAACTTTCTGGGAGAATTTAAACCCAGGGACAAAAAAACAAACAAACCCAATAAACCAAGAACTAGCTGAAAAAAAATGGGACAGAAGATTAGGATTCAAGGTAAGTTTGAAAGGTAACATAATAAGTTAAAGTTTTGAAATATTGAGTTTGAAGAGCCAGTGGCATATACATATGGCAATGTACAATAAACTAGTGTAAACTTGCACTAATAACAAAACCCTGGTTATCAGAGGTAAGGAGCTATTTCATATATAGCCATTGACCATCTCTTCAACTGTTCTCTGGAACTTGACTACCTGTAACAATTGAAGAAGCCGTAAAATATTAGCTACAGCATTTCTTGGGCAACTCTAATAAGGTATAAGTCAGAGGAAAGTGAACTTCCCATTGCCCATTTTGCCACAGATTGCTTCCCATCTTGGGCACTATGGGGATTCAGAGTGTTTCTGGTACTGCCTGGTGGAATAATAAGTATGCTTTCTGCATCTGGGGAAAATGTGGCAGGTGGCTGGAAATTATGGAGTCTGGAAAAGCAGCCATAGATAACATGGTATCTGTTGGAGCAGCAATGAAGTTGTAGAGTGAAATGTTGACAGGCAACACATAGCCCAGCAGACAGCCTGTCCTGCCCAACAGAGCAAATGCAGAAACTGTTTGGAACAAAGTTTGTTTTTTGTTTTTTTATAAACACGTCTGAGATAATACTGACTAGTCTCAGACAAAAGTAAATTGCTGGGGTGAAGGGATGTATCAATTATACCCCTTTGGGGTCTGCAAGCTTAAGGCACTTACTGCAGAGGAGAAAGAAGTTGCAAAATTTAATTATCACTGTTAAGTGATTTCTTTGGTACCAGTAAGCTTATGAGGACTGAGGAAGTTCAAATTGTGCCAGAAATATTAAACATTTAGTAATTTTCCAAATAAGCTTAACATGCTTAGGATTCTAATTCTTATCTGTGTTGGAATTATTTTGTGGCATATGTTGTGAAGTCTTTGAAGGCAATGATCATCTAACTAAGAGAGTGCTTAATATGTAGTAGGCACCTAAAAAATATTTACTGGATTGAACAAAAGTTGAGAAAGAAATCCAATTAATTTAACTGATTAAGAAATTCAATTGCAGTAGAGTCATTCATGTATTCATCCATTCTTTTATTTATTCAAAAACATTCATTGACTACCACGTCACTGGGCTAGATTCTAGAGATGTAAATGTATTAAAGAAAATATCTGTCTTCAAGGAGCCTACGGTGATAGAAAACATTAATGGCAACTGCTAATTTGGGGCATTTACTATAGGACAGACACTATGTTAGTGTCTGTAAATGAATTAATTCATTTAATTCTCACAAAAATAATGATGAAATTTGGAATATTCCCCCCATTTTATAAGAAGTGGTCCCTCAAAGATTTAAGTGATTTGCCAAAGTCATACATTTAGGAAGTCAAAGCACCAGAATTTCAATTTTGGTATCTGTGTTAGGTCAAGGCTACCATTCCTCAATCTTCCATCGTTCAGCTATGAGTTGACAATTTTTGTCATATAAGGTACTATTTCCATTTAAATATTACCTGTCTAAAGCAATACTGTCTACAAAATCCTTAGTTTGATTTGTTATAGTTCTTTTCCTCATAATATTCATTAAAATAAATATATTTCTAACAAAATTAAAAGTTTGTCCTCATACAACCACAAGTTATCTTGACTGCCACTTTGTATGGACAGATCTTGAGACATACTGCCCCATGTCATGCATGGTAAATTGGAGGGCTAAAGTGAAGCTGAGTAGTAGCATCCATAAATCTTGCTCTTGTCCACTTCCATTGTGAGAAATCTAAATGTTATGATCACGCTTACCTTTCACCATGGTCCAAAGCCACAATTCTACAAATCTAAGAGGTTTTCATGACCCTTCCCAGGGAGTGGGCTCTACTACTCTCACCCAATGTCACTGCTGAGGTTTAGCCTAAACTGTGTAGGTTAATAACACCAAGTCCAAAAGGCAGGAGCCACTTGATTCTTGTTTCAGTCTGTCTTTTGCAGTTGTGGTTTATTCTGTTTATTTATTCATTTGTTTGGAGATAAGGCTAGTCGTGGCCCCTGTACTTATTTGAATAGACTTGGAAAGCTGAAGTAATAGGGTTCTATTATGAGAGTGACAGCAATTAAAAAGACAACAAGAACAGTGATTGCACAAACACAATTTGCTTCTAAAATTACCCCCAAGCCTTAGGCTATCCTATAAAGAAATTCATCCTCCTCAAGGTCACCTTTAACCAGGATCTCTATTTCTGAGATAGATCATTTTCTTGGTAACTAGAAATTTTAAAAGCATCAGCTTTATATGGTCTCAAATATATTGAACTTTATTTTTTTCCACTGACACAAAAGAATATAATCCAAACTGTTTCTCTTCACAAAAGGTCACACGTGATTTGTGTCTGGCTACCTCCTCCCACCCTCATCTCATACCACTCTTCCCAACACTTACATAGTCCAAGTATATTGGCCTTCTTACTGTTCTTCATGCACGTTAAATTCATTTATGCCTCAAGGTCTTCACATTCACTATTCCTTCTGCCTGGAACACTTTCATCAGTTCTTCCTTTTGCTCTTCCGGCCATTTAGCCCTCCTCTCAAATGTCACTGTCTCAGATAAGCCTTTCATAACCACCCTTTGAAAGTCTTTATCATGCCTTGTTTTTATTCCCTTTTGTATTTTTCCCATGAAATGATCAAGTTTATTTTTATTTATGTGTGTCCCCACATAGAACATAAATTACATAGAAAGAGGAGCTTTGCCTGTTTTATCCTCTGTTCTACATTTTCAGTGTCCATATCCTTACTTGCTGTTCTATATCCTTATTCACCATTCTGTATCCTTACTATATAGAACACAGAAGACAGTAATTATTAAAGAAAGAAGCATTTTAGAGACCAGGTGATAAAGTCTGTAGATTCACTGTACTTTCACAGATCATGTGTTGCTTTCTTTATTTTTCTGTCTCTTATCTTGGTATTTGATTGTCATTTGTCACTTTTAACTGCTGTCAGGAGGTTCTCCTCTCACATGGTTCAGGAAAACCACACTATTCTGAAGAAATCCAGCTTCTCCTCTTTCCTATACGTCCACTGAACAAATGAATCATTTTAAATTAGTAAATTTAAGACATAGTGACTCAAATTTTTCTTCTATAGTTTTAAAAATCCTATCTACATGAGGTTTCTGTCTATTTATGCCCAAGTTTGTGTACCATTTAAGATGATAAAAATGTGGTTTGCATTGGTGGATTTCTGATACAGTCAACTCTAGCTTTATGAAAGGAGAGGAACATTTGAGGATGTGGTGGTGGGGAGTAACACAAACAAAATTTATACAGGTGCTCACATCCATTTGGGCCATATTTTCATTCTGAAAAAAACAAAAACAAAAACAAAAACCATGTGGATGAATAAAATACAGCTTGTCCCATCTGGGTAGTGAAGGTACCTGCCAAGGACAGCAACTGGACCTCACTGCATGTGAGGAAGCTTTCCCTGGAATAAGGTAAGTGGGAATAAGCTAGGTGGTAAAAAGCAAAAAACAAAAACAAAAACAACAACCAAAAAAACGCCAAGAAGGTTCTAGCAGTCCATATATTATCACTAGACTTAACTGGTAAGATATGCTAATGAAATCAATTTTATAATATACCTAGGATTATCCAGAATAGTCCACACTGCCTATTAGTTAACAGCACAGCAAATATTTCCCCAAATGAATGATGAGGTATGAATGTGCTATTGAAATATTATCCTGTACCTAAATAAGAAAACCATGTGCACATTCATATTAATGTGGCTCTCATCACATACTTAATTTGTTTAACGATGCTATTTTGAGACATTTCCAAACACTATAGAGTGTATAGGGTTTGTTAGCAAACCTAAATTGTCTGATAACCACTAGAAAAATTTTAGCACCCCAAATTTGGCCCCTGCATCTAAAAACAGGTCAAGTTATGGAGACTCATTGAAGCTACACAAATGAAGTCTTGGTTTCTGCTTTGGACTCTAAACCTTATAATGCATTTGTTCTGCACAATTAAATCACAGTAGTTTTTCTTTACGTTACTTTAAAAAGTGTCAGATTCAAGACACAATGAAAACAATTTCAACTAAATACATGCTGTAAATAATCTGAGATTTCTTAAAAATAGTAAACATGTTTTCCACCCACAATTGACATTTATGAATAATAAACACAACAATTTCTAATGAAAGTGAAACTTTTTAAAGACCTATTGCCAAGTTAGAATTCAAAATATCAATTAAATATTAATTATTCTGGCAAGTAATAATTAAATTCACAAACACTACGCAGATACTGGCAACTCTTTTGCACACCTGTTATTACAAATTACAATGATATTTAAATATTCAGTGTATTTGGAAAGTCATCTACTTTGAAGCTATGTTGGTAGATAAAGTTGAGAGCAGTATATAGATGTACCCTTCCTTCCTACTGAGAAAACATTACCATATATAAAACTACTGGTGACCAGCATCTGGTCTTGCAAAATAAGAATAAAAAACACAGACTCCTCCACTCTCAGTCAGGTGGCATGAGTGCTGAACTTTTTGCTTTTCATTAGAATCTGCAGGAAAGAGCTGAAGAACGCCTGTCTTGTGAGACATATGTATTGACCTCAAAGGGTGAAATGCAGGGCACTATTTATTCAGGTGAAAAAATACAAAGCTTTGCGTGTTGTTCAGCAGTGATCAAACAAAGAAGATTCCAAAGAATGTACTCCACGTGTGACTTTCAGAACTCAACTGTTGTATTTCCAATATTAAGTGGTGAGGCAGAAACACCAGTTCTTAGGGCAGTGACAATTTTATTCATAGTAAACTTTAAAATGGAAGTTTTAAAATAATTTTTATGTATAAATAGTAAATACTAGGAATGACTCCCTCTATGATTAAATTTAGCTGTTTGTGACAGCTATAAGGGCATTAATCTTCTGAGATGAAAGAATGATTTTTACAAGTTATTGTGTTGGCCAAAAAGGTCATTTGGATTTTTCCATAAGATGGTACAGAAAAACCTGAACGAACTTTTTGGCCACCCTAATATTTTTGTTGCAAAGTTTCTAATGATGGATGCCAATACTCTACATTTTGGATAGCCTTTAGATGATGAAAAATGGTCACCATTTTCTATCATGTAAATCTGATCAGGATGTCATCATCAAATTATTTACAAAGCACCCGTTACATACTTGCTAGGTGATGGGTATGAGACCCAAACTCTGATCTCAAAGAATCTGCAATTGTGATGCCCACCCTCCACCCACCCCCTTCCCCAGGGATAAATCCTTCCTCTGTGTATCTTTAAAGCTTTCTTCAATAGCAAGCTATTAATTTTATCTTCCATGGCTCTCAGTTTTCTTACTTATAAAATGAGCTTATTAAAATAGGTCACTTATAAAGCTCCCTTTAGGTATGAAAATTCTGAGATCCTACAATAACTAATTTCAAGAGTTTTGAGGCTGAGGAGATCAAGGGTGGTAGAGCTGGAGTTTGAGATAAGAATGTGAAATATGGAAGTTTAATAAATAGAGAGGAGGGAGGAGCACATTCCAGGGAAACGGAATTGGGCGAGCACAGATTAGAGGAGAGTTGACATAACAGTTTCAAAAGTCCAGTGATGGGTCAGATTTGTTCAAGTGAAGACACACTGGAGGGTGGCAGGAGAGAAAGTTGACTGGTATGTTGGGCCAGATGGCGTAATGACTTAATTATCCAGCTCAGGGTTCAGGATTTATTTCAGAAGCAAGAGTGTTTTCTAAGGAGAAGGGGTAACTTTTGCAAACTACGTTTTATAGAGATTTATGAAACTGATATGTGTGGGTATTTTAGAGGTGATAAGTCCAATTAGCAAGCTATAGGGATATAGGAACAACTGTATAAGGAGCATAACACAGGGGGTTTCAGCTGGAAATGTAAAGGGAAAAACAGAAAATGCACATGGTCTCCAAATCACTGCACTGTAGAGTGGAGATCAGTTTTACATTCAACTTTGGAGGAAATCAGTCCATATTTTCATTTGGCAGGGCAGATGCTTCACATCACAGTAGAAATCTAGGCTCAGGAAGGGCCATATCCTGGTTAAGTGCCAAAGATATGATCAAAAATTACATTCTCTGGAAATCTTCTTGCTCCTCAGAAATAAGAATGGCATCTATGTGCTGCCACTGCACCATAAACCCTGCCGTTGTGCAATAGCAATAAGACCCATGAAATAGGGAGACCTGGGGCAGCATTTCTGTATCCAGTAGGGTGACAAGATTTTTCTTCACATGCATTTGTATGATGATAATGAACTAAAAAATTACTCAGCTCTAACGATTCTTTTAGGAAGAGAATAATATTTGCAATGCAAATAAAAGGATATAAAAGGATAAAATAATCTCAAAAAGGAGCAAGAAGAAAGTACAAAAAAGCTAGAAAGGCATATGAGCAACTGGAGGGCAGAAGGTTGCAAAATGTGGATTTCACTAGATAGGTCAACAATCTAAAAAGTTCTCTTAGGAGTTGATCCTAATAGCATCCAAATGAAATTTTCACCAAAGTTCTCATGGATTTATTTAATCCTCAATATGTAGGCTATATTTGGTTGGTTAGGGCAAATTTGCAATTAAATTGTGAAAATGGTTCTTAGCATGTTACCTCTGGGGTCCTTTTTTCTAACTTACTTCCCACAAGAAGATGAAAAATATTAAGAACCTGAATCACTCAGTAATACTTGTGCCAGATATACTATGTAGATCCCATGGCAGGCATACTTAATGAGGGAGTCAGTTGCTGCCTCAGTTCTAATTTGGCCTTTCCCAATGTCCAATATGTTTCTCTCAGATGAACTGGTCCACTGGGAGCTTCAAAAAGTCAGGGTGTATGAAGAGAAGGAACAGGAAAAATTTCAGCATTATGACAGTTTTCTGCAAGCTTTATTTTTTACAAAGTTATGTTAATTGATTTCCATGGTTTAAATTAACCAGAGCATAGGCACCTTAATTAATCAAAAAATCCCCCTTAATATAAATTCACACACATGCTACCATTCCACTGTAGAGTAACATATTTCTTCATTATCCTACATATGGTCCAAATTAGCACCTGCATAGTTCAGTTATTAAATGAAAAACAGCCCTTTACTTGACCTAGAGAGTTCTTGTATACAAGAACCTATCCAACAGCATTATGTCTTCCCTTATCAGATGTGTGTGGTATGACATAATGAATGTAACACTTCAGTGCAATTGGCAAGATTTCAATTCCCAAGCACGGGGTCACATTTCCCTGCTCATTGTTTTGAAAGCAGACATTATGTGTTGGGTAGCTAATGGTGACGCTCTGCAGTTTTCCCCTCAGAGATCTCAAACCAAATCTAAGAAACTAGTAACCTAAATTTAATAACATTCTGAAAATTCATTCGCTGAACAAGAGCGTCTTAGAATAAGTGATGAAAACTACAGAGAAATGTTAGCTGAATGTGTGCGGCCAGCCCCAAAGTCTCTTTTATCTGAAAAATTTAAAGGACAATAGCATTGTATAGAGTATTCAATTCTGGCTTTGTGGATAAGTTTCCTATTTTTGTCACCTTGATAAAGCAACATCCAGATACAAATTTTAAATAATTTTCTAATATTTAAATTGTATATAATTACACAAATAATACATATTGATATCATTGTACTGTTTATATGAACGTTAGTATTTTACCATTTCTATTTTTAAAATTTTTTCTGAGACGTTACTGGGACAGACATAATATACATGCATGTCTGAAGTGCCTAGGCTTCAATGGAAGAGAAACAGTTTTGTTTTTTGTCTTTCTTTTTTTTGCGGTACGCGGGCCTCTCACTGTTGTGGCCTCTCCCATTGCGGAGCACAGGCTCCGGATGCGCAGGCTCAGCAGCCATGGCTCAGGGGCCCAGTCGTTCCATGGCATGTGGGATCTTCCCGGACCGGGGCACGAACCCCCGTCCCCTGCATCGGCAGGCGGACTCTCAACCACTGTGCCACCAGGGAAGCCCCGATAAACAGTTTTGAGGCTGTGTAAACAGATATAATAGAACCTAGAGAAAGATGTACTTTTACTCAGAAAAAGAAAAGTGTGAAGGTAATTGTAATGAGAGTTTTTAATGATGTAAAGCCTAGTAGTCCTGGGTAAGAGTGGCTAAACCTTATCCATTGGGTGAAGAACAAAAAAAAAAGAATTCATTTCAAAGAGAAGGGGTCTAGTTTAGATAATATTAATGACTTCCTGATTCTAAAAAATTAAACCAGCATATAGTAGTTAGAAAGATTAAAAAATAGCTATCTCAGGATAAATGACAGAAATAAAACAAAGAAAAACATCTTAAGATGCCCTGGAACAACAAATAATGGTCACTCATACCTAGAAGCTTACATTCTGATTAATCAGTTGTGGAACAGAAAAGACACAACTACTCTGGCAAAGATTCAGAAATGGACAACTGCAATTAGCAAGGATGGTATGTAGCTCTCATACAAGATTATATTAGAAACAACTGGGACTACAGTTTAGAAATTGAAATTTAAAAATAGATATGATTAAAGTCTATAAAATTCTAAAACTTATAAAAAGGGACTACTCCCCCAAATATTAAGACTAGAACTAATGTGCACTCCTTGACACTCAAAGAAAGACATTTTATAATACAGAAAAGAAAATACATGAGATTTCCATAACACAAAAGCTCTTTAAATAAATACTTACTGAGCATCTGTTATGGATAAGGCACTGTGTAAATAGTATGTACTCAATAAATATCTCATAAATTTTGTGCTATTCTTATTTTTCAAAACTAAAATTATAAAAAAAGTTATAAAATATTTATTTTAGGCAGTTCAGTAGTAAACATATGGAACTCATTAACCTTAAAAGTAAAGCTAAAAATACAAATATGTTCAAGAGATATTTCACTAAATTCAATGTGGATAGATCCACATTAGGTTAATTAAAAGAAAATGGAGATTTTCCAGGTAATCCTGTAGGTTTTATGTTATAAAATAAATACCAGTCTCCTCTATTAAACATTTTTGGTAATGATAAAATAAGAAAATATTAGATAGAATGTTCAAGGGGATCTTCTGTAAGACTTTTTGAGTTTATGAAAATTTAGACATCAGGCACTAAGTTTTGTTACTAAGAAGCATGAGGACTTATAGATATTTAAGAAATAAATAATATACTTATTAATATATTGGCATGGAGCAGAATGTATTGGGAGATCCCTTGAGATATTTTCACTTTGTGAACTTAAAAATAATAGTTTATATAGTCTTCATATTTACACTGTATTCTGCCCACCACGATCACCACATCAGCCCATAGAACAGCAAATTCATTCTCATATTATCTTTAAGATAAAGGTGTTATACTAGGGAAGGAAAAAATAATTTGACAAAATCTGTGGACCAGGTTTTTAAAAATGGGCTGAATGAGAGTTAATTCACAACCTGTAAATCAGCAGCCTGCATAGAACGTTGAAGGATGAATTGATACAACGTAAGAACTGCTCTCTGGCAGTTGACCTCAGGGCTCTGCTCTTGGTACCAATCTGTTCAACGGTCTTATCAACAATTGGGATGATGACAGGGAAGGTTTTATCCATTGGCAGCCTTCAAGAGCTAGGAGAAAGGGGTAGGATGTCAGAAACATTGGAAGGATCTCAGTGGGCCAGATTTGATAGAGTGAAACTTGAAAAATGAAATCTAAGTGATATGCATAAAATGCTGTCTTATTGGGGAAGATCTAGCCTAAAAGCAGTGAAAATATGACCTTTGAGAAAGGGACTTCACCTTCTCAGTCTCAGTTTCCTCATTTATGTGATGGAGGCCATAATATGGTTGTCACAAAGAATAAATGTGCTATGCACATAGAATGCACAGCTTAGCACTCAAATTTTAGCTATTGTTCTTCTTATTCAAAAGAATATGAAATAAACAATGAAACAGATCACAGTTTCCTACCCCAAATGTAAGGTGAGACCTTATCTGATAATAATAATTGTACATTAGACTAAAAGTTTGATTTAGACTGGACTGGACTTTTAAAAACTGAAAGTGAATTTGAATTAACCGTAAGGCTATTTTTCGTGGGATAAAAAATAGAAAACTAAGCCTGCGATATTGTCCAGGGAAAAGGAAGGCAGATTCCACAGGACAAATCTAAAAGCAGCGATTGGAGAAGAATAAAATTGACCTTTTTTGTATATCCCACTGAAATCAGCCCGTTCAACAGCTAATTTCTCCCTTTTCTCTTTCACTTATATTCCAATATCACCTTGTATCTCTTTTCTCCACCACTTTCTAAAGTTGTAAGTTTCCAAGGCCTTCCCCAAAGTTCTGGGAACTTTTGGTGGTCTAATATTCTCCAAGTTCTTGAATTCAAGGGCTGCCTTTGCATTGGGCTACATGGATGCAGGCATGAGAATTAGCCCTTTGGCAGTTTAAACACACCAAAATGTTTCTCACACAAAGCATTCATGAGCTTAGGGGACTTTATTGAATATTTCGTAGTTACTGGTCAGGATCATAATTATGCATCTTACACATCTTGCCATCTGTTAAATTACCTTTGGCTAATGCTATGCTACATTACATTCTCTTTCTAATTTAATCTAGTTTTTATGCTTCACCCTTCCCTTTCAACACGTCAGGAAGAGTTCTCTCCTTTTCTCTGCTTCTATATCTCTAAGTCCCTGAGCAACTAAAGATGTGGGTAGTCCTAATTCTAGTTCAGATGCATAAGTGGAAATGTCCTCTACTGCCCCAGTTTCCAGCATTCCAGTCCCAAACTTTCCAGTTCTATAAGCTTCCCACTGCCTTTCCTCCACTGGCCTCTCCTAATTGTTTGCTTCTGGTGCTAACCCCTTGTGCTTTTTCTTGTTTACCCAACTTACTCCTTTCTGCACACCTGGGTACAAGTTGTCTTTCATCCTTTGTTAAACTTCCACCTCATCAACCTCCTGATTGATGGGGCATTAACAAACATATGCATGTACAGAATTCACAAGAGATTTCCCTTTGCCACAGGAAGGGCTACACCTACATTCGAGAGAGAGAAGGACTAATTTTCATAATCATAATATTAGCTAGGAGTAGGTAGGGAAAGGAACTAAAATGCTATCATGCAGAATTTCCAAAAATTATATTTTTCATAAAAATTTCAGAGTTAGAACACATCTAGATATAATCCATTTCCATATCCTCAGTAAAAGGATAAAGAAACTGAGTCTCAGATGGATTAAATAGCTTGCTGATGACCACATAGCTAGTTAGGGGTTAGAACCAGAATCTCTCAACTTCTCAACTGCTATTCAAGGTTGTTTCCATTACACAATAATGTCTTCTTTGTATTCTGATGGTTCAGGTATTATTAATATCCCAAAATATGCAATATTCTACTTCACAAAAAAAACTGATGGAATACTAATTGCTTTTATTATATGCCCATTTGTGTGGCTGAGTAAAAAGAGGACAAAGAAATGTGGTTCATAAGTAAAATTCATATGAAATTTCAAGGCACCCCAAATAGTCAAAACAACCTTGAAAAAGAACAAAGTTGGAGGTCTCACATTTCCTGATTTCAAAACTTACTACAAAGTAATCAGTGTGGTACCAGCATAAAGAGAAGTATAGACCAAGAGAATGGAATATAGAACCCAGAAATAAACGTTCACATGTATTCTCAAATGATTTTTAACAAGGGTGCCAAGACCTTTCAACAGAGAAAGAATAGTCTTTTCAAATGGTGTTGAGAAAACTGGATATCCACATGGAGAAGAACAAAGTTAGACTCTTACCTTAGAGCATAATCAAAAAATGAACTCAAAATGGATCAAAGACCAAAACATAAGATCTAAAACCATAGAACTCTTAGAAGAAACAAAAGGGGAAAATCTTCATGACACTGGTTTTGGCAATGATTTCTTAACTATGACAGTAAAAGCACAGACAAAAAAAGAAATGTAGATAAATTGGACTTTATCAGAATTACAAATTTTTATGCATCAAAGGGTATTATCAACAGAGTGAAAAGACAGTCCACAAAATGGAAAATATTTTCAAACCATATATCTGATATGGGTTTAATATCCAGAATATATAAAATAACTTCTATAACTCAACAGCAAAAAAAAACCAAACAACCCTATTGACAAATAAGACAAAGGACTTGAATAAACATTTTTCCAAGGAAGACATACAAATGGCCAATAAGAACATGAAAAGATGCTCAACATCCCTAATCATTAGGGCAATTAAATCAAAACCACAAAGAGACACCACTGCACACCCACTAGGATGGCTACTATCAAAAACAAACAAACAAACAGAAAATAACAAGCATTGGCAAAGATATGGATAAATTAGAGCATTGCTTGTGGAAATTTAAAATGGTATAGTCACAATGAAAAACAGTAGAGTAGTTATATATAGAATTGCCATATGATCCAGCAATTGCACTTCTGGATATATGCTCAAGATAATTGAAAGCAAGAACTTGAACAGATATGTTTACACCCATGTTCACAGCAGCATATTTACAACAGCCAAAAGGTGGAAGCAACCCAAATGTACATTGACAGATGAATGGACAAACAAAATGTGGTATATACATACAATGGAACACTACTCAGTTTTAAAAAGGGATGAAATTCTGACCATGTGACAACCTGGATTAACCTTAAGGACAGTATGCTAAGAGAAATAAACAGTCACAAAAGCAAAAATATCGTGTGATTTTACTTGCATGAGGTACCTAGAGTAGTCAAATTCATAGAGGCAGAAAGCAGAAGGGTGGTTCCGTGGGGCAGGGGCTAGCTATTGTAGAATGGGAAGTTTTGGTTTAATGGGTACAAAGTTACTGTTCGGGAAGATGAAAAAGTCTGGAGATGGATGGTGCTAATAGTTGCACAACCATCTGAATATACGTAATGCCATTTGACTGTACAGTTTAAAAAAGTAAAATAGCAAAATTTATGCTATGTGTATTTTACCACAATATAAAATGTTGGTCAATAATTCCATTCATATCTCAGTAATCCTTAATCAAAACCATGCATACATTCAAAATATTTAAATATTCAAGGTTCAAAGACTGAAAGCTAAAAGCTGTGGGGATACAAAGAAAAAAACATAAACTATTTCTTAAAGAAAATTACAAAAGGGTAGAACAGAAAAAAATCATCATGTAAATAAATGAATTCCAATGTATAAAACGATAAGAGAAGTAATAGAATTTGAGTGATCTAGGAACTGGAAGATTACATTTGTAGGGGTGAGGTTAGGACCGATTATGGGAAGAAAATGCAGAATAAAGTCTTGACCACAGGAAATTCTGGTTTAGGTATGAATAACAAAAGCAGTTATAACAAAAGTCAGTCCTGTTTGTCTGAGTAATGGAAGGACAAAAAGAAAATAAAAGTAGATGAGCTGATCTTGGAGAACCTTGAATGCCAGACTATGGAACCTGAAGGCAGGTCAGTCATAAGAAATGTTCAATCACTCTTCATCCCTTGGGAACTTTGATGTTAGGGTTTCTGCTTCAGCTGTCCAAAATAATCAGATGATACCCTCAAGGTTTGACAGAAGATATGGTGCTTGGTGAGTGTGACTACTGCATCTTCTTGCTTAGCTCCTCCCTATTTGGCGGTATCTATGTCACATGTAGAAATCTAGTTGCAAGACAGTCTAGAAATATGTAATTATATTATTTTCCAGCATCTAGAATTTGAGAAGTCAAAATAGAAAGGGGCTGGAATGGCTGTTGAATGAGATACTCTGCTATCAGTATTGAGAAGCTAAAATTGATAAGCCTTGATGAGTATAGTGAGAGATTGGGTTAGAAGGAAGATATTATCTATAGGATGATGTCCATGTTCCTGGCCTTTTCAAGTAGTAGTGGGGAAACACAGGGCTTGGAAGAGGGGGAAATGAAAAATAATAAGTTCTGTTTTGGAGAAGCTGAGTTTAAAGTGTCTGTAGAACAACTCAGTGGAGATTTCCAGCAGCACTTGATATGGTTCTGGAGTTCATAGGAGAGAGCTGAGATGAAGAAAGATATGTTAGCCTTGAGCATGAGGTGAAAACTTGGGGAAAAAAAGAAGTAACCAGGGTAGAATAAGTTTAATAAGAAAGGAATATACAAACATGAATAAAATTCAGACATATTTAAGAGGCTAGCTGTGACATGAGATGCTGCTATGAAAAAGTACGAGCTCTGGAGTAGAAGGGAGAGTTAGAAAAAGGCAAAAAGCTTAAATGGCTAATACTATCAAATGCTACAAAGAGAATTCAAACAAGTCTTAGAAGTGAGCAATAGATTTAGCCACGGTAAACAATTCTAACCCCAGATGTCTCATAATTTTGAGACATACAAGTAGTGTATTAAAAAATATTTTAATGATACTTTTGCATTATCATATTTAGAAAATATTTTTAAAATATTGATAATAATTCAAAATCATTTTTCACTTCAAAATTCATAATAATGGGTATAAAATCTTCTTTTTATACTTTAAGTGTTAACTTTCCTTCCAAGGAATCCTTTAGAATTTAGAATTTTCATGGAATAAACAAGATTACTATAGATGAAAGTTACAAGTTTTCAGCATTAGTTTAAATAGTAGATGCTGACCCCAAATACAAATGATAATCAACATTTTTCTTTTTGTTTGGAGATTCTTTATGAAAAAATCCAAAGCTTTTTATAAATAATAAATTAAAATTTAAGTTAATATTAAGGTATGCTCAGAGAGGTAACATTTTCAAAACATTAAAAATTTCAAAAAAATTAAAAAGAAATAATTTAAAAATAGAAGAAATGTATGGCTGGACAGACACAAGAATTGAATAAAAAAATGAAAGCTAATGAAAAGTCACAAAGTTCTAGCTTTGTCCTAATAACAAGAAATATATGGCAGGGAGCACATTAATTATTTCACATGGCTTTGATAAAAGCAAATGACTATCTTCAATAACACAAAATTGTATTAATAATTTTGAGGGGTAATCATAAAAAATACTAAATAGAATGTTTTGGAAACTTTGAAAAGGAAAAAATTTTTCTAGCTTCTGCCAAAGAATTTTCTAAAAAATTTTCAAAGTGTACATTAAGTAAATTAAAATATATCTCAAAGGCCCCATAACGATAATAGTCCATTTTGTACAGTATCAAAATGCAACAATAATAGTTCTGCCTTAAAAATGTTCAATGCAAACTGAAATAGCCAAGAAAATAAAGTCACAGTTTCTTTTTAATCGGAGCTGAGCATTGGTCTATGCATATGCAGAATGATGTTGCACAATTTACTGCAGCTGCTCATTTTGAGCAGATGAGAGGAAATCATTAAAGCAACTTCAAACCACCTGACTTCCACCTTCAAATAGAAGAAGTACGTGGTAGAGATCAGGGAGATGGTTTACATGTCAACATAGGGAAGAGGGTAACAAAATGTAAATTTCTTTGTGATATCTGCGAATGTTTTCATAAATCGCAGCTGGCAGCTTTCCAGCTTCCCTTGAAGGGTCCCCACGTTTATAATTTCAGCAGCTAAAATCCACATAATTACAATTTCAATTTCACTTTGAGGATATTGTTGGGCTTCTTTTGTGCCTGATCAACTGAACAGCTGTGTCTTCAATTTGAAGTGTCTACTCACTGTTTCAAACATTTTAAGGAAATAAAATGAAGATAATATTTGGGACTATTATTAAAAGGAAAAAAAATATTCTCATGCCCTTGGAAGACGAGGGGACTGCTTTATTATTCGCTCTTCAAGAATGATACATGCAAAGCATTTGTGAAGCCAACACAGCTGCAGGACCCACTTACCATACCAAGTCTGTCTACCCAGTATCCTTTCTAGCTTTTATATAGATTCAAATTTAAGACACATGAAATGTATTTCCTGCCATGATTCCAGAATATTGGTTTTTAAAATAAGTATTTCAGTGATATTGTATAAGGCACCAATGGAAGTTAGCTTATCTTAGTACTTTTCAGTGTCACCTTTACTTCATAGTAAATCCTTTCTTTCTATCCACTATGTTAGAGAGACTGTTTAGCAAATAATTACTGGAAATGATAAATGGACAACTGATATGTTATCAATAACTTAATGGAAAAAACCTATTCAACTTAATCAGTTTCACTGAAAACCTTCACTGTCTTTCATTAATTCTGTGCAGAATACAAACTCTTAGGACATTATTTTTATAAATAAAAGTAATAAGTTAATATTGATAATTAGGTGGCATTGCCTAGAATTCACCCTTAATGTCTTTTATGAAAATATTCCCTTGGTCTGGGGGGCTCTGACTAAAGGGATTAGGAAACAGAAGTCTTGGAATATTTCTTACTTATATAAGTGGAAATATCTATTATTTTTTAAAAACAATATTTAGAATAATGAATATAAAATTGTACAAATTAATAAATTAGTACAATATAGGTGGTGTATCTGTGGACACTCTTATAGTTGTGTGCTTACTTTAAATTTCTATTGACATTTTATCCCCAGATAATCATTCATTTACGACAGTAAACTTCACAATAAGATTAATCAGACCTGAAACACAGCGTGACCAAAACGCTGAAAAAAGGAAAGAAACCAAGAATCATAAACACATTATTAAGTATAGAGTCTGACAAGACCTAATAAGAACTATCAGGTCTTTGGAACACTGCAGAATTTAAGAAAGTTCCATGAGCCACCTACACTGACCAGTAAATACCACCTAAATACCTGCCATCTAAATTTATGCCTTTCTTTTTGTGCCTCTCTTTATCCTAAGAACATAATGAATCATTAAATATGCTTCATCCTCCTTGAACATCAGCAATTAGAAAGATACACATGAGGCCAATAATGTATTAGTATTGTTGATCTTATTAATCAGCTTTCAGAAGATGCCTATCATTCCCCAGTACTCCAAAATCATGGAGCTTTATAATCAGGTTAGCCACAATTTGAAGCAAATCTTATGCCTGAAATGGAGTAACTGCAACGAGTGAGCATCTGGAAAAAAAAAAAAATCAGCTTAATGCTTGCCTATTGTATTCGTATATAAAAATGAATTCTCTTTAATTAGCACACCATGCATACCCACATCCACATAACAGATATTACTAGTATGTGAGCAAATTGGACACAGACTTCATGGCAGTGAATAATTTCATAAAACACTCACATGAAATGTCCAGCAAGAAAAGAACACTACATGGCTGTCTAATTTATTGAGAAAAAATATCTTAGACTATGAAAAATTTCAATATTGGAGTGTAATAATTCAAGTGATAAACTTCAAATAAGGACTTCCGGGTAAGATGGCGGAAGAGTAAGACATGGAGATCACCTTCCTCCCCACGGATACAACAGAAATACAGCTACACGTGGAACAACTCCTACAGAACACCTACTGAACGCTGGCAGAAGACCCCAGACCTCCCAAAAGGCAAGAAACTCCCCACATACCTGGGTAGGGCAAAGCGGAGAGATTCCTGCACAGAGGATCGGTGCCAAGCGGCACTCACCAGCCCAAGAGGCTTGTCTACTCGCCCGCCGGGGCAGGCGGCGCTGGAAGCTGAGGCTCGGGCTTCGGTCAGAGCGCAGGAAGAGGACTGGGGCTGGCGGCGAGAACTCAGCCTGAGGGGGTCTGGTGTGCCACAGCTAGCCAGGAGGAAGTCCGGGAAGACTCTGGAGCTGCTGAAGAGGCAAGAGACTTTTCTTCCCTCTTGGTTTCCTGGTGTGCGAGGAGAGGGGATTAAGAGCGCTGCTTAAAGGGGCTCCACAGATGGGCGCGAGTCGCGACTGAAAGCGCGGAGCCCAGTGACGGGCATGGGACGCTGGGGCTGCTGCTGCCACTGCCAAGAAGCCTGTGTGCAAGCGCAGGTCACTGTCCACACCGCCCTTCCGGGAGGCTGTGCAGCCCGCCACTGCCGGGGTCCCGGGATCCAGGGGCGGCTTCCCTGGGAGAACGCACGGCGCGCCTCGGGCTGGTGCAACGTCACGCCGACCTCTGCCGCTGCAGGCTCGCCCCGCACTCTGTGTCCCTCCCTCCCGCCCGGCCTGAGTGAGCCAGAGTCCCCGAAGAGGCTGCTCCTTTAACCCTGTCCTGTCTGAGCGAAGAACAGACGCCCTCCGGCGACCTACACGCAGAGGCGGGGCCAAATCCAAAGCTGAGACCCAGGAGCTATGAGAACAAAGAAGAGAAAGAGAAACCTCTCCCAGCAGCCTCAGAAGCAGCGGATTAAAGCTCCACAATCAACTTGATGTACCCTGCATCTGTGGAATACATGAATAGACAACAAATCATCCCAAATTGAGGAGCCAGGAGTCAGGGCTGTGCCTCTGAGGTGGGAGAGCCAATTTCAGGACACTGGTCCACAAGAGACCTCCCAGCTCCACATAATATCAAACGGCGAAAATCTTCCAGAGATCTCCATCTCAACACCAGCACCCAGCTTCACTCAACGACCAGCAAGATACAGTGCTGGACAGCCTATGCCAAACAACTAGCAAGACAGGAACACAACCCCACCCATTAGCAGAGAGGCTGCCTAAAATCATAAAAAGTCCGCAGACACCCCAAAACACACCACCAGATGTGGACCTGCCCACCAGAAAACCAACACCCATCCTCATCCACCAGAACACAGGCACTAGTCCCCTCCACCAGGAAGCCTACACAACCCACTAAACCAAACTTAGCCACTGGGGACAGACATGAAAAACAACAGGAACTACGAACCTGCAGCCTGCAAAAAGGAGACCCCAAACACAGTAACATAAGCAAAATGAGAAGACAGAAAAACACACAGCAGGAGAAGGAGCAAGATAAAAACCAACCAGACCTAACAAATGAAGAGGTAATAGGCAGTCTACCTGAAAAAGAATTCAAAATAATGATGGTAAAGATGATCCAAGATTCTATTTCCCAGATCCAAAATCTTGTAAATAGAATAGACAAAATGCAAGAAACAGTTAACAAGGACCTAGAAGAACTAAAGATGAATCAAGCATCAATTAAAAACACAATAAATGAAATAAAAAATACTCTAGATGGGATCAATAGCAGAATAACTGAGACAGAAGAACGGATAAGTGAGGTGGAAGATAAAATAGTGGAAATAACTGCTGCAGAGCAAAATAAAGAAAAAAGGATGAAAAGAACAGAGGACAGTCTCAGAGACCTCTGGCACAACATGAAACGCACCAACATTCGAATTATAGGGGTTCCAGAAGAAGAAGAGAAAAAGAAAGGGACTGAGAAAATATTTGAAGAGATTATAGTTGAAAACTTCCCTAATATGGGAAAGGAAATAGTTAATCAAGTCCAGGAGGCACAGAGAGTCCCATACAGAATTAATTCAAGGAGAAATATGCCAAGACACATACTAATCAAACTGTCAAAAATTAAACACAAAGAAAGCATATTAAAAGCAGCAAGGCAAAAACAACAAATAACACACAAGGGAATCCCCATCAGGATAACAGCTGATCTCTCAGCAGAAACTCTACAAGCCAGAAGGGAGTGGCAGGACATAATTAAAGTGATGAACGAGAGAAACCTGCAACCAAGATTACTCTACCCAGCAAGGATCTCATTCAGATTTGATGGAGAAATTAAGACGTTTACAGACAAGCAAAAGCTGAGAGAGTTCAGCACCACCAAACCAGCTTTACAACAAATGCTAAAGGAACTTCTCTAGGCAAGAAACACAACAGAAGGAAAAGACCTACAATAACAAACCCAAAACAATTAAGAAAATGGGAATAGGAACATACATATCGATAATTACCTTAAATGTAAATGGACTAAATGTTCCCAACAAAAGACACAGATTGGCTGAATGGATACAAAAACAAGACCCATATATATGCTGTCTACAAGAGACCCACTTCAGACCTAGAGACACATACAGACTGAAAGTAAGGGGATGGAAAAAGATATTCCATGCCAATGGAAACCAAAAGAAAGCTGGAGTAGCAATTCTCATATCAGACAAAATAGACTTTAAAATAAAGACTATTAGAAGAGACAAAGAAGGACACTACATAATGATCAAGGGATCGATCCAAGAAGAAGATATAACAATTTTAAATATTTATGCACCAAACATAGGAGCACCTCAATACATAAGGCAAATACTAACAGCCATAAAAGGAGAAATCGACAGTAACACAATCATAGTAGGGGACTTTAACACCCCACTTTCACCAATGGACAGATCATCCAAAATGAAAATAAATAAGGAAACACAAGCTTTAAATGATACATGAAACAAGATGGACTTAATTGATATTTATAGGACATTCCATCCAAAAACAACAGAATACACATTTTTCTCAAGTGCTCATGGAACATTCTGCAGGATAGATCATATCTTGGGTCACAAATCAAGCCTTGGTAAATTTAAGAAAATTGAAATTGTATCAAGTATCTTTTCCGACCACAATGCTATGAGACTAGATATCAATTACAGGAAAAGAGCTGTAAAAAATACAAACACATGGAGGCTAAACAATACACTACTTAATAACAAAATGATCACTGAAGAAATCAAAGGGGAAATTAAAAAATACCTAGAAACAAATGACAATGGAGACACGACGACCCAAAACCTATGGGATGCAGCAAAAGCAGTTCTAAGAGGGAAGTTTATAGCAATACAATCCCACCTTAAGAAACATGAAACATCTCGAATAAACAACCTAACCTTGCACCTAAAGCAATTAGAGAAAGAAGAACAAAAACATCCCAAAGTTAGCAGAAGGAAAGAAATCATAAAAATCAGATCAGAAATAAATGAAAAAGAAATGAAGGAAACGATAGCAAAGATCAATAAAACTAAAAGCTGGTTCTTTGAGAAGATAAACAAAATTGACAGACCATTAGCCAGACTCATCAAGAAAAAAAGGGAGAAGACTCACATCAATAGAATTAGAAATGAAAAAGGAGAAGTAACAACTGACACTGCAGAAATACAAAAGATCATGAGAGATTACTACAAGCAACTCTATGCCAATAAAATGGACAACCTGGAAGAAATGGACAAATTCTTAGAAATGCACAACCTGCCAAGATTAATCAGGAAGAAATAGAAAATATGAACAGACCAATCACAAGCACTGAAATTGAAACTGTGATAAAAAATCTTCCAACAAACAAAAGCCCAGGACCAGATGGCTTCACAGGTGAATTCTATCAAGCATTTAGAGAAGAGCTGACACCTATCCTTCTCAAACTCTTCCAAAATATAGCAGAGGGAGGAACACTCCCAAACTCATTCTACGAGGCCACCATCACCTTGATACCAAAACCAGACAAGGATGTCACAAAGAAAGAAAACTACAGGCCAATATCACTGATGAACATAGATGCAAAAATCCTCAACAAAATACTAGCAAACAGAATGCAACAGCACATTAAAAGGATCATACACCATGATCAAGTGGGGTTTATTCCAGGAATGCAAGGATTCTTCAATATATGCAAATCAATCAACGTGATACACCATATTAACAAATTGAAGGAGAAAAACCATATGGTCATCTCAATAGATGCAGAGAAAGCTTTCGACAAAATTCAACACCCATTTATGATAAAAACCCTGCAGAAAGTAGGCATAGAGGGAACTTTCCTCAACATAATAAAGGCCATATATGACAAACCCACAGCCAGCATCGTCCTCCATGGTGAAAAACTGAAACCATTTCCACTAAGATCAGGAACAAGACAAGGTTGCCCACTCTCACCACTCTTATTCAACCTAGTTTTGGAAGTTTTAGCCACAGCAATCAGAGAAGAAAAGGAATCCAAATCGGAAAAGAAGAAGTAAAGCTGTCACTGTTTGCAGATGACATGATACTATACATAGAGAATCCTAAAGATGCTACCAGAAAACTACTAGAGCTAATCAATGAATTTGGTAAATTTGCAGGATACAAAGTTAATGCACAGAAATCTCTGGCATTCCTATATACTAATGATGAAAAATCTGAAAGTGAAATCAAGGAAACTCTCCCATTTACCATTGCAACAAAAAGAATAAAATATCTAGGAATAAACCTACCTAAGGAGACAAAAGACCTGTATGCAGAAAATTATAAGACACTGATGAAAGAAATTAAAGATGATACAAATAGATGGAGAGATGTACGATGTTCTTGGATTGGAAGAATCAACATTGTGAAAATGACTCTAATACCCAAAACAATCTACAGATGCAATGCAATCCCTATCAAACTACCACTGGCATTTTTCACAGAACTAGAACAAAAACTTTCACAATTTGTATGGAAACACAAAAGACCCCGAATAGCCAAAGCAATCTTGAGAACGAAAAATGGAGCTGGAGGAATCAGGCTCCCTGACTTCAGACTATACTACAAAGCTACAGTCATCAAGACAGTATGGTACTGGCACAAAAACAGAAAGATAGATCAATGGAACAGGATAGAAAGCCCAGAGGTAAACGCACAGACATATGGTCACCTTATCTTTGATAAAGGAGGCAGGAATGTACAGTGGAGAAAGGACAGTCTCTTCAATAAGTGGTGCTGGGAAAACTGGATAGGGACATGTAAAAGTATGAGATTAGATCACTCCCTAACACCATACACAAAAATAAGCTCAAAATGGATTAAAGACCTAAATGTAAGGCCAGACACTATCAAACTCTTAGAGGAAAACATAGGCAGAACACTCTATGACATAAATCACAGCAAGATCCTTTTTGACCCACCTCCTAGAGAAATGGAAATAAAGACAAAAATAAACACATGGGACCTAATGAAACTTAAAAGCTTTTGCACAGCAAAGGAAACCATAAACAAGACCAAAAGACAACCCTCAGAATGGGAGAAAATATTTGCAAATGAAGCAACTGACAGAGGATTAATCTCCAAAATTTATAAGCAGCTCATGCAGCTCAATAACAAAAAAACAAACAACCCAATCCAAAAATGGGCAGAAGAACTAAATAGACACTTCTCCACAGAAGATATACAGACTGCCAACAAACACATGAAAGGATGCTCAACATCTTTACTCATTAGAGAAATGCAAATCAAAACTACAATGAGATATCATCTCACACCAGTCAGAATGGCCATCATCAAAAATTCTAGAAACAATAAATGCTGGAGAGGGTGTGGAAAAAAGGGAACACTCTTGCACTGCTGGTGGGAATGTGAATTGGTACAGCCGCTATGGAGAACGGTATGGAGGTTCCTTAAAAAACTACAAATAGAACTACCATATGACCCAGCAATCCCACTACTGGGCATATACCCTGAGAAAACCATAATTCAAAAAGAGACATGTACCAAAATGTTCATAGCAGCCCTATTTACAATAGCCCAGAGATGGAAACAACCTAAGTGTCCAGCATCGGATGAATGGGTAAAGAAGATGTCGCACATATATACAATGGAATATTATTCAGCCATAAAAAGAAATGAAATTGAGCTATTTGTAATGAGGTGGATGGACCTAGAGTCTGTCATACAGAGTGAAGTAAGTCAGAAAGAGAAAGACAAATACTGTATGCTGACACATATATATGGAATTTAAGAAAAAAATGTCATGAAGAACATAGGGGTAAGACAGGAATAAAGACACAGACCTACTAGAGAATGGACTTGAGGATATGGGGAGGGGGGAAGGGTAAGCTGTGACAAAGTGAAAGAGCGGCATGGACATATATACACTACAGAACATAAGGACATTTAAAATGAGTGAAATATAGCAGAACTCATTTGCTTGTTGGAGATAATTGACAGAAATACATGGAACACGTTGGAGATAATTAAATCTACTGATACTTCAACTGATTTCAACTGTTGATTTTACTCCAAAAGCTATTCTTTTTCAGCATTCTAATGTTAATATAACTCTTCTTTCCCCTAAAAAAAAAAAAAAATTCTCAAAGAAGTTTATTTGCTATCTATAGCTCCTGTCCATTCATTCTTTCTTAATTCACTCAGTCAGGATTTGATGTCCATGTTCCTAAACCTGGTCATAAATTCTCAGGTCTTTCCTTACTTTGACCTAGCAGCATTTGATACTGCTGCTGTTGATAACTCCCTTCCTTCTGCATTTTCTTTACCTGGCTTCTACAGCACTCCTATGCCCATGGTAAATCCTTATCATTCTTAATTGCTTGATACTCTTTTCTCAGACTTTTTAATGCTGGAATGTTCCAGGGTACAAATTCTGGTTCTTTGCTTTTCACTTTCTCTACTTTTACCATTCTAGTAATTTCATCCAGTGTCATGATTTTATTAATATAATCTCTTTATATATCAATGACTCTCAAATTTGTATACATAATCGAGTTATGTGTCCCAAAGTTTAGGCTCATAAGTACAATTTTCTATTAGATATTCAGATTCAGGTGTCAAAAGTGAACTCCCAATCTGATCTCCCCAGAAATCTGACCCAGGATTATCTTTCCACAGTTTTGTTAATAGTAACTCCCTCATTTCCACTTGTTCCTCTATCCACCTTTCCTTCATACCCCACTGAATTCATCAGGAATTCTTTTGACTTTATTTTCAAAATGTATTTGAAATAAAGCAGAGACCATCCTTATCTCCTAAAAAATATATATATAATAAAAATAAATTTAAAAAAAAATCTTCAAATAATTTTAGTGAAAATCAAAACCATTTTAATAAAAAAAAACAAAGTGTTTCTTGATACCATCATGAATATCCATCTTGTATTATGTAATGTATTATACAACTGAGTAAACGCTTTTGAGATAGTTCTTAATTTTCCCTTTGCTTTCAGGGTGTCAGCTGTCTCCTCACATTTCTTTGCCTGTGCCTACCTCACAAGTACTTTCCTCTAGGAGGACTGGGAAACCAGATAGCGAAATTTATTATACACTATATTTAAATTAGATGGTCAGGATTATGAATAGCCCTATTTATCTTGTCAAAACTTTTAATTTTAATTTATCCTGCCTTTCCTAAATAGCATATATTCCATAACTATCCTAAATTTATGCTATTTTATTAATCTTTTAAAGAATATGCACTATAAGTGAAAATAAAACACAGAAGTATTTTGTTTGTGCCTTTTTTATTATAAATAAATACATACATATATATTTATTACTTTACTAACATGGATGTATGTTTAAACACACATCAAATATATTTTTTAAAGGATGCAATAGAGAAGAAATATGGAATTTTTTAAAACATCTTTATTGGAGTATAATTGCTTTACAATGATGTGTTAGTTTCTGCTTTATAAGAAAGTCAATCAGCTATACATATATGTATATCCCCATTTCTCCTCCCTCTTGTATCTCCCTCCCACCCTTCCTATCCCACCCCTCTAGGTGGTCACAAATCACCAAGCTGATCTCCCTGTGCCATGCAGCTGCTTCCCACTAGCTATCTATTTTACATTTCGTAGTGTATATATGTCCATTCCACTCTCTCACTTTGTCCCAGCTTACCCTTCCTCCTCCCCCGTCCTCAAGTCCATTCTCTAGTAGGTCTGTGTCTTTATTCCCGTGCTGCCCCTAAGTTCTTCATAACCTTTTTTTTTTTTTTTTTAGATTCCATATATATGTGTTAGCATATGGTATTTGTCTTTCTCTTTCTGACTTACTTCACTCTGTATGACCAACTCTAGGTCCATCCACCTCACCACAAAAAACTCAATTTCATTTCTTTTTATGGCTGAGTAATATCCATTGTATATATATGTGCCGCATCTTCTTTATCCATTCATCTGTCGATGGACACTTAGGTTGCTTCCATGTCCTGGCTACTGTAAATAGGGTTGCAATGAACATTGTGGTACATGACACTTTTTGAATTATGGTTTTCTCAGGGTATATGCCCAGTAGTGGGATTGCTGGGTCGTATGGTAGTTCTATTTTGAATTTAGAATATTTTTAAAATAAACATGCTTCATTTCCCACCCCACCCCCCAAATTTACATCTAACACTTTGTAAAATAGTGCTTTAAAAACCTGGTTCTAAATTTGGATTAGCTGCCCACTTGCTCTTGATGTCTGTCAGAACTGAAAAAAGATAACTCACAAACTTACTTAGATGCAAGTAGAAAAGTTCCAAACCAAGATGCACTCACTAAATCATGACACTCATTTTTCAATTACATCCACAAATTACACAATTTTTTTGGTTAAAATTCAGCTAGCAAATTTTCATCTTCTCTAATGTTAATTTTTTTCCAGACAAATTAATTGAAAGATATTAGATATTAGAGCTTTTATCTACTTTTAAAATGTCTTTTATTTAATCTAGTCTCCCTAAAGGAAATTTTTCCTCACTTAGAAAATTTATTCAATAATGTGCGGGAAAGATAATGTTTAAGAAATACAGTTTTTATTTTTAACAAATAGTTCCCTAAAATCACAAAAACCTCTTCATTTAAAAATAATCTAAAAGATTTAAATATTTATTTTCTAAAATTTTAAATGCATGGATGATTATTTGGAATTGTCCTAAAATTATTTTCATCAATGAAATAATATAATAGTGGAACATATTCAAATCAGTTTTCAAATGTTTTCTCCTATAGCAAGCAAGAGTTTGCTTCAAAAATTAGTTTGTCTTCAGGTTCTAGGTTCTTGACTTGGCAAATCGTTGGAGCCTCATATTTTCATCACTAATAGCTGAAGTCTCAGTATATACTTCCGGTAAGATTTACTGTTAAAGATAATGGCTGTAAATCCACATTTCCAACTGTCTTCTTTCTAAAATCTAATTTTAAAATTTAATTTAGTTTGGCCAACTTCTTATTCTAATTAGCTCACCACGTTTTTATCTCCAATGTGAATTATTTGAGTTTGTACCAAATGTAGAAGGGTCAGCTCTGCCACTTGCAAACTATTACTTGTGTGTTCATCATTAGTATTATTCCTAATCAGCAGGCTTTCTTTCTTTCCCACCCTCACTTTCTCCTTTCTTCCCTCCTCCCAACCTCCCTCCCTCCTTCCCTCCCTTCCTTCCTGCCTTCCTCTCCCCTCTCCCTTTCTCCCTCTCTCCTTTTCTTTCATTTTGCAGAAATATTTGTTAGTTTCTTGTCCATTTTCTGAAGGTTAGTTTAATTAAAACTAGATATTATCATCAGTAAATTCAAGTAACTTGTCACACATGAACAGCAATATGTTAATATATGCTGAAAGGAAGAATATAAGTAAAGGTACCATTAGCCAATTGCTAGAGTTTTTTGTTTGTTTGTTTTTGTTTTTGTTTTTTTTTGCAGTACATGGGTCTCTCACTGTTGTGGCCTCCCCTGTTGCAGAGCACAGGCTCCGGAAGTGCAGGCTCAGCAGCCATGGCTCACGGGCCCAGCTGCTCCACGGCATGTGGGATCTTCCCAGACCAGGGCACGAACCCATGTCCCCTGCATCGGCAGGCAGACTCTCAACCAGTGCACCACCAGGGCAGACCTGCTAGAGTTTTTAAATTCCCACTTGCTCCTCAATATATCTTGTTACTGTTCATAACCAATGGCCATAGACTATATAGATTGAATGAAAAAAAAAAAAAAACAGTGCCAATCCAGCCAAAACACATTTTAATACTAATAAAGATTAATTTCTTCCTAATTTTATATATTCACAATAAACACAAAATGTTCTCAGCACAAAAAAAGAAATTATAATTATGTGATGTGATAGAGGCATTAGCTAAAGCTACAGTCTTAATCATATTGCAATATATAAATGTATCAAATTGACTTGTGGTACACCTTAAACTTACACAATGTTATATTGTCAATTATACCTCAATCAAAAATAAATTAGAAAAACAAATATAAATATAATTGTTAATGTTTTCTTCCTGCACTACACTGATATGTCTTGCCCACCCTTAAGGTTTGTACTTTGGAGACCACTGATATAGACATTGAGGAGAAATGGTTTTTGAACAGGAGGATGATATTGATAGATCGATGTTCTAGGATGTTCACTCTGTGTGGAGAATGAATTTGAGTAGGCAATATGATAGGTCAATAAGGAGGTCATTTGTAATTTTTAATTTGTTACTACATACATAATCTAGCTGAGTAAGAATGAAGCCCTAAAACTATAGCAGTGAGACGGAAGGAGGAAGGGAAACAGATGGCCAGGGTGAAGTTAATGGAAATGAATGGGGGGACAAGTTCAGGGTGCCTCCTATGACTCTTATCTGCACCATTTGGCAGTAGCCCTGCAATTCATCAACACATAGCACAGGAAGAGGAGGTTTAGGGTAAGTGTGAGGAATTATGTATCCACATTAGTATATGTTTGCTATACAAGTAGGGCATGCAGCTGAATATAGAAACGTGGAGCTGAGAAAAGAGGTTTGGGATAAAAATTAAACATCATTTTGCAGTTTTAAGTGGACAGCAGAAGTGTGGGCCATTGTCTCTGAAGGCCATCAATAACATGTGACAAAGGAGAGAAGAGGCTCTATGTCTTTTATTAACAGTTTTCATATAGTATTAATGTTTTAGACTTGTCAATTCACCATTTGCAAAACACGGGGGGCCTGAATCTGAGACTCTATGGCAATAGGGCACATGTAAGATAAGTAAATTGGAAGTGAGTCAGGTTTAGAAGCTCAAGCTCATTAATATGCTTCTTGGGGAGAACTTACCCAAGGTATTTTGGCAGAGAAAACTGAACAGCCATATCAGGAAGGCATCCACCAGAGAGCAGTGAGAGAGCACCAGAAGCAGAACAGAAACACAAGACAGGTAGGAAGGAGGTCAATAGAGTGTGGAAACGTGACGGGGGAAGGGGAACCAGACATGAAGGAAGTACCTGGCACACAGGACACATTCAGAAGTATTGACTATCACTGTACTTATTTTAGATATTTTTGTGATTTCAAAAATTATTAAAATATTTTAATAGCTTCTTCAAACAAAGCCTAGGCATACTGTATACATAAGGGATAATAATGATAATAACTTGTGTAACCACCACCACTTTGAACATTCTCAGTAACTTTTTGCCCCTATTTCCCCTATTCACACTCCCTTTCCTCTCTCCCAAAGGTAACTGCTAACCTAAAATTTATGTTTTTCATTCTTTACTTTTCTCTATAGTTTTGTCAAATATATAAATACATATTTTCTAAAATACTGTTCATAAAATTTTTGTACTTGGTGAAATTTCACCGCATGCAGAGAATTCACTTGATGAAATAATTTTGGCACTGTTGAAGTTCTATATCCATTAACAACAGTATTCATCATCTAAAATGTACAGTGTCCCTTCTAATGGGAAACATTTATTGGCAACCATGCACTGAGCTTCGAGTTCTCATCAGATGAAAATTTCATTGTGACAATCACAGCCTAATTTGTCTTGAGTGTTTTGAGAGACTTAATCATACCACTGACTTTTTATCTCCTAGCATAAGTGTAGATTTTCATTTTTGTAAGAATTCTCTCTTCTGTTCTATTCTCAAAACCACCCAAGTACACTAATTTTGAGTAGAGTATGTCCTAGATTGTAAGAGCATTATCTTTCTTTTAGAGAGAATTCATTAGCCCCAGAACATTTTTAAGGCCTTAACCTTGCAACTTAAGTGAATCCTCAAATTCATAAATATATGGACTGTTTAAATAGACTTTGACTTTGTCCTGAATGAAATTGAATAATATGTAGTGGATTAATATTTCAAAATTTATCTGAGTGCTTTTTCCTTTTATGTGCCCATTTACAGCCCCATACCACACACAGACCCAGACACACACACACACACGTGCATGCACCTAACAGCCTAGACAAAGAAGCAAGATATTTAGACTAGACAGATCAAATTATAAATATCTGCATTTCAAAAATGCCATAAACAAAATATCAAAGCAAGGGACAGGAGGAGGAAAATATTGGCAACCTAAATGACAAAAGATACCATATAAATTCACAGAAAAGTACATTAATGTGCAGTTCACAAAAATATAAATAGCCAATAAATGTAAAACATGTTCAATACCAAAGAAATGATTTTTAAGCAGAAAACTACAAAGAATAAAAATAATAAAAACAATGATGAAATAATGATGCTACCTAGGATGGGAGAGTTCAGAGAATGTAGGCATTTAAATTGGATAGCCCTTTCACACTACAAATCAAAAGCCTTAAGACGCTTACTGCCTACATCCTTATACTGTCCTCTAAGAGATGGGCACAAATATTTAGGTCTCAGGTAGTTCACCTTCATGGTTACATTAGAGGTAACATGAACAGTGTAAATGCCCACCACAGATGACTAAATTAAATATGATATATCAATATGATAACATTTGTGTAAGCCTTAAGATCTGGTTCTTAAAAACTGATTTAGAATATTAAAAAAATGTTAACGGGATATGCTGAGTAAAGAATTGAAGCTTAAAAAATGATATATCAATATAATTTTTGTAAGAAAACAGTAAAAAAAATAGGCTACATAGTTTTATGTATCCATAAAAGATATATGCTACAAAGTTTTTTGGAGAGATGGTAGGATAAAAAGTACTTTTTTTTTTTGTCTTACTGATGTTTCTAAAAAGTTTTTCGTTAAGTATTAATTTAAAATTGTTATTTAAAAAATAAATACCTAATACACAAAAATTACAGCTCTCAATATGTGAATACTATGCATTCTGCAAACGCTTGCAAATATTAACCTTCCCAACATATTTTTAAATGATTCTATATATGATCTGTATTCATATTTCTTATACCACATGTATTATATAAGGCATTTCTGTATTATGAAGCTATTTTGTCACTATTTTACTTATTTACAAGCTAACCTCTCAAAAGAAAGCCCGTATAGCACAGAAAAAAAAAGACACAATTTTACTTCTTTCACTTATTAATCATGAATAAAACTGAAAGACCATTTCACAAGGAACATATTTTTCAATGATTTATGAAAGGAAACTCGTTAATGCCTAAACATACATGAAACTGAACCATATGACAACAATTAGGAATCTTTCAAAAACATTTAAAATCCAACTTTAGTGGTCTTTTAATAATAATACAATTTGAGCAAACATTTTATTTTTCTACAAAATAAAATTGTATTTTCATTTTATATTTCATTTTATTTAGAAATAATGATCAGTTTTGATCTAAAGGTTTTTTAAATTAATTTTTCACTTCAGTCAAATGCCTCCAAGTTAGTTAGTGGTGGACTTTCTGAATGTAAGAGAAAAGGACAAATAAAGCAGGAGGAAATGATAATTTCTTAATTTAAATTCTGCTAATTTGGAATTTATTTTTAAACTTCAAGAGTAATTACCTTAAAATGAAGGGAAATTGTTTGACTAAAGTCACAAATTACTTTCCATTGTACCATATCAGTATCACTGTCTCTGCCTCTGGTCTCTAGCTCCTTCAAATTATGCCCAGTAAGTAGATCCGAAATATGGATCCATCAGAATAAATTAAATTAAAGTTAAAATGAAGTGTCATCTCCTCTATGAAGAAGCTTCCCTACAGGCAGAATTAGTCATCGTTTCATAGGTTCTCCCATAATACTTCATACCCTTCTTAACAAATGTTCCATAAATTAACAATTAGTGTCATTTTCAGACTCAGGCAACGTCAGTGGCTCAAAAAAGACACTTACTTAAAAGGTCCAATGCCTTGGCCTTCAGGCAGCTCCCTCCCTCCCCTGATTCCAGGACCAATGGCTTCTACCCTTCTTTATAAGTACTTTCCGCTTCTCTTGTACCATCCTTTGCTGAGTTTCCTCTCTGCAATTACCTTTCCCTCTATCTGCCAGAAAATTTTAAGGTATTTGAAGCATATTTTGATAAAGAAATACTTTTTTGATGAAACCTTATATAAATCCCCCAATATATCAGAATGTGCTTTAGAATTTCTTGTTTATGTTTGCATTTATGATCTTTACGTATTTTGTAGTTAATCAGTGAAAACAATGAGGCTGTTTTGAGAGACATTTGAAAAGAGAATCTGAGTAACATTTATTTTCATGCCTAACAGCTGTACTTTTTCACGTATTTCTGAATTTTCTCTAGGTTGTACAATATCAAAAAATCATGACTCACACAATTAAGTTGCAAATGGTAATAGATTTTTAACTCCTTATTTTTCAGTCTCAAGATCTTTCAATAACATTGCCCCAGAAGCATGAAAGAGGAATAAAAGGAAATTCAAAGTTGAATTATGGTAGAAGGCCTCTTTACTGACAGTTAGTCTGGTAAGTAGTCTGTGTGTCAAAAAAACAGTTAAGCAGAGGATTATGAAAGGATACAAACAATTTAATTTTTCATGTAAAACATACAAAGGTCCACATTGTGGCCGTTTTAAAAAAATTTTATTGTGGTATAGTTGATTTACAATGTCGTATTAGTTTCGGGTGTACAGCAAAGTGAATCTGTTATAAATATACATATATCCACTCTTTTTAAGATTCTTTTAGATTATTTTCCCATTACAGAGTATTGAGTAGAGTTCCCTGTACTATACAGTAGGTCCTTATCAGTTATTTATTTTATATATAGTAGTGTGTATGTGTCAATCCCAATCTTCCAATTTATCCCATTTTAAAACTATGGATAAGCCTTTTCTAAGTAAGCAGCTGCTCCTCAGAGCTTCTTATGCATCATCTATAAAGTCTAGTATCTGTTTCTTTAAAACAGGACAGGAACTCAAAGATATTTAGAAGCAACTGGCACAGGAAAATCATATAGATTTTTATGATTCTCTTTCCAATAATTTATAATTATTTTTTCTACACCTAATTTAACTGTGATTTTAACCAAAACTTTCCAAAGCATTTACCTTACTTTTCTTAGAAACAACATTTTTTTTGGCTTCCGTATTTCATCTCCTTACGTAACACTCAATTACGTGAACAATTAAATATTAAATTTAGTGTAATAGTAAATAAGATAACAACTAGCATACACAGGTAGGGAAACAAAAATAAATGGCTCTTGAGTGAAATGGACATATATACACTATCAAATGTAAAATAGATAGCTAGTGGGAAGCAGCCGCACAGCACAGGGAGATCAGCTTGGTGTTTTGTGACCACCTAGAGGGGTGGGATAGGGAGGGTGGGAGAGGGGGAGACACAAGAGGGAAGAGATATGAGAACATATTTATATGTATAACTGATTCACTTTGTTATAAAGCAGAAACTAACACACCATTGTAAAGCAATTATACTCCAATAAAGATGTAAAAATAATAATAATAAAAATAAAATAATAAAATAAATGGCTAATGATTAGGATAC
Organism: Mesoplodon mirus; assembly: GCF_964341445.2. NCBI lineage: Eukaryota > Metazoa > Chordata > Mammalia > Artiodactyla > Ziphiidae > Mesoplodon > Mesoplodon mirus. Next base: position 42,329,636 of record NC_138977.1, read on the forward strand.
AGCACAGCTAGAGGGAGCAGGAGTGCACAGGGCCCATCCTACCATGGGCTTTCAGAGGAAATGGATCATTTCATAGTCCAGTGAGTCATGAAATGTAGATTTAGAGGCTTTCTACTGTACTAATTACTTAACAATATTTGGAATCCCTGTTAGAAATATAAACTAGAGAGAAAATGTAAAATACATGTGAAATCTATATGTAATACCATTTTAGTACTTGCCATTAAAACATTATTTCATGTTATTCAACTGACAACAAAGATAAGAGCATCCACCAAACAAATGTATCTGAGACTTGACTGATTTTTAATTGAGTTCTATGCGAGTGAGTTGAATTGATTAATTAATGTTCATTGACTCCCAAAACGTGCAATAAACTGTGCTCAGTTCAAGAAATATACTGATAAAAAGATCCATTCCCTTATAGAACCTATATTCTTGAGTTGTAGTCTCTAAACTTATTGTTCACACATCTCTACCAGTAAAAATATTTGAGGATTATTTATATCTCTTTATTTATAAATATATGCTTATCTATATACTTATCTATGTACATATATGCATATATACACATATATGCATATTTATATATGTATATTTATAAATTATATGATGTACATCTGTACATATTATGCTTTATGAAATATTCATAGTCAACTTTGGATTCCATGGTTCTGAATGTAGGAAAATTATTTGTTACTTCCACCATTTTACATAAGGGGACACACACAGAAGTGAGTTTTTCTTTTTAACATGACCAGTGCAACGATACAGTCATCCATTTGATAAAAGATTTATCAGATGAGCCAACTGCACCCTGATTGAGAGTTTATTCCATGGTCTACACCAGGGGTCCCCAACCCCAGGGCCATGGAGCGGTACAGGTACACAGCCTATTAGGAACCTGGCACACAGCAGGAGGTGAGCAGCGGGCGAGCAAGCAAAGGTTCATCTGCCCACCTGCCGCCTCCCTATCGCTCGCATTACTGCCTGAACCATCCCCCTCCCTGCCCCATCCGTGGAAAAATTGTCTTCCACGAAACCGGTCCCTGATGCCAAAAAGGTGGGGGACCGCTGGTCTACACCAGAAAGAAATACACCTGTCTTCATAAGTAAACAAACTGGTGGACCTAAAAAATTTTACAGTGCAAGTGAGAGTTTTTTAAATTATATTTTAGGGAATGTTCAGAGAGTTTCTGTGAAACCTAGCATTCATTAGCACATGGTTTGAAGGACACTGCTCTCTGGTCTAGGGCATGTAGGTCCACTGTCTGGCACAGATGCTTTCTCCATAATATTTATGATTTGACACGTTATTTTAAGGAGAATTGTTCATATACTTTAACAACAAACTACTCCTACACTTCATTTTCCAGTGCTTGGAAATATTTATATATTCAAAAAACTGAAAAACCTAATTGAAATCCAATTTCAAGTCTTTTTTTTCACTTTATATATTTCAAAATCACAGTGTCAGATTGGAGAATATAATATAAAACCAAAACATTATTAAATATTATTAAATAATTAATAATATTTAATAATATTAAATATTATTATTTATATTTTAAAATATTAGTAACCCATTCTGCATTTATGTTACTTTATTAGCACACAAAATATGGCTTATAGTTTGGAAGGAGAAAAAAGAGGGAGAGGGAAGAGACAGGGGCAGGGAGAAAAGGGAAGGTGGAAAGAAGAACAAAACAATATCAAGAATTTCCACATTATCTGGAGTCTAGGATTTGGAGAAGACAGTGAATATCACCAGTCAAAATACATTGTTTTCCAGGAATTAATATGACAAAAGTGTGACACATTACCTTGTTTTCTGATAAAACTTTCAAAATGATTTGGATTGATTTTTTTCTAACCTTTCAAAACACTCAAAAATTAAAGTGGCTCACACAGGAGATAATTAATTAAATGTAGAATTTGTAAACATGAAACTGAGAATAAGACTTTTTTTGGAATAAACTGCAGCACTCATATTCTGGGCAGTAGATCTATTGTAATCAGCTGATGAGAAATTAGGATAATAAGTCACCAGCAATCAACAATTTAAATTGGATGCAGGAAACCAGCATTGGCATGGTGCTGTTTGGTGACAGGAAAGACATCATGGAAGAATTTCCAGGCTGACTAAATATCACATCTGGATGAAGCATGTCCACTCCTTTCTTTTTCTTTTTTCTTTTTTTTTTTTTTTAACAAATACTGCATGGGATGAAGGAATGTCAAGGCAAAACTTTCTAATACAGATGCAGAACACATGCATTTGTGCCAGCTCAAAGCAAGATTACAGACACTGGAGGCACTGTTGTGGTTTGGCAGTTGAAATCATCCATTTTCATTAACTTATGGTTCAAAGATACAACCACGTTTAGGAAAGGATGCTGGCTTTTCGGTGACTGTGTGTTAAAAGCTCAGTCCTAAAAGCTAAAGAGTGAAACAACCACATGTTTGGAGATCATGCTAAATTTCAAATATTTCGGACTGAAAGCAATTCAACCACAGTAAAAACACAGGTTCTAAACAAAAATTCTTTGCAGATAATGTCTACCAAGCACTTTCCTCATTTTTACTTGATATTGTTTGTGAGAAAAGGCACAACCAGCACTTAACCTTCCGAGTCATGAAGGCCTTGGAAAATATGCCAAGAAATGGAAAGAACCCCACACAATAGAAGCCAAATGTCTCTTCCCCACCTCAAAAATAATCCAAGTGATGGGAAGACATTTCAAGCACCCAGAGAGCTATTAGTTCTCCCTTTTTTCCTAGTTATTTTACATTTCATAAGTTAGATGACTTGGAACTGACTGTTGCAGGGTGACCTAAAGAAGTAATTAATTCAGCTTCTGAATAGAACATTAATTTAAATCAGCTATAATTCTAGGCAGTTACTTGCATTTTATAAATTCAAACCTCTTGCTCTCAATGTCATCTACTTGGATAATGACATTCTAATCTTTCAAGGCAAAATAAATGTCAGACTATCTCTACAATATAGAGGGGAGTTTTCCCTGGCAATATGATTTTTGACTAGTATGGACCATAAAAATCACAGGGTTTGGGAAGTGGAAGAGAATTTTTCATTTTCTAGTTGGGGACACAGGTCATACTTTGCCCAAGAAAGGGAGCTAATTAAAGGCGGGGACCCAGCAGCACCATTCTGCTGTGGGATGCTTCCCAACTGCATTGCTCCAGCCACACTGAACAAGTGTGGCATCAGGAGAGTCACTGTCACAAGTAGCCTAGACATAGGGGAAAAAATAAGTACTAATTATGTCCAATAACCAATTTATTTTATTCTTTTAATTCTCTTGTGTTTCCAAACTCATACATTAAACTCTTACTGTACAAGTGTGATTTTATTGGAACACCTAAGAACACATCAGAAGAAAGGATATTCCTGACCCCATAGCCTCATGCTACTCATATCACGTTTGCTTTCACATTCTCTCACTCCAATTACTTTATAAATATTTGACACCCCACTCTACTCTCCTTTTGTTGTATGTGCATCTAATTTGCACACATTTTCTAGGGTGAACCCATGTGTTAGGTAGAATAGTGGCCCCAAAAGACACTCACATCTTAATCTATAGAACTTAAGAATATGTTGGTTACTTGGCAAGGGGGAATTAAGGTTAGAGATGGAATTAAGTTTGCTAATCAGCTGACTTTGAGATGGGAAGATTAGCCTGGGTTATATGGGTGAGTCCAATGTAATCATAATGGTCTTTATAAGTGGAAGAGAGAGGCAGAAGAAAGTAAACACAAGAGATTCAGCATGGGAAAGATGCAGCCCAACATTCGGAAAGGGATGGCAAACCAAGGAATGCAGGTGGCCACCCTAAGCTGGAGATGGCAAGGAAACAGATTCTACCCTTGAAACTCTAGAAGGAATGCAGCCCAGCTAACACCTTCATTTTACCCCAGTGATACCTATTTCAAGCTCTGACCTCCAGCATTTTAGAATCACAAATTTGTGTTGTTTTAAGTCACTAAGTTTGTGGTAATTTGTTACAGCAGCAAAAGGAAACTAATACAGGGAAATAGAAAAAAACAAAGTGGATAAAAGATTCTAAATATCAGACTTTCTGAAGGCTCAAGCTGGGGAGAATCCACTTCCAAGCTCATTCTCACAGTTTCTGGCAGGATGAGATGAAGTAATTCATGGGCTATTGGACTGTGGGCCTCACTTCTTTGCTTGCCGTTGAAGTACAACTCTACAACTGGATAAATGATAGACATCTCTCTGGTTCCCCCTCTTCTGCCTCTGTGTGTTACAGTTATAAGAACTATAAGTATTTTAAGGACGCTCAACATTTGTTGAGATGGCAAACATTGGAGAACAGTGATGGGAAAGATGCACAATTCAGCTTGAGCAATGTCAGGTTTCCAGTTTTGATCTAATGAAGAGCATCTGTATGTAAAGTAGGTACTCTGGAACTCAGGGAGGAAGTCTGAGCTGGAAAACATAAATGTGGTAAGGTTTCTGTGGGAGAATGTTGTGTCACAGAAGCTAGGTTAATAAAGTCTTTCAAGAAGTAAAGCAACAAACACTGATGAAAGATCAGTGAGAGTGGAGGTGAAAAATACTTCTTCGTCTAATATCCTTTTTTCTGTTTTTGCTCACAGTTTTGCTATGAATTAGGCATTTAAAAATTTATTTCATTTCATAATGAAGCATGAGAAATATTGCCCTATGAAGTTAGGCAACAGGCCCAGTCATACATAAGCCCATTACAGGGGCAGCAGCTGCCTCAGGCATAAAATTCTTCCAAATAGGTTGCAAAATCCACTCAAGGAACAGAAGTTGGCATTCTCTAAACTTCTGAATCAGGCTTCATAGAACACTTAGACAAATACTTATTATTGTTTCCTTCAATCCAATTACCAACTGATCTGTAATACCATGGGGATACAGGAAGAAGAAAATAGGATAGTGGTACAAAAAGTCCAAAATATGAAAAAAGTCGATATAGTTTTTTTCATAAAAAGAACCATAAAATGGAATTGTTAAGTCTGGTTTCTGGTGTTGGGTGTGTTACTGAAGGATGATATTGAATAATTCACAGTCTCTACACCTGTTTGCTCTTTAATTTTTAATTAAATAAAAGTATATTCATTTTCATCAGTGAAACAGTGAAAAAATATGTAAAAATAAAGCTATTAATCCCTCCATCACTCTTTCATTCTCACTCCCCAAAAGTCAATTAATGCTAATAGCTTACTATGTATCCTTTTGCATTGATTTTTCATATTAATAACATGATATACAAAAATATACACAAGACACAAGCTTTGTTTTTTATAAAATCTGGGATCATAATAACTACATTACCCTATAACTGGCTTTTCTCACCTGACAAAGATATATTGGAAATACCTCTAGTCCAGTAGCTGTAGAGCTAACAAATTTATTTTCTAATAACTGCATAGTATTCTCCAGTGTGGATGTACCATAATGAATTCAACTACTTCCCTATTGATGGACATTAGAGCTATTGACACTATATCTTAGAATTTGCATGATGCAAAAATCAATATCTCATACAGGTACTAAAGCAGCCTGTACTGCCTAATGTTACAAATATATTTCAAAAAGACATATTACATTGTAACATGAAAATTTTCTCTTTTTTCCTTTAAATCTATTATAAAATATGTTTCTGATTATTGATGAGAGTTACACAAAAAACTCATTCTCAGCTAATTTCCTTGATTCTTATTTTTCTGAAGCAAAGAGAACTGAAGCAGTAAGAACAGAACTTCCATATGTTCCCTCAATCATACCTACCAATCCCTTCATCTGGACCCCAAAACTCTGTTTTCCCTTATCATACAGGATGAATCATCCATCTTCCTATCCAAGAGCCAACTCTCCAACTTGCATGCTGGATGCCATTGTCTCTCACCTATTCAAAGACATTGCTCTAGAATTCTTCCCTTTACTTACTTCATCATTATGTTTCCTTCTTTAGTGGATTTTTCCATCAATAAACAAATATCCTACAATTTCATCCACTTCAAAACAGACAAGCCAATGACTCCATGACGCCTCTTTCCTCTCTAGCCACTGGCCTCTTTCTATACTCTTCATTATGGCAAAGTCTTCTGATAAATGGTAGGGTCTTTCACACTTATTCCCTCTTCTTCTTTTTTTTATTGGTCCCACTCCACTCAGGTGTCTATCCTCATCCTTCTCTTCAAAGCAATTCTTCATGAAGTCACCAACAACTTTCATCTTGCCAAATCTAATGACCATTTGTTTGTCTTCCCCTTCCTCTACCAGCAGCATTTGACCCAGTAGGTCACTCTCTCCTTCTTTAAACAATTCCTTTACTTCTACTCCAGTTTAGCATCTCTCTGGATTTTCCTCCTATTTCATTCAAGTGTCCTTAGCTGGTTTTCCACCACTAAAATGTAAGCTCCATGACAGGAGGGTCTTAGTTTCTGTCCCTTTTATTAACTGTTTAATATCCCAGCACTTAAAGTAGGGTCTGGCATGTTGTAGCCCATGTAGTAGGTCTATGGTATGCTTGCACAACTATTGACTTTTCATCAAATTACCAAGGTAGATACTGGTAATTTTGGCACAGTGAACCTCAAGAGTTCCTACTAATTTGTAAAATGTCTAAACAATTGATTATATTCTGTCATAAATCAACTTTTCTCCTGACTTTCCTAGTTCAGTTAATAATGCCAACATTCATTTTTCTGGCTGGCTAGATTATTCAGAACAGTACTTAAATCCAAATTTAGTCAGTTGCCAACTCCTGTGAGGTTTTATGTTTACCGTATCTCTTCCAACTGGATCCCGTGGCCTCTATCCTTCCATAGTTTAAATTACTCTTCATACGGTTAACAGATTAATTCTCCTAGACAGAAGATTTAGAATGATAATTTGCAATTCATAATTTTTTTAACTCCCTAAAAACAACAGATTAAGCACAAACTCCTCAGACTGGCCTTTAAAGGCCCTATTAAATGCAAACCCATGCCCCCTCCATTAGCTTCATTTAGTTACCCCTAAATATCCATGAAACAGAACCATCCCTTTTTCCTGAAGTAGGTACCTGCCACTGATTTTACAAGTTCCTCGCTACCCCAAATGACCCCTTCATTAAATATTTGCCAAATTGTACTTTGCTTGATTTCAGCTTACACAGATTCTCCCTATCCCATTTGCTTAACTCATATGATACCTTTCCCTGTTCAGCTCAATGATATGTGAATGTCCCCCACTGTGTGGCCATATCCATGTGATGCCCTTTCTACTCTTTCTTGTTACAATCATTTTTACTTCCATACGAAATGTAAGCTGTGGGTAGATTTCTTATTCATGATTAAATTCTGTATAGCACCTAGCACAATATCTTGTACAAAGTATATACCTAATTTGAAAAGTAATTAAACTAAGGTGATAAATAGGGCAAAATGTTGTGCAATCTCTGAATAAATACCACTGTGATATTGGATTTAAAAGAGAAACTGTTTAAGTAGCCAAATATGCTATGATGAATATATTAAATTTGCAGAAATGACTTTTAAGTTATAGATATGATGATGTTATATCTGCATAACTATACTGATTTAGTTTTTAAAATGCTTTGTTGATCAAAATATCAAGTCTTTCAAAATAATATTCTGTATAATAAAATTTTTCAAATTCATGTAATTCATCTGATATCATATTTAGCAGTCATTAATTTTTTCTATCTATAGTGACAGACTTACCCAGAAAATTTAGCTAATGGACATAGCATATTTATTTACATATCCCATTAATACCTGCATGGAAATGTAAAATATTTTTATCTAGAGTTTGTTGATCAAAATATGGATGATATTCCCTAATGATTAACTGCAGAGGTTGTCACTTTCTATATACAGGGGGCCACTAATTAATCTTGAGTAACCCTCTGAGACACAGAATGTAAGCAATGTGCACACAGGAGGAAAACAATAATTCACCAGAAAACAGACACAGATTAAAAACAGACTACATTTAAACAAATACAATGAGTATTACAGGTGATATCTAGTGTCACTACCAGAGTTCACTTTGGGGGAATTATAAAATTCCCAGGACTAATCCTGAAACATGATTACATGTGTTTCTTAGCACTCCGTGGAGGAAAATATGTGAAGATGAATTTGGGGCTGCTGCTTAACTAACCACTGGCAATGGGAATACTCTGAGTACTGCTCTGTTTTCACAGGCTAATCAGTATTAAGCTCTGAACTTGAGATAGGGTTACTGTGCCCAAGGGCACAAGACCTGAACAAAACAGGTGGCCAATTAAGAGGAAAGAAGGGTAAACATCATTGGGTAGGCAAGCAATGCTACGGGCCAAAATGACCTGGTCTCAGTCTACTGTTCCAGCTCTCGTCTCCTCTCAGCCCTGACACACCCACACATATGCCTCTGGCATTCGAGCAGATCTAAGGAATCAGCATTTTCCTAGCTGCCGCATATCAGAGGTGGATTCATGGGCATACCTCCCAGCTGTCACATAGTGCCCTGGACTCAGAAGAGCCGCACACTTGTTTTATTTATTTTTTTATTGTGGAAAATAAACATAACATAAAATTTAGCATTTTAATCATTTTTAAGTGTACAGTCCAGTGGCATTAAGTACATTTACATTGTTGTGCAACTGTCACTGCCACCCACTGCCAAAACTTTTCATCATCCCAAACAGAAACTCCATATCCTTTAAAAAGTAGCTTCCCATTCTCCCCTTCCCCAAACCCTATAGCCACTTGTCTACTTTGTCTCTTTGAATTTGTCTACTCTAGGTACTCCCATATAAATGGAATCATACAGTATTTGTCCTTTAGCCCATACTTGAATACTTCACTGTCACTGTCTTGACATTCTTAATAATTTTAGAACAAAAGCCCCTCCAGTTTCATTTTGCACTGGTCCTCTCACAAGTTATGTAGCTAGTCCTTCTGTGAATAATTGTAATTACCTCCGTCTTCTCCACACCAAAATCATCTCCATGTCCTTCTGAGCTTGACCTAAATTTCATCTCTTCCATGAGATGAATAACAGATGATACAGCCCACTACACTCCTTAGAGTGTTTGTATTTACTCATTGATGGCACTCTTCACATTGTATTGTGATCCTTTCTTCTTAAATCTGTCTTCCCTGCTAGAGGAAATGTCTTACTTATCCTTGTATCCTTCATGCCTGGTATAGTTCCTGAATTGTGCCCCCCCCCCAAATTCACATGTCGAAGCCCTAATCCCCAGTATGATAATATTTGGAGATGGGGCCCTTGGGAGGTAATCAGGTTTAGATGAAGTCATGGTAGGCGGTTACTGCACTCATGATGGGAATACTATCCTTATGAGAAAAGAAACCAGAGAGCTTGTCCTTGTTCTTCTGTTGTGTGAAGACACATTCAGAAAGTGGACATATGCAAGTCAGGAAGAGAGTCCTTATCAGAAATTGACCATGCCAGCACCCTAATCTCAGACTTCCAGTCTCCAGAAAATGTGAGAAAATAAATTTCTGTTGTTTAGGTCAACTACTCCATGATATTTTCTTATGGAAGCTCAAGCAGACTAAGACAATCTGATACAAACTGAGTGCTCTAATATTTTCACCGAATATAAGAATGGCTGCATGCTCCCATAGTGGATCACAATTGGAATTGTTAAAGGGCTTTAAATTTAGTAAGAACTGATGGGGAAATGATAGAACACTGGGAAATGTGATAGCTTTGGTGTCCAGAAACTCTAGTCTGGGACTTGTTCTAGTCACTGAAACTGTGAGCTGTAACCTAGCACTTATATTCTCAGGAAAGTGTGACCCAAGTCTTAGACTCCATGTGTTAGTCATCCAATAGGCGTGCCCTAGTGTTTCTGATTCTGGAAGTCTCTAGCTCCCTTTTTCTGGAATAAAAAATAAGAATAAGTCTACCTTACCTCTTTGTATCTTTCATGTCCACCTTGTATTCTCACCTGGGGACCTATGACTAGACCTAAGAAGGATGGCTAAATAGGTTTCAAAGCTTATAGTACCACAAGCATACGTATCAGTAAAGTTCATGATAATATTTAAATGTTGAAGGAAATGTCCTCAAATTGGATCCCTTTGGCATAACTTAACTCCTTGTTGCACCTCAACAAATAAACTGAATAAAAATTCTCCAAGTAGGGAATTAAAGTGGTACTGTGCAGAGTCCACAACAGAAGGTTGGTGTCATTTGTTTCTATTCTATCAGCCACACTCTTACACATTGTGTAGCTCTGGAAATAAGGCTCTCTGAGCCTCAGTTTCCTTATCTGTCAACACAAGAGGGTTTGGTGAGGTTAATCTCCCTGAACTCTAAACACTACAAAAGTCAGCAGTTTCCCTCCCATCTATGTTAAGTGCAAGTAGAAAGTTAAAGAAACATTGTCTTTATTGCTAGAAATCAACCATGATACTATAAATTAAATATTATTTTAAGAGAGTCAACTATGTGTGACAAAAGAAACACATTGTACTGACTCTTTACCAGTGGTTTCTCCAGTGAAGACTGGGAAGTCAGGCACCATGACCTTTGGTTGAACTGCTGCTTGGACATGTTATTTTTTTAAAGGACATGATAGAGATTACAAACTTTTGTTAATTACTCCTTTGCCATTCTTTTAAGTCATCTAATCGGCTCGTTCTAGTGTTTCTGTTAGCTCCTTTTCTATGGAATGAGACTAGCTTACTTGCTTGTACCTTTCATGTCAACCTTATATTCTCATTTGGGGACCTATGACAAGTAAACGAGCCTGGCTGGTGAAGAGCTTTACATAAAATGAAATGCTATAGTGCTGGGAATTCTTCTTTAATTTTAACTTTAAACTCGATCTTTCGGTTGCATGACTGACCACCTTATTATTACCTGTACTGAAAAAGGTCCCATCAATACTGAATGTCTTAGGTCCACAGACCAAAGACAAATGCTGCCATTGTGCACCATGGTATAATCTGTCAAGGAAATGCACAGGCATTGACAACCATTTCTTTCCAAAGTAAGGGAGTTTCACAAGAATGAAAATGCATGTCTATCACTTCTCCTTTTTACTGTACATTATATTATATCTATTATACCTTGCTGACAATGACTTTTTTTCTCATTTACCCTCTATTTTGTTGGAATACAATTTAGAGAATATTAGTCATACCTTTTATATAGCCTTTCCATACTAAGATTTTATGTTCATTAAACATAATATAATGGGTTTTAGATTCTTGATCTCTAAAAAAGGAACAAAAGTAATTTACGAAAGACCCAGGCTTTATAACATCCATGGATGGCTATAATCTTTATTTTTGATTGGAGATTCAGAGTAAAGTTTCAAACTATTTTTTGATAGGCACATTGAACAACAATTTTTAAAACACTGCAATTGTTCTCTTTTCTAGCACACACTCATACCTTAGTTCTCTATACCAGGGGTTGGTGAACTTTTTCTGTAATGAGCCAAATAGTATGTACTCTATATTTTGGAAATCATACAGTCTGTGTTATAATTAGTTAACTTTGTCATCTAGCACAAAAACAGTCATAAACAGTATGTTACTGAATGAGCATAGATGTGCTTCAATAAAATTTTATTTACAAAAAAAGGCTGCATTTGGCCCACAGACCATAGTTGTTGACTTCTGCTCTATCCTATTCTATATATGGTGTTGTGCAAATCATAAATATAGGATGCCAAGATATGTTCATTTAGAACAAGCTTTTCAACAACTATGTCACTTTGGGCACATCTCTTAGCCTCTCTGAGTTCCCTAATTTGTAATGTGAAGATGTCTGGTCGAGGTGAATGTTAACAAACCCTAACATTTCAATAGTCACTTAAGCATCCCCTTCACTACTCATGGACAAATGCTAAAGAAGCTAAATGCTACAACTTGTGAACAGTTTTTTTTTTTAATCTTAAAAAAATTCTTTTGCAAAATATTTTTTATTGCTTTCCTTTGAAAAGTAAACTTTTAGAACCACTCAATAAAATTTCTGAGTGGTTATAAATGAAACGCTCCATTCATCCACAACTGAACTTTTAATATTGAAAAGGAAGGGTCTGAGAAGGATCTGGCTGTGACGTCTGATACTGCTTGGATGGCCAAGGTTAAGGTTGCTGTTCTGTCCTCTTTCTCCCTCTCAAATTGCTGTCTGTAACCCTGAAGAAGAGAGTGAGCCTTCAGGAGAAGGAGGGACCTTTATTTTCTGAACCTTCTGAGGAATATTAGTGACCATGATACATGACAACTGTGGTAGTATCTAAAAGGTTTGTCATTTTGGTAATAATATAGTACTCCTATTAACTAACTGAAATGCTGATAAGATTTGCTTTTCATGGTACACTTACTTTGGGTATTAGTGAATTTATGTGAAGTTTCTTCCAAGAAACATATAATTTATAATTCTATCAGAATGTAAAACTATCCAATTATCAGTGGGCCATATTTAACCAAAGATCTAAGATCTCCAAATTTTCTGCAGTTGCCTAAGGTAGTAAAGTTGAATAAGTGAGGGTCCATGGTTGTTAGAACACTACAAATTGACAGATGAATGCCTGCTGCTACTTTCAATACTAACATGGGTCATAAAAATCCACTTCCTAGCAAATTACTGCTGTATTACCTGAGGGGAATCTGAGGGCAGCTGTGAAAACGTAAATGAGCATGTAAAATAATGAAATAACCTACTTATTTTACCTTTACATTTCTCTTCTATTAATTTCAATTCTAAGAATAAGTTACAGATAAAGAGTAAATAGCAGTCACTAACATACATTAAATTTATGAGCAATTTTGTTTCAGAGAATTTATCTTAGCTTTTAATAAAATGCTGTATTTTAACAAAATTTAAAAATGTAAATCTATTTTCTTTGAGTATTATTTATTTTGTCTAAACGTAATGGAAGTAAAGTAGGAAAGTGAAAGTGGCTGTTTGTTATAGGGTGGCTGTTTGCAGCAGGAAGAAAAAAGGAGAAGGAAAAGCAGATTCTAGATCTTTACTTCATGTTAGGGAGATTGCATTCCAGATTCAATATTCTGGGGGGGGGGGTAGTTCTCTTTCATGAAACACACTTCCTGTGGGGAAAGCTGCATGTATGACAATCACTATTTCAGCTATTTCCAGCTTAGTTCCATGTATGTTAAATGTCAACATGAGCTAAAATGTTATAAATGAAAATTTTCCATAAACATGCGTGAAATTCATTTCCTACTTTATAAGAATTACAGAATTTTATAAAGCTAGATTACTCTAAGGGTGCCTATATTAAGAAAGTACAATTTTTGTACAATTAATCAGTTCATATATTAAATTCCTTTGGTAGATAGCATAATATGAAATGATTCACAATGACCTCAGTGGAATACATAATGTTAATTGTATTTCACTATTCACATTTTGATGATTTCAAGTTAGAGAATGCATAGCCTACAGCTTTTATATTTTAGCAATTCAAGTTTAACAGGCATTCACTAAATGGAACTCTTTGTCAACATAACTTTAATACAACTACAATTAAATGATAGTAGACGTTCATAATGATGTCTCCAAAGAACTTAAAAAAAAAGAAAACTGAATGCTTTTAGAAGCTTACAAAATTCAAATTAATAGATCCAATGTGGTTGTGATTTTGAGTACAATTTAATAATTCAATTATAGTAGCCTACTAAAAAAGTGTGTTTTGTCGCACATGTTCAACCTCTATGCTCTAAGATCACACTACTTTACAATCATTGCAATCAAGGTAGAATGTTTAAACAGTTAAGTGAAAATGTTAAAAAATAATAGCAAACATTAATAGAGTGTTTATAAAATAGGCACACTCTTTTAAATGTGCCTATGTACATATACCTATATATATATATATATATATATATATATATATATAGGTATATGTGTATATATATATATATATACACACACACATATATATATATAATGAAAATGACAGCCTGAGGAAGATATTATCTCCTCTATTTTACACATGAGGGAACTGAGAACCACAGAGATGATCTTGCCCAAGAAGTTGACAGCAGAGCTCATTTGAAGTAAGCTTAATCTGGCTCTAGCCCCTTCACCTCTACTCTTCACCATTATTCTGTGCTATTTCATGAGTTTTCCTCTCAGTGAGAAAGAGTTTACACTCAGATTTTTGTTTTAATAGTTTCATGGTTCTCATTCTCTGCATATTAAAAATGTTTAAAGAGGGAAAAAAATTAAACCATGAAGAAAAAAATCTGTAATTAAGACTATTTTCAGGAAACATTGCTTCTCATACGTTAATGCAGTTGTTATTAGTGTACAAATTTGAGCAAAGTAAATAATCAGTACAGTTCAAAATAAATTATTCTCCCGTGAAATTCAGAAACAAAGGAGCAAGATTTAATTTTTTAATGGTAGTTATAATCTTAATTAGACTCAAAGAAAATTGAAGAAAGAAAGTATCTACATTCCTGATAGTATCCTGCCATATATAAAACCCTAAAGCCATGGCATAATCTAATAAAATGTGTCCTAAGAACAAAAAATTAAACCAAGTAATACGGTCTATTAAAATTAGCAGGTAATTTTTAAACTCTAATTTAAAAAGTTAAGTAGTCATGTTCACATTTTTTAAAAAGGAAGATTTTATTACCATAATGTATATGATTTACAAGTTTCCCAATTTTAAGAAGTGTTAAGATAAACATTTAATTTTTTTCAAAATTGGCATTTTAAAGAGATAAAGATAATCATGTTCAATATATGCCCTTTCAGCATATTTTATGTCTTAATTGTTATATCAAATGAAAGTCACTCATATAAAATATTTTATTCATCATATTGTGAGTTTTCAACACAATATGGATTGTGCTTATTAAAATTACATTATTCACATAGATTATTTTTACTCTCTTTTCTCTCTTTTACAAATCAGGTAAATGGGTTTAAAACATTTCCACTAGTGAGATCTTAGGAGATATTTAAATTTCTATTTACTTGATAATACATGTTCTCTTGTTCAATTATCACTGTGTTGAATATATACCAAGAAACTTGCAAAAAGGCACCTGCCCACCAAAAAATTATTTTACTTCTCATTATATGCATGAAAAGTGGTAAGTGTATGTATTCTCATAAGCATGTATATGTAAATTAGTCTGCCACACATAAGTCATTATTCTTGTTCTTTGTTTTCTTCATAGTATTGTAGTTACCACTCTACATTTACTTATTGTTTATTGTCTATCTCTCCTAGGGAGCATTAATTTCCATGATATCCAGGGACTTGTCAAGTTTTATCACCAGCAGCTAGCATTTGCTAAGCACATAAAATATGCTGAATAAACGTAGATGCATTAAATGAGTGAATAAATGGATTAACTAATATGGAGAAAAGAATAAATAAATAACGCAGTGTTAATAATAACCAGGAGTATTTGGCCTTTGTGAAAAGAAAGCCATAGTGTTATAAAAACAATTTTGATACAAGAAAATGATTTTTTATTACAAAATGTTCATATCATAATGAAATAAATCAATAAAATGAACTACAAAATGAAACCTCAGATAAAATGTTCTGAATAACTCTAATTTTCCAAAATGCTTTTACTATTGTTAACATGACAAAAGCAATCATAATCCATGATGATATGGACTAAAAAGAAAAAAATTTGAAAGGAATTTTATGCAAATTGATTTGAAAACAATATGTTCATACAGTCAGAATTATGCTAGTATTTGAACATTGCAAGAGGCAAAGTGAAGTGCCTTCTCATTTTCAAAATGAAACAGATAAATACTTCAACATCTGATCTACTAGGATTATAATATACCAAAAAGCATAAAGGAAAGGATGCTAACTTAATGGAAAATTATTAAAAGGGAAGAATGCATATGGCCAGGAATCCCACCATATATATTTTTCTTTTTTAATGTTTAATCTTATCAACTACTAATTTCCAGCCCTAGTGTTTAATTCATAATTTGTGCTTAATACTTATATGAGCATCTATTTTAAGTATTTGTGTTAAATCCCACGATGTTTATATAATTTATCACTTAATAATGTATATGTAAATATAATTAACAAAGCATATATTATATAATATAATATCAACAGATATTTCATATAAAATCAATTATAAAATAATAATGCAGTTTACTATTTATATCTACTAATCTGGTAACATTCAATAATCACAAAATCAACACTTTTATTGTGTTTTTTATTAAAATACCAATGTATCTTTTATTAAAGTTAAAAAGATAATCCTAGTGACTATACCAGTTTAACATATCAAAGACTGGGCCAATTGATGTGAACACAATGTTAGTTTATAATTAATTTAAACAACACTATTCTCTAATACAGGAAGTAACTGTATTTTATGAATATCCCTACAACTGATCATACTTCTCTTATACTTTCTAATTTTAATATTTTAACAGTCTAAATGGCATCTTCCTGTCATTAAGGGGATTTGGTGAGGGTCTATTCTCATATTAGACTTAATTAATCTCCAAAATATGTTGTGCTAAAGTAATATGTTAACATAACTCTTACGTATGCTTGAGTGAAAAAAGTAATTAACAAGTCTACCTATACTTGGCATTGATTTCATGGAAAATCTACCATGAATCAAGTAATATCATTTAAGTTCTTATAAAAATATATCATGCAGTTATGGTCAATATATTACTTAATAATAAATGGATCATTAATTTCCATCTATAGTACTAACATGTAATGAATAAATAATTTAAATGCCATGTACTAAATAATTAAGTGTATATGATGAAAACTTTAACGTCATAACTTTGTTCTTCTTTGAATGAGTCCCATGGACCTAAAGCAATGCATTTTCCAGGCCCCTGGGCTATTTCAAACTTTTGACAAGTTTATCCAAGTAGAAGAAACATGAAAGATTTTCAAGGAAGAAAATCAAAATACAGAACTATTTATGTTTCCAAAATATAAAGACAATTGATATTTTCAAATACTATACCAAGGAAACT
Source organism: Mesoplodon mirus (assembly GCF_964341445.2). NCBI lineage: Eukaryota > Metazoa > Chordata > Mammalia > Artiodactyla > Ziphiidae > Mesoplodon > Mesoplodon mirus. Next base: position 42,346,662 of record NC_138977.1, read on the forward strand.
ACTTTATAAGTTGTAAAGTTTTAGGAAACTATTGAAGATACATTTATAAGCAAGCCCTTAAAAGAAAATAAGAATCCTGAGATATTGATTTATAGTTGTGATGTAGTGTGTGTGTGCAGATCATATACCTTAGCAAAACTGGTACTTTTACAATTGAATTATTAATATGATCTCAAAATTTCAACATATTGCATCACCTAATTTGGTGGTTTGTTTTCTTAATTTTCTAAGAAATTGTGTAATTTGGAATGTGTCTAGAGTCAGGATTATGATCACCAACTATCACTGAACTGTAGATCTACTGAAGTGGCAGTTATCAAAGCTTTTGATATTAAAAAAATAAGCTTATGTCTTTCATTTGCCTTGAACAAAATATGACTAGAAAAATATCAACGTTATAGTTGTCACTAAGGTCTTTTCTAAAGCATTCCAAAACATAATACTTCTTAAGTTTATTATCTCATAATTTATTTAAATATTGCACTCTTCTAAATTTAGTTATCACTCAAGCTACAGTTTTTAAAACAATGGTATTCACCAATTTACAAAGTAGAAGAAAAATTTAGAGCAGGCTGCAAATTTTCCTTTTAAGATATCTTTAAAGACAGGACTTTTCTGATAACTGCTATAATGTCTGGCATATGCAACTTTCACAGATGCAGAGTGATGAGGTTGAATTTGAAATAATTTTACTCTACCATTAGTCAGTGTTTTCCTTTTCTTTGTCACAAAATAAAATAAATAAACAGACAAATAAGAAATATTGCTTTTGCTCCATTACTTCCATTAACTGCTGGAAGTCCTATTGAAAATATGTTGAGCCTCTCAATCTATCCTCCATATCTCTTGGTTGTTTGATATTTCCCATCTCTCTGCCTCTCTGTGCTATATTCTGGGTGAGTTCCTGAGTCCAATCATCCAATTCACTAATTTTCTCTTAGATGATGTTCAATCTAGAATTTATTCCATCTAATACTTTTATTAACTTCAATAAAAATAGTTGTATTTCCAAAAGTGTAACTTGGCTCTATTCATATCTAATTATTTTTATTTCCTTTCTGCCTTTTTTGTTTCTTAATTTTTGTCATGAATATTATTATCAGACTATTCCCTAAAATTAATTTCATCGTGGGTGCATTCTTGTGAACATTTACCTAGTTTGTTGGCTGTGTTTCTTAACATTAAGTTTGCTCATATACTTTGGAATCTTGGTTTGCAAGTTCATTTGAATGAAAGGAATCCCCTCTCTCCTCCACCTTTTCTTTCTCACTTCTCTATCTCTCACCTACTACAAGCCCTTCTTATTCTTCTGTACTTTAGTTGTATCCACTTAGGCTCCTAACGAGTTAAGTCCAGAATCCAACAATAAAATAGGTCCTTCTTTGTGGTATATCAGTGATAACACAGGCTTTAACCACTAAGCCAATGAGCAACTTGACTCATTTTCAATTAAAAAAAAAGTGATGTATTGGTATTCTTGCCTAATTTGACCTACTGTGTCTTATAATGCCATAGTCCCAGGCTCACAATCACAACCATAATTCTAACCTCCTTTCCTGAGTGGCACCAGAATAAGCAAGAGTCATTCACATCCCAGACATGAAGCAGTAAGCCTACTCTCTCTAGTTTCAAGTATTACATAAAGATTTTTAGACCATGTGACTCAAACCATGTTTTGGGTCTATAGAGATACTGATCTTGCTTTTGAGCCCAGCTATATCTTTTAGATATTCTTTATTTTCATCTTTCACTGCTATTTTTTGAAGCAGAGGTGGTGCTTTAAATATGAATTCACTGTGTTATCCCAACCTGAAATGCAAGTTATTGTTAAAAACATATCTATAAGAAAAATTATAAAGACTGGTAAAGTTAACATATTACGAGACAAGATGGTTTTAGAAAAGATGCTTATGTAAAAGTCTTTATCTAAGAAAGAACGTTTTGGCATACTGAGATTTGAAACAGAATGCTGATCAACATTCTCTTATCTAACTCATCTGAGGATGGCCTGATCCAGACAGTAGGGCCATGGTGCAGGCAAAATCATTCCATGTTGATGTGAAGAAGAAAACAGAAGCTCCCCCGTATAAGTCACAGTACACCTGGACTGTTGTACTCCTATTCAATGCCCTTCTTCATCTTACATCCCCTCTCACCTGACTATTGCCACAGTCTCCCAATTAGTCTCCCACTATCAGTTTCTCCTCTTCCATGACCAGAAGAATTACTATTCTAATAAAAATGATCATGGCAGATCTTTGTATTAAAGAATCCAATTTTTCCCCAACCTTACAGGAAAGAGACTGACTTTCTAAACATGGCACTCAAGGCCTTTAGCATCTGACCCCAACTTATTTCTGCATTCTCAGCTTGTAGTATTGAACTTTAAGTGCCTTCTTTGTCCACAAAAACATTCCTAACACAATGCTTCACTCTAAGACTATAAAAGCCTTTTTCCTTAATACATTACCCTCAGCAGCCCACACTTCCCCCAATGTCCTAGAAAATTCTCACTTCCTTAAAGATCCAGGCCAAATATCTGCCTTTTCTGCATGCCCCAGCACTGGGTTGACACCTCATTTGAAGCACTTATCATATTGTATTAATTATTTATAAGCAAATAATTACAACTAAGATCTTCTAGAAAGAGTCCTTATCTCCTTCACCCCAGGATCTCCAATGTTTGTCTAACTATTAGTGGAGCTTTTTACTCAGTGAGTCCAAAAGCAATATTTTTAGAATCTGGTATTTAATCTTTCATAAGTCTTCATAATGTTAACTACTCTCTTAAATAGGTTCCAAGCTTACTCCTTGGGAGAAGGGAAGAAGTCATCTTCAAGTGGCAACATTCACAGCACACATTTCAAAGCATCTTGGATAAAACTGATGTGGCTTCACACCCATAACTGGATCCCAGAAAAAAAAAATTTCATAATATACCAAATATTTAAGGCAATAATTGAAGGAGGGAAGCTCTCCACTGGAAGTACTCACAGGGACCACTAGAAAAGGGTGTCAGTAACTTTACTAAAGGTCACTGACTTGATGAAGTAGATAGAGCTGTTGAGACAGTTCCAGAGCCTGGAAGTAGCAGTCACAGAAATAGCTCCAATTTACCTAAATAATGTAGGCCAAGTGCTCTAAATACTTGTGTCATTTAGTCTTCATCACAAACCAACTCCCAAAGGCAGACATCATTTTTCTTATTTTATATACTAGGAAAGTAAGGTTTATAGAGGATAAATAGCCAAAAATCTCATAGCTAGAAAGTAGCTAGGCCAAAATTTGAACCCAGATCTACTTTGCTATAAAGCCAGGGCTCTGACTTTCTACAGGGCACAGATTTAAGGATACAGAAGAGACAGGAGAGACTATCACTCAGTCAGTGTAAAGTTGATTAAACATGACCTCAAAGAACTAATTAAATCAAGGGATGAGAATGATGACAGGAATGAGGAGTCCAACCTGAATTTATCATCAGAAATAAAGCCATTCCCCTGAAGCAACAGTAACGTAGTCTAAGTTCACTCAATCGTAGATCAAACAGAAAATACAAATGAAAGATTTATTAAATTCATTTCAAAACTCTTTTATGAACATCTTTGAATAAAGTCTCAATAGCTCTCAATCACAAAGCCCTTTCAGAAGTCTTCCTGTGCTATCTCTGAGAGTAGAAAAACACCTCCTTCATTACCAAGACGTCCCTGGCACCTCTGTAGTCACCTCCTTTTCAACAAATTGCTCTTTTCATTCTTTTCTGGAGTCATCCACTGATAAGCCACTCATAAATAAAGTTATACATTATATTACTGCCCTTATCAATAAGCAAGGGTAATGGCAAACATTCGACTCCAAAGATTCTTATCTATAAATTCACTGCACAGCCTTGACCACTGTACTCTGCCTACAGGTGTTGAGAAAAGTGTGTACTGTTGCATGGATTTTTTGTATCTTTTTTCATAAATGTAACTTGTGAAAATACATAGCATTCAACCTAAGAACAATAACAGTAACAAAATGCTTTGTATTTTATATCACATATTTTAAAATTGTTTCCACAACTCTGTATTATCTCATTCTCTCAATGTTTCTGACTACTAATGGCATTTTTCATTAATATATCAAAATGTTTATATGGGAATTGGAAAACAATAAGTTTACAATAAGATTATTTAGTCATTTTTATTGTAGAAAATGGACTGCTAACAGCATCATGACAAATTCTCTCAACCTCAGCTTAGCACATTGCAATAGAGAAAAAAAATATTACAAAATCATTGCATTAGATGCAATCGCCCTGGAATATATCCCTAAACATAAAATGCATATGTGGACAGATATTTTACATAGGCAAATCAAATCAACTGTCACAGAGAGTGATAGGAGCTTAGAGAGTGAGAGGTTTAATAGGTGCTTGGTAAAGATCTGTTTGCACTGTTTTGAGATGAAGGAAAATATACTTTATTTCAGTCCTTCAAGAGTACTAAATATCTTCTGAATATTTAACTACATTCTAGATACATAATATGTGTAAGGCATCTAGTTGGGTGGCTGGCACATTAAATATAATATTTTCTTCTTTCCTTCTTTTAGGATTGAAGAAGATAATAAAGTTTAAGGAAATGAGTAATTAAATGTTTTCCAACATTAAATGTATTCAGAAAATGACATGTGTCTAAACAGGAAGTTCAATTATTGAAAAATACAAGATAGAAATAGAATGTCAACTCTAAAGGGCATTCAGTGTCCTCTGAAAAGCCACTGTCTTGAGCAGGCCACTGAGACCTCATGGCATTTTGATTCAACACGTTTTGATAAGTGATGTATCCCTAATATATCACAATGAAGTGTAAACTGGAGTAGGGATCTTTCTCAATTATTTCCTTTGGTGGTAAACTGATTCTCACTGGATTTTAATGCTGTATAGGTAATTCTTTTCATATCTAGTTTGTATTTTCACAGGTTCAGACAAGTCAATCAATTACCTTCTAATAAAATATTCAACAAGTTAAAATTGTCCCTGAGTTCTGAATGTCTTTGCAAAACTGAAAGGTAACCAAAGATCACTTTGGTAATTGTGATATCATGATTTATAAGAAATAAATATAGTCTTGGTCATCCAGATGACCAAAATATATTTCTCGTATATATTTGATCTTCATCCACGTTTCCTGGCTCACAGCTCCCAAAACACCTGGAATTTCCTAAGCAATAAGAAGAATAAGAACAACTTTTATGACAATATTTAGTCTCCTATCCTCAGTCCCTGAAACTGCCTCAGAGCCACAAAGATGAAATGGGTGTTTTGTTATTCTTGACAAACCCCTTTCCATCACTATTGAGTCTACATTCATATTATGAAAGGTGACTTTTGGAAAGTACTAAGGATGAGGGCTGGTAGCCAGGAGGACCAACCATGTGATTAGAGGGTTGAAAATTTCAGTTCCCCCCCCATGATTTCCAGGGAGAAGAGAGGAGCTGGAGGTTGAATCAATCACCAATGGCCAATGAGTTAATCAATCATGCCTATGTAATGAAGCTTTCATAAAAACCCAAAAGGAGGGGGTTCAGAGAGCCTTCAGGCTGGGGAACCAGATCACTTCCAGGTGCCACTATGCCAGGCCCCAAGCTCCACGAGTATGGAAACTCTTTTGCCTGAGACCTCACCCTATATATCTCTTCATCTGACTGTTGATCCATATCCTGTAATATCCTTTGTAATAAATCAGGACTCTAGTGTGTAAACGGGTTTTCCTGAATTCTGTGAGCTGTTCCAGTAAATTAACCAAACCCAAGGAAGGGGTCATGTGAACCACTGATTTATATAGTCAGTGGGTCAGAAGTACAGGTAACAAACTGGACTTGTATTTGACATCTGAAGTGAAGAGTGGTCTTGTGTGACTGAGCCCTTTACCTATGTAATCTGATGCTATCTCCAAGTAGATAGGTCAGAATTAAGTCAAATTCTTGGACATGTACTGGTGTCTAAGAATTGCTCATTGGTGTGAGGAAGTCTATACACACACACACACACACACACACACACACACACTCACACATGCTGGAATTGGGTCATCCTGGAATAATAAATTGGGTTCCCCAAAAAAGTAATAAGTATTTCATATATAGATGTCACACTTCCTCTATTTTTAAAAAATAATTTTTACTATGAGTTTCACCGGTGCTTTAAATAAAAATTTTATTTCATTTCTGCTATTAGAAGGTACTTACTTTAAGCCCTTAACTAGTAGTTTGTTCTATTTATAATATAGTAAACCCTACTCTAACTACAATAAGTAAAAATCCACTTTTTATTAGCTATCTCCTCTTCAATTGAATTGGGAAAAATTGATATATATTTTTTTAGTTTATTAGTAATAAAAATCATGGAAATAATCAGAGTTCATGTGACTGATCTGGCTGCAAGACCCTTCAGAAAGAACTCCCTTCCTGCTACCTCAACTATTTTTATATGATTTTAGTTTGTGCTTCCATTTTATCTTCTAAGACTTCATCTATATTTACCTAATATGATTTCACCTCTAAATTACTTTTATATACCTCTAATTCTTTTCTAACACAGTAGAGGTCCTTAACTTTTTTGTATCCATGATACAATTTTGAATATAAGAATACTTGATCACAAACTTGAAAGACTTAATATTTAATTATTATCAAATTATGTATTTGCTTGGTTGTCCTTCAGTCCTGTGTCTGTTTAAGAAAAGCTGTTTACTCTCTTTACTTACATGCTCATGAGATAAAAATCTTACATGTCGCAGATAATACTTTTTTCTTTAAATATAACTTGACTTCATACAATACCTCCTACCACTTAATTCCAAGAGTAAACCTTGCTCGACCTCTTATTTTTTCTTCAAAAACCTGAAAGAGTAAAAGCTTATTCTTTCCAGGTTTGACCTTCCTTAATATGACCATAAGATGCTTATAGGTTAGAACAGATTCTTAACCCTTCATTGTAATTTTATATGTTTGGGGATAGCCATAAGTGTAGGGCTCACAAAAAAGAGCTACTTTGGCCTGGTTCCAGTCTTGACACCCAAAATGAATAGTTTACAGTTTACCTGGGAAGACACACAAACAAAACTTACATGAAAATAGAATATGGTACAACATAATACAACACAATACTGTGACACTTGTTATAATTTTACGCGAGGTTAACTCTTAGACATCAGAGTTTGTATTAACCAATCAGAGGAAATAGCTCCCCTTTCCTGGAGAGGGTTAGTAACTAAGCAGTGGATAATTAAGGCTAATTACCAGCTCCCAAGCAGCTGAAGGAATGGCGTTGAGAGTAACCCCCAGACTGCTCTACTTTGAAGGAGATAGTGAGGGCCCAGATACCCACCCAACTAAACCTACTCTACTCCATGTGCACAAGCAATAATGTGGTTTTTTCAATAATGCCTTTCAGGTCTTGTAAAGGTTGCTGAGTGAAACAGGGGGGACAGAAATTAATTATAAGCTAACATTTTTGAAAATACCAAGATGCATGCCCACCTAGGGTGAATCAGTGGTGTCAGTTTTCTATTCTAAAGTAGACACATTGCAGTTAGGCATTAAAGTATTCCTAAAGATTTACTTTGTAAAAAAGTTTGACTTCCACTAGCCCATAATACTTTGTTATAAATAGATGGAAATATTAGAAAAAAGTAAACACATTGTTATTTACTTTGCACTTGTACAAGTTTGCTTCCATATCATTATTTACCTAGCCAATGAACAATGTTTGACCAGTAAATAGCCAATGATTTCTAAATTCTGCACTCTGTTTACAGTTCCCTAAGCTCAAATCAGGATTTCTAAAACTTAATACACTAATTTGTTCATATTAGTAAATATTAGCAATTTCAGTTCTCAGTATTAGCCAAAAATTGACTACACAGAGAGAAGGAAAGAGTTAATGAAATAAAAATACAGAGATTTTCAAGTAAAGTATACTATTAAAATACAAATGAACTTTTAATACTCTTTACCATTGAGGAAATCCATAATAGAATATGGTATTTGAAATATAATCAGTTGATAAACATTTAAATATATCCATAAAGAAATGGGAAACTTGAGTCTATAGTTAAAAATAGTTCATAAAGTTTTGGTACAAGTGCAAGCAAAGGTGTCTTCTTCTTGTTGACATTAAAATCATGTTTTCCTCTTCTGATCAGAAAACATTTCAAAACATGTCAACGTCAAACAACATTTTAATAGCATGTGTATGCAATGCTTTTTCAAAACTTTTGGTAAATGGGACTAACTCATCTACTTTTTTATAGGCAGGGATAACTAGAAATTTTATTATTTAGTTTTGAAGTAAAGATCTATTAATGCTGAAATCCAGGTAACTGACATTCAATGCAATAAGATAACACATTACTGAAGTATAGTTGAGTTACAATATTACATTAGTTTCAGGTGTACAGCATAGTGATTCAGTATTTTTACAGACTATGTTCCATTAAAACTTATTACAAGATAATGGCCATAATTCCCTGTGCTATGCAATATATCCTTGTTGCTTACCTATTTTATAGATAGTAGTTTGTATCTCTTAATCCCAGACCCCTAATTTGCCCCTAACTCATTTAAATTTGACTTGCAACCACATTTAAAAAGAGCCACATTGCCAGAAATTGACAGCATTTATTCTTACCAAAAAAAAAAAAAAAAAAAGCATTGTCCCATATTACCTAACTTCTCTGTCAAACAAACCACATGAACTTTGCCTCCTAACCTTTCAGGAGTGCAGCTAGGCTTCCAAGGACACAGTGACACATGCTTTTCCAGCAGAACACCTGGCCCCAGTTCTTCCCCATCACCCACATCAAATCAGAGCCATCTTCTCTAATTAGAGTATCTGTGATATCTGCTACAACAAGATCTCCTTTTTCAGAAGTGCCTTTAATTTAGAGACGATGCCTCCCCACTGCCATGTACCTCTGTCATCTGTATAAAATATAGAGCTACAGGGACCTGGTCACTATTAGTCATACAAATGCACTTCCTAGGACACTTTCTGTCAGGAACACCCTATGTGTTTTGAATCACCCCTTGAGACGAAATATTCTAAGATAGCAGTTAATTTTAATCAAAACTCTTCTCATTAAGATAGGAAAAATACCATAATTTCAGTGTAACCTTACATTAACAATCTGTTGGGGTAAACCTGACTTGTAAATGGATGATTTGTTATATATACGGAGAGAAAAAATGGAATACAGATTACAAATGTACTTAACAAATAAGACGGGCCCATGAATAATAGCATCAATTAACAAAACCTAATTCCATACTAATTGGGAAACAACAGTAATAACTTAAAATAATTGGAGAGAATGAATCAAATATGTTCCAGCCTGCTTTTTTTGGCAAAGGAATAGGAAGAGCATGGCCAACAGTGTTCAGAGTTATAAACCAAAGACAGACATTTGTTTTCCCCATCACTTCTGTCTCAGTTAACAGGGTTTTGGGCAAGCATTAACTTTGTAGGTGTAGACGGATTGTAAAATGCAGTCAGTGCAAAACACCACCATCGTATGTGCAAAGGGAAATGATGTTGAACTGAAAGACAGTGGTTCTCAGATTTAAGTGCCTAAGCCCCAGTCCCTGATGACCTAATTCAGCTTTCTACAAAGAGGAACATAGGTGATTCTCATGGAGGTGACCTGTGGATTGCATTTTGTAAAATACTGCTACATGGTAGGGGTGCATATCAGTAAAACATAAAAGCCAGATGAAATGGGGCAGGAGACAAGTGCTCCTGTTTATCCTGATTGGCATTATGTATGTGACCAAGTTTTGGGGAGAGAGTGAAGGAAATAATGTAATTTGGGATTATAATGAATTGAGTTTAAGGAACTGAGTTATTTAAATTTATTTGAGACACCCGAGGGGTCACATCAGTTTTAGAGTTAAATGATTCAGGCAATGACAATAAAAATATGTAAAATAACGTACTAATTATCTTTAGAAAATAAGAGGTTCCACAAAAGACATTATACCAATGACTTCAAAGCTCTGTATATTTTAACCATTTCTATGAATCTCCCTAAAATGAATTCTCTACTTCTTGCTCTGACAAACACACTAGACAACATTTACACTCACTGTATAGGTGACTTATGTCATCCTTCTGACTTTTCCCCACTGGTTGAAGGTAAAATATCCTGAGTTAATATCCCAATTCTGTTGCTTATTATCCTTGAGGAAAATTGCATGCCTTATGCCTTAGCCTACTTATTCATGAAATAGTAATGTACCTCATGTACTTATTTGTGAAATAAGTAATGTACCTCATGTAAGGTTGTGAGCATTAAATGTAAAAGAGACTAATAAAATGTCTAGCACGTCATTGTTATGTTATTTTTCTTTCTCTCCTTCGCTGTTACTTTTTACTTTCTCACTATGGTACTTAATTGCTTTGTTTTGGTGCTTCTTATCTTCTAAAGGTGAATAAAACAGAAAAACAAGCTTCTTAAGAACCATGCGTTAAATGGAAGAACACTTGGAGTGATAGCCCAAGGCCACAATATTAGGGTTTGGGGTGTTCAGAGGCATTTTGCACCTAATTGAGAGGACTGTTCAAAAGCTATTTAAGTGGAAATAGTATTAGAACACTTTAAACCACAGAAAATTATTTAGTATAAGGATTATCTGGGAAAAGAACTAGGAATAACTCAATTTTCACAAATCACTTATATAGATAAAGAGATTCACAAAACACAATACATTTTTTTGGAAGTCCTAGCCATGGCAATCAGAAAAGAAAAAGAAATAAAAGGAATCCAATTGGAAAAGAAGAAGTAAAACTGTCACTGTTGGCAGATGACATGATACTGTATACAGAAAATCCTACATATGCTACCAGAAAACTACTAGAGCTCATCAATGAATTCAGTAATATTGCAGGACACAAAATTAATACATGGAAATCTGTTGCATTTCTATACACTAACAATGAAAGACAATAAAAATAAATTAAGGAAACAATCACATTTACCATAGCATCAAAAAGAATAAGATACCTAGGAATAAACCTACATTAGGAGGCAAAAGCCCTGTACTCAGAAAACTATAAGATACTGATGAAAGAAATCAAAGATGACACAAACGGATGGAGAGATATACCATGTCCCTGGATTTGAAGAATCAATATTGTGAAAATGACTATACTACCCAAAGCAATCTATAGATTCAATGCAATCCCTATCAAATTACCAATGGTATTTTTTTGTAGATCTAGAACAAAAAATCTTAAAATTTGTGTGGAAACACAAAAGACTCCAAAGAGCCACAACAACCATGAGAAAGAAAAATGAAGCTGGAGAAATCAGGCTCCCTGACTTCAGACTATACTATAAAACTACACTAATCAAAACAGTATGGTCCTGGCACAAAGACAGATTTATAGATCAATGGAACAGGATAGAAATCCCAGAAGTAAACCCACATACTTATGGTCAACTAATCTACAAAGGAGGCAAGAATATACAATGGAGAAAAGACAGTCTCTTCATTAGTGGTGCTGGAAAAACTGGACTGCACATGTAAAATAATGAAATTAGAACATTCTTTAATACCACACACAAAAATAAACTCAAAATGGATTAAAGATCTAAATGTAAGACTGGATACTATAAAACTCTTAGAGGAAAACATAGGCAGAACATTCTTTGACACAAATCGCAGCAATGTCTTTTGGGATCCACCTCTTAGAGTAGTGAAAATAAAATAAAAAATAAACAAATGGGACTAATTAAACTTAAAAGCTTTTGCACAGCAAAGGAAACCATAAATAAAATGAAAAGACAACCTACAGAATGGGAGAAAATATTTGCAAATGAAGCACCCAACAAGGGATTAACCTCCAAAATATAAAAACAGTTCATGCATCTCTATATCAAAACAAGACAACACAATTAAAAAAAGTGAGCAGAAATCTAAATAGACATTTCTCCAAAGAAGACTTACAAATGGCCAAAAAGCACATGAAAAGATGTTCAACATCGCAAATTATTAGAGAAATGCAAATCAAAACTACTATGAGGTATCACCTCACATGGGTCAGAATGGCCATCATCAAAAAGTCTACAAACAATAAATGCTGGAGAGCATGTGGAGAAAAGGGAACCCTCCTACACTATTGGTGGGAATGTAAATTGGTACAGCCACTATCAAGAACAGTATATAGGTTCCTTAAAAAAATAAAAATAGAGCTACCATATGATCCAGAAATCCCACTCCTGGGCATATATCCGGAGAAAACCATAATTCAAAAAGATACATGCACCACAGTGTTCATTGCAGCACTATTTACAATAGCCAACACATGGAAGCAACCTACGGATAAACAGAAGCAATTGACAGATGAGTGGATAAAAAAGATGCAATACATATATACAATGGAGTATTACTCAGCCATAAAAAAGAATGAAATAATGCCATTTGCAGCAACATGTATGGACCTAGAGATTACCATACTAACTGAAGTAAGTCAGAAAGAAAAAGACAAATATCATATGCTATCACTTATATGTGGAATCTAGAAAAATTATACAAATGAACTTATTTACAAAACAGAAATAGACTCACAGACTTAGAAAACAAACTTATGGTTACTGAAGGGGAAACATCGGAGGGAAGGATAAATTAGGAGTTTGGGATTAACATGTATATGCTACTTATATAAAATAGATAATCAACAAGGGCCTACTGAATAGCACAAGGAACTCTACTCAATATTCTGTAATAACTTATATGGGAAAATAATCTGAAAGAGAATAGATACATGTATATGTATAACTGAATCATTTTGCTGTACACCTGAAATTAACACAATATTGTAAATCAGCTGTACTCCAATAGAGATTAAAAATTTAAAGAAAAATCAAAAAAAAACATCACATTAAAAAATAGTAATTCATTTTTAGCCTTATATGTGGTTGAGGTTGTTTCTATAAATAGGATATTAGTTGATAAAGCTTCAAATAGATACTTCAGACGTTTTCTCATCAGACTCTGATGTAATCATTTCCAGACAAATTAAATTTGCATTGTGCTTTTGACATATATATTTTTTTAGTTTAGTAACACGCTGAGTCAACCCACCCTTTTCACTAAGTTTTAGGCTCTGTTTTTTTAGTTTACTGTGGTTTTTTTTCCTCCTTAGGGGAAATAAGAAAATGGACAACACAGGGTAAGTAACAACGTACAGAGAGAGAAGAATTATATATTTCTTTGGTGTTCTGAAAAAAATAAAATTCAATTTTTTGCTAATAATTGTGGTGGATAATGGTATTCATGTCTTCTTCACAGTATCACTAACCTAAGAACAACTGGCACATACTTTCTCCTTGAGGGATAACAACAACTACAACAAAAACTCTTTACAGTATGACCATTATCAGTGATTTGTGAAGTTCACACAATACTCATTCATTTACCTAGTTGAGTTTTAGGAAATTGACCCAAACTTTTCTCTCACCCTCAGGTACATCAGACCAAATAGATTTGTATTTCAAGAATTCTCTACCTGGGACAGTGTATGGAGTTCATGGTATGGACAATAATGACACAGTTCGGTTTTTCTCATTGCTTAGATCCAGACCTACCATAGAGAGTGGTAGCACTACGAGTAATGTATTCAGTCTCCCGGCCTCCCTTTCATCCTTCAGTAAATGGGGAGTTAAGAGACCAAGTCCTCAGAACTTTCAAGAGAACTCAAGAGAGTTTGCTCAATGGAGTTCAAATATCAGGCTGAAAGCAAGTTGCAGTTTTGACTTGAACCCTGCTTCCTACTAAAGTCTCAACCCAGGTGTGACCTGCATTTGATAAAACATTAACTTTGTTCTCTATGTAAATAAAATGGTGGCTGTCCAGGTGCACCTGCTGTATGGTATTACAGGCAAACACAAAGTTATCAGAGGGTAAGGTAGAAAAAATAAACAGAACAAGTGTGCTAAGGGACACATTTAGATTGCCGTTGTAGATTATGTATACAGTTAAATCTTTCTGTCAAATAAGCTTAATGCAGTTACTGAATATAATGTATAGCTCACATGGAAGCTAATTTCCTCAAGGTTCCCCGATTTAGGGGAATATTTTTTAAACCATCTTACGTGAGAATGTTTTAAATTCTCTCAACAATTACATAACTGGAAGGTATTGAAAAGTACTGTGGAGAAAAGAAAAAAGTGTTGCTAACTGAATTGGAATAAGCTATGTTTCCTTTTAATACATTTTGTGAAATGACAATGATAGAGAGTACTGGGCACATTTATTACTGACAGGTGTAATTTCACCCCTACTTGAAAGGCCATGACTTTAAAAGGAGATGAAAGCCTCCAGCTGATAAATGAGGGAAGAAAAGTCTGACAGGAATAACACGACTGTCTCAAGGGAATTGAGTCATGTGGTCCTGCGGTTTACCATTTGGCCATGAAGTTACAAAGATTTACAGTGTGCTCTGAAGGGGTTTGGAACCCGTTTATTTGCATTTACTTCTGGAGAGCTGATAGAACAACTTAGTGAACCTACAAACAGTGTGACCAGCTCATCCTGCAGCTGATAATGACATAATGCTTATAGGCCACCCAGAGCAATTGAACCATTACTGATGAAACCCTCCTGCCAGCAAGTTTCTGGGCTAATCACAAGATTTAAGACAGGGACCTGGGTATAAAAAGTCTTTATAATTATCACTGAACACAAACCATGGGTTTACACTTAGAAAGGATCTTACGTCACTTTTTTAGATTGTATAGTATTGAGAATAAGGTCCCAAAGGACTTTTTAGCTTTAAGTCCATTCTGATAAAAGGTCTTTAAATCGTATTGATTAATTAAACCAACATACTATTATCATTAAGGCACCGGGCTTAGCAACAGTGAGTTTAAGAAAAAATTTTAAATGTGGAGAGAAGATGTAAGAGCAAATTACTATAATATAAGGGAGTATGTAATGAGTGTCACAGGAAAGACATGGGATAGAATGGGAGACAAAAACAAGAAGTGGCTATTTCTCTTTAGATATCAAATTAGCATACCATTTTGTTAGAATTTACTCTTTGGGGAGAACAATAATTGCAAACCATATATCTGATAAGAAGTTCATACACAAATTATATGAGGAGCTCATGCAACTCAACAGCAAAAAAACAAATAATCCTGTTAAAAAAATGTGCAAACAATCTGAAGAGACATTTTTTAAAGCAAACATACAAATGGCAAACAGGTATATGAAAAGGTGCTGAACATCACTAACCATCAGGAAATGCAAATCAAAACCACAGAAGAGATCACCTCACCCCTGTTCATATGGCTATTATCAAAAAGTTAAGAGATAAGTGTTGAAGAGGATATGGAGAAAAGGGAACTCTTCTATGCTGCTGATGGGAATGCAGTATATATAAATATATATATTATTCAGCCATAAAATTATAATTATGAAATATTATTAAGCCATAAAATAGAAGGAAATTCTGCCATGTGCAAAAATAAGGATGAACCCTGGGAACATTACACTAAAAGAAATGAACCAGACACAGAAAAACAAGTACTGTATGATCTCAGTTATATGTGAAATCCTAATTAAAATAGCCAGACTCAGAGAAGCAAAGAGTAGAATCGTGGTTGCTAGGGGCTGTGGAGTGGGGGAGTGAGAGAGGAATGGGGAGATATTAGTCATAGAGTATAAGACAAATAGTTATAAGATGAATAGATTCTGGGGATCTAATGTACAGCATGATGACTATAGTTAACAATACTGTATAGTACACTTGAAATTTGCTATGATAATAGATCTTGTGCTCTCATAAAAAAATGTATGTGAGGTGATGGACATGGTAATTAGCTTGATTGTGTTAATGATTTCATAATATATATGTAGCTCAAATCATCATATTTTACATTTAAATAGATATGATTTTTATTTGTCAATTATATCTCAATAAAGCTGGAAAAAATTGCTCTCTTTTCCTTAAATGTGCATCTTTTTACTACTTCGGCACTATGTCCAGTTGGGGTGGACTGGGGGTTCAGATGAATTCAGGGGTACTCATTCCCATGAAACCAGTGTAATGTCTTCTGTGAACAGAGAGCAGACCCTCATTTCCCTCTGCATCTTGCTGATGTTATTTATTTTTATTAGAGCTTCTATTAAATTAAAGAAGTTAATGTGATCAGAAAGAGGCACTACAAAGGGGAACTGAAATCTCTTCAATTAATAAATTAGAACTATCTCATAAAATATAAAGATTAAATAAATATGCAAATTACCTGAAAATCCACAGATATTAATGAGTATTATTCTGCCTTTTGTAAAGTTTCAAGAAACTTCCCATGGGTAAAATGTTGGCTGGATATGATTCAAAGAAGGAAATAACTACTAAAATGCATTTGGTTTGTTCAAAGACATTTAGAATTTTTGGCTTCTTTTCACTTTATCATTTTGAGGGTCATTTATGAACTATTAAAACAAAATCATTATTTTACCAGACAAAAATCCACTAGTGGGCACAGAGATATGGTCACCAAAAGTCACAGAATGTAACATACAAACAGGCAAATATATAGGCGGTTAGGTACCACTGAAAAGTTACCAAAACATACTGTTATACATAAAATAGAAATTGTAAAAAATTTCACTAATGTCATATAAACAAAAGACAGGGAAAGTTGTAAACATTCAAAGCACCATTAAAAAATCATCAGACCACTCCTTGATATTTACCCAAAGAACTGAATGCTTACATCCACAGAAAAACCTTCACACAGATGCTTGCAGCAGCTTTATTCACAACTACTAAAACTTGGAAGCCACAGAGATATCCTCCGGTAGGTAAATGGATAAATGACCTGTGGGATATTAGTCCGTACTATAAAGAAATGAGCTATCAAGCCATGAAAAGATGTGGAAGAAACTTAAATGCATATTGTTAAGTGAAAAAAGCCAATCTGAAAAGGCTACATACTATATAATACCAACTCTATGACATTCTGGAAGAGGCAAAACTATGGAGACAGTATATAAAGATCAGTAGTTGCCAGAGGCTGGGGGACAGTGGGGAGTGATGGAGAGGCAGAGAACAGAGGATTTTTAGAAACCCATAGAATGCACACTACCAAGAGTTAACTATAATGCAAAGTATGGACTTTGGGTGATCACAGTGTGTCAATGAGGTTCATCAATTGTAACAAATGAACCACTCTGTTGAGGGATATTGATAATGGGGAGGGCCATGCATGTGTGGAGGAAGGGGACATATGGGGAGAAAGTGATAACTATGAATATTATTCAGATTTCACTATAAAATTTTGTTAGTATAAATAATTATAGACAAGGCAAGAGTCCTACTGATTTATAAAGTCATGTTATTTAACAAAATGTAAACTTTTTTCCCCCCAAAACAACCTTAAGTTTCTGGATATAGTAAGGTGCTCAAATAGCAAGTAGTAGAGTTATACAAAAAGCCCTCAGAAACTTTTCCAAGAAATTCATCCTTAGATTTCTTTATATTGAGTTATAAGCCCTAATTTAAAAGTCTCACACACTTTGTGAGCCTCAAACAATTGAAATAAACTTAAATGTAGGTAATCCCAAATCATTTGTAGAATTAAATTTTATCATGAAATATTTTCACACGTTTCCTTATTTTCACCTCCTTTTAATCATCCACTCCCTCTCAACCTCTCGCTCTTTCTTTCTCTCTCTCTTTCTGCATATATGCCCACAGATGCACACACACACACACACACACACACACTGTTAGCTTTACTCAGTTGTATATAAGAATTCTAACCCTTTTCTGACCCTCAGCATGATTATTCTAACTCTCTATTATTCCTCATTAAACCTCCTGGCTTCATCCCATTAGGTAACACCTGCTTTCTATCAATGCCAAGAAAGACAGGTTCTTTAAATAAACTTTCTTTACAAAATAAGAACAAAAATGTAGGAGTTGTATGGATCTTTAAAAAGTAGAAATCTAGGTTCTTTTATTACATCCGAAATGAGTTTTTCTATATGAAAGCCCTCCATTTACTTCATGAATATTGTGGAAAACAACAACATCTGTGTATTGCAATAAAAGCACTACTTGTAACTGCCATTCATCAAGCCAGTGAGTAATCTGGAAAACGGTAGCAGTAGAACTTGGAGTGTAGTATATGTAGGATGAAGGCAAAATGTTTTTCTAACTTGTAAAGGAAACTTTTCCACGATCACTACTTTCTGCCAGTTGCTTCTTCAAGGTATAAGCAGCATCAGCCTCCTGTTGATTTAACTCCAATAAATTGAGAGGAAATCCAAATGAGGCATGTTCCATAGGTTAACAAATGGTCCTATTAGAGTATAATTTGAATCCCACTTTCTGTTATTGTTGGTATCAGTCATCAATCAGGCATATTGATAATATGAGAATATTGATAAGTAAAATGAACAAAAAATGTGCAACCTGCTATTAATCATTTAAATATTTCATTTACTTTCCTTTCAATAACCCACTTTCCATTGTTGGTGAAAACAGACATATGGCCCAAAAAAGGAGAGTGAAACAGAAAAAGCAAGAAGCTTATAAATTGAATAATCTACTTCCTAATTTTTTAGGTTTAGCAACACTTATGAATGATATTAAATTTAAGATGGTTCATTTGTGAATGTGAATGTCTCTATGCATTATAATTATATTTTGTATGTATATAGAGACATAGAAATATAGATAAAGAGTTATATAATTATAATGTAGTAGATTCAAAAAGAAATTTTAGCTAGGAAATGTTTTATAAATGTCTCCACTACATTACATTCTAATCTAAAATAAAAATAAGCAAAACTACCTCATATAACCTTCATACTCTTATGTTACATGAGCTTTGAGTCCAGTGCAATTTTCAAGTGGTCCCTCTATGATGGATTCATGATCATAATTATATTCCTATTCCCACAGCGTTAGGAATAGAAAGCAGATATTTCACCTTTACAGTGTTACCGTTCCCAGTTCTCTTTGCACCACTTTATGGAAAAACAAGTCCTCCAAACAATCCTTCTCGTTCTGGACCTTCCAACACTCATAGCTTTCACTCTGCAGTCAGAAACCAAGCTATGGTCAACTCCTCTGGTTTGCTGAAGAATGTCCCAGTGTTTCCTGATTCTAGTCAGAAAATACTGAGATTCTTATATCTGTGAGTTTTTTTTTCTTTCTTACCATTCATTTTTACCTATTTCTCCCATATTTACAGCTCTAACTCCTGGCATCATCAACCTTCTCATCTCCCTCCTCTCCTCTCTCCCTCCATCACTCCTTCCCTTCCTTCTTTTCTTTCTCTCTCTCTATTTTTCCCTCTCTGTGTCTACTTCTCCCTATCTCTCTGTCTCCCTCTCTCTAATTCTTTCCTCCCCGCCACCTTTATTGCTTTTAACAAATGCTGAACACCCAGACATCCTCATGTAGAGAATACACTGACAAACAAGACACACACGGTCTCGATCCTTATGGCGCTTCTTGCTTCTGATCTAAGGAGACAGACATTGAAGGAAAATGCAAGTGTGATGAAGAAGTTTAGGGTATTACAGGACCATACAATAAAAATATTTAACATTCTATTTCTTATATGCTTTCTGAGGAAGTAAGAGTCAAGCTGGCCCCTGAAAGATATAAAAATTACATAATATTTTAAAAGTATGCAAATACAAAGATATAAAGCATAGTAGAAAACTTGTAAGTAAAGGCAATCATAATCTTGTCTGAAAGGTCCCTCTTCTTCTTCACTTAGGTAAAGGAAACTGTCCCCAAGAGACTAGTCTTCTTTACTTCTTTCCCTCCCTTTCTACCTCCTTCCCTCCCTTCCTTCTACAAATATTTTTGAATGCATATTGTGTTCCAAACACAAGAAATAACAAATAACCATTATCAAAATTATTTAACAATTATTATCACAATTTAAATGCACAAATACCCTGCTACAAGTTTATTTTACAGAAACTCAGTTAAGATAAGGATATTTGTTAGTTCTGTAACAGCAAAAGGTAAAAAGAAAAAAAATTAAATGCTATCATTTGTAGTATGGATTAAAAAATTATGGCATATACACACAATGAAATATTATGCAGCTTTTAAAAAGATTGAGGTAGATCTATATGACCTAATATCACAAGCTAATTCACACATATTGCTACGTGGAAAGAGCCAGCTACAGAAGAGTATATACAGTATAATCTCATTAGACTATATATGGAAAAGGATTTCCAAATCTATATCTGTAATTCCACTTACAAGTGTATTTATAATTCTATATATGTCTATAACTATTGGGTTTGCCAAAAAGTTAGTTTGGGTTTTTCCATAACATCTTATGGAAAAACCTAATCTAACTTTTTGGCCAACCCAATATATACCTATTTCTATAGTGATGGCCATACATCTTTGTACATCCATAGAAATTTTCTGGA
The DNA here is from genome assembly GCF_964341445.2 of Mesoplodon mirus. Classification (NCBI taxonomy): domain Eukaryota; kingdom Metazoa; phylum Chordata; class Mammalia; order Artiodactyla; family Ziphiidae; genus Mesoplodon; species Mesoplodon mirus. The sequence goes on from NC_138977.1 coordinate 42,367,128, forward strand.
AAGATTTACCAGATACTGTTAGTTGCAGAAGGAGTAGTGAGATTGGAAAATGGGACTTTCACTTTTAAAATTTATACCTATTGTTAAGACTTATTTACTTGCTAACACATTTATTTATTTATTGTTTTTTAATTTATTCATTAGGTAGAATAGTTGGGAGCTTCACTGACTTTTCTTTCAATAGGTGGAGTGGCCCTTCCTAGAATTACAAAAGAAAGGCAATTTGGCTCCTGTTGCCCTAAGAGGACTTGTGTGGCCTGGCTAGAGCTGTCCTTCCCTGGAAGCAGGGATGTTGCCCATGAAACACACAAAACAATGCAGCATGACTAACTTTTGTTTAAGTACTCAATATATTAAAATTTTGAAAAGTGTCCTTAAAAATGATAGATAACAATAGGTGAATCTGGGTAAAATGTATACAGATGCTGTCTATATTATTCTTGTGTCTTTTCTATAGTTTAAAATTATTTCTCAAGAAAAAGATTCAAAAACAAAAAAAGAAAGTTGGCATAATGAAGCGTTATCAAGTAGGTGACAAAACAAACTGTTTTTGGTTTTCTATAAAAACAAATAAATGCCCTCATTTCATTTGTAGGTTATGTTTAGAGCCAGAATGAAATATCACAAGCAAAAACTATTCTTGAAAGAACATTCCTAACATTTGTTTCTATTTCTTTTATTTAAAAGGTAATGTAGTAAATCAGTAGGAGTATTTCATAATGTTATTTCCTCTTGGCTATATAATCTAGTTTTTCAGTTTTCCAGTCTGTATCTAGAGTTAGATGTATTAGTGTAACTTCTTTTATGTTTAAGGAAAAATTATTATTATGGAAACACATTAGGAAAATCATTTTGGTATTTTTCTTCTCCCATTAGGCCACTTTTTACCCTTGGAAAATAAAGTCACAGACATACTTATTAAGCATTTGGTCGAAAAGTAAATGTTGATCAAAAGAGAATATATTTGTACAGAAGTATCTCTTCAATGAAAATCATCTAACTCCCACTTTTTAAAATATGAGTAAATTATCTTAACATGACCTCAAGTAGGATACAAATAACAATTTCTCTTTTCATTGAGGTATGAATTTTACATAACTCAGCCATGAAAAATGTAGCTTTAAGTTTTTTTTATGTATAACTGAACTTACCTCGTGAGTCCCCATTTCAACTGGTGGAAAAATATGTAATTGTGCCAGTGTAAAATAAACTCAGTTACTTTAAACACACTTTTTCTGAGAAAAATATTCTGATGGCTCAGAATTCTCCTCCTCCCTGTTCTCTTTTTGATCCTCCCAGGGTTAAATTTTTCCTCCTGGTATCACACTGGCCTCGTGGGACACATCCAATCCAAGGTCACTGACATCTACCCATTCTGCCTTTCTGATGTGATGTGCAATTCATACTTTTGTACGACTCATACTTTGATTATTGATTGTTTTCCTGTGTTCACCTTGAAACATGGGTGTCCCTCTTTGCTTCCTAGTTGCCAGTCATGGGCAAACACCACCAACACTTTACAGTGCAGATAGAACATGGGGGTTATCAAGAGAAAACTGACAAGCAGAGAAGCAGTAGAACACACAACATTCCCAGCCCTCAACTCTCATCATCCACTGCTCATATCCATGTGCACACGGCCAATGTTCCAGCAGAGAGGAAGTTGGCATCAGTAATACCCCACATATTTGTAAGGCTAAGGGTCAGGGAAATCTATGGGATCTGTATCAGTAGAAACCTCCTCATCAGGGGATGGCCCTGTTAGAAAGGTGTTGCCTCTGGACCCCAGTGACTGTTCTTCTGTTGAACTAACTTACACCTTCTGAGCCAGTTCTCTGCTAAGCAACCAAGAGAGGAAAAGAGGTTAGTCACCAGGGCTGCTGGATTTGTCTCTCATCAACCTAAATCTAATGATTAATTACTTTTTATATTTAAATTTTTATCCTGGAATTCTCTGGCAGAAGGCAAAGATCTGATATTTGGTCTTCTCACTTAGTAGTTTCAATAATTTTTCATTTAGTTCTCTTGAACTTTGAAAAAAAATGACATCATCATCCACTATTGATTCTTTGATTCTTCCTTTCCATGTTTACATATATGTTTTTTATTTCATTAGGTTATTTCTTAAGCTAGAGCCTTTAGGATAATGATAATCTTACACAACTGCAGTGACTGCCAACATTCTTGCCAGGTAGTCCAACTTTAACAGGCCTGCATCTAGTGTTTCATCCCTGCATTCTCCTCATCTACACTTACTTGGAACCTCTTGATTTTTAAGAAAACTGCCTGTTCTACCTCTTACTCCTCCCTACAGAAATGGACAAGTTAGTAATCCTTGCTTCTCTCAACTAGGTAGAGCTAAAAAAGCTGTAACTGTGAAGTGGTGTAGTGATCCTAGGTAAACGTAAACTCCACTCTGTAGAGCGAACTTTCCCTTTAGGCTAGTTGCTCCAAAATCTATCCTGAGAAAAAGAATAGCAATGGCAAGCCCATTTGCTTTCATCTTAAGCCACCCATTCAATATATATTTATTTATCTGTTTGAAGATCAATATCATTTTCCCATTTTGTCTGATTTTAGGATCTTCTCTAAATCAAATCCAAATTTAGGTAAGGAACAGAGAAATCATATATAATGTCCACAAACTCCAACAGTATTTATTGTTTATTTACTCATACCACTTACATCTCAAAATGCACAAACTATGGTATATTTTCCATTAAGAAAATTTCATCAAATGAAAAATTTTAAGTACCCAAATCAGATAAACTCAAAACTTAGGCATAAGTTAAGTTATACTAGCACAAATTTCCACTTTAAATAACGCTGTATGATAAAACAGTGAGATTAAAAGCTTAACCTCTTCAATTTACCTTTTTAGGTAATTAAGTTAGCTATAATAACCTGTCACCTCTGAGTCTCAATTTCATCACCTGTATACAAAAGGTAACTGAACCTTATAAATCTTTCCTAGTGATGCCATTCTTCAACCCTCTGGGAAGGTCACTACTTTATATAATAATCTTGTGTGTAAATCTTAATAATAACTAATATTTATTGAGCACTCACTAAGCACATCACACACTCTATCTCATTTAAAGCATTCCATAATCTAATGACTGAGAGCCACTATCATCCTTATTCCATAACTGAGGAAACTGAGGTACAGAAAGGGCATATCATTTTTCCCAAAGTGCTCAAACTAGTAAATATCAGAGCTCAGCTATAAATCTAAAACCTGAATCCAGCACCTACTATTTTTTTTAATCACAGAATAAGTCTAAATTCATTTATTAGAAAACTTCTTCCTTATATTTTGGAAACCCAGAACCATTCCTTTAGGAGCTGTCCATTCCCATGGAAAAACATCTTAATTTTTCAATGATGAAAAGAAAATAAACAGCCACAGTATTTAATAACTGTCATGAGAGCTACAGTACAGACTTGATGAAGCACTCTTAATTTTGCCACTTTTTGCAGCTATAAAAGACTTTAAGACAAAAGCTTATTTTTTGTTTCAAACCTCAACAGCACAGGGAGGCCAGTCTGTATTATCATACATTTGCATTTGGAAAATAAATTTACACTGTCAAAGGAGAAAACCGACAAACAGAAGCTGAGTAAATACTTGAAAATAATTCAAGTCACTATACCACTGAAGTGATCCCAAAAAGTGACATGGATGTAATATAAGATCCTGAACTACATCAGAACTCCAGGAATTAGCAAAAGGGTAAGAGGGGAGTTCATTCACATAGAGGAAGAGAAAATTTTCTTTGGACTAGTTATATCAGATAATATGTTTGTTTAAGGAAAAATAAACAGGTGGGAAAAAGTTCTGCATGCTTAACATGGAAGGAAAGCATATTTGTGCCTAATATACAGCAGAAACTTTTAGTACAGCTCATTCTTTCAAAAGTACTGCTCCTATACGGTGGCCATGGTCAGTTTGAATTTAAGTAATCTGCTATATATAAGTGCGGATCATATATGTTAAACTGATCTCAGAGGTATTCTGACACCCTACCTTTTAAAAATATTTTCTCTGTTTATTATTCATGGGTTACTAATTTTTCTCTTTGAGATCTGGTCATCTTTAGCTTTTTGTTTTGTTTTGTATCCCAATTTCAAGTGTATAACATCCAAGTTTCCAACTGATAATCAACAACATTTATTCCTTCATCACTAAAGGCACATATTATGATTTGGTCACATGCCTTATAAAAACACTACTGTAAATGTTTCAGGAATAAATGATCCCTTGTAATCGAAACACAAGTTTCAGACCTCAAAGATTTCCTAGGAGTGTAACAGTAGTAGCTTGCAAGATCAGGAGCGGCAGTACCTCATTTTACATGAAATTCACAACAACATGGTCATGAGGTACACCCAAGAGAGTTTTGAGTCTGTATTTATTGTTAATAAGGGCCCTTAAATTCAGTGCCTCTGCAATTCTGAAGTCCCACTTTGTGGACTAGTGAAAAAAGAATAAAACTGGACATGAGGGCATTTATTTTCTAGACCCTGCTGGCCACAAACTACATGACTTAACCTCTAAAAGACTCAGTGTCCTTGTTTCTCATTACCAACACTCTGTATGACAGTAGAGAATCAAAGGTGGTTCACAGGATAGGAATATTAGGCATGTGGCTGTAAAGAGTCAAATACTGTCACTGCTAGAAAGAACTTAGAAAAGCACCTTGTAACGAAGAGGTGTCTCAAAGAAACAGTGATAGCACAGGAAATGATCTGGGAACAAATTACGTGGAAAATGAAGAAAATTACAGAGCTGTGGACTCACTAGCAATATAAGTGACAGACCTCTAAATTAGGTATATGGTGTGATGGCAGGAATCCATAATTCATGTTACACTCTTCATAACATCTAAAACAGTGCATTGCATAAAACAGGCACTTCGTAAATGTTGCAACTGAAATGAATGCACGCTCAGGGACTTTTTCTTCGTGAATTTGGCTGAATAAAAGCTACTCTGCACAGTTTTTACTTTCACACTGTTGGAGGTGGCTGGAGGCCAAATGTGACATTTGGGCATGCATCATACCATCTTGTGGATATTCCTTCTTGCAGAGGTGAAATAAATTGCCACTGGAAGTAATTTACTTTGACAAGAATGTAGGCAAGATTTCAGCATTAGGTGCCCCACTCAAGACTACCTGAAGTGAGAATTCAAACAAAGATGGCTTCTCTCAAGATTTCCTTCCTAGAAAAGCTGAGGAAATACGATCTGGATGACAGTAAGTTAGACATAGTTGAACAGTTTTGCTCAAACAAGGTTTGAGATTGGGAGCAATGTCAGCTAGAGGAGGAAGGTTTCTAGTGTACCAAAGATTTCAAGATATGATCCTATAGTATCCAATATTCCCTATTAGTCCCTTGCTTATCAAATCTATAAATGTTGAATGTCTGTATGTATGACAGATAGCTAACATGTTGGATTAATTATTTAGAATTCCAAAATATTCTGATAGGTTGAGACAAATAAACCGAATAACATGAAAACCTCATAAAATGCTCAAGAAAAAAATATAAATTGTTGCTGTTATATGCCAACTAATTAACTCCATTAGTGCAGAATGAAGCATTTGGCTTAACAATTCATATTAAAAAATATGACATTCTGGCTTGCCATAACATTGAACTAAGTTTATGTTCTGCCTTGACTGTGGCATAAGCCAATACAATCATGGGATGCACTACTGAAGGTGGTATCCAGATGGCCAGAATCTATAGTATACTCTGCCCTATGTTAGTATGCTGTACTCCACACTAACATGTAGCAGAGTACTGAACGTAATTTTAGGTGATGTGTTGGCATGCCCCTGGGCTCTGTCTTCAGGCTTCTTCTCAATCTATGCTCATTTCTCTAGCAATAGCAATCAATCTCATAACTTTAAGCAGCATCTTGCACACTGAACACTCCTAAAACTTTAACTTCAATGCAGACCTCCATTTGGAAATTCAAATTTTTATATCTATGCCTGCTTGGTGTCTTTGTTAGGATGTACAATAGGTATCTCAGTGGAACTTGACCTCTACTTCACACCATATTTGAAAAAGTAATTGCAGGTAAAATATACATCTAACGTAAACATTAAGCAATAAAACTACTAGCAGATAACATAGGAATATATATTTATGATCTTGGAATAGCACAGATATCTTAAACAGGATAAAGAAAAAAGTTCTAGCCATAAAGGAAATGATTAATAAATTAAACTACATTAAAACTAGGAACTTTCATTAAGAGAGCACAAAGTCAAGGTACGGAGTGGGAGAAGATATTTCCAGCACAAACAATCAACAAAGACTTTTTATCCTGAATATATGGAAAATGCCTTAAATCAATTAGAAAAAGGCAAAAAAAATACAGTAGAAAAATGGAAGAGTCTTGAACAGACACTTCTCGGAAGAGGATATCCAAATGACCAATGAACATATGGAAGACCTCATCAATAATCAGAGAAATGCAAATTTAAACCACAATAAGATAACATCACACACTTATTAGAATTTCTAAAATCAAAAATTAAAATAAATGAATGTTAATGAGAACGAGGCAATAGGGACTCTCATACATGATTGCTGGGAATGTAAATTGGCTCAATCACTTTGGAAAGTGTTTGGCATTATCTACTAAAGCTAAACATATATATAACTTATGACCTGACAATTTCATTTATAAGCATATACTCAATAGAAATAGAAATATTCATGCACATATGCACACAAAGGCATGTGCAAGAATGTTCTTAGCACCATCATTCTTAGCAGTCCCAAACTGTAAACAATCCACAGTCCATAACAGTAAAATAGAAAAATAAATTGTGTTACTATACAGTGAAAAGCCACAGAAATGAAATACTATATACTAGAACTACACACAAAAACATGGATGAGTCTCACAAACAACATATTGAGTGAAAGAACTCAGACAATCTGGTTTTATTTACATAAAATTTCAAAAATGACAAAACTGTTCAATGGTGTTAGAAATCAGAATATGATTATATTTGGGGTTGGGGAGTAGTGAATAAATGGGCACAGAGGGGGCTTTTTTGATATCTGTAATGATCTTTTTCTTATTTGGGGTATTGATCAAAGGGTTTGTTCATTTATGGTAATTTATGAAGCTGCACATTTACAAGTTGTGTACTTTTATATGTATGTTATCATTTAATTTTAAGAAGTTTGTTAAGGGACACTGAAAATTAGGGAGTTTCAAGAAAAAAAATCAATCAGAATACTGAATGTTTAAATAAAGAATGATTGAAGGAAATAAAAAATTTAACTTAAAAAGGCCAGAAAATGTAAAAGAAAAAAGTGAAAGCTATCCTCAAAAATCAGTGTGGCAGCAGCATTATTTATATTATTCCAGAAGACAAGGAACTAAGAGGAGGCAGATTTTTCCCAGCTCTAACTGTTAGACTCTGAAATGTAATGACAACCTACAGAGAAATGAGCTCCCTGACAATGAAAGTATTTAAACTATTCTGTCAGAGAAGTTGAAAAAGGGATTTCCATATTGGAAAAGGGCTGAACAAGATGCACTCTGCTCCCTTCACTTCTAAGATGCTATGGTTCATGATGAAATTGGTGTCAAATGTATCTTGTCTTTCTCTCCTCCCTCCCTCCTTCTCTTTGCCCTCATTCCACAATCCCTCTCTGTCCCCCAGACTCTAAAAAGATAACAATAGAAAATGAGATCTTTTGTTTTCCTAATTCTATTTCCTTCAGGTGAATCACACAAAGACTGGTAAGTGTGATGGGAGCCCTCACCATGGGCCAGATGTAGAGTGCTACATAGTCCGTGCCCTGTCAACTTCCCTTCTCCCAAAAGAGAAAATATTTTGGAACTGGATGTTTCTTCTCCCCAAATATTACACCAAGAATCTTTAAGAACTCCACTACCTCGGAAAACATACAAGTAAATACATACATAATAAATGTTTCAAAACTGACTACAGATGCCAAAGTGGTATGCAGAATTCTTCCAACAATACCTTATCCCTTAGGTCTTCAGAACAACAGCATTTGGTTGAATTTTATATTCATTTCAGCATATTAGTTCTCAAATAATTGAGATGTCATTTTATTTTTAACCCCAATCCAATAAGGTAGAAAGCATTTAATTAGGAAGTCATCTTAGTTCTGGCCTATCAAATAACACCTATTGCAAAGCCACACATACACACAAAGTGTTGAACAAGCCCCCTCAACATAACACCCAAAGACTTCCTATATAATTTGGTGCATATATTACATTTCTTAGTATTCCTAGAAATCTTTAAAATATGGGAAAATCTGCTTTACCAAAAATTACATTAATAAATGAACAGAATATTTTCTTGTATAATTTATAAATTATACATGAGCACACTATGCTCATATCAAACGTTAGATTCTTGGTGGTGAGGATACAATGTCATAATTCTGTTTTAAAAAAATAAAGCTCTGTAACTATCAAGGATTAAAATATACCTGTCACTATTAATAAAAGAGAATCATGTATAACTGGGCCTATTCACAAAGACGGAAAGGAAGAAGGGATGGCAGGAGGCAGTGGGGAGAGGACTGCATCCAAGTAGGAGACCAGTTTTATCAGCCGAGCCTTGGAGAAGCTCAGAACTCAGAGATTCCACTTACATAAGTGTCAAAGGCTAAGAAGTGAGCTAGAAACAAGAAAGCCAATCAAAATATACTCCACCTGCATGAACAGAATTATCAGTAGCTAGACAGTCATGACCCTCAAAAACCCAAAGAATTGAAGATTAATATCTAAAGAAACTGCACAAAGTCCCTGGGGAGAATCAGAACAGCCACGGAACAAAGTCTTCCATGTTTAAGAGGGCTGCTGCATTATGGTAAACTCCTTGACCAACCACAGGTTAATGCAAAACCCATCAGAGCTCATAGTCAGTTTTTATGCTGCCTTTTTCTTAAACATGAATGAAGAATCTTGCAAGATGATAGACAAAAATACATACAAAATGATTTCCTCCAGAAGACAAAGAAGTAATTTAGGCAACAGAGAAAATTAACAAACAAAAAACCAAAACCTCTAGTCTCCTCAGGGATCACATAAGAACACAATACTAGGATGAAAGAACATCAGCTAGAACAGTGATATATTAGTCTGTTGATCTCAAATGATAAGACCATGGCAGTAAAGGAAGAAAAGGCACAGGTAATCAAAGTTAATAAATTAATCTTAGACCTTGGGGTAATCTTAGAAGCTGAAACATACCCAAATATTTGGAAACTAAATAATAACTTTTAGATAACTCATGGATCAAAAAGAAATCCAAGGAGAAATCAGAAAGTAACTTGCACTGCATATCAAATGAATTGCATGAAAATGAAAACATGACCTATCAAAATATCTGCTGGAGCTAAAGCAGTGCTTAGAGTGTAATATATAGCACTAAAACACCTGTATTAGAAAAGAAAAAACAATCTCAAATCAATGACTTAAACTTTCTTCTTAAGAAACTAGAAAAAGAACAAATTAAACCCAAAGTGAGCAGGAGAAACAAAATAATAAAGGGCAAATATCAATGGCATAAACAATATGAAATTAATAAAGAAAATCAATGAAGCAAATAACTGGTTCTATAAGGAAACCAATAATATTGATAAACGTCAGGGCCAGACAGCTCAGGAAAAAAAAGAAGACACAGATTACCAATATCAGGAATGAAAGTGGATATCACTATAGATCTTACAGATAATAAAATGATCAAGGAATATTATGAATAAGTTTATGCTAATGAATTTGACAAATTACAATTGCCAACAAAAAGTGAACATTCAATAAAAGACAATTATCTTAATTATAATTGTAATTTGTAAACACTGCAAAGGCTCTATGTTGATCAAATATGAAGAGGAATTGAGATTTCTAAAAAAAAAAAAAAAAGAGTGACAGATAAAATGATCCTTCTGAGATTTTTCTTCCATCTCTCAAGAACTAAAGCTGAGTATAAATGTATTTGGCCCCTTACCATGCCAAAGGAAGCAGGTATTCTTGCTATCTTGAGTTTAATGAAGACATTGGTATAGATCTGGTCCCTCCCCTGGAGCCTCTCTACCCAAGATTAGTAAATATAGAGACCAGCAATGGTCAGACGTGTAGAACTGGTCCAAAGAAAGGCACCTGGCAACACTACACTGTTTTTCTCATCTAAAGGAACACAATCTTGTCACGTGTTTAGAGCTATAATATATACCTTTGCTTGGACTGGAGAATATGGGAAAAAAGAAGAGCACTTAATTAATTCACCACATACTGGAGTTAAAGAGGAAAAGAGAAATCAACATGGCTGCTAAGTTTCTGTTTGTGATCCAGACCTTGCTAAGAACATATCTACTAATCTCTTAAAGTTCTAAATTATATTCAATTGAAAAAACAAAAGAAAAAATCTTTTGAATATGATATAACATATTTTTTTCCTAACACCACAAACAGTAAATTAGAACTATTAGGTATTACAACTTTCTGTCAAATTCACCATCACGTTTTGCAAATTAGGTTGAGCAAAAATGTTAATAAATTTTAAAGAGCAATCTTTGTTATATCCCTCTTATTGTTCTGAAGGTCAGCTCTATTATTTATTATAGTAAACAGCTAATTTCCAGTAGAAACTTCCTTATGAGATCCTCTGTTAATTTCAGGAAGTGAAACTGTTGACAGAAGAGCTAGTTAATTCATTCATTTCTAAGAGCATACTTTATGTAACAAGAAATTTTCTTTTCCTGTTGTTTTTGTATCACTCACTTTATGAAAATCATCGTGTTTGTTAACATTAAGCAGCCAGAAGTTTTTTCTTAAAATTTATGGATTTGAAGAAAGAAATATTACTATATGTTGCATCAATGGTCAAATAGCCTCATGAATATACTGGGCCTCCACTGCACATGTCCAAGTACAAAACAATCTGTAAATGTTTCCTTACTTATATAGAGTAACAGATGTATAATTTAATTAACATATAACATTTAAAAAATAAAAGTCCTTGTGTATATCACCACTATTGGCACATCCATTAATTTTACATTTCACTGGACTCACAGCATTTTGCATTGCATCTCTCAAAAATTTGTTTCAATTAACCTTTGAATTGCTGTGTGAAAAGTAAGTACACAGAACTGGGTTTAGAAGAAGTAATAGGTTTCTTAGATTCACATGGAACATGAATCCATAGATTCCAAGTCTACCAATGCTTTTGGAGGTTTCTTCTGGATGAAATTGGAAATATCATATTCCCACAAAAGGATTCTGCTAAATGATTATCCCCTCTCTATCAGAGATAAACTTTACTAATTTTAAGATTGTAGGTTCCCTTGCTGTAAGCCAGGAATTGGACTCTAATTTAAGCAAAATGGAGGTTTTATTGGAACAGTCCTGCAATACCTCCCAGATTCAAAGGCAGGATTGAATGTTCAAAACATAAGAGTAGATACATAGGCAGCTCAGATAACTCAGCAGTTGGAGTTCATGGGCCATTTCTCTTAGCATCAATGACTTCTTGGTTGTGTATCTCAGCATTTCTAATGTCCCTTCCCACCAGAGAACATCCTATTGGCCCAACATGAATCAGTCATCTGGAGCATAGGGGAAAGCAGGACACCTGCGGCCTCTGGAGGTCCTCTTCTGGATCTGGGTTCCATTCTCAGAGGCAAAAGAATTGTGAGCTACCACCCCAAAATTTGCCCTGTGTGTTTGACCTCTTGGCTGCATTTTTCATTTATTTCCTTATAAAAATTTAAACTCACTCATTTAAGATTTTTTCCAAAAACATTATAATCTGTTTTCCCTTCCATTTATGACTATGAAATATTTTAAGCATAAAGAAAATTACAAAAAATATTAACATGAATAATATTTATTATCATAACTACCATAACTAATACACCTTAGCCAACATCCAGCTAAGTAACTTGCTTAAATCTTTACATTCTCCCATACTGGCATCATAAATTGTAAAGAAATAAAACATTACATAAAAGCCTGTTCTTCAATTCTATTCTTCTCCCCTCTTTCCTTTCCAACCTCTTCTTACCTTGCACAATATAACCACTTTCCAAAATCTGGTGTATATTGACCCCATGAAGTTTTTATACAATTAGAACATGAGTATATCCGTAAAAAATGATCAGTGACTTTGTATGTTTTTAAAGCTTACATAAATGTTTTTAATAATGGTATTTGTTGAGAATTTACTGTGCTCCAAATAGAGTTCCAAGCACTTTGCTTGTGTTAGTTCCTTTCAACTTCACACCAATTCTACAAACTTAATACTGTGATTAGTTCAATAGGCAGATAAGGAAACTGAGACATAGAAAGGAACAGAGCTTGTCAGTAACTGAGGGAGGGTCATCCTGCACATGTCATTCTGAAACACACTTTTTTTTCTTTTAACATAAAATTATGTTTTTAAGATGACTCCACTTTGATATACAGAATACACCTAGCTTTTCACATTGACTGCTGTATAATATCCCACTCCATAAATAGACCACAACTTGTTCTCATATCTGTGAACATTTAGGTTATTTTGCTATTCTAAGCAATGCTATAATGCACTTACTTGTAATTATCTTCTTATATATATATGATCGACAGTTTCTCTTAGATATATATCTACTAGTTTAAAGATTGTGTACATCTTTCTTTCAATCATATATTGCCATATTGCTCTCTGAAGTGCACTTAACAATGCACTCTCCTGCCATCTCTGAACATGGTTTCCTACTTCTTCACATCCTCACCTGCATTTGGAAAGATCAGTCTTTTTAATTTTTGCCGATCTTATGGGCATGAACTGTAACTCATTTTAATTTTCATTTCTCTGATTACTAGCATAGTTGAGTATTCTATCTTTTCACACTCCAGTACCAAATTGACTTAGTAATGATAGATTTTTGATGTGTATTATTATCTGGTAAAACTGGTTACCCACACCATTATTCTTCTTTTTCAGAGTTTGCCATTATTTTTAGAAATGTAAATGTCATTTATTTACTAAAGATCACCGATGGCCTTAATTAAAAAATAATTTTTCTGTGAATAAACATTTTGGGAATATGACACAACTATATATATATATATATATATATATATATATATATAATATAATGTGTACATATGCATATGTGGCAGACCCCAGGAACATCTAGGAGATCATCAATCACATTTTCTTTTCCTCCTGTCACTGAGCTAGACTGCATTTCCCAGTCATCCCAATTAGGTGAGGCCATGTGACTGAGTCCTAAGCACAAGAAGTGGGACAGAGTACTGTAAACAACACGTCCAGGCTTGACCCATAAAGAAATGTCTGCATGATTCTCTTCTCTCTCCTCCCTGAGCGGATTCTCAATAACAAGAGCATTTTCAGAAGCTATATAATGAGGATAATAGAGCACATCTATCAATATAGGTTCCTGAATGAATGCAAGAAACAGAAAAAGCCCTACTATGAGTTTAACTTGGACAAGAGACTGAGCATAAAATGAGAGAGCAATAAATTTTTATTGCATTAGACCACTAAGATGTGTTTTGTTTCCTTATACAGCTCACTGCACCATAATTAATACTTTGTATTATATATAAATACAGGTTCATAACTTTTATCTGAAATCTCTGGAGCTAGAATTGTTTTAGAATTCAGAATATATGGATTTTGGTAAGGTAACATGGTGGATATTCAAATATCAATCCACATTCCCACAGAAGCCTAGGACAGCATCCATTAACCTAACACATTAATTTTTCTGTGATGAACTAAAAGGATAGTCACACTAAATGAGATAAACTCCATAAATAGCCTCAGGTCAGGTTTCAATGCCGATTTACTTTATTCCAAACTTAAAAAGTCCTTTGGTTTTCAGAACTTTGTGGATTTTAGATTGGTGGTTAAGGGACTGTGGACTTGGAAATTCACAAAATCTTTCATATCAGGGCACTTGCTGTCAGTAAACTGGTGCTTTTTTAAAAAACATTTTTAGCTCTATTTTCATTTATGGAGAAAAGTGATACATTCTTAGGATATTCAGACCTTCGTTAATATCTAAACAATTCTACTACATTTCACCCTTAGACAAAGAACCAAGGTAACTGGTTTGCACAGAACATTGGGGATATAATAACTCCATAATGTGGCAAAGAGATTCATTTTCAAATTTTGGTAACCATATATCAACTTTACTTTTTTTCATATCCCACAAACAACAAAAAGCATCCAAAAATATTGTACTAGATGTGAAAATGCATTGTGTTTAGCAGGTAATAAACTGTATCTCCATTCCTTATAATGACTTTATTTCTTACTATATTCACAAACATATCTTTGGTGAATGCACTCGAATGTGAGGTTGGTTGCTCACTCATGAGTAGAGTCACTGGTCATTGATTCCGTCAATCCTAACAAAATATTCTATCTATATAGGGACATGTACTAGTGGAAATAAGACTTAAATGGGAAAGCTTATTAATATATGCAAAATTTCTGGACCTGAAAACCATGTTTGAACTTCTGATTATTTGTAAATGAAGAGGCCTTTGCAGTATAATACATTTTATTTTAATTCAAATGATTATGGAAAGGTAACACTAAAGAAATAAATTTTTGTATAAAAGTGATTGATAAATTTAAATATTTAAAAAATATTTTTTGGGCCTCCCTGGTGGCGCAGTGGTTGAGAGTCCGCCTGCCGATGCAGGGGATACGGGTTCGTGCCCCGGTCTGGGAGGATCCCATATGCCGCGGAGCGGCTGGGCCCGTGAGCCATGGCCGCTGAGCCTGCGCATCCGGAGCCTGTGCTCCGCAACGGGAGAGGCCACAACAGTGAGAGGCCTGCATACTGCAAAAAAAAAAAAAAAAAAAAAAAAAAATATTTTTTGTCTATAAGATTACATTATTGAAAGAGGGGCATTCCTTTCTTTCAAAGATGGCTGAAACTGAGCTTTTGCATCTGAAGGGTATGTTGGTGGGGTCCCTCCTAGATCCCCTTTTCCCAGGCTGGTACACTCAGTTCCAGATGCTGCAGGTGTTAATGGCTAATGGTTCACACTTGCACTCCCCTCAGAAAGGATTGTCCTTTGGTGACTGGAGCCACTTTCCTTCCTCCCCCAACCCCTGTGGCAGCTGAGAATTAATTGATGGAGACAGGAAAGGGGACAGAGAGTGTATATAAGCACATCCCCCTTACCTCAAGGCAGAATGAATCTGATACGATTCATGCTCCAGAGCCCCCTGTGTGATCAGACTGAGGCTAGATTTCCCCTGAAAACACATCTCTGCCTACCTTTTTCTTCTATACAATCATGCATCCCTCATTCCCTTAACAGGTTTCATATGCGAAAACTTTCTCATGTAATCACTTGCACCAAAATCTGCATCTTAGACTCTGCTTCTAGAGGACATGAACTAACACAACACATACTATTTATAATTTATTAAACACTACTAAGGATTAGGTTTATTTGTGCTTTAAACATGGTATAATTTTATTTTAGAAGTATCTGAACTATATGAAAATTATGATCCCCATATGGTTGGTGGGGAAACTCAGATTGTAGAGTTGAAGAACTTAGTGTATAATAAGTGAGAAATCCAAGAATCAAACTCAGCTGAATATGGCCCCATAATCTCTACTCTTTAGAATTTCTCACTGCCACTGTATCATATTTTTATCCAGAAAATTAAAAAAATTAAAGATCTACTTACTTACTTACTTGACTATACATTTTTTTTTAGTGAAATGGAAGTTGATGTGCATTCTATTTTCCAAACATTGATGTAATTTGTTTAAAATGAAGGTAAGATTGTATGCATCATATAATTTCCACAGGGTTTATTAGTGGACAAGCATGGATTCAACTAAAAAGGAAATAAACATCTGTATAATACCTTCATTTTCTTGAAAGGGAACATTTTATATAAGTTGGAAAACAGCAAGAAGGGAAAAGATCATGTCAGCGCAATGTTACTGGTCATATACAACTCAATCTTATGTTTCATAGAGATTTCAACACAGGAAATGGGTATGTTAGGAACTGCCTAATTCATAGGTTTTCCTGTCCCACATACAGTAGTTTCTTTGAATGACTCTGAAGGAAAACCTGTAACAAGTGATTTTATACCAGCTTCAATAATGCATACTTCAAAGCCCAAACTAGTCAGCCATGTAACTGTTTACACAGTCAACATTCAGTGGGAAAATAAGTGTCAACAGGTTCTATTTTTCCAACCCATAATAGCTGTGACCCTTCATTTCAATCTTCATCAGTCTCTGATTAGGAAGGGACTTTTTATTTTTGTTTTTGTGGAATCAATAAATGCAGGATTCTTTGTTTACTACCACCTGAAAAATAACAGCTCCCCTCACCCGCCCCTACCCTGCCACTTAGCTACTTAAAAGAGTTATGTAACCTTATCACACTAGAAACCCTGTAGGGCTGGCCTGCGTCTTTTTAGTCTTTGGAAGACAGCAAATATTATGGCAAAGAGCAAAGTGGTTTGCAAGGAGCAGAAAATTAATGAAATGGACTGTGGTTTCCTATATGGTTTCCTATAACATTAAAAAAAATCCATAATGTAAAGTCTTTTTAAAAATACTCTGATTGCTATAATATCTTGCCAATGACCAAAAATCTTTAGATCTCTAATAAAATCTATCAGTATCTATGGTCTCAAGGAACCTTTTCCACGATTTTTTCTAAAAATGGACTAAAAACTATTCAATGTTTGCCTTAAAAACTATAAACAAAAGTATTGCATACTTTCTACAATTTCTATTTTATTTACAATTTTAGCTCTAGAATGCTACATTTTCTTTTACTGCAGAAATCACATTATTTATTTATTTTTATTTTATTTATTTTTTTATACAGCAGGTTCTTATTAGTCATCCATTTTACACATATCAGTGTATACATGTCAATCTCAATCTCCCAGTTCATCACACCACCCCCGCCCTACCACTTTCCCCCCTTGGTGTCCCTACGTTTGTTCTCCACATCTGTGTCTCAATTTGTGCCCTGCAAACTGGTTAATCTGTACCATTTTCTAGGTTCCACATATATGCGTTAATATAAGCTATTTGTTTTTCTCTTTCTGACTTACTTCACTCTGTATGACAGTCTCTAGATTCATCCACGTCTCTACAAATGACACAATTTCGTGCTTTTTATGGCTGAGTAATATTCCATTGTATATATGTATCACGTCTTCTTTATCCATTCATCTGTCGATGGGCATTTAGGTTGCTTTCATGACCTGGCTATTGTAAATAGTGCTGCAATGAACACTGGGGTGCATGTGTCTTTTTGGATTATGGTTTTCTTTGGGTATATGCCCAGTAGTGGGGTTGTCTGGTCATAGGTTAATTCTATTTTTAGTTTTATAAGGAACCTCCATACTGTTCTCCATAGTGGCTGTATCAATTTACATTCCCACCAACAGTGCCAGAGGGTTCCCTTTTCTCTGCACCCTCTCCAGCATTTGTTGTTTGTAGATTTTCTGATGATGCCCATTCTAACTGGTATGAGGTGATATCTCATTGTAGTTTTGATTTGTATTTCTCTAATAATTAGTGATGTTGAGCAGGTTTTCACGTGCTTCTTGGTCATCTGTACGTCTTCATTTGAGAAATATCTATTTAGGTCTTCTGCCAATTTTTTTATTGGGTTGTTTATTTTTTTTAATATTGAGATACATGAGATGTTTATATATTTTGGAGATTAATCCTTTCTCTATTGATTCGTTTGCAAATATTTTCTCCCAGTCTGAAGGATGTCTCTTCGTCTTGCTTGTAGTTTCCTTTGTTTTGCAAAGTTTTTAAGTTTCAGTTGGTCCCATTTGTTTATTTTTGCTTCTATTTCCATTACTCTAGGAGGTGGATCAAAAAAGATCTTGCTGTGATTTATGTCAGAGTGTTCTTCCTATGTATTCCTCTAGGAGTTTTATAGTGTCCAGTCTTACATTGAGGTCTCTAATCCATTTTGAGTTTATTTTTGTGTATGGTGTTAGGGAGTGTTCTAATTTCATTCTTCTACATAGAGCTATCCAGTTTTCCCAGCACCACTTATTGAAGAGACTCTCTTTTTTCCATTGTATATCCTTGCCTCCTTTGTCATAGATTAGTTGACCATAGGTGCATGGGTTTATCTCTAGGCTTTCTATCCTGTTCCATTGATCTATATCTCTATCTTTGTGGCAGTACCATATTGTCTTGATTACTGTAGCTTTGTAGTATACTCTGAAGATAGGGAGTCTGATTCCTCCAGCTCCATTTTTTTCCCTCAAGACCGCTTCGGCTATTCACGGTTTTTGTGTCTCCATACAAATTTTAAGATTTTATGTTCTAGTTCAGTAAAAAATGCCACTGGTAATTTGATAGGGATTGCGTTGAATC
Organism: Mesoplodon mirus; assembly: GCF_964341445.2. Taxonomy (NCBI): domain Eukaryota; kingdom Metazoa; phylum Chordata; class Mammalia; order Artiodactyla; family Ziphiidae; genus Mesoplodon; species Mesoplodon mirus. The sequence goes on from NC_138977.1 coordinate 42,385,564, forward strand.
TGTAGATTGCTTTGGGTAGTATAGTCATTTTCACAATATTGATTCTTCCAATCCAAGAACATGGTATATCTCTCCATCTGTTGGTATCATCTTTAATTTCTTTCATCAGTGTCTTATAGTTTTCTGCATACAGGTCTATTGTCTCCCTAGGTAGGTTTGTTCCTAGGTATTTTATTCTTTTTGTTGCAATGGTAAAAGGGACTGCTTCCTTAACTTCTCTTTCAGATTTTTCATCATTAGTGTATAGGAATGCAAGAGATGTCTGTGCATTAATTTTGTTTCCTGCTACTTTCCCAGATTCATTGATTAGCTCTAGTAGTTTTCTGGTGGCAACTTTAGGGTTCTCTATGTATAGTATCCTGTCATCTGCAAACTGAAAGTTTTACTTCATATTTTCCAATTTGTATTCCTTGAATTTCTTTTTCTCCTCTGATTGCCGTGGCTAGGACATCCAAAACTATGTTGAATAATAGTGGTGAGAGTGGACATCCTTGTCTTGTTCTTGATCTTAGAGGAAATGCTTTCAGTTTTTCACCATTGAGAATGATGTTTGCTGTGGGTTTGTTGTATATGGCCTTTATTATGTGGAGGTAGGTTCGCTCTATGCCCACTTTCTGGAGAGTTTTTATCATAGATGGGCTTTGAATTTTGTCAAAATATTTTTCTGCATCTATTGAGATGATCATATGGTTTTTCTTCTTCAATTTGTTAATATGGTGTATCACATTGATTGATTTGCATATATTGAAGAATCCTTGCATCCCTGGGATAAATCCCACTTGATTATTGTGTATGATCCTTTTAATGTGTTGTTGGATTCTGTATGTTAGTATTTTGTTGAGGATTTTTACATCTATATTCATCAGTGATATTAGTTGTAATTTTCTCTTTTCATAGTATCTTTGTCTGGTTTTGTTATCAGGGTGATGGTGGCCTCGTAGAATGAGTTTGGGAGTGTTCTTTCCTCTGCAATTTTTTGGAAGAGTTTGAGAAGGATAGGTGTTTGCTCTTCTCTAAATGTTTGATAGAATTCACCTGTGAAGCCATATGGTCCTGGTCTTTTGTTTGTTAGAAGATTTTTAATCATAGTTTCAATTTCATTACTTGTTACTGGTCTTTGCATATTTTCTATTTCTTCCTGGTTCAGTCTTGTAAGGTTGTACCTTTCTAAGAATTTGTCCATTTCTTCCAGATTGTCCTTTTTATTTGCATAGAGTTGCTTGCAGTAGTCTCTTAGGATGCTTTGTATTTCTGTGGTGTCTGTTGTACATTCTCCTTTTTCATTTCTAATCTGATTGCTTTGAGTCTTCTCCTTCTTTTTCTTGATGAGTCTAGCTAATGGTTTATCAATTTTGTTTATCTGCCCAAAGAACAAGCTTTTAGATTTATTGATCTTTGCTACTGTTTTCTTTGTTTCTATTTCATTTATTTCTGTTCTGATCTTTATTATTTCTTTCCTTCTACTAACTTTTGGTTTGTTTGTTCTTCTTTGTCTAGTTCCTTTAGGTGTAAGGTTAAGTTGTTTATTTGAGATTTTTCTTGTTTCTTGAGGTAGGTTTGTATTGCTATAAACTTGCCTCTTAGAACTGCTTTTACTGCATCCCATAGATTTTGGATCACTGTGTTTTCATTGTCATTTGTCTCTAGGTATTTTTTGATTTCCTCTTTGATTTCTTCAGTGATCGCTTGGTTATTTAGTAACATATTGTTTAGCCTCCATGTGTTTGTGTTTTTTACGTTTTTTCCCCCGTAATTCATTTCTAATCTCATAACGTTGTGGTCAGAAAAGATGCTTGATATGAGTTCAATTTTCTTAAATTTACTGAGCTTGATTTGTAACCCAAAATGTGATCTATCCTGAAGAATGCTCTGTGCGCACTTGAGAAGAAAGAGTAATCTGCTGTTTTGGGATGGAATGTCCTATAAATATCAATTAAATCTATCTGGTCTGTGGTGTCATTTAAAGCTTGTGTTTCCTTATTAATTTTTTTGCTTGGATGATCTGTCCATTGGTGTAAGTGAGGTGTTAAAGTCCCCCACTATTATTGTGTTACTGTTGATTTCCTCTTTTATAGCTCTTAGCAGTTGCCTTATGTATTGAGGTGCTCCTATGTTGGGTGCATATAGATTTATAATTGTTATATCTTCTTCTTGGATTGATCCCTTGATCATTATGTAGTGTCATTCCTTGTCTCTTGTAACATTCTTTATTTTAGGGTCTATTTTATCTGATATGTGTATTGCTACTCCAGCTTTCTTTTGATTTCCATTTGCATGGAATATCTTTTTCCAACACCTCACTTTCAGTCTCTATGTGCCCCTAGGTCTGAAGTGGGTCTCTTATAGACAGCATATATATGGGTCTTGTTTTGTATTCATTCAGTGAGCCTGTGCCTTTTGGTTGGAGTATTTATTCCATTCATGTTTAAGGTAATTATTGATATGTATGTTCCTATTACCATTTTGTTAATTGTTTTGGATTTGTTTTTGTAGGTCTTTTTCTTCTCTTGTGTTTCCCACTTAGAGAAGTTCCATTAGCATTTGTTGTAGAGCTGGTTTGGTGGGGCTGAATTCTCTTAGCTTTTGCTTGTCTGTAAAGCTTTTGATTTCTCCATCAAATCTGAATGAGATCCTTGCTGGGTAGAGTAATATTGGTTGTAGGTTCTTCCCTTTCATCATTTTAAATACGTCATGCTGCTCCCTTCTGGCTTTTAGGGTTTCCGCTGAGAAATCAGCTGTTAACCTTAAGGGAGTTCTCTTGTATGTTATTTGTTGTTTTTGCCTTGTTGCTTTCAATAATTTTTCTTTGTCTTTAATTTTTGTGAATTTGATTACTATGTATCTCAGTGTGTTTCTCCTGGGTTTATCCTGCCTGGAACCCTCTGCACTTCCTAGACTTGGGTAGCTATTTCCTTTCCCATGTTAGGGAAATTTTCAACTATAATCTCTTCAAATATTCTCTTGGGTCCTCTCTCTCTCTCTTCCCCTTCTGGGACCCTTATAATGTGAGTGTTGTTGTGTTTAATGTTGTCCCAGAGGTCTCTTAGGCTGTCTTCATTTCTTTTCATTCTTTTTTCTTTATTCTGTTCTGCAGCAGTAAATTCCACCATTCTGTCTTCCAGGTTACTTATCCGTTCTTCTGCCTCAGTTCTGCTATTGATTCCTTCTGGTGTATTTTTCATTTCAGTTATTATTTTGTCATCTCTGTTTGTTTGTTCTTTAATTCTTCTAGGTGTTTGTTCTCTAATTCTTCTAGGTCTTTGTTAAACATTTCTTGCATCTTCTCAATATTTGCTTCCATTCTTTTTCTGAGGTCCTGGATCATCTTCACTATCATTATTTTGAATTCTTTTTCTGGAAGGTTGCCTATCTCCACTTCATTTGGTTGTTTTTCTGGGGTTTTATCTTGTTCCTTCATCTGGGACACAGCCTTCTGCGTTTTCATCTTGTCTATCTTTGTGTGAAAGTGGGTTTTTTCCCACAGGCTGCAGGATTGTAGTTCTTCTTGCTTTTGCTGTCTGCCCTCTGGTGGATGAGACTATCTAAGAGGCTTGAGCAAGTTTCCTGATGGGAGGGACTGGACAACATTATTTATTAAATACTTGTCATGTATCATGCAGTGTGCCAAGTGTTTAACCTTTATTTTCTTTTCAATACTCAATCATTATTAAGATGAGGGGACCCTTTTAATCTCTACATTACAGAGCAGGACATTGTGGTTTAGGGAAAACTACCATAGTCCTTTAGAAATTTGTAATACTGGGTAAATAGTAAATATGGAACTTTAGACTAGTTACTGTCTACTGCAAGTTCTATGCTCTTAGCCACTGAACTACACTAAATCCTCTAAAGCCAGGATCACACTTCTCTTCCCATAAATAAAATTATCATCAGCTGTTTATATGCTCCATTGAATCCCCCAAACAGAAATGCATAAACAGTATTCAAAACTTCCTCTCACCATTTCCTTATCAAAAAACAAAGTTATGTCCTGAATTATACAAATCCATCCTTTCCCACCACTCATTCTGTCATTTCTTTATCCCAGCCTTTTATTATCTATCTGAAATGTTACAGTGGCTGCTCAGGTGATCTCTCTGTCTCATATCTCATCTCCTATCTCTACAGACACTGAGATCAAAATCAGAAGAAAGTTGGAAAACTGTAAGATAATCATGTCATAGACACCAAGATAGGAGATAAAAAAAGATTAATCAACTATATAAAAAACTCAGAGCAGTTTAGAAAGAAATTGGATACTATTGTCTCAGAAGAACTCATTTTACCTCTTCACTCTGTTGTCTATCTAGTATTTTCTTTATACAATCATCACATCTTGACCTCAAATATTTTTCTTAGTCTCTATCATGTACATGAAATGCCCTCAGCATGTAACATCTTCATTCAAGCATCCTCTGTAATTCAACCATTTCTATTAAGACATTTCTGGAAATTGTAAAAAAAAAAAAAAAATCACCTTTAATCTCACTCTCATTTAAAGATTTAATTATTTAACATTTCCATTGATTTTTCTGAGAAAATGCATTTTGCACTATCTCATATGTTCACACAATATGTTCAGTTCTCTGTGAAGTTTTTAATGTCCACTAGCATCACTATGATTTGCCTCCAATCTGAGTTTCTGGGTATCTAGAACCAGACCTGTTTAACATGCTTTTCCAAGCACTTGTTATAAACATACACTTAATAAATGGATCCTTGTGGTGGCAGTGTTAAACACTTCATAGCATGAGCAATCAGAAAACTACACTTTCCCAGGAAACAATAAATCTGCTTACCAATGAGAAGAAAATGGTTAGTCATTTTAGTCTTTTAAAAAGTTTTAAATCTGGAATACATGAGTCATGAGGTAGAAATGTTTTCTTACATGAATAGCTCACATTTAAAATAAAATTAAATAGTTATATTACTAGGAAAAAATACTTATTGTAGCTGTCATTTGAAGTACTACACAATTAATCCTTTCAAACATTTTTGTACATGAATTACACATAAGCCTCAATGTTTTGTCTAAACAAAATGCATGGAGCATCATAGTAATTTAAAACAGAGTATTTTGGAAAAGATGTAAAAAAAGAAATGTGTGCTTATACATACATATATATATATATATATATATATGCTTATATATAGTGCTTGTATATGTGTGTATATATGTGTATATATACATATTCATATATTATACATACACATTATTTTGTATACATTATATAAAAAATTCAGAGGCAATTATGAAATAATACTAATTCTTGAATTAAATTGAATTACCTCTGGCTTACTACAAGCTTCTTAAAAAAGAGACTTATCTAAACAATATCTATATGTAGAACATCTGACCCACTGAGCCACTGAAAGCTTTAAAGGAAGTACATTTTCAAGAATTTTTATTCTTTAAATAGCAGCTATATAAATTTCTAATTTTCATAAAACCCTATTCTCTCCCAGGGCATAGCCCAAGACTACACACCCAAGCAGCAGCTTTGTGGGAATGGTATAAATGTATATAATAAGCAAATAATCCTATAACTTACACATTGAAAATATTAGGGTGGAGGCCCCTGGAGATGGGGGGACAGAGAGGAGTGCTGTTTTCCTAAGCTCCAGGCTCTATAGCAGAGTAAATTCAAAGCCTAAGTGGAGAAAACTAATAAATCACATTTGCAATTAGTTGACCAGAGGGAGAAAGAGGACACTCAGAACAAGATCCAATTACACTAAATAGCATTTGAAACCTGGCTTCACCAATTTAAAAATAAAATAAAAAGTTATGAGTGTGGGAAAGTAAAGCTAATCTTCTTCTAACTTCCTAGCTACATTTAAAGAAAATTGCCTAGGAAAATTGCTATGAAATTAGCCTTCAAACCTTATTAGGCCATGCAGGTCAAGTCAACTACGTCAGTTCTAAAACTCTAACATAATTTTTTCTCGTATGTACTTTCAATAAGATGAAACAAAAAGAGTAGCAAATGTGCCTCTGGCTTGAAGTTCTCCATTTATTTTGACCCTACACATGATGTAGAGAAATCTCAATGCTCAGGAAATAGTCATTTCCCTCAGAGAGTTCAGACCTCATAAAATTCACATGTAATTTCTGCTGACAGTAAATTAATATAGATTCAAATCTCATGAATATTGTATATTTTATAGGACTACTTTTTAAAAAGCATATCCAGTTAGTAAATGGCTTTTAAAGTAAGCCCATGATCCTAATAATTAGATCTTTCTAAAATATGTTGTATTCTGTTGTAAATTGTTTGCTCTAAAACTATTTGGAGTCTTCATTAAGACAAGACTATGACATAGAAAATTAAGCCTTAAATGCCACCCTTGATACAATGATATGTAGTCTGCTGATTATAATAGTATCACAAATTCAAAGGCCCAAATAAATGACCAGATGTTATTTTCAAAGTCAGCAAACAAGCTATGAATCTAAAAAAGACGCTTGTTTCCAAATCAATGACAACCTACCCAACATTAAATGACTCAAAAAAAAGTTAAATTTATGATACTTTCTAAGGGGAAAAAAAAACATAGCGATGTAATTAAAGGTCATTTGGAGCAGCAATGTAGAATAAAATAGATAAACTCACAGCAGAGCTATCTCATCTTCCCAAATCTAAATCCACCAACCTATTTAGCAGATGTGCCTATATACTATTTCTTCCCTCCTGCTAGTGGGTTCTGCCTCTCTCAGAGACAAACCCTTTCCTGGTGCTCTGAACCCCAGCAAAGATCCCCTTTGTCCACTGTGCCATCAATATCCCTCTCTCTACTGGGTCATTCCTGTTAACATAAACTTGGTTAATATTATCCATCTTAAAACAAATTTCCTAGACCCCCAGCCCTGTACCAACTGTCATTCAAGGTCTATGTTAGACTTCACTGCAAAAATCCTCAAAAACAGTTGACCTCCTTATCTTCACTTTCACACTTTCTTCTTTTCTATACATACTCCAACGAGACATTTAACCACAGCCCTCCACTGAAACAGCCCTCATCAACATACTCAATGATACTTACCTAGCCAAAAACAATAGCAAACTTTTCATCATCTGTATGTCCCCCCCAAAAAGATATGTTGAGATCTTAACACTTGGTACCTGTGAAAATAACCTTATTTGGAAATAGGCTCTTTGTAGGTGTAATGGAATTAATATTAAGTGGTATTCAACCAGGGGAGGGGGAGCTAATCAAATGACTGGTGTCTTTATAAGAAAAGAAGACAGAGACACAGATACATAAGGAGAATGCCATGTGATGATGGAGGCAGAGGTTAGAGTGATGTCTCTACAAACCAAAGAACACCAATGACTCTCAGACACACCAGAAGCTAAGGGAAAGGCATGGAATAGAGTCTCCCCTAGACGCTTCAGAATGGTTCTGCTGACACCTTGATTTCAGACTTCTGGCCTCCAGAAGAACTGTGAGAGAACAAATTTCTGTTGTTTCAAGCCACTCAGTTTGTGATAACTTGTTATGGCAGCCATGAGAAACTAATAGATCATCTTATTTAACCTCTCAGCAGCATTTGACATGGTGAGCATTCCTGCCTTTGAATTTTTTTTTTCTTTTCCCATGTCTATAGCATGGCTCTCACCTGATTTTTCTCCTTTCTGTTACTTCTCAGGTTCCTTAGCTAGTTCTTTCACACATTTCAGATCTCTAAATGTTGGAGTGTACTAAAAATCTGTCATAGAGCCTCACTCTTTCTACCCACACTCTCTGCCTGGTAAACTTTTGCAAGCCCATGGCTTTATGTACCATTTAGATGTTGATAGCTTTCAGATTTATATCCTAGCCAAAACTTCTCCCAAGTTCGAAACCAATATATGTAAATAACCAATCAACTTCTCCACTTGGATATTTAATAGGCATCACAAAATTAATATAGCCCAAACAGAGCTATTTCATTATTGATTCCTGAAATAACTTTTCCTGTCACAGTAAGTGCCACCATCATCCCCACCTGTTCAAACTAAAAACCTAGAAGTCATCCTAATTTCCTCTTTTTAATATTCCACATCCAATCCATCAGTGAGTCCTGTCTGCTTTGCCTCCAAAACATAGACACAATTCAGTAACTTCCCTCCATCTCAACTACAACCATGCTGTTTTGAGAGTTTCATCTCCTGCTGGTTGATTACAAGAGCTCCCTAACTTATCTCCTTGCTTCTGGCTCTAGACTTCTTCACCACATTCTTCTACCCCACACAGCAACAATGAGATCAATCTTTCTAAAGTGTAAACCAGATCAGGTCACTTCTCTGCTAAAGATCATCTGTCCATCAACTTTCTATCACAATAATAAAAGAATACATATAAAAATTAAAAAAGAATGAAATCAAAATTCCTTAAAACCTACATGATCTGGCTGCTGACCTCCTCTCTGATTTCATCTGTCTTTCTACTTCCCTTCAATAGCTGCCTTCCAGCCACTCTGGTCTTCTTACCATCTCTTGAATATGCCATGATTGCTGTTATCTCAGGAGATTTTAATACATGTTCCTTCTTCTTGGGATATCTCTCCCTCTCAAATATTTATCTCTTTGGGGTATCTCACCCTTCAAATTCCATGGCTATCTTCCTCATTTCATTCAAGTCTCAACAGGTATCACCTCCTTAAAGTAATTTTTCCTGTATACAGTAGATAAAGCAACCGACCACTGTCTATTCAATCTCTCTATATTCCATATTCTAATTCTATGTTCTTCATAGCACCTACACAGAGCTGAAATTAATTGTTCCATTTTTATTTTGTTTACTAATTTTTTATCTCCCTCTCTAAAATATAAACACTTTAAGGTCATAGATGCAGTGGCCCAGTGTCCCAGCGACTAAAACAGTTTCAGGCTTGAGCAGGTACACAAGAAATATATGTTGATTGATTGGAAAATGGATGGGAGTCGGCCAAGAAAATACACAGGTGTATCATTTAGGAGGCTGTTAGAGTAATCTATTTAAGATATGATGGGCGTTTGAATGTAGATAAATGATATTTGAGATGGTGAAAAGTGAAGCGATTTGACACATTTAGAAGAACTTAGTGGCTCATTTAACATGGGTGAAAGAGAATAAAGAGTTTATTATGGGACTTCCCCAGCAGGCCAGTGGTTAAGACTTCACCTCCAATGCAGGGGGTGCAGGTTCGACCCCTGGTCAGGGAGCTAGATCCCATGTGCCTCGTGGCCAAAAAACCAAAACATAAAAAACAGAAGCAATATTGTAACAAATTCAATAAAGACTTTCAAAAAAGAAAGTTTATTATAACTGACATACTTTTGATGTGGGTAAATGAGTGGATGAGACCATCATTTATTGTTAAAGGAAATACCAATAGGATAGAAAGGTTAAAAAGACATTTTTGAGAGGAAGTACACCACTGCAGTAAAAAGAAAAACATGGGTCTAGTGTATCTAACGCTGTTTGTGTTTGTTGATGATACTGTTTAACCATGGGCCATTTTTTTTTTCAAACCTAAGAAAACTTATTTCTATCCTTCCTATGAATGGAATTTGTTCTGCCAATTTTCTTTTCTTTTAAATGTGCATGTTCCCAAATACAACAGATCCCTTTTCAGTTCTTATCCTGCTTGTTCACTGATGATCGTTTGTTCCTTCTTGAAAGTCCTTACCATGGATTCCTATGTTACCACATTTTTCTGCCTTTCTTCCTACCTCTCTAGCTGCTCCTTCTATTAATGATCAGATAAATTCCAAACTTTTCTGTTGTGATTGACAAAGTCCTCTAAGTCTAGTCCCCACCCATATTTCCAACCTCACTCAGCCCACTTCCACCAAGAAACTTTCCCTGCTTTCAAGTCCAGGATCATTCTATACAATTCTCTAACGAAAGCATGATTTTTTTTTCTTTCAGAAGAACACTGAGGATTTTATCTGCATGTGAAATTTTCAAGGGACATGATAGTGAGAAAAATGCCAATTTTTTTATTGAGAAAACTTTGGTAAAAATAGACATCCTTATAACATAGTTATCTGTTGCTCAAAATTTTTCATTGTACTACTTCTGATTATTTTTCTGTAATTCACTATTACAGTTTCAGCATGAATATTTGTCTATTTTTATCCTTAACTTGGAACAGTTTGAGACTTACAGAAGACTGTTATCACCAATATTATATTAGCAAAGCATGAAAGCAAATATTCCAAATAATATTAGCAATTTTAAACATTTGATCTAGCACATATTTTAATAAAGCAAGAGCATGCTCTCCTTGTATGATTCAAAATCATATCTCTCCATTATGTGGTTTCTATCACACCTCCTCAGATAGGACGACTATAGGGCAGACTCTATCTTCTGTAGGTAGCGCGAATCAGGTAGGTGGGGAAAACCTTGGGGATGAGTGGATGACATGATTTGGAGAAGTGTAGTAGGAGCTTGGGTTGAAAAGAAGCATGAAGTTTCAACACAGGAGTAGCACAGAGTTGGAGATGACAACCAGTCTACCAAATACAGACATTTTCTTCACAGCAAATACATAGAATACTACTAATATTTTTCACCATTTGGCTACTTCTACAGATGTAAATTGGAATAAAATTTTTTCTACATATATTCTTATAATATATAAATAATAAAGAGCTATATTACATCCCTCATGAATTACCTTTCAGAGACAGTAGTAAAAGTTATATTCTTAACTAACTATACATTATATACTAACTGTGCCTTTAAGGTATACATTTTTAGCCTTTGAATGAAATGTACTCACACTTACTATTCCACTGCGATTGTCTTCTTCTCTCACTGCCAGAGCCTTCAGAAAATTATCATGTATGTCTTTACCAGCACTTGCTAATGTCCTATAAAAAGCAAGTAATCAGTTATAATATATTAGATAAACAAATATGTTGAAAATACTCTGGGTACAAAATACAATGCTTCTTTATTCCAAGTGACAATCCCTTTAACACTAAAACTATATATACATATTATATGAAATCATTATAAACCATACACAATTACTATAATCAATTAGATTATTCAATTTAATTTCAGTTATACAGTCTTTATTTACAAATAATTGGAATCAAGTTTATAAATAATATCAATACTCACACCAGATACAGTTAATTCCATTTATGTGCCCATATTATTCTTTTTATCATGCCATGAAAATTCAATATATTTATTCCCCTCACTACAAAAAATAATTTTAAATTGCCTGTAATTTAAGTATAATTTATTAATTTAATATAAGAAAACTAAAATATTAGCCACTTAAGCCAATTCAGTTGCTGGAACAGAGCACTGTTTAAGTTTTATGAGTGGAGATAATCAAGGCAAGACAGGAAACTAGGTTATCTTTGCCAGATAAAAGAAAGCATTAAGAATTTAAGAGAGAAATGACTTTCTCTGCAAATAAATTTTAAAGAAAATTTATCACAGCGATCTTGATCAAGCAACACTGAACCACAAAATAAAGAGTGAGTTCAAGAGTGATTTGTGAAATAATAAGCATTTCTTTATTTAGCAATGTTCTATATATTCAACAAACATTTCTATTGCATGTCTATTATGTACCAGGAACTGTACTAGGGACAAAGATGAATGAGACATAATTCCTGCTTTCAAGTTGCCTGTGGTATCATGGAGGTGAACAGATACAGGAACATTATAATATCATACCATGTGATAAGTGTAATAATAGAGATATGGATGGATATTGAATCATAAGAGAAATACCTTACCTATTCAGGGAAAAGTCACTTAATCTTTTTTTTTTTAATTTTTCACACACACACTGTATTTTATTTTTACAAGAGATAAATAAGTCACTTAATAAGTTTTAAAGCCATCATTGAACTAAATGTTAAAAGATGAGACAGCATTAGCCAGTTTGGGGCTGACGGTGATGGGAGAAGGAAAGAGTTATGAGTAACTTCAAAGGAATTAAAGAACAGAGATGAAACACTGCCAGGTGCCCTTGGGTAACTGCAAAACAGTCAGAAAGTAAGCACAGGAAGTGAAGGAGAAACCATACAATATTAATAAAAGCTAACATTTTTACAGACATACTGTTATAAATATTTAGTTAAGGCCATTCAGCTAATCGGAGCAGACCTGTTTTCAAACTCAGGCAGTCTAGTTCTAAAACTCATTCTCATAACCACTAGGCCATGCTGCCTTACCAGGAAGGCCTTGTATGCTACATTAAGCAGCTTGAGCCTTATCTTCTAGGAGATATTTAACCACAAGGGTCGTATGCAAGGAAATAAGATGGTCAATTTTGTGTTTCAGTAGTAGTATCCAGGCATTGTGATAAACATAGGCTGGAGGAGAGCCACACTGGAAAGATTAATTAGGGGGCTTTAGTAAGAGATGATGAAGACCTGAGTTAAAGCAGTGCTGGTAAGAATAAGAGAGGATAGATTAAGGAAATATTTAAGAGGGAAATAGACCTGGTGGTTTCTTTTTGTAAAGAGTTAAAGAGAGATTACTACCAGGTTTCTTTAAATCAATATAGGCATGTACAATATGTAACCTACTGATAATTTTGTTGAACTATAAATTCAACTCGTTAAGTTGATCACAGCTTGTCAGCTTTTCCTTTTCTAGTTTTATGTGCCTTGGCTTATAGTATCAATATCAACTAATAATCAAAATATCTAAATATACATTAACTACTCATTGGTACCAATGCAGAGAATCAGAAGTTTGAGAAATTTCTCAATTTATTGTGCTATTCAAAAGTGAGTCTTTCATATTATAATACACTTATGCACTGCTCTGAAAATAAATCTCCAAAATATCAAATTTATTTTGTCAGAAGCTTGCCCAGAAAACATGCATTGTTTCTCTATTGCTCACAGGTTAATCTTTTCATCACTGGTCAGTTTCTACCTAATTTCCTGCTTATGGTCTATATTTAAAATCAGAACGAGTTAGAAATTCTTTGTGAAGTTTGAACAGAGAATTAGTTTTACAAGTTTATCAATCGGGACTGGTTAGGTTATGCTATAGTAACTAGTGGCCCAAATGTCTGTGGTTTATAATTACAAAGGATTATTTATCAATAATGCTATGCATCAATAGCAGGTTGATTGTGGCTCTTCATCTTGAAGGGATGAACTGGGAGGCTCATGAAATAGCCTCTATTTGAAACCTCTGTGGTTATTGTGCAGAGGGAACATGGTCACACGCTGGCTCTTAGAGCATCTGCTTGTAAGAGACTCATGTCATGTCCACTCACATTTGATTGGCCAAAGCAAGTGCCATGCCTGAAATCAATGGGATGGAAAAGTATAATACTGCCCAGGGAAGAGTAGCAAATATCTGTAAACAGTATCCTAGGTACCCCTTGCTTCTATAGCATAAGCAAACAAAGGCTGAGAGTACATAGCTCAGTAAACAAGAGCAATAAAGAAAACAATTTCTGAGTAAAATTTAAAGGTATACAAAATGTGTTAAATAAAGTGGTTCATTGTAATTTAACCAAATAAAAATGCTTTTGGAAATTAAGTTCACTAATCTTAGCTCCAAAGAAGAATATTTTCCCACAGACCCACAAAACTTCTAAAAATAATGGTTGAAGGAATGAAATAGACTTTGGTATGTGGTCTTCTCTGATAGTCATAGACACCTGTTGGTTTTGCCTCCCTGACATCCCTTCCCACTTTTGATAACAGAACCTAATTTTTATTTGGAAAATGGTCCCTCCCACATTCTATGCTTTGGTAACAGAGTCATTTAAGGTACCCACTCACAACTCTTAACTCCTAAACCCCAGCGAATGAATATACCTCAAGCTTAACCAATATCACTTAACCTCAAGAGAACGTACATCATAAACAGAGACACAAGGATGAAAAGCAACTGGAATTGTAGTGAGTGTCCTTAATTCCTACTACATAACCTCATCATTCAACTTTTTCTTCAAATCTATGATAACCAGTGCTCCCCCAATAAATCTCATTTTTTATTTAGTTCATTAGAATTGCTTTCTATTGCTCACAACCAAAACCTATAATTGACATGATGGTTATCTAGCTAAGATACTGCAGAGCTCCTAAAGGTTTCCATATAGTAAGTCTACTCCCCACTCCTCCCACCTCCCCAAATACATCTTACTTTGCTGTAAATCTTTAGACCATTACAGATACGTTAAAGTCCAATTTGATCACCAATCCCAGCCTCAAAACACGAAAGGTAACCATCATTATCATTTCTGCATGCATCCTTCAAGGTTATTGTCTATTGCTTACGTATACACTTGTGTACCCATAAAAGCATATATAGTATCATTTGGTGAGTTGTTCATTTTATCACATATTTTTCAACTTACTGTTTTGTTGCATTGTTGTTATTGTTCCTGGGAGTAGATGTTTATGAGAGTGCCAAGGAAGATCAAAATTATTCCCAAGTTTATCAGACATGAAAATCAGAAGAATAGATTTCTAGGTACCATTCATTAGCAGGGAAGGAACTCCTAATACTCTGCCAGGCCTAGCTCACTTGCAAACAGCTGAGGTTTTTAGCAGGTATCTGGGCAGGGCAGGAAAAGGAAATAATTGCAGTAGAATTTTTGCTGTCCCTGGACACTTAATTTGACCCACACTGTTTTCCCTTTTTCCATAAAAATAAAACCCCGTTTCTCACCTGAGCATGTAGCTTCCTGGAATAAAGACTACATTTTCTAGGCTTTTTTTGCAGCTACTTATGCCCATATGACTAATTTTTGCACAATGGTATCCAAGTGAAAATTACATACAACTTCTGTACTTAAAGGGGGTGGGTGCCATTTTGCCTGTAGTTGGAATGCCATATAATGATTGTAGCTCCAGCTGCCATCTTGACTTAAGTGGGAGGCCACTGTTATGGAGAAACAAGAGAAAGAAGGAGAGTCCCTGACACCGTGGAGGACCAACCCAGCCTTGATTGACACCATCTGGACATCTGGAATATGAGACTAAAAAGGGCTTATATTTGGTTTCAGCCACTGTCATTTTGTTTTTTTCTATTATTTTTAACTAAACTTAATCTAAACAGATATATACACCATATGAAATTGCTCACCCTTCCAACAAAGATGCTGTTGTGGGATTGGTTTGGTTATCAAACTAGACTTTAACCTTATCCGTAATATTCTGAGGATATCACAGGAGACTGTATTACTTATCTAATTAAAACGAATTGTTTTTTAAACAGTCAAAATGTTAAGTATTTTAAATGGAAGCATGAGATAATGGAAATTAAACTGAAATATAAGATGGGACATCAGTCTTTAATTCTTATCCATTTACCAACTGATTAGTCCAAGTAATCATGTTTTTCTGAACCTGGGTTTCATGATGGGCTAAATAATCTCTAAGCCCCCTAGCAGCTGTACAACTTGTAATGTAAAATGATCATACTCTATCATCAATCACCAAGCATCATTAATTTATAATCAGCTTAAGAAATGTGACTGTCACACTGACAATACATTAAGAGCATATTGTTCAAGTCTTACATACACAGACTTACATCATTTCTTATAACCTCCATGAGGAAGATAAAAGTATTTTTGTTATATAAATTGGGAACAGAGAGGATACGGTCTATAACCCCTAAGCTATTTGCAGCAGAGTAAAAAAAAGTTATATAAATAATCAATTATTATAACATGCTACATCTGAGAATCTGAAACTTCTCAGCAAGGAGAAATATTGGAAAATAAAGGTAATACTGAGTGTGTGGTAAGGAATTCTTAAATCTTTAATGTGCATTACTCTTACTTAACTAGATTTATTTAACAGTCAGTGACCTGAGAAACCTTGCTTAAGTAAATATTACAAAAGGAGTTACTTCCTCAAGAAATGAAGTAGTTCTGTTACAAAATCTGAGGGTTATAAGTTTTATAAAGGCAAATACTCCATCTTTGTTGTTTACACTCCACCACACTTTCAAAATGGTGTAACAATCATATGGGTGAGTTAATTTTTACCAACCTTGTTTAATCATTAGCTAAACGTATTTATATAATTCTACATGAATGACTAAATATATTCTTAACCCTCAAAAATTAGGCTACTGGCTTTATGATTTAATTATGTTGCTTATATATCCCACATTCACATTTCATATTTCTAGAAGTTACATTCAACTCATTAGCACTTGTTTCAATATGTAATTCCACCTCTCTGTGCCTCAGTTTCTTTAAAAGGATTTTTAGTAACTCAGTTTGGAAAAATTAAATGGAGAGTATAGTAAAAAATAAAGTAAAAAATAGTAAATAAGTAAAAAATTTATTATAAAAACTCTATACTATTATCTTCTTAAAAACAAGCACACTTTTTATGAAAAAGTAGTTTTCATAAACAGTTTTATTTCCCAGGATGAGTTTACTGACAAAACTATTTGTATGTATGTGTATTTATATGGTCTCAAATAATATAATTTTGATTTTTTAGAGGCCAAAATGGAAAAAAATTGTTTGCAAAGTTGAAGAAAAATATTTAATTTTAGTTAAAATAATGTGTGAATTTTTAGATAAGTCATTTGAGTGTTTGAGTATGAAATAGGAAGATATGTTTTTATAGTCCTTTATCATAGGGCATCTGTTGCTTTGTCAGAGAGTGATGATCTTGCACATTTTTTCCAGAACAACATGATACTTTTTGTTTTGTCCTTTACATAAATTGGGAGGAAAAAAAATCTTATTTTTCCCCCAATAAAATGTTTTATAAATATCTTTAAATTGGCAAATCTTCACATTCCTTTCCTTAATTTGTCATTGTATATTTGCTCTGTATTAATCAGCTCAGGCTGCCATAGTAAAATACCATAGTATTTTATTATGCCCACAGACTGGGTGGCCTCAATAACAGAAATTTATTTATCACAGTTCTGGACATTGGAAGTCTGAGGTCAGGGTACCAGCATGTTCTGTTTCTCTTTAGTTTGCATCTGGCTGCCTTCTCACTGTGTCCTCACATGGCAGAGAGAGAACAAGAGCAAACTCTCTGGTATCTCTTCTTATATGAGCACTAAACCCATCACGAAGGCCCCACCATCATAATCTCATCTAAACCCAACTACTTGCCAAAGGCCAGTCTACAAATACCATCCCACTGGGGGTTAGGGTTTCAGCATATGAATTTGGCAGGGTGGGAGTGGGATGAGAGGTGCACACTATTCTTTTCATAGCATATTCTTTCTCCCTTCAGAACTCATTTCCCACATTTTATTTTTTCTTGCAATATTGTCTTGCTTGCCTTATCACTTCTTTGGTACAATTTTGATATTTCAAATTTTCTTTTATCATGTGGGATAACTTAGCAAATTTTTACCTCTTGAGATATGCTAGATTAAGTTCCGCAGTCAGCTATTTGTTCCTCTCCAGCTATCCTTAGCAAGGTGCAAACAATTTCAAGCCAGATAACCACAGAAAAACTCCAAATGCCAGACCATAGGAATTTGCCTCAAATAGCATAGAGAAAAACTTCCTTTTCCTTATCTTGAATGTGAATTTAGATGAAACTAATACATGCATTATAGGACTATTTTAACTTTTATATGTGTGGAATATAACTAACATACATAAAAACAGCATAAAACGTAGTTAATCCGTTATGACAAAGCCAACCCCTGTAACTCATCACTTAGTCAAGAAATAGAACAATGATGACACGCCAGGACCCCCACTTACTCCTTCCTGCTCACAACTCCATCTCCCACCACCATCATCACCACAGGTATCCACTTTCTTACTTTTATGAAATCCACCCCAATGCTTTTCCCTTATCTGTCTTCAACTTTCATGATAATCATTATCTTTTATCACTTAAGTATGTATCCCCAAACAATATAGTTTAATTTGCCTGTTTTTGAACTTTCTACAAATGGGATCATGAAGTGTGTCTTTTTAACATACTGTTTCCTTCATTAATATTTTTGATGTACATTTTTGCATACATGCTGATGCATGGGGCTATACCTCACTTTCACTGAATTCTTTTACATGAATATAAAATTATTTATTTATCCTTTTTATTAACATAGACCTCAAAGTTGTTTCTCGTTTGGGTGTATTATAAACAAGCTGCTAGAATTTCCTGTACATGTGTCTTGAGCATAAATTTCTCTAAGATATATAGCTAGCAATGGAACAGCTGTGTTGTAGGATATTTGTAACTTTAACTTTACAAAATAATGCCAGCTTCTTTCCAAAATGGTTGAACAAATTTACACTCCTACTACTAGAACATGAGAGTTCTCTTTGCTCCATATCATTCCCAAAATGTTGTATTTTAGGACTTTTTAATATTAAGCAACTCAGTGTATTTGTACTAGTATCTCATCATGCCTTTAATTTGCATTTCCTTGATTACTTTTATGTTTTGTATGTACCTACTTTTATGTCTGATTTGTATGTCCTCTGAATACCAGAATGAATACCATAAATTGTGTACAAGGAAAAAAGCAACCACTGAACAGTTTCAAGTCCTTTCCTTTCAGCATAAATCCACCTTTAATACTGGAGGGATGATTTTTTGAAGATCCAAGAGGAAAAATATCGTGGAGCTAAATCCAATGTGTGGTTTTTGAGTCTTCTGTCTTTTTGTGTAAGCTATTCTTGGTGGCTTTTCTTTCTTTCTTTTCTTAAAATGTAATTGAAACAATGTTCCTTAGGAGTCAAATCAGTCAGGAATACATTTGGAGACATTTAAGGTTTAGGAACTTTTATACCATATACTGTGATTCCCACAGAATTTCCAGGAGGTCATCAATTTATATTGTAATAAATTTCAGAAAAGGAGACTACTTGAGAAATGAGATTCATTTATTAGTGAGAAGGAATGAGAATCAAATTTCCATTAAGAAGATGAATGGCACCACCTTCCCCACCCTTTTCTGTGTGAAAGAGTTTTTAAATTATCAAATGTACAGTAAAGCTATCAACATTTCTGGGAAAAAACTTCAACTGTCAGAAGCACACGGACGAAAGACAAGAAGTGCTAACATGCACACTGGACAGCTGTTTCTTTTCATTTTCTATTTTGAGAAAAACCCAAGTGGGAGTCCTGAAAAATCTGCGGTATCTTACATCAGTCAAACTCCACTTTGCCTGGATGAAAATTTGTGCTTTTCTTTGAGGGAACAAAATGGTTTGGCTTCTGTGTGAGAAAGTGTCAATGAACTCCTCATTTTTTTTTTTGGTACATTTGGCAAGTTTCTCTAGTTAATTCTTAAATATGGTAGGTTAAGATGTTCTCACACTTTGCGGAGAAAAAAGTTGCTTAGAGAGAAAATAAATGCTCGTAGTTTCTGAACGTGTTTGCTTTTGTTCTGTAAACACATTAATATATAACTTTGCTTTTACTCTCCTCTGGGAGGCAGCTAAATCTTTTTTCTGGTTTGAAGTATATTCCCTCATCTTCTGGTTATATTTATACAGTGAAAGCCAGTGAGAAAATAGAAGGCAAGGAAAGTAACCCCTGGTTTGATAATGCTTGCCTCCAAACTCCTCTCTATCTGTGGGAATCAGCCTTATTGCTCCATAGAACGCTGAGGTTGTCATGCACATGAGGCTTTAGAAAGCTGAAGGTCTTGAGGCTCAACATCTTTATGCTATTTATAGCTAGTTTTTATGTGTGTGTCTCTTGTTAATAACTTTTGAAAGATTCTATATGAAGAGGAAGACAATTTAATACAATGAAATTCCAGGGGGCAATTCCTCACCAGAGAAAAGCAGTCTAAGCAGAAGCCCACACTGTATTTCTCAACAAATGTATGAGGCAGTAAGGTCTGTCATGTATCAGGAATAGTGGACATATGGGTGCTCAGAGCAGAAGAGTATACAGACGAGGGGGGCACTGTATGGGAGGAGAGGGGTATCCCATGTGGGACCTTGAGGAGAAAGATACCTAAAGAAGGCTGTTAGGAAGGCTTGCTGCCTGATGTCCTCTGTATGAACCCCTGTGTTAGCCCTTTAATAAAAGTTGCAGTACTGTGATGCAAGTCTGACCCTTAGTGATAAAGAGAGTTTAGAAAAGATGGGACAACATTAGAATGAGGAGACAGAAAGAGAGACCTCAACTGCTATGCTAAGGAAGGTTCAGCAAAGCTCTACGTATGTCCTTGAACCAAAGTCAGCAAATACAGAGTTACAGCCCCCAGAAATGGATCTGCCCTTAATATCCCTGCCACACTCAGTCACTGAGGGAAAGCAGCCTATGGGAGTTGTGGCCTGGGTGCAAATGCACAATACGTTTCAAAACCATCTGATGGGGCCCTCAGTTAATTACACTCCTTATGTGAGGTACACTCTCCTAACAACCACAATCTCCTTTCATCCAAAACAAAAATCCCGAGGTTCAAAATCACCAACACAATAACTCACTTGCTTATCACAAATAGAGTCTCAAAATAAAATTGCCAACATTATCATCAACAATATGGTTTGAAAAAAAACTTTAAGACTTTTTGCAGATCTTTTTTTTCCTTAGGGTATAATCCAGTAGGGATGCATGACCACATTACTGTGTTGTAAAGTTACCACACTTGAAAAACATCCCTTCTTTATAGCTATGATCCCAGCTAGATACATAATTAGGTTCACTTATTTAATTTTATTTCAGTTTTTAAGCTATTTTAAAATTTGCCTTATAATTATAGAAAATATTCTTAGAATTCTAAAGTCAAATCTACAATTTAGAGATTTAAAGAAGTCTAGCTTGTATCTCTCCCAGTTCCCTCTATCCTGTTCTATTCCCTCCCTTCTATATAGATCATCATTTTAAATAAAAAGATTAGCTTTATATTGCCTTTTTAACTGTTATTTTTTTAAAATGTAAGCATATCTATCTATCATCTGGCTAGCTAGCTCTATATTTATTTTGTAAATAGTAGCATCCTATACTCATTTATCTCAACCTTGCTTTTTCACTTTACATTATATTCAGGGAATTATGCTATAGCAGTAAGAGACTTTTTCACTCCTGTTTTAGTTGCATAGTACTCTATTATAATATAGTCACTTAGCTGCTTATGGTCATTTGGGTTGTTCTCTGTTATTTGTTAGGACAAATATTGCTTATAACTTTGGGCATAGGTCATTTCATATTTTTTGCCAGTATATTTTTGGAATAAATGCCTCGGTGCAGAATTCCTGGTCAAAGAGTGCATTAGTATTTTATTTTGTTAAATATTATCAAATTCTCCTTCAGGGGGTTGGGATACTTTGCCGTCCTCCCTGTCATTTATAAGAGTACCATTTATAAGTTTCTGCACAGACTCGCCAAAAAAGTATGTTCCAGAGTTTTTAGATTTTTGCTGATTTGATAGGTTAGAAACTATCTCAGTACACTTTTTGTATTTATCTTATTTTTTTTAAGTGAACATATTTTCATATGTTTAGATTATTTGCATTTCCTTTTCTGTGGACTATATGTTGATACCTCATTTTTCTCTAAAATTATTGGCCTGTTTTCTTCTTTAAGCATGAAGAATTTTAGCTATTCTCTGTGATATGAATTGCAAATATTTTCCCAGTTTTTCATTTGTCATCCTACTCTGCTTAGAGTGCATTTTATCAAGCAAATGTTTTATTTGTGTTATCAAATTATCAATCTTTCCCTTCCTGACTATGGATTTTGAATCACTTACAAATTATGGAGGAATTCATGTTGTTTTCTTCTAGAACTTGAATGGTTTCTTTTTTAATTTGTTTTAACATTTATATCTCTAATTCCTTGGAATGTACCATAATTGTCTGTGTGATAAGTTGATCCACTTATAACTTTTTCCATTTGCCTATTCCCAACACCATTTATTTAAAAGTCCACCTTTGTTTTTACACTGACTTGAGATAATGTCTTTATCAAATAATGAATTTCCATATATGCCTGAGTCTATTCCTCTGTTTTCTATTTTGCTCAGTTGTTTTGTCTGTACGTGCATTAGTACCACACTGTCTTGATTATAGAAACTATATCTTTTAATATCTGGTAAATTTACCCCCTCTCACTGCTATTCTTTTTCAGGGTTTTTGTGGATATTCCCACTTATTTGCTTTTTCCAAAGCAAATACATTTTTAATTTTATAATTAAATTGTCTAGTTCCCCAAAACGCTCAAAAACTGATGATCATTTACCAGGATTACTTTAAATTTCTAAATGTCATAACTTATGTTTCTAAAGATGGTTGCAACAATATCCCCCATCTCATGCATTCTTTTTTTATTTTATAGCATGAGTTTTGCTCTCTCTCACTAAGAGGTAGAATCTACTCCTCTCTTTGACCTATACAATATAGTAGAAGTGACATTAAGAAATGACATTAAAAAGGCCAGAAAGCTTCCACTTCTTCACTTTGGGGAAGCCAGCCACCATGTGTAAGAAGTCCTGCTACTCTGAATCTGTCCTATTATATGAAATCCCAAGCTAGCTACTTGGAGAGTCCACATGAAGAGAGATGTTTGGCCAGCCCCCAAACGTCCCAGATGAGAAGACATGTAACTGAAGAAGCCATCTTGGATATTCTAGTTCCAACAGATGCCACACAGAGTAAAGATAAGCTATCCCCACCAAAATATGCCCAAATTGCGGAATCATGAGCAAATAAATAAATGATTACTATTAACCACTGAGTTTTAGGTGGTTTGATTTGTAGTAATAAATAACCAAAATAGAAATGATCAAAATTTTTCTCCTTAGTATTGTTTATATGATGGATTTTATTGTTTCCTATCTACTTCTATTGAATCACCCTTGTATTCTTAGGATAAACTGCACTTAATCATGATGTATTATTTTTTGATGTACTGTTATATTTTATTTAAGATTTTTGTATCATATTCATAAGCAAAGTTAGTAGATATCTCTTTACATATAAGCTTTGTAAGTTTTGTGAATCAATGTTAAACACACTTCATAAAATGAATTTAGAAGTTTTCTTTCTTTTTCAATGTTCTGAAGTAGTCTAATACCTGGGATTATTTGATAGTCAAAAGGTTGGTGGAATTCCTGTGACACCACTGTGACTGGAACTCTTTTTTAGTGCAGCTCCTTAACTAGTTTGAATCATACTAGTTAGTCATAAAAAAGAACAAAATTTTGCTATTTGTAGCAACATGGATGGACTTGGAGGGCATTATGCTAAGTGAAATAAGTCAGAGAGAAAGATAAACACTGTATGGCATCACTTATATGTGGAATCTAAAAAATACAACAAACTAGTGAATACAACAAAAAATAAGCAGACTCACAGATATAGAGAACAAACTAGTGGTTACAGTGGAGAGAGGGAAGGGGGGAGGGCCAATATAGGGGGAGGGGAATAAGAGGTACAAACTATTAGGTATAAAATAAACTACAAGGATGTATTGTACAACACGGGGAGTATAGCCAATATTTTATAATAACTATAAATGGAGTATAACCTTTAGAAATTGTGAATCACTATATTATATACTTGTAACATAATATTGTACAGAATTATGCTTCAATTAAAAAAAAGTTAATTTCAGGCCTGTGTCAATCCAGGCCTGCCTAAGAGAACAATCTCTAATCCATTTGCACAGAACTGTTTTCTTTAGAACTACAGAATGGAGATAGATATGGAATTTCTGTCTGCTCATCTGCTGTATGGGACTGCACTGGATTGAGGGAGATTTAAATTGAAATGTAGGCCTTGACTAGAACAGTGTAAAAGATTGGCATGAAACTGGAATTGCAGCTTCTCTGTGTCATGGTTATCCACATGTATCCTGGCTCCTGTAGACGCTGTGTACCTGAATTATTGCTATGCCTTTCAAAGAGAGTAAAATGCTCCACTGTTTTATCTCCAGCTCTATATTTTCCATTAATCTAATAAATGTAATATTAGATTAAAATCATGTGTTTTCATGAGTCTGATCACCAAACTGAACTCATAAATACTATCATACTGTGCACCATCTACTTCATTTCTGTCTATAATAATTGATCTATTAACACAATCTCTTCCGTAACCAATTTTGGATAGCTGCATTTTTCTGGAAAAATTTATCTATTTCATCTATCGTTTACAAATACAGAGTAGTCTCTATTGATTTTTTTAAAGTCTTCTGTTTTAACAGTTAAAACCCCTTACATTTATCATTTTATGTACTTGTAGTTTCTCCCTTTTGTCTTAGCTGGGTTAGCTAGCTGTTTGACTATTCTGTTAATTTTTTTCAAAGAACTGGCATTTGGATATATTATTAATTCTACATTTTTCTCACTTATTTGGATTTTTAAATTAATATCTTCCTTTTACTTTTGGGGGTACTCTGTAGTCCTTTTTCTACCTTTTGAATTGGGTACCTATTTCATTTGTTTTTATTGATAGAGATATTTAATGCTATACATTTTTCTCTGAAAACTGCTTTAACCGTATCTGTAGATTCTGATAGTTGTATTTTCACTATTTTTATTTTGAAGAAATTCTGCTATTTCATTTTCTGTTTCCCCTTTGACCCAAGAGTTATTTAATAATATGATTTTAAAAGCCTTATTTTAAAGTCGTTTTTATTGTTGTTGCTATTAATGTCAGTTAATTGAATTGTGGTCTGATAATGCTCTTTGTAGTAATCAAGGGAGTGAAATTTATTAAGGGGATTTTTTTTTCTTTTTTGGTGCACGTGTGTGGCAAGATATAGTTCAATTTGGAGAATGTTCCATGTAGACTTGAAGAGGTGAAGTCTTTGTTATCAGAGTTCAGAGTTTACTATATACTAATAAAAATGGACTTATTAATTACATTGTCTTTCATCCCTCTAGTAAATATTTGCCTGCTTGTTCTGAATTGTATTGAGATAAATGTGCTAAAGACTCCTATTATTAGTGTGTTTCTGCCATTTATCACTTCCTCTACTGTGTTTCTGCTCTATCAATTTGTGTTCTTGGGTTATTAATTGGGTAATATTAACTCATATCTACAATTGTGAATTATAGCTTTAAGCACTATACTTTGTCCTTCATTGTCTGTTAATGCTTTTTTATTTTAATACTAATTTGTTATATGTCAAAATTATAACTCTTTTATTTGTGTCTGGAGTATTTGTATTTTTTTATTTTTACATTTCTGTATTTCTCTAATTTATATATTTTATATAAAATATGGACCATTTTGTTTTTATAGTTGAATTAAGTTCATTTACATATACTGATGTAATTGATAAATTTGGCCTTAGTTTGTGTCATAATGCTTTATATTATAATATGTCATACTGATTCGCATTGCATATAGTGCACACACACACACACACACACACACGGTTTTTCCACTATGAAGATACATCTTTTTTTCTATGTATTCCCTGGCATTATGAAGGGCCTGTATTTTGTTCAAATGATTACCTTTATATGAACACCTTTATATAAAACTCTTGCCCATCTCTTTTTCTTTTTAGCTAATGTTCATTGTTCCTACTATGAAAAATATTGAAATTAACTAGCAGCATTTTTTTCTACCACTCTTTCCTATCTCTGAACATCTAATGTAGAATCATATGCCTTTTCCTCTCAATTAATACCTATAAGGCAGTTAGTAAATTTACTTTATTCTTCCTATACTTTCCCTTATTTTTGATAGCTAATTCTATCTGTATTGCCAGTGTATACAACAATGTTATACTATACTCCCTCACTTATAGTCCATTTAGTCTTAGTTTTACAGATAAATATATATTTATTGTTGACCACGAGTCTTTGGTTTACGTCTTTCTGGTCATCTTAGTGGTCTGAAGTGTCTTATTTTGTTAATTCCTCAGGAAGGCTCATGGGAAAAAATAGTCCTGAGTTTCTGCATGCCCAGGAAAGCGTGTTTGCAGCTTTTGTACATGAAGTTTAGGTTGGCCGGAAAAAAAATCCTTGGCTCATAATTTCTTTCTTTGAGTCTCTTAAACATTCTCCATTATTTGCTGCATAAAACACTGAAAAGTCTGATGACAATCTGAGCTGCTTTCCCTAAGAAGTCTTTTTTGCCTGTATACCCAGAGCCATTTCTTTTCTTTTTCCTTAAATTCTATTTTACATGTCTTGTAGGCTATTCTGTTTTTTTCTGGAAAAGTAGTGTGCCCTTCCAGTCTTTTATTTCTGAAAATTTCCTTAAAGTATAATGCTTAGTTCTAATTTTATGTTGTTGTTTTTTTTTTTTTCTTCTCCAGGCACTCCTACAACATATGTGTGTATGTATATGTATATGCATATGTATATTTGTTATTCATGTTCTTTATCCCTGTTGTGTTAGCTCTTTAATTTTATAATAATGGGAAACAAACATGCCTGTTTTTCTTATTAACATTGTCTATAAGGTAGCACTATATATCTTACTCTGCTTTGTGAACTCACTCTGATTGACATACCCAAGTTGAAAAAAAAAAAAGTAAAAGACATTAGACAAATGCAACATTGATAAAAATGTCTGCTGCATGTTAGCAATTCTTGGCAGCCCAGAATGAAACTAGAATGAAAAAAGATCGTTGATAATAACAGTATATAATGCAGTAGTATTGCTGTGGGCTCTAAGATAATCTATGCAAGGCCCTTAGTACATTGCATGGCACATAGTAAGTGTTCAATAAATAAAACTATTTTTGTTATCATTATGATTATTATTGCCATAATTTGATGGAGGATCGAAACAGAGAAAGATATATCTGGTATAGTAAAGTTATACTTTAACATTTAAATTTTGAGTCTCTTTTATCTTCACCTGCCTCTCTCTATGCTCCAATCAAGGAGATATGTGGGCTTCCCAAATAGGTAAATCATAAAGTATCCATCTAGACCACTGCTTTTTAAAAGATTTATTGGACATTGTGTTAGACTGTATTTTTCAAAATGGCAGCAATAGTATCTCCCATCCTACATACTCGTATGTATTGCACTCATGCCATCCCTCCCAGCAGAAGGAGTAGTCTTTTTTTCTCCACCTCCTTGAATCTGATTATTTTGAACAACAGAATATAGGGAAATAACACTGTGCCAGTTCTAAACCCAGCTTGTACTTGAATTGGCATCTTTTCTCCTTCTCTCTTGGAACATACTCTCTCAGAAGCCAACTGCCATGTAAGCCAGCTACACTGAGACAACATCCATGTTGTGAAAAGCCCAAGCCACCAGAAAAAATTCCTGGAGAGGGAACTGTCACTTGGAGAGAAGGAGAGGGAGAGACAGACAGACAGACACTAGTAGACAGAGTACTGAGGCCACAGACATATCAGTGAAGAGGCCATGTTGGAAGTGGACCCTCCAGCTCCATCCCCCTCAGAGTCTACTGAGCAAAGACCAGCTTTCCAGACAAGCCCTTCCTGAAGTCCTGACTCACAGAACTGTAAGCAAAACAAAACAGATATCTAAAGCTGTGGTGTGTTTTGCAAAAGAAGGGTTAACCAGAACAAATATTTATTTAGAAGATGTAAAATGAAGTTTATTTCCTACGGGAAAAATATTATAAACCTTCATGTTTATGTTCAAAATAAATGATTCTCACATTCAATGAATGGAAAACTATATTTTAATTTAGCTTTCACTTCATAAATTTGTCTACCATTCATAAATGGCTATTTATTCACATATGTTCTAAGACTAAAGCTTCTAGATGTAGTAATAAACTCTTGTTCAAAAATCTTTGTAAAGTCAGCTTTCATGTTAGCAAAATATCTCCCTTTTTCTTTTCCTCTCTATGGCTTCCTTTGTAATATTCTAGACCATACAAATACATAGGAGACATATTAGAAGACTTTAAAGTCTAGATAATTAAATATACCACTCATTTCTAATAAAAAGCACTATGGCCCATACTGTTCTGGTTGGGAATTTCACCTGGCTGTCTCAGAGTTGGTGGCACAATTATATATATGCTACAAAAGCATTTTACAGGTCAGGGCCAAGGAACAGACATTTTTCTTTTTCATTTCCTTTTGATGGCACTTTCTACTTCATCAAAAGCAGAATCTATTTCTATTTCTCCAAATACAAAAGGAATCAAGTTGGTCACCTGTGTTACCAGCATCATATTCCAATTTAAACCAGCAATATTTTAATACCTTTTATTAACTGATGTTCCAAGCAGCATGTACTAGTTAGGTTGCCCCAATAAGGAAAACAAACAAGATTCTATTATTTAAGGGGCTATTTGTATCTAATTACTACCTTGAAAGGCAAAGAATTTTATTACGTTCTTATCTTAAGTAAATAAAATGGTTTCAGCTTCTTTAAAAACATTAGTAGATACATAACTTACATGAAAATTTTTATACACCAAAATTCAAGTATTAGTCAACTGAAGAAATCTTAGATTTAATATTGGAGGAATTGTACACATAAATTTCCACGTATAAAACTAAAACCTACTCCAAGGGAAAAAAGTTTTAACACATATTATTTATAGTACAGTTAGTTGATATCTGGACTTAGAATATGAATTAGAAATAACAATGTATATGAATTAGAAGTAACAATGTATATGTTGTCAGAATAAACATATTTTATTTATGTATACCCTATCTTTCTATCATATATTTTACTTCTATGTTAAAGATACTTTTAAAATGTGCTATCCTTTATAAGAAATAATTGGATTAGGAAGTCATTTTTTAAAGCTTAGATTGTTAGTCATTTTGACATTGTTGGCATGTTGTCAGCTGAAAATTCTACTATAAAAATTTGATTGCTACTTACATAATCTAATGTACAGGAAATGCCTTTGTAAGGATCTTAATACCGCATTTTTATTGTTTAATAAAATGAACAAGTAATTGTAAAAACTACACTTAGTATATGATATTTGAAACTCCACAGAGTAAACGATTTAAAAAAATATTATTGCTCACAACTTCAGTTGAACAGTTTCCATGGTTATGGGAGTTTTGGCTTAAACTGGAAGTCTACACCTGACCAAATATTGGCACAAACGTTTCAAACAGTTAACAGAGCTACCAGCATCATGTCCCATGTCACTTAACCAGCATTAGCAATATATATATATGTGTGTGTGTGTATATATATATATATATATATAAATATATATATATATATTTATATATATTATATATTAAAAATTTCTTTATCAGCTTTCTGCTAAGTTTGTAAAACCCACTACTTCCAGAAAGGGGAAAAAAATTTCACTGAGAAGCTCTTCTTATGTGGTTATAGCATAGCCCAGTATATGTGAAGAGCTAATTTTTGTCCTTCATATTTCATATTTAGAAGTGTGTCTGTGTGTGTATCTGTGTGTATTTGTGCATGTGTGTGTGTGTGTTGAGTGATACTTTAAAATATTTAGAAAGTATTCTAAGTTATATACGTTGCTACAGCCTGAATCATATGAGACGTTAAGTTAGGAACAATGTTAATTTTAGGATAAGAAGAATGGTAGGGATTAAAAGAAGAGGGATCAGGGTCAAATTCTAACTTCATTTTCCATATGAATAATTAATAATAGTAAAATAAAACAGAACCTATTTTGAAGCCAGTTAAGAAGATGATATTACCCAGTCAAAAATCTAAAGACATTTTTTTCTTAACATCTTTATTGGAGTATGATTGCTTTACAATGGTGTGTTGGTTTCTGCTGTATAACAAAGTGAATCAGCTATATGTATACATATATCCCCATATCCCCTCCATCTTGCGTCTCCCTCCCACCCTCCCTATCCCACCCCTCTATGTGATCACAAAGCACTGAGCTGATCTCCCTGTGCTATGAGCTGCTTCCCACTAGCTATTTAAAAAATCTAAAGACATTTGAGCCATAAATTGAGACATGGCTATGAAAAAGTAAAATTTGCCTATATCAGATCAGCCCAACTTATGTAGATACATGTGTACTTAAATGTAGGAAAGAAAGAGTTGGATATGGTGACTCAGGATTCAGATGATTCAATTAAAATATAAAGAGATACTTGCACTTATCTATGGATAATTTCCATAGATAAATTTTCATTTTTTCCTCTTACCTTGCAGCAATGATAAAGTTAATTTATAACATACACACTTTTTTCTGTCTAATAAACTTATCAAACATTATATTCTGCTTTCAATGTTTTTTCTAAAATCCCTTTTTATCTCAATTCCTAAAACACATAAATAGTCTCAATCAGCTAAAAGAAAAATTTATTAAAATTCAGAATTTAATATGTTTCTATGAGAGCTCATTTACTCCTTTAAGCAGCAAATCACAAAGTATGTTCAGGAAAAGGCTAAGTCTACAAGAATTTCATCAAATACAAGAGTTTTTATTGTCACCCTGCTGAAAATCCACAGTGCACATTAGTGTATTAAAGACATGGAAAACTCTTATAGTAATCTTTTTAACCTTGCCTAAACTCAGTGTTTCCAAAATTCATTTGACCACAGAACGAGTTTCTGTAATTTCACAGAACATTTATTAATATATGTGTAACAAGTATATACATAAACATATAAAATATGTTTTTGGAAACACTGTAAACATTTCAATAGTTTAATCATGTTGTGTCCTTCCCTCTCACTTTTCACCAAGTCTTGCTAAGTCTCCCTCTATAATATATCTAGAATCCATTCAACTTCCTCTGTCTTCTTTGCCACTATCATAAATCCAACCCATAGTCATCACTTATGTTCAAAATTACAGTAGCCTCTTAGCTGGCATCTCTAAGTTTACTCTCCAGTCAATTTTCCTCACTGAAGCCAGAGTACCCTAAAAATATGTGTGTCTGTATGTGTGTGCATGTGTGTGTGTTGCTTGCTTGATTAAACCCTTCTAATTAATTGTTTCCTGCAGAACTTGGAATAAAATATAAAAATCACAAACCTGTCCTGAAAAGCGCTGCAAGGTTTTTCTTGCCACTCTCTCCCTCTCACTACTTTGACCGTACTGGTCATGTACAGTTCTTGAAACATGTAATGCTGTTTCCCGCCTCAGGTCTCCCTACAAGATGTTTCCTTTGTGGAAAATACTATTTGGAATATTCTTTTGTCCCTCTAATTCCTGCTTATCTATAATATATCAGCTTAAATGTCACATCTGCAGAGAGCGCTCCCTGATCTCCTTTCTAATTTAGGCAATTACACAATTTCAATGAAAGGTAATTACAGCACTTGAAAATACAGCAGATTAAAACTAAGGTTTTATTACAAAAGAAAGTAATACTAAGGGGAAAATTAGTTAAGCAAACTGTCATATCCTGATCAGAGCCTTAATTCACACAAACTCACACAGAGTGAGGAGATTGGTAGGGCCACAGTTTCCCTCACAGGGAAAAGACAAAACACACTGCAGTCATACAAACTGAATTTCTCATGTCTTAGAGTTTTCATAATTAATTATGTAGATGGATATTTCTAGCCTAGCTCTCATGTTTTACAATGGCTTTTTTCTTATTTTTCTTGTGAATATGCCTTCAAACTTGATTCCCTTGCCAATCCTTGGCCAATGGCTCAGTAGTGGCCTAGTACCATGATAATAAATAAACTACTTGGAATGCCTACCACATTATTTTAGAGTTCCCACAAATTCACACAGAATCCTTTTCTTTTTCTTTATAGCGCTTATAAAATTTATTTTTGTGTTTAATTGGGAAATGTCTATTATCCTCACTGGGGTGAAGCTGGTGGGACCAAGAACCTTATCTATCTTGCTTAACTCTGCATACACAATGAGCAGCAGAGTGCTTCAATAAATGTCTGTGAATTGAGTGAATTATTATATGAATTACCTACTGTATCAGTTACTTTGATAAAAACTAGAAGAAGAAATGTGATAATATATCCTTCTCTTAAAAACTTATAAATGAAATAGAAGACAGAATATTAAACAGAAAATTAGAAGTTTGATAAAACCTATGAGGTATGAGTGTCAAATAAACCTGTAGAAATGGCATATAACCCTACATCAAAAATATCCTAATGTTCTCTTAACTAATGTAAAATGTTAAGAAGAAAAATATTCATAATATGCATATGTGTGTGTATATATATATATATATATATATATATATATATATATATATATATTTAACACATTTATAACTTTGAACTAACACAACTGTCTCTTGGAAGAAATGTTTAATCCTTATAATGGTCAAAACTACCAACCACAATGAAGCAACATGAAAACAAAATGTTCAAATAAACATAACCATATTTATGTGGAATACACAGAAACAGAGAAATTATATTTCTGCAATGTCTAAGGAAAGTTAGAAAAATGGCATGTATATTATTTCTCACAATTATCTTTCCTGTCATATGAAACGTTTATTTTCTGTTCATATTATGTCTAAATCACATAAAATAATATCTCCATCATGTTTCTTGGAAAAAGCAACATACATTACTAAATGTTTTAGAGGAAGCAAATTTCTTTTTTGTAAAAAGGTTTTAATTTGACTAGGATACAAAGATCAGAGCAAGAAGTGAATCATCTGCTTCTCTGATCCTTCTCTGTGGTTAGCAGCTCTAATTATCAAGAATAAAAATCCCCATCAAAGAAACATATGAGAGTTTTGCAAGAGTTGAAAAACTTTGTTAGATAGCCCCCTGCTAATCACTACAAAGTTTTCTTATATGACATAGGAAAAAAATTACTTGGGGCCATTTGTGGCACATTAAGAACTCTTCATTTTTTGTAAGTTTCAAGTATACATTATTGACTGTACATCATGGAAATAAAACCTACATGTAGAGAAAATACACATTTCATCCTTCTTACTTGAACCAGAGGTTTTTAGGTTGCTATCCATGGGTAGGGGTGTGCTGAACATCCTGACGTATGATTGCCAACTCTGTCTTTCCTCTCTCTGTTCCACATAAACAGACTTTGTTTTCGTTTCTAACTAAAGTTGTTCATTGTAAAGAGTTGTTTTCCTCTAGATCTCTTTATGTCATCAAAATAGTCATAAAAGTCTATATTTACAACTGAAGTTTACAAGTTAATTTGCCTACTTTTTTTTCCTGTCATTGTTTGTGGTATTGGAATTACACAATCTTGCAACATATTATTTGTTTAACCCACTTACAATTTCTGCCTTTCATCATATGGTTCAGTAGATACTTAAGTTTCAAGCCATAATTAGTTTATTGATATTCATGTTTAATTAAAATAGTTAAACATATTTTCAACTATTTATGTCTGGATTCTCTATTTATTAAAAGAAAATTCAGGAAAATGTAGACTCCTAGAAAGTCACTGTATATCTCAATGTTCTTAGTTGCAAACAACAGAATCCACTCTGGCTAGGTTAAGCATAAATCAAATTTAATCAAAGGATCTTAAGGAGATCACATAACTTTGAAAAAGGGCAGAAATCCAGAAACAGAAGCTACTCAATTACTTTGAATTGATAGCTTTAGCAAAAACACTTAGCCTCTGCACTTAGCCAAGACATTGTGCTTTTATGGACTCCATAGCTCATATCAAAAATACTAAGAATAGATTCCAGAAGATTCCCCACTGCAGGCCCCAAGAACTAGATTCTTTACTTGCCAAAAAAATGTATTCCTAATGTCTTGATTCTCTCACCTTGGACACCTCCAAATACAGATCTCTTGCAAATCAAGAGATTTGTAAGTGGAAGTCACATGTTCATGCCCTAGAAGCAAGAGAGGCTAGGATAATGATCCTGACTTCTACTTTGAGGAAGCATTCTGTGTTTTTTTTTGTTTTGTTTTAATTCTATATTTGTCTATTTGGCACTGAATAATCACAGAGCTAAATTAACAGCTGAAATTGTTTACATCTCCCTTGCAATCCAGATTTTGCAGGTATATGAAGATGATATTACAAGCTCTCCAGCCAATCAAGACTCCATAGTCCCAACTAACTCCTTTACCTAACTCTCACACACCAAGCCAATATTCTTCTTGTCCTAAATCACAAACAACTAGAGACTACCCCTATTTCCCAGAGCCGGCTGACATTATTCAAACTAGCCAACCCTAAGTTGTTTCCCTTGCCCTGCCTTGCCTTTCCCACAGAAAACATGATAAAGGCTCTCAGCCACGCTCTCCCCCTCACTCCTGCTTCTTCCTCCTGACAAAACCTGGTGCTTCTCCATGTGGCCCTCCGGAGCATGGCATGTCCCTTTTCTTAGAAAATGTAAGTAATAAATTCGTCTTTCAAAGGCAGATGTCTCTTTGCCTGTCACCTTACCATATCTAATTAAAACAAAATCCAGGGTACAAATCTTAAACCATGAGTCCAAGGCATATAATCTGAAGAACTATCCAAATACAGAACATGTGTTTCAAAGATGGTGCAAAGCCACAAATATTATAAATGACCAGTACATCTAATAAGCAAATGAGATCATTTTATTAATAGAAAGTTTTCCAGTTAATTAAATTTAGTGAGAGAAATTGTAGACAAATTTCAATTTAGGAAACTTCCCTGGAAAACCACCAATATGTCCTTTAAACTTGTCCTTAATCTGAAGATGTCTTTAGCACTGTGAGACAAGTAAAAGCCTACCAAGGAAGTCACAGTGTAGAAATGTGAACCCTATTGTTTATACGACACATTTTAAAGTACCTTAATCTAAGAGTTGTGGATGATGTAGCACTCTTCTATGAGTTTTTGTTAATGAAATAATATTCATCTAATGAATCTCAGAGTAGGATAATTAAAATATCTTTAAATGATACATGTATTTCATGACTTAGAGTCACCTAGTGGAATAATTATGCAGATTTGTTTATATAGAACAAAACTAGAGTCAAAATCAGAGAATCTAAGGATTCCTACCCAGTGTAGCAGCTCACTTAGTGACATCCTTGAAAGGCAGTAATTTGGATTCTGCAGCAATACTTTCCATGGCAGGAAATTTCTAAAGGC
The DNA here is from genome assembly GCF_964341445.2 of Mesoplodon mirus. NCBI lineage: Eukaryota > Metazoa > Chordata > Mammalia > Artiodactyla > Ziphiidae > Mesoplodon > Mesoplodon mirus. Next base: position 42,420,371 of record NC_138977.1, read on the forward strand.
CAGTTATCCCATTGTTGAGCTGTTCTAATGATTAGAAAATGGTTCCTTACACTGAGTTAATATTTTCCTCCCTGAAATTACTACCTACTGCTTCTAGTTTTGTTTTCCTAATCCTCACAATTATGCCATCCATTGGGCATATCTTTAACTATCTGAGGATAGCTTTTCTGTGACCACCTTATACCTCACCTCTTTATGCTAAATATCACCATTTCCTTAACAACTTCAACACACATGGTTCCAGAGCTCTTATTAGTTGAATGACCATTCTCTGAATAACCTCCAATTTTAAAGTATTTCCTATAAAATAAAGTTCCCACAATTCAGAACTATACTCTGCAGGTGGTTAACTGAGAGTACAATGGGAAAGCATTTCTGCTCTACACTTGTAAGCATTTACATCATGCTGTTGACACAGACTGATTTTAACAAACCTTAAAGTCATTTTTATCTAATTGCCCAAGGTATTTGCAAGTTTCAGTCATACACCATTAAAACTCAAGGCTAAAAGAATGACTATCAAGCTAGTACATTTATCAAAACAGGAAAAGAGTTTGTTAAAATTCCTATTCCTAAGAATCAGGGTTCTGTTCTACTGTTAATATCACCCCTTCACTCAGTGTTTACCAATCAGTTGTCTATTTATATGTTCCAAAACAGGGCTAGGGATTGACATGAAGTTCCTCAGTCTAGAGTCTCTGAAACTGAATTCTTTTCCTGTTTGGAAAACTAAAGTAGGGTCCCCTGTCAGGTCTCTCATTCTTAGAAATGACTCTGAAAACAAAATGGCCACTCTGTTATACTCCTAACATGTGAGTTCTGGGGGCTAAAAAAATGGGACTTAGAAAATATGCTTCACGCTTAACTTTTTATACGTTTATGGTATGTGCTTTGCCTTACCCAGGTTGAAAATGATTCTCCTCAATGAAACAGGCACACACACAAATTAGCTAAAATATGAGTCTCTTTCCTTTGTAATGTAGTTATAGCCCATCATCTCATCCAGGACTGGCATGAGTGGGATGAAAGTTCTCTTTTAATCCTTACTATTTTTATTGTTCAGAAATCAGGTAAAAATCCTGCAGAATCTAGAATTCTTAAAAGACTTCTTGATAGTCTTACAAATTTCTCTCTGGTTATTCCTATCATCCAAATGTTTCAATCATTCCTACATTTAAAAAAAGAAAGGAAAAAAATCCATGTCCAATTAAAAATACTGATGAATAATGAAATCCATTTATTTTCTTTAAATTGGAGATTGTCATTCTTTATTTTAATAACAGGAGCCCATGGATTACTTTCTTTCTGGTTTTTTTGTTTTGCTTTGTTTTTGTTTTGTTTTGTTTTAATTTTTATTGGAGTATAGTTGCTTTACAATATTGTGTTAGTTTCTGCTGTACAACAAAGTGAATCAGTTATACATATACATATACCCACTCTTTTTCAGACTTCTTTCTCATTTGCCCATGGCTTATTTTCTGAAACAAGAAGAAAATGTCTTTATATTCCCGACATAAAACTATAAATTAAAAACCTTATTTTTCATATTCAACTGATTACCAACTGTGGAAGTAACCAGATAAGGCACAAGATGGACTAGCGCACGCTAAGCCCCATATCAGCAAATCAAAACTTATCTATGTTCCTATGCTTGACTCTCTCAGAAAGGGAAAGACTGAGTCAACCACTCAATACTTGCCAGCTCAACACAAGTGACCTGACCCGGCTCTAATACTTCCCTTTGCTCCATCTAAGGAAAGTAACCCTGCTTTAACTAATCAGCAAATGCCCAGTGTAAATTCCTTCTTCTTGCTCACTTTGGTCTATAAAACCCTCTCACCTTATACAACTCTTTGAAACATGATTGTATTTTCTAGACTAGATGCTTCTTGATTCACTAAATAAAAGCCAACCGGATCAGTAAATTGTCTGTGGAAAATTTTCTTTTAACACCACAGTAAATCATTTTGTTTCTGTGGATAAATAGAACAAAAGTTAAATTTGTTAAAGCCTAAGAAAATCATCAAAATCTTAAGAGATAATTTTCTATTTCTAATTATCAAGATTAATTGTGTTGTACTTAAAGTACATTTAACTACTAAGACCAGGCCAGCATACACTGCCGATGGAATCACCTCACATAGAAATGTTATAAAGGTTATCTGAACTTTCTAAACCTTAACAAAAATATATCAGAAAAATTTTGGGTTGATTTCTTTATGATTTTTATGTTTAATTTACGGATAATTTGCTTTTAAGGAAAGATTCACAAAAATATTTTGTGTGTTTTTAATGTTATAAAGTAACGAAGTTATTGCTCAAAGGTTCAAAAATCAGAGATAAACAAAAATAGAAAAATAAAATAACCTTTAATCCACCTCCCAGAAATGATCACTTTTACTGTTTGGGGCAAGAATTTTAAATATGTAGCATTCAGGACATTAGTATCTTTTTCTTTACCTATGGCAGTTATCAATAATTAATCTTAGTATTCTCTCCCAGTTATGATAATGTTTGCCTCACAATTATTCTGAGCACAGTGCTGGATCTAATCAACAGTTATGTATAGTCCCATTATTTTTACATAATACAATGCAACGTATCTGGGGTTTTATTTCTTACTTAAGAAGTCAAGAACATATTCCTAGGTTATAAAACAGTTTTGTTTTGTTTTTTTTTTTTTTTTTTTTTTTACAATATTACTTTAAAGGACAACTTAGTATTCAATTGTATGTGGGTTCCACATTTTACTGTAGAAAGCTTCCCAGGTTTTGTCTTATAAATCTCTCTATGATGAACATCCTTGGACCATGTGTGCATATGATGTGGATTCACTGACATTAAAATGCTTCTGATATGTATTGCTAAATTGTTGTTAGAAGGTTTTTTTGATTTTTTGTTTGTTTGTTTTGTTTCAAATATTGAAAGACTGTGAGAAATGCCTGGACCTTACATATTTAGTCCATACAATCAGCCACAATCCTTTTTTAAAGTTTCCCCGAGGCCGGAAACCCAGTAGCTTTGTTTTGCCAACTGTTAAGGCTCTTCTATAATTAAAATTGCAAAAGGTACCCACCCTGAAAGGAAAAAAGTATTTAGTGGCAAAAACTTCTTTTCTAGCTAGAGTCAAAAATAAGGTTTAACGAAGAGACTGCGACATTCCAGTAAAAGAATTTATAAATAGGAATCCTAGAATTCCACACCTGTGCATACTAATAAATGTTAACAACATTCACTCAAGTTTGTAAAGACTAAAAGGTAGACAGCTTTAGGGAACCATGCTTGAATACCGTGTTTTTATCTTTTGTGTTTGGCCAGGTAACCACTGACAGCTTCAATTACCCAGCTACTATTATGCAAATGAAATTGAAGCCAGAAGTCTTGCACCTGTGCTTGCCTCTGGATTTAATATTTCTAATGAGTTCTTAAATCCTGTTCCACAGACAAGCATGTGAGATTGCTCAACTCAGATTACAGTAAAGCAGGTAAAAAGCTTTTTAAAGGAAGACAATACTTTCAAGGAATTCAATGTCATAGTACATATAAGGTTTAGACATTGTCAGATGGAAAACAGAAACAACAAGAATATAATAAATTATTAAGAAGTTTTTTAGTATTGAGATGCTTGGCCCAGTGACATTAAAGTAATGGGAAGAAAAGGGTAAAGAACAGTACTTAGCTATCCATTAGGTTTCTCCTTGTAGGAAGTCCTTTGTACTAGCTTGGCAGACAAATTTGGTGTAACTATATCAGATCTGTGGTCTCTCTAGCTTTGTGGAGTTTTCTTTCTGCTTTATAAACAATGTGTTCAACTTAAAGTTTGCCAAATTTTTTACTGTTACTCAAATAACATATAGATTTCCAAATATCAATGAAATAACAACAATAATAGTAGTAATTAACATGTAATTAGCTCTTACCATGTGCTAGACATAGGCTGCAGAATTTCATAGGATTTACATAATTTACCAATATTATGTCATTTAATACTCACAACAAACTAATCAGAAAATAACTATTGATATTATTTTACAAACCAGGAAACTAAACCTTAGCCCACCCATATGATTAAGGGACAGAGCAGAAGACATTTCTAAATCTACCTGACACTATAGAGAATGGGTAAGATAAATATGGCTTTCCAATCTTACATTCCAGAATGTTGCAGATAAATGACCAAAAAAGTCAAGAAGTTTATAATGGACTAATAAGTTTTTTTTTTTTTTTTTTTTTTTTGCGGTATGCGGGCCTCTCACTGTTGTGGCCCCTCCCATTGCGGAGCACAGGCTCCGGACGCGCAGGCCCAGCGGCCATGGCTCACGGGCCTAGCCGCTCCGCGGCATGTGGGACCCTCCCGGACCGGGGCACGAACCCGTGTCCCCTGCATCGGCAGGCGGACTCTCAACCACTGCGCCACCAGGGAAGCCCTAATAAGTATTTTTTAATATCTTGTTCCCTTCTAACAAACCTTTTCCCAACACTTAGCAGTAAATATCTAGAAAAGTGTCACATTCTTCCTTATGCTTATTTCTCTTATTTAAAAAACTAGAAGTATTAAACTGTGATAAGATATTCCCAAAATAGCCAGATCTCCAAGACATTAAATACTCAGTTGAGATTTTAAGACAACTCAAAGTAGGAAGAAGAAGAAAAGGCAGTAGGGAGAAGCACCGTGTCATCTTTGTCTTTGTACCTTAAAATATCTTTCCCAGAGTCTCATCACCTGTGCTTGCCTCTTACATTTTAATGGTCAAAAATGGGTCACACGGCCATGTCTAGTTGCCAAGGAGGCTGAGAAAGCAAGTATATTTAGCTGGGCACATTTCCACCTTGAACCAAATCAGAGATCTCTCTTTAATGAAGACAAGAACGGATATTCAATAGGTCACCATCAGTTGCTTCTCACAGACTTAAATAGTCTTTCTGGGTTTTTTTCTGTAGATTTTCAAAGATGATAAAGGACTATAATTTAGTATTATAATTAAAATATTAATTCTAAATTGGAAAATTGTATCAGCTGCAGGTGGAGTAACATTTGAAAACAAATATTTGAGCCACAAGCTAAAATAATAAAAACTAGTACAATTATCAAGTACTTCGTTTTGCACTTTAAGAATTATTTAAAATTATGTTCTAAACATTAAAAAGCAATGTTTAAATTGAAATATAAAGGTAGGTAACAAAACTATAATTTGAAAAGATACATGTACCCCTATGTTCATAGCAGCACTATTTACAATAGCCAAGACATGGAAGCAACCTAAATATCCATTGACAGATGAATGGATAAGATGCAGTATATATATAAATACACAATGGGATATTACTAAGCCATAAAAAAGAATGAAATAATGCCATTTGCAGCAACATGGATGGACCTAGAGATTATCATACTAAGCAAATTAAGTCAGAAAGAAAAAGACAAATATCATATGATATCACTTATATGTGGAATCTAAAATATGATACAAATCAACATATCTATGAAACAAAAACAGACTCACAAATATAGGGAACAGACTTGTGGTTGCCAAGGGGGATGGGGGTAGGGGAGGGAAGGAATGGGAATTTGGGATGGGCAGAGGCAAATTATTATATATCGAATGGATAAACAACAAGGTCCTACTCTGTAGCACAAGGAACTATATTCAATATCTTGTGACAAACCACAATGGAAAAGAATATGAAAAAGAATATATATATATATATATATATATATATATATATATATATATATATGTCACTTTGCTGTATAGAAGAAATTAACACAACATTGTAAAAAAAACTACACTTCAATAAAATTTTTAAAAATGATAAAAAATAAATATAAAGGTAAAAAATTTCAAATAATTCACAATTTCTTTCTTTCACTCACATTTCACATCTAAGACATCAGGAAGTTTTTTGAAAGCTACCTTCAAAATATATCTGGAACCTGGCCATGGTTTTCTATTTCCACCCTCTTACCATCATAGTCAAACTATCCTCAACTCTTGCCTAGATTATAAAACTAGACTTTTAACTGGTCTTCCCACTCCCTCTTTTGCCTCTCAACACAGCAGCCACAGTAATATTCTAAAATGTAAACCATTTTTGCCTCTGCTTTTAACCATCTAAAAGATTCCAATCTTTTTCCAAAACAAAACTTCAAGTTTGTATGTTGACATACAAACTTGATCACAAGGCCCTATGTGATCTGTGCCATCACCCACTCCCACATCACAGATCTTGAATCTCATTTCCTATTGGCTCTACTATTTATCCACTCTAGCCACTCCTGGAAGCACACGTCCACCTCAAGATCTTTGTACATGCTTTCACTCTGCCTGGAGCACTTTCTCCCCAAAATTTGCTTGGCTTTCTTCCTAAATTTCCTTTCATCTCTTCTTCACTCTCATCATATTGATTAGGCATTGCTGGGGAACACTATGAAAAATGGCAGCCCAGCCCATCTCCTCCAGCATTCTGTATCCTACCTCTTCTGCTTTCTTTTTCTTCTCTGCATTTATCATCCTTGTAACATACAATACATTGTCTTGTTACTTATTTATTGTCTCTCTTCCCTCCACAGAGTAGCCTCTATCAAAGTAGGTACTTTACTTTTTGTTAACTGATGAACCCTTGTGCCTGAACATGGTTGACACATAGGAGATACTCCATAAATACTTGTTGAATGGCTTGATAGACATCATTATTTAATAAAAAAGAAGAAATGCCTTATAGTTCAGAACTAGAAAAAGAAAACTAGATTACAGCTTAATTAAGTGACTTTCTTTTTTGCATGAGATTTCTACAAATGATATTCTCTAGAAAATATCAACTTGGTAGCAGGGTACCCATATTATCTTAAAAACATTTCACTTGATTGTTTCAGGAAGTATTTATATCTTACAAATAAAATCTATACTATTTCTGAAAGAAATCACCAATATTAACATGATATATTTTGCTACTCTTGGCATTTCAAATTTTGAAACACTATGATCATAGTTTCAGACATATTTTCAAATATATTTGTGATGTCATTGCAATCACATTCCAAAGCAAACATCTAGATGTTGAAACCCCTTGTGTATTTCACATAAATATTCTCACCACACTAGTGAACGTGTGACCTGCTTTGCTAACTCACATGCATTTTAAAAATTAGTATTTATAGTCTCTAAGGAAAATATTTCAACTTGGTAATTTATACAATTTCTTCCCACAGTTCACATTCTTTTTCCCTCACTGTGTTCAAATACTGCTTTCAAAACAAGAGATTAGGTGTTTAAAAATTTTTCACCATATTAGAAAAAGGAAAATCTGCTGTCTTTTAATTCAGTTAATTTGTATGTAATTCACTGTCCTTCCTTTGGGTCCACAAGTCCCCTCACCTTCCTGGGTTTTTCTTATAACCTACCTTGTTTGCCAACGAAAGGAAGGCCCTGTGTCTAAACAGGGAGTTAGCAAGTACAGGTGAGCAAGGAGTCCATAGACTCTCTCCATGCACACAGAAAAGAAAAGCAAAAGCTAAAACTAAACACAGCAGTTGCAAAATAGCTCTTTAAAATGTTTCCCTGCTAAAATTCAGGATAAAAATGTGTTCATGTGAAATACATGACTGTATTCCAGCAATGATTAAACCACATTAGGGTGACTCAAATGGCCAACTAATTTTACTGTAAATGAGTGAAACTATCAGCACAGATTGAGAGGAAATAAACAATCCAACACAGAGATACAAAAGCATTGAGTACTGTTTTGAAAATTCAATGATGTTAGTTCAGGTTTAGAAAATAAGAACATTATTTGTCTTATACAATGCAGTATACTATAAAAATGAACCAGGAAAGGTTTCTCAAACTGTTCACATGACTAAACTGAGACCTGAGACATGAGTCATACCTATTCTCAAGAAGGAATTGGAAGAGAGCCTATGAGTAGAGAACACAGCACATGCAAAGGGCTGGATGTAAGAGAATATGATGCAGGAAAAGGTGCAAGAGCCTGGGGCTTGAAGAATCCAGCAAGAGAGAAGAAGATTGTTGCCAGATCACAGAAGTCACTGAAATGTTTCATTGAGTTTGAGAAAGATTGCTTTGGCTACATGCAGAGAGTAGATTGAAATGAAGATATTCTGAAGGCAAACAGAGAAAGTTTGTGGGAGTAATCCAAACAAGGTAGTTCCATGGCCTGAAATAAGATAGTGAGTGAATAAAAGTGAATGTATTTAATATCAGTAAGGTAGTAAAAGTGGCAGGATTTAGGAATTGTTTGGGTAGACCAAGAAAGGAGAAAAAAGTGGTCAGAATAAGCAAGAGATACTGGGACACAGAAATTTAAATACCAGAATGAGAGCTGGAGTGAATAAGATGAGTTTAGTTTTGAATACACTGTCTTTAAAGTTACTGTAGAATATTCAAAGCCAAAATCCAGGAAGAACCCTTATCCCTTCTCATCTAGGGACAAAGCCTATAGGCTCTAACTTCAAAATATATCCAGAGTCTGATCTGACCATTGCTCACCATTTGCTCTTCTCTTATCCTAGTCCAAGATACGGACTCTCTTGGGATTATTGCAGCAGTCTCTTAATTGGCCTCCTTGTCCCTTTATAACTGATTTTCAATATAGCAGCCAGAGTGAACCCTTTAAATTTAAGTCAGATTGTGTCATTGCTTGGCTCAAAACTCTCCAAAGACCTCCCATCTCACACAGAATGAAATCCAAAATCTTTAGATATGACCTTGGTCATAGCCTCCAAGGTCATGCCCCTCCAACTAGCCTCTCTGATCACATCTCTAACTATGCTGTCACCGTTCTCCTTGCCATTTCTCAAACACGCCAAACACACTCCCGTCTCAAGGCTCTGTACATGTTCCTCTTTCTGCCTGGAACACTCTGCCATCAAATATCTGCATAGCTCGCTGCTATACTCATTCACTTTATTAGGAAGGTCTTCCCTGATGAACCCATTCTGAGCCTATCTAAAATATCACCCTGCCCATTTCTAACTGTTTAAACATTCTTATTTTTCTTCATAGTATAGTACTCATCACTACCTGAAATTATACTATGCATTTATTTATGTGTCGATCATCTATATCCTTGTATGGAATGGAAAATTCATGAAAAAAATCGGTCTGTTTTGATCACTATTCCTATCACTTATAAAAGTTCCTGGTCATATTAGGTGCTCAATAAATAAATTTTTAATGGATTCTAGAGGAGATATCTAATAGGCAGTTGGATATATGGGTATGAAAAGACCCTAGTCAACTTGAAATAAAGATTTGGTGATCCTTAGTTACAGTAATTAAGGACATGAGAGTAAATGTTTCCCAAGGAGAAGGAACTCTAGCATTTAATTGCCAAACAATCACAGAACAAAAGTGCTAATACATGTCTCCCAAATTTGGATGCGGGGGTTCCACCTTTCTTTTACAGGTTTTATTCTCCTATTTCTTTGATACTTCTAGATATTTCTACCTGACTATCATACAAGTGTACCGATAGATAGCTCCTTTCTTTCCCACAGGCCATAGTTATGAAGCTTTATCAAATCTAGTGCTAAATTATCTCTTGATTCTCTCTCCTTCTCTCTCCTTCTCTCCTCTGCCACTGCATTCATTCATCCACTCATTCAAAAAACATTTATTAGCTATCTATTACACTCTAGATACCATACTAAGAGCTGGGAATGCCAAGATAAATAAATCAAGAAACACACAATTTAGTGAAGATGGCAGGAATATTAATAATTATTATAATAATTATTATAATTATAATACAATGTGGGACATTGTGATTAAAAACACAATGTTGCACGAGAATGCAAATTCACATTTTTGGAAGTGGCTTAGCAGTGATTGTGACCTGGGTCTGGAAGATAATGAGAATTGCAATGCAATGTGGGAGAGATGTGGCATTTCTGAAGGGAAAACAAAGGGCAAGTTCAAAGCCAGGGAGTGGGAGGTGTGAAACAGCATGAGATGTTTCTGGAACATGAGATGCTCTTAACTGTGTAAGGCTCTAGTTTAGGGTGTAAGGCAGTAAAGTGACAGGAACAGCAGAACTTAATAACTATCAGCAGAAAACAGGAAAGATTTTTTCTTTCTAGAAGAAAGGAATGTTGCCAAGAGTAGTAGGTTGAATTCTCTGAGAATCAGACTTTGAGCATATAGGATTATGTGTATGAGGTTTATTGGTGAGTGTTCTCATCATTGTTGTAAAGGAATGTGCAAGGGGAAAGGTTTAACTATACTGCGGTTGCAAAAGGGGTCTCACAGAGACATAGCTCTTCAGAGTTATTCCAATTCAAGGCAAGAAGACCAGACATTTATATCCTGACATCAACTGGTTATTGGATGTGGGCTGCATGTGAGGTCTGGGTAGTAGGCCTGGGAGGTGAGCCAGGCAGCGTCCTTCTGTAAGGGCAATTCCTGGAGAGGAGCTCAACTGTTTGGCTATAGCAGCCAATAATCTCCCCGCAGCTGGAGAAGAAGGGCTTTGATCTGAAAGGGGGTTGCTATAGACAAATGTTTATGTTCCCCCCAGATTCATATGCTGATATCTAATCCTCAGTGTGATGGTATTAGGAGGTAGGGTTTTGAGGAAGTGATTCGGTCATAAGAATGAAGCCCTCAGGAATGGTATTAGTGCCCTTATGAAAGAGACCCCAGAGTGCTCCCTCGCTCCTTCTGCCATGCGAGAGTGAGAGACAGCCTTCTATGAACCAAAAAGCAGGTTCTCATCAGACACTGAATTTGCACAGCCTTGATCTTGGACTTGCCAGCCTCCAGAACTGTGAGAAATAAATTTCTGTTGTTTGCAAGTCACCCAGTCTATGGTATTTTTGTTATAGCAGAGTGAACAGAATAAGACAGGGATCTAACCATCTCTTCATGATGTCCACTACAAATGGAGACACTTAGACATTAGACTCAGAAGGTTCCATGAACCATGACTCTGAAGAAAAATGGCTGGAAGGAGACACAGGAAAGTACTTTCCTTTTTCTTTTCAAACAAAGTGGCATAAGCATGTTGTAGGGAAAGATCCAGGAGCAGAATGAGGTTGCAAATATAGGAGAGAGGGTCTAATGGGCTCAAAAGAGTGCTAGAGGAATTCTAATGATTGGCATTAAATTCAGATATAGAAGGGCTTCCAGTAAGATGAAAACTATCGAGCAGCTTCCGCTATATCTACTTCCATTTATTTATGAGAGTAATACACAACAAAGTGAAAAATGCAGCCACACGAGAAACCAGAAATCTTAATAAATAATCTATCAGACTGCAAGAATTGTCCATTAACCAAAATGTAGAAGGGGCTCTGAATCAGGAAATAGGAGAAGGAAGTTAGGGGTGAGAGCCACCCCTAGCTGCTTGCAAGCCTAATGCAGAGATCAAAAAATTTGTGAAACAAGAAGACAGCAATCATTCTCTTCTTCAAGGTCTGAGATGGCTAAGTTCTTTAACCACCCTTCCCAAAGAATTATTTTCTTTATATAACAACACCATAGAGTATCCCTTCTTTTCAAGCATACACACATGTTGGGAAAAGCAATCATAAGAAGCCATAAAGACTTAATAAACTCTGAAACAGAGGCGGCACACCAGGAAAAGAAAGGGCATGAATGGAAGTGCAGATGTGAGAATGGGTATGCAGTTCCAGTGAAATGGAGAGCAGACCAATCCTGCTAGGGCAGCATGTACAAGAGAAAGAGGAATCACTGGTGAAAGATGGGGAAGGCCTGAATATAGAGGGACCTTCACTCTCTGATTCTGGCTTTGCACACTGTCTTCTAAACAACAGAAAGTTGTTAAGGGCTTTTGTAAAAGGTGGATAAATGAAAAAAGTGGTATTTTAGGAATATGAATAAGGCCCTATGCCCTCTTTTGCTTCTTCATTGCCAACACCTACATAGGCAAACATTGTGAGGAAAGATGCAATAAACAGAAAAAGGTCACAGGCACATTCTTATAAAACCCTCCAAGTCTGTTTCTATGCTAATCTGTCATGAAAAAATGCTTCTAATCTGAGTAAGATAATATTTTTTTACAGAAACAAATCTTACTGTTAACATTAATTTTTTTTACTAGCAAGTCCCCAGTGATTCCATGACAAGCAAGCATGATGTAGCACTGAGGAGCACATTTCTGAAAGATGATGATGAATTTATATAAAGAGCAAGTAACAACTGCTAATATTACCTGAATATGTTTAGTATGAACTAGGCATTCTATTAAGCACTTGTGTGCTTTATCTCATTTGATCCTCACAAATGAGGTAGGTACTGGATGAGGAAAATGTAGCTTGAAAAATTTAAGTAACTGCCCCAAGGCCACACAGCTGATATCTTGCTTTTGTACACTGTACTTTGGAAAGAGATGGAAAAAGTTCAAAGTGCACTTTTTGTCTAATTGTAACATCTCAAAATAAAGGCCTTATATAAGTGTTTATTCAAAAACTAGATATTAGGCTCTTAGGATGCGTACAGTGCTGGCTAGACTGGGAACTAAAAGGGATATAAGACATGATGCAATAGAACAGCTAAGTAAATCCATTCTGCTTGTCTATTTGTCTATTTGTTTATGTTTGTTGATCAGTTTTAATTAGAATCACAGTACATACCTTACAAACTGTAGAATAACTTTATTTACTAAATCGACAAATTACCAAGAGAGCCCATTAAAAAATGGCAATACCTCATTTGATTTTAAAGTTATAAATTGCAATTGTAGGATTGTACTAATGCAAAAAATCTATACTCATTATTAAAAATCATTAGAATATTTAGAAGGTTTCACTTCCCCTTTTTAAAATTTTATTTATTTATTTATTTATTTATTTATTTATTTATTTATATTTATTTATTTATTTTTGGCTGTGTTGGGTCTTCGTTGCTGCACGTGGGCTTTCTCTAGTTGCAGCGAGCAGGGGCTACTCTTCGTTGCAGTACACGGGCTTCTCACTGCAGTGGCTTCTCTCATTGTGGAGCATGGACTCTAGGCGCACGGGCTTCAGTAGTTCCAGCACACGGGCTCAGTAGTTGTGGCTCATGGGCTCTAGAGCACAGGTTCAGTAGTTGTGGCACACGAGCTTAGTTGCTCCACGGCATGTGGGATCTTCCCGGGCCAGGGATCGAACCCGTGTCCCCTGCATTGGCAGGTGGATTCTCAACCACTTCGCCACCAAGAAAGCCCTCACTTCCCTTTAAATTGCTAAGAGAGAATGATATTGAAGAGATGACACACAGGTTTTTAATTTAAATTTGCTCTTTAATAAATATACATTAGCATAAATAGTAGAAACTATGTCACTAGTGTCTAGAGATTTATGATTTTAATTTACTATGTATTAGTCGAATTTGCATGAAAGACTTTTTAACTGGGCAGTAGAAAGGTTTGGGGCCCTAAAGGAATAGAGAGTTATTTTTCACTTTGAACTTCTGTTCAATATTATATAATGAATTTTCTATTTTCTATGCCAAAATGTAGTCTTTCAAGCTACTTTCCAAATGAATACATTTTCTTAATTTCTTGATTAAAATTCCTGAGCAATTCATCTCAGTTGAAGTTTTCAGAGTATTTAATTGCAGCCTTTCTTAGTCCATTCGGGCTGCTGTAACAAAATACCATAGACTGGGTAGTTTATAAACAACAGAAATGTATTTCTCACAGTTCTGGAGGCTGAAAGTTCAAGATGAAGATACAAGCATGGCTGCATTCTTTGGAGAGGGCTGTATTCCTGGTTCATAGCCAGCATTTTCTCTCTGTGTCCTCACATGGTGGAAAGGGCCAGAGATCTCTCTGGAGCCTCTTTTTATAAGGCACTAATCCCATACATGAGGGCTCCATCCTTATGACCTAAGCATCTCCCAAAGGCCCCACTTCCTAACATCATCTTCTTTGGAGGTTAGGACTTCAACATATGAATGGGGGGGTGTAAGGTATAAAACAATCAAATCATAGTACATCCCAAGCAGAGGACCCAGCTGAGATATGCCTGGACTCCTGACCCTCAAAAACTGTTAGATGTATGACTGCTAAGTAGTACATGTATGTATTGTTCTCATTGTGGAATCAGCTGATATTAAAAACCAAACAAAGTATCCATATCTCCTATATGATTGCAGTTTCCTGAATTATCTCTCTGATCAATTAATCATCTACTAAAACAAACAAAAAAAATTAAATGCCTATTATGTGTCCATCAACAGAGGAATGGATAAAGAAGATGTGGTATGTATATGCAATAGAATATTACACAGCCATAAAAAGGAATGAAACTGGGTCATTTGTAGAGACGTGGATGGACCTAGAGACTGTCATACAGAGTGAAGTAAGCCAGAAAGAGAAAAACAAATACTGTATATTAACACATATACATGGAATTTAGAAAAATGGTATAGATTATCTTATTTGCAAAGCAGAAATAGAGACACAGACATAGAGAATAAACGTATGGACACCAAGGAGGAAAGAGATGGGGTGGAAGGAACTGGGAGATTGTGATTGACACATATACACTATTGACACTATGTATAAAATAGACAACTAATGAGAACATACTGTATAGCACAGGGAACTCTACTTAATGCACTGTGGTGACCTAAATGGGAAGGAAATCCAAAAAAGTGGGGATATATGTATATGTATAGTTGATTCACTTTGCCGTACAATAGAAACTAACACCACATTGTAAATCAGCTATATTCCAATAAAAATTAATTATAAAAAAATAAATGCCTATTATATGTCAGACCTAGTACTTCATGCAGAGGCTAAAAAGTAAGCAAAATCAGACACAGTCCCTGCCTTCATAAAACTTATTTTCTAGTGGAAGAGAGAGACATTATTCAATTAACCATAAACTCATTTATAATATTGAGACCACTATAAATTCCAAGAGGAGGAATTTGTCATAAGAAGAGTTTATATACATAGAGGTCAGAAAGTTTCTCTGAGGAAGTTAGCTGGGTGATGATGAGAGGTAAAATCTTTCTAGGTGAAGGAAGAAAATGTATACAGAGACCCTGTGGCAGAAGGGAGAAAAGGATCTGAAAAAAGCTGAAATGACTGGAGCAGACACAGTGAAGGGGAGCAGTGAGGCAGGAGATCAGGGATCTTGATAGGAATGACCAATTAGCAGGAGCCCTGGAAGTTTTGATGAGGAGTTTTATCTATCAAGAACTCTTGAAAGCCTTTGGAAAGATTTAAGCAAAGGGGGGACATGAATATATTTGCATTTCAAAGAGATCACATTGGCTGTATGGTAGAGAATGGATTGGAGAAGACCAGAGTGGGTATAGACAAACACATTAAAGAAGACACTGCAACAGTCCAGATAAATGATGACGATAGACTGGAACAGGTTCATAAGAAAGGCTGAGGAGGAGACAGATGGAATCTGGTAGATATAGATAAACATGTTAAGATAAAATTCACGTGTTGGTAATGGATTGATTTTCTAGGGAGGCAATAACACCCTAAGATGACCCCCAATGAGTCATGCTCTCATATAATCCCCTCTCCTTGAATACAGGTGGGACCTGTGACTTGATTCTAACTAATAGAATATGGCAAAGGTAGTGGGATTTTACTCTTGATTACATTATGTCATAGAAGGCTGTCTTAACAGACTGAGAGAGATTCTTTTTCTGGCCTTGAAGAAGCAAATATCAGATACTGTGAACTGCTTATCGAGATGATCATAGAGCAGGGAACTGTGGGTAACCTCTAGGACCTGAGGACAGCCTCCAAACAACAGCCAGCAAACAGTCAGGGCCCTCAGTCACACAGCCACAAGGAAATGAACTTCAACAACAACCAAAAGGAACTTGAAGTAAATTTTAACCTAGTCAAGCCCTCAAACGAGAATAAAGCCCTGCTGCAGACTTCCCCAGTGGCGCAGTGGTTAAGAATCCGCCTGCTAATGCGGGGGATACAGTTCTATCCCTGGTCCAGGAAGATCCCACATGCTGTGGAGCAACTTAGCCCACGGGCCACAACTACTGAGCCTGCGCGCCACAACTACTGAAGCCCGCACACCTAGAGCCTGTGCTCCACAACAAGGGAAGCTACCACAGTGAGGATCCCACGCACCACAACAAAGAGTAGGCCCCGCTCACCGCAACTGGAGAAAGCCCACACACAGCAATGAAGACCCAATGCAGCCAAAAATAAATAAATAAAATAAATAAATTTATTTAAAAAAAATAATAAAGCCCTGCTGACCCTTTGATCACAGCCTTATAAGATCCTCAGCAGAGGAGTCAGCTAAACTGTGTGCGGACTCCTCCTGTCTCACAGAGACTGTGACATAATAAATGAGTGATGTTTTAAGCCACTAAATTTGTGGTAATTTGTTACACATCAGTAGATAATGAATACATCTAGAAAAAGAGAGTTATCTAGGTTCTGGCTTGCATAGCCAGAGGGTGTGGTGCTTTTCATTGAGTGAGCAAGGATTGTTAAACACCCAGATTTAGAGACAGGAGTTCCACAATTAGTTTTGTTTGAGTCATATTGAATTTGAGGCTCCTTGAAACATTCAAGAGACATGGTAATTAGATATTTGTATATATGGGGCTAAAAGAAGCCTTAGGCTAGATCAATGGTGATTTTGCCCCTCAGGAACATTTGACGATGTCTAGAAATGTTTTTGATAGCTACAAATGGGGGTTACTACTGGCATCTAGTGGGAGAAGCCAAGAATTCTGCCAAACATCCTAAAAGTCACAGGATAGATCTTCATGCCAAAAAAAAAAAAAAAAAAACACCCAAATTATCGATAATGCTAAGGTTGGGAAACTCTGGGCTAGATATATAAGTTGCAAGAAAAGTAGAAGAGAGTACTACTATATTAAATAGAAGTTTGAGTTCTTCCAGAGTTTGTCCTAGGTATTTCCCCTTCTAGGCTGTAGTCTCCTTCAATGATCTCAACCACTATTGCGTTTCAAGAGAAGTGAGTGCTCCAGGGTTAATTCCAAGGTTTGGGTGTTGTAAAACTCAGTGGAATATGACTTGATTCCTATGTTCTCAGATATCTGTGGATTAGTATAAAAAAATCACCCAAGTCAATTTCCACTCTTAACAAACATGCCTGGCCAATCAAAGCATTCACCCAATAATGAACACATTATAACATTTCATCAGAGTGAGCAAGTTTATGTTCAATTTATCATAGTGTCCATGGTCTTAGAAATTTAAGTCAATTCTTCTCTCAGTCTTTCCTTGTCCAATATGAATCCAAAATATTTCATCTGTTCTCAAATAAATGTCTACCCATCACTCTTCTTTCATGCATTAGAGGGTGTTTGAACTTGATCTTCTAGGCATGGATAAAAAGAAAGTCTCCTGGAGGTCAAAAGACATCCTTGAATTTTAGTGGTCTTAATGACTACAGTAATTTGAAAATCGTTGATCAATTTTCTTGTCATGAATAAATATGTGAAAAGTTGCTCAACAACACTCATTAATAAGTACAGTTGACCCTTAAACAACATGGGGGTTAAGGATGCCAACTTCCCCCAGCGTAGTTGAAAAATCAGGGTTTAAATTCATAGTCAGCCCTCCAGCCCTCCTTATTGGTAGTTCTCCACCCACAGATTCAACCAACCACAAGTCTTGTAATACTGCAGTACATATTTATCGAAAAAAAAATCCACTTATAACTGAACCCACACAGTTCAAACCTGTGTAGTTCAAAGGTCAACTGTACAGGTAAAAATATAATGGGGTATCATTTTTCATTTGGAAATTTGAAAAGATAAAAAAGAAGTTTGATAGTAGCCTGTGGTCACTGAGTACAGTAAATCTCATAGCCCATTTTTAGGAATGTAAGTTGGTAAAATTTGGTTAGGACTATTTGGAAATATCTATTAAAATTTAAAATATACATAGTTTAGCCCAAGGATCCACTTCTCAGAATTTACTATACTAATATACTAATGAAAGAAAGCAAATATATTAATATATTCACTGTAACATTTTTAAAATTTATTTTATTGAAGTATAGTTGATTTATAATGTGTTTGTTAGTTTCTAGTGTACAGCAAAGTTATATATATATATATATATATATATATATATATAGAGAGAGAGAGAGAGAGAGAGAGAGAGAGAGAGAGAGAGATGGTTTATCACAGGATATTGAATATAGGTCCCTGTGCTATACAGTAGGACCTTTTGGTAGTCTGCATCTGCTAATCCCCAAATCCCAATCCATCCCTCCTCCCCCTCCCCACCTCCCTTGGCAACCACAAATCTATTCTCTATGTCTGTTAGTCTGTTTCTGTTTCAAAAATAAGTACATTTGTATCACATTTAAGATTACACATATAAGATTACACATATATTTGTCTTTCTCTTTCTGACTTACTTCACTTAGCATGATAATCTCTAGGTCTATCCATGTTGCTACAAATGGCATTATTTAATTCTTTTTTTATGGCTGAGTAATATTTCATTGTATATATATACTACATCTTCTTTATCCATTCACCTGTCAGTGGACATTTAGGTTGCTTCCATGTCTTCGCTATTGTAAATAGTGCTGTTATGAACATAGGGGTCCATGTATCATTTCAAATTATAGTTTTGTCCAGACATATGCAAATGACTGGGACTGCTGGATCATATGGTAGCTCTATGTTTAGTTTTTAAGGAACCTCCATACTGTTTTTCATAGTGACTGCATCAATTTACATTCCCACCAACAGTGCAGGAGGGTTCCCTTTTCTCCACACCATCTGCAGCATTTATTTGTAGACTTTTTAATGATAGCCATTCTGACCGGGGAGAGATGATACTTCATTTTAGTTTTGATTTGCATTTCTCTAATAATTATCAATGCTGAGCATCTTTTCATGTGTTTTTGGCCATCTGTATGTCTTCTTTGGAGAAATATATATTTAGGTCTTCTGCCCATTTTTTGATTGGGTTGTTTGTTTTTTGATATTGAGTATATGAACTGATCATATATTTTGGAAATTAAGCCCTCATCATTCACATTATTTGCAAATATTTTCTCCCAGTCCATAGGTTGTCTTTTCGTTTTGTTTATGGTTTCCTTTGCTGTGCAAACACTGTAGCATTTTGATAAAGGTAAATAATTGGGAAAAATCTAAATGTCCATCAATAAGAACCTGGTTAAATAAATTATAGGACATCCATATATTAAAGTAATAAGGTAAATCTATATCTGCCAAGTGAAGTGATATTTAAAATATATTGATAAATGATTTAAAAGAAGGTCACAACATATTATTCCATGTATATGTAGGAAGTACATGTATGTGTACATATATAAAAATTATATACATTTTCTATTAAAAAATGTCTGAAAGAATGACTACCATAATATTTTCAGTTGCTTACTCCAAGGAGTTTATTAAGGATATAGACAGAGATACTTTTGCTTTTTATTTCACACAATTTTATTTTTTAACTTTTTAAATAAATATATATTGTTTTGTAATAAAAATATTTTAGAAAAACTAAAATACAAAAACTTTCCATAAAAATAGCAATAACTTCAACCTGAAAAATTCTAGTAAATAGTGCTAGTTTCAAAAAAAGGTTAATTATATTCTCTCTACATATATGTGTATATCTAAAATTCTCCTCAAAAATAGATTTAATAACATAAAAGAAACTTTCCAGTATGAATGACATATAGAAAATAATATAGAAAACTTAATGTATTTTAAAAATATTTCCCTTATAAGGACTTGAATATGGTTGAAGGACAAACTGGATAAAAGTCAGAATGAAGAAAAGAGATTTATAAGAATGCAATATGATTTTTTTTTTTAAATAAAGAGATGCTTATGGGGTAGTTTGGGGAGGAAGATCCTAAGGGCCTGAATTATGTAGACAGAATGTGGAAAAATAAAGGAGGTCAGAACAGTGGTAAAGATGAGTGCAAATAGGGAAATGGCATTGAAGATGGAGAGGGAAAAAAATGTGTTCTGGATATATTTATGGGGTAAAATAGGTAGATGTTAGCAATTGACCAGAAATTGGGAGCAAGACTATGGGAGGAGTCCAGGATGACTCCTAGTTTCATGGGAGATGAGAGTGAACCCAAAAAATGTAATGAATATTGAAGAATCTATTTCAAGCAGGACATACAGTCATTTTTTAATGGATTTAAATATTAAGGTAAAGGAAAATTTGGGGGATTCAGTAAATAAATTCTGGAAACACTGGGCAGGTGGTAGGTGATCATCTTGGGGTAAGTGATCATCAATGAGAGTCTTAATAATATTACCAAAGTTCTGGCAGACAGTCAGGCAGCAATCGCTGGTGGGAAAGCTTAGGAAGTTCTATTAAGCAACAAGCTTTAAAATTCAGGGTTCCAGGGCCAGCATCCTATGTTTGGCCACATAAAGCAGGACCTTAGGTTGAGAGAAATGAGTACTGAGAAGGATATCACATAGCACTCTAGCCTTCAGAATCTGTTTGATGTGCTCTTCTGTTCTTCTAGGTCATATTCTTCCTCCCATTACCCCAAGATTCTTCACTTTCTAGGACACCAAAAATGAATACTAGAAAATCATTAGATCTGAAGATGTTAAATTTCCAAGACATTTGTGTTTAATGATTAAACTGCCATTTAACTCTTAATAACATAAAAGCCTTTGAGACCTAAAGTGATAGTGAGGGAGATATCTTTGAGTAAAAGGTATCTCTTGGCAGTCTTCAGCTCATATACTAGCAGTAAAAACTTACTCTGTCTACATAAAAAAACTATTCATACTTAAATTCCCCCTTCTCCAACTCCTCCTTCTTCCTGAGCTTGCTTTAAGTCTCATTTTAATACATTTGTATTAGTCTAATTTCTGCTATTAGACCGTGAGCTCCTTGAAGGCTGAGAATATGTCACCTATAATTTTATTTTTGGCACTGAAAATAGCACAGTGTTTTGAAGCAGACATTTATTAAATATTTGTTGAATGAATTGATTGGTTTTCAAGGTAACACTGTCTAATAAATAAAAGACTGGGTCAACAAATTATCTGATGTCTTATTCATTTTGGATGAATTTCAGCTGCTTCTATAGTGACTTAGGGCATTCCTTGAAGTTTACTTAAAATGATAAAAAAATCTATGGTGTAAATACCATAATGGGTATTTTTATCATTCTCTCTTTTGAAAATATCATCTCATGTAAGGCAAGATGGATTTCTATTGTATGAGCATAAATTACAGTACAGATAGTACAAATTTGTTCAAGAGAATACTGTGATAAAAATCAGAACTGGGTATGAGATTCAAAATTATAGGTTCCTGTTCTGCAACCACTCGACTATTTATGAAAAATTTCCCCTTAATTTATTGTATCATTTACTTGTATTTACCTTGTATTTCAGGGAAATTTCTGAAAGTGGTAAAATAACTCTTTAATATTTTAGTTAAGTAATTTACCATTTTCAGAAAAGTGTATAAAACATTTGACACAGAACAAGACATTTTATGCATGTTAAAATAAAACCATTCTCTTATTTTTGTCATAGCCAAAGACTACTTGTCCTAACATTCAAGTATAAAAACATTAGTTTCATATAACAGAAATAGAAACCACTTCAATTTAAATCAAGGAGTAAAATATTCAAGTGAATATCAATTTTGTGATAGTCATATAATAGTTAGAATAAAATTTATCTCTTATTGTGCTTAGGGAAAATCTGTACCAAATCTGATATCATTTGGTGGAAGTTTTACTTAGAACAATACATACAAGAACTAGTTTTTGTCAGTTTAATCCTTCAGGAATGAACCTAAAACCTCCATCATTTCAGTTATTAATATCTAATTTTTTGTATTATTTTTAAGTTTTCAAGTGATCCTAAGACTTTCTTTTGTCTACATATTTGGTGTCATTGCTCTTATGGCAAAAGTTTTCTCTATTTCTTTATGTACATAATTCCTTTATCCTGTGAGTTCATTTTTTTTTTCATTTTTTATACAGTTTTTAAAGTTTACTTTTCATTTACCATTTATTACAAAATATGGGCTATATTCCCCATGTTGTACAATACATCCTTGAGCCTATCTTACGCCCAGTAGTTTGTACCTTGCACTCCCCCATGCCTATATTGCCCCTCCCCCTTCCACACTGGCAACTACTAATTTGTTCTCTATGTCTGTGAGTCTGCTTCTCCTTTTTTCATTGACTGATAAAAAACTTAAATTGGTGGTCCACTATTCACCAGCATGGCACACTGTGGTATGTGTTTTCATAGACATCATAACCCTAGCTCCATATATCTTTATTTTTTCTTCATTTTCTTTCTTGTTTCTAAATTATATTTGCTTGCTATAAGGTACCTTAAATTATTTGTAGAATAAGCTAGAACATAATTTATAGTTTTTTAAAAACCACCATAAAGTCTTCTTAACCACAGTTTTAATTTTTAAAAATGTGTCTACTGTCTTTAAAGTCACTTTTCTGAAAGTATATATGACTTGGGTGTTTTCTGCTAGCACAAACACTTATGCGTGAGTAGATATGAATCATCAAGGTTTCATCTTCTCACATACAAGGCTGACCTCAGTACCTTGAACTTGTACATTAGTGGGGCATAATTTGGTGAAGGTGTATTATAGCTGAGCTACTGCTTGTAGGGAATGTTTAATGATGATCCATGGGAAATTTTTCCCACATTTATTGGGATGTATAACATATAACATTGTGTACATTTAAAATGTACCAGGTGTTCATTTGATATACTTACATATTGCAAAATGATTACCACTGTAGCATAAACTAACACTACCATCACATCATATAATTACCATTTCCTTTTTGTGAGGAATACATTTCAGATATACTCTTTTATTTTTCAAGTATATAATACAGTACCGTTAGATATAGACACCATGCTGCACACAAGATCCCTCAAATGTATGCATCTTCTAACTGGAAATTTCTACCTTTTGGCCAACATCCCTCCATTTCCCCCAGCTCTCAGGCACTGGTAACCTCCATTTTACTCTCTGTTTCCACAAGTTTGGCTTTTTAAAATTCAACATATAAGTGATATCATACACTTTTTTATCTTTCATGTCTGACATTTCACTTAGCATAATGCCCTCAGGTGCATCCATGTTGTCCCAAATGGCAGAATTTCCTTCTTTCTCATAGATGAATAATATTCCATTATATATGTATATACCACAACTTCTTTATCCATTTGGCCTTGATGGACACTTAGGTTGTTTCCATATTTTGGCTATTGTGAATAATGCTGCAATAAACTTGGGAGTGTAGACACTTCATTGGGATTCTGTTTTCATTTCCTTTGGCTATATACCCAGAAGTGGGATTTCTGAATCATATGATACTTCTATTTTTAATTCTTTGTAGAACTTTTATACTATTTTCCATAAATGCATCAATTTACATTCTCATCAACAGTGTTCCCTTTGTTCCGTATCCTTGTTCCCCATCAAATGTTCTCTTTGTTCCATATCCTTGCCAACACTTGTTATTTCTTGTCTTTTGGATAAGACAGGTTTGAGGTGCTACCTCACTGTGGTTTTAATTTGCATTTCCCTGATGTTAGTGATGCTGAGCACCTTTTCATGCACCTTTTAGCCATCTGTATGTTGTTTTTAGAAAAATGTCTATTCAGATCCTCTGCCCAATTTTTATTCAGATTGTTTTTGTTACTGAGTTGTATGAGTTACCCTTTTATCATATACATGGTTTGCAAATAATTTCTTCCATTCTATGGGTTACTTTTTCATTTTTTTTTTCTGTTAAAAACTTTGATTTGCATAGGGAGGTATCTTATTGCTCTTGAACAATGGGGCTGTCATATGAAAATGAAGATACATTTCAGAATACACTCTTAATAAATTTACTGATACTTCATGTGTACTAGATAATGTTCTAAATTATTGAATAATAATGCTTGAAATAGGTCATTACTACTTATCCGCATTTTATAGTTTAAGAAGCTGAGGTTATGCAATTGCCACAGTTACACAGCTAATAAATATTAAAGCTGGGCATCTGAAGATAAGCATTTACTATGTGATAATATCTGCTTGTAGTGAGAAAACACATACCCCTAAAATAATGCAGCAGTATTTTTAAATTAATTTTTATTGGAGTATAGTTGATTTACAATGTTGTGTTAGTTTCTGCTGTACAGCAAAGTGAATCATATCCACTCTTTTTGGATTCTTTTCCCATATAGGTTGTTACAGAGTACTGAGTAGAGTTCCCTGTGCTATACAGTAGGTTCTTCTTAGTTATCTATTTTATATATAGTAATGTGTGTATAAGTTAATCCCAGTCTCTCAATTTATCCCTCCCCCCCTTTCCCCTTTGTAACCATTTCCTTTGTTTTCCTTTGGCTGGGTATTTTCAAAATTCCTATCTTCTAATGCACAGATTCTTTTTCTATTTGTTCTATTCTGTGGTTGATGCTTTCTATTGCATTTTTTATTTCATTCACTGAATTCTTCAGCTCCAGAATGTTTGGTTCCTTTTAGGACTTCTATCTCTTTGTTAAACTTCTCATTGTGTTAATGATTTCATTGAATTGTCTTTCTGTGTTTTATTGTAGTTCATTGAGTTTCCTTAAAACAGCTTTTTAAAATTCTTTATTGCATAAATCATAGCTCTCCATGTCTTTGGCTTCAGATACTGGAAGATTATTGTGATCTTTCATAATGTTTCCTTGGTTTTTCCTGTTCCCTGGAGTTTTGTATTGCTGTCTTCACAGTTGAGTTAGCAGTCACCTCCTCCAATCTTTATTAACTGACTTCAGTGTAACAATACCTTTCATCAGTCCTGGTAGACATTTTGAGGCTTTCTCAGACCTTGTATGAATATGCCTGCTCCATACTTCTTGCTCCCACTGTGGCATAATTCTTAAGCTTGTATGTCTTCTCTCAATCCTACAGTGCAACAGACTGGCTGCTGATAGCCTCTCTTTGTCTTCCTGAATGTAGCCCTACCATGGGACTTTTTAGTGGTTTCCCTCTGGCCCACAGAACCTGGCCTGCTTTCTGTGTTTGCTTACTGGCTTCCTACCAAAGTGCACTCTCCCTGCTTTCTGGAGTGACCATAGGGAACCAGCAGCAGAGTAGGGGGAAGTGGGCGAAGGCATGCAGGTACTGCAGGTACCCAAGGGCCAGCTGGGGGAATTCACACATGAGGCTTCCCCAGTGGCTCATGGCCAAACTTCCTAATGGAGTCCACTATGCAGCCATCAGAAACTACATCCCTTTAATACCTTCCTAGAATCATATATGCCTCTTTCCCAATATCCTTCTTCCTCCCAGTCATTAAGCTCTCAGTTTAGGACTCTGGATGCTGGAAGAGAGAAATGAGTCTCTTTGGCAGCATCCCACACAGCTGGAGAAGCCTCACATTCATTCATCATTTCTCCCTTCCCCCATGGGAGACATCTCAGGCCAAAGGGTCTCATTTAGGCCTAAGCTGTGCCACCTGGGAGATGGGTGATGTGGGCAAAGTCAAGTTATTCTACTTATCCACTCCAATTCATCCAAACTCATACTTTTTTTCTCTCCATCAGAGTGCTACAACTTCTTCTCTGGAAACCTAGATTCCCACAAAGGCTCTCTTGTCCCTCCATGGGTAGCTGCCCAGGTCAGTGTTCTCCAGGTGCTCTGGACCACTGTCGAGAGGGCTGGAACTGGTTCACAGGCTACTGCAGGGTCCACAGCTGGTCCTGAGGTCTGTCAGTCTATTACCTGATGCACAGATGGGCGAGACTCTTTCCAGGTCCCTTGGCATATGGTACTGGATCCCACAAGTCCCACAGAGTCAGTTTTATTTGTGGATGAATAAATGCCAAATTTTTGTTGTTATGGGGGTGACAAAAACAAGGAATGTCTTATGCTACTGTGATGGTGATGTCACTACCATCTTGGGAAATGTTTTGACAATTCCATATTAAAGGTAAAGGAGGAAATTTTAAGGAAAAAAATTCTTAAGCAATCAGTAGATTCTTTTGGCAGATCAAAGTATAGCCCTCCCTAATGTGTCAGAGAAGATAATCACAGAAAAAATGCTGATAGAGAACAGGACCAAGTGAACTAACTCTAAGGTATGCTGCTAAATATACCCCAGCTAGCTGGTAAAAGTCAACATTTTGGTGCTCAGAGGAGATAAAATGAGTTAAGGAATGCCCCTCCCAGAACAATGTTTTAGATAGGCTTATTTCTCTCTGGTTGTGTCATATGATACAATTAAACATACTAAGTACTCAAAACAGAGTGAACACATAGAAAATTAAATAAAGAACTTTTAAAGAGCTTTAAAAGTCAACATGTGCTTCTTTCATACTGTCTTCAAAGATCTGTTGGCAGCTCTCCAGTGAGACCCCCAAACTCGTGGTTGCCTAGAATGGAGATGGGGAGGCAGGCAAGGAGTAGAAAGGCTGTATCTCTTTCTGTCCTGGCCCATCCAACACTCACCAACTATAGTTCTTACACTATATGAATCATAAAAATTATGTGCTCAGAACCCAAAATGATGCTCTAGGTATGGACTAACTTGTAGGTTTCTGGGCTCTTACCCACTTTGCTTTAGTAACTTCTAGTGAGCGACATATATTTGGGGATCCATGATTTGGATCCTTTATATGGCAGTGTGGACAGATATTTGGCTATGGTCAGTTAAAGCCCCTACATTTTCCAGTCCTAAACTGCTCTTCAGCTCGGCTTACCACCACACCACCACACCATTCTGTACTTAGCTGGTTGACTTCTTGAACATGAGGCTAATATTGTATATTGGTCCCGATATTAGATTACACCTCAATGTTTTTGGCCCATTCCAGTCTGTTCTCATTTTTTTTTGAAATCTAACTCAAATGCGTTGATTCCTCAAAGCTTTAGGTAACTGCAAATGTATTTGTTCAACAAATAGTAACAGAGTGCTTTCTATGTGTTAGTAACTATGCTAGGAAGTGAGGTTACAGAGATGAGAAAGATAAAAATAGTTTTTATTTCATCACCAGCACTGATAAAACTTTTTTACTCCTTTACAATCGAGCCTTATGGTCTACTACTCCTGCCCACATATGCTGTGGCTCTATCCATACTCAACTTTACAGCATTCACTTTACTTGAAAAGTACTTTCATAGTTGCATTTCTTAGTGTGTGCTATTTCTTCTGCCTGTTACAGCTTCCCATGCTTTTTTTCTAAGCAAAGTCCTACTCACTTTGTTAAAACCTAGCTTAAATGCCAAACTAGGCCATCAGTGACTGTTCTGAGCAAGCTGAGGGTCTCACACTCCCATTCACCAGGGCAGGAAATATGATGCATGTTAAGTCAGCATTCCTCTCTCAGTCCTGTTATCTTTCCACCCAAGGTGTAACCTTTGTCGGTCATTTTCTCTCTCTTAAATTCATATCTCCATACATTTCTGTAATTCCTCTCATCTGACCAAACATTGGTTTTCCTCCCTCTGAAAACAGAGTGGTCCCAAAAAAGTATTTCATGAAGAACAAAGAGACATGCATTCTGAACATTTTCACTGAATATCTTCTCTATGTCCTTGCCTTGATTCAAACCTGGTTTTCCCATATAGAACTCATGGGTAAAATCCGCTCATTTCCTCATATTCTGTTTTACTTTAGAGTCAAGATGACTAGTTATCATAATTCCAGATCCTCAGTGATGCCTCTAGATCTTTATGCCTACAGAATTCCATGAGAACCTCTGATCTTTAAAGGCTTATGCTGCATTCCAGCTTTCTACCCTCTAAATCTCCTTGTTACTATTTATCTATCAGTCTCTTAGCCATTGCCCCACATTCACTGAAGGCTTCACGCTTTTCTCAGCATTATTTCCTGTACACCAATTGCTAATATCACCTTGAGTATCCTCAAAGTCCAAAAGCACAAGCTTAATCTCTCATGCTTCCTCATCTTCAATGAACCTCACTTCTACTCCACTTTACCATCCAACTCTCTTTTCTGTATCCTGGTTCTTTTCATAACCTGCAACTGGTCCACTGCCAAGCTCTGAAACTCAAACAACCACACCTGTCCATTATCCTAGCTCTATAACACAACGTTTCTCCACCTTGCACCAGTCTTAGATTTTAGTAAGGTACCCAATTTCTAATGCTTCTACTTTCTCCCTATCAAATACACTAATCATATCTCTACTTTATCTCTCTTATATTCAACTCTATAGTGCACCGTATCAATTGATCTTACTATGTCCTCAACTCCCTCGCTTATCCCTACAATACACCCTCACTGATTTAAACTGAATGTCTTCCTTCTAAACCTGCAAAGTTGTAGCTTGCTAGAGAAAATAAGTAATGCATGTCAGTGTCACTAAATATTTGTGGCCTCCAATATCAACAGCTCACTTTGCTGTCTAGGACACTTTTAGGTATCACTAGCAAGTGCTCTCTTTCCAGTCCTCATGCAGCCTTTTCAAAAAAATCTCCACTCATCTCAAAACTCTGGCTATACCCTTGCTCAATATAAAATAATAACCTTAGCATTACACAAGAAAAATTAAAGCCAACAGCATCCCCTCAATTTTCTGCCATCAGACCTACAAACTTAGCTGCATCAACATGCATGTTTTCTGTCTTCTCTCTTGTTACAGTGGGAGAGGGGTTTGGCCCCACAGTAAGGTCAATTTTTTACTTATTCCAGCAATTTCAATATGTAGTTATTGAACTTTGAAGCAACTATGCTTTTATCTCCATTAGATTTTTTTTTTTTTACTTAAAAAAGGACATAAAATGGTACTATTTTTTAACAACTAAAAGAGGTAGATGAAACTAAGAGAAAGGAGTGAGAAAGGTAGGGAAAAAATTGCCAGGTATACAAAAATGTGGTTAGGAATGAAAAGAGGATATAGAGCTTAGTGCTTTGATGGGATTCAATTGCAACATCAAGGGACAAGTGGGCTTTAAACAATCATTTTAATTTGATAGTGGCTTGCTGGTCACCTTTTGGTAATTCACCTGAATTAGCCCATTTTTATGCCAATAATTCTCTTTCAATTGACTTGAAGAATTAAAAACTTTTAAAACTCTGATCCACTCTGATCCTTTCTTTTCCCATCACATGCTATTACAGACACTTATAGTTTATTGTAATTATTGACTACCTCTTAGTTTAATTGTAAAATTGGCTTAAGTGTTATTAAATTCCTGAAAGATTAATAACATGATCAAAGGAGCAAAACCCATTCCTTAAAGTGCAGTTCTCAAACTCTGCTTTCAAATTACTGGCCGAAAAGTTCACAGCCTACTGATGTCCCAAGCTTTCTCCTCTGTAATATGGTGTATTTTTTAAATTGATGTTAGGCTGAAATCACAAGCTATCTCTCTGAACGTTAAAGAAATTTGTAACATTAAAATGGAAAGTATATTTTTAAGGGGCTCCAGAATAATTATTGATAAGCTTTCAACGGCAAGTCTGAAGAAATTCATGGGTCCACCATTCACCATGACAAGAAATTAAATTATTTCATGGGTACTCTCCCCTCCACATTGTTTTTTTTTTTTTTTTCTTCCTTCATATTTAAACATAAATGGGTTAAAGTTTCTCAGTTAATATCTCACTTGGGGTAATTTAGTTAATTCTCCTTTAGTGTGTCCTAATAAATGTGGATATTAATGACTGGCTATTTTTCAAGTAAGAATTTTATTATTCGCATTGTAGCTTGGATGACTTGAAAAATAATGCCATTAACTTAAAATAAATTAATATATTTTTAAAGTTTAGAAAACTATTATTGCTACTCATTCATTCATTTAACAGATATCTATTAGGTGCCTACTGCATAACAGACATTATGCTACATCCAGGATGATGCTTCCAGAAGCCAAGAGTTTACCTGAGGATGAAGCTGACTAAGGAAGCTATAGCTTCCAAAAGATCTTTCCTCTACTGAGTAATAACACAAACTCCTAAGTACTGCACAAATAAAGATCTTAACATGTTAGATATGTTAATATATTAGGGGGAAAAGTGGACTTGCATTTTTGAATGTCTTGAATAAAACATGTTAAGAAGGAGTAATACTTTTTTACTTTAAAGAACATGGCAAAGTATTTGGAGGAATGCCTCACAAAGCAGCATCGGTAAGAATGACCAGGCAGAAGAACTGATGTTTATTATGACTGGACACAATTTGCACCACTACGTGTGAATCACAGCCTGAAAAGTTCCAGAATTTTTTAGATTATAAAAGCACATCACAAACAAATTCTCTGTACTAGGTAGGATGTACATATGCTGTATCAATCAAAGCACAATATTGCTGAGTGTCAAAGACAGTGTTATGAATTATGTTGGGATAACTGACACAATCTGACACTACCCAGACAAAGTCACAAGCAAAAATGGTCTCCTTAATATCAGGGGACCAAAAAATGAATATATAATTAATTCTTCCATACATTTTTATTTAAATGGAAATTCAGCAAAGTTTAAAAATTTGAACTCCGCTTGGGGTATAATTGGAAATATTCTTGATCTACTATTTATTTTATGCCTTCAACAAAATTTAAAACATGTAATTAATTTATTTTAATCATTATCAGTAACCATTTATGTGGAGACAGAAAGAGAAAAATTCTAAAAATGTCAAATATGGTACTAGATGTAATTGAAGTTAATCCTCTAGAGACAAGTACAAAGTATTGTTTTCCTCAATATTATTATCACCTAGTCATCAAATACATTTTACTAAACTTTCTTGATCTTCACATCCAGAGATTATTTTTGCACAAAGGCTCTAATGTAATTTCTCTGCAGCTGGATAATGAGAAGTTACTTAACACATTGGTTGAGAACTGATTAAAGGTGCTTATCAGGTTACATTACAACTGCTTGAAATCATTTATTTATGGATTTATTTAAATATTATTGCCCAACTGGTATTTCCTAGGCCTGGCTATCTCAGAGAAGGTCAGTGAAACACCTCTGAGAGAGGAAAACTGGTTAAAACCCATTTGTATTGCTCTGGCTTTGCTACCACTTAAAGCTGTGTTAGCATCTTTTGTGCATTCCCTTCAAGCTCTCTCTAGGCCCCAGGAATAATGTCCCTGCAATTCGTGCATATGTGCATTTTAATAGGGTTGAAAATGCAGAGTTGTGTTTGAATAGGTTTTAAAAACTTCTCTATTCATTATCAATTTTCATTTAAAATACACAAAAATTCAATTTTTATTAAAAAAAATGTCTGTTGAGGCAAGTAAGCCAAAAAGATGTCAAAAGGAAATAGGCCCATTTCTATTTCTTGTATTCAACATGCATTTATTGAGCATCTACCCTAGGAGATACAGTGGGTAAACAAGATCCACAATATCTGTGTTCTCATGTCTCCCCTTCTCAAAGTTGTTCAAAGACAATTTTAGATAGTGGCTTAGGAGCTGTAAAGGAAATAAACAGTACTCTAAGTAAGTGAATGAAAGACAGTGACTCTAAATAAAGATTGCTTATGTTAAACTACCTTAGTTTCTAGATTCTTCTCTTTACCTTTCCATGACACTTACTTTCACTAAATATTAGCACCGAGGCTATCTACTTCTCTTTACAGTGAGCTTTACCCCAAGGGTGTCAGCCACCTCTCCAATCACTCATACCCACTAATACAAATCAACATGCAAAATTCCAATTTCACTACTCCAGTGCAAGGCCACAGATTTTTTTTTTTTTCCGTCAGAGGAAGGGAGCCACAGGTAAGGCTATTAGTAGGTCACACCTTAGTGTGTATTTGCCAGTGGGTATGGTCCTAAGTGCTGATCATGTAAGAAAAAAGAGTTTTGAATTGATGGGAAGGGGCAAGAGGGTAAGAAGTTATTATTTTAACACTTTGTGATAAGGCAGACACAAGAAAAGCACTAGAAAAATGGACTTTAGAAAACCAGTGTGGGCAGCTTAAAGGCATTACTTTTTAAGAGTGGCTATAAAGGGAATATTGAATACTGGAAAAGAGACAAGAGTGCAGAAGGGGAGACGGAATGCTATAAAAAAACAAATTTCAACAGCTTCATTATTTTTCCCAGGCCAGGAGAGTAAAGGTGTTATTGAAAAGTCTGATTTCTCTCCCCTTATACCTAGAGAAAGGCAGCAAGAGTAACAATGGTTTAGGAGAAAGCCAAATATAGGGACATGGAAATTCTTCAGCTATATATTTTCTATATACATATAATATATATAGACACACACACTCATATATATATACACTTGTGTATATATGTGTGTGTCTATAATATAGAGAGACACCTTATATATATACATACAATATATACAGAATATATACATTCTGTAATCCTCACAGAAACCGTATGAAGTGGGTACTGTACTAGCATAATTTGTTTCACAGACGAGGAAACTGAGGCACAGAAAGGCTAAATAATTTCCCCAAAGTCAAAGTCACATGACCAGCAGTGATATGAGCTGGGATTTGAACTCATGCAGCCTGTCCTTTGTGTTTGGACTCTTGACCACTATGATATCCAATATTGGGACTGGTGTCGGGGGCTGTGGGAAAGGTTCAGTTGTTTACAATATGTTAGCAGTAAAGTCTAAAATTTAATTTTCAAATTTGCACTTTGTAAACTATAACTTCAAATGCTCCCTGATTGAATTTAATAAAAATTTTAATTACACTGAATGTTCTTTATCTAAGCATGCAAGTTTTTAAATAAAAATATAAGGTACAAATCAACCAGTTTTGCACTGTATTTTCACAAGCTGGCTTTCAGCATGGATTTAAACACTAGAATTTTGTTAGAATGTAAATATGGCCTTACTTCTGTGCTTTCTAACTTATGTATCCTTCCATTACAGTGGCTCTAGTGAGCTAAATATTTGTGATTGTATTTAGGTTAAAAATTTTGCAATGACTTTGAAGCTATATGTTAAAGATTCATAGCATCTGGTTCCTATTCACAATCTTTCAGTCTTCCAGGATACATTAATGAGGAACACAATGAGGTAAATTGGATTTTTACAGAGTTGTGCTTATTGATAAATATTCTCCCTGATGTAGTCAGACATGACCATACCTAAAAATTATATGGATTACAAAATATTTCAAATTCCATACTTTTAAATAATGTAATGATAAACATAGAAAACAGGTACCAAAGGGCAAGGAATCCTGAAATACATCAACAGTACTAATCACTACAAAGTAGAAATCAAATAGGAAAGTTTTGTTCTTGAACTGTACAAAATTTATTACTAAATTGCCAAATAATAAAATTAAAAATAGTCAGCATTTATTGAGTGATTATTAAGTACTAGGCATTGTTCTAAGAATAATACTTACTACTTATAATAACTCCATCAGGTAGTTATTATTATTCCCATGTTTCAGATGAGAATACAGAGATAGTAAGAAGTTAAGCCGAGAAGAACACCTACTGAACGCTGACGGAAGACCTCAGACCCCCCAAAAGGCAAGAAACTCCCCACATACTTGGTAGGGCAAAAGAAAAAAGAAAAAACAGACAAAAGAATAGGGACGGGACTTGCACCAGTGGGAGGGAGCCGTGAAGGAGGAAAGGTTTCCACACACTAGAAGCCCCTTTGCGGGCGGAGACTGCGGGTGGTGGAGGGGGAAAGCTTCAGAGTAGTGGAGGAGAGAACAGCAACAGGGGTGCGGAGGGCAAAGCGGAGAGATTCCTGCACAGAGGATCGGTGCCCTCAGGCACTCACCAGCCCGAGAGGCTTATCTGCTCGGGCACCGGGGCGGGCGGGGCTGTGAGCTGAGGCTCGGGTATTGGGTTTCAGTCCGAGCACAGGGAGAGGACTGGGGCTGGCAGCAGGAAGAGAGCCTGAAGGGGTTAGTGCACCACGGCTAGCCCGGAGGGAGTCCGGGGAAAAAGTCTGGAGCTGCCGAAGAGGCAAGAGACTTTTTCTTCCCTCTTTGTTTCCTGGTGTGCGAGGAGAGGACATTAAGAGCGCTGCTTAAAGAAGCTCCAGAGACGGGCGCGAGCTGCGGCTAAAGGAGCGGACCCCGGAGACGGGCGTGGGACGCTGGGGCTGCTGCTGCCGCTGCCACAAGGCCTGTGTGCGAGTGCAGGTCATTGTCCACTCCCCTTCCGGGGAGACTGTGCAGCCCGCCACTGCCGGGGTCCCGGGATCTAGGGACGGCTTCCACGGGAAAGCGCATGGAGTGCTTAGGGCTGGTGCAACATCACGCCTACCTCTGCCGCTACAGGCTCACCCCGCACTGCGTGCCACTCCCTCCCCTCGGCCTGAGTGAGCCAGAGCCCCCGAATCAGCGGCTCCTTTAAACCCGTCCTGTCTGAGCGAAGGACGGACGCCCTCCGGCGACCTACGCGCAGAGGCGGGACCAGGTACAAGGCTGAGACCCGGGAGCTGTGAGAGCAGAGAAGAGACAGGGAAATCTCTCTGTGCAGCCTCGGAGGCAGCGGATTAAAGCTCCACGGTGCGCTTGATGTGCCCTGCGTTTGTGGAGTGCATGATGGACAGCAAATCATCCCAAATTGAGGAGGTGGACTTTGAGGACAAAATTTAAGATTTTTCCCCATTTTCCTCTTTTTACAACGAATTATCCCAAATTAAGGAAGTGGACTTTGAGAGCAAGATTTTCGATTTTTTCCCGCATGTTCTCCTTTTGTGAATGTGTATGTGTATGCTACTGTGTGAGATTTTCTCTGTATAGCTTTGCTTCCACCATAGGTCCCAGGGTTCTATCGGTCCATTTGTGTGTGTGTGTGTGTTTGTTTGTTTTTTCAATACTTACTTTTTTATTTAATAACGCTACTACAGTTTACACTTTATTTTTTTTTACTTTATCTTCTATCTTTCTTGTTTTCCTACCTTCCCTTCCTCCTTCCCTCCCTCCGCCCCTCATTTCTTTCTTTCTCTCTTTCTTTCCATCCTCCCTCCCTCCCTCCCTCCCTACTGTCTTTTTCTTCCTTCCTTTCCTTCTTTCTTTCTTTCTTTCGTTCCTCCCTCCCTCCCTTCTTTCTTCCTTTCACTCTTTCTTTTTCCTTCCTTCCTCTCTCCCTCCCTCCTTTCTTTCTTTCCATCTTTCCTCCCTCCCTCCCTCCTTTCTTTCTTTCTTTCTTTCTTTCTTTCTTTCTTCCTTCCTTCCTTCCTTCCTTTCTTTCCTTCTTCCTTTCTTTCTCTCTCTCTTTCTTTCTTCTACTAATTCTTTCTTTCTACATTTTCTCCCTTTTATTCTGAGCTGGGTAGATGAAAGGCTCTTGGTGCTGCAGCCAGGAGTCAGTGCTGTGCCTCTGAAGTGGGAGAGCCAACTTCAGGACACGGGTCCACAAGAGACCTCCCAGCTCCACATAATATCAAGTGGCAAAAATCTCCCAGAGATCTCCATCTCAACACCAGCACCGAGCTTCAGTCAACGACCAGCAAGCTACAGTGCTGGTCACCCTATGCCAAGCAACTAGCAAGACAGGAACACAACCCCACCCATTAGCAGAGAGACTGCTCACAAACATGATAAGGCCACAGGCACCCCAAAACACACCGCCAGACGTGGACCTGTCCACCAGAAAGACAAGATCGAGCCTCAACCACCAGAACACAGGCACTAGTCCCCCCCACCAGGAAGCCTACACAACCTACTGAAACAAGCTTAGCCACTGGGGACAGAAACCAAAAACAACGGGAACTACGAATCTGCAGCCTGCAAAAAGGAGACCCCAAACACAGGAAGATAAGCAAAATGAGAAGACAGAAAAACACACAGCAGGTGAAGGAGCAAGATAAAAACCCACCAGATCTAACAAATGAAGAGGTAATAGGCAGTCTACCTGAAAAAGAATTCAGAATAATGATGGTAAAGATGATCCAAGATTCTATTTCCCAGATCCAAAATCTTGGAAATAGAATAGACAAAATGCAAGAAACAGTTAACAAGGACCTAGAAGAACTAAAGATGAATCAAGCATCGATTAAAAACACAATACATGAAATAAAAAATACTCTAGATGGGATCAATAGCAGAATAACTGAGGCAGAAGAACGGATAAGTGAGGTGGAAGATAAAATAGTGGAAATAACTGATGCAGAGCAAAATAAAGAAAAAAGAATGAAAAGAACAGAGGACAGTCTCAGAGACCTCTGGGACAACATTAAACGCACCAACATTCGAATTATAGGGGTTCCAGAAGAAGAAGAGAAAAAGAAAGGGACTGAGAAAATATTTGAAGAGATTATAGTTGAAAACTTCCCTAATATGGGAAAGGAAATAGTTAATCAAGTCCAGGAGGCACAGAGAGTCCCATACAGAATAAATCCAAGGAGAAATACGCCAAGACACATACTAATCAAACTGTCAAAAATTAAACACAAAGAAAGCATATTAAAAGCAGCAAGGGAAAAACAACAAATACACACAAGGGAATCCCCATCAGGTTAACAGCTGATCTCTCAGCAGAAACTCTACAAGCCAGAAGGGAGTGGCAGGACATAATTAACGTGATGAAGGAGAGAATCCTGCAACCAAGATTACTCTACCCAGCAAGGATCTCATTCAGATTTGATGGAGAAATTAAAACCTTTACAGACAAGCAAAAGCTGAGAGAGTTCAGCACCACCAAACCAGCTTTACAAAAAATACTAAAGGAACTTCTCTAGGCAAGAAACACAACATAAGGAAAATACCTGCAATAGTGAACCCAAAACAATTAAGGAAATGAGAATTGGAACATACATATCGATAATTACCTTAAATGTAAATGGACTAAATGCTCCCACCAAAAGACACAGATTGGCTGAATGGATACAAAAATAAGACCCATATATATGCTGTCTAAAAGAGACCCACTTCAGACCTAGAGACACATACAGATTGAAAGTAAGGGGATGGAAAAAGATATTCCATGCAAATGGAAATCAAAAGAAAGCTGGAGTAGCAATTCTTATATCAGACAAAATAGACTTTAAAATAAAGACTATTAGAAGAGACAAAGAAGGACACTACATAATGATAAAGGGATAAAACCAAGAAGAAGATATAACAATTGTAAATATTTATGCACCCAACATAGGAGCACCTCAATACATAAGGCAAATACTAACAGCCATAAAAGGGGAAATCAACAGTAACACACTCATAGTAGGGGACTTTAACACTCCACTTTCACCAATGGACAGATCATCCAAAATGAAAATAAATAAGGAAACACATGCTTTAAATGATACATTAAACAAGATGGACTTAATTGATATTTATAGGACATTCCATCCAAAAACAACAGAATACACATTTTTCTCAAGTGCTCATGGAACATTCTCCAGGATAGATCATATCTTGGGTCACAAATCAAGCCTTGGTAAATTTAAGAAAATTGAAATTGTATCAAGTATCTTTTCCGACCACAATGCTATGAGACTAGATATCAATTACAGGAAAAGATCTCTAAAAAATACAAACACATGGAGGCTAAACAATACACTACTCAATAACGAAGTCATCACTGAAGAAATCAAAGAGGAAATCAAAAAATACCTAGAAACAAATGACAATGGAGACACGACAACTCAAAACCTATGGGATGCAGCAAAAGCAGTTCTAAGGGGGAAGTTTATAGCAATACAATCCAACCTTAAGAAACAGGAAACATCTCAAGTAAACAACCTGACCCTGCACCTAAAGCAATTAGAGAAAGAGAACAAAAAACCACCAAAGTTAGCAGAAGGAAAGAAATCATAAAGATCAGATCAGAAATAAATGAAAAAGAAATGAAGGAAATGATAGCAAAGATGAATAAAACTAAAAGCTGGTTCTTTGTGAAGATAAGCACAATTCATAAACCATTAGCCAGACTCATCAAGAAAAAAAGGGAGAAGACTCAAATCAATAGAATTAGAAATGAAAAAGGGGAAGTAAAAACTGACACTGCAGAAATACAAAAGATCATGAGAGATTACTACAAGCAACTCTATGCCAATAAAATGGACAACCTGGAAGAAATGGACAAATTCTTAGAAATGCACAACCTGCCAAGACTGAATCAGGAAGAAATAGAAAATATGAATAGACCAATCACAAGCACTGAAATTGAAACTGTGATAAAAAATCTTCCAACAAACAAAAGCCCAGGAACAGATGGCTTCACAGGTGAATTCTATCAAGCATTTAGAGAAGAGCTAACACCCATCCTTCTCAAACTCTTCCAAAATATAGCAGAGGGAGGAGCACTCCCAAGCTCATTCTACGAGGCCACCATCACCTTGATACCAAAACCAGGCAAGGATGTCACAAAGAAAGAAAACTACAGGCCAATATCACTGATGAACATAGATGCAAAAATCCTCAACAAAATACTAGCAAACAGAATCCAACAGCACATGAAAAGGATCATACACCATGATCAAGTGGGGTTTATTCCAGGAATGCAAGGATTCTTCAGTATACGCAAATCAATCAATGTGATACACCATATTAACAAATTGAAGGAGAAAAACCATATGGTCATCTCAATAGATGCAGAGAAAGCTTTCGACAAAATTCAACGCCCATTTATGATAAAAACCCTGCAGAAAGTAGGCATAGAGGGAACTTTCCTCAACATAATAAAGGCCATATATGACAAACCCACAGCCAACATCGTCCTCAATGGTGAAAAACTGAAACCATTTCCACTAAGATAAGGAACAAGACAAGGCTGCCCACTCTCACCACTCTTATTCAAGTTAGTTTTGGAAGTTTTAGCCACAGAAATCTGAGAAGAAAAGGAAATAAAAGGAATCCAAATCGGAAAAGAAGAAGTAAAGCTGTCACTGTTTGCAGATGACATGATACTATACATAGAGAATCCTGAAGAGGCTGCCAGAAAACTACTAGAGCTAATCAATGAATTTGGTAAAGTAGCAGGATACAAAATTAATGCACAGAAATCTCTGGCATTCCTGTACACTAATGATGAAAAATCTGAAACGGAAATCAAGAAAACCCTCCCATTTACCATTGCAACAAAAAGAATAAAATACCTAGGAATAAACCTATCTAAGGAGACAAAAGACCTGTATGCAAAAAATTATAAGACACTGATGAAAGGAATTAAAGATGATACAAATAGATGGAGAGATATACCATGCTCCTGGATTGGAAGAATCAATATTGTGAAAATGACTCTACTACCCAAAGCAATGTACAGATTCAATGCAATCCCTATCAAACTACCACTGGCATTTTTCACAGAACTAGAACAAAAAATTTCAAAATTTGTTTGGAAAAACAAAAGACCCCGAATAGCCAAAGCAATCTTGAGAACGAAAAATGGAGCTGGAGGAATCAGGCTCCCTGACTTCAGACTATACTACAAAGCTACAGTAAGCAAGACAGTGTGGTACTGGCACAAAAACAGAAAGTTTGATCAATGGAACAGGACAGCAAGCCCAGAGATAAACCCATGCACATATGGTCAACTTATCTTTGATAAAGGAGGCAGGAATGTACAGTGGAGAAAGGACAGCCTCTTCAATAAGTGGTGCTGGGAAAACTGGACAGGGACATGTAAAAGTATGAGATTAGATCATTTCCTAACACCATACACAAAAATAAGCTCAAAATGGATTAAAGACCTAAATGTAAGGCCAGAAACTATCAAACTCTTAGAGGAAAACATAGGCAGAACACTCTATGACATAAATCATAGCAAGATCCTTTTGGACCCACCTCCCAGAGAAATGGAAATAAAAACAAAGATAAACAAATGGGACCTAATGAAACTTCAAAGCTTTTGCACAGCAAAGGAAACCATAAACAAGACCAAAAGACAACCCTCAGAATGGGAGAAAATATTTGCAAATGAAGCAATGGATAAAGGATTAATCTCCAAAATTTATACGCAGCTCATGCAGCTCAATAGCAAAAAAACAAACAACCCTATCCAAAAATGGGCAGAAGACTTAAATAGGCATTTCTCCAAAGAAGATATACAGACTGCCAACAAACACATGAAAGAATGCTCAACATCATTAATCATTAGAGAAATGCAAATCAAAACTACAATGAGATATCATCTCATACCAGTCAGAATGGCCATCATCAAGAAATCTAGAAACAATAAATGCTGGAGAGGGTGTGGAGAAAAGGGAACACTCTTGCACTGCTGGTGGGAATGTGAATTGGTAGAGCCACTATGGAGAACAGTATGGAGGTTCCTTAAAAAACTAAAAATAGGGCTTCCCTGGTGGCGCAGTGGTTGAGAGTCCGCCTGCCGATGCAGGGGACATGGGTTCGTGCCCTGGTCCGGGAAGATCCCACATGCCGCGGAGCAGCTGGGCCCGTGAGCCATGGCCGCTGAGCCTGCGCATCCGGAGCCTGTGCTCCACAACGGGAGAGGCCACAACAGTGAGAGGCCCGCGTACAGCAAGGAAAACAAAAACAACAACAACAACAAAAAAAAAACAAAAACTACAAATAGAACTACCATACGACCCAGCAATCCCACTACTAGGCATATACCCTGAGAAAACCATAATTCAAAAAGAGACCTGTACCAAAATGTTCATTGCAGCTCTATTCACAATAGCCCAGAGATGGAAACAACCTAAGTGTCCATCATCGGATGAATGGATAAAGAAGATGTGGCACATATATACAATGGAATATTACTCAGCCATAAAAAGAAACGAAACTGAGCTATTTGTAATGAGGTGGATAGACCTAGAGTCTGTCATACAGAGTGAAGTAAGTCAGAAAGAGAAAGACAAATACCGTATGCTAACACATATATATGGAATTTAAGAACAAAAAAATTCATGAAGAACCTACAGTAAAAAAGCAATAAAGACACAGACCTACTTGAGAATGGACTTGAGGATATGGGGAGCGGGAAAGGTAAGCTGTGACGAAGCAAAAGAGAGGAATGGACATATATACAGTACCAAATGTAAGGTAGATAGATAATGGGAAGCAGCTGCATAACACCGGAAGATCAGCTCGGTGCTTTGTGACTGCCTGGAGGGGTGGGATAGGGAGGGTGGGAGGGAGGGAGATGCAAGAGAGAAGGGATGTGGGAACAGATGTATATATATGACTGATTCACTTTGTTATAAAGCAGAAACTAATAAAAAACAAAAAAAAAGAAGTTAAGCCTCTTACACAAGCCCCCACAGCTACTAAACAGTAGAGCTGGGGATTTGAACTGAGGCAGTCTGATCTCTTGAGCTTAACTGGTAGCTTCCATCCTATAGTACCCCACTACTAAATGGCTCTAGTTTTCTTGTTGGACAGCTCACTCATATAATATATAACTTACTCAATAAAAGCCTTGAGGACTGCATCATCATCTGGATCCAAAATATGTGTCACTACACTGAGTACTGCCATTTAGAGCTGTTCTCCATGTGTGCTCCATAAGCATACTGCCACTCTATAAGTTGTTCATTAGAAGTTGAGTACAATTTTCTCTTGCAAGACACAGCTCTTCCTAGCATAGCAAGTTGCATCACTTTCTCCCATTTTCTTCAGATTAGTAGATATCGAGGTAATCAATCAGGGAGATGGCTGATGGGAAAAGATGTGTTTTATTTTATACATACATAAAAAACTCCCAAGGTACTAGTATATAGTGTGTAAAATGTGTACCTGCCATCTCTACCAAACAGAATTGACCTTTTTATTATTTTCCTCTTCTATGGTTGTACTTCATCTTCATTTTATTCTGATTTCACACATATAAAAGTGTTGGGAGTTAGAGCTGAACAATTTGTTTTGTCCCAGGTCCTAATAAAACTGAAGGGGGCTGAGGGGACACTCTCTTTAAAAAAACAAAACAAAAAACAAAAAAACATATATGTTGATCAATAATTAAAACTTAAGAATTTTTAAAAAATCAACTCTAGGCCTCTATGACTCTCTCAGGATTTCATATGAAATCAGCCTCAATGGAGTAATCCTTTCAGTGATCCTAAGAGAAATTAGCATTAAGGCAATTCCTGAGTTAATATAACTTTAAAGAGAAGAGGACCTGTTATTTTATGCTTGGTTTGACTACAGTTATTGGACATACCATTAAGATATATAAAGATTCTCTTCAGTCAATCTTTAGGTCATATGATGGGCCTGGGGTCAGTAGCTTTATAAATGTTGCAATATGGTTTTTCTGAAGATTCCAGTCTTTAATAAATTCAAGAAAAAAAATACACCCTAAATGCTGCACAGTGACTAATTTCATTATCACATCCATAGCCACTAACTTCATTGTTAGTAACTACTGACTTACCAAAAACCAGATATTAAAATATGTCTATTCACTTTAGTGTAAAAATATGAACCGGTAGTTTTGAATACTTCAATATATTAGTTATATTAAACCATTATTTTATTTCTTCATACAAAATATTGGCCAAATTAAGATATTAATCATTTTTTCAATTCAGAAAAAATCATTTACAAATCTGTATTCACTATAGCTGTAATACACTCAAATATAAATTATCAAATGCTATGGCATCTCCTGTATTTCATGTCAAAAATAACAATCACCAACATCAATAGAATGCTTCCCATGTGTCCTCAGTTCTAATCATTTTATGTGTACTTAGTTTACTCATGAAGTAGGTACTTTTACTATAGTTATGGAGAGGCACAAAGAGGTTAAGTAGATTGCCCAAATAATATATAGACAAGTGAAGTGGGACTTGAACTCAGTCCAACTTGAGCAACCATGATCTTAACTTCAGGATGGGTGCTGGCTGCCAGAAGAACCAACCACGTGATTAGAGGGCTGGAACTTTCAGCCCCACCCCCAGAACTCCAGGGAGGGGAAAGAGGCTAGAAGTTGAGTTTTATCACCAATAGCCAATTTAATCAATCATGCCTGCATGATGGAACCTCCATAAAAATCCCTAAATGACATAGTTCAGAGAGCTTCTGGGTTGGTGAACACATTGAGGTGCTGGGAGGATGGTGTGGTCTGAGAGGGCATGGAAGCTCTGCACACACACACCCCTCCCCCCATACCTTGCCCGGTGCATCTCTTCCATCTGGCTATAATTTTCCTGGGCTCTGTGAACTGTCCTAGTGAATTAACAAACCTGAGGGGAGGTCATAGGAACCCCTGAATTTGTACTCAACCATGCAGAAATGTGGGTCTCCTGCGCACCTCACTTGCAACTGGTGTCTGAAGTGGAGAAAATCTTGGGACTGAGTCCATAAACCCAAGGAGATGGACACTAATTACATATAGTTAATATCAGAATTAAGTTGTATGACATTTTGTAGCTATCAGGAAGGAAAAAAACTAGAATAGGACACACATGCTGTGGATCAACTAAGCCCGTGTGCCACAACTACTGAGCCTGCATGCCACAACCACTGAAGCTTGTGCACCTAGAGCCTGTGCCCTGCAACAAGAGAAGCCACCACAGTGAGAAGCCCGCAGACCACAACGAAGAGTAGCCCCCACTTGCCTCAAGTAGAGAAAGCCCGTGCACAGCAACAAAGACCCAATGCAGCCAAAAATAAATATTTTTTTTAAAAAAAGAAAAAAAAAAGTATCAGCAGGTCCATTTCATCAAGGAATTTTATAATTATAAAAATATCCAATATATTTTATTATTTTTTGAATTTTATTTATTTTTTATACAGCAGGTTCTTATTAGTTATGTATTTTATATGTATTAGTGTATATATGTCAATCCCAATCTCACAATTCATCCCACCACCACCACCACCCACCTCCGCTTTCCCCCCTTAGTGTCCATAAGTGTGTTCTCTACATCTGTGTCTCTATTTCTGCCTTGCAAACCAGTTCATCTGTACCATTTTTCTAGATTCCACACATATGCATTAATATGTGATATTTATTTTTCTCTTTCTGGCTTACTTCACTCTGTATGATAGTCTCTAGGTCCTTCCATGACACTACAAATGACCCAACACCATTCCTTTTTAATGGCTGAGTAATATTCCATTGTGTATATGTACCACATCTTTTTTATTCATTCATCTGTTGGGCATTTAGGTCACTTCCATGACTTGGCTATTATAAACAGTGCTGCAATGAATATTAGGGTATATGTGTCTTTTTTTTAACATCTCTATTGGAATATAATTGCTTTACACTGGTGTGTTAGTTTCTGCTCTATAACAAACTGAATCAGCTATATGTATATACTATTATTGTGTTACTATCAAGTTTCCCTTTTATGGCTATTAGCATTTGCCTTATGTATTGAGGTACTCCTATGTTGGGTGTGTAAATATGTACAATTGTTATATTCTTCTTGGATTGATCCCTTGATCATTATGTAGTGTCCTTCTTTGTTTCTTGTAATAGTCTTCAGTTTAAAGTCTATTTTGTCTGATATGAGAATTGCTACTCCAGCTTTCTTTTGATTTCTATTTGCATGGAATATCTTTTTCCATCACCCTAACTTTCAGTCTGTATGTGTCCCTAGGTCCAAAGTGGGTCTCTTGTAGACAGCACATATACAGGTCTTGTTTT
Source organism: Mesoplodon mirus (assembly GCF_964341445.2). Taxonomy (NCBI): domain Eukaryota; kingdom Metazoa; phylum Chordata; class Mammalia; order Artiodactyla; family Ziphiidae; genus Mesoplodon; species Mesoplodon mirus. The sequence goes on from NC_138977.1 coordinate 42,464,789, forward strand.
TGTATCCATTCAGCCAGTTTATGTCTTTTGGTTGGAGCATTTAATCCATTTACATTTAAGGTAATTATTGATATGTATGTTCCTATTACCATTTTCTTAATTGTTTTGGGTTTGTTATTGTAGGTCTTTTCCTTCCTTTGTGTTTCCTGCCTAGAGAAGTTTCTTTAGCATTTGTTGTAAAGCTGGTTTGGTGGTGCTGAATTCTCTTAACTTTTGCTTGTCTGTAAAGGTTTTAATTTCTCCATCAAATCTGAAGGAGACCCTTCCTGGGTAGAGTAATATTGGTTGTAGGGTTTTCCCTTTCATCACTTTAAATATATCCTGCCACTCCCTTCTGGCTTGCAGAGCTTCTGCTGAAAGATCAGCTGTTAACCTTCAGGGATTCCCTTGTATGTTATTTGTTACTTTTCCCTTGCTGCTTTTAATATTTTTTCTTAGCATTTAATTGTTGATAGTTTGGTTGATATGTGTCTTGGCATGTTTCTCCTTGGATTTATCCTGTATGAGACTCTCTGTGCTTCCTGGACTTAATTGACTATTTCCTTTCCCATGTTAGGGAAGTTTTCAACTATAATATCTTCAAATATTTTCTCAGACCCTTTCTATTTTCTCATCTTCTTCTGTGACCCCTATAATTCGAATGTTGGTGCATTTAATCTTGTCCCAGAGGTCTCTGAAACTGTCCTCAATTCTTTTCATTCTTTCTTCTTTATTCTGCTCTGCAGTAGTTATTTCCACTATTTTATCTTCCAGGTCACTTATCCATTCTTTGGCCTCAGTTATTCTGCTATTGATTCCTTGTAGATAATTTTAAATTTCATTTATTGTGTTGTTCATCATCATTTGTTTGCTCTTTGGTTCTTCTAGGTCCTTGTTAAACAGTTCTTGTATTTTCTCCGTCCTATTTCCAATATTTTGGATCATCTTTACTATCATTACTCTGAATTCTTTTTCAGGTAGACTGCCTATTACCTCTTCATTTGTTAGGTCTGGTGGGTTTTTACCTTGCTCCTTCATCTGCTGCATATTTCTCTGCCTTCTCATTTTGTTTAACTTACTGTGTTTGGGGTCTCTTTTGCAGGCTGCAGATTCATAGTTCCCACTGTTTTTGGTGTCTGCCCCCAGTGGGTGAGGATGGTTCAGTGACTTGTGTAGGCTTCCTAGTAGAGGGAACTGGTGCCTGTGTTCTGGTGGGCGGGGCTGTACCTTCTCTTTCTCGTAGGCAGGGCCGTGTCAGGTGGTGTGTTTTGGGGTGTCTGTGAACTTAATATGATTTTAGGCAGCCTTTCTGCTAACGGGTAGGCTTGTGTTCCTGTCTTGCTAGTTGTTTAGTATGGGGCGTGCAGCACTGGAGCTTGCTGGCCTTTGGGTGGAGCTGGGTCTTAGTATTGAGATGGAGATCTCTGGGAGAGCTCTCATTGATTGATATTACATGGGCTGGGAGGTCTCTGGTGGACCAATGTCCTGAACTCAGCTTTCTCACCTCAGAGGCTCAGGCCTGACACCAGCCCGGAGCACCAAGATCCTGTCAGCCACACGGCTCAGAAGAAAAGGGAGAAAAAAAGAAAGAAAAAAATAATAACCACAAAAAAATTTTTAATAAATAATAAATTACTAAAATTAAAAAAATAATAAAAAAGAGAGCAACCAAACCAATAAACAAATCCACAAATGATAAAAAGCACTAAAAACTAAACTAAGATAAACATAATAATCAAAAACAAATTAGCCACAGACAGCAAACCCCAAGTCTACAGTTGCTCCCAAAGTCCACTGCCTCAATTTTAGGTTGATTCATTGTCTATTCAGGTATTCCACAGATGCAGGGTACATCAAGTTGATTGTGGGGATTTAATCCGCTGCTCCTGAGGCTGCATGGAGAGATTTCCCTTTCTCTTCTTTGTTCGCACAGCTCCTGGGGTTCAGCTTTGGATTTGGACCCACCTGTGTGTGTAGGTCACCCTCAGGCACCTGTTCCCTGCCTAGACAGGAGGGGGTTAAAGCAGCAGCTGATTAGGGCACTCTTACTCTCTCAGGCTGGGGGTGGAGGGGTACAGTAGTCATAATTGGAATGCGGGGTGAGCCTGCAATGGCAGAGGCCAGCGTGACATTGCAACAGCCTGAGGTGTGCCATATGTTCTGGGGAAGCTGTCCCTGGATCACAGGACCCTAGCAGTGGCGGGCTGCAGAGGTTCCCAGGGAGTGGGAGGGCGTGTGTGGATAGTGACCTGTGATTGCACAGAGGATTATTGGTGGCTGCTGCAGCAGTGTTAGCATTTCATGTCCATATCTGGGGTCTGAGCTGAGAGCCACGGCTCGCACCCATCTCTGGAGCTCACGTAGGCAGTGCACTGCCTTCTGTGGGCACACAGGAAAGAAATCCCCTCTCCTCATGCACCCAGAAACAATGGTCTCTTGCCTCTTTGGCAGGTCCAGACTTTTTCCCAGACTCCCTCCCGGCTAGCCATGCCGCACTAGCCCCTTCATGCTGTGTTCACGCCGCCAACCCTAGTCCTCTCCCTGCGATCCAACCTCTGAAGCCCGAGCTTCAGCTCCCAGCCCCTGCCCACCCCAGCAGGTGAGCAGACAAGCCTCTCGGGCTGGTGAGTGCTCGTCGGCACCGATCCTCTGTGCGAGAATCTCTCTGCTTTGCCCTCTGCACCCCTGTGGCTGCACTCTCCTCCATGACTCTGAAGCTTCCCCCCACCACCACACCCCGTCTCCACCAGTGAAGGGGCTTCCTAGTGTGTGGAAACTTTTCATCTTTCAGAGCTCCCTCCCAGAGGTACAGGCCCCATCCCTAATCTTTTGTCTCTGTTTTTTTCTTTTTTCTTTTGCCTTACCCAGGTATGTGGGGAGTTTCTTGCCTTTTGGGAACTCTGAGGTCTTCTGCCAGCATTCAGTAGGTATTCTGTAGGAGTTGTCCCACATGTAGATATATTTTTGATGTACTTGTGAGGAGGAAGCTGATCTCCATGTCTTAGTCCTCCACCATCTTGAAGGTCCCCCCCCCCAATATATTTTATATCTTAGAACTGGCTGTACATGAATAACTATCTTATAACAAAGTGTGAACATAAAGTTCCCAAATGAAAAATGAACTCTATAGGCAATTAATAAATAAGACATAATACTGCCCTTATACTGAATAAGACTATAACAAAAATATTTAAATTTATAATTAAAGTTACCATTCTTTGAATTTCTTCTGGCTTATTATTGAGATAACTTTTTATTAATTATTGATTTTTCACTTCAGAAAATTGTAGGTCCATGTTTAGTTAAGAGATATAATACAGAATGATCCCTTGTACACGTTTTCTAGTTTCCCCCAATGGTAGCATGGTAGTATAATACCATTATAGTATAAAATCCTAATCAGAATATCAACATTGATACAATCCACAAATATTATTCAATTTTCCCATTTTATTTGAACTCAGGTATGTGTGCGTGGATTTGGTAGTATACAGTTTTATCATATGTGTAGCTTCCTGTATGTACCACCTAGCCAAGATACTGAGTTCCATCATCATAAGAATCCCTCCTGTTGCCCTTTTGTAACCACATTCATCTCCCTCCCACCTTCAACCTTCCCTTGTTCCTAACCTGTGATATCCACTAATCTGTTCTACATTTCTAAAATTTTGTCATTTAAAAAATGCTATAACTGGGCTTCCCAGGAGGCACAGTGGTTGAGAGTCTGCCTGCCAATGCAGGGGACACGGGTTCATGTCCCGGTCCGGGAAGATCCCACATGCCGCGAGGCGGCTGGGGCCGTGAGCCATGGCTGCTGAGCCTGCGTGTCCGGAGCCTGTGCTCTGCAATGGGAGAGACCACAACAGTGAGAGGCCAGTGTACCGCAAAAAAAAAAAAAAAAAAAAAAAAAAGCTATAACTTGAAGGGTATTACACTAAGTGAAATAAGTCAGACAAAGACAAAAACTCTATGATATCACTTATATGTGGAATCTAAAAAATACAACAAACTAGTAACTATAACAAAATAGAAGCAGACTTACAGATATAGAGAACAAGTTATTGGTTACCAGTGGCAAGAGCACAGGGGAGAGGGGCAATATAGGGGTAGGGGATTAAGAGGTACAAACTATTATGTATATAATAAACTAGAAGGATATATTGTATAACACAGAGAATATAACCAATAGTTTATAATAACTATAAATGGAATATAACTTTTAAAATTTTGAATCACTATATCATACATCTGTAATACACATACACTGTACTGCACATCAACTACACTTCAATTTTTTAAAATGCTCTATAAATGGAATCAAGGTATGTAACATTTGGTGATTGGCTGTTTTTCACTCAGCATAATTCCCTGGAGATTCACCCAATTTGTTGTATAAATCAGGTCCTTTCTTTTTATTGCTGAGTAGTAGTCCACAATATATATGTACCACAGTTTGTTTAACCATTTATCTGTTGAAGGGCATTGGGAGTCATTTCAGCTTTTGGCTATTCCAAAGAAAGCTGCTATGAACACTGTACAGGAGTTTAAGTGACCATAAGTTTTCATTTCTCTGGGATAAATGCCTAGGAGTATAATTACTGGATCATATGGCACTTGCATGTCTAGTTTTATAAGAAACTGCCAATTGTTTTCCAAAGAGGCTGTACCATTTTACATTCCCACCAGTGACAGACCTAGTTTCTCCATATCCTCTCGAGCACTTGGTATGGTCACTTTTTTTTTTTTTTTCACTTTTTCCCTTCTGATAGCTGTGCAGTAACAACTCACGGAGGTTTTAATTTGTGTTTCTTTGATGCTGAACATATTTCCATGTGCTTATTAGCCACCCGTATATCCTTTTCATTGAAATGCCTCTTCATGTTGATTTTCCATTGTCTGTTTAGACTATATTTTACTGTTGAGTTTTGAGAGTTCCTTATATACTCTACATTTTAGTCTTCTGTTGATAAATAGCCTGCAAATATTTCCTCCCAACCTGTAGCTTTTTTCATCTTTTTGACATAGAATTTCACATAGCAAAAGTTTTAAATTTGGATGAAATCAAATTTACCCAGTTACCTTCTATGGATCTTCGTTGCTGCTCACAGGCTTTCTCTAGGTATGGCGAGTGGGGCTACTCTTTGTTGCAGTGCATGGGCTTCTCACTGAGGTGGCTTTTCTTGTTGTGGAGCACAGGGTCTAGGCACGTGGGCTTCAGTAATTGTAGCATGCACCCTCAGTAATTGTGGCTCACAGGCTCCAGAGCGCAGGCTCAGCAGCTGTGGCGTACAGGCCCAGCTGCTCTGTGGCACGTGGGATCTTCCCGGACTGGGGCATGAACCCATGTCCCCTGCATCGGCAGGCAGACTCTCAACCACTGCGCCACCAGGGAAGCCCCAATCCTCCATTTTTAAGGTTAATATTTTCATGTATACCTTTTTCTGTCTTTTATTTCAACCTAACTATGTCATTGAATTTGAAAGAGCACATGGTTGTGTTATTTTTTAAGCCACTCTGCCAATTTGTCTTTTGATTGGTATCATTGAGGTGTCAATGCTCTAGAACTTAAGTCTTCCTTTTTTATTAAATTTTTTTCTGTTTCTTTCTCCTGGGACTCATTCTTCTGTTTCTCTTTTCTTGCCTTTCTGTGGGTTAACTGAATATTTTTTAGGATTCCAACTTGATTGCTTTATAGTGTTTTTGACTGTATCTCTTTGTGTAGTTTTCATAGTGTTGCTCAGAGAATTACAGTATACACATGTGACTTATAATACTTTACTGGTATCATCATTTTTACCACTCCTATTTAAGTGTGGACACTTCACTTCCATTTAAGTCCCTTTACTTTCCTCATCTTTAAATATCATTGTCTTGTGTAGCAGATCGTTACATCTGATAATTTATAATTTTGTTATGATCATCAGAATAGGATTTATAAAGCACAGGAGAAAAAGGATAACTCATTATATGTAACCACACCTCTTATTTTTTCATTGTTTCTTTTCTTCCTGCTTCCTGAATATCCGAGATTTTTTCGTTTACAATTTCCTTTCTGGATATTCTGTAAGGCTTCTCTCATTCTAATATTCTATTAATTCAAAACCTTTCCAAAGAAACTGAGTTTAAAATAGGCAGTCAAAGAAATAAACATTTTAGAAGTCTGAGATTCGAGTCTGAGATGGTCTAGAGCTGGGGGCCTTACTGGAAAAACCACACCAGGAAGTTAGAGGGAAGTATGTATCTATGAAGGAAGATTAATTTATATCCTCCACAATTATGTCTTGAACAATACTAAATTGAAAGAAATTTACTACCAAAATAAACCATCCTAGAAAGCCCTTTCATGCAAACATTATAGAACACCTATAATGTGTCAAGAACTGTGCAAGGTGGTGGAGATGCAGAGATGAGTAATAAATGGTTCCTGTCCTAATCAGTGATTGACTCAAACAGAGGCACCTAGCAGCAAAGCCTGAGTCAGGGATTCGTGTACTTTTGTACTGTTAAGGGACTGCTCAGAGGAGAAAAGCAGTGAGGGAAGCAGGATAAGTCAGGGGATAGAGGATAATCAGGGAATCAGTTTTGTGATAAATCCATGTTTTTTCTAGGTAACTTTATCATTACTCAACTCAATGAAACAAAATGTTCAATCTTCAAAATGTATGGTGATTTTCTGTTGCTGATTAGTTAATTCTAACATCAGTAATAGTCAATTCTATGTGAAGAAAGAATAATTATGTATCCCTAATGTATATGGCCTAATAAATTCTGTTGCTAGTTACTAGTTTTTTCAGAAATAGGCAACTTTATAAGATCACAATATAGAGTTCCAATGTTCACACTTAAAGGTCAGGATTGAAGGTTTGACTAAGGAAAACTGCTATGAGTGCATATAACAATATATTTTTGACTAAAAGCCACATTCACACGTGTTTATTCACACATAACAAAAGATTTGGTGTTTACTCAGCTTTCATTTCATTTTAAGTAAAAGCCCACTTCATGTGAAAGCAAATACATCTTAAAACTTTGTTTCCAGGCTTCCCTGGTGGCACAGTGGTTAAGAGTCCACCTGCCGGGCTTCCCTGGTGGCAGCAGGGAAGGGTTGAGAATCTGCCTGCCAATGCAGGGGACAAGGGTTCGAGCCCTGGTCTGGGAAGATCCCACCTGCCGCAGAGCAACTGGGCCCATGAGCCACAACAACTGAGCCTGCACGTCTGGAGCCTGTGCTCCACAACAAAAGAGGCTGTGACAGTGAGAGGCCCACGCACCGTGATGAAGAGTGGCCCCCTCTCGCCGCAACTACAGAAAGCCCTTGCACAGAAACTACAACACAGCCATAAATAAATAAATAAATAAATAAATAAATAAATAAATAAATTTATTAAAAAAAAAGACGAGTCCACCTGCCAATGCAGGGGAAATGGGTTCGATCCCTGGTCTGGGAAGATCCCATTTGCCGTGGAGCAACTAAACCCATGCACTACAACTACCGAGCCTGCACTCTATAGCCAGCGAGCCACAATTACTGAGCCCACGTGCCACATCTACTGAGACCACATGCTGCAACTACTGAAGCCTGTGCACCTAGAGCCCATGCTTTGCAACAAGACAAGCCATCGCAATGAGAAGCCCGTGCACCACAACAAAGAGTAGCTCCCAGTCGCTACAACTAGAGAAAGCCCATGCACAGCAATGAAGATCCAATGCAGACAAAAATAAATAAATCAAACAAATAAATTAAAAAAAAACTTTTTTGTTTCCTCTGTGTGCAGAGTACTACTGTCTATAAATACTCACATTTAATTCCGCCTCCTCTACTCAAGCTTGTTCTAAAATACTTTCACATAAATTCAAGATTTAACAATATATTTTAGCATGCTATAGACTAATAAAAGTAAAGGGTGCCATGCTGTTACTTTTTATAAGTTGTTTAAAACAAAAATTACATAATTCCACATATTTAGAGTACATGAGCAAATGTGTTTATTATTTAGTTTATATAAGCCATAATTAGGTATTTAATTCCAACCATACCATATCCTGTGGTTTAAACATCTTCCCTCATTCCCTTCATTAGTCACCAAGATCATCATGGCAACACCTGGGGTCAGGAAGCTACCTTCCAGATTTATAGTCAAGAAAAGCTAAACTTCTAGAGCTGACCTCTAGTTCTAGAAGTTTGTGGTTCTCTGTATAAAATGTAATCTCAACCGTTTCCCATATTGCTCTGTTGGCAACTTGTCATTTGGCCTGTTCTGGTGTCTGGAGAGCTGTGTTCCGGAGAAAACCTATAAACACTGAGGAGAGGAGGCAATTCACCATGAACTTGGAAATTACTCAGTGTTGGATCTGGAAACATGAAAATCTCTGAGGGTGGCTTTTATTTACTTATTCTTAAGCACAACAGATAGGGACTTATTTACCCATGGTGCTTTTGTATATATGATGGAGAGTATCTGGATTCTCCTCTTGTATAGATCTCAAATGTTCCCAAGGTCAGGACAACCCATATTCTACAGTTCCTGTAGAAGATATTTTTGTCAATCAGAACTGTATAAAGAGCTCCATATACCAGCCAAATGGCCCCTGAAATGTAGCTAAGAAAACAATTCTCCACTGTCATCATATGAACTGTGGTTGTCTATTGAGTTAAGGATACCTATTAGTTAAAACTTTCAATATATTTGAAAAAAGATGTTTGAAATAGGTATGAAGCTCTACCCACATATTCAGTTGTAAGGGAAAACAAAACCTTTATTTTTCTATAACAATCTAATTTCTGAACTCACCCAAACTCCAGCTATTTTTGCTTAGGATTGAGTCTACATGCTAAGGGTCTAATGTAGTATTAAAACATAGGGTTGGGAGTATTCCTTGGTGACACCTGCCCAGGCTCACACGTTCTGAATCTTACCTAATCTGTGGTCTGGTCCATGGAAGTCAGTCTATTGAGGTTACAATTCTGTCAAACTTAATTCTCATTCATAGAATCTTACCCAGAAACTCTCTCCTTTATTTTCATGACCCTTTTGGGTGCCTGAGGATTTTTAGTCACTGCAGAGCATGGTGGTCCATGGGAAAACTATGGGTTATCCTCAGGGCAGTCTGCTTAGATGTGTTATGTAGCCATCTCTACTTGCCAGGTCTCCAGGTCCCAGACCCTTCCATAAGGGTATGGTCTAGGTCTCCTCTGCTCTGGGATCTCAGTTGAGATCTCTATTGATCTTCACCTGGGGCTCGACTATTAGAGGGAGGCAATCAGAGTACATGACTCTTTTCTCAAGGATCCCCCAGACTGAGATAAAGGCTTTATCAATTCTCCTTTGAATTTCTCCCCAGCCCCATTCCTATACCCTCCTGAAGCAAGACATTCTCTTGCTTTTCCCATTATTCTCAACATTTTTCTGAGTATTCCCTTCTCTGGAGAAATGAATAAAGACTTTCCCAGCATACTGAATAGCAGATGGACCAAGATCCACCAAAATTCTGGTTAAGAAAAGTGGAACATGCTTTAAAATACTATTGGCTACAAGTGATTTCATTTAATGTTTACAGGTTGATTCACAGTTATTTATTTTTAATAAAGGACTGTTGAGCCTAACTCTTAAAATGGATATAACTTGCATATAATACCTACTTAAAATGATTACACTTAGGTTAATTTTTTCATATGTATCACATAATTAATTAGAATAAAAGTGTAAAATGACATTTCCTGTACCCAACATAATCTAGAAATGATAGTTTTATTTATACACATTTTCAGACAGCAAGTGACTATAAGCATTTACAAATCAAGTTTATTTTAACAATTTTATGATGGTCTTCTAACATATATTATATATTTTTACTCCTCCTTAAATAAGGAATAAGACTAGACATGAAGGCGCCTTCTAAATTTTTTTTCCAAATACCCATGTTGCTTCAAAATGTTTAATATCTTGATAATTTATTATAAAATTTAATCTCTGAACAATACATATGGTGCTGACTGCAGGACTGACATTGTTATTCCAGGCCATCAATGTTCCAACAAATTTATGCAATGTGTGGTGGTCTATTTGGAGATTTTATGAGACTTTTAAAATATCTGAAAATGTGAAACAACTGGACTGTGTTAAAATGATATTCTGTTGTATATCGTGTCAGGAATAAAATAAAAATTAATTCTTACTTTGTTTTAAACTTTACCAAAAGTATAGTCCACATTTGCTTTTCATTATTACACCTAAGTTCTAAATGAAGCCAGTTAGCTCTTAAGGAACTGTTATAAGAAGTTAGATTCATCTAAAGCAACTTACTTGACCTCTTTCCTTCCTTCAAAGAAAAGCAAGATGTTAAAATACAGATCATATACAGCAAAGGAAACCCTAAACAGAACAAAAAGAAAACCCACAGAATGGGAGAAAATATTTGCAAATGAAGCCACCAACAAGGGATTAATCTCCAAAATATACAAACAACTTGTGAAGCTCTATCAAAAAAACAAATAACCCAATTTTAAAAAATGAGCAGAAGATCTAAATAGACATTTCTCCAAAAAAGACATAGAGATGGCCAAAACGCACATGAAAAGATTCTCAGCATCACAAATTATCACAGGAATGCAAATCAAAACTACATTGAGGTATCACCTCACATCAGTCAAAATGACCATCATCAAAAAGTCTACTAACAATAAATGCTGGAAAGGATGTGGAGAAAAGGGAACCCTCCTACAATGTTGGTGGGAATGTAAATTGGTACAGCCACTATGAAGAACAGTATGGAGGTTCCTTAAAAAACTAAAAATAGAACTACCATGTGATCCAGCAATCCCACTCTTAGGCATATATCCAGAGGAAACTGTAATTCAAAAAGGTACATGCACCCTAGTGTTCACTGCAGCACTCTTTACAATAGCCAAGACATGGAAGCAACCTAAATGTCCCTTAACAGAGGAATGGATAAAGAAGATGTGGTATATATATACAATGGAATACTACTCAGCCATAAAAAAGAATGAAATAATTCCATCTGCAGCAACAAGGATGGACCTAGAAGTTATCATACTAAGTGGAGTAAGTCAGACAGAGAAAGATAAATATCATACGATATCACTCATATGTGGAATCTAATTTTTAAAATGATACAAACAAACTTATTTACAAAACAGAAACAGACTTATAGATATCAAAAACAAACTTATGGTTTTTACCCTTACAAAAGGGAAACGTGTGTAGGGTGGGATAAATCAGGAGCTTGGGATTAATATACACACACTGCTATATATAAGATAGATAACCAACAAGGACCTGCTGTATAGCACAGGGAACTTTATATTCTGTGATAACCTATATGAGGAAAGAATCTGAAAAATAATGAACATATGTATATGTATAACTGAATCACTTTGCTGTACACCTGAAACTAACAGCACATTGTAAATCAACTACACTCCAATAAAATTTTAAAAATAAAATAAAATAAAAACAGATCCTAACACTGATAAAGATTATTGAAGACAATGAACTTGGATTTTATCTAGGATTTCAATCTGATAATGGGCAATAAATCAACACAATTCCCCGAGAGATAAAATATGGTCTAAAAATTAATCAAAGAGTAATAAGTGTATTATTTAAAACATTTACTAGTGAATAGTCAAGTTGTCAAGGTTGCCAACAGTATGTTTTAAAATTTAATTCAAAAGGTACCCATGTACTATTCATTTAAGAAGAGGTTTGAAGCATAAAACAAATCTTAGCATACAATAAAGATAATTATTAGATACACAACAAATACTATTTCTGTGACACTGGTAGAATCCCAATAAAGAATATATATGCGATTCATGCATTCAACAAATAATTATTTGAATACATATTATGATACAGTTACTGAATGTGTAGTGGTAAACACTTGGTATTTGCCCTCCATGATGGCACATATGAAAATAGGCAGTGTGATGAGGTGCAAAAATATGGCTTAGTATAGGATGCAATGACTGCAGCTAAGAGGTGCAGCTAATTCACTCTTGACGTGGGGGCAGGAGGGGAAATAAAGCCTTCCCAAAGGATGTAAAGTATAAAATAAGATTTGAAGAATGAATAAAATTACAGGGTGAAGATGGAGAAGATTTGTATTGTGTTTCATTCATTCATTCATTTAATAAGCATTGTTATAACCCAGCCAGGCACTGTTCTAGGCACTTGAAAATCAGCAGGGAGAAAACTAAAGTCCCTATCCTCCTGGAGTTTATATTCTAGTGTGGAGATAGACTATGACCACATAAGCAAGTAAATATATATTCAGTCATATGGTAGGTGGCAGGGTTGGCCTCACTGAGAAGGTGATGCATAAGCAAAGGTGCAAAGAAGGTAAGGGTGTGACTCAGGAGGAAGGGTATGATCTGGAAGAGGAGTGTTCTAGGCAACAGGAATAGCAAGAGCAGGGTCCTTGAGTTAGGAGTTTGTGTGACATGTTAAGGTCAGTGCGGCTTCTGTGAAGTAAGTAGTGGGGAGACCGGTAAGAGGTAAGGTCAGAAAGGTGAAGAGAAGCCAGTTTGGGTAGGGCTTTGTAAGCCATCATGCAGACTTTGGCTTGTACAGTGAAGGAAAACAATATGTACTGAAAGTTTGGGGTAGAGAACTAAACTGATCTAAATTAATATGATCATTCTGACTATTGAGTTGAGAAAAGAAAATGGTGGGGAAGCGGGAAGGGCACAGAATCAAGCAGACCAGTTAAGAGGCTATTGTATAGTATATATATTCCAGGCTAGAAATGGTGGTGTGTAGACCAGAAAGGTAGTAGTGGAGTTATTGAGTAATGATTCAATTCTGGATATATTGTAGAGGTAGATCTTACATGATTTGCTGACAGATTTGATTTGGGGTGAGGTAGGAAGAGAAGGGTCAAGGTAACTCAAATATTTTTTGGTCTGAGCAACTGGATGGATGGATCTTCCACTTCCTGATATGGGAAAGCCTGTGGGAAAAAGGAGATTTGGAGATGGAATTAGAGGTCAAAAGTTCAGCTTTGGACACAGTAAATTTAAGTTGCCTGTTAGACATCTAAGTAGAGATGTCCAATAGACATCTGAGTATAAAAGTCTGGAGTTTATGGGAGAAGTCTGGAAGTAATAACATGTAAGTGGATATGAAGAGGTCAAGATCTTAGCTCTAGAATACTCAAGCATTTATAATTATGGAATATTAAAAGTAACCAGTCAGTGAGACTGAGCAGGAATGACCAATGAGATAGGAAGGAAACTAGAGGAATATGGTGTCCTGAAAGAGTCCTAGAAACCAATCAGAGATGTTGTTTCAAGAAGAATAAAGTGATTGTCTCTGTCAGACCAGGACTGAGGATCAGCCACTGGAAAAAAACAACATGGAGATCAGTGGTGAACTGAGCAAGAGTAGATTAAGTGGAGAGAGGTGGGGATGGAAGGAAGCCTGGTAGAGTAGGTTCAAGAAGAAAAGCATTGCAACTTTATGATAGCAAAAACACTGGTATGTGTTTCAAGTCATAGCACCCTGCAGTAAGACCATACCAGAGAGCATTGCTAATAAACTATCTTTCTTGCTAGTGAATATAGTCCCTCCAAGATAAAATGGTAATTATCATGCCACAAAGGTAGGTACAAAATACCCCATGAATTTTTTAAAAAGTGAAATGTCACATTTAAGTATATTTTCATTGGGAATTTTTAAAAAGGAGACTATTTAATAGCCATGGTTTTAAGATGATAGAAAGCAAAAAGGTTTTAATAATATTAAATGGAAAAATTATATAAAACTCACTGGTTCAAGAAATCATAAAAGAATAAAACAGATTTTGTACACTACATGGTGCTAATCAATAAATCTGAATACATTTTTTTCTAAGGTTAGAAATAATAAGAGGAGAAGACTTGGATGCAGAAAGTATAAATAACTATCTCAAGTAGTTTTGTTGTAAAGAGAAACAGAGAGATGGTATGATATCTAGAGTGAAATATGGACTTAAGATTGGGATTTATGAGATGAGAAAAATTACAGTAAAATTTTCCACTGACATGAATGACCTAATAGTAAGAGGAAAGGTTATGTTGAAAGAAGACAGCGTGCCTGGAGAGATGTCCTTAAGTTGGCAAGAAGGGACTGGCTCCAGTATATGAGTGTGTGTGTGTGTCACCGTATTGTTTTTCCAGTAAATTTACTTTAGATAGTCAATACAGCTGATTAGAATTGAAGAGATAAAGGGAATCTGAAGACAACACCTACTTGATACAGGATAGAGTCATTACAAGGTTTATACAACTAAGTTCTTACTGCAAAAGTTTCTTCCTTATTTTGTTTATTACATTAGACAGAAAACAAATCAAATCAAAAAATTGCTTTTACAGGACCATCTATTCCATAGAATTGATTGAATCAGAAAACAAATTATACCTTTCTACCACACGATAAAAAAATAATTGTTATACCAAAGTATATCACAGAATAATATCTTTACACAGTCCTTCTCTGTGAAGAAAGTTATTACATGGAAGGTCAATTTATTTGGATATTAATATTAAAAAGGAAGAAGTGTGGAAATTTCAGAATATAGGTAAATGAGTAGAAAAAAATCAAATTCATACTAACTGCTTCCCCTAAAGAAATAACACATTTCTCAGTATAATCTAAATATAGGTTTTTAATTTTTTTTTTCCTAGGGTGCAGTAGACATGACATAATTTTAAGGTCTCAATTATGTATTATTCTTGTATACCAGCTGAGACCAATTTTAAAAATGTATCTAGCTAGTATAATTAAAGTTATTTTGGTCTGACTAATTATAGTGTACAGTATAAAGACGAAACTGACACAAAAGTGTCATCTGTCTTTATATGGAAATCAGTTGTAATTTATTGTTTTTGAATCAAGAAAAGATAACATAAATCCCCAATAAGTGAAGCTTCTGGAACCTGAGTCCATTACGAAAGTTCCTAAGGCTTAGAGTTTGGCACCTGTAATGTGTTTCTGCTGTAAAAGCATAAGATAGGGAGTTTGTCGAGAAGAAGAGCCAAACTGCAAGCACCCAGACCAGGTAGGAGGTCAATGTGGTGGTTTTCTCTGGCGGAAATGATGTGATTGGACCAGGACAGTGGCAGTGAAAACTGGCAGATGTCAATAAATTTAAGATCTCTTTTTGAACTGGGATCAACATAATTTGGTGAGCGATTAGATTTTAATTAAAAGTCAATCTTCCAAAAGAATACTTGTGAAAGATCCAAGAAAGTAATGCTTCTAAAGCTAGTATTATAAAATTAATGCAACACTCTGAATGTACTACTTAGAAAATTGCCTCCACTCTTGTTATAGGATATAGTTCCGAAGGCTCCCAAACACATTAACAATATATTCAAATAAGTATAATCAGGATCTACCTTAGGAGCAGATGGAGTGGGAAGATCATGTGATGCTCCAAAGAATGCCCCTCCCATCACATTGCCCAAGGATTGTTACTCTGAAGTTTAACTATTAGCAATGCCTTCAGGAATCTGTGGCAACATGATGACCTAAGATGATAAGGACAGCTCCTTTCCCCAACTACCGACATACAAACACATATATGTTTCTTATGAACATGAAGAAATAAACCTCTGTAAAAAGAATGTGAGCAAATACGAGATACAGGAGAATCAAAATCTCTAGAACTGGAAATAACAGGACAATCTGATACTAGGTTTTAAATGACTACGAGATGGATTCTTTGAAGTAAATTCAGTTCTCCATTAAAATGTAAATAACTCTGGAAAGTACTGTAGCCTTATCATCTAAAAATGGAAAATATTGTTAGATAGACTTTAGTCCATAGAATTGGATTAATCACCATGGGCCATGCATGATCAACTTTTCTTTTTTCTGTATTTTATACTGAACTTCCATGAACTGAACAAACAACTCTGGAACTAGAACACTGACAATAATTCACACCAATCTATGTGTTATTTTTTTATATCCCACTGCTTTTGAGATGCTTATCAGGTAATTGAGAGTTGAAGTTTATGAGGCAGACAAAGAATAGCTAGGAATAGCTAGAAGATTAGGAATAGGAGAAGAGCTTTGGGGAACTAATTCAGGAAAAAAGGACAAACTTTGTCCAGTTCACAATTCAGTCAAGGGCATCCTGAGTATTTTTTAAATTTATTTATTTTTTTTATTTTATATTGTAGCATAGTTGATTAACAATGTTGTGTTAGTTTCATGTGTACAGCAAAGTGATTCAGTTATACGTATACTGAGTACTTTATATCAAGACGTCAGTCAATATATTGACACTCACTCAAGTGACAGAGAAATTAGTTTGTTACCCTAATTCTGTTTCCCTACAAAACAACGAACAGATATAAAAACAAAGGTGGTAGTAAAAATTTCATTCGAAGAATTTCATAGAAATAGCAAACCACAGACTTTAATTTAGCTAGTCTAGCCTCAGTGAGATTTCCCCTCTGACAAATACACTTTCTCACTATAGTATTATTATCTCTGCATGTACACAACCCCCATGGATTCCAATAGCCACATTACTATAAAAAAGAATATTTCCCACATCTAGAAATCTCTTTATGTAAATATGTGTCTCAAAGAGTCTCACCTGGATTTACTACAACCAAAAATTCTTAAAATGAGGACTGATGTGAAAATATATCTATCTACCATAACTCAGTCTAGAGATTTATGAATAGTAGAATTTTACATTTAAAGTCACAAGCAATTCAATGTCATTTTTATCACTTACATCTAAATGTCATCTCCCAAACTGAGTCAAGAAAAAAGCATAAAACAAGTACATTCAAATTTATCCACAAGCAGAAAATGCCAAGCAGACATTAAACAAAACAAAACCCCACAAAGGTATGACCCATAGGATTTCCTTTTGAGGTAATAAAAAATATCTTTTCTTCATATATTATAGACTTTAACCCTTCAGAAAAAGTATCTTCACATATATTACTATACATACTTATATCTTAATAAGCACCCTTCTTATATCACTTAATATCTAAGTGTCTTGGGAAATAGGCTAGGAAAATAAGAGGTAGTTGAACTGATTTTTCATAGTGATATTCACATTTTATACGACTTCCACTTTTAAATTTTTTACAGTAATAGTCATTTTCATATTGTTATTTTTAACAGTTTTATTGTATCATTCCTAGCCTCTGTCAAAACAAGTACAACTGCACAGGAAAATGATGAAAGCCTATGTCACTCCCCTGTAATAAAAGGATATCATTTCATACATCAATTAGCATCTACACAAGCGAACTAATGGAGAAAAGAGCATTACTTTAAAATGTAACAAGTTTGTTCCTCCATTCAGAAAATAACTGGATTAAATTTTGGTCACTACACGTATAACTTAGCAGTACAGTTCAACATTTCAAAGAATATAAAAGAAATAAAAGTTGCAAATCATAAGTACTAAATATATTACTAATCTAGAAAAAAATTGTGAAAAGGTAAGATGTATTTCCATCTCTTTTATATATATATGTGTATATATACATATATATATATGTGTGTATATACACATACATATGCCTTCTTCATCATATATGTATGCTATATACATATATATCCTTTCATATATATGTGTGTGTGTATATATATAGAGAGATATATACATATATACATACATACACACACACACACACACACACACAGAGAGAGAGAGAGAGAGAGAGAGAAAGAGAAGTCCTTTCATATATGCCCTTCTCCATCTTCCTCTTCACTCCTGTTCCTTTTAGCTTTAGTAACTACATGCTACCCTTTTCTCAGCCCACTTGCCTTGACCTTGCCAAAAAGTGCCATGTAATCTCTCATTTCTAAAGTGCCTTCTTATCCTCTATTTCCACAAACTCCCCCAAATCTTAAAAATTGGGGTCTTAATAAATAAAATCTAAAATAATTTAATGTATTTCCTTCCCAGTAGTGCATATATTTTTAAAAGGGAAGCTTTATTTTATTCTCTGAATGGAATTTTAGAAAGAGATGATCCATTCCAAAGGAAAAAAATCTATAATGCTGGGATTTTAAGTACAATTTAAGTACATATTTAAGTAAAAATAAAAAGGCAAGTTAAAAAAAATCATAAAGTACAAAATTTAATTAAAAATGCTGGGCAGCTGGCTACTTTGCTACTTTGTATGCATTTTAAGGCTTCCTTGGACATGAACTCCAGGAAGGGCTATCATGTATGTGATACCATCTCTTTGTTTTTTTCAAATCCATCCAAGTCTCTCCATCTTCCTAACGTTACTTAATCATCATCAAACTAATGGAAACATCTCATCATCGTCCTAAGATATCAATTTAGATCCTTTCTAGGCCTATCCATCTGCTCTTCACATTGCAGGCAGAGAATTAGTTTTTTTTTTTTAAGTGCAAAACTGATAACACCCAGTACTTAAAATGCTTTCCCATTATTCTCACAATACAAAACATACTCCTACTCTACAAAGACCTACCTCTACTGTGCCATCTCCTACCATGTTCTCCCTTGCTCTCTCTGTCCCAGACACACTGGCATCTTTCCCCCATGCTTACCAGGTTCTCTCTACCACCAACTTGATCATCCATCCCATCTCAGAACATGTATCAATTCCTCAGGGAAGCCATTCATAACCTCCTAAATCAAGTCAACCTCCCCCCGATGATAAGCACAAGAAATGCCACATACCACCCCTTCATAGCACTAGACAGTTTGAATTATACATCTATTTGCATGATTATTTGTTTAGTATCTTTCTTAACCACCATCTATAAAATTCACAAAGGCATGAACCTTGTTTCTTTGCTCACCATCTTATCTCTAGTTCCTAGCAGTGTTCCTGGCACAGAGTAGGCTATCCATAAATATTTGTTGAATGAATGAATGGTTCTGATGCATAATAGGAAATATCACCCGATCAACTAACTAAAGCCTGAACTTTAATGCCGTGGCATCCTTTTCAACTCAGTCTTACAAATATCTATTTTTTCATTTACTTTGTGGCCAGCACAAAGGTGAATAAGACAGCTTCTGCCCCCAAAAGTCTCGTAGTTTGAACATACAGGTTGATATATAAGAAAAAAGTGACAACTAAGAAAGTGACTGCTTAATACAAGTCAGCCACTGTTCTAAGAAATAAATACCTACCTAGTGGACAAGTAAGTTCTTTATATGAAATATCTAGTCTTTCTAGAAATTTAGAAATGCTTGATGTATTTAAAAGTAGAAGTAGTGGAATAATGCTTCTTGTAAATAGCTTGTAAAAACTGATGGGAAACACTGTCTTTGGAAATGGAATTGTTAAACCTCCTCTCTGAACAATATACTCTGTGCTTGTTCATTGGGTTGAGGGAGGTGGGAGGGAAGATTGCAAAAGATGTTTTGCTAGTGTGTACTAGAACATTTCAACTTAACCATTGCTCTATATGTTACATGCATTCTGTTTAACTTTATATATTACATATACAATGGACAAATGGGTCCCAATTTTATAATATCTAGTCTCTAGATATTAAAAATGTTGCCAATGTATGACAAAAGTAGAGTCACTAAACTAACACATTTTGTACATTTTGTGTTAAAATTCATTGGAAGGCCGTCTTCTGAAAAGGACCTTTGGAAGTGAAATTGTAAATCACATCTAAGTGACACACGTGCCTGTACTCGCCCACTGTTGGATGGATGGTGGAAAGGAGGAATTGGGAGAAATTAAGGGTTCTAGACTAGAATGTTCCTAGGTAGAAGACACTTTCAGATATAACCATTGTTATGTGTGTAGTTTATTCAACACTGCCGTGTATACAGTGGATACACTTAAGTGCTTATTTAAAACATCTAGTCTTTCTAGATGTTTAGAAGTGCACAAATATGTTAAAGTTAGAGGTAGTGAAATCGCACATTTCATAGATATGTCCTTTTGTTAAAATTCATATGAGATACTGTCTTCTAGAAATGGAAAGATCAAAATGATCAAACCACCTCTGTGAGCAGTACACATTATTTTATTTGTGCTGGTTCAGGGAGAAAGAAGAAGGTGCAAAGGGCTTTATACCAGTATGTTTATAGTTAGGCAAGATTAACCATTGTCTATATGTCTCTGCATTTTGTTTTACTTAGCTGTGTATACAGTGTACATAAAGGACAAACGTCCAAATTTACAACATCTAGTCTCCCTAGATGTTAAATAAGTGGCCAGTGTATGACAAAAATAGCAAATAAATACACTGTTCACACTTTGTGTTAAGATTCATAGGAAGGACTTCTAAAAACAACTGGAAGAAGTGAAATTGTTAAAATCCTCTCTAAGCATTACAGATGCTTATTACACTTGTCCACGGGGTTGACAGAGATGAGAAGGGGAAGGGTTCTAGGCCAGAGTGTTCCTGTTTAGAAGACACTTTGAGATTATAGCCTTCGTGTGCAGTTCATTCAATGCTACTATGTGTATGTATAGTGGATAAACTAAAATCCTTTTTTGACATATCTAGTCTTTCTAGATGTGTAAAAGTGCACAACATTAAGTTGAAAGTAGTGAGTTAAAGTAACACCTTTTAAGTATTTTTTTTTCTGTTAATTCATAGGAATGGTTGTATTTGGGGAGTGGAATTATTAAACTTGAGTCTTGGAGAGTAAGCTGTTCACTGGGTAGTGGGGGAGAGGAGAGGGGACAGGGAAGGAAGTACAGAGAAAAGGGTTCTGTGCCCATGAGTCTTTAGACAAGTTCGGATTGTCTAACCATTGTTCTATTTGTGCATTTTAGTTAATATTGCTATGCAGTAAAGAATAAGCAAGCCCTAATGCCCAAAGTATATTAAAAGTAGAGGTAGTAAAATAACCCCTTAATAAATGTCCTTTTGTTGGTTTTTAGGAAGGGCTGTGTTTTCTGGGAGTGTTTATGTTAATCCACCTCTTAGAGCTAGATATAATCCTGTACTTAGTAGCTGGAGGATGTGCTGGAGGAGGGGTAAGAGGAAGAGTGAAGGGAAGGGCTCTTGGCTAATATCTCCATATCTAGAAGACAGTTTTAGGTTATAAACTTAGGTATATATGTGTATTTTTGTAAAGTACCTATCTTTATTATAGCCAAGGTTCATTCTTTATTTTGCAACATCTAGGCTTTTTAGATGTTCTGAGGTGACTATGTATGATAAAAAGTAGAGCTAGTGAATTAACTAATTTGTAAATATCTTTGTTATAATTGATAAAAAAAAGCAGTATCTTGGACATGGAATTGTTAAACCATCTCTGAGAAATGTACGTTAGGACTTGCTCATTAGGTTGACAGCAAAGGGCAGTATAAAAGGAGGGATGTATGTGGATGTGCTCATATTTATATTTTGATGATAACCATTGATGTGTGTGCATATCTTGGCTGTACTATAGGAATATATTACTAAGTAATTCAATGGAAACATACATCCTTGTTAATACTTTAATAGTTTAGATCAGATAATAAATCCTCTTAGAAACATTATACTTTGTGTACTCTGTTGCTTTATGTCTCATTTTTAATTGAAAATTAAGGGAATGTAGTATTTTAATCATAACTCTGCCAATATCTTTATCTAGAGGCCCATTGCCATTTTTGTCTTTTATGAAATTTTTGTCACCAAGAAAGGCAGGATTACATTTTTTCCTTCCAGACTGAGTTGGTGTAGTGTATTCTTGGTTATCAAAATACTCATAGCTTTGGGACTTTGAAATGGTAAACATTCATGATGTGTGAAAAACATGATACATAACTGTATGATCATAATTACATACAAATGGATGCTTAGTTGTATAGATACACAAATGAGACCTGGAAGGACACATCAAACAGTAACTGCTTGTGATCATGGATGACTTTGTTTTTTGCTTCTTGTGTTTTTTGGTTTCCTATTATGCACATGTTAACTTTTAAGAACAAATATTATTTTAAAAACCTTAAAAAAATAAAAGGAGATACCTATGGCCCTTACAACAACCTTATGAAGTACTATCATAAACTTGTACAAGATCACACAGGTAACAATCAGAGGAATCAGGATACTGATTCCAGGCAGTCTGTGACCTGGGTCATTGCTCTTAGCATCAATACAACACTGCCTTTTGTGAGCATGATACAATGGGAACATAATAAAGTCACGTGAAAAGTTCTACAAAAACCCATTGTGTAGGAAAGTTGCAGAGGCGCAATATTTCATTGGACTTTGAATGATGAGTAAGAGATGCTCACCAGGAACAAAATGTGGAAGAAAAATGACAATCTAGGTAAAGAAAAGAGTGGAAAACAAATGACAAAGTATTAGGTGTACATTTATGTTTAGGGACCAACCAAGTAGATCAGAGGGAGTTCTAGAAATTAGAAGAAAATTAACTTGAGATATGACGGACTTCAAGTCCTAGACTGAAGGATTTTAACCTTATTTTGTAGATGATAAGATAGCACTGAAGGATTTTAGTCAGGTATCGTTACCATGAGAATGATGTTTGGCAAATTCAGTTTTAGACAGGATGCAAGAATCTTGCTTGTTCTTCTACCTCTTCATGACATCATTTCCACCACTGCCTTCAAATTCCACCTCAATTACCAGTTCCTCCAGGAAGTCTTCCCTAACCACCCTTTCCCCAATGGGTCAGATTCTTCCTTTTTTTCCCCTAAATTGTTTATTTATTCTCATAGCTTTAATGGAGCTTTATTCTAACACCTACCACAGCTTGTAATTATATGTTTCATGGGTGATCCAGGCTCATGAGCTAAGAAGGGGTTTGTATGCATATAAAACTGGGTGTCATCAGTAGTTGAAGTCATAGGAATAAATGAGATGGACAAAGAAAAACATGCCAAAAGGAGGACAATAAAGTATATGTGAGAAACCTAACTAGTAAAGTTAGGTAGAAGAAGTAGATCTGGGGAAATAGCCCAAAAAAGGATTCCAGAAGGCAGAAGATAAATTAAGAGAGAAGTGTGACATGGTAGGCAGAAGCTGAGATATTATCAAGGAGGTGTTGGTCTCAGTGACAAATGCTATCAAGAGATTGTGTAAGATGAAGATAAAAAACAGTAGTGGACTTAGATTTTTCCAGAAGAACTCACAAAATGGTGGGAGGAAATCAGATTGATATTTAAGGACTGAGAAGTAAAAGCAGTGAATACAGACTTACATTTTCAAAATATTCTGTGGTAAAGATAACCATAAGGATGTCTTGGAGAAATCAAGAGTTGAGAGTAAGCTTGTTCAGACATTAAAGGACAACAATCTCAGTTTGCCAGTTCCATGTAATTCCTAGGGTTTTCTGTGATAACTCAGTTTAATAATTCCTACCATGGAGGGCAGATGGTCTTTCAAAATCCTAGAGATCTTTGGATCTCACACTTTCTCTCACATGCCCTTCAGGAAATTAACAACACGTTTCTACCCTTCCCCACCCTTGTCCACTTCCCTACCTAAATTTTACTCCCCTCTAGAATTTGACCAATTATGCACCAGATTAAATTCTCAGTAAATGAAAAGCGTTTAGTCAGGATCTCTTATTTGCCAGTTTCTACCTGGAACCACCTGAGTAAAGGAAATTTGCAAATTTAATTTACTTGATAAGTGGGTATGTGGGGCAAAATTAAAGAAAGCATCAAATTTGACTCATTCATCTAAGCATTTCATAAAATAAAAATAGTAGGAAAGGGATTATATCATGGCCTTTTATAAAATCAGTCATCTTTATCAAGAATAATTAAAATGGACCACCCAAAACATAAAAGTATTTCAAATTGTTTACCATGGGGTAAAATATTGGGCAGTTGTGCAGAACTGAGCAGAACCAAGACAATCAATTATAACCTTAGTAAAATGATCAAAATAATTAAAATTCATCCTAAAAAATGAAAAACCATATCTTCCAAATTACTAAACTTTATATGTTTCATTTCCTCTATTATGTTATAAACAAGAAAAAATAAAGAGAATAAATATTACATCAAACATAGTGTCATCTGTGAACACTGTAGAAATATTTTTCTGTGTTCAAAAATGTGGAGACAAGTTCAAACTGTTAAGACAATTCTTAGAAACCTACTCAGTTACATGAATAGAATTTTTTTTATTTTAAGATTAATTTTAATAAATTAATTGTGACATGTTTATATATTTATATACTATAAATATACACTTATTTCTATTTATATATAAATAGAAATTAATAAATAATACATTATTTTAATTACAAAAGAAAGTGTCTCCTGAGAAAAATTGAGTTCACTATTAAGCACAATGCACCAATTCCATTTTTAGTACGTTTGTTCCCATTTAAAACAATTTCAATTTCAATAAGCAATAGCTCATATTGTAAATACAAATGTCCAAGAGCAGTGATAAGGTAAGCTAGAGTTATGAAGGCCCATGTTATCTTACAAATTATCAGGAAGGTTGACCATTAATGTACCAGTCTGTACTTGCTGTGACCACACATTTTACAAGCTTCGATGGGCTTTATTAAAATCCCCAGTTTCAGAAAAATCAGACTTAGCAGCTATTATTTTAGTTATATGTCCACATTTTATTTAAGTAAATAAGATTGCCTTCCACTTGGTTATTCCAGTAATTTTGAGTACTTAGAAGATCCAGGAAATCTAAAGTGCCACAATGAGCACGTAGGCGGCCTGCTGGAAGGGAAAAAAGGTTTTAAAAAAAGAACTAAAATCACTTCCTGTGGTTAACGTTTTAGAACCTAGTCCAGAACAGTCTGTACCAATATTGTGGGTTTGTTGGTATCTTATTTATGAGCATCGGAAACAGACTTGCACTGGTGCCATACTCTGAGTAGGATGCACGTGTAAGACAGATGGAACTTGTATTTCTAACAGATATAATTAAAGACTTATTGAATATAGTGCCAAATACCACAAATATTAAAACATTTTAGAATAAATTTACCGTTGCTTTGACACCAGTTTCAACAAAATAGCTGGTTATTCCAACAAATGAAAAATTGGGCATATTGAAATAGCAAAATTACTGCAATTTAAAATATGGTAGCTTGGTATAGTCTAATTTTACTAATACTGCACAATCTACACAGATTTAAATTTAAGGATTTTATTATAATAAAATATATCAGGCTCTTGTATGTGAAAAATTAGGAAACAACTTTTAAATGAGCTCTTTCAAGGAGAAATTAATAAACAGAAGAGAACAAACTCAAAGACTAAACACTGAATGAAACTACCTTCCATACATGGAAGAAGGCGACCCAAAGGAGACTGCCCATTAAGACACTACTCTCTCACGGTTTCTCACCATATTCTTCTGGGAACCCCTTTTCAATAATGCCAAAAGCATCAGAGAGTTTAATTAGGATAGCAGTATTAAATGGCCAATGGATTGATTAACTAGAAGTCACTGGTGATGCTGACAAGGGCAATTTTAGTTGAGATGGGAGTTCAATCCAGATTGCAGTGGTCTGAGGACTAAATGGAAGTGTAGGTAATATTCCCTCTGACCAAAAAAATCAAGTGTTAACATTTCAAAGTACAAATGCATAGGGCTGTCATTAAAAAAAAAGAGCAACAACAGCAACAAAATGAACTCAATAAAATAAGTAGGTTTCTAAATTCCTTAGAGCTAGGCTGGCTATTAATGGATATTTTATGTAAATAAAATAAGAGATTTAAAATGGCAAGGCTTAATTAGAAGTTATGAGACTTTTGCCATCATACTCTAGAATGTGGGCTTTAATCAGAGAAATATTGACTTTATGTTTATTATTAAACTTAGAAAAAGAGCTATCAAAAGGAGGTAGAGGAAACAACCTAAGTACGCATTGATGGATGAATGGATAAAGAAAATGTGGGGTGTATGTGTGTGTATATTCAGCCATAAAAAAATGAAATCTTGCCATTTTTGACAACACAGATAGACACTGAGGGCATTAGGCTAAGTGAAATAAGTCAGACAGAGAAAGACAAATATCATATGATCTCACTTATATGTGGAATTTAAACAACAACAAACCTCATAGATATAGAGGCCAGAATGGTGGTTACCAGAGGCAGGGGATGGGGAGTGGATGAAACAGGTGAAGGGAGTTAAAAGATAAAAACTTCCAGTTATAAAATAAATAAGTCATGGGGAGGTAATGTACAGCATGGTGAATATAATTAATAATACTATAATAAATAATTGAAAGCTACTGTTAGAGTAAATCTGAAAAGGTCTTATCACAAGAAAAAAATGTTTGTAACTATTATACATATGGTGATGGATGTTAACTAGACTTATTGCAGTGATCATTTCACAATATATGCAAATATCATATTATTATGTTGTACACATGAAACAAATATAATGTTATATGTCAATTATACCTCAATTAAAAAAAGAGGAGATAGACTAAAATGGCTGAAGTAGCTCATGGACATATACTGCACCCACCCACTAAAATTAACACAAATTAAACAAAAATATTGAAAGTAGGCTAAAATCTCTTTTTAACTACCAGAGATTTTCCACTTAGATGAATATATATTTTTAAAAAAATACATGCACACTGTTAACAAGAGACATACCTATATCAAAATACACACACAAAAAAAAGGTAAAAATTAAAGGGATGAAAAAAGTACATGGGGCAAACGCTAGTGGTATGTACAATAATGCAGAAATGTTAATGTCAGAAACATTAGATTCAAGGTTAAATCATTACATGGTAAAAAAAAAATCTATTAGTGTTCTAGTAAGAAAATTCAAGTTTGAAGCATATTATCATTATTCTTTTTATATTACAAGAAAAGAATAATGTGAAATATAAAGTGCAATAAAAATCCTAAACATGGTACATCCATATTATGATATTGCCATTAAAAATTATATTACATGGGGCTTCCCTGGTGGCGCAGTGGTTGGGAGTCCGCCTGCCAATGCAGGGGACACGGGTTCGTGCCCCGGTCCAGGAGGATCCCACATGCCATGGAGCGGCTGGGCCTGTGAGCCATGGCCACTGGGCCTGCGTGTCTGGAGCCTGTGCTCCACAATGGGAGAGGCCGCAGCAGTGAGAGGCCCGCATAACACACACACACACACAAAAAAAAATTATATTACATGAAATCACTATCTTGAAGAGTTATTTGTGCTCCCATGTTCAATGAAGCATTATTTATCTTATCCAAGGTATAGAAACAACCTAAGTGTCCTTTAACAATTGAATGGATAAAGAAAATGTGGTTTACATATACAATGGGATATTATTGTGTTTTAAAAAAATCCTGGCATTTGCACAACATGGATGAACCTGGAGGGAATTATGCTAAGTGAAGTAAACCAGACAAAGAAAGATAAATACAGCTGTCCCTCGGTATCCATGAGATATTGGTTCCAAAACCCCCCACAGATAAACAAAATCCATGGATGCTCAAGTTCTTATATAAAACGGTGTCATATTTGCATATAGCCTATGCACATCTTCCTGTATAATATAAATCATCTCTAGGTTACTTATAATACCTCATACAATGTAAATGCTATGTAAATAATTGTAAATAAAATACAAATGTTGTGTAAATAGTTGCTGGTGTGAGGCAAATTGAAGTTCTGGTTTTTGGAGCTTTCTGGAATTTTCTTTTTCAAATATTTACCATCCGTGGTTGGTTGAATTTGCAGATGCAGAACGGATAGGGAGGGCAGACTGTACTACATGGTCTCACTTACATGCAAAATCTTAAAAAAACAAAACAAAAAAATAAAAAAGTTAAATATGTGGGTGATGGATGTGTTAATTAACAGTGGGTATCCAGAAATCCTTTCACAATGCATATGTATACCAAATCTTCATGTTGTATGCCTTAAATATATACATTTTTATTAAAAATATATTTATAAATAAATAAACAATAAGTTACAAAAAAATGCAATGATTTTGAACATTGCCCATAATATACTATTAGGTTAAAAAGGAAGTTTCAAAATGGAATGTATAGTATGATCCAAATTTTAAATAATATATAAAATAGAGATTCACATATATATATATAAATAAAGGGAAAGAAATATATCAATTTACCAAAACAAGGTGACAGAATTACAGGCAATCTTTATCATTTTTGTTATTTTTTTTATTTTCTATATTGAATATCATTTTTATAAAAGGTTACTTTTAGAGTAACAAGTATTGACTTTATCTCATTTGATACTCTATTCCTTACCTTTTAAATTAACATATTTCTGTTTTACTTCAAGAGTCTCATTTATCAAAGCCACTTAAGGAAATCTATGTCAAAAGAAATGACAGCAAACTACTGGTTCCCAGTGCAGGGTAGGGTGCGATACAGGGTTGGGGAAGTGGGAGATACAAACTACTGGGTGTAAGATAGGCTCAAGGATGTGCTTTACAACAAAAGGAATATAGTCAATATTTTGTAATAACTGGAAAGTGTAAATGGAAAGTGACCTTTAAAAATTGTATAAAAATAACTTTTTTAAAAAATTTAAAAAAAAGAAATGGGCAAAGTCACTTATTAACTAACAAAACTTGCATTACTGCTTTAAGAAAATTAAACAAAAAAATTGATATGAATTGTATAATTACTTTGGTAGAAATTAAAGAAAAAATTCTTCTAAATAAAGAAAAATTATAATTGTTTTACCCACATTAAAAATTTCACAATAACCAAAAATTGACAGCTAAATGTGTCTGTGATGCTTATATGATTTCTTAAAATGTTATGTTAAATATATAGGTAAAATTTGTTCTTGCTGCTGATGCTTTTCTGCTAGTAAAGTAAGCAATATAAGGATACATTTCAAGAAGGAAATTAGAGTTTCAGCCAAATTAAATAGTTTTTCCTTCTCCTTCCTCTTGCTACCTTCATTGTAAAATGTAAGCTAATACTGAATTTTCACATTGTGGACGAACACCAGATCCATAAAATCTAGCCTACCTTTATATGCCTTAGGAAAACAAAATAAAATTTAGCATATAAATTGTGATGATTTTCTTTTAAAAGATGAGGTAAAACAGAGACATCACTCTGTAGATTATAATTGAGAAATTGCTGGACCTGGAGTCAAATATACTGGAATTAAGACTCTTAATTGCCACAGATGATCACTTTGTTTTTCTGAGTCTACCATATATATTAATATATTGTTTTATTCCACAAATATTGACTATGTGTATATTCCAGTTACTAAAACATAAGGGTGATATTAGAGCAATGGGAAAGAGAAAGAGACTGGGTCTCAGCTGTCTTGAGTGTTTCAATTCAGTGGAGTAAAAGACAATAAATAGTTGAATAACTAAACATAATTATAAATTGTAAGTTTTTAAAAAATGCCATGAAGGAAATAAAATTGACATAGGGTTAAGGAGTAGAGGATGGGTTAGTTAATTCAAGTGATCAAGGAAGACTGCTTAACATCACTGTCATATGAGCCCAGACCAAAACGATGAAGAGTCACACATGTAGAACACGTAGCAGAGCAATCCAAACAGAGTAAATACAAGTAAGGGAAACAAGAATGCACTTGGGGTGTGATGAATGGAAAGGAGGCTATCATGGCCAGAGGGTCATGAGCACATGAGCACTGGTAGAATGTATGAAATACATATAGAAAGCCAGGCAACTGTCAAATCATGTAGGGACTGATAAGCCACAGTAAGGAGTTTAGATTTTACTCTCTATATAAAGGGAAGCCAAGCAGAGGTTTTAAGCAAGGGAGTTACCTGATCAGATGTATGTTTAAAAAAAAAAAATCGTACTGCCTATTATGTGAAGTACTACAGGAAAGCAAAACGTGGGAACAGTTAGGGTACTTTGATAATGACTTTGTCTAACATAGTGGAGTTGGGGATAATGGGAAGAGGAGCAGTTTGGGATGAAGGATGGGTTTGGAAATCAAGCAAAATGTTAACTTCAAGAATATAATACAACCAGGTATGAGATGTTGATGACACAGTTCAGGCTCAAGTTCAAAGAGAGGCCAGAGCTAGATATAAATTAAGTCATTAGCATATAAGGAATTTTAAAGGCATGAGAATGTATGAAGCATGCAGTTAGATGAAATAAATTATAAATACTATATCAACCTTAAGGGTTGGTGAGAGACTTGTATTAAGCATCTCTTTATTCTGATGCTGTGACAGCTGGGGCCTCGCTGACCCTGGAGAGTTGGCCCCTCCTTGGGCTAGCCAATTTCCTAGAGACAGTAAAGGACTCTCCTCTCCTTATACCTTTCATGTATAAACCAATTGATTCAAAGCCCAAACCATACCTTTTATCAGGCTTTCACACTCCAAGCTACTATCATCTTGCCCTAATCACCAATCCCAGGTACCATACAGCTAGAGACAGCCTTATATATACTCCAGAGCCCATTGAAATTATTTAAACTAGCAACTAGCATTATACTATACCCAGGTGTATTTCTTCCTGACTCCTTTACACATACTTGCAAGTCCCTCCATTTTATCCTACATAAAAGCTCTCTGCCTTTGACCTCC
Source organism: Mesoplodon mirus (assembly GCF_964341445.2). NCBI lineage: Eukaryota > Metazoa > Chordata > Mammalia > Artiodactyla > Ziphiidae > Mesoplodon > Mesoplodon mirus. Next base: position 42,495,251 of record NC_138977.1, read on the forward strand.
TATTGCTTACAACTATTTTCCCTGCATCCCCCAAAGAACTAGTTTATCATGAGCCACTACACGCTTATTTACTTTTACAAACATCTCTATCATTAACCCTTCTTAACATTGGATTTTCAAAAATATTAACTCATGAAATCAGGTGAGAATGAACAGAAAAGTAGTTTTTCAAAGTTATTACACAGAGATATGGGTTGTATAACGTCGTGTTTACCTGACTACAACAAAACATTTCCTTAACTAGAGAAAGAAAATGGCTATATTACTCTTATGTCCTATTTATGAACGTTAACTATGGTATCTATGCATATCATATGTGTTGTCCTGCATAACATATTTTCCAGATGAGTTCTTTTTTAAAGCCTGAGCAAAACTCATTATTGTTTAAGTGCTTTTACCAAACGGCATTCAGAATTCTAAGTTTATTTTTCTACCTCTATTTTTATGAACATATGAAACACAAAAAAATCTGGTATCCAGCCTATATAAATTCTATTTTTAAACTATGAAATTATCCTTAGAATTTTTTTAAATCTTCCTCATTAAAATAATCGTTACATAAAATATGGGGTCTTTCCTGAAAAGCAAATTACAATTATTTTCATTAGAGTTAAATAATTTTGATCCACAGCTTAATGACATCCATATTAGACAAAATTAAACACATTAAAAAAGTATTTCATTTCAGAATATTTTTACTCTTGGCAAACATTGTTAAATGCTGAATTGAACATTTTGTTGGGAGAATGACAGGCTACTCAGGCACTGTTAAAACAAAAGATTTGCCTTTCTTAAAATGGAGATGCAAACAAGATTAATTAACCAAGAAAAACATCCTCTTTATAGAAATACTAGAGAAAACGAAATTTATATAATAAAAAGTTATAAGTAAAATTGTCTTTAAAAAGTCAGTAAACCCTTCTGTAGAATATTTTACTGAATTATTGGAAAGTTGTAAGGGTTTAAATTTTATATATAATGACTATTTACTTCGCTGGATTTAAAACTATGAGATCTCAAAACAAATGTGTTTGATTTTTTTTAAGTGCCAATTTAAACCAAAAAAAAAAAAAAAAAAAAAATCCAGGAAAGTTTTGTTAAATGTGAAGAATGCAATTTGGAATTCCCAGAATATATAAATTATATTACTTCTAGAAGAAGAAACATCATATAAAGAGGCACTTGGTTCAGCATTTATATAATATCTAACCTCTGTTATAATCCAGAACAACTCAGGGTATTAGTGAATGAGGCAGAAGAGGTTTCTGCACCCATAGGTCTTATACTCTATAGGGTGGACATTGATAAAGTAGAACAAAAGTAGATGGTGAGGGCTTCCCTGGTGGTGCAGTGGTTGAGAGTCCGCCTGCCGATGCAGGGGACACGGGTTCGTGCCCCGGTCCGGGAAGATCCCACATGCCGTGGAGCAGCTAGGCCCGTGAGCCATGGCCGCTGAGCCTGCACGTCTGGAGCCTGTGCTCCGCAACGGGAGAGGCCACAACAGTGAGAGGCCCACGTACCTCAAAAAAAATAAATGTAGATGGTGACTTGTTAAATCAGTCAGGAGGCTTTGTAAGAGAGGTAATATAGGCAGGCTGAAACAGAGAAGTGAAACAAAGAAAGACCAAGTACCAAAGAAGCTAAGGTTTAGAAGAGTCAAAGCCAGGAGGCATATGTAAGTATTCTGAAACCCTCAGGTGACACAGCCTTGAGAGGTTTTACCTAAGGCAAAAAGATCCATATATTCACCATGTGAAAAACAGTAGTGAAACTTCACAGAGCAATATTCAGTAGAACAGAAGGAGATATGTCAGGGAAAAAAAGAATGTATATTACTATTTTTAAAAACCTAAGTCATCATAGTTGACAAAGATCATTGTTGATAAAGTAAATATTTTTTTTTAGTTTTACTGAATGAAAGATTCTTTAAGTTCTATAGTGCTTTCCAAAAGTTTCACATGGGCTTCCCTGGTGGTGCAGTGGTTGAGAATCTGCATGCTAATGCAGCGGACACGGGTTTGAGCCCTGGTCTGGGAGGATCCCACATGCCGCGGAGCAACTAGGCCCATGAGCCACAACTACTGAGCCTGCGCATCTGGAGCCTGTGCTCCACAATAAGAGAGGCCGCAGTAGTGAGAGGCCCGCACACCGCAATTAAGAGTGGCCCCCGCTTGCCACAACTAGAGAAAGCCCTCGCACAGAAACGAAGACCCAACACAGCAAAAATAAATTAATTAATAAACTCCTACTCCCAACATCTTCTTAAAAAAAAAAAAAGTTTCACACACATGATTTCATATAATCACATAATAACCCTTTTTCAAAATCCCCTATTCCTATATTGCCCCTCTCCTCTTCCCTCTCCCCACTGGTAACCACTAGTTTGTTCTCTAAATCTTTGACTGTTATGTTGCCCTATTTTTATTTTTATTTAATTTTTTTTGTTTTTTAAGTTTTTTTCACACACACACACTGTATTTTATTTTTACAAGAGATAAATAAACTAACACCAAGCATTGTAAATGGATGACCACAACAAAAGCAACAATGATCACAATTACCAAACAGGAAGCACACTCATACTATGTCATAATATTGACATTCAGTCCAGTAATCCTCCACTGTAACAGCTTCTGATAAAGTAAACAGTTTTTTAAAAATTAAATGCATGTTCCATTATTGCTAAAATAATGTACTAATAGTTTGAAATTACTAAATTTATTTTTTGCATGCCTTTGGTGATATAAGTTCTGTATATTTTCCCAAAGTATTGACATAATTGAAATAATGTTACACTACAGCAGCACCTAGAAATGGGGAGAAAAGAAGCCAACCTATATAAAGTTCCCAAATACACTTGGGATTTGACATTCAAGAAGAAAGTTCTGCTTACTATGTTATAGTCTATATTATAGACTATAACATATAGACTACGTTATATGTCTATAACATATAGACTATGTTATAGTCTATAGGAGATAGTATAGATCTAGAAAAATATAAAGTCAAGTTGCAATGAGGACTCCAAATGTCTGAAGCTGTTGGCTGATCACACAGGCAGGTTGTCACATGTAAACAGGCTCAGGGGATGCTGATTTCTGCTAACCAAATCCCCAAGACATTGCTATAAAACCAGACAGCTAATCTGCATTGGGAACTGTAACTGCCAAAAAAGAAATTCGACAAAGAAAGCATATTTAAAATCAGAAGGTGGCTTCAATGGTCATGGATTCCAACAAGAGCAGATAGTTGAATAATCTTAATGGTCAATAAAAATAAAGTTATAATTAGTAGCTTGGTAGATCATAACTTAAGGATATATTTGCCAAGTAGTCTGACAAGTTTGAATGCTATGGTAGAATCATCAAAGGAACGTGTTTCAAAACTTCTTATACAAAAGCTGTATTTTATTACAGTTAGGTCGAAAGGTGGGAAAAATGAACTCTGATTCCTAGCACCAGAGATAAAGAGGAGGTCAGCTGTCTGAAATAAAGTAGGTTTTATATGTAACCATGGTTACTTGTACCTCTCCAGCTAGACGAATATCCCAATGCCTTACATGACATAGCCCAGCTAGATGAAGGGCCATGTTTGCTTTCTACATTTGCCTTCCTTAGCTTCCATACTATCTCTTGTCTTCTTGTGACACTGATTGAAGTTGAAACTTCATCCAGTAACAGACTCTTAATTTTCATGCTGCCCAAAGACCAATTGCTGGTACATTCAACCCTACCTCTCTCCTTGGTCAGCAACTGAAGAGAACTGCCAACTTCAGGGCTTACCAAGAGGAGCCAGTAAGTGAGCAGTGGCCATCTGAATGGCAGCTCCCAACTCAACAAAAGGATACATGAAATCATTTTAAAAATAATAGTAAAAATACCTTTAGATCTACCTTGTTGGAGAAATCTATGTTGTCCAACTAGCAGGAATCTACCTCTGGACCCATCTCCAAGAAGAAACAGGAAAAGTAGAGAGGAAACATTCAGGGAGGCCACAACACCTTTGGCTCCAGCTGACCCTTTCTGTTAAATCTAAATAAATATCATTGTTCTTTGAAGACAAGGAAAATGGAGTAATTACTTTTGTTTCAGGCAACCATTAAGGTGAATCTGGGCAGTGCCAAGAAACACATTGACATAAGCTTGCCATCTGATTCCAGGTTCCATGCTGAGCATCTCCTTTTCTTTCAACAGAGCTTTTCCTTTGCAAAAGATATAATAATATATTCAGCTTATTAAGAGCAGTTACCATGGTATTTTGTTTGTTGCTCTTTTACCTAGCACAGAGCCTGCTGCATAGTAAGGTACAGTCAATAACCACTAATGAATAAATGAATGGATGGTTTTAAAATTTCTCAGCTGCAACCAAAATCCAGCTCTACCTTTCTGAGACAACATTCCAGTATACTTGATTGGGATTTTTACGTGTTTCCAAAACTCCTCAGGATTCATTTACACACACTCTCTTGGGTTACTTCTGCAGAGTTGTTCCAGTTAAGTCTTCATTTTACTACTTAAACATACAAAGGCTCAAAGTATTTTAACATTCTTAGAGATCTCTTCACAGGTTCATCTATATACCAATTGGAAATAGTATTTTGTCTAAAATTATTATTTTATATTTTATGTATACTAGTAAATTATATTGGTATTCTGTCCAAAATTATTACTATTAACTTTTTAGTGTCAAGCTTATTTGAAGTCATGGTATTTAAAAATTAGCAGGCATAAGAGTTTGAAGTTGCTATAAGCTATATCATTTTCCAACAGAGATACAGAAAACAGACAAGATACTGAACCATTACTAGTTTACCATCTATTGCACTTTCCCATGGATGAATAATTAGAAGACAATGTCAGTCCTCAAATAATGTCATTTTTCCCCCAAATATTTCTACAGGTATTACAGGAAAGTAAATTTTCTTACATAATTATAATTACTACACTTAACAAAATTCCATTAATATCATTCCTATTAAATTTATCCCAATCATCTTCAAAAATATCTTTTAATAGTTGGCTTATTAAAGTTGGGATCCTAACAAAATCCACACATTTAATTTAGTTTTTTAATTCTCTTGTAAATAAGAACCACCTCATTCCACCAACCTATCCACGCCATTGACTTGGAGAAATTGGGTTGGCTGTCCTGAGAATACTCCATATTCTGAATTTTTCTGATTTCTTCCTCTTTTATAATTCAACTTGTTCCTTTATCCTCCATATCTCATAGAAATTGTACTTAGAGCTAAAGGCTATATTAGTCAAATTCAACTTCTTTAGCAAGACTATGTCATAGATGGTGCTGTGAAATATATACAGCATCACATGAGGAAACACATAATGCCTCATTGCCTCCATTTAGTGATGCTAAGCCCAGGTGAGCACAGCCCAGTCCTTCCATTATAAACTTCCTTGTCACTCTGTCTCCTAATGGTTTAAGCATTCATCGCTGCTACTAATTCATTTATTTCAATAGGATTGCAAAATGTGATTTGCTAATGCTGTCATTCCTTCTATGGTACTTAGCTGGAATTTTCCTATAAAAAATGTTCTCTCATGAACTAGGGCCATTTCTACCCTGAAATATAATTTGTATAGGACAAATACGATAATTTTTTTTCCTTTATCCCAGCTATATAAAAACATATGCACTAAAAAAGAGCAGGAACACTTACAGTGACTGGGTTAGTAGGTGCTGAAATTTGCAATACTTTTTCTTTATATTTAAAGTTTTTATAATAAAATTGCATTCATAATGGTAAATTAAAACTAAAATTTGTTATACAAATGTTTCTGATGGAGGAAGGTAAATCTTATAAGAAAAAAAAAATTAGCTTGTAGTCCTGTACTTCTATTTCTGCCATCAGTATTCACTTCACTTACACTCATTCAGATAAAAATATTATTAAGTTACAGTTATCAAATACATTTCCTTTAACACAACAGTGCATCTAGGTAGGTATCTTTAGTGAATATGATTTAGATGTTTTTAGTAGAAATCAATTTTTTATATTTGATCTCTTCAATTATTCATTTTATTCAGGCATTACAGTTACAGAGAAATTGAAATTAATAATATTTAGCAGACAAAGTTTGTTTAAAAAGCTATATTTCACTAAGACCAAAAAAACAGGAAAAGAGAAAGGTAAACATATGCAAGTTGAGAGCAAGTCATTTATTATTTTAAAAATCACTATACTAATTCAATACCTCTTCCATATTTTAATAAAATGATATTTTCTCTACAATGTTTAGCATTAAGAATTTGCTCTTTTAAAGAAAATTTTTGAGACTGTTATAAAAACGAATGCTTTCAATACTATTGCCAAAAAATCAGGTATTAAAAGTGGTATAGGACGGGGGTTCGGAGGAAGATGGCAGAAGAGTAAGACGCGGAGATCACCTTCCTCCCCACAGATACATCAGAAATTCATCTACACGTGGAGCAACTCCTACAGAACATCTACTGAACGCTGACAGAAGACCTCAGACACCCCCAAATGCAAGAAATTCCCCACATACCTGGGTAGGGCAAAAGAAAAAAGAATAAACAGAGACAAAAGGATAGGGACAGGACCTGCACCAGTGGGAGGGAGCTGTGAAGGAGGAAAGGTTTGCACACACAAGAAGCCCCTTCGTGGGCGGAGACTGTGGGTGGCGGAGGGGGAAAGCTTCGGAGTAGCCGAGGAGAGCACAGCAACAGGGGTGTGGAGGGCAAGGCAGGGAGATTCCCGCACAGAGGATCGGTGCCCTCAGGCACACACCAGCCCGAGAGGCTTGTCTGCTCGGCCGCCAGGGTGGGTGGGGCTGGGAGCTGAGGCTCGCGTATCGGGTTTTGGTCAGAGCGCAGGGAGAGGACTGGGGCTGGCGGCAGAAAGAGAGCCTGAAGGGGTTGGAGCGCCGCGGCTAGCCCGGAGGGAGACCAGGGAAAAAGTCTGAAGCTGCCGAAGAGGCAAGAGACTTTTTCTTCCCTTTTGTTTCCTGGTGCGTGAGGAGAGGGCATTAAGAGCGCTGCTTAAAGAAGCTCCAGAGATGGGCGCGAGCCGCGGCTGAAGGGGCAGACCCCGGAGACGGGCATGGGATGCTGGGGCTGCTGCTGCCGCGGCCACAAGGCCTGTGTGCAAGTGCAGGTCACAGTCCACCCCCCGTTTCGGGGAGCCTGTGCAGCCTGCCACTGCCGGGGTCCCGGAACACAGGGACGGCTTCCCCGGGAAAGCGCACGGAGAGCCTCGGGCTGGTGCAACATCACGCTGGCCTCTGCTGCCGCAGGCCCACCCCTCACTGCTTGCCCCTTCCTCCCCTTGGCCTGAGTGAGCCAGAGCCCCTGAATCAGCGGCTCCTTTAAACCCGTCCTGTCTGAGCGAAGAATGGACGCCCTCCGGTGACCTATGCGCAGAGGCGTGTCCAGGTCCAAGGCTGAGACCGGGGAACTGTGAGAGCAGAGAAGAGACAGGGAAATCTCTCTGTGCAGCCTCAGAGGCAGCGGATTAAAGCTCCACGGTGCGCTTGATGTGCCCTGCGTCTGTGGAGTGCATGAATGGACAGCAAATCATCCCAAATTGAGGAGGTGGACTTTGAGGACAATATTGAAGATTTTTTCACCTTTTCCTCTTTTTACAATGAATTATCCCAAATTAAGGAGGTGGACTTTGAGAGCAAGATTTCAGACTTATTCCCCTTTTTCCTCTTTTTACAACGAATTATCCCAAATTGAGGAGGTGGACTTTGAGAGCAAGAATTTTGATTTTTTCCCCCTGTTCTCTTTTTGTGAATGTGTATGTGTATGCTGCTTTGTGAGATTCTCTCTGTATAGCTTTGCTTCCACCATAGGTACCAGGGTTCTATCTGTCCTTTTTTTTTTTCAATAATTACTTTTTTATTTTTAATAACGCTACTATAATTTATACATTATTCTATTTTACTTTATCTTCTCTCTTTCTTTTTTTCCGACCTTCCCTTGTCCCTCCCTCCCTCCGCCCTTCTTTCTTTCTTTCCTTCCTTCCTCCCTCCCTCCTGTCTTTCTTTTTCTTTCTTGCTTTCTTTCTTTCCTTCCTCCCTCCCTACCTTCTTCCTTTCACTCTTTCTTTATCTTTCCTTCCTCCCTCCCGCCCTTTCTTTCTTTCTTTCTTTCTTTCTTTCTTTCTGTCCTTCCTCCTCCATCCGTCCTTTCTTCTTCCTTCCTTCCTTCCTTCCTTAATTTCCTTCTTCCTTTCTTTCTCTCTCTCTTTCTTTCTTCTACTAATTCTTTCTTTCTACTTTTTCTCCCTTTTATTCTGAGCTGGGTAGATGAAAGGCTCTTGGTGCTGCAGCCAGGAGTCAGTGCTGTGCCTCTGAAGTGGGAGAGCCAACTTCAGGACACGGGTCCACAAGAGACCTCCCAGCTCCACATAATATCAAGCAGCAAAAATCTCCCAGAGATCTCTATCTCAACACCAGCACCCAGCTTCAGTCAACGACCAGCAAGCTACAGTGCTGGTCACCCTATGCCAAGCAACTAGAAAGACAGGAACACAACCCCACCCATTAGCAGAGAGACTGCTCACAAACATAATAAGGCCACAGGCACCCCAAAACACACCACCAGACGTGGACCTGTCCACCAGAAAGACAAGATCGAGCCTCAACCACCAGAACACAGGCACTAGTCCCCCCCACCAGGAAGCCTACACAACCTACTGAAACAAGCTTAGCCACTGGGGACAGACACCAAAAACAACGGGAACTACGAATCTGCAGCCTGCAAAAAGGAGACCCCAAACACAGTAAGATAAGCAAAATGAGAAGACAGAAAAACACACAGCCAGTGAAGGAGCAAGATAAAAACCAACCAGACCTAACAAATGAAGAGGTAATAGGCAGTCTACCTGAAAAAGAATTCAGAATAATGATAGTAAAGATGATCCAAGATTCTATTTCCCAGATCCCAAATCTTGGAAATAGAATAGACAAAATGCAAGAAACAGTTAACAAGGACCTAGAAAAACTAAAGATGAATCAAGCATCGATTAAAAACACAATAAATGAAATAAAAAATACTCTAGATGGGATCAATAGCAGAAAAACTGAGGCAGAAGAACGGATAAGTGAGGTGGAAGATAAAATAGTGGAAATAACTGCTGCAGAGCAAAATAAAGAAAAAAGAATGAAAAGAATAGAGGACAGTCTCAGAGACCTCTGGGACAACATTAAATGCAACAACATTCGAATTATAGGGGTTCCAGAAGAAGAAGAGAAAAAGAAAGGGACTGAGAAAATAATTGAAGAGATTATAGTTGAAAATTTCCCTAATATAGCAAAGGAAATAGCTAATCAAGGCAAGGAGGCACAGAGAGTCCCATACAGAATAAATCCAAGGAGAAATACACCAAGACACATATTAATCAAACTGTCAAAAATTAAACACAAAGAAATCATATTAAAAGCAGCAAGGGAGGAGGGGTTGGATAGGGAGGGTGGGAGGGAGATGCAAAAGGGAGGGGATATGGGAACATATGTATATGTATAACTGATTAAATTTGTTATAGAGCAAAAAAGAAAACAAAAGAAAAAAAAAGCAGCAAGGCAAAAACAACAAATAACACACAAGGGAATCCCATCAGGTTAACAGCGGATCTCTCAGCAGAAACTCTACAAGCCAGAAGGGAGTGGCAACATAATTAAAGTGATGAAGGAGAAAAAACCGCAACCAAGATTACTCTGTGCAGCAAGGATCTCATTCAGATTTGATGGAGAAATTAAAACCTTTACAGACAAGCAAAAGCTGAGAGAGTTCAGCACCACCAAACCAGCTTTACAACAAATGCTAAAGAAACTTCTCTAGGCAAGAAACACAACAGAAAGAAAAGACCTACAATATTGAACCCAAAACAATTAAGGAAATGGGAATAGGAACATACATATCGATAATTACCTTAAATGTAAATGGACTAAATGCTCCCACCAAAAGACACAGATTGGCTGAATGGATACAAAAACAAGACCCATATATATGCTGTCTACAAGAGACCCTCTTCAGACCTAGAGACACATACAGATTGAAAGTGAGGGGATAGAAAAAGATATTCCATGCAAATGGAAATCAAAAGAAAGCTGGAGTAGCAAGTCTCATATCAGACAAAATAGACTTTAAAATAAAGACTATTAGAAGAGACAAAGAAGGACACTACATAATGATAAAGGGATCGATCCAAGAAGAAGATATAACAAGTGTAAATATTTATGCACCCAACATAGGAGCACCTCAATACATAAGGCAAACACTAACAGCCATAAAAGGGGAAATTGACAGTAACACACTCATAGTAGGGAACTTTAACACCCCACTTTCACCAATGGACAAATCATCCAAAATGAAAATAAATAAGGAAACACATGCTTTAAATGATACATTAAACAAGATGGACTTAATTGATATTTATAGGACATTCCATCCAAAAACAACAGAATACACATTTTTCTCAAGTGCTCATGGAACATTCTCCAGGATAGATCATATCTTGGGTCACAAATCAAGCCTTGGTAAATTTAAGAATATTGAAATTGTATCAAGTATCTTTTCCGACCACAATGCTATGAGACTAGACATAAATTACAGGAAAAGATCTCTAAAAAATGCAAACACATGGAGGCTAAACAATACACTACTCAATAACGAAGTCATCACTGAAGAAATCAAAGAGGAAATCAAAAAATACCTAGAAAAAAATGACAATGGAGACACGACGACGCAAAACCTATGGGATGCAGCAAAAGCAGTTCTAAGGGGGAAGTTTATAGCAATACAAGACCACCTTAAGAAACAGGAAACATCTCGAGTAAACAACCTGACCCTGCACCTAAAGCAATTAGAGAAAGAAGAACAAAAAACCCCCAAAATTAGCAGAAGGAAATAAATCATAAAGATCAGATCAGAAATAAATGAAAAAGAACTGAAGGAAATGATAGCAAAGATCAATAAAATTAAAAGCTGATTCTTTGAGAAGATAAACAAAATTGATAAACCATTAGCCAGACTCATCAAGGAAAAAAGGGAGAAGACTCAAATCAATAGAATTAGAAATGAAAAAGGAGAAGTAACAACTGACACTGCAGAAATACAAAAGATCATCAGAGATTACTACAAGAAAATCTATGCCAATAAAACGGACAACATGGAAGAAATAGACAAATTCTTAGAAATGCACAACGTGCCAAGACTGAATCAGGAAGAAATAGAAAATATGAATAGACCAATCACAAGCACTGAAATTGAAACTGTGATTAAAAATCTTCCAACAAACAAAAGCCCAGGACCAGATGGCTTTACCGGCGAATTTTATCAAACATTTAGAGAAGAGCTAACACCCATCCTTCTCAAACTCTTCCAAAATATAGCAGAGGGAGGAGCAGTCCCAAACTCATTCTACGAGGCCACCATCACCTTGATACCAAAACCAGACAAGGAGGTCACAAAGAAAGAAAACTACAGGCTAATATCACTGATGAACATAGATGCAAAAATCCTCAACAAAATACTAGCAAACAGAATCCAACAGCACATGAAAAGGATCATACACCATGATCAAGTGGGGTTTATTCCAGGAATGCAAGGTTTCTTCAATATATGCAAATCAATCAACGTGATACACCATATTAACAAACTGAAGGAGAAAAACCATATGATCATCTCAATAGATGCAGAGAAAGCTTTCGACAAAATTCAACACCCATTTATGATAAAAACCCTGCAGAAAGTAGGCATAGAGGGATCTTTCCTCAACATAATAAAGGCCATATATGACAAACCCCCAGCCAACATCATCCTCAATGGTGAAAAACAGAAACCATTTCCACTAAGATCAGGAACAAGACAAGGCTGCCCACTCTCACCACTCTTATTCAAGTTAGTTTTGGAAGTTTTAGCCACAGCAATCAGAGAAGAAAAGGAAATAAAAGGAATCCAAATTGGAAAAGATGAAGTAAAGCTGTCACTGTTTGCAGATGATATGATACTATACACAGAGAATCCTAAAGATGCTACCAGAAAACTACTAGAGCTAATCAATGAATTTCGTAAAGTAGCAGGATACAAAATTAATACACAGAAATCTCTGGCATTTCTGTACACTAATGATGAAAAATCTGAAAATGAAATCAAGAAAACCCTCCCATTTACCATTGCAACAAAAAGGATAAAATATCTAGGAATAAACCTACCTAAGGAGACAAAAGACCTGTATGCAGAAAATTATAAGACACTGATGAAAGGAATTAAAGATGATACAAATAGATGGAGAGATATACCATGCTCCTGGATTGGAAGAATCAATATTGTGAAAATGACTCTACTACCCAAAGCAATGTACAGATTCAATGCAATCCCTATCAAACTACCACTGGCATTTTTCACAGAACTAGAACAAAAAATTTCAAAATTTGTTTGGAAAAAAAAAGACCCCGAATAGCCAAAGCAATCTTGAGAACGAAAAACGGAGCTGGAGGAATCAGGCTCCCTGACTTCAGACTATACTACAAAGCTACAGTAAGCAAGACAGTGTGGTACTGGCACAAAAACAGAAAGTTTGATCAATGGAACAGGACAGCAAGCCCAGAGATAAACCCATGCACATATGGTCAACTTATCTTTGATAAAGGAGGCAGGAATGTACAGTGGAGAAAGGACAGCCTCTTCAATAAGTGGTGCTGGGAAAACTGGACAGGGACATGTAAAAGTATGAGATTAGATCATTCCCTAACACCATACACAAAAATAAGCTCAAAATGGATTAAAGACCAAAATGTAAGGCCAGAAACTATCAAACTCTTAGAGGAAAACATAGGCAGAACACTCTATGACATAAATCACAGCAAGATCCTTTTGGACCCACCTCCTAGAGAAATGGAAATAAAAACAAAGATAAACAAATGGGACCAAATGAAACTTCAAAGCTTTTTCATAGCAAAGGAAACCATAAACAAAATGAAAAGACAACCCTCAGAATGGGAGGAACTAGTTGCAAATGAAGCAACTGACAAAGGATTAATCTCCAAAATTTACAAGCAGCTCATGCAGCTCAATATCAAAAGAAACAACACAGTCCAAAAAGGGGCAGAAGACTTAAATAAACATTTCTCCAAAGAAGATATACAGACTGCCAACAAACACATGAAAGAATGCTCAACATCATTAATCATTAGAGAAATGCAAATCAAAACTACAATGAGATATCATCTCAAACCAGGCAGAATGGCCATCATCAAGAAATCTAGAAACAATAAATGTTGGAGAGGGTGTGGAGAAAAGGGAACACTCTTGCACTGCTGGAGGGAATGTGAATGGGTACAGCCACTATGGAGAACAGTATGGAGGTTCCTTAAAAAACTAAAAATAGAACTACCATACGACCCAGCAATCCCACTACTAGGCATATACCCTGAGAAAACCATAATTCAAAAAGAGACATGTACCAAAATGTTCATTGGAGCTCTATTCACAATAGCCCGGAGATGGAAACAACCTAAGTGTCCATCATCGGATGAATGGATAAAGAAGATGTGGCACATATATACAATGGAATATTACTCAGCCATAAAAAGAAACGAAACTGAGCTATTTGTAATGAGGTGGATAGACCTAGAGTCTGTCATACAGAGTGAAGTAAGTCAGAAAGAGAAAGACAAATACCGTATGCTAACACATATATATGGAATTTAAGAAAAAAAAATGTCATGAAGAACCTAGGGGTAAAACAGGAATAAAGACACAGACCTACTTGAGAATGGACTTGAGGATATGGGGAGGGGGAAGGGTAAGCTGTGACAAAGTGAAAGAGAGCCATGGACATATACAGTACCAAACGTAAGGTAGATAGATAGTGGGAAGCAGCCGCATAGCACAGGGAGATCAGCTCGGTGCTTTGTGACCGCCTGGAGGGGTGGGATAGGGAGGGTGGGAGGGAGGGAGACACAAGAGGGAAGGGATGTCAGAACAAATGTATATGTATGACTGATTCACTTTGTTATAAAGCAGAAACTAATTTAAAAAATAATAAAATAAATAAGTAAATTAAAATAAATAAAAGTGGTATAGGACAAAACAACAATTTGAACTTTCAAGTATCGTAATTTTTTAATTGTAAAAGAAAATGTTTTAACAAGAGATTCAAAGTTAACTTAAATAATTAACAGCAACAACAAGAGTCTAGGTCTTTGATTCACAAAGGTGTTTGGGACAAAATGAAGAAGGAAGGAGGAAAGTTTTAAGAACACTACTTTTAAGATATTTTCAACATTTCATGTACACAGTTTTGAACTGACTACTACAAACTACTCCTGAAGATTTTTTATTATTTTCATTCAGATTTTAAAAAATTGAACCCATACTTCATCTTGTTATAACTATACTTTAATCTTGCTTAAACACATTTTAAAAGACTATGGAGAAACTTAGTATATAATGAAGACAAAATTGAGAATGACAAGAAGATTTTTAAACATATTTGTATCCATAATCCAATGAAGAGAATAAAAAATAGGAAATCATCTATGTAACTCATCATAATTAGAAAGAGAACGATAAAACTGCACCTGGTGTATTAGTTTTCTATTGATGCTATAACAAATTACCACAAACTTCATGATGTAAAACAAAATATATGTATTATAGTTCTGTAAATTAGGGCTCTAGGGGAGAACTCATTTCGTTGTCTTTTTCACATTCTAGAATGCACCTGCATTCCTAGATTGTGGCCTCCTTCAATCTTCAAACCCAGAAGGCAGGTCGAATCCTTCTCACATAGGATGCTGTGATCACATGACTTCCTCTTCTGCCTCTCTCAGCCACTTTCAAACACCCCTGGGATTACAATGGGCCCACCACGATAATCTAGGATAATCTCCCTACTTTAATGTGAGCTGATTAGCAATCTTACTTCCATCTACAGCTTTATTTCCCCTTTGTCAGAAAGGTAACATTCACAAATTCCAGGGATTAGGACATGGACATCTTCGGAGGCTCATTATTCTGTCTACCTCAGTTCTCTTTGAAGTCCCTTCTTTGGAATTTACATATACACTAATAAGTACATTTAAAAGACAAACGTTGAGATGACATTATCATTCACCGAGAGCTAGTGTTCAGAGAGACACCTGATTCAAATTTCAGCAACAGCATTTAATGGCTATTTGATTTAGCATATTTTTGAAATTATCTGGGCAATGCTTTCCTTATCTAAGAAACTGAGACCAAAAATATCTCATAGGATTATTGTGAGGATAAAGGTAAATTACGTAAAAGATTGGACACAATACCTGACTTAGTATCAGTCCTTCAAAAACACTAGTTGATATTATTAGATTATTGAAAACAATATACTATTTGCTACCTCCTCAAATTTCTGCCCAGAGTTAAGACTTTTTTTCCTTAATTTATTCTCTACTGCTTTGTTCTTTATTGTTTTACTAACTTCAACAATTGCTAAAATGCATATGTCATGACAGCCTGAATGCCAAGATATTTTATTAAGTGCATGTGCTAAAACTTTCTCATTTCTTGGATGACTTAATAAGAGATTTCTTAGTAGTGTTAAAATCTTGAGTGGTATTTTAATCTTTCCAAAAGGAATACTTTACGGGTAATATTATTATTAAACAAATGATAGAAATATCATCTAGACAAAAGTGACAGTCCATGAGACTTCACTCTGAATTTCCTCTCATGCTCTAATATTGCTTCTTGGTCAGAAAAAAGAGAAAGGGCAGTTAGAGCTAGTACCAATATTACTACAAACAGTAATATGTACTTTCTTATTGATCTAGTACACATTTCTGGTAAAAGAATTTCAAGCGTCATAAAATCTTTCCTTAAATTCTATATTCCCAGATAGAGTTGCCACCTGTGCAGTTATAGAGCCATTTTACACTTCCACTTCTTTTATTATTATCCAGTTTTAGATAGTAAGCCTTTCTCATATATTCACTCAAAACATGTGTGTTCCCATATTTTCAAATAATGCCATATATACCAGAATATTTTGTCTTTCCACTTCTTGGAATAGGATTTCTAATTAAATGTGCGATACTGAGCATTAGCCATGTACCAGGTCCTAAAATAAACCAGGCTCATATTGAACAATTCTTAGAGGAACAGAATATAAATGGGGGGAAAAATACATGGTAGCACCACTATCACCATATGTTAACTGGTAACAATAAATACATACTCGTTCAATTATATTTTCTATTTTCAGCTTAGAAGCAGGAACACCTGTATTTTAGCCCCAGCTCTGCTACCAATCAGCATGAAATTTTTAAACAAGTCACTTTTAAGCCCTCAGGGTCAGGCATGGTATCCTCAACCTGTAAAATAAGGAAATAAAGACTAGATCTCCAAGTTTCCTTCTAGTTTTAAAATTTTATCCACATTTAGTGGCTACAGTCAGTAATCAAAATTTTCTAAAGAAATCAAAATTCATATTAGCAAAATTATGTCATATGTACTTTGCAAAGCCAGTAAAATAGGTGAATTTACTCTTTCAACAGAGTTTTTTAAAATTCCTTAAGCTGAGTGCAGTCTCTACAGTGAGTTTCAATTTTGTTAACTTAAAAAAAATCAATAGGGCTTCCCCGGTGGTGCAGTGATTAAGAATCTGCCTGCCAATGCAGGAGACACGGGTTCGAGCCCTGGCCTGGGAGGATCCCACATGCCGCGGAGCAACTAAGCCCGTGCACCACAACTACCGAGCTTGTGCTCTAGAGCCCGCAAGCCACAACTACAGAGCCCGTGAGCAACAGCTGCTGAGCCCACATGCCACAACTACTGAAGCCCGTGAGCCTAGAGCCCCTGCTCAGCAACAAGAGAAGCCACTGCTATGAGAAGCCTGCACACCACAACGAAGAGTAGCCCCTGCTCAGTGTAACTAGAGAAAGCCTGCGTGCAGCAACAAAGACCCAACACAGCCACAAATAAAAATAAATAAATTAAAAAAAAATCAATAGCTCACTAATATACATAGATCTTAAAATATGTTATTTGCTATGCCTTTGGGGGGATTTAAGTGGTGGTAATTAATCATTTTAGCACATTATTTTGTTTTTGTGGCATAAAGAGATTTTTCAGAAACAACCAGCTATGAACTTCACAAGAGCATCTTCATTTCAGTGACACACTGGCATCCTTGTCTAGACTATTTGTCTTTACAAGTCAGACCCAAAATCCTCGGAACATCTGTTGGTTGCCTCTACTGATACTAAGCCTTTCCAACAAAGTGCTGCCTCTTCTTAGAAGTATCTATGACTATGCTTTCCCACCTGCCATACATGACAATGTCATTGTCTTTGAACATGCCATTTCTGCTTTCATGACTTAAAGAGACTAATAGTCTAAAAATATGTCTTTGGGGTACTTTGATAATTTTCCAGGGATAATGATTGACTTTCTGGCCATCAGTTGATATTTAACAATAGCACATACTTGTTCAGATAATTTATTAGCTAAATTAATATAGAATGATTTAAAAAAAAATACATCATGGACAAATGCATATTTTATTGCATTCTGTAAATTGAGTAGAGCTATGAATAATGAGAACAAATCCAATACCAAAACTTCAGAGGTTTTTCTACACATACTGTAATTAGACATTTATTTTGATTGGAAATACTATCTTGAAAATGTAATTCTTTGAAACAATCCATCAAATAAACAACCAGAAGCATCTTTACAATATCCACTTAGACACTTTTATCCTTGGAGTACTATGCAATCAATAAGAAAGCATGGGGATAATACTTGAACAAAAAACACAGTTAAAAGTTTTGTATTAATTTGTTTTTAAGGAAAATGCCATAGTACATTAAGGGAAAGAATAAATCAAATAGGTACTGCCCAGGTTCACATTAAATTGTTATAGCTGGGTATAACCACTAAAAAAAAAAAAAAAAAAAAAAAAAAAAAAAGTCTGGATACAACTATTAGCAGATATTTGGCCAGCATAAATCAGAACACATGTTTTAGCTCTATGGCAATAGGCTGTGAGCTTTCTGTCACTCGGTTCTCTTAAGGCTTCCCAAAATGTGTTAATGTTCCAGGTGTCCACTTAATTCAGTTAGTACTGAATAAGTACAATATAAAGATTTTTCAAGATGTAGTCTCAATTTACTAAAGTAACCAATTTCATTGGACTAAAGTGATGTAGCACTTTCTAATGCTGCAGTAAGTTCTACATGACCACTTAACATTAAAATATCTAATTTCAATTTTTTAACTAATGGATTTGTTTACAATGCCATTATTCCAAATAGACCAGTTTTCATAATAAATAATTCATTACTTTATCAGTCTGGGGCAAATATTTGCACTTTTGACCAGAAATATGTCCTAGTCTTACCTCACAGGTGTAAAAACCAATTAATGATAGAAACATTTATTAAAGTCTAATTTGGTGTTTTCTCAGAGTGTGTTCCACAAAATATAAAAGTATTTATCCGCTTTTCTTATGCATGTTAGCATATTAAATGATCTGAGAAATCTGGCAAAAAAAGAAATCAGTTTGATTTTCTTTATCTCGGCATTTCCCAAATTTATTTGACTATGGAATCCTTATATCCAATAAAAGATATTAACCTCATGCAGAGAGTACTTTAAAAGGCTTGGGATAGAAAAGATACCTCCAAGTTTTCTTTGTATACTTCATTTCTAATTCTTAAATAATTTGTTTTCAAGTGTTTCAAATCTATATCTTTTTACTTTGAGCCCCCTATGTCTCATTTTTTTTAATAGAGGCTATTGATAAACTGGCAACCTTAAACTCAACTTTTACATAATCCAACTCAATGCAGGAAATATTCACCAAGGTACTGTGCTTGGCATTGTAAAACTGTTATATCACTCCTTAGCTTTTACTTTGGTAGACTAAATAGACCAAAGTCCTACTATTTTTTTTCCTTATAAATCACAATTTATACCCATTTGACCATTCTTCTGGAACCCTACCTTTTCAAAAACATCTACAATCATTTTGAATTGTGATAATCGACACTAGGCATATCAATCTAATGAAGACAGCATACTCCAAGAACCAGGAACCACTTTACACATCAAGACCTGTCTGATATTACTGCTGCACATTCCCTTTTTAAAGTAGGCTTCTTTGAAATTTTTATGTGAAATCACCCTCCACTCCCACCCTCATCCCCCAAAATATGGTTTTTTTTTTGCCGGGGCACTCCACTACAGTCATGTCTTTCTAAGCAAGGATTTTAAATTTCATAAATGATAATAAATTAAATGATAATAAATATATTAAGACAGGGAGTAAAACTTTCAATCTAAGGAAAATGCAAGGAAATAGAATCAACTCACACCCAACTATTGCATTCAGAAACAAAATGGTTTCATTGGTTGCGTATATTTATTGGTGCTTAAAAATTGTCAGTCTCTTTAGAGCCTGAACTTCCAGTATTTTTTTTTTATTTTTAGGCTTATTATTGTTTTATGAAATACATAAAAGATTATATATTTGATCATCTACTTACTAAAAATATTTGTACTGATAATAATCCATTAACTACTTTAGAGGCTAGAGGACTATGCTTGGAATACAAGTAATTTGTAAATTTTTATTTATAGGCATTATTATTCTAGATAAGTATGATAAGGGCATAAATGAAAGACTATCAAACACAAAGAAAAATTCATTAGAACAAAATAAAATTCTGTAGGGTAAGTAGAATGGAATTAAAGTTAAACATTAGTGACAAACATTTTGAATTGTTATGGAACATCTTGTCTGGGTTTTTAAATGGGAAATAGTGGACATATCTGCTATGGCATTTAGTTTCCATTGGATACATTTTCAAAGGTGGCATACAATATACCAGGCTTGACATCCTTTGTAATAATTTAAATTATGGTGAAAATATTAGATATAAACTTAAAAAATACATGAGTGTAGAGTTTTTCAAAATTCTTCTAGGAATAAATGAACAATATGTTTGAAGACCACTGATTTAGGAAAGTGGGGGAGTAAACAAATGCACTAGGGAAATATTGTAGGATTGTGAGATCACTAAGGGTTCATGTAGATTAGTTCTTAAGAATTCAAAAAAAGACCAGTCACTTTTGCAGGATTTTCTCCAGCTATGTTCAGGTCTGCAAGTGTAGGTGTGGAGGGAGAGGAGAGTTGGATTTAACCAGAGTTGGAGTTTTGCCAAGCAACAATAATAAAGCAAAAAATAGAAGCAAGTGAGTTGACAATGTCTGCAAGGGAGGGATTATAATGATGCATTATGGAATTCAAACTAACTTGGGAGGGAAATGGGAGAATAGGGACTTAAGGGATAGTTTTTAAAAGGTGTAGGAACAATGGGCTATAGGGCTCATGAGAGTCAAAGAATAAATCTAGAGAACTAAAGAGAGATCTGTGGAAACATCAGTGTGGTGTTGAGAAAATGAGATATTTGAAATTGAGATTATGGAGGGATTGCAGATACCCCTGCAGTCCCAGGGGTATGAAAGTGTAATGCAAGATCTAGGGTCTGATGGTGTGACGAGTTGGATAAGATTCATTGGTGGACAAGCTCATTGGAGGAGAAGAGAGCCAGGATCTGAGTAGCCAGACTGAAAGGTTTACCTCCATGCTTACTGAATCCCCAAGAGTATGATGGGTATGGGGATTGTTAAGTTATTTAAACAACAGGCCATTTGACTGAGGTGACTCTAATGTCTTAGAGGCCTATAAAGTAAGCAAACCAAAATCTAAGCCATAAATTCCTCAAGGTTACAACATCGAAACCTAAGGACAACCTATCAGAAATAGCCAGCAAGGCTTTAAGCTGTAGTCAATAAATAATTTCCCTGCTTTGCTTCTGCCTTTTCTCTATAAAAGTCTCACCCTGGGCCTCCCTGGTGGCGCAGTGGTTGAGAGTCCGCCTGCCGATGCAGGGGATACGGGTTCGTGCCCCGGTCTGGGAGGATCCCATATGCCGCAGAGCGGCTGGGCCCGTGAGCCACGGCCGCTGGGCCTGCGCATCCGGAGCCTGTGCTCCGCAACGGGAGAGGCCACAACAGTGAGAGGCCCGCACACCGCAAAAAGAAAAAAAAAAAAAAAAAAAAAGTCTCACCCTGAGCTCCTGTTGGTGGAGCTCTCCTAACCACTTCTGGTTTGGTGTTGCCTGATTAAAATCATTTTTTGCTCAAGTAAACTCCTGAAATTTTTCATAGGCTTCAGTTTATCTTTTAACAGTTCAAAAAGACTGACAGATCCAGGAGGTTAAACTGAAGTTTGTAGAGAACATCAAGAAGCAGGGGTGGTAGATGATGTAGTCTGAAGACATGATTTTCAAAGCTGGGAGACTGGAGCAGACAAAGGAAAATTGTCCAGAAACAGCAGTCCCAGGTGTATGAAAGTGTAAAATTCATCATTATTCAAGAGGGCTGCAGGGGAGATAGTGTCCTTGAGGAAGAGCCAGTAGGCAGTGAAGAGAGTGATCATACAAGAGCTCCAGAGAGCACAGTGAAAGGGATCCAAAACTTGGAAAGAAATGGAAGATAGAGTCAGAAAAGGAGATGCATAAATGGAATGAAATTCCAGGGGATAAGGACTCCTGGAAATCTTGAGTGTCTGTATAACTGACAGTGAAACAGAACATGAGATTAATCCAGATGCCATTATGGGAGAAACACTTGGACCCCAAGAGTTGGTATAAAGATTAATTTAAGTGAAAACATTTGAACTATAGAAGATGCAGAAAGAAATATTATCTGAATTTCATTTCTCTGACCTGAAGTAAAGTCTCTCAAAAGTACAGCTACTTTTAAACCCCATCCAAGGGAGTTTCCTATGAATTCAGCTACCATGAAGACAGACTACTCATTCCCGTTAGCATCAAAAAGCCCAACAAAACTTTCCAAACCTTCCCAGTGAAACCCTAACCCAACACCCCACCCTTGTGAATTCTGGTATATAAACCTTTTATCTCTGGCTACTGTGTGAGTTACTCATCACTGAACACCCCACATATACCCCATACCTGTGTACGTACAAATGAACCTTGTCTTTTCTCCTGTTAATCTTTCTATTGCCAATTTACTTGCAGGTCCCCAAACACTAGACCCAAGTTGGAAGAGGACAAGTTTTCATCCCAACACTATCAAGGCAGACAGAAGTGGTTGGTGAAGTTGTGAGTGTTAAGAAAGAAGGGATCTTTCCAGGAGCTTGGAGATTCAAGAACTCCTTCATTACTCCTGCCATTGACGCTTTAGTGGCTGGAGGAGGGACAGCCTTATTACAGCACTTCATCCATTAAAAAAACAGACCACTTGGCCTCACCAGGGACCAGTAAGAGTTTAGCAGCCTCTGCCAACTAAAGAATGTCACTCGCCATCTGGCTCCACAAGGACTGAGTCATTAGCCACTGCATTCGCTGACCTTCAACACACCCTGAAAGTAGTTCAGGACAGAAATCAGGAATGAGTCACTCTGTGCTCTGGGAGAACCGCCAGAACATGTCTTCAGACAGATATTTTCAGGAGAAAATTTTGTGAACCCAATTTCTTGCAACTTCTCATACTTAGAAAAGCACTAAAATCATTAAGTAACATATCTGTGCCTTGTGACTAGAAGTAGCCTTCTACCAAGATGTGAGCTTGATTGCATGTACCCCTTTTCTATAAAGGTACTCTTCACATATATGCTGACCTCCCCCCTTACCTCTTTGGAGCAGTTCCTCAGAGCTGTCTGAGGGGCTGTATCCTGGGCTATAGTGCTCAGTAAGTCCCCAGTAAAATGGAACCTCACAGCTCTCACGTTGTGCATGTCAACACCTTTCTTTACTGACCTCGGGGACAGCACATTCTCCTGGCTTCCACCCTGCCTCACTGACTCTCTTTCTCAGTGTCCTTGCTAGATCATCCTCCTCTCCTAATGTCTAAATTTTGAAGTGGTCTAGGACTCTGTCCTTGGCCCTCTTTACTTCTATCACTTTCCCTGGAGGTTCTCAATTATGCCCACTAAGTTAACTTTAAACACCTGTGTTCTCATCACTGAACACCCCGCATATACCCCATACCCGTGAACATTCATTTGTCCATTCATTTGTACTGCACCACCTCAAGTCAGCCCAGGCACCGTGTTCTGCTTCATTTCCTCATACTATCAATTAACACTTAAACCTGGATTTCAAATTGATTTGTTTACTTCCTCACTAGAATAAAAACCCCATGAACACAGGCACCATGTATGTCTTGTTCATCTCTGTATCCCCAAAACATTGAATGATAGTTCCATGACCAAATAATATTGCTGAAAGAATTGAAGAATAAATGGTCAATTTATAAATATATTCTTTACACTCTTTTTTTTTGCTTTATATACTAAATCTCAAATTCTACTCACTTATACGACTCAGTTTAATTCTTCTTTGTATTCTGCAAAATATTTCTAACCTGACCCATTTCCTGCATCCCATTATATGATATAAAGCCATATTTAAATAGTTGTCATAGTATATTGATGGTGAGATGCAGAGATTTTTCTTTCCTTTTCATAACTGAAGTATAATTGACATATAACTTTATATTAGTGTCAGGTGGGCAACATGATGATTCAATATTTGTATACACTGCAAAATGATCACAATAAGTCTAGTCACCATCTGTCAAGATACAAAATAACAAAAATTCTTCTTGTGATAAGAACTTTTTAAGGTTTACTCTCTTAGCAACTTTCAAGTTGTTTGTTTTTCTTGTTGAGTTTTATGAGTATTTTATATAGTTTAGATCTTAATCCCTTGTTGAATATATGCTTTGCAAATATCTTCTCCCACTCTGTACCTCTGCTTTTTCATTTTGTTGATAGCTGCCTTTGCTGTGCAGAGCTTTTTTGTGTGTGTGTGTGGTACACGGGCCTCTCACTGTTGTGGCCTCTCCCATTGCAGAGCACAGGCTCAGCAGCCATGGCTCACGGGCTTAGCTGCTCCGTGGCATGTGGGATCTTCCCGGACTGGGGCATGAACCCACATCCCCTGCATCAGCAGGCGGACTCTCAACCACTGCACCACCAGGGAAGCCCTGTGCAGAGCTTTTTAGTTTGATGTTGTCTCACTTGTTTATTTTTGCTTTTGTTGCCATTGATTTTTGTGTTAAATATGAAAAATCACTGTGAAGACTAATGTCAAGGAGCTTGCCATCTGTATTTTCTTCTAGGAGTTTTATGGTTTCAGTTCTTACATTCAAATCTTTGATCCACTTTTTAGTTGATCTTTGTGCATGGTATAAGATAGAAGCTTAATTTCACCTTTTTGTGGCTGTCCAGTTTTCCCAATACTATTTATTAAAAAGACTGTCCTTTCCCCATGGTGTATTCTTGACTCCTTTGTTGGAAATTAATTGAGACTATATATGTGTAAGTTTATTTCTGGGTTCTCCATTCTCTTACAGTAATCTATGTGTCTGTTTTTATACCAATACCATACTGCTTTAATTACTATAGCTTTGTAATATAGCTTGAAATCAGGAAGTGTGATGCCTCCAGCTTTGTTCTTCTTTCTCAATATTGCTTTGGCTGCTTGGGATCATTTGTGGTTCCATACACATTTTAGGTTTATTTCTTCTATTTCTTTGAAAAATGCCATTGGATTTTGATTGGGATTGCACTGAGTCTATAGATCATTTTGAGTAATAGGGACATTTTAACAGTATTTATTCTTCCAGTCTATGAGCACAAAATATCTTTCCATTTATCTGCATCACCCTCAATTACTTTCATCAATGTGTTATATTTTTCAGTGTACAGGTTTTTCACCTTCTTTCTTAAATTTATCCCTAGGTATTTTATTCTTTTTGATGCAATAGTAAATGACATTGCTTTCTTAATTTCTCTTGCTGATAGTTCAATGTTACTTTATAAAAACACAACAGATATCTGTATATTGATTTTGTACCTGCAACTTTACTGAATTTTTTTTATTAATTCTAACAGTTTTTTTTAATGTACTCATTAGGCTTTCTATATATAAATAATTTCCTTTGCAAAAAATGACAGTTTTACTTCATCCTTTCCAATTTAAATGTCTTTCATTTATTTTTCTTGCCTAATTGCTCTGGCTAGGATTTCCAATATAATGTGGAATTAAAGTAGTGAGAGTGGGCATCCCTGTCTTATACTTCATCTTAGAGGAAATATTTCAGCTTTTCACCATTGAGTTTGATGTTAGCTGTGTGTTTGTCATATATAGCCTTTACTATGTTGAGGTATGTTTCCTCTATACTGACTTTACTGAAAGTTTTTTTTTTTATCATAACTGGGTGCTGAATTCTGTCAAATGTTTCTTCTGCATCAATGAAGATTATCATATGATTTTTATTCTTCATTTTATTAATGTAGTGTATCATGGTAATTGATTTGCAGATGTTAAACAATCCCTGCATCCCTGGAATAAATCCACTTGATCATAGTATATGATCCTTTTAATATATTGTTTAATTTGGTTTGCTAATATTTTGCTGAGGATATTTGCATCTAGGGTCACCTGGGATATTGGCCTATAATTTTCTTTTTGTGTGGTGTACTTCTCTGATTTAATTATCAGTAATGCTGGCCTTGTAAAATGAGTTTGGAAGCATTCCTTCCTCTTCAACTTTCTGGAAGAGTTTAAGAATAGGTAATGAATCTTTGAAAGTTTGGTAGAATTCACCAGTGAAGCCATCTGGTTCTGAACTTTCATTTGGGGAGAGATTTTTGATCAGTGGTTTAATCTCCTTACTAATAATTAGTCTATTCAGATTTTCTGTTTCTTCATGATTAAGTCTTAGAAGAGTGTATGTTTCTAGGAATTTATCCATTTCTTCTATTATGATCTTTTGTATTTCTTTGGTACACCTTGTAACTTCTCTTTCATTTCTAATTTTACTTATTTGGGTCCTCTCTCTTTTGTTCTTAGTGAGTCTAGCTAAAGGTTTGTAAATTTTGTTCATCTTTTCAAAGAACCAACTATTAGTTTCATTGATCTTTGCTACTGCATTTTAGTCTCTTTCATGTATCTCCACTCTGATCTTTCTTATTCCCTTCCCTCAGCTAACTTTGGGCTTCATTTTTCCTCTTTATATAGTTCTTTTAAGTGTAAAGTTAGATCACTGATTTGAAATATTTCTTGTTTTTTGAGTTAGGTCTGTATCACTATGAATTTTCCTCTTAGAACTGCTTTTGCTGCATCCCATAAATTTTGGTACATGTATTTCCGTTTTCATTTGTCTCAAGGTATTTTTTTTTTTATTTCTCCTCTGATTTCTTCACTGACCCATTGGTCGTCTGGTACCATGTTGTTTAATCTCCACATATTTGTAATTGTTCCAGTGTTCTTATGGATTTCTAGTTTCATACCATGGCAAAGATACTTGATATGATTTCAATCTTCTTAAATTTATTGAGACTTGTGTGGCCTAACATATGATCCTACCTGGATAATGTTCCATGTACACTTGGGAAGAATGTAGTCTAGCTTTTCTGGAAGGAATATTCTGTATATATCTATTAAGTCTATCTTGTCCAATATTTCATTTAAAGCCAATGCTTCCTTATTGATTTTCTGTCTGGATGACCTATACATTACTGTAACTGGGGTGTTAAAATCCTCCACTATGATATTGCTGTCAGTTTATCCATTTAGGTCTATTAATATTTGCTTTATATATTTAGGTGCTCCTATGCTGGATGAATAAATATTTACAAATGTTATATCTCCTTGTTGGATTGACCCCTTTTCATTATGTAATGCCCATCTTTGTCTTTTATTACACTCTTTGTTTTAAGGTCTATTTTGCCTGATATAAGTATAGCTACCTCAGCTTCCTTTTGGTCTCCATCTACATGAAAAATCTTTTTCCATGCTTTCACTTTCAGTCTGTGTGTGCTTACGTCTACAGTGAGTCATTTATAGGCAGCAGATAGAGGGGTCTTGTTTTTTATCCATTTGGCCACTCCACATCTTTTTTTTTTATTTAATTTTATTTATTTACTTTTAATACAGCAGGTTCTTATTAGTTATCTATAATATACATATTAGTGTATATATGTCCATCTCAATCTCTCTATTCATCCCACCACCAACACCCCCACCCTGCTTTCCCCCCTTGTTGTCCATACGTTTGTTCTCTACATCTGTGTCTCTATTTCTGCCTTGCAAACCGGTTCATCTGCAAGAGTTTTCTAGATTCCACATATATGTGTTAATACACATATTAGTTTTTTGCTTTCTGACTTACTTCACTCTGTATGACAGTCTCTAGGTCCATCCACATCTCTCCAAAAAAACCAATTTTGTTCCTTTTTATGGCTGAGTAATATTCCATTGTATATATGTACCACATCTTCCTTAATCATTCACCTGTCAATGGGCATTTAGGTTGCTTCCATAACCTGGCTATTGTAAATAGGGCTGCAATGAACATTGGGGTCCATGTGTCTTTTTGAATTATGGTTTTTTCTGGGTATATGCCCAGTAGTGGGATTGCTGGGTCATAAGGTAATTATATTTTTAGTTTTATAAGGAACCTCCATACTGTTCTCCAAAGTGGCTGTATCAATTTACATTCCCACTAACAGTGCAAGAGAGTTCCCTTTTCTCCACACCTGCCCCAGCATTTGTTGTTGGTAGATTTTCTGTTGATGCCCGTTCTAACTGATGTGAGCTGACACCTCATTGTAGTTTTTCCTTTTTAAATTTATTTTTATTTTTGGCTGTGTTGGGTCTTTGTTTCTCTGTGAGGGCTTTCTCTAATTGCGGCAAGCAGGGGCCACTCTTCATCACGGTGCGTGGGCCTCTCACTATCGCAGCCTTTCTTGTTGTGGAGCACAGGCTCCAGATGTGCAGGCTCAGTAGTTGTGGCTCATGGGCCTAGTTGCTCTGCGGCATGTGGGATTTTCCCAGACCAGGGCTCAAACCCGTGTCCCCTGCATCGGCAGGCAGATTCTCAAACACTGCGCCACCAGGAAAGCCCCCTCATTGTAGTTTTGATTTGCATTTCTCTAATAATTAGTGATGTTGAGTAGCTTTTCATGTGCCTCTTGGCCATCTGCATATCTTCTTTGGAGAAAGGTCTATTTAGGTCTTCTGGCCACTTTTTGATTCGGTTGTTGTTTTTTTTTTTTAATATTGAGCTGCATGAGCTGTTTATATATTTTGAAGATTAATCCTTTGTCCATTGATTCGTTTGCAATTTTTTTCCCATTCTGAGGGTTGTCTTTTCATCTTATTTATAGTTTCCTTTGCTGTGCAAAAGCATTTAAGTTTCATTAGGTCCCATTTGTTTATTTTTGTTTTTATTTCCATTACTCTAGGAGGTGAGTCAAAAAAGATCCTGTTGTGATTTATGTCAAAGTGTGTTCTTCCTATGTTTTCTGCTAAGAGCTTTATAGTGTCTGGTTTCACATTTAGAGTTTATTTGACATTTTGAGTTTATTTTCCTGTATGATGTTAGGGAATGTTCTAATTTCATTATTTTACATGTAGCTGTCCAGTTTTCCCAGAACCACTTATTGAAGAGACTCTTTTCTCCAATGTATATATCCTTGCCTCCTTTGTCGTGGATTAGGTGACCAAGGAGCATGGGTTTACCTCTGGGCTTTCTATCCTGTTCCATTGATGTATATTTCTCTTTGGGTGCCAGTACCATATTTTTTTTGATTACCATAGCTTTGTAGTATAGTCTGAAGTCAGGGAGTCTGATTCCTCCAGCTCCATTTTTCTTTCTCAAGATTTCTTTGGCTATTCAGGGTCTTTTGAGTCTCCACACGAATTGTAAGATTTTTTGTTCCAGGTCTGTACAAAATGCCATTGGTAATTTGACAGGGATTGCACTGAATCTGTAGATTTTTTTGGGTAGTAGAGTCATTTTCATGATATTGATTATTCCAATCCAAGAACATGGTATATCTCTTCATCTGTTTGTGTCACCTTTGATTTCTTTCGTCAGTGTCTTACAGCTTTCTGAGTATAGGTCTTTTACCTCCTTAGGTAGGTTTATTCCTAGGTATTTTATTCTTTATGTTGCAATGGTGAATGGGACTGTTTCCTTAATTTCTCTCTCTGATCTTTCATAGTGTATAGGAATGCAAGAGATTTCTGTGCATTAATTTTGTATCCTGCTACTTTACCAAATTCATTGATTAGCTCTAGCAGTTTTCTGGTGGCATATTTAGGATTATCTATGTGTAGTATCATGTCATCTGCAAACAGTGACAATTTTACTTCTTCTTTTACAATTTGTATTCCTTTTATTTCTTTTTCTTCTCTGATTGCTGTGGCTAAAACTTCCAAAACTATGCTGAATAATAGTGGCAAGAGTGGACATCCTTGTCTTCTTCCTGACCTTAAAGGAAATATTTTCATTTTTTCACCATGGAGAATGATGTTTGCTGTGGGTTTGTTGTATATGGCCTTTATTATGTTGAGGTAGGTTCCCTCTATGCCTACTTTCTTCTTTTTATCATAAATGGGTTTGAATTTTGTCAGAAGCTTTTTCTGCATCTATTGAAGTGATCATATGGTTTCTAGTCTTCATTCTGTTAATGTGGTGTATCACATTGATTGATTTGCGTATATTGAAGAATACTTGTATCCCTGGGATAAATCCCACTTGATCATGATGTATGACCCTTCTAATGTGCTGTTGAATTCTGTTTGCTAGTATTTTGTTGAGGATTTTTGCATCTATATTCATCACTGATATTGGTCTGTAATTTTCTTTCTTTTTTTTTTTTTGTAGTATCTTTGTCTGGTTTTGATATCAGGGTGACAGTGGCCTCATAGAATGAGTTTGGGAGTGTTACTTCCTCTGCAATTTTTTGGAAGAGTTTGAGAAGGATGGATGTTAGCTCTTCTCTAAATGTTTGATAGAATTCATCTGTGAAGTCATCTGGTCCTGGACTTTTGTTTGTTGGAAGATTTTTAATCACAGTTTCAATTTCATTACTTGTGATTGGTCTGTTCATATTTTCTATTTCTTCCTGGTTCAGTCTTGGAAGGTTATACCTTTCTAAGAATTTGTCCATTTCTTCTAGGTTGTGCATTTTATTGGCTTTATTGGCACAGAGTTGCCTGTAGTAGCCTCTTAGGATGTTTTATATTTCTGTGGTGTCTGTTGTTAGTTCTCCTTATTCATTTCTAATTTTATTGATTTGAGTCCTCTCCCTCTCTTTATTGATGAGTCTGGCTAAAGGTTTATCAATTTTGTTCATCTTCTCAAAGAACCAGTTTTTAGTTTTACTGATATTTGCTACTGCTTTTTTTCTTTCTATTTCATTTATTTCTGCTCTGATTTTTATGATTTTTTTTCCTTCTATGTTTTTTTTGTTTTTCTTTCTCTAGTCTCTTTGGGTGTAAGGTTAGATTGTTATTTGAGATTTTTCTTGTTTCTTGAGGTAGGATTATACTGCTATAAACTTCCCCTTTAGAACTGCTTTTGCTGCATCCCATAGGTTTTGGATTGTCATGTGTTCATCATCATTTGTCTCTATAGGTTTTTTGATTTCCTCTTTGATTTCTTCAGTGATCTCTTGGTTATTTAGTAACTTATTATTTAGTCTCCATGTATTTGTGCTTTTTACGTTTTTTTCCATTTAATTTATTTCTAATCTCATAGTGTTATGGTCAGAAAAAATGCTTGAAGTGATTTCAAATTTCTTAAATTTACTGAGGCTTGATTTGTTACCCAAGATGTGATCTATCTTGCGAATGCTCCATGTGCACTTGAGAAGAAAATGTAATCTGCTGTTTTTGGATGGAATGTCCTATAAATATCAATCAAATCTATCTGGTCTGCTGTGTTATTTAAAGCTTGTGTTCCCTTATTAATTTTCTGTCTGGATGATCTGTCCATAGTGTAAGTGAGGTGTTAAAGTCCCCCACTATTATTGTGTTACTGTTGATTTTCTCTTTTATAGCTGTTATGTATTGAGGTGTTCCTATGTTGGGTGTATATATATTTATAATTCTTATATCTTTTTCTTGGATTGATCTCTTGAGCATTATGTAGTGTCCTTCCTTGTCTCTCTTTTTTTTATATATATATAAACAATTTATCATTCTGACTCCTCTTGCTATTTTAAGATGTTGGGGGTAGGTGTTTATTAATTAATTAATTTATTTTTTGCTGTGTTGGGTCTTCGTTTCTGTGCGAGGGCTTTCTCTAGTTGTGGCAGGCGAGGGCCACTCTTCATCATGGTGTGTGGGTCTCTCACTATTGCAGCCTCTCTTGTTGCAGAGCACAGGCTCCAGATGTGCAGGCTCAGTAGTTGTGGCTCACGGGCCTAGTTGCTCTATGGTATGTGGGATCCTCCCAGACCAGGGCTCGAACCTGTGTCCCCTGCATTAGCAGGCAGATTCTCAACCAATGCGCCACCAGGGAAGCCCCTTCCTTGTCTCTTAAAATATTCTTTATTTTAAAGTCTATTTTATCTGATATGAATATTGCTACTCCAGTTTTCTTTTGATTTACATTTTCATGGAATATCACTTTCAGAGTGTATGTGTCCCTAGGTCTGAAGTGGATCTCTTGTAGACAGCATATATATGGGTCTTGGTTTTGTATCTAATCTGTGAGCCTGTGTCTTTTGGTTGGAGCATTTAATGTGTTCACATTTAAGGTAATTATCAATATGGATGTTCGTATTAATATTTTCTTATTGTTTTGGATTTGTTTTTGTAGGTCCTTTTCTTCTCTTGTGTTTCCCACTTAGAGAGGTTCCTTTAGCATTTGTTGTACAGCTGGTTTGGTGGTGCTGAATTCTCTTAGCTTTTGCTTGTCTGTAAACCTTTTGATTTCTCTGTCGAATCTGAATGAGATCCTTGCCGGGTACAGTAATCTTGGTTGTAGGTTCTTTCCTTTCATCACTTTAAATATATCGTGCCACTCCCTTTTGGCTTGTAGAGTTTCTGCTGAGAAATCTGCTCTTAACCTTATGGAAGTTCCCTTGCATGTTATTGGTGATTTTTCCCTTGTTACTTTTAATAATTTTTCTTTGTCTTTAATTTTTGTTAACTTGATTACTACATGTCTCAGCATGTTCCTCCTTGGGTTTATCCTGCCTGGGACTCTCTGAGCTTCTTGAACTTGGGTGGCTCTTTCCTTTCCCATGTTAGGGAAGTTTTTTACTATAATCTCTTCAAATATTTTCTTGGGTCATTTCTCTCTCTCTTCTCCTTCTGGGACCCCTATGATGAAAATGTTAGTGTGTTTAATGTTGTCCCAGAGGCCTCTTAGGCTATCTTCATTTCTTTTCATTCTTTTTTCTTTATTCTGTTCTGCAGCAGTGAATTCCATCATTCTACCTTCCAGGTCACTTATCTATTCTTCTGCCTCAGTTATTCTACTATTGATTCCTTCTAGTGTATTTTTCATTTCAGTTATTGTATTGTTCATCTCTGTTTGTTCTTTAATTCTTCTAGGTGTTTGTTCTTTAATTCTCCTAGGCCTTTGTTAAACATTTCTTGCATCTTCTCAATCTTTGCCTCCATTCTTTTTCCAAGATCCTGGATCATCTTCACTATCATTATTCTGAATTATTTTTCTGGAAGGTTGTCTATCTCCACTTCATTTATTTGTTTTTCTGTGGTTTTATCTTTTTCCTTCATCTGGTACATAGTCCTCTGCTTTTTCATTTTGTCTATCTTTCTGTGAATATGGTTTTCATTCCAGAATTGTAGTTCTTCTTGCTTCTGCAGTCTGTCCTCTGGTGGATGAGCCTATCTATGAGGCTTGTTCAAGCTTCCTGATGGGAGAGACTGGTGGTGGGTAGAGCTGGGTGTTGCTCTGGTGGCCAGAGCTCAGTAAAACTTTAATCTGCTTGTCTGCTGATGGGTGGGGCTGAGTTCCCTCCCTGTTGGTTGTTTGGCCTGAGGTAACCCAACACTGGAGCCTACAGGCTCTTTGGTGGGGCTAATGGCAGACATCAGGAGGGCTCATTCCAAGGAGTACTTCCCAGAACTTCTGCTGCCAGTGTCCTTGTCCCTGTGGTGAGCCACAGCTACCCCCCCACCTCTGCAGGAGACCCTCCAACACCAGCAGGCAGGTCCAGTTCAGTATCCCACAGGGTCACCGCTCCTTCCCGCTGGGTCCCGATGCACACACCACTCTGTGTGCACCCTCCAAGAGTGGAGTCACTGCTTCCCCCGGTCCTGTCAAAGTCCTGCAATCAAATCCTGCTATCCCTCAAAGTCCAATTCTCTGGGAATTCCTCCCCCTGTTGCCAGACCCCCAGGTTGGTAAGTCCAACGTGGGGCCCAGAACCCTCACTCCAGTGAGGTGGACCTCTGTGGCACAACTGTTCTCCAGTTTGTGAATCACCCACCCAGGGGCCATGGGACTTGATTTCACTGTGATTGTACCCCTCCTACCATCTCACTGCAGCCTCTCCCCTGTCGTTGGATGTGGGGTATCTTCCTTGGTGAGTTCCAGTGTCTTCCTGTCAATGACTGCCCAGCAGGTAATTGTGATTCTGGCACTCTTGCAAGAAGCAGTGAGCACCTTCTACTCCACCATCTTGAACCCACCACTCCACATCTTTTGATTGGAGAATTTAGTCCATTTACATTTAAAGTAAGTTTGATAGATATGTACTTATTGCCTTTTTGTTAGTTGTTTTCTGGATGTTTTGTAGTTCTCTGTTTCTTCTTCTCTTGTTCTCTTCCCTTATGGTTTGATGACTTACTTTAGTGTTATGCTTAGATCCCATTCTCATTATCTTTTGTTTATCTCCTGTTCATTTTTTAGGTGTGGTTATATGAGGCTCACATATAATAGCCTATGTATGTATATTTGTGTATGTATAGTAAGTTCCTTACATATGAACGAGTTCTGTTCCAAGAGAACATTCATGAGTCCAACTTGTTCATAAGTCCAACAAAGTTAGCTTAGGTACCCAAATAACACAACTGGCTATATAGTACTCTACTGTAATAGGTTTACAATACTTTTCACACAAATAATACATAAAAAAACAAACACACAAAAAAGAAACATTTTTAACTTTACAGTACACTACCTTGCAAAGTACAGTAGTACAGTACAACTGCTGGCATATAGGGGCTGGCATTGAGTGAATAGGCAAGAAGAGTTACTTACTGGAAGAGGGAGGGGAGGTGAGGGATATAGCTGAAGGATTGTCAGCAATAACAGATGAAGGACAAGCTGCAATTTCACTCATGCCTGATATTGATGGCACAGGTTCTGGTTCCTTGCTGGATTCAATTCTACCTACTGTCTTGAAAAAATGATCTAGTGATGTCTGGGTAGTACTATACCAGCTACATTATCACTGCTTTTATGCTTGCTTCTGAACATCCTGGGCTTGACATAAAGATACTGTACTACTGTACTCTATACAGTACTGTAAAGTACACAAAAGCACAACCACTTGTAGAGGATGCATATACGTGACAATGTATATCAGACATGTGAACTAACTTATGTGATTGGACATGCGAATGCACATTCACATCTTTGAAAGTTTGCAACTTGAAGGTTCATATGTAGGGGACTTACTATATATATATCATTCTATTTTAAGTTGTAGCAATTTAAGTTTGAACACATTCTAAAACACTACATTTTTATTCCTCCTTCCCCACATTTTATGCTTTTGACATGACATTTTACATCTTTTTATTCTGTGTAACTAGTTATTGTAGTTATACTTATTTTTTTACTACTTTTGTCTTTTAATCTTCATACTAGCATTATAAGTGATTAATCCCCTACCTTTACTATATATTTACCTTTACCAGTGAGATATTTATAATCATATGTTTTCTTGTGACTAATTAGTGTCCTTACTTTTCACCTTAAAGAAGTCCCTTTAACATCTCTTGTAAGGCGAGTTTACTGGTCATGAACTCCTTTACTTTTTGCTTGTCTGGAACACTATCTTTCCTTCAATTCTGAATGATAACATTGCCAGGTAGAGTATTCTTACTTGAAAGTTTTCCCTTTCAGCACTTTGAATATATCATGCCACTCCTTTCTTGCTTGCAAAGTTTCTGCTGAAAATCTGCTAATAGTCTTATGGAGATTCCTTTGTATATAACAAGTGTTTTTTCTCTTGCTCTTTTAAGATTCTCTCTTTATCTTTAACTTTGACATTTTACTTATAATGTGTCTTGGTGTGAATCTCTCTGGGTTCCTCTTATTTGGAACTCTCTGGGCTTCCTGGATCTGGATGTCTATTTCCTTCCCCATGTTAGGGAAATTTTCGGCCACTATTTCTTCAGATAAGTTTTTTGCCCCTTTCTCTCTCTCTTCTCCTCCTGGGACACCTATAATGCAAACGTTGTTCTGCTTTATGTTGTCCTATAGGTCCCTTAAGCTACCTTCACTTTTTAAAATTATTTTTTTCTTTTTGCTATTCTGTTTGGGTGAGTTCCACTGGCCAGCCGTCCAGACCACTGATCCTTTCTGCTTCTTCATCTAGTCTGCTGTTGAACTCCTCCAGTGTATTTTTCAGTTCATTTATTATATTCTTATTCTTATTCAACCACAACTTCCGTTTGCTACTTTCTTGTATTTTCTATCTCTTTGTTGAAGTTCTCATCTTTATGACCATTACTTTGAACTCTTTATCAGCTAAATTACTTATCTGCATTTCATTAAGTTCCCCCCCCTCCCCGGGGATTTATCTTGTTCTTTCATTTGGAACATATTCCGCTGTTTCCTCATTTGCTTGACTCTCCATGTTTGTTTCTATGTATTGGGCAAAAAACTCACTCTTCCAGATTTGAAGGAGTGGCCTTATATAAGAAATGAAACTTATCATTCAACCTTACCCTAGTTCTTAGTTGTCTCTCAAACCTTTGTGATTGTTTAAGCAGCCTGATTTATTCTTGATAGGTCCCAGTTACTGAGGGTGTGCCAAGACCTGTCAGCATTCCAGAGGGAGGGATTTCAGTCAGCACAAGTTTCAGGCTGAATGGAAGCCAGACCCTCAGGCAGCAGCTTTTAAAGTATGCACACATACACAGTCCTGTGGGACCTCAATCATAAACCCTGCTGGCCTCCAAACCATGTGATCTGGAGGTGTCCTCTTGATGAAAATAACAAAAATCAGGGGTCCAGACAAGTGTATAAGCTCCTTTCTGGGAAGTACTGGCCAGCTGTAGCAAGGCCAAGGAAGAGTGCAAAGATGGTTCCCCTGGCCCATATACACTGAGAGCACCTCAGTAGCCTCTAGATGTGTGAAGTCTGTTGCTCAGGCTGAAGCTCCAGGGCAAGTAAATAGGCCTTTTTCACAGGATGACTGGGGATGTGTTTCAGTCTACTGTCTGTACAAAGCCTGCCAAGAACAGTCTCTCTGATTGTTTTCAGTTCTGCAGGGAACAGAAATGCACAACCTGATGGCAACAAGCATGACCAGCTGCGTGGACTGTGGGCCCCCACGAGCTTTAGCACAGTGACAGGAGAGTGTGAGGCCAGTGTGCTCCTGTTGACTTTAGCAGGTCCATAGGTGAGCATGAGGCTGGGGAACACCTACCAGCTTTTGTGGGACTGTAGGAGAGTCTGGGGCCAGGGCATGCCCACTGTTGCTAGCAAGGTAGATGAGGAACACAGAAATGGCACCCCACATCACCTCTTTTCCAAGAGAGAGTGCCAACAGGCTCCTGCCACTCCAACAGATGCTTTAAGATTAGCAAATGAATCTCCTTCACATATGATCTATGTGCTTTTCAAACTGCTGCTTTTGTGCTGGGTCCCAGGGTGAGTGACTCTGTGTGTGAGTCCTTCAGGAGTGAAATCTCTGTTCCCTATAGCCCATTGGGTCTCTTGGATGTAAGTCCCTTTGGTTTTCAAAGCCAGACCTTTTGGGGGCTCCTCTTTCCAGTACAGGTCCCAAGGGTTGGGATGCTTGATGTGGGGCATGAATGCCTCACTCCTCAGAAAGCAGCTCTGTATTTGTGAGATCCCTCCTGACTGTGGGAGGGTTGAATGTTTGGTGAGACCACGTCTCTGTCTCTCCTACCATCTCAATGTGGCCCTTTTATCCTTTATTGGGGAGGAACCATTCAGCTAGTTTTCAGGTCTTTTTCAGAAGGACTTTTTCCAAACGTAGAACAATTGGTTCTACACACACAATTTGTGTGTCCATGGGAGGGGGTGAGTCTTCAGGATCTTCCTACACTGCCATCTTGAATTGCCCCTCAGAAAATTGTTTTAAAGTCATATTTGAACATATATACTTTTCATCCCACCCTACCATATCAAAGAAGAAAACTGAATTTGTTTTAGATTGCTTGCTTTTTATAGATGAACAGGGAATTATTCAATACCTCATTAACTTTAAGTGTTCCAAAACTGACTTTATTGTCCCATCCAGGAAATTTCTAGGTGGAAAAAACATTTTCTAATTACAATCACTTTCTTACTTCCATTTTAAAAATAAGGAGTATTATTTGTGAGATCTGTAAACTCACTGCTCAGCTTTTTGAAAAGAGTCATAATTCAGTAAATTAAAACTATATATAAAATCATATTTACCAGATAAATTATGTACCCAAACATAATTGTTCAAATAAACACATTTTTCTTATTCTATTATTCAACATGTCCTTTGCTTAATGAAAATGCTGATAATACAAAATTGGAGAAACCTGAGACACAGCCATAATGTGATGAAAACAAATTTTTTTCCAGCTCCCTTGAGATATATAATTGAATATAAATGTTATGTAAGTTTAAGGTGTACAACATGTTGATTTAATATACTTAATATTGCAAAATGATCACCATGATAATGTTAGCTAACACCTGCATTATGTCACATACTTCCATTTCTTTTTTGTGGTGAGAACATTTAAGATCTACTCTCACAGCAACTTGCAAGTATATAATACAGTATTACAAACTGTAATCACTATACTGTACCTGAGGACCCAGAACTTATTCATTAAATTTCCATTTTAATTTCAACATATTCATTAAATTATTCAATTAAATTAAATTTATAATTTAATGTTATTCAGTAAATTAATTTAATTTCAATTTTAAAATCATAATTTTAAATGGTCAAAACGTATTTTAAATAGTAAAAAGAATGATTTATAATAAACTTTTAATAGTAGAAATTTTTTTAATATCAAAAAGATTTTTAGTTTTAATGTAGTTTATAATCAAACTCTTTTGGGTAATTCATGGACTAAAACAAAATTTCTAATTTTTTTGAACAGGCTGTGCTCTTTCTATTTTACTCCCAAAGGGCACAAAATATATAAATAAAAGAGATATTCCCTGAGAGACAGTCCACCTCCCTATAAAAAATAGCACCTTGAATTTTTTTTTTTTAAAGCATGGGATGATTTAAGCCTATTGAAAACTACAAATTTAAAATTAAACCTTAGAGCCACTTGGGAAGGATTAATGATACTGGCCTCAGACTCATTTTACTAAATTTGTTTTGTAGAAATATGTTTTTGGTTTTGGGGATTCATACATCTCTACCTTTTGCCTAGAATATCCTTTACCCAGATCCTTACCTAGCTGGCCTCTACTCACCTGTCAGGTCTCAACTTGGCTGTATCCCCCTCTGTGTACAGGCTTTCCCGGTCCCACAGCATCTGGGTTAGGGGTCCCTCCTGTGGATTTCCAGGACATCCCGTACTTCTCTTCTTATTTATTCTTATTGTAATGGTCTATTTGCTTGTCTCTAACCCCTAAACAAGTTTAAGCTCCTTGTGGGCAGGAGCTGATTATCTTCTTCAGCAATGAACTTTTGGAAAGCATAGTTTGTTTCATGAATAAATTAATCACATCAGTCATATTCACTGTAGTTGAATATAGCCACAGTACTTGCTATCTCCCAAGAAATCTGGAGGTCAGTGCACTCCACTCACTATTCATTCATCAGGTTCTGAGAGCAGTGGCATATATTTTGATGAAAAGATTAATTATGCATCAAATTTTTCATGAAAAGTAACATCTAAAAACTTTAACCATCACTGCAAAGTTGTATTGTTATAGCTTTCTTTTGCTTTAATATCTTGTATCTGAAACCTAAGAAGCCTCAAAGAAACATTATCCCCCTCCTGTCTTGCTGTCTATTTTGCTAAATAACTAACTCATTTTAAATCCATGATCCCTATTTTTCAAGAGTTGCAAATGGGGAGAAATATCTTAAGTCCATATAAAAGCAAAAGTTACATGAAAACAACTCCCCCGCCCCACTCCCTTTTTAAAGTTCAACAGTATTTTCAAGACATAATCAATTCCAGTTTAGGATTTTAGAAAATGTCTGTGTAACATTCTAAAATGAGTGAGATTCAACAAACTGATTTATATGAAATTCCAAGCTTAGGACTCCTGAGTCAACACTCTAACAGTGCTAGCTAGTGAAAGTGCAGGGACAGTGCGGCCTGCCATGGCTGAAAGCAAACCGAAAGCTGTGAGTGAGGGATGGCTGCGGGTCATGTGCTGCCAAGGCCTCAATGTAAACACAGGTGTGTGGGAAGGCGCGCAGGGCTCTCCCATCTAGCAGCTAAAGAAACACTGGCGGTCACGCTGTGGAGTCTGAATGCGAAATTCTGAAAATAGACAGTTTTTGTAAAATTGCTACATCTTAATTCACAGGTTAATACATCCTCAACTTAAAGGGTTCATGAAGCACACCTGAACCTCATATCATTGTTTTACATTGAAAATTTTAAGAGATGGAGAGCAGATCTTTTTATCCCCCTGCTGAGCATCTCCCTGCTGAGTAAAGTAGTTTGAAGTTATTACCACCTCATTTGCTGGCATTTAGCAAGGATTCTTTTTATGGTTGCATGGGATTAATGCCACAAGAGGATTATTCTTGCCAAAGTCTGTTAAATGGCATAGCAGTGCCTTTTAAAAATATATTAGGACTATGCCATACATTACCAATAAATGTATCAATAAAAATAACATTTGTTAATAGGTTTGGGCTTGGGTTTTTTTTTTTCTTTCAGTTTTTAGGGTTTTGCTTTTTTGAAGTTGTTTTGGTTTTATGTGGGGTTTTTTTGTGGGGGGGAAGGGGTGGGTTTACTTTTCTGACATATCTGTGTGTTGTTACCAAAAACATTGTTAAAATAGTGTATAATAACTTTTAGGGTAGCCAATGGTTATAAATATAGGTTGTAACACACCATTTGTAAAGCAATTATACTCCAATAAAGATGTTAAATATATATATATATGTGGTGAAGGCAGACAATCTCAGTTCATATTTTAGCTGAACAACCTATGAGGCTTGAGCAGATTATGTAAATTCTCAAGCCTCAGGTCTTCCTTTACAAAATGGAGATAAGTGTGATATCTCCCTGTAGGGGGTTATTTTGTTGGTTATACAGTGCCTGGTAATAGTGTAAAATTACTATTAATCTCATTATTACCACTTTTTAATAATATCAACTTATTTCATTCAGAATTTAATTTCATTTGATATGGTTCCCAAACTGCTTGATTGTATGAAATGGTTGACTATAAAATGCAAATAAATAAATTTGTAATTAACTTCTCTGCTAAAATATAATCTCTCTCCCTTATTCTATTCTATTTTCTCAGTTTTGAACATTTCTCTTGAGTCAATTTTCTGCTGTATGAAAGATGGCACTTTGGTAAAAACTGTCAAAATGCATCCAAGGATTTCATTAACAACATGTCATGCTATTATTCCTGATTCACAAAATAAATGACAAATTTTAAGTCAACATGAAATTAAGACAACTGTCATATCCACAACTGAATCTAAAGAAAAAAACAAGTACAGGCCATTAAATGACACCAAGTGACTCAGTAACAATACATATAGTAACAATTACAGTTGTATAAGGTGCTTAAAAGTATCACATTTCCACTTGAGGTGATATCTACATGAACTGAATACTATGTTCTTAATGACAAAATGAATTTCATTTATTAAAACATTGCCCTAAACTTTGTTCTGGAAGCCAGTGTACTCAGGCACAGCAATAGAAAGAGAGGGAAAGAGAAGAAGGCAGATGAAGAATCAATTCATTCATTGTTTCTCCATTCATTTAACAAATGGTATCTATGTGACCAAAATTTTGTATACATCAGCTTCAACTTGTGTGGAGCTTTGTTATTTACCAAGCATTTTTGCACAGATTTTCTTATTTGATCTTCATAATCCATTTAAGAGATGAGGGAACTGAATATATGAAATGTACAAGGTAGCAGAGGCTTGTGGTTGGTTTTCCTGAATACTGGCTAGTGCTCTTCTCACTATGTGGTCCCAGAAAATCATTTTTCATTATGCAGAGGAGAGACTGAGCATGAGAAAGCTCACAGAAAGAACACAGAGGCATTCCTTCATTATGGAGATTTTTCCTGGTATTCCTAGCATTATTAAATAAAGTTATTTTACTAAATCAAATGATACTCTTAGGTTTTTTCTTCTTTCTCTCTTCTATTTTTTACTAAGACAAAAAAAAGTAAGTGTGAAGGAACTTATAATTAGGGACTTATACAAAATAAGGTGAATTAAAAAAAAATAGAACCAAGGAACTAAGGGAAGTAAATGTATTATACAAGAAGTCTTGAGTAATTGATGGGATTGAGTATCAAATTGGGTCCTGAGTATCTTAGCAACCAAAGTAAAAATGAACACATGAAAAATTATATAATTCTCATTAGCAGAAGTGAACAAGGTCACTTATTACTTGGGGAAAAATAAAACATTTTTCCTGCCATTAAACCTTCAAAGGAAATTTCTCACCTGTTTTCTTTGATTGGGCATCCACAGATAATATATTAAATGATGCCCTTTCCTAACATCCTAACCCAGCATCCTCCTACATATTGTTAGCTATTGTTAATACTGTTATTATTAATATTAAATGTATAATAATGCCGAATTTTTTTGTGTTTGCACACAGAATATCTTTTGAATTAGGTACTGTCATTATCCCCACTCAATGGATGAGAAAACCTTTGTACACATGAGAAAACTTAGTAGCTTGCCTCAGGTCACATAAATAGTAAATACTCATGCATTTCATCTTAAACACTTATGCACATCCTGTTACTCCAAATCCCATGTTCTCCTTCAGATAAAAAGATAGCACTGCATTGGCAGTCAACTCTGTGGCCACAGCCCAGAAGAGTGGTTCTCAAAACCAGAAGGCATCAATCACCTGGAGGGCTTGTGAAAAACACAGAACACCCCCATCCCCCCACTCCCCACCACCCGTCCACGCCTCCCCCACCATCAGTGTTTCTGATTCAGTAGACTTGAGGTGTGGCCAAGAGAATTTGCATTTCTAACAAGTTCCCACATGATACTGATGTTGCTTGGTCAGAGACCACTTACTGGGAACCACTGGCCTAGAATTTTAAAGGTTCTAAATATATACCTCACTGAGATAAAGAATAATGAAAGAGGAGTATAAGAAATAACATCCCTTTCTTTTTTTTTTTTCAATTAGGGTATTTTTTTATTGTGGTAAAATAAACATAACATAAAATATGTTATTTTAACCATTTTTAAGTGCACAATTTATTGGTATTAATTATTCACAGTGTTGTGCACCACTACCACTATTTACAAAACTTTCCATTATCCCAAACAGAAATTCTGGGCCCATCAAGCAATAACTTCCCATTACCTCTCTCTCCAACCCCTGATAAACATTAATCCACCTTCTGTCTCTATGTATTTCCTATGATATTTGTCCTTTTGTGCCTGGCTTATGTCAAGGTTCATCCATGCTGTAATATGTATCAGAACTTCATTCCATGTAGTGGTTGGATATTATTCTATTGTAATTAACATCCCTTTCTAAACCACATTTCCCTATGAGTTTTCTAAAGCTAACAAAGGAACCAATGTTCACTTTGGTTCTCACTATCTACTTTTATTAAAGACATTTACAATGGTTACATTTCTTTTGTTCAATCTTATAAGTGAAAAATCCGGATTACGTATAAGGGCAAAAAAACAAACAAGCAAAAGACAGGTAACACAATGCCTATGTAGTATCAACATTTTCTTTCTCTCATGCACACTTGTATCATATCACTTAGCATTAAGATCTACATTATTTAGTCTCTACTACATATTCCAGCGTTGGAGGGCACATGAAAGGAAAATATTCTCCCACATGTTGAATAAGAGGGATGCAGGGGAAAGTGCGGAGCCCAGTGATGGGCATGGGACGCTGGGGCTGCTGCTGCCGCCGCCAAGAAGCCTGTGTGCGAGCGCAGGTCACTGTCTACACCGCCCTTCCGGGAGCCTGTGCAGCCCGCCACTGCCGGGGTCCCGGGATCCAGGGGCGGCTTCCCTGGGAGAACGCACGGTGCGCCTCGGGCTGGTGCAACGTCACGCCAGCCTCTGCCGCTGCAGGACCGCCCCGCACTCCGTGTCCCACCCTCCCGCCCGGCCTGAGTGAGTCAGAGTCCCCAAAGAGGCTGCTCCTTTAACCCTGTCCAGTCTGAGTGAAGAACCGACGCCCTCCGGCGACCTACACGCAGAGGCGGGGCCAAATCCAAAGCTGAGACCCAGGAGCTGTGAGAACAAAGAAGAGAAAGGGAAACCTCTCCCAGCAGCCTCAGAAGCAGCGGATTAAAGCTCCACAATCAACTTGATGTACCCTGCATCTGTGGAATACATGAATAGACAACAAATCATCCCAAATTGAGGAGCCAGGAGTCAGTGCTGTGCCTCTGAGGTGGGAGAGCCAACTTCAGGACACTGGTCCACAAGAGACCTCCCAGCTCCACATAATATCAAACGGCGAAAATCTTCCAGAGATCTCCATCTCAACACCAGCACCCAGCTTCACTCAATGACCAGCAAGCTACAGTGCTGGACACCCTATGCCAAACAACTAGCAAGACAGGAACATAACGCCACCCATTAGCAGAGAGATGGCCTAAAATCATAAAAAGTCTGCAGACACCCCAAAACACACCACCAGATGTGGACTTGCCCACCAGAAAGCCAATATCCAGCCTCATCCACCAGAACACAGGCACTAGTCCCCTCCACCAGGAAGCCTACACAACCCACTAAACCAACCTTAGCCACTGGGGAAAGACACCAAAAACAACAGGAACTACGAACCTGCAGCCTGCAAAAAGGAGACCCCAAACACAGTAACATAAGCAAAATGAGAAGACAGAAAAACACACGGCAGGAGAAGGAGCAAGATAAAAACGCACCAGACCTAACAAATGAAGAGGTAATAGGCAGTCTACCTGAAAAAGAATTCAGAATAATGATGGTAAAGATGATCCAAGATTCTATTTCCAAGATCCAAAATCCTGGAAATAGAATAAACAAAATGCAAGAAACAGTTAACAAGGACCTAGAAGAACTAAAGATGAATCAAGCATCGATTAAAAACACAATAAATGAAATAAAAAATACTCTAGATGGGATCAATAGCAGTATAACTGAGGCAGAAGAACGGATAAGTGAGGTGGAAGATAAAATAGTGGAAATAACTGATGCAGAGCAAAATAAAGAAAAAAGAATGAAAAGAACAGAGGACAGTCTCAGAGACCTCTGGGACAACATTAAATGCACCAACATTCGAATTATAGGGGTTCCAGAAGAAGAAGAGAAAAAGAAAGGGACTGAGAAAATATTTGAAGAGATTATAGTTGAAAACTTCCCTAATATGGGAAAGGAAATAGTTAATCAAGTCCAGGAGGCACAGAGAGTCCCATACAGAATAAATCCAAGGAGAAATACACCAAGACACATATTAATCAAACAGTCAAAAATTAAACACAAAGAAATCATATTAAAAGCAGCAAGGCAAAAACAACAAATAACACACAAGGGAATCCCCATCAGGATAACAGCTGATCTCTCAGCAGAAACTCTACAAGCCAGAAGGGAGTGGCAGGACATAATTAAAGTGATGAAGGAGAAAAACCTGCAACCAAGATTACTCTAACCAGCA
Organism: Mesoplodon mirus; assembly: GCF_964341445.2. NCBI lineage: Eukaryota > Metazoa > Chordata > Mammalia > Artiodactyla > Ziphiidae > Mesoplodon > Mesoplodon mirus. The sequence goes on from NC_138977.1 coordinate 42,540,157, forward strand.
AGGATCTCATTCAGATTTGATGGAGAAATTAAAACGTTTACAGACAAGCAAAAGCTGAGAGAGTTCAGAACCACCAAACCAACTTTACAACAAATGCTAAAGGAACTTCTCTAGGCAAGAAACACAACAGAAGGAAAAGACCTACAATAACGAACCCAAAACAATTAAGAAAATGGGAATAGGAACATACATATCGATAATTACCTTAAATGTAAATGGACTAAATGTTCCCACCAAAAGACACAGGGTGGCTAAATGGATACAAAAACAAGACCCATATATATGCTGTCTACAAGAGACCCACTTCAGACCTAGAGACACACACAGACTGAAAGTAAGGGGATGGAAAAAGATATTCCATGCAAATGGAAACCAAAAGAAAGCTGGAGTAGCAATTCTCATATCAGACAAAACAGACTTTAAAATAAAGACTACTAGAAGAGACAAAGAAGGACACTACATAATGATCAAGGGATCGACTCAAGAAGAAGATATAACAATTGTAAATATTTATGCACCAAACATAGGAGCACCTCAATACATAAGGCAAATACTAACAGCCATAAAAGGAGAAATCGACAGTAACACAATCATAGTAGGGGACTTTAACACACCACTTTCACCAATGGACAGATCATCCAAAATGAAAATAAATAAGGAAACACAAGCTTTAAATGATACATTAAACAAGATGGACTTAATTGATATTTATAGGACATTCCATCCAAAAACAACAGAATACACATTTTTCTCAAGTGCTCATGGAACATTCTCCAGGATAGATCATATCTTGGGTCACAAATCAAGCCTTGGTAAATTTAAGAATATTGAAATTGTATCAAGTATCTTTTCCGACCACAATGCTATGAGACTAGATATCAATTACAGGAAAAGAGCTGTAAAAAATACAAACACATGGAGGCTAAACAATACACTCCTCAATAACGAAGTGATCACTGAAGAAATCAAAGAGGAAATTAAAAAATACCTAGAAACAAATGACAATGGAGACACGACAACCCAAAACCTATGGGATGCAGCAAAAGCAGTTCTAAGGGGAAAGCTTATAGCAATACACTCCCACCTTATGAAACAGGAAACATCTCGAATAAACAACCTAACCTTGCACCTAAAGCAATTAGAGAAAGAAGAACAAAAACATCCCAAAGTTAGCAGAAGGAAAGAAATCATAAAAATCAGATCAGAAATAAATGAAAAAGAAATGAAGGAAACGATAGCAAATATCAATAAAACTACAAGCTGGTTCTTTGAGAAGATAAACAAAATTGATAAACCATTAGCCAGACTCATCAAGAATAAAAGGGAGAAGACACAAATCAATAGAATTAGAAATGAAAAAGGAGAAGTAACACTGACACTGCAGAAATACAAAAGATCATGAGACATTACTACAAGCAAATCTATGCCAATAAAATGGACAACCTGGAAGAAATGGACAAATTCTTAGAAATGCACAACCTGCCAAGATTAATCAGGAAGAAATAGAAAATATGAACAGACCAATCACAAGCACTGAAATTGAAACTGTGATAAAAATTCTTCCAACAAACAAAAGCCCAGGAACAGATGGCTTCACAGGCAAATTCTATCAAGCATTTAGAGAAGAGCTAACACCTATCCTTCTCAAACTCTTCCAAAGTATAGCAGAGGGAGGAACACTCCCAAACTCATTCTACGAGGCCACCATCACCTTGATACCAAAACCAGACAAGGAGGTCACAAAGAAAGAAAACTACAGGCCAATATCACTGATGAACATAGATGCAAAAATCCTCGACAAAATACTAGCAAACAGAATCCAACAGCACATGAAAAGGATCATACACCATGATCAAGTGGGGTTTATTCCAGGAATGCAAGGATTCTTCAATATATGCAAATCAATCAACGTGATACACCATATTAACAAATTGAAGGAGAAAAACCATATGATCGTCTCAATAGATGCAGAGAAAGCTTTCGACAAAATTCAACACCCATTTATGATAAAAACCCTGCAGAAAGTAGGCATAGAGGGAACTTTCCTCAACATAATAAAGGCCATATATGACAAACCCACAGCCAGCATCGTCCTCAATGGTGAAAAACTGAAACCATTTCCACTAAGATCAGGAACAAGACAAGGTTGCCCACTCTCACCACTCTTATTCAACAGTTTTGGAAGTTTTAGCCACAGCAATCAGAGAAGAAAAGGAAATAAAAGGAATCCAAACCAGAAAAGAAGAATTAAAGCTGTCACTGTTTGCAGATGACATGATGCTATACATAGAGAATCCTAAAGATGCTACCAGAAAACTACTAGAGCTAATCAATGAATTTGGTAAAGTTGCAGGATACAAAATTAATGCACAGAAATCTCTGGCATTCCTATATATTAATGATGAAAAATCTGAAATTGAAATCAAGGAAACCCTCCCATTTACCACTGCAACAAAAAGAATAAAATATGTAGGAATAAACCTACCTAAGGAGACAAAAGACCTGTATGCAGAAAATTATAAGACACTGATGAAAGAAATTAAAGATGATACAAATAGATGGAGAGATGTACCATGTTCTTGGATTGGAAGAATCAACATTGTGAAAATGACTGTACTACCCAAAGCAATCTACAGATTCAATGCAATCCCTATCAAACTACCACTGGCATTTTTCACAGAACTAGAGCAAAAATTTCACAATTTGTATGGAAAAACAAAAGACCCCGAATAGCCAAAGCAATCTTGAGAACGAAAAATGGAGCTGGAGGAATCAGGCTCCCTGACTTCAGACTATACTACAAAGCTACAGTAATCAAGATAGTATGGTACTGGCACAAAAACTGAAAGATAGATCAATGGAACAGGATAGAAAGCCCAGAGATAAACCCACGGACATATGGTCACCTTATCTTTGATAAAGGAGGCAGGAATGTACAGTGGAGAAAGGACAGTCTCTTCAATAAGTGGTGCTGGGAAAACTGGATAGGGACATGTAAAAGTATGAGATTAGATCACTCCCTAACACCATACACAAAAATAAGCTCAAAATGGATTAAAGACCTAAATGTAAGGCCAGACACTATCAAACTCTTAGAGGAAAACATAGGCAGAACACTGTATGACATAAATCACAGCAAGATCCTTTTGGACCCACCTCCTAGAGAAATGGAAATAAAGACAAAAATAAACATATGGGACCTAATGAAACTTAAAAGCTTTTGCACAGCAAAGGAAACCATAAACAAGACCAAAAGACAACCCTCAGAATGGGAGAAAATATTTGCAAATGAAGCAACTGACAATGGATTAATCTCCAAAATTTATAAGCAGCTCATGCAGCTCAATAACAAAAAAACAAACAACCCAATCCAAAAATGGGCAGAAGAACTAAATAGACACTTCTCCACAGAAGATATACAGACTGCCAACAAACACATGAAAGGATGCTCAACATCTTTATTCATTAGAGAAATGGAAATCAAAACTACAATGAGATATCATCTGACACCAGTCAGAATGGCCATCATCAAAAAATCTAGAAACAATAAATGCTGGAGAGGGTGTGGAAAAAAGGGAACACTCTTGCACTGCTGGAGGGAATGTGAATTGGTACAGCCACTATGGAGAACGGTATGGAGGTTCCTTAAAAAACTACAAATAGAACTACCATATGACCCAGCAGTCCCACTACTGGGCATATACCCTGAGAAAACCATAATTCAAAAAGAGACATGTACCAAAATGTTCATAGCAGCCCTATTTACAATAGCCTGGAGATGGAAACAACCTAAGTGTCCATCATCGGATGAATGGGTAAAGAAGATGTGGCACATACATACAATGGAATATTACTCAGCCATAAAACGAAATGAAATTGAGCTATTTGTAATGAGGTGGATGGACCTAGAGCCTGTCATACAGAGTGAAGTAAGTCAGAAAGAGAAAGACAAATACTGTATGCTGACACATATATATGGAATTTAAGAAAAAAATGTTATGAAGAACATAGGGGTAAGACGGGAATAAAGACACAGACCACTAGAGAATGGACTTGAGGATATGGGGAGGGGGAAGGATAAGCTGTGACAAAGTGAAAGAGCGGCATGGACATATATACACTACCAAACGTAAGGTAGATAGCTAGCGGGAAGCAGCCGCATAGCATAGGGAGATCAGCTCGGTGCTTTGTGACCGCTTGGAGGGGTGGGATAGGAGGGTGGAAGGGAGATGCAAAAGGGAGGGGATATGGGAACATATGTATATGTATAACTGATTAAATTTGTTATAAAGAAAAAAATAAAAAAAATTAAAAAAAGATGTAAAAAAAAAAAAAGAAAACAAATTAAGGATCCTGATTCACCCTGTGGGAAAGGAAAGGGAAAAAAAAAAAAAAAAGAGGGATGCAGGTGCAGGCAAAGTTGTGGACGTAGAAGCCTGCCAGACTGAGACAAGGCAAAGAATTGGGGAACTTTCTGGGAAGAGATTCAGGAGGCAGATTGTCTTACAAGAAAGCTAGAATGGGAAAAGTTGGAGAGGGGAAGTGGATTAGTCTGGAGAGGAAATCTAGAGCAAAATAAAGATGAGAAAAAAGCAGAAAAATGAAGCAAGGTTTGCACTTTAGGAAGTGGTTAAGACAGTGGTACCACCAAGGCATTGGCTTAGAATGGTTTTAGCTGCTCTTCTCCAATAACTATCAATACCCCCAAACCTGGCTGGGGTAGGGTAAAGGAGGGACAGAGGCCCTGATTGATAGCATTTGCCAGTATGAATGGTGTAAAGGTGTAAACACTCCCACCTTGGCCAATTTCAAGCTACCAACTGATGGGTTATCTAGGAAGAGAAGTGCCCAATGGTCTTGCTAGTTTGTGAAAGTTGGCTCCAGCACACCCCTGCCCCAACCCACACAGGAAAACACAACCTAAGAGAAAAATCAGTTGACCCACTATTCAAACACAGCTTCAAGACAATATCTCTACAGCCTTCTCCACAGCTCTCTGCTAGAATGTTGACCCTAAAGTCCTCGGTAGAATGGAGAACCATCTCTTCTCTGTAATTGAGAGAGAGGCATGGGATTACCTTCTTCCAAGTTTCTAAACAAAGCCTTAGCCTGCAGATATTTCATCTTTTGGTACTGACATACATCTCTAGCTACTCTCATTGTACATATACCCTGCCGTGTAAGGGTCTGAGGTGATGCAAGACTGCAGCAGCCTGGGGTGACAGAGCATTTGATGCGGGGGTAGAGATTACTTGTGGTCAGGTTCAGGGGCTAGAGCTGTGAAAACAGAACTGAAGACCTGAGGGATGAAAAATGCTGCCTTCAGCTGACTCTCTGTGATGTGGGGTGGGCTGGTAAGGGGAATAAGGCTCTCTACCACAGCTGGCTTCAAAGTAATTAGAAGGAAAGCAATTGCCCAGGAGCAGAAGGCCTCCATGACCACCTACCATAGTTCTAGTGCTGGTCAACAGTCCATAACAGGACCATACCTCCAAACTGTGCCTTCAGGTTAAACATTTTGAAATATGGTTCGAAATGCTTTGTACCTATTTTAGATTTTTAGACATATTTATTTTAAAAATACTTTGAGAGAAACCGTCACATATTTTGTTTCTTCCAACATTGATAATCAATTCACAGAGAATTTTTAAAACCTTAAAATACTTGGTTCCTTTTGTTTGAAAGAACATAACAATGACTATCCTGGTGGTATTTCTATGACTTATACTTGTTATTCCTTTTTCAGAAAGGATCTAGAAAGATTTGGGCTCAAAAAGGGCTTCTAATTTGTACTTTGTGCCATTTTTTTTGTACGTAAGTCGATGCCATTCTGGTCTGAGATGACATTACATAAAAACTAGATATTTTCTCCTTGATTTTTAGTTCATATACATTTTAAATTACTAGAAAATGATTTGAGTTTTTTAAGGTACCCTGAATTATTTTCAGGAATCCTCCTTTAAATTAGAAAATTGCAACTGGGGGCCTCAAAAACTGGAAATTCTGTGCGCCTCTGAACCTGTGCGAGGCTCTGTTTCTTCCCAGAAATTATGGCCGCTGAATGAAAGAGGAGTTTACATTCGTCTGTGTGTGAAATACAGCTTGAGTTGCCCGGCTGCAATCCTCAGGGTTGTGAACATTAATCGCACAAAGTGTTTATTCATTAGGCACTCCTTTTTTGTTTTCTTTGGGACTGACTGTCTCAGGAGCCTTGCTCATGTATGTCCAAGGAAAGAACAGTCTTCAGAGGGTTAAAACATTAAGGAAAACCTCCAAAATGTGTCAAAAGGCTGTGATTTGTTAGTTTTTGTGTTGGCTTGGTTTGTTTATTTCATTCTGTGTCACTCACTCCATTTCTTCCTTCGTTTCTTTCTCTTTCACTCTCCCAAGGGGAGAGAGGGAGGAAAAGGGATCTATTTTAATTACCTCATAATATAGCAACAGTTTTGAGGGTGTGGAAGGGATGGAAGGGCAGTGATAGATACAGAAAACTGAAGTATTTGGTTCCCTCACTCCAGTCCCGATGCATAATCTCAGGTTGCTCCCGGGATCTGTGGGGCATTTTGGAATCTTTGCCTCTGCGACCCTCTACCACCTCTTTTCTAATGCAGTCCACTTTGAGCCTTCCTGTCTCTCCCTTCACAGGGAATTATGACCTCCCAACATCACTGCCCTCCTCCCCTGTCACCTTAGTCTGTATCTCTGGCATTTTTTTTTTTTTTTTTTTCTTTTTGCGGTATGCGGGCCTCTCACTGTTGTGGCCTCTCCCGTTGCGGAGCACAGGCTCTGGATGCGCAGGCCCAGCGGCCATGGCTCACGGGCCCAGCCGCTCCGCGGCATATGGGATCCTCCCAGACCGGGGCACGAACCCGTATCCCCTGCATCGACAGGCGGACTCTCAACCACTGCGCCACCAGGGAGGCCCTCTCTGGCATTTTTGTTATCTAAATTAGGGTACCGTATAAAACAGGAATGTCAAATTCTATTTTTGTCTATTCTTGACTTATGTCTGCTGGAAACTAAGGTCCAGTACATACAATGCATGGTAATCTAATAAAATAATCCAGATCATTTAGGTTACACACACACCCAGGAATCATAATTTTTATTGCATTATTAATTGTAAATCAACTTTGATCAATACCTAAAAGCAACTTAGCCATGGGAAAATCATTTTTACATGGAATTATGAAATAATTTATAATTTTAATGCCATACTTAATAAAAAAGTTTAGGCTCATCATAGAAGAGAAAAAAATACTAGCTAGTTTTATCTTGCCAGAGTAGAAAATTAAATAACTGAAAAAGTAAAAGACATAAAAGTGTTCTCTGCAGTTCACAGGTTCCTTGTTTTTCTATTAATCAATAACATGCCAGGTACCTTTTTAATATGAAGCTCACTAGAAGATGTCAAAATATTATGAGAAGGTAGAAGAAACTATAAAATCTCTGGAATTTACATTTTTATGTCATTTGGTAGAACTCACAGAAAGTTTATCCCATTTAAAATTTATTAAAAATGAATTATTTCAGTACTACTAACTTTATCTGCAAATGGCAAATGCAAGAAAATGTGTTTAAAAGGAAAGGTTACAAAAATAATGGAAGTAAAACAAAAACAAAAAGTTTGCTAGTTTGTAGTTTATTTTTTAAGCCTTTGAAGTTTGGAATCCTGGATGATATACCTCATCTGTGAAGCTCTAAAATGTTAGGAGCAAAGTTTTAAATATTGGAAAATTTCAGTGTTTTTAAAGTTCTGCATCACACACTATGGGTGTACCATTTAGCACTGCAACGTTTTGAGTGGCCAATTAATGTTACCTTTTTCACTGCTTAGGTAAAAATCATCATTTTCTTAGTGAATGCTGAAAAGAGTAAAATGCACAGAAAATACAGCACATAGTTTCATGTGTCTTGAATTAAGCAGCCACATTCAGTTTTAGCTTAAGGACTAGTAATGTTAAGTAAATGTTACAGTAAGCAATTGGCAGCACAGTAATGTTAAGGTTCTAGCAAACTTCTACATTTTACAGAGTTATAATTTGGTTTTAACATTGGCTCCAGGCTTAAACTTGGCATGGAAATTCTTCACTAGAGTGTGCAATTTTTTATTTCTTTTACCTTACAAAATAAAGTCAAATTAGTTTTCTTGTTATTTAGTCAAAGGTGGCCAAAAATAACATGGTCTTGGCTAGAATTTAGATACTTTTATGCATCTCTCACTTAAAGCCAGTTTTAACTTTAAAAATGAAATGTTGCAGACATTTGTAGATAATGAAGACCAGGTCTGACTGGCAGAGATTTAACGTTTGTGAATATGAGCCTATGCCATGGGAGTAATAATATTACCTAGTAAGCAAAATATCACTTCAGTGAACCTCTACTGTGTTTAGTATAATGTTAAGAACTGAATTGTGTCCCCCTAAAATTCATATGTTGAACCCCTAGTGCCCAATGTGACTGTATTTGGAGATAGGGCCTTTAGAGAGATAATTAACATTAAATGAGGTTGTAAGAGTGGGACCCTAACATGATAGGGTTGGTGTACTCATAAGAAGATATGTTTAATCTCTTTAAGGTTATTTCCTTTTGTTCGTGAAATTCTTCAGATCAGTTTCTTGATCATACCTCATGTTCTTTCTTCATATAATTTATAGCATTCATTCCTAATTGGTTCATTCCTATGATAGTGTTTCTAAAAATGCCATTTGCTATACATGATTTTCACAAGTTTTGCTTTTCTTCTGAGTGTTTAGTCTCCTGTTTCTTTTCCTTGGTTATATAAAAGTTTTAATAAGTCTTGTGTTAAAAAGATTTTTTTAATATTTAGTCATTTTATTCTGACTTACTGTTGCCAAAAGATAGATTTTGAAGATTTTTCCTGTCCCACGCACTATCTGAGGGGAGCAGGTGACTTCTTTTCTCAGATGCACAACTTCAAAACAAACTGACATGCATACCTTCCTCTTCTACTTCCCATTTTGCTCAGATATTCACCTGGTCCTATTCTGTCATACTTAGGAGTCAACTTCTCCTGCCCTCACAACCTCATCCTCCAATACTCTAGACTGAAGTGGTATGTTGAAGAAAAAAAGAACTAAAACTTCCAGTGTAGGCTGTTATTAGGACTTTGTTATCATTGAAAAGGAAAATTTAGGAACAGGAGGAAGCTTCCCTGGGTGATAGGCTGATGCATGCACTTTGGGACATGTTGAGTTTGAAGCATCTATGGATCATCCAGTGAATAGTTGAATAAACAGATCTGAAACTGGGCAGAGGTTGGGACTGTTGTAAATTGGGAAAGCATGGGTGGGAAGAGATCACTTAGAATCTATAAAGAGAGAAGAAAGCAAATCAGTACCACCAGCATGAATAGATAAATTGATGGTGGGAGGGCAAGAGCAGAGAGATAGGAAGAAAACCAAAACTATGTGTCAAGGGAACATGTTGTGGTGGGGGTAGGGGAGTGACAACAGCATGAAATCCAGCAGAGAAATCAAGGAAACTAAGACAAGAAGAGTGCTGATGTACTTTTAATTTAAGAACTACAAAGTCTTGCTTAACAAACAAGTGAAACAGCTTAGTGAAGCAATGGAGACAGAAGTCTAGCTATGGTGGGCTTAGGAGGAGAAGAGTTATGTAGATAGCTCTCCCAGAAAGGTTGCTCATAAAAGAGAAATAGAGCAGGAGTTCGAGGAGTTTAAAGGTTGAGGAAGTTTTGTTTACTTCTATTTGTTTTTCACAGGGACAGAATCGACTATATACTAAGGAGGAAAAGTATCAGTAGAGAGGTTGATGTTGAAAATACAATAAAGAAAATGCAATTATTTTCTCACTCAAGAAATTTGTTTTGAACACCCACTAGGTATCATGTACCATGCTTCATGTTGGGGATCCAAGGATGGGTTAAATTAGCATGACTGCTGCCCTGTTGAGATTCACAGCTGGACCAAAGGCTCTAAGAAGGTAAATGATATGAATATCCAAATGGAGCTATTAGCCTCAAGGAGAAAGAGAATCAATTCTTTCAAGGAACTAGGGTAAAGCGATGAATGCAGGCATGTTTGTAGATGGAGGGAAGAAAGGGATAGGAGTTGGGTAGGAGCTTGAAAAAGTTCATACATCAAGGTCTTTCCTATTTCTATAATACAGGATGCAAATCATATACCCAAATGAGGATGTTCATAGTAAAATAAATAAAATAATTATTGAATGAAATGAGAAAAAGAAGAAACATGATACATAGGGTGATCATCAAGCACAACTGACAATCCAGCTAAAGTTGAAGGTGGTAGATTTTAGTACAAATCCACATGATGGTGAGAATTTCCCCAGTACCACTCAGTGACAGACCAAACATAGGGAAGAAAAAAAAGGCAGAGGTGTGGATCTATCTTTGGTTATGATAACACTAAATGCTATAACAGATTAACTTAGAAATTTCAATTGTTTAATACAATAGAAGCTTATTTCTCATTCATTTGAAATTATTTAGGAATAGGGATTTATTCATGAAGTCATTTAGGGAGTCAAGCTAGTGAAGGCTCACCCATCGTCAACATGCGACTTCCAAGAATACCTTGAGTGTTGTCATCCAACCAGCAGATGGGACTGGGGGAGAGATGAAGGGTCATGCCAGAGGTTTATTTATAGGCCAGGCCTAGAAGTGGCACACATTATTTCCACTCCCAGCCTATTGGCTAGACCTCAGACACATGCTAAAACCTAACTGGATGCCTGTGTGCTAGAAAGAAAAAAAAAAAAAAAAAAACGTTTTCGGTGAAGAGCTAGCCAAGTTGCTGACATAAGGGGTAGGTTTCAGTAAGTTTGGATGGATGGATGGATGGATGGATGGATAGATAAAAAGAAAGATAAAGAGGAAGATATAGATGAAGGAAGGAAGAAAGGAAGGGAAAAAGGAAAGAGGCAAAGACAGAGACAAGCTAAGAAGTTGAGAACACAAGCAAAGGAAGATTTAAGTAGTAAGAGAAAAATGAAGTTAAGCCAAAAGGGGAAGGAGATATGGACTATAAGAAGTTAAGAAACTGGAGATTAAGATTACCAAGGAGGGGAGAGAAAGCTAGAAATATTAGAGATTGTGACTAGAAGTAAAAATAGTAGAATTTTGGAGTCCAAAGAAGAAGGAGTACTGGGAATGAGAGGTTCCAGGATGTAGCCACCTGGCACGTTATTGTAAGAACTGTGAACTTTCAGAGCTGTGTGAACCACAGAAAGTAATGGTAAAACATGAAGGCACTTGGAATGCCAAGTAAAATTTTGACCTAGGTGCCAAAGCCCTTGACAAACACAAGAGATGGATTAATATGTCACAGAAGGATGGAGATGGATGTCAGGAATAAGTCTCAAAGTAGAAGGAGGATTGTTACTGGAAGATGCAGGAAATGGTATAGAAAATCAACAGAGAACTACAAGCTCTGTGAAACACAGGATGGATAAATAGTCTCTCTTGCAGATGGCTGCCAGAAAAATCAGATCCTCAGCAGGGGGGCCTAGTTTCAGTTAGGGCAAAAGTGAAGTGTTGTATGAAGCAGTCTATGAAAAATTAGTGTTAAAGTAGAATGTAGTTAAAGAAGGCCTGGAAGGCATCTGAAAATGACCCATGGGGCAGGGAAGAACCAGCAAAGCTAGGGTTGGCTCAGGAGAAAAGCTATGACTAAAAAACCTTGAATTTTTGAGCAGTAGCCTATGGATCAAGGGCAAAAATGAGATGGTACTGTATGATGGTACTATATGGAACTCTTGCACATAAATTTGTTCCAGTGCCACCTGAAGATCACAAAAGAATGACATTTGTTGCCTCTAGCCACAGAGGCCCTGGAAGCTGAAGGTTTCCCCTGTGTCACACCTGGTATGGCTAGGACCCTCCATTCTTAAGGACCAGGCTCCCTAGGCCCATGGTGCAAGGTACTGCTCTAAGGTGGGAATGGATTCACTCCTACTCAAAAGATCTGACAGCTTCTATCCTACTGAGTCAGGAAGAAAACCTGTTCTGTACCTCTCCTTACTTTCAAAGATTGGGCTCTCTCTGCACTTCAGGACTCCAGGCAGAAGCTCTAGGAAAATATCAATAAATGAGGGAAGGAAACGCAAAGGACCAACAAATAATATCTCAACAAGTTAACATATATTGCTGTATCAATGTTTATAATAAGTGAAGTATTAAGAGCACTCTAGGCACCCAAAGAATATATTAAAAGCAAGAACTTTTCCTGCTACCCTGCCAATGCATCCAAGCCAAAGCGATTCAGTGGTTAAACATCTATCACTCCATTTAATTTTGCATAAGTGAGAAAACTCAAAGAATATGTTTTAAAATACCACAAACAGGGTAGCCTCTTTGACTCTCTTCTCCAAACTAGGGAAATTACCAAAAACAACTTTCCACCATGCCCCAATAATGATTTCAGGTTTCAGAGATGCTATTAGGACATAGGCAAATAACAAAGACAGTTACTCAATGTCCCATGTGATTTATTGGGGGGTTGGGGGGAATGCTGCCTGTGGATCATCAAATAGTGTAACCCTTCCCTTTCAATTTAGTGGTTAACTCAGTAATTTACTTCTACTCTGCTTACTTCAAAGTTGTATTTGAAGTGGCTACATTTTGGTATAGTGTAAACTACTTGTGCAGTATAACTCTCCCATTTTCACTTATTCTCAAAGCCTCATAAAATAAGAAGGGCACTATCACTACCCATTTGCAGATGAAAACATTTTTATAAAAGCATTCGGAATGACTGACTACTGCCTCCTCCTCAAAATACTTTCCTCTCTCGGTATCCAGAACACCATATTCCCTTTGGTCTCTTCCTGGCTAACCCTTCTCTGTCTCTGCTAGGAAGTTCTTCCTCGTCACAGGGACCTCTACGTGCTGGCATGTGGCAGGGCTCATTCCCTGTAACTCTTCTTTATCTTACCCATTCACATGACTTTAAATACTACTATACTTGAATGACTCACAAATTAATATCTCCAGCCCAGATCTCTCCACTGAACTCCAAAATGCTTACCCAACTGCCCTCTCCATCTCCACTTGGATTTCTACATGGCATCTCTAACTTGATATGTCTGAAACACAAACTCTATAGATTCCAACCCTCCATAAAATCCTCCTCAACCCCACACCCAGCAACACATTTCCTATCTCCTTTACCTACTTTATTTTTTTCCAAAGTACTTATGACCATTTATCATACTATATATTTTTGGGTTTTGTTTATTGTCTATCTTTCCCAACAAAAACATAAGCTCTGTGTATACAGAAATTTTTTGTACATTTTGATCACTACTTGGTACTTAGAGTAATGATAGGCAAATAGTAGATGCTCAATGAATACCAGATAATGAATGAATAAAGGATAATTCATTGATGTGTGAATCACTGAATATTGTATACTAGTGACTGTCAAAATTTGTATCTGAAAATAGTAACTTAAACTTTAAGGGCATTTCAAGGAGGTGTTTATTCCCTTGGGCTATATGTTATAAAATGAAATAGGTCAGTCAGTGTATTTTTTTCCTGCTCTCTAGGAATTTTCCTCAACTTTACTGGTCCTACATTTGAAATCTTTTATTGAGCCTATATTTTTAAAAAAAATTTATTCTTGTTCTCCAAGTGTTGTTTTCACACAGCATTGTATCCTTGTTTTTAAGAATACTGAATAGAGTGTGAAAGTGTGTATGAGTGTGTGGTGGGAGAATTCACTAAAATCTCCATATAATTTGAATAAGTGTCTGTTTCATTTGAGACTGTGTGTGCATTTGTAGGTATTTTTAAATATGTTTACCCTAGTTTTTCTCTCTTATGTTTCAAGTTTTCCTCAAATATCTGTTGAACCTTAGTCATCTTTTCACATTTAGGAATGAGGCAATAAAAACCTAAATAACATGGCAACGTGTGCACGGATGGTGGTGGAATTTTTCAGTGATGAGCTGGTCCTTATGCTTGAGAACTCCTACCTCCCAGAATGCTGAGGTCTTTGATCTGGGACCAACTCCCACACCAGCTGTCCACATGCATTCAGACAGTCACTTATTTCTAAAAGAAGGAAACTTCCAACATTTTGCTTAAGTGGGTTGATGGTCATTGTTGGGTACTCTGTCCACCATGTGAAGTATAAGATTATTGTGACCTTCCATATATAGATCTTAATGGTCTTGTTTTTCAACTCACTCTTCACTCCTGTTGTTCATCAGAACTGGCATTCCAGAATCTTGAGGCTCTCTAGGATTCAGCAGGGTAGATCAACTCCCTTCCAGGTCCTGGCCCCCTCTATCCTGCTTCCTCCAGTAGCTCTCCCCAAACTGCTTTCTGTCTGCCAGAAAATTGTTGTAAATTGTCAACCACTAATGGTCACCTCCTATTATCTTCAGAATGATGAATTTATATGTTTTAATCCCTTTGAGGTGTCTGAAATGGTAAAGAACACCATACCATGTGATTAGTGTGCCATAATGAACCAAAAATCTTCTCTGACCTTTAAAGCTACTGTAAAGCTAAAATGCTAGGAAAATAGCTAGTTAGGTAAAAACGAACATCAGGCTTGTGGGATTATTTTTAAGGAATAATTTGAGGATTAGGTATATGTGAATTTTTTTAAATTTTTTCTTTAGAGCATTTCTAAAGCTTGTTAAAAATTTAGATTACTGGGCCAACATACTGACTAATTAAATTAAGATGTATAGGACAGGATACATGCACACTAAAATTTGGGAACAAATGAATTAAAGGGATGATATATGAGAACATATCTCTTAGTATGAGTATTCTTAAAGGAGTGTAAATGTCTCTGCCTGAATGCTCAGAGGAAACTCTGTTGTCTATTAAAAATTGGAGTGTTTGTGATATGCAAGGTTCATTAGACAAAAGCATGATCTCTCCTAATAGTTTTTGTTATTTTAAAACCTTTTCTTAGATATAAAAAAATAAAAGAGATTGAGTTCTCACTGCTTACTCTATAGCCTTGTAGAATAATAGGTGAGTGCATGCTATATCAATCACATGAAACTTGATAAGATTGCAGTTTCTATGAGACTCTACTCAGGGCTTACGTTGACTCCTGAGTCAGGCATCTTAATAACCTGTGCCAATGTTGGTTTCTCCTCTGCTCTCAATCCCTGTGCAAACACCAGGGACTGCTTTAATGTAAACATTCTAAGTACCAAATGCATCATCATGGCCATGTGCTTTTACTACCATTTCTCACGGTGTCTCTGACTTCAACTAATAATGCAAACATCATTTTCAAATTAATCATCAACAGAGTAGTGTGAATTGTTTTAAGTTAAATTAACATCCCTGAAGATGACTAATGGAAAACACCAGTGTGGACAGATGTTTTCATTTGGAGAAATGTGTTATATCCCTTCAAACAAATCCCATAATCTAACCCCACAACTCCTACTGCTTAACAAGTAATCAAGTAAAATACAATAATTTAATTACCTTACCTTTCAGACTTGTTGTTGTACCACATTGTTCTCATTCAGCTTGGTTTGACGGTCCTTTTAATGTTAGTAGTATTAACAATAATAGCTTTAGTTCCAAAGGGCATTAAATTTATGTCATCTAAAATCAATCATGAGATGTATTTTACAATAGTCTTTACCCAAACAGCAGCATGTTAACATAACTCAGCTAGTTCCATACAGGATACCCAAGGCCTTTACAAACCTGAGAGACCAACAATTCTCAGAAGAAATTACAAACGTAATTTTATCCACTTCTCTTTCCCAGAAATGACAGCAGCCAGAAGAAAACTAATTTGGATTCACATATCCTGTAACTTAGTCTCCTGGGCATTCCTCTGTATCAAGAGGAACAAGTAGGGAATGAAATGAATAGCTGAGGGCCTGTTTGCCCCAACAGGATGATATAACCGACTAAAATATACCCACAGAGCCATGCAAAGACTAAATTGCTCCTTTAAAGTATGGAAAGAATTCAGGTTATGACATACAGCTTACTGTATGCACCAATCAGGACATGGCAGCACTCCCAGGCAGAGGGCAGGCTTGCCTGCCTCAAGCCCCCAGCAAACATCTATCAGCAGGGTCGTGTCTCTTCAGGGTGAAGATCTCCTAAGACCTTCTGGAAGTTACTTTTATATTTCTTCCAGTGGGTTTATATTTTTACCCTCACCAACTGTTCTTGTACCCATGAGGCACAAGTTAACAAGTTACATCCCTAGCATTTTTCTGAGTGTTTACTGCAGGATCTAAGTGTTTACTGGTGCACCATCAGTTTTCTAGGAACAATTTTCCAATTAACAGGCTCAGGATTTAGGTATGATGGGATCTAGTCTTTCACTGAGTAATTATCAGATCAATATAGACAGTCTTAAATGAGGCCCCACCTTCTCAGTAGCATAGTTTTTTTAGAGTAATGGGCGAAGGTGAGGAGGAGACTAAATTAATCTAAGCCATCTATCACTGACATTTCTAGCCTTTGTATAACGTTTTGTATAACTGTTGTCAAAGAGGAAAGGAAATGAATGGCTTATATTGTCAAAAGATTGAAAACAAACACTAAATCAAGCATTAAAAAAAAAGTTTAAATGAAAGCAGTATTTCTGTAGATAATTAACTATATTAATTGTATACCTGACAGAACTATGTTTCCTTTATCATTACTGAATATCATGAAAATCATTCCTACACTGAAAGATATTAACTCAAATTTTTTTTAAATGAGCTCTTACAGAGTCTCAATTGCATTGCTGCACCCCTATTATGGGCTGAATTGTATCCCCCTAAAATTCATATGTGAAAATCCCAAGCGCCAGTACCCCAGAGCATGATTATACTTGGAGATACGCTGTATAGGCAGACACTATTCCAATCTGACTGGTGTCCTTATAACAAGAGGAAATTTAGACACACGAAGAGACACCAAGGATGTCTGTGCACTACAAGAAAGCAGCCATATGTAAGCCAAGGACAGAAGCTTCAGAAGAAGCCAGCCCTGCCAAAATTTTGATCTTGGACTTCCATCCTCTAGAACTGTGAGAAAATGAATTTCTATTGTTTAAGCCAGCCACCAAGTCTGTGATACTTTGTAACAGCAGCTGGAGCAAACTAATATAACCCCCATTCACTCAACAAATGCTACCTGAGCACCATCATGGGCTGGGAGGGCGCTAGCTGCTGGGCTGGGTACAGCACTGGGAGACTGGTCCTCATCCCAGCTGCTCAGTGCATTACAGAAACACTTCACATAATTGAGAAGCACAATTACTAAAACACTGTATAAAAATCGACAGAGTTTTCAACTTCCCAAGAACAGTTATCTTCCCTAATCTACTTTAGCTTTACCTCATTTGTTTTTTTTTTTTATTCTGATGAAAATTATCCAACTCCTTCTTCACTGCTTGTTTTCAAAGATGCTGATTTTTTCAGCCCTGATAATTTCACCAGTTATTGACTCACTATTCTCCCTTGCTGCATTATAAAGAAGTGACTCACAGCCTTTTATTCATGACACACATAGAAATAAAATTGTCACAAAACTGACTCTGGGAGCATCTATATAAGACTTAGAGGAAAAAAGTATTAAATTTCCTTTGCATTTTATGATTATAATATAAATAAAGTACAAAGTATTAGGGAAGATTTAAAATATCGACTATAAATGCACTTTCCAAAAAAATGGTTTCTAACTTTTAATAAGAAACATGAAATTTCATCTGTGGATATAATGCTTTAGTATATGGTTTTATGTTCGAAATAGCTATACACAAATCCTTATCAAGACTTTTTAGTGATGATCTCCTTAAATTTTTCATAGTGATATTAATAACAAATTTTGTTCACACAGGTAGGTGGTATCAAATGAATATACGTTGCTTGTATTTCAATTGCTTTCTTACAACATTATCAGAATTCAGATAATTCTGTTTAAATTATATCAATATTTCACGGGAGCAATCAGCCCTTTAAAATGTCTTTCCTCTTTTTTGTGTGGGACAAATTTAACAGTGAACAGTCTGGTGGTAAGGCTGACTTTAAACCTTCAAGTATTTAAAAATATTAAAGATTTTCCTCAGTCCTACACAGATGTTGCTTTGCTCATCTTAAATGTTCAGGATTCAGATTTTTCCATTAACTCTATCAGTACCTGTTAAAATACTTTAATTAAGCTCCTTGGAAGATGAAAAAGTACAAAATGCACTATTTTGAAAGCCAACAACAATGCCTTTTAAAAATATGCAAAGAAACCAGCCCCTCCTCTTCCTTACACTCCATCTCTCTCTCTCTCTCTCTCTTTCACACACACACACACACACACACACAATTCATCAATAATTTTATAAATTCTTGCCTAACTCTCCTTGAAGAACCAATGCACTTCAGTATGAAATTGTGTTCTGATCATATTTCTTTGAATAAAGATGAAAAAGATATTTTAACAGCTTGGATTTAATTACCATTATATATATATATTACCCTCATTTTTTATTAGCGATCACCATTTTAATAACATCTTTTAATATGGACTGTAAATCTATGGACAAACACTGACATATGTAAACATATCTAATGTTAATTAAATAATGTATTTTTGAATTCTAGCGTTTAAAAAGAACTTTTGATGTAAATCTCATGTTTTCCTACAACCTAACATAACCTTCAATGCCCAAAGATATTTTGGTGAGTGCTTCCTTAGTATGTTATTGGTTTCAAGTATCCCTTTACCACTTTGAACATTTTATTCTCAGATGTTTGATATAGAGCTTCTTTGGAGCAAATAATATTCTTCCAAGCATTTGTCTTCAGGGATTCCAAGCTGTATGATATAAGTATATTACTTCTGTGGAATCATCCACGTGTAATGAAAACTTTATGATGTACTATTCTTCTGGATTCATATTGTCTCTCATTTGATATGAATGTCAATGTATTTACTAAGAGCATTGTTTGAAAAGGCAACTTTTTTATTCTCTTCCCCTCTTTGGTATCAAATACAGTATTGATAAGTTTTTATATAGGCTGGTAAAATTAAAGGTTTGCAGTTATGTGAGGTGTCTCTTTTTCTAGCACTAGGACTTAATTCTAAAACTAGCTTCTTGGGCTTGATTTGCTGTTATAAGCAATCTCAAAATAATGGGTTTTTTAAAATTTTGTGCCAGCATAATGTACTTTGCTCCACTGCTTTATTGCATATCTTTTCCAGGCAAGTAAGACATGTGGGAAGAGGAAGAGAGAAGAGAAGAGGAAGAGAGAAATTTGGGGGGGACCAAAAAGCTATTTGAATTAGTAACAAGGTAATCTACCTTATGAATCAGTAACCTTCCAGCTTTGAGAAAGAAGTTGTACATTTTGGTGAAAAATTAATATCTATAAGTATTGAATTGAATTAAAAATAAAATACTGAAGGAGACTGTGGGACTTTCTAGCTTCAGAAGATAAGTTTGTCAGTGTTTTTTAGATGTTGGCATTCTTAGAAATTATACAAAACAAAACGGATTGAAAACTTGATAGCTAAGCACATGGTTAGCAAAGTAGAAAATATTATAAATTATTTAATTTAATTGTAATCCTGGAAAATTCAAAAACTATAATTATCAATTATGATCATTATTTTAAATGTTTTTAATAAATAGATTTCTGAATCCAGTAAGACACACAATCATGTTTAATAAAATTATTAAATTATTTTCATTTATTTACTTTTAGAAGTAAACCTTTTCTACCTCTACATGAAAAAAATTGTGAAATTGCATCAAGAATCAGGCTTGGCTAATTGTTAATATCAGTAGCCAATAAGGAAATAAGGAAACCAAGAATGAAGCTGGAGATAATTTAAAAAGTAATTATGTTTTTATTATAAAAATAATAAAATTAAGCATGAAACAATTTCATTGTGAAAATTCAGAGGAAAATAAATCTTAATAAAAACTGAATATTTTACTTGTACCCACAAAACAAAGAACTTTACTGATAAACATCATGACAAATAATAATCAGACTATGGTAGGAAAGTGAGTGGGATAGTCTCCATGCCATCATGCAAACTTTGACTAAAAATCAAAACAAAATAGAAAAATGCAGGTGGTATGTCTTCGCCCCACTGGGATATAAGACCATCTGCAAAATTACTCTATGCTTTGCAGACTGTACCAGAGGAATATGTGGATCTTCTTGTCTTGACCTAAATCTCCAATAAGTACATTAAGCTGCTTTGCCTGATGTTTTTAATTTAGCTCTATCCAGGGGGAGACAGAAGATTAGATGATCACTTGGGGTATGTTTCTGTCACAGGATCAGTAACTGCCTCATCATTGTTATATACGCAAAGCCCAGAACACCAAAACTCTCACTTAGAAATATGTTTGATAATTTTCTATACTTTCTATACTGGATATGTCATAATTTCATTAGAATAATAAACAAAATAATGGCAACTTGAATTCTAAGAATTACCTGAGGCTGACAATAAAGCATATTAACTGTTAAAATTGGGTCCAGAGATGTGTTTTTCTCTATTATGTTCAATGTTACTAACACCTAAACACAATTGGGAAAAAAAAGGCCTAAGTATAAACCCAATAACCAAAAAGACACATTATTGTACCTTAAAGATCTATTGAGGAGTATAAAAGAATATTTAAATAAATTAATAAACAAATAACTTTCTTGTATGGGATGACCCAGTTGCTGTATTCATTTATCTATTTATCTATCTGTCATCTATTAAGTGCAATATAAATTAAAATACCAAGAAAATGTTGAAATCAGACATAGGGATTATACATTTCAATTGGAAAAATAAGGAGGAAAGTCTAGAAATTTCTAAAAGAAGTCATATAATTAAAATAGCTTCTTAATGAATTTTAAAAATTGATAGACAGATGAATGCAACAGAAGAAAGTAAAAAAAAAAGTTTAATTCAGATAAGAATTTATTTTCATTCTTTAAATGACAAAGGTAACATTTCAAATCAATGGAGAAAGGAAAAGATTACTCAATAAATTATCTTAGAAAAACTAGATAACCTTTTGGAAAATTCTCTACCTTAACTCTTACAAATGGATGAAGCATGTCTCTCTCTCTCTCTCTCTCTCTCTCTCTCTCTCTCTCTCACACACACACACACACACACACTCACACACATAAAACCATAAATTTGTAGAAAAAATTTAAGTTTATATTGTCAGAGTTAGGATGACCTTTGGAAGCTGAACAATAAACGGATAAGTAATAGGACACTTCCTGCTATTCCTCAGACACACAAGGCCCACTATGGGCTCAAGGCCTTGCATTTCCTGTTGGCTTTCCCTAGATCTCCTCCATCCACCCTCAAATAGGGCCCAAACAGCCTCAAGGTTTGCTCACTTATTTCAGATTTTTATTCAAATGTTACTTTCTCAGTAAAGCCTTTGTTCTCAAATGGCAACCCACTGGAATCTTCCTATTCCTCTATTCCTTTACCTTGCATTAATTTTCTCCTTAGTACTTGCCACCACCTAAAATATTATATGTCATTTAATTGATCTCACTTATTATCTGACTTCCCCTACTAGACTGCAAGTTTCATGAAAGCAAAGGTGCTTTTTCTGTATTGTTCCCTTCTCAGTGCCTACAAGACTACCTGGAGCATACGAAGTGCTCAAAACATATTTGATAAATGAAGAAAGAATGAATAAAAAGTCAAAGGAGTAAGAAGAAAGCCTAGAGAAAATGGTGTAATTAAACCAGAATGGGTAAAATGACAATAGAGCCATAAGCTGTAAGAGATGAAGTTAGATAAGCAAACAAAAGTACATGTTAGAACAAAAATTAGAATGTCACTAATGACTTTGGCAAAAGCAGTTTGGGAGACAGTTCTCCATGGATCTCTCATTTCTACACCCGTTGCTAGTAGGGATACTGACTGTCCTTTATTCCAGAAGATCGTTTCAAGTATGTCTGTATCGTGAACAGCCTTGGAAGATGTGGTATTTGCTCTGCAGTAAGAGACACATTTGTTTAAAACTTTGGAAGATAAAGACATTGTCTCCCCTCTGTAGCAAAAGGCAGGATGCTTACTACCCATTAATAAAAAATCTGGGCTCAGTATGCTCTGGATTCTTCTCTGTAATGCAACCCATAGAGTGTGCAGGTATCAGCTCACCCTCTTTGTGTTTCCTTATGGCAGCTGGAGCCCAGAAAACAGGTGCAAAAAAATGCTGATTTTCTGGCTGCTGCTAATGCTGTGAATAATAAATTGTTCATCATCTCTGACCCAAGAGTCTTGTCTCCCGTCAGCATCTATAAAACTATAGCAGGCTAACTTATTAGTGTGCAAGTAGGGTAAAATACCAGGCCTTTACACAGTTCTAGATAGAGAGATGGCAAAATAACAGGATTTTTGTATAGCTACACTAGCATTAGCACTGATATAGTAATTTACTTCCACTCAATACAGTACTAAATTACACCTTCAAAACTCAAAACCATCATTCAACTTCTCTTTCACCTACATGATATTCATAAATGCATAATAGTTCACTATTATGTAGAACAGTTCACTACAATCATTTACCTGGCTCTCATAACTATTAGCTACAAACAGTATACACACTCATATGATCTTAGGAGAAGTATGAGAATATGAAGCAGAATTTACCATTCTACCTGAAGTATGAAATAGAACTGTTCCAACCAATTCATAAAATCATGAGCAAGAAATAAATGATTATTTTTGTATGTCACTGAAATTTTTATATTGTTTGTTATGCAGCAATATCTGACTGATACAAGACCCAAATATCAACCCTTTTAATGTAATAAAAGTTTACTTCTCCCTTGTGAAATATTCTTAAGGGAAGCAATACATAACTAGTATGGGAGCTCTGCTACACAAAGTTACCCAAGGACAAAAGCTCCTTCTATCTTATTGGTCTACCTTTCCATCAAAATCATCCTTGTTCTTGTGCCAAGATAGCTCACTACCTCATTTGTGTTCAAAAAAATGGGATAGAGGAAGGGTGACAGAAATGCAACACACTTGCCTTTTAAAAACATCCCAGATTCTGCACCCACAAAGTCTCCTTACATCCATTAGATATTAGTCATGTGGCCACACCTAACTACAAGGAAGGTAAAAAAACTTTATTTTTGGCAGTCCTGCACATAGCCAAAAATCAGGGGCTTAACAGGCATACCTTGTTTTGTTGTGCTTCTCTTTATTACACTTCACAGTTATTGTTTTCTACAAATTGAAGGTTTGTGGCAACCCTGCAAGGAGCAAGTCTATTGGTGCCACTTTTCCAACAGTATTTGCTCGTTTCATGTCTCTGTGTCACAGTTTGGTTAACTCTCACAATATTTCAAATTTTTTCATTATTATTATATTTGTTGTGATGATCTGAAATCAGTGATCTTTAATGTAACTACTATGACTCAACTGAAGGCTCAGGTGATGGTTAGCATTTTTTAGCAATAAAGTATTTTTTAATTAAGGCATGGACGTTGTTTTCTTAGACATAATGCTATTCCACATTTAATACACTATGGTATGGTATAAACATAACTCATATACACTGGGAAACAAAAAAAAATTGTGTATCTCACTTAACTGTGATACTCCCTTTATTGTGGTGGTTTAAAATTGAACCTGCAACATCTCAGAGGTATGCCTGTGTCTCTGTTAAATGAGAGAATGGACATTTAAATACAACTAGCATTATTTGCCACAGTCTATTCATGTGGCAACCCAAATATCCATCACAATCTCTCTCCTTCACATAGAATACATTGATCACCTCCACAAGGGAGAAAATTCTGAAGTCCCACTGGTTACTGTACCCAGCTAAAAGTCTCCCCTCTGGATGATGTATAGCCCTTTCCCTTCATTAATCATGGATGTGGAGCCTCATGATTTGGCAACCTACAAACTAAAACAAGTTTATCTGTCCCCATACACTCAATACTCATGGCTTGTGAAGAAGTAGATATTGCAAACTAAACTGCCCCTATTGAGCAAAGAGGGATTGGGAAACTTATAGCAGTCTCTGGGCCATGGCAATAATCAAATCCTACTAGGTAGGCGTTACAAATATTCCATGAACCAACAATGGATTAGTCTCATCTGGAAGGCCCTGATTCCGCTTTCCTGGAAGAAATGTACACTTTCTTCCAAAGCCTTTGGTTCTATCCCCGGGTGGGTGCTTTCCTAACTTTTGTCCTCCCTTGCCATGAATCAAGCAGGTGGTACAAAGATTGCTCTTCTTGGAGACTGCGATATTTTTGTAGCCTTCTCCTTGCTGGTCCAGATTTGGCAGCTCAGGAATTTTCTAAAGGGTTGAACAATTACAGGCTTTTGCAGGCTATGTTGTTGTTCTGTAGCCATACAATTCCCTCAAAACCTTAGCAAGCTTCCAGGCAATTTGTTTTGGATTAGTTCCATATGTAAGTAACTATAGCCAAAGATTTAATCTAGATGTACTCTTTAAGGCTGAAGATGCTTGTCTTTTCCTTATTACCCTGTGTGCTTTCCTTACCCCCTCTCTGGATGGAAGCTACATCCAGGCTATCTAAACCATTTTGTTTGGGTGGAAAAGCAATACTCTTAATTTGATTTTGCTTCTCGTCTGGCTCCCAAATCTGGCAGGACATTGAATTTATCTCCTAGTAAGTAAGGCAGTGGCTTTGAAGCTACCAGCTATAATTGCTTTGGTTTGGAATACAGAAGGAGTTGACTTTTTCAACCCTCAAAAGGCCTCAAATTATAGGACTCTCAGTGAAATTATTTTGCTAACCTGGCACAAAGAGCCTTTCTTAACAGAACTATATGCCCTTCCACCTCTGCTTGAAGACTGGTTAACTCTAGCCTGAGTTCATCTCTGTCGTAGGATTTTGCTGGAAGAGCAAGAAGCTGCCAACACACATGAAGATCCTGCAGCTTTCCAGTGATTTCCCCTAATGTTATGTATGGCCTCCGTCACCATTTAATCTGCCTTCTGAAATACTGTAATCAACAGTTATATCAATGCTTTGCCTCAGCATATCAGGGATCAACCAGCTTTTCAACTTCCAATATCTGTGTCTGTGCTTCCTGCCTCCCAAGTGCTAAACATATTATGCCACAGATCTAGGTTATGCCACTTCATGCACCCCATTTCTGGTACCAAAGTCTGTCTTAGGAAATTCATAACAGAGATTCAAATACAGTCCATAAAGAAAATAGGGCTTCCCTGGTGGCACAGTGGTTGAGAGTCCGCCTGCCGATGCAGGGGACAAGGGTTCGTGCCCTGGTAAAGGAGGATCCCACATGCCGCGGAGTGGCTGGGCCCGTGGGCCATGGCCACTGAGCCTGCACGTCCAGAGCCTGTGCTCCGCAACAGGAGAGGCCACAACAGTGAGAGGCCCGCGTACCGCAAAAAAAAAAAAAAAAAAGAAAAAGAAAATAGAGGTTTATTCCTTTCACATTACAGTATGGAAATGATAGTCTAGGGATTTTATGGGGGACCCAGGCTTTTTCTATCACGTAACTCTGTCATCCCTCAGATACTGTTCTTATCCACATGGTACAAGATGATCCATCACCACAAACACTTTTCAAAGCAGCAGGATGAGGAAAAGGTGGCAGAGGGCCAGCTCTTCATCCTTTAAGGAAAATCTGGAAACCGCACACATCACCTCCAAGGCAGCTTAGAAAATGCAGTGCTTACTCTGTAGCCACATGTCCTGCTACAAAACAAGAGTCCTTTCATTATAGGAGAAGAGGATCATGGATATCAGGGAGCAAAAAATGTCCTTGCTACAGCCTTAAAATAAGTGACATTATTGGGATCTAACATAGTGTTTTGTGAACCAGTATTTATAACAATAAGAACTAAGGTGAATAGAACATTATTTTAGGAATAACTGCTCACCTAATGATGTTTATAGAATATTTTCCAAGGTATAACATCCAAAATATAAATTTTGATATAAATAAATGTAAATTTAGTTTACCTTTTGCATTAAATATCTGATACATAATAGGCATTTGATAAATAATTGTTGAATGAAAGAATGAATGAATGGACTAAGCAACAAATATTTACTGAATCCCTGCAATGAGGCCATGACTGTGTAGACACCAAAGACATATTTAAAAAAGGCATGACATATGGAAGGAGTTGGCAGCATTTTACTTGATGATACTGGCAACGTGAAGCACTATACACATCTAATAAACATATAAAATAATAATAATATATAAATAATAAATATAATAAAGAAATTTTCTACACAATTCCCAATGATTATACAGAAAAATAAAACTTCCAAAATTTTTCTTAAAATAATTTTATAATTTCAAATAAGATAAAAATTGGGTATCCTTTTTTTAACTCACCCTGAGTAAGATGGTTACTCTAAGAGCAAATGAATTAATTGGTATTTATTTATGTAATTTTTATATTATACTGAATCTTACACTTAAGATTTTAGTAAAAAGTAACAACATATTTAGCATGAAATTGTGACATGTAATTATTTGCTTAAAATTGGAATGGTTTTCAAGTAATTTAAATCAATGACAAATGCATGAACTATTTCTTTATAACCATCAAAGCTATTTGTGCCTACATACGAAGAATGAAATAATTCATTTGTAGTTTTGAGAAACAGAGAAAAGAAGAACTTGAACCAGTACTTTCAATGAGGTAAACTATTCTCATTCTTTCACAAATCTTTCTCTTTTCTATTCTTCCATTCCTAGAAGCAGCATTTAGTTATCACCATGGATTATTTTTTAGGAATGCATTGCTATAGACTATAGGGATATATTATTTAGAAGGCTGTGCACACATTAAGGGGAATGACCTGTTTTCAAACATATATAAAATGTTTGTTTTATAATCACTCAGGTACATGACACACCCAGATGTTCCTACAGAATAACACCTTAGGAGAAATCACATATCTTTAGCCTTTTATAACTTTTTTTCTCTGTAGTTTTGCATATTTGGGAATGAAGAGATGAACAGAAAAAATTAAGGACAATAGGTGCAGGAAGCAACTGCTCAAGACCTGCCTTGTCACACAAAGAACAGATTTTTTTTTTTAAGTCTCCTTGATGAGAATAAATTTTTATTCTTTGAGAGTGGACAAAGTCATTTATTGCTCTATCAAGCATATAAGGTGAGTAAAAAGCTGAGAAGTATTTTTCATTACAACACATTTATTAAAAAACATAAACATTGGTGAAAATATTCTGGGAAAGATGGCAAGCTAGGCACACTTATTCCTCTTCATCCAGCTCCAGATTCCCATTAACATGAATGAAAGTATATTAAAAATAGGGTGTACACTGTATAAGAATTGGAAACTTTGTGCCAAAAAACGACAAAGACTTTTTTTAGAAATAGCATAGATAAAACAAATGAAGGAAAAAACTATGTGCTTATTACCAATATTTTATCATCATAAAATAGTTGTCATCTTTATTTGTTTTTAGATTTTTCTATCTATAAGTGTAATTTAGACATTCCTTCCTTTATTCAACAAATATTTATTTTCATGACCAAGGCAGTGTCCTAGGCCTTGCTATTCCAAAACTGTTCCTATTCTCATAGAGCTTACAATTTACTGCCATGGAGAAAAATAAATAAGTCTGTGAATGTAGCACAGTAGCATAGGAGGTGCTAAAGGAGGGTTATCCAGAGCCACGATGGTGGGCAGCAGCTCAGACACTCACTAGAAGAACAAGCCACTCCCCAAGCAGAACGTTTGCAGCCACATATCAATGGCATTCAATGACTGCTGAGCTGCCAGGAGCAGAATTCAAATTATAGGGTTAATAGGCTGTGACCCTGATAGATGTGCCATGGCTTCAGTAGGGACCCCTCCTCTCTAAGGGTCTGAGCCTTGCCAGCCTCTCCCCCAGGAGACCGTTGCAGTAGGCCAGCCGCTGCTCTTTGGTAACCATGTGTGACCGAAAGGCCGTGATCAAAAATGCCGATATGTTGGAGGAGATGCAACAGGACTTGGTGGAGTGTGCTACTCAGGCACTGGAGAAATATAGAGAAGGACATTGCTGCCCATATCAAGAAGGAGTTTGACAAGAAGTAGAACCCCACCTGGCACTGCATTGTGGGGAGGAACTTCAGTACTTATGTGACACATGAAACCAAACACTTCATCTACTTCTACCTGGGCCAAGTGGCCATTCTCCTGTTCAAATCTGGTTAAAAGCATGGACTGTGCCACACACCCAATGATCCATCCAAAAACAAGGACTGTAGCCTAAATTCCAAATACCACAGACTGAAATCTTTAGCTTTGCCCAAGGGAACACCTCGATCTTTAATGTGTTGCTTTGTACAGGGCATACTCTGTACTAGTTTGTTGTGGTTATAAAGCAATTAGCAAAACAAAAAAAAAAAATAGGCCATGACCTTGAAGATGAAGAGGCTTCTATGATGCCCAGGCAGCGTACACCTCAGGAAGACTAGGCACAGATTTCCCACATAACCAAGTGACTGCCAATCCAAACAGAGAGCCAGAAATAGAAAACTGGCTTTAACTCAGCAGCTTCTCCAAGCCTATTAAGAACAATGAAGAAAGAGAAGGAAGAGGAAGGGTGCCAGGGAAGGGAGGAAGGAAGGGAGAGAAAGAGGGAAGGAATAAGGGAAGGAGGGGAAATGGTGAGGAAAGAAGGAGGGAGGAAAACCCTGCAGAGATGTGGTTCCTCTGTTCTGGAGCCCCACATTTCACTGAGGACTTACCACCTGCCAGATACCATTCCAGGTACAGAGCAAAACATGAAATTTCCTTCCCATGGAGCTCACATTCTAGCAGGAGAGGAGCTAGCAGAAGTACAAAGGAAGTAAAATACATAGTATGTTAGACAGGGGTAAATGTAATAAAGAAAAACTTAGGAAGGAACTTAAATAAGGGGTGTATAATTTTTCAATAGATAGGTCAGGGAAGGTTTCACAGAAGTGAGTTTGGGAACAAACCTGAAGGATGTGAGGGAGTGTGTCATGAGTAAATCTGGGAGATGAGATTTCCAGCAGAAGGCCCTCGGGCTGAACCATATAAGGTGTACTGGAGGAACAGCATGGAAGCTAGAATGGCTGGAGTTGGGAAAATGAGGGGTAATGAGATCAAAAAGACAATGGACTAGAGATGTGTTAGAGGAGAAAGAGAAGTGAACGATAGCTCTTAGATTTTTGGCTGGGGTTACCATTTACTAAAATGGAAAAGCCTGCAGGACAAGCCAATCTGGAAGGTACAATCAGGACTTTATGTGTATCAGATATTAAAGAAGATATATGGAGTGAACGATTCCATAGTGAAACTGGAGATCCAGGGAGAGGTCTAAGTTGGAGACTAATGAGTAGGCAGTTGTCAGAGTAGAGAGTGTATTTAAAGCCATGCTAATAAATACAATCATCAAGGATGCAAAGAAGACAAGGAGAAGAAGAAGTTCAAGGACAGCCCTGGAGCATGTCAATATTAAGAAATCAAGAAGATGAGGAGGAACCAGCAAAGGAAATAGAGAATGAACAGACAGAGAAGAAAACCTGGGGAAATCCCAAAACTAAGTAAAGTGTTGCAAACTATTGAAAAAGATCAGCTCTGTTGAATGCTTCTGTAAGCCAACAAAGATGAGAACTAAGAATTAGCCATTGGACTTGTTTGTTTATTGTCTTCTCTCCTGCTATAATGTAAACATCATTATGGTAGGAAGTTTGTTCTTGTCTTAGTCATTAGTAAATTCTGAGGGACTAGAACAGTGTCTGGTACATAATTCATGTTCAATAAATGCATATTAATAAATGAATGAATCTCTGTTGTGAATATAAACATAAAAATAAAATATAAAGTGAAAAATGTTTTATGATGGTGAAATGCTTGTAAACATTGTTAGATAGAAAAAAGTAGAACTTTGCTATAAAGCTTCAGGTTCTACACAGCACCAATTTAACTACAAAATGCAGAGAGTTGATAGTATACAGGAAAGAAAACTTGGAAATAACAAAAAAATTTTGCATCCCTAATTTTTGCTTTAGCATCCAAATTACTTATTTTACCTAAACCTTGCATATTTACAAACATGGCCATTTTACATAATGTTTTGCAATGACACATTACAAATTACAGCTCTTAATCCCAAATCAACTTCTTTCAAAAAGCAATATTTAATTCTATTGGAAGACACTGAAGAACTCCATTAGAATTACATTAGTTGTTCAACATTTCACAGCCTGCTTGAAATCAAGCAGGACCCTGTGGGTTCCTCCCAGGTACAAAAGCCTTTTCATGTCCCCACTTTCATTTGTAGGGAAAAGACTTCAGCCTCCTAAACCTTTCCTGAGTTTCAAAGGTCAGATTCAAACAGTTACTAAGCAGGGAAGTGAAGGAATGCAGAAATAAAGGAAAAGCAGTCAAACAATAGTGCAGTAATAAGGTCCTAGCTCCTCCTCAAGGGATGTACCTAACTATCTTTGAGTTCTTCTGCAGGAAATAAGGACTCCACCCAGGTGGAGGATGGTAACTTCAGGCTGAGCACAAGATCCCTGGAGCACTGCCCTGTTACCTCACTGCCAACCAATCAGAAGAAAATCACACACCCTGCAGTCTGCACCCCAAATTCTGCCTTTAAAACCTCTTTCCTCAACGCTTGATTTGGATATTTTGAGTATGTTGGCTATCTCCAGTGTGGTATAACATTGATTGTTCTCAGTTAAGGTCTCAATTTGTTTGCTATCAACTTCAGCTGGTCTTCCTGACCATGGAGCATTGTCCAGCGAGAAATCTCCAGCATGGAACTTCACAAACCACTCATGAGATGTTCGATCCAGCACAGCACCTTCTCCATATACTGTACAAATCTTTTTTGCATTTCAGTTGTGTTTTCACCTGTCTTGAAATAATAAAGCATAATATGCTGAAAAAAAGAAAAAAAGAAAAAAAAAAAACCTCTTTCCCGAAAACCATCATGGAGTTTGGGTTCTTTTAGCATGAGTTGCCTGTTCTCCTTGCTTGGCCCTCACAATATACCTTTCTCAGCTCCAAATTCTGACATTTCGGTTTGTTTGGCCTTACTGTGAGTCAGTCACACAAACTTGGATTCAGCAACATGCTCACACTCTTAAAATCAAATTTCATACTCACACTATAATAGCCAATCTGAGTCTATACTCTCTGAATACCACTATAATATTTTCCATGAGGCAGAGTCTATAGTTCAAAATGACATAAAATTTCAGCACTATAGCCACCAAAATAAATTAACAAGTGAAAATGCTGATGTCATAGTAAGAGTACAACAGTAACATGTCATTAAATGCAGTTAGAGCAGAAACATTTCTAAGAAGTTCCTACTTAGATTTTATCCTGAGATATATAGATATTTCTATAACTTACCAATAATATAATTGTCATATTATCAAAGATACAAATTCAACATATATTTTCTCACCAATTTTTACGCAAAATAATATTTGGGTCTTTCAATTAAATGTGTCCTATTGTTTCAACAAGTCTAATGGAGAGTCATCTTATTCAGATAAATAACTCTAGAGCAATTAGTTAGTCCCAGTTGATGACTGATTTTACAATATTAGTTGAAAATTGGGTGGGATGCAAGGAAACCTACCAGAATTTTCCTAGGCAATTTGCCAGAGAGAATTCTTGTCAAGAAAAACAGTGCTGTGATTTCAACTTTGAACCCTGAACTGTACATTGTGTGAACATGTCAAATACTCATCCCCCAAATAACCTCATGCTATTTCTGAAAATCTTGCCAAATGCAATGAATCTGATTTAGTGGAAAAAAAAATTTAAGGCCAAGAAAAATACACACGTTGTACATGGAGTGTCAGTAATTCCGGAAATATTAGTTTACCTCTATTCATGATTTCACTTTAAAAGAATGCAGTGTTGTTTCTGCTGAAAATTTTTTACCATAATTAATTCATTTTTCTCCCAAGTAAACAGTTTCTTCATATGTTACTACATTTGTACATTATTTTCTTTGAGTAATTAATTCAGCTTTTTCAAACATGATGCTATTAAGGTCAAGGTTTCAGATTTTGCACACTCAGCCATTCCCCATTCCCAGGCAGATCACTTAAATTATTAAAATTACACACTGGGATCTAAATCCTGCCCGCATCACTTTATAGAATACAGATAAAAAATGGTCCCTGCCTGTTTTCAATATAAAATAGACTTTTTATAAAAAGATGTTGGATGGATAGGAATAGTGGAAGAATGAAAATAGAAATTTTATGGAATTAAGAATCAAACTGGAAATAAAAGGACAGTCATTAATGAGAAGTTCTGTGATACAGAGCCAAGGAATAGCATCAGAACAGGTGCCTGAAGTAACAAAACAGGAGTAAGTTTAGCTGTTCAACAAACTGTTAAAAATGCATCCCTTCAATTTCTGTTGTTGTTTTTTTTGTGGGGGGGAGAACACCTTCTGCAATGGCCTGCTCTCTAGCATATTACCCTTACTAATTATTGTCCAAGAAATGTAAAGTTCAAATGAAGACTTATCCCTTAAAATCACCGGATGATTCTTCTTTTTATTTCATAATATCTAATATATGGCAACTAGTCGCTATTTAATAGCCATTTGTGAATAAATATAAACACACAAAAAAACACATTAGGAAACTAAAGCAACAATGAAAAAAATTTTTGAATCTGCTATTTAATATAAAAACATAAAGTGTGTGACTTCCCCTGCCCATTTATACAAGTTATAATCATTATAGGTAGTTGAAATAAAAACAAAATGTCCTAAATGCCTTCACCCATATATTATAATGTATCTTTATATCTTGTTTAGATACACAAATTGCTGTTTAATGCAGTACCTTGATTTGGGAAAGGAAAAACTACACTAATGGTGGTAACTACCTCTTATAGAAGAGTAGGTCTTAATCTTACAAGAGAAACAAACTCTTTGAAGACTGAATTTTAAAACAATGAGCCCTTTCTACAGAAATGTTCACATCTTACACAAAATATCAAACCCAATTTGGGGACTGTTCATGCCATTCATTGGAACCTGAAAAGGTCCATAAGATGCAGATTAAGAGAACTTCCTATAGAGGAGATGACAGTAAAGTTACAGATTTGTTATTAACTTTAAAAAGCCAAAAAAGATTAGTTATATCAGTTCGTAGTATAACATCCCACATATTGTAGAAACCAAATAAATTATTTTTAACTTATATTTCCCAAGCTCAAATTGGTTTTAATAGTCTTTAATAGACTAAAACTTATTAATTGGTGATATGCAAAGCAAAATAAAATGAAATATATTGGAGAGGAAGTCTGTAGTTAAATAAATTTGTATTATTTAGTTATGTAGAATTATATAGTTAAATGCTAGATTAAACAAAGTTAAGCAAGAATTTCTTTACTACATAACTTTTGAGAGTTGTTACTATATAAATATACAAAAATGGGATAGATTATGTACCATTTTCTCAACTTTTTTTGACCATGAAGTCCCATTTTCCTCAAAACACCTGTTACCTGTTGTTGGAAATTACTTATGATGGGTGTGGTAAGAGCTACAATTGCTTTTATTAATACTGAATTTTGAATAGAAATAAATCTACATTTAATATACATTTTATTCCTCTTGAAAGAAACCAAGATATCAGAATAAAAGAAAAATAATATATCTGAGCAGATTTCTTAGAAAATTTCTTTAGATCAAAACATGAGAGAAATTCAGAGAGGTAAGGCAGGTTCACAGGTAGCAGTGAGGCAGGTTGAGCCCAGCAGAGAGGGACCCTACTAAGAGGGTGAGGGTAGAAAATTCAGCCCACATATTGTGGGGCTAGAGCAGCCCTAAAAATGGCACCTTTTTACAATTCTTCCCCCAGTGAGAGTGTTTTCCTCTACTTTTCACAGACACTGTGTGTATTAGCAGGAATCCTGAAGCAAGGATACAGATATTGAGAAACAGAAACTAATTTTTTAAATGTTATATTTGGTTTTCAGACACATTTTGCACTTTTTTCAATAAGGATTCCAAATTTCTTACCATTCGTAACCCAAACAAAATCAGAAAGAAACTTAATGAAAACAAAAATGACAAGAACTAAAATATTGCGTGACTGGCCAATGAACTTGACCCTATTCCCATACCTTACCCCTGACTGAGGAGGGAGACTATTCTGTAGTCCCTGCACTCAGCAGGGTGGCACTGATATTACCCCATCTACAGCACTTTATCTCTGATTTATATTTTATAAGTAATAAGTGGGGCAGATGAGTGGTCGTTAAGCTAGAGTGAAACAAGGAAGAGGTAAATGAACAATTAGGTAACTGATGGTTGAAGCAAAAATTGTAACACTGTCTGATTGATTAAATGTATGTAGAGGAGAGATTTAAAACAATTATGTACTAAACAAAGGAAAATAAAATGATTAAACAGTAGGTAAGCCTTCTATATTTAACTCAAAAGAGAAAAATGATAATAGTCACAGATTGGGATAAATTATGTATATATCAATATAAGTAATCTAGTGCAACCGCCAAAAAGCTATGCAAAAAGACACACCAAAAACAATAGAGATGCTGGACACCCATGCCAAACAACTGGGAAGACAGGAATACAACCCCACCCATTAGCAGAGAAGCTGCCTAAAATCATAATAAGGTCACAGACAACCCAAAACACACCACCAGATATGGACCTGCCCACTAGAAAGACAAGATCCAGCCTCATCCACCAGAACACAGGCACTAGTCCCCTCCACCAGGAAGCCTACACAACCCACTGAACCAACCTTAGCCATTAGGGGCAGACACCAAAAACAACGGGAACTATGAACATGCAAGCTGCAAAAAGGAGACCCCAAACACAGTAAGCTAAGCAAAATGAGAAGACAAAGAAACACAGAGCAGATGAAGGAGCAAGGTAAAAACCCACCAGACCTAACAAATGAAGAGGAAATAGGCAGTCTACCTGAAAAAGAATTCAGAATAATGATAGTAAATATGATCCAATATCTTGGAAAAAGAATGAAGAAAATACAAGAAATGCTTAACAAGGACCTAGAAGAACTAAAGAGCAAATAAAGAATCATGAACAACACAATAAATGAAATTTAAAATTCTCTAGAAGGGATCAATAGCAGAATAACTGAGGCAGAAGAACGGATAAGTGACCTGGAAGATAAAATAGTGGAAATAACTCCTGAAGAGCAGAATAAACAAAAATGAAAGAAAACAATTGAGGAGAGTCTCAGAGACTGCTGCGACAATACTAAAAGCACTAACATTCGAATTATAGGGGTACCAGAAGAAGAAGAGAAAAACAAAGGGACTGAGAAAATATTTGAAGAGTTGAAAACTTCCCTAATAAGGTAAAGGAAATAGTCAATCAAGTCCAGGAAGTGCATAGAGTCCCATACAGGATAAATCCAAGGAGAAACACAGCAAGACACATATTAATCAAACTACCAAAAATTAAATACAAAGAAAAAATATTAAAAGTAGCAAGGGAAAAACAACAAATAACACACAAGGGAATCCCCATAAGGTTAACAGCTGATCTTTCAGCAGAAATTCTGCAAGCCAGAAGCGTGTGGCAGGATATATTTAAAGTCATGAAGGAGAAAAACTTACAACCAAGATTACTCTACCCAGCAAGGATCTCACTCAGATTTTACAGAGAAATTAAAACCTTTACAGACAAGCAAAAGCTAAGAGAATTCAGCACCACCAAACCAGCTATCCAACAAATGCTAAAGGAACTTCTCTAGGCAGGAAACACAAGACAAGGAAAAGACCTGAAATAACAAACCCAAAACAATTAAGGAAATGGTAATAGGAACATATATATCAGTAGTTACCTTGCATGTAAATGGAATAAATGCTCCAACCAAAAGACATAGACTGGCTGAATGGATACAAAAACAAGACCCATATATATGCTGTCTACAAGAGACCCACTTCAGACCTAGGGACACATACAGACTGAAAGTGAGGGGATGGAAAAAGATATTCCATGCAAATGGAAATCAAAAGAAAGCTGGAGTAGCAATTCTCATATCAGAAAAAATAGACTTTAAAACAAAGATTATTACAAGAGACAGAGAAGGACACTACATAATGATCAAGGGATCAATCCAAGAAGAAGATATAATAATTGTAAATACTTATGCACCCAACATAGGAGCACTTCAATACATAAGGCAAATACTAACAGCAAAAAATGGGGAAATCGACAGTAACACAATCATAGTAGGGGACTTTAACACCCCACTTTCACCAATGGACAGATCATCCAAAATGAAAATAAATGAAGAAACACAAGCTTTAAATGATACATTAAACAAGATGGACTTAATTGATATTTACAGGACATTCCATTCAAAAACAGCAGGATACACTTTCTTCTCAAGTGCTCATGGAACATTCTCCAGGATAGATCATATCTTGGGTCACAAGTCAAGCTTTGGTTATTTTAAGAAAAATTGAAATCATATCAAGTATCTTTTCTGACCAGAGTGCTATGAGACTAGATATCAATTACAGGAAAAAAAACTGTAAAAAAAAAAAAATACAAACACATGGAGGCTAAACAATACACTGCTTAATAACCAAGAGATCACTGAAGAAAGCAAAGAGGAAATCAAAAAATACCTACAAACAAATGACAATGAAAACATGATGACCCAAAGCCTATGGGAAACAGCAAAAGCAGTTCTAAGAGGAAATTTTATAGCAATGCAATCCTACCTTAAGAAACAAGAAACATCTCAAATAAACAACCTAACCTTACACCTAAAGCAATTAGAGAAAGAAGAACAACAACAACAAAAAAAAACCAAAGTTAGCAGAAGGAAAGAAATCATAAAGATCAGATGAGAAATAAATGAAAAAGAAATGAAGGTAATGATAGCAAAGATCAATAAAACTAAAAGCTGCTTCTTTAAGAAGATAAACAAAATTGATAAACCATTAGCCAGACTAATCAAGAAAAAAAGGGAGGGGCTCCCCTGGTGGTGCAATGGTTGAGAATCCGTCTGCCGATGCAGGGGACACGGGTTCATGTCCCAGTCTGGGAGGATCCCACATGCCACGGAGCGCTTCGGCCTGTGAAGCATGGCTGCTGAGCCTGCACATCTGGAGCCTGTGCTCCACAATGGGAGAGCCCACAGCAGTGAGAGGCCCACATACCACAAAAAAAAAAAAAAAGAAGAAGAAGACTCAAATCAATAGAATTAGAAATGAAAAAGGGGAAGTAAGAACTGACACAGCAGAAATACAAAGGATCATGAGAGATTACATCAAGCAACTATATGCCAATAAAATGGACAAGCTGGAAGAAAAGGACAAATTCTTAGAAATGCACAACCTTCTGAAACTGAACCAGGAAGAAATAGAAAATAAAAACAGACCAGTCACAAGCACTGAAATTAACATTGTGATTAAAAATCTTCCAACAAACAAAAGGACCAGATGTCTTCACAGGCGAATTCTATCACACATTCAGAGAAAAGCTAACACCTGTCCTTCTCAAACTCCTGTAAAAAAATGGAGAGAAGGGAACACTCCCAAACTCATTCTACAAGGCCACCATCACCTT
This sequence comes from Mesoplodon mirus, assembly GCF_964341445.2. NCBI lineage: Eukaryota > Metazoa > Chordata > Mammalia > Artiodactyla > Ziphiidae > Mesoplodon > Mesoplodon mirus. Next base: position 42,577,721 of record NC_138977.1, read on the forward strand.
GCTACCAAAACAAGACAAAGATGTCACAAAAAAAGAAAACTACAGACCAATATCACTGATGAATATAGATGCAAAAATCCTCAACAGAATACTGGCAAGCAGTATCCAACAGCACATTAAAAGGATCATACAGCATGATCAAGTGGGGTTTACCCCAGGAATGCAAGGATTCTTCAATATACACAAATCAATCAATGTGATACAACATATTAAAAAATTGAAGGAGAAAAACCATATGATCATCTCAATAGATGCAGAGAAAGCTTTTGACAAAATTCAACACCCATTTATGATAAAAACCCTCCAGAAAGTAGGCAGAGGGAAATTACCTCAACATAATAAAGGCCATATATGACAAACCCACAGCCAACATCGTCCTCAATGGTGAAAAACCAAAAGCATTTCCACTAAGATCAGGAACAAGACAAGTTTGCCCATTCTCATCACTATTATTCAACGTAGTTTTGGAAGTTTTAGCCACAGCAATCAGAGAAGAAAAGGAAATAAAAGGATTACAAATCAGAAAAGAAGAAGTAAAGCTGTCACTGTTTGCAGATGACATGATACTATACATAGAGAATCCTAAAGATGCCATCAGAAAACTATTAGAGTTAATCAATGAATTTGGTAAAGTTTCAGGATTCAAAATTAATGCACAGAAATCTCTTGCATTCCTATACAATAATGATGAAAAATCTGAAAGTGAAATTAAGAAAACACTCCCATTTACCATTGCAACAAAAAAATAAAATAAAATACCTAAGAATAAACCTACCTAAGGAGACAAAAGACCTGTATGCAGAAAATTATAAGACACTGATGAAAGAAATTAAAGATGATACAAATAGATGGAGAGATATACCATGTTCTTGGATTGGAAGAATCAACACTGTGAAGATGACTCTGCTACACAAAGCAATCTACAGATTCAATGCAATCCCTATCAAACTACCACTGGCATTTTTCGCAGAACTAGAACAAAAAATTTCACAATTTGTATGGAAACACAAAAGACTCCAAGTAGCCAAAGCAATCTTGAGAAATAAAAATGGAGCTAGAGGAATCAGGCTCCCAGACTTCTGACTATACTACAAAGCTACAGTAATCAAGACAGTATGGTACTGGAACAAAAACAGAAACATAGATCAATGGAACAGGATAGAAAGCCCAGAGATAAACCCACACACATATGGTCACCTTATCTTTGACAAAGGAGGCAAGAATATACAATGAAGAAAAGACAGCCTCTTCAATAAGTGATGCTGGGAAAACTGGACAGCTATATGTAAAGGAATGAAATTAGAAGACTCCCTAACACCATACACAAAAATAAACTCAAAATGGATTAAAGACCTAAATGTAAGGCCAGAAACTATCAAACTCTTAGAGGAAAACATAGGCAGAACACTCTATGACATAAATCACAGAAAGATCCTTTTTGACCCACCTCCTAGAGAAATGGAAATAAAAACAAAAATAAACAAATGGGACCTAATGAAACTTAAAAGCTTTTGCATAGCAAAGGAAACCATAAACAAAATGAAAAGACAACCCTCAGAATGGGAGGAAATATTTGCAAATGAAGCAACTGACAAAGGATTAATCTCCAAAATTTACAAGCAGCTCATGCAGCTCAATATCAAAAAAAACAGACAACCTAATCCAAAAATGGGCAGAAGACGTAAATAGACATTTCTACAAAGAAGATATACAGATTGTCAAAAAACACATGAAAGGAGGCTCAATGTCATTAATCATTAGAGAAATGCAAGTCAAAACTGCAATGCAATATCATCTCACAGCAGTCAGAATGGCCATCATCAAAAAATCTACAAACAATAAATGCTGGAGAGGGTGTGGAAAAAAGGGAATCTTCTTGCACTGTTGGTGGGAATGTAAATTGATACAGCCACTATGGAGAACAGTATGGAGAGTCCTTAAAAAACTAAAGATATAATTACCCTATGACCCAGCAATCCCACTACTGGGCATATACCCTGAGAAAACCATAATTCAAAAAGATTCATGTACCACAATGTTCATTGCAGCTCTATTTACAATAGCCAGGACATGGAAGCAACCTAAGTGGCCATCAACAGATGAATGGATAAAGAAGATGTGGCACATTTATACAAGAGAATATTACTCAGCCATAAAACGAAATGAAATTAAGTTATTTGTAGTGAGGTTGATGGACCTAGAGTCTGTCATACAGAGTGAAGTTAGTCAGAAAGAGAAAAACAAATACTGTACGCTAACACATATATATGGAATCTAAAAAAAAGAAAAAATATGGTCATGAAGAACCTAGGGGCAAGACGGTAATAAAGACACAGACGTACTAGAGAAGGGACCTGGAGACACAGGGAGGGGGAAGGGTAAGCTGGGACAAAGTGTGAGTGTGGTAGTGTATATATAGACATATATACACTCCCAAATGTAAAATAGCTAGTGGGAAGCAGTAGCATAGCACAGGGAGATCAGCTTTGTGCTTTGTGACCAGCTAGAAGGGTGGGATAGGGAGGGTGGGAGGGAGGGAGATGCAAGAGGGAAGAGATATGGGGATATATGTATATGTATAACTGATTCACTTTGTTATAAAGCAGAAACTAACACACACACACACACACACACACACACAAACAATACAGATAAATGAAAACCAAGGTCTAAAACAGGTTCAAGAAATACATAGGAATATGGGCAAAAGAAAACAAGAAACAAAAAATAAAATGGCAGACTTAAACACCAACATATCAATACATACATTAGATGAAATGGTCTAATATACTTATTAAAAGACAAAGATTGGAAGAGTGAATTAAACACCATGGACTAACTATACACTGTCTAAAGAAACTCACTTTAAATGTAACAATATAGGTCACCTGGAAGTAAAAGGATTAAAAAGATATATCATGTAAACATTAATCAAAGGCAAATAGGAGTGGCTCTATTAATATCACATAAAATAGACTTTAGAGCAAAAAAAAATTACTAGAAACAGAGAGACACATTATCTAGTTATAAAAGGGTAGGGCTTCCCTGGTGGTTCAGTGGTTGAGAATCCACCTGCCAATGCAGGGGACACGGGTTCGTGCCCCGGTCCGGGAAGATCCCACATGCCGTGGAGCGGCTGGGCCCGTGAGCCATGGCCACTGGGCCTGCGCATCTGGAGCCTGTGCTCCGCAACGGGAGAGGCCACAACAGTGAGAGGCCCACGTACTGCAAAAAAAAAAAAAAAAAAAAAAAAAAGGGTAAATTGACCTTGAAGACATAACAATCCTAAGTGAGTATGAACCAAATAGCAGAGCTGCAAATTATGTGAATCCCTAAGTGCTGTAACTGAAAATAAAAAGAAGTAAATTCCAAAGTATACTTGTAGACTTCAACACTCCTCTCTCAACAATTGATAAATCAACCACCAAACAGAAAATCAGCAAGGACATAGAACTTGACAACATTATCAACCAACAGAATCTCAACATTTATAGAACATTTCACCCAACAACAGCATAATACACCTTCTTTTCAACTGCCCAAGAAATATACTCCAAGATAGACTATATTCTGGGACATAAAACAAGTCTTAACAATTTAAAAGAATTCAAATCACATACAGTATGTTCTTCAAAAAGAGATTAAGCTAGAAATCAACAAGGAAGGTAATGGGAAAATCTACAAACAGGAATTAAACAACACACTTCTAAATAGTAAATGGATAAAAAAAGAAAGGTTTAAGAGAAATTAAAAATACATTGAACAGAATGAAAATGAAAATACATCATCAATTTGTGGGAGACTGCTAATAGAGCTGAGAGAAAAAATTTATAGCGTGAACTTAATGCAGTAGAAAAGGGGAAAATTCTCAAATCAATAATTTAAGCTCCCACCTCAAGAACCTTGAAAAAGAAGAACAAAATAAACTCTGAGAAAGCAGAAGGATGAAAAAAGTAGAGGGCAAAAATCAATGAAATTGGAACAGCACAGAGAAGCCAGAATGGGCCCACACAAATATAACCAATTGATTTTTGACAGAAGTTCAAAAGCACTTCAATGTAAAAAAAACACCTTTTCCATAAACAATGCTGGACAGTTAAACAACCATAAACCAAAAAATAAAACTCACCTAAGTCTCACTCTTTATACAAAAATTAGCTCAAAATAGACCACAGATTAAATCTAAAATATAAAACTATAAAACTTTTGGAAGGAAAAAAAAAATCCTGAAGATCTAGCATTAAGCAAAGTGCTCTTAGTCAACACCAAAAAGAAAAAATGATAAATTGGAACTTATCAAAATTAACATCTCTTGTTCTGCAAGAGATCATATGATAAATGTGAAAAGACAAGCTATAGTCCAGGAGAAAACATTTACAAACCACATATTTGCCAAAGGACTAGCCTAAAATATCTAAAGAACTCTCAAAACTCAACCGTCAAAAAAAAAAAAAAAATCCGACTAGAAAATGGGAAAAAGACATGAAGAGACATGTCAACAAAGAAGATATACAGATGGCAAATAAGTAAAAAAAAAAAAAAAAGTCCAGCATCATTAGCCAGTAAGAATGCCTTAAAACCACAATGAGATACAACTTCAAGAATGGCTGAAATAGAATTATAGGGGTTCCAGAAGAAGAAGAGAAAAAGAAAGGGACTGAGAAAATATTTGAAGAGATTATAGTTGAAAACTTCCCCAATATGGGAAAGGAAATAGTTAATCAAGTCCAGGAGGCACAGAGAGTCCCATACAGAATAAATCCAAGGAGAAATACACCAAGACACATATTAATCAAACTGTCAAAAATTAAACACAAAGAAATCATATTAAAAGCAGCAAGGCAAAAACAACAAATAACACACAAGGGAATCCCCATCAGGTTAACAGCTGATCTCTCAGCAGAAACTCTACAAGCCAGAAGGGAGTGGCAGGACATAATTAAAGTGATGAAGGAGAGAAACCTGCAACCAAGATTACTCTACCCAGCAAGGATCTCATTCAGATTTGATGGAGAAATTAAAACGTTTACAGACAAGCAAAAGCTGAGAGAGTTCAGCACCACCAAACCAGCTTTACAACAAATGCTAAAGGAACTTCTCTAGGCAAGAAGCACAACAGAAGGAATATACCTACAATAACAACCCAAAGCAATTAAGGAAATGGGAATAGGAACATACATATCAATAATTACCTTAAATGTAAATGGACTAAATGCTCCCACCAAAAGACACAGATTGGCTGAATGGATACAAAAACAAGACCCATATATATGCTGTCTACAAGAGACCCACTTCAGACCTCGAGACACATACAGATTGAAAGTAAGGGGATGGAAAAAGATATTCCATGCAAATGGAAATCAAAAGAAAGCTGGAGTAGCAATTCTCATATCAGACAAAATAGACTTTAAAATAAAGACTATTAGAAGAGACAAAGAAGGACACTACATAATGATAAAGGGATCGATCCAAGAAGAAGATATAACAATTGTAAATATTTATGCACCCAACATAGGAGCACCTCAATACATACGGCAAATACTAACAGCCATAAAAGGGGAAATCGACAGTAACACAATCATAGTAGGGGACTTTAACACCCCACTTTCACCAATGGACAGATCATCCAAAATGAAAATAAATAAGGAAACACAAGCTTTAAATGATACATTAAACAAGATGGACTTAGTTGATATTTATAGGACATTCCATCCAAAAACAACAGAATGCACATTTTTCTCAAGTGCTCATGGAACATTCTCCAGGATAGATCATATCTTGGGTCACAAATCAAGCCTTGGTAAATTTAAGAAAATTGAAATTGTATCAAGTATCTTTTCCGACCACAATGCTATGAGACTAGATATCAATTACAGGAAAAGAGCTGTAAAAAGTACAAACACATGGAGGCTAAACAATACACTACTTAATAACGAAGTGATCACTGAAGAAATCAAAGAGGAAATTAAAAAATACCTAGAAACAAATGACAATGGAGACACGACGACCCAAAACCTATGGGACGCAGCAAAAGCAGTTCTAAGGGGGAAGTTTATAGCAATACAATCCCACCTTAAGAAACAGGAAACATTTCGAGTAAACAACCTGACCCTGCACCTAAAGCAATTAGAGAAAAAAGAACAAAAAACCCCCAAAGCTAGCAGAAGGAAAGAAATCATAAAGATCAGATCAGAAATAAATGATAAAGAAATGAAGGAAACGATAGCAAAGATCAACCAAACTAAAAGCTGGTTCTTTGAGAAGATAAACAAAATTGACAAACCATTAGCCAGACTCATCAAGAAAAGAAGGGAGAAGACTCAAATCAATAGAATTAGAAATGAAAAAGGAGAAGTAAAAACTGACACTGCAGAAATACAAAAGATCATGAGAGATTACTATAAGCAACTCTATGCCAATAAAATGGACAACCTGGAAGAAATGGACAAATTCTTAGAAATGCACAACCTGCCAAGACTGAATCAGGAAGAAATAGAAAATATGAATAGACCAATCACAAGCACTGAAATTGAAACTGTGATTAAAAATCTTCCATCAAACAAAAGCCCAGGACCAGATGGCTTCACAGGCGAATTCTATCAAACATTTAGAGAAGAGCTAACACCTATCCTTCTCAAACTCTTCCAAACAATATCAGAGGAAGGAACACTCCCAAACTCATTCTACGAGGCCACCATCACCTTGATACCAAAACCAGGCAAGGATGTCACAAAGAAAGAAAACTACAGGCCAATATCACTGATGAACATAGATGCAAAAATCCTCAATAAAATACTAGCAAACAGAATCCAACAGCATATTAAAAGGATCATACACCATGATCAAGTGGGGTTTATTCCAGGAATGCAAGGATTCTTCAATATACGCAAATCAATCAATGTGATATACCATATTAACAAGTTGAAGGAGAAAAACCATATGATCATCTCAATAGATGCAGAGAAAGCTTTCGACAAAATTCAACACCCATTTATGATAAAAACCCTGCAGAAAGTAGGCATAGAGGGATCTTTCCTCAACATAATAAAGGCCATATATGACAAACCCACAGCCAACATTGCCCTCAATGGTGAAAAACTGAAACCATTTCCACTAAGATCAGGAACAAGACAAGGTTGCCCACTCTCACCACTCTTATTCAACATAGTTTTGGAAGTTTTAGCCACAGCAATCAGAGAAGAAAAGGAAATAAAAGGAATCCAAATCGGAAAAGAAGAAGTAAAGCTGTCACTGTTTGCAGATGACATGATACTGTACATAGAGAATCCTAAAGATGCTACCGAAAAACTACTAGAGCTAATCAATGAATTTGGTAAAGTAGCAGGATACAAAATTAATGTACAGAAATCTCTGGCATTCCTGTACACTAATGATGAAAAATCTGAAAATGAAATCAAGAAAACACTCCCATTTACCATTGCAACAAAAAGAATAAAATATCTAGGAATAAACCTACCTAAGGAGACAAAAGACCTGTATGCAGAAAATTATAAGACACTGATGAAAGAAATTAAAGAAGATACAAATAGATGGAGAGATATACCATGCTCCTGGATTGGAAGAATCAATATTGTGAAAATGACTGTACTACCCAAAGCAATCTACAGATTCAATGCAATCCCTATCAAACTACCACTGGCATTTTTCACAGAACTAGAACAAAAAATTTCAAAATTTGTTTGGAAAAACAAAAGACCCCGAATAGCCAAAGCAATCTTGAGAACGAAAAACGGAGCTGGAGGAATCAGGCTCCCTGACTTCAGACTATACTACAAAGCTACAGTAATTAAGACAGTGTGGTACTGGCATAAAAACAGAAAGATAGATCAGTGGATCAGGATAGAAAGCCCAGAGATAAACCCATGCACATATGGCCAACTTATCTTTGATAAAGGAGGCAGGAATGTACAGTGGAGAAAGGACAGACTCTTCAATAAGTGGTGCTGGGAAAACTGGACAAGGACATGTAAAAGTTTGAGATTAGATCATTCCCTAACACCATACACAAAAATAAGCTCAAAATGGATTAAAGACTTAAATGTAAGGCCAGAAACTATCAAACTCTTAGAGGAAAACATAGGTAGAACACTCTATGACATAAATCACAGCAAGATCCTTTTGGACCCACCTCCTAGAGAAATGGAAATAAAAACAAAGATAAACAAATGGGACCTAATGAAACTTCAAAGCTTTTGCACAGCAAAGGAAACCATAAACAAGACCAAAAGACAACCCACAGAATGGGAGAAAATATTTGCAAATGAAGCAACTGACAAAGGATTAATCTCCAAAATTTATAAACAGCTCATGCAGCTCAATAGCAAAAAAACAAACAACCCAATCCAAAAATGGGCAGAAGACTTAAATAGGCATTTCTCCCAAGAAGATATACAGACTGCCAACAAACACATGAAAGAATGCTCAACATCATTAATCATCAGAGAAATGCAAATCAAAACTACAATGAGATATCATCTCACACCAGTCAGAATGGCCATCATCAAGAAATCTAGAAACAATAAATGCTGGAGAGGGTGTGGAGAAAAGGGAACACTCTTGCACTGCTGGTGGGAATGTGAATTGGTACAGCCACTATGGAGAACAGTATGGAGGTTCCTTAAAAAACTAAAAATAGAACTACCATATGACCCAGCAATCCCACTACTAGGCATATACCCTGAGAAAACCATAATTCAAAAAGAGACATGTACCATAATGTTCATTGCAGCTCTATTCACAATAGCCCGGAGCTGGAAACAACCTAAGTGTCCATCATCGGATGAATGGATAAAGAAGATGTGGCACATATATACAATGGAATATTACTCAGCCATAAAAAGAAACGAAACTGAGCTATTTGTAATGAGGTGGATAGACCTAGAGTCTGTCATACAGAGTGAAGTAAGTCAGAAAGAGAAAGACAAATACCGTATGCTAACACACATATACGGAATTTAAAAAAAAAAAAATGGCATGAAGAACCTAGGGGTAAAACGGGAATAAAGACACAGACCTACTTGAGAATGGACTTGAGGATATGGGGAGGGGGAAGGGTAAGCTGTGACAAAGCGAAAGAGAGGCATGGACATATATACACTACCAAACGTGGGGTAGATAGATGGTGGGAAGTGGCCGCATGGCACAGGGAGATCAGCTCGGTGCTTTGTGACCGCCTGGAGGGGTGGGATGGGGAGGGTGGGAGGGAGGGAGATGCATGAGGGAAGGGATGTGGGAACAGATGTATGTGTATGACTGATTCACTTTGTTATAAAGCAGAAACTAATAAAAAAAAAAGAAGATGAGAAAACACTTTCAACCTCTTTAGTTATCAAGGAATTGTAAATTGGGTATATTAGCTTATTAATTTAATTTTTTTTTCTAATGAAAATATTCAAGCCCAGTAAGGATGCAATAAAACTAGATATACACTTTTAAAAAAAAAAAAAGAAAAAAAAAAGAAAAAAAAGAATGGCTGAAATAAAAACCAGTAACACGCCCACATGCTGGCAAGGATACAGAAACTCTGGATCTCTCATACTTTGCTGTTGGGAATATAAAAATGATACAGAACTCTAAAAAGTGTGGCACATTCTTTGAAAACTTAAATGTGACTACCATATAACCCAGCAATTGCACTCCTGGGCATATATCCCAGAGAAATAAAAAATTACATTCACCAAAAAACCTGTACACCCATGTTTAAAACAGCCTTATTCATAACAGCCAAAACAACCCAGATATCCGTCAATGGGTAAATGATTAAGCAAACTGTGGTCCATCCATACCATGAATAACCACCAAGCAATAAAAATGAATGAACTTTTGGTACATACGATGACCTCAACGAAGTTTCAGAGAATTACGCTGAGTGAAAAAAAGCCAATCCCAAGGTTACATACTGTATTACTCCAGTTACATAACATTCTTAAAATGACAAAGTTATAGAAATGAAGAACACATCTGTGGTTGTCAAGGGTTATAAGGAAGGAGTGGTGGTGAGTGGGAGTGGCCATGGCTATAAAAGGGCATTAGGAGGGATCCTTGTAGTGATGGAAATGTTCTGTATCTTGACTACATCAGTGTCAACGTCAAGGCTATTGTGTTTTACAGTTTTGTAGAATGTTGCCACTGAGGGAGAATGGATAAAGTGTACATGGGATCTCTGTATTATTTCATACAACTGCAAATAAATCTACAAATATCTCAAAATAAAAATTTTAACTGAAGAACATTTACATAAAGAACAATAAATATGCTACCAATCCTTATTACCAACAGAAAATTAAGAGATACTTGTGGAAATTAATACATGAACCTTAGTTTCTTTATTCAGCTCCATCACCTGTCTTGATTTTATCTGGGTTTTATCTCTGAATTTCATCTAAAATCAACCTCTTATGCCAAAGGCCCAGGCCAATTCTGTGCTTCTAGCTGGCTGTATTCCACATTGTCTCCCAGCAATGCAACGTGGTCCAGAAAGAAAGCAAGAAATTTATGAGCTTTTTAAGTATTTGCTGACCTTTATCTTCTATGCAAAGGTACTATTCTGAATCTTTTTTAAATCCAGTGAATCATGAGTACAGACCTGTCAGAATGGACACCAGACCATGAAAGCCTAGGTAAGTATTTAGCAAACAGCTCTGGGGTGGGGGGGATGGTTGGGGAAGTTTGTGGAGTTTGCCAATTTGTGGACATTCCTGCCATGTCCTATTTCAAGCTGCCAATGAACCTGGAAGAGATATGCAGAACTGCCCCTTTTGAGTGAATATATGATACCAAGGATTGAAAAACGAATACTAAAATCCCTAAGATTTTGACCTTCAACCTTTAAAACTTGCAATGAAACTAGGAGGTATGTGTGAATTGAAGTAAACTTACGTGGTGTTAAATTAAGTAAACAAAGAAGCCATCAGACTGCAGTGGTACTAATGTCTGGGTGGCCTATGTAAGCAAACCAAAATCTCAGCCTGTAAATGCCTCATGGTTTTGAAATCAAAATGATAAGCACAACCAATCACAAACAGCCAGCAGGGCTTTAAGCCAATCAATAATTTCCTTTCTTTGCTTCTTCATCCTCTCTAGGTAAGTCTTTCCCCTGGCTCCTGTCCAAGGAGTGCTCCTAACCACTTCTGGTTTGGCACTGCCCAATTCAAGTCAATTTTTGCTCAAAAACACTTTTAAAATTTTTAATATGTCTCAGTTTATCTTTTAACAGTGGTCACTCAAAATTGGTCACATTTTTTTTTCTGAGTATCTCTTGCTTAGTAGCTTTAATGATCAAAGGCAGGTGAGTGCTGCACATGTCCTTTTCTATAACTCACCAGCAGAATATGTGAAAAACAAAGTTAGCTTCACAATGAATTCCCCCACATTCATAAACATTTATAGAAAGGAGGCACAAACCCAGGTCTGTAAGCGAGATGAAGTCCTCACTTGCCCTTGGGCTCTCCAGGAAGAGCCTCATATTAAAGATTCAGAGACAAACACAGCATTCTGTGGGCAGGATGAGCTGATCTGAGTGCCTAGCTGAATCACACAATGGCCCATCCTTTAAGTGTTGGGATAAAGGACTGAAGGAAAGTCAACATATCTGTATCAATCCGAAGGGATCAAGCTGATGGACGCTCCTAATTTTTCTACCCCAACCATGCAAAAGTGGTGGTACATTATAGTATCTACCCAATCCACATAAATTGAAAGCTCCCATTTAATCAACGAAAACTTTTGTCTAAAATCACTTATGATAGTTAATAAACCCTCTCTTGCAGATTCAGATAATTGTCTCTCTGAATGCTAACTAACGTCCGTTAGCCCGTGGATTCCTGATTAGGTCATTTCAAATGTTAACAGTTGTGGTTTAAAAACAATTTACAGGACTTCTCTGGTGGTGCAGTGGTTAAGAATCCACCTGCCAATTCAGGGAACATGGGTTCGAGCCCTGGTCCGGGAAGATCCCACATGCCACAGAGCAGCTAAGCACATGCACCACAACTACTAAGCCTGTGCTCTAGAGCCCTCGAGCCACAACTACTGAGCCTGCGTGCCGCAACTACTGCAGCCTGCATGCCTAGAGCCTGTGCTTCACAACAAGAGAAGCCCGCACACCACAATGAAGAGTAGCCTCCACTCGCCGCAACTAGAGAAAACCCACGCACAGCAACAAAGACCCAACGTAACATTTTACTTCAGGAAAATGCTGTATTTTTTAAAATGCCAGAATATTATGTGGCATAACTGTGCCTTTTTGTTAGGGAAAAGCTCAAAAGACTTAATTGGCTTCAAAGAGCTGAAAATAGCATTTTGGTTCATTTGATTCTCACATTAAATAGTAACCAACCTATTTAAATAATCAGTGTATTTCATAATTTCTTTGAGAAAATTTATTTGAATATGTACTAAATATTATAATACAAATGATAGTAGCTAATATTTATTGAACATTTACCTAGTGCCAGGTCTTGTACTAAATACCTGACACAATTTACCATCTCATTTAATCCATACAGCAACCCTCTTAGTAGGCATTACCACTTCCCCCATTTTATGTATGAGAAAACTGAGGCTTAGAACTTTTAATACCTTCTCCATGAATAACCTGTTAAAAAATGATGAAATAAAGGTTCTAACTCAGATATTCTAGTCCCAAACACCTGCTCTTAACCACTACCTAATGTTTTGTATGTTAAACAAGCACTCCAGGCCCTCTCCCTGGAGATTCTGATTCTGCAGGCCTGGGGGACCCAAGAATCTACATTAGCAAGAAGTCCTCCTGTAAGCAGATGTGATAGGGGGTCCCTGGAGAAAGAGAATCAAGCATGGCTTTCTTGACATAAGAGAAGCTATTTTGGGCCTGAGCCATTTTGTGATCTAAGCCGGGCCACAGTGCTTGTCCTTGAACAGATCTCAGTAATTAATGATCCTTAGGGAAGTAAGGGAATTCAGGAACAAAGGAAAAGCAGTCTAGAAACAATAGTTCAGTGATAAAACAGAGTCCTAGTTCCTCCTCAAGGGATATAACATGACAATCTGATACATATCTTTGAGTTCTGCAGGAACTAAGGCCCTCACCCAGGTGAAGAATGGATGATGATGTTGACCTTTCCAGACTTCAGTCAAGCTAGAGCTTGGCCTCTGAAGACCTCTGCCCCACTTCTATGCTGAATTCTCCTCTGCTGAAACCCCTTCATGAATATGCATGATGTTTAGTTTAAAACTTCCCCAACTTTGCTGTTCAGGAAGACATTACTTTGGGAAATATCCCTGGTGTTCTCCTTACTGCTGCAAGTAATAAATACTTCCGCCTCCTGATCTTTGGCTTGTTTGTGCCTTTTGTCTTGACAATCACCAAGGTGACACACCCAGAAGATTCTTATGAACATGCAAGTTTGGGAAATCCCACACTATGCTACGCTGAATCTCTGAAAATTCTACCATATAGGTAACCTAATTTCTAACATATTATATTAACCTAAATTCATACATTTTATTTGTTTTCTTTACATCTTTATTGGATTATAATTGCTTTACAATGTTGTGTTAGTTTCTACTGTACAACCAAGTCAATCAGCTATGTGTATACATATATCCCCATATCACTTCCCTCTTGAGCCTCCGTCCCACCCTCCCCATCCCATGCCTCCAGGTCATCACAAAGCACGGAGCTGATCTCCCTGTGCTATATGGAAGGTTCCCACTAGCTAGCTATTTTATACATGGTAGTGTATATATGTCAATGCTACTCTCTCAATTCGTCCCACCCTCCCCTTCCCCACCTGTGTCCACAAGTCCGCTCTCTACCTCTGCATCTCTATTCTTGCCCTGCCACTAGGTTCATCAGTACCACTAAATTCATACATTTTAGTTTTTTTGTGTGTACTTTTTACCTGAGGATGAAGAAGAGCAGATACTTTTTCATCTTTATATATTTCCCACCTTTTGAGAAAAACTCCATAATAGAGAACTCCATATTCCAATATAAATAAAATATCTAGAGTCTTCCAGAAAACATAGCAAAACATAATGCATTGATCATATTAAAATATACAGTAAAAAAATAAAGGCTAATAAGAATAACTTTTTTTTCCCTTTCATAATTCCTTTTAAAAAATAACTGAAATAATCTCTATTAAATAAGCATTGAATATGTTCAGGTAAATAAATGTGGAAACAGTCAACATGAAACAAGTCTAATATTTTTTAGAAGTCAAGTAACAAGAAAACTAACAGCCCTAGGAACTCTGTTAAACTGTCTTTGGTTGTGTTGGGGAGGAAGTATCATTTTCCCTCCACCTTTCCAGGTTCTCAGTTGAGATCATCTATAATAAAACACAGATTAACAAGAGAAAACAGACAGAAGCTTAATACTATGTATACCTTTTATAAATATGGGAGATACCCAGGAAAACTGAGTACCCAGGAAATGGCCCAAGCAACGCCTTAAATACCATCTCCACCTAAAGACAAAAACGTTGGGGTAGGGGAACCAGTTATGGGAAATCATCAGGCAAAGCACAATAAACAAGGCTAATGCTGTTATACAGATTTAAGTCATAGCCTTCTCCATTGATAAGAGTTTCTAGAGATTTGGTCATCATCCTCCTCCTGTTACAGCAGGGAGACATCCTTACAAATGGAGATTTCCCTTATATCTGTCAATGTCTCTTACTTCTATTCAGTTTTCGAAGCTTTTCTGTTTCTGCTGTTTCTTAAAAAATAACCAGGTAAAGATAATCCTTATGCTAAACAGGCATATTTTGGGGTGGCAAAATCTGCTCCCCTTCCCTTCAGTGGTCAATTTTATTAAATATATTGATGTTATCGAAATTTTAATATACATAGCTGTCGACTAAATGATCTTTTTCTGTGTGTTTAGATAAAAATCCAACTTCATCTGTAACCTTAAATACACACACACACTTGAAGCATTTCTGGTGAGCACAGCTTTCATCAAGCGTTTTTACCAGTCTTTTTCACTTTAACCTAAGAATCTGATATTTTTACACAAGACTATAATCATTCCCCTGTGTAAAATCACTCCCCAGGCCACTCAATGGCTTAACTGGCAACACCGCCTTTTTACTAACAACTCCACAATAAAGGAAATGTTTTTAAACAGTGAATATGTAACAAGGCAGCATGTGATTAAAATTCAATACATTATCTCTCTCGAATTTTATTACTGCAGGTGCAGAAAACAACTGTTCAGCGGCTTGCTAAGGGCAAGGTTCCCTTTCATTGAAAACAATTCTATTTATACACCTGTTTTACAAGGATTCTGAATGAAAAGACCTAGGAACAGATAATGGAACAAGAAAACAACACTAAACATTTTCTTCACAAAGCCTGAATCAGTTCTCCCCAAGGACAAGAAAGGGTGAGAATAATCCTTGGTCTAGCAAAGGTATCCCCAGAGCTATGTAAGGGTGTTCTCAGAAATTTATCTGTAGTAGTAAATAACAGGAAAATATTTTTTATTATCCCCCAATGGAGAAATAATTACCAGGAGTAACAGCTAAGCATTTTCTCTGTGCCATTTGTTATACAGTTATCCTTTTCAATTCAACAGGTAAGTATTAAGCAGCTATTATTCATCCAACAAATATTTATTGAGAGCTTACCATATGTCCTCAGTGCACAATGTGAAAAAAAAAATCATGTGAGAAACTATGGGCTAGGCCTTGCAAGAGGTAAAAAATGACTAATAAATAAAACAGTCTCCAGGAACATATGGTACCATTCCTTCCAAACAATCCATGGACAAAGTGCTGATTCTGGCTATGCTGCCCCTAGAGTGTGTAGGGTCCCTGTCTATATAAACTAGTTGATTAAATAATTCATTTTAAAAATTCATGAATCTGTATGATGTCTAGTGATTGATAAGAATTTAGTAAAATGGGTAGAAAACAGGTACTTAAGTATTTTTGTATTGTCCAATCAGTGTTTGTGAAACCAAGTACCCCTAAAACCGAGTTTCTCTGTCAGGTTTACGATTAACTTCTTTATCCAAAACTGTATTCTCTTTCTTGCCCTGTCCTCTGTTCCCATCAGGATTGAGAAATATCAAAGAAAAAGAAGGGTTGAAACCAAGCAGGACCATGCAGGGCCTTCCCAGGTATAAAAGCCCCTCTTTGTCCCCAGTTTCTTATTTGTAGAAAAAAACCTTTACTCTCCTAGGCCTCCCCTGAATTCCAAAGAGCAGACTCAAACAGTTACTAATTAGGGAAGTGAGGGAATGCAGAAACAAAGAAAAAGCAGTTAAGCAAGAAAAGTAGCTTAAACAATAATTCAGTGATAAAACAGAGTCCTATTCCTCCCCAAGGGATATACATAACAGTCTGATGCATGTCTTTGAATTGTTCTACAGAAACTAAGATATCCCTGCCACCCAGGTGGAGGTCAGGACACACTGACCACAAGCACCAGGCCCTAAACTGGTTAGAACCAGAAGGTTGATTGTTAAGATTCCTAAAACATCACCTTGTTACCTCACCACCAATGAATCAGAAGAAAGTCCATGAGCTGCAACTCTCACCCCAAATGTTGCCTTTAAAACACCCTTCCCTGAAAGCCATCAGGGAGTTCAGGTCATTTGAGCATAATCCACCCATTCTCCTTGCTTGGTGCCTGCAATAAATGCTATACTCTTCTTCACCACAACCCAGTGGTGTCAGTAGATTGGCTTGGCTGCATGGTGGGCAAGCAGACCCAAGTTCAGTCCAGTAACACATGTGAAAATTCCTCCTAATATCTAGGTAGCAACCCCTCTTGAACAAGTCCAGGAACTATCTCTTTGTGTTCTTTATTATCAAGTGTGCTTTTCTTGGTTAATTTCCTATCCCCTTCAGCAAGTAAAAGCTAGCAGCACTATTATTACTCATAATGCCATGACTCTTTGGCACTTGTTTGTATTGAAACAGTATACACCTTCTTGCCTCTGCACTTCCCTAATACCAGTTCTTTCATGCTAATTACATCATTCCTTAGGCACCTGCCTCATCCCTCATGCCACTTGTGAATGCTGGCATGGCATCCAGTGACATTCAAAAGATAATACTTGCTTTACTGATGATAAACACAAAAGCAAGTCTTACCCAGAGCATGCAGGAAAGTGTGAATTATAATTCATTTTCTGGTCATGTTCAATTTACCTTTGGATTTTTATAACACAGAACAAACATCTTTCAATGCCTCTTCCTGAAGTCTTCTGGTTATAATCACTGCATTCATAGAATGTGGATTCTTTTGAAACAAGAACCTGCCTCCCACACACTGCCACTAGTGTCCTGGTTAGGGGAAGAGCCATGGTCCGCAAGAGAAGAGTTCCACCAGAGTCAGGAATGTCCCTCTTTTCTGACATGGCTTAAGACTGACCAGGAGAACATACATCTACATAGATCAGAGACAAGAGAGGATATAAATCAGTAGGGCCCACTGGTGTTGAGAGCAATGATTTCTAAAGTTCTCAGAGGCAGGGGCATGCCCACTTTGGAGGAACACCTGCAGAGAGGTGGGTGGTTGCCCTGGATGCCAGCAGTGGGAGGGGTGGGCGGGGGTGGGGAGTGCTGAGAGTAGAGTAGACTCAAGGCAGCACCACAGTTGGAATACACTGACAATGCCTACACCTGCCCAAGTGGTTCAAGCACAAGGTTCTTTCAGTCTCCCAGAGCCCTGAATTTGTTCACTGACCTGCATGGGTGAGTCACCAATAATCTGTATGTCAGTACCATTCTTGTGACTCAATCTTGCCCAATCAGAGAAAGAATTACTGCACCAGTGAGAAGAGGGATCTTCCCAGCAGACTGCCCCCCAGAATCCCAGCCCAGCCATGGTGGGCTGAAGTGACCCCAAAAGCTCAAGTCCCAGAGCTCCTGTGACATCTAATTGGCTTCATCCTCAAGGTAGAGAGTTGGAGAGCTCCCCCAGCAGGAAACACAGGGACTGCAGCCCACACAGTCCAGAACTTGTCAGGTGCTGCTCCAGAACCCACCACTGGTCTTAACAGGTCCCAGGAACCAGAAGAGGACTCCAAACATTTGAGGAAAGGGCTTCTGGCAACCAAACTTAGCTGGGTGTCCTATATTTTTATTTGCTAAATCTGGCAATCCCAACTATATCAGTCTATTCTAGGGATCACCAATAGTCCAGTTATTATGCCATGATTTCTCCATTATTAATTTTGATTAATTTTTGTCACCTAGAATTTTTTTTGATGGTCTGAATATTTTTTGTTGCATTTGATCCCAGAAGCTCTGAAATCCAGCCCATCATAATCCAGTTAAATTTTCAGGGTTCCTTTTCTCCTTTCTGTTCATTTATTCAGGAGATATTTATTGAGCTACTATTCTTGCCTGGCACTGTGCTCTCTTCTTTTTCCACTGTTTTCTTATTGTCTTTTTTACCCCCAGTTTTATTGACATATAATTGACACACAGCACTGTATTAGTTTAAGGTGTACAGTGTAACAGCTTGAATCACATATATCGTGAAATGATTATCACAGCAATTTAACATCCATCATCCAATATAGATACAAAAAAAAAAGAAAGAAAAAGAAAAAGACTCTTGTCTCCTTGTGATAAGAGCTCTCAGGATTTACTCTCTTAGAAACTTTCAAATATATAACACAGCAGTGTTAGCTGTAGTCATCATATTGTACATCACATCCCCAGGACTTATTTATAACTGGAAGTTTGTACCTTTTGACCACTTTCCTCCAATTCCCCCTCCCACTTCCACCCAGCTCTGGCAACCACAAATCTGATCTCTTATACTATGAGTTTGCGTTTCTTCTTTTTCTTTTTCATTTTTTTTTTCTTTTTTGGTTTTACATATAAGTGAAATTATACAGTATTTTTCTTTCTCTATCTGCTTATTTCACTTAGCATAATGTCTTCTAGGTCCATCCATGCTGTCACAAAAGGCAGGATTTCCTTCTTCTTAATGGCTGGATAATATTCCATTATATATACCACTTTTCATTTCCTTTGAACATACTCCCAGATATGGAATTGCTGGATCATGATAGTTCTATTTTTAATTTTTTGAGGAATCTCCATACTGTTTTCCATAGTGGCTGAACCAGTTTACAATCTCACCAATATTTCATGGGGGTTCCCCTTTTCTCCACATTCTCACTAGCATTTGTTATCTCTTTTTGGTGACAGCCATTCTAAGTGGCATGAGCTGATATCTCATTGTGGTATTTATTTACAGTTCCCTAATAATTAGTGATGCTGAGCACCTTTTCATATACCTGTTGACCATTCATATAGCTTCTTTGGAAAATGTCTATTCAGGTCCTTTGCCCATTTTTAATTAGATTATTATCATTTCTTTTTACTTTTTGCTATTGAGTTGCATGAGTTTTTTTATATATTTTGAATATTAACACCTTATCAAATGTATGATTTGCAAATATTTTTCCCATTCTGTAGGTTGTCATTTTATTTTGTTGATAATTTCTTTTGCTTTTTTTTTTTGCCTTATAACAAATTTAATCAGTTATACATATACATATGTTTCCATATCCCCTCCCTTTTGCGTCTCCCTCCCACCCTCCCTATCCCACCCCTCCAGGCGGTCACAAAGCACCAAGCTGATCTCCCTGCGCTATGCGGCTGCTTCCCACTATCTACCCTACGTTTGGTAGTGTATATGTAGAAGCTTTTTAGTTTGATGTAGTCTCACTTGTTTATTTTTTATTTTGTTGCTTGTGCTTTAGGTGTCATATCCAAAAAATCATTGCAAAGACTTAAGCTTTTTTCCTATGTTTTCCTACTTGGAGTTTTATGATTTCAGACCTTACATTTAATTATTTAATACATTTCCAATTCATGTTTGTGAGTGGTATGATACAGGAGTATCCAGTTGCATTCTTTTACATGTAAATACCCAGTTTTCCCAGCACCGTCTATTGAAGAGATTGTCTTTTTTTTTTTTTAAGGCTTTATTGAATTTGTTACAGTATTCCTTCTGTTCTATATTTTGTTTTTTTGGCTGCAAATGTGGGATCTTAGCTCCCCGACCAGAGATCGAACCTGCACCCTCTGCACTGGAAGGTGAAGTCTCAACCACTGGACTGCCAGGGAAGTTCCGAAGAGAGTATCTTTTCTCCGTTGAGTATTGTTGGCTCCCTTGTCAAAAATTAGTTCACAATATAGAATATTTCTTAAAATAATGTTTTCAAGAAGGACACATAGGTAAGAATGTGTTAGTAGATGATCAGTATGTTTGTCTGGTATACATATACAGTACAAGTGTCCAGGCAGAAAAAAATAGGTTCTCTACATGAAAATGTGTAAATGACTGTGAAGGCTATTTTATATACATTTTTATGTATATAAAATGTATACTGATCATCTACTAATACCTTATCCTATCTAATTACCCTATCTAATGGCCAGGGCAGGGTATTGGCTGCCTGAAGACTATATCTTACTTATCAGTAATAGTTATGAGTACAAATTCAATGGAATGAGAGTGTCATTCCAGAATCATTGCATTCTCTGTTTCCTTAAACCTCGGTCAGCTTTAAGCAAGGCAGCATTTTTTCACTCTTTTAGTATTTAGGGAACAAATCACATGCTCTTTCATAATAGTACACCAGCCCTTGAGACTGCTGTATTCACATGTTTGTATTTTATCTCATTAAGACAGGGAAAAAAAAACGACTTTGGCATTCACTTCTCTAAGTCTTACTAATGAATGGTCTCTTAGTGAACTATACTAAATAACTGTTTTTATCACATGGACTTTTGCTGACAACCATAATGCCTAAAATTAATTTATACATAGAATTTAGTTTCCAAAAACCCTTTCATATATAGTGACCTTTTCTGAAGTGCCGGGATAAAGTAGAAGGATGAAGAAGACTAATTAGAATGGTGGGGTTCTTTGTTCTTATTGTTGTTGTTTTGTTTTGCTTTTGTGTAAAAGATTCCTTTGAGAATTGGATAAAAACTACTGACTCAGCCACAAGATCTGCATATAATATCATGGAGTTCCCAGACCCTCTAAAGGCCATTCATGGAATCACCTCTTTAAGAAGTTTGGGGAACACAGGTTCAAAACCTGATTTGGTCTACATTAAATTATTTTCTATTTTTTTCCTACTTATCTTTCTTATCCAAACATTTTAAATAAGAGAAAGACAAGACAGAGGGAAATAAAAATTCATGGGACTATAAGATAAGTTATCAGTAAGTGCTAATTATTTAGAAAGCTACTGTACCAAGACCACAAAATATCATAAAGTAGATATATCAGTCTCCTAATTTCTCAACATGGAAATCAGTTTGAATTAAAACTGGTCTAAAATCTAATTTCTGTTATTTATTCCACAAACGTCTATGACAATCTACAAAGTACCACACTAGGGATTATGGAGAAAGCAAAAGGACTAAAACATAATCTATGTCCTCAAGGAGACTATAATCTAATAGAAGCTCTAAAAGCCTTACATAGTAATGATAATGCAAGACTGAATGTGATCTGTCATGAGCAAAATACAGATAATGTGACAATATGTCATAAGCTCCCAGAAGAAGAGAAGAATAGGGCTATCAAGGTATATCATGGAAGACTTCATGAAGTGTCTCAGTTGGGCTTTGAATAATGGATAGGATTCTACAGCATATGAGGAGGTTAACAAAGACAGGTGTCTGGCACGAAGCAGCCCCAACACTCGGTTATTCAACAAACAAAGTAATATGAAAAGGCAAAGAAGCAGGACAGTCCAAGGCCTGTGTGAGCCATAAGAAGCATCTTATCTTGATGAAAGTAAATAGCAAGAGGAGAGGTGAGGAATTAGATAGGAAAAGTAAGTTGGAACAATGAGTGAAGGGAAGCTGTTAAAGGGTTTTGACCTAGAGAGAAGCAAAACCAGAGCTCCGTTTTAGTGAGAGGAGAGTAGGATATAAGATCCAAGGGCAGAGATGAGGGCTGGGAGCCACAGAATCATGGGGCACATCATGACCACGCCCTTGTCAAAACCTCCCTAAAACATGGCAAGGCATCACCTGGCATCTTAGGTCAAAGCTCTGGAAACACTCTTCAGTGTAATGAAATATAAAATATAATTGGATTTCAAATTGCCAACCAACAGTGAAACTAATCCTTCTGTAATAGTAACAATGACCTAGTATTGCCAAAATAGAAACACAACATGCTGAGTACCACCTCCAGGAAAGAGCCACCAGCACAACATCTGAGCATTTACTCTTGATCTCACATGCAGGATGGGGCTATCTTACTGTTGGTGAGCTGTTGTGATAGAAATCCTGCCATGGTGCCTTCCTTTTCTGAATGTCAATGTTATGGGCCTTTACCAAATCCCCAGGTTTCAACATCTATACATGGGAGATAGGTTTAAATGAATTTTTAAGTCAGTAATTATAACACAATGATGCAATTTATAAAGTAACTTCATTTATTTGGTTTGCTCATGATAATAGCATCTTTTGAGAACTGTCCTCATTTTACTCAAATCAGTGAATGGTAGGATGAAGTTTACGGAAATGTCATAGAGAAAATTGCTATATTTCTTTTAGTTCTGATGAGCAGAAATGTGTGGATTTACAAGTTCAGACAAATAAGTAGTACTGTCATTTACACCTATGTAGGCTATGCAGACAATGAAATAATCAGCACTCAAAAGAAATGAACTATCAAGCCATGAAGACAGGGAGGAAACTTAAGTGCATATTTTACTAAATGTAAAAAACAATATGAAAAGGCTACATACTGTTTGATTACAAAGATACGATATTCAGGAAAAGGTAAAACTGTAGAGACAGTGAAAAGATCAGGGAATGATAGGGGAGGAATGAATAGATGGAACACAGAGGATGTTAGGGCAGTGAAAATACTCCATATGATACCGTAATAATGGATACGTGTCATTACACATTTGTCCAAATCCACCGAATGGACAACATCAAGAGTGAACCATATGTAAGCTATGAATTTGGGGTGATTACAATGTGTCAATGTAAGGTCATCAATTATAACAAATGTACCCCTCTGGTAGGGGATTTTTTTTTTTTTTTTTTTTTTTTGGCGGTACGTGGGCCTCTCAGTGTTGTGGCCTCTCCCGTTGCGGAGCACAGGCTCCGGACGCGCAGGCTCAGCAGCCATGGCTCACGGGCCCAGCTGCTCCGCGGCATGTGGGATCTTCCCGGACCAGGGCACGAACCTGTGTCCCCTGCATCAGGGGGCGGACTCTCAACCACTGCGCCACCAGGGAAGCCCTGGTAGGGGATGTTGATAATGGGAAAGGCTATGCATGTGTCGGAAGGAGGCATATGGGAAATCTCTATACCTCCCTCTCAATTTTGCTGTGAACCCAGAACTCCTTTACAAAGTAAAGTCTTGGGTTTCCCTGGTGGCGCAGTGGTTGAGACTCTGCCTGCTGATGCAGGGGACACGGGTTTGGGCCCCGGTCCGGGAAGATCCCACATGCCGCGGAGCAGCTGGGCCCGTGAGCCATGGCCACTGAGCCTGCACGTCTGGAGCCTGTGCTCCGCAATGGGAGAGGCCACAGCAGTGAGAGGCCCGCGTACCACAAAAAAAAAAAAAAAAAAAAAAGTAGTCTTAATTACAAGTCTTAATTAAAATATTTAAATATATATACACATATATAAAACAAAATTCAAAAATTTATCTCACTCAGATTCAATGTGTTGATGCAGGATTATACACAAATTAATAATCCACTATACAAGTGGCAGTAACTTTTATGCAAGTGGTAAATGTTTGCAAGAGTATTTTTTTATTTGACCTCCTTTACAGTATAGAATTATTTGGGGAAAAAAAACTCAGAAATGGAAAATTAGTAACAACTTTTAAGCCTCCTAAGTCATTTTTTTAGGCCTGAACTGCACCTTAGTTAATCCAGAAAGACAGGCAAAATTTCACTAGATATGTTATCACAGCCACAATTGTAACACTACCAAGCAGCACTAGATAGAGGTTCTATTTTTATTTTTAAGTTGACTTAATTAAGCAAATATTTATTGCACAACTACTAGACTTTTTTTAGGTGAATGGTTTTTACAGTGTGACATGGTCCCTATCTTTATAATTTTATTAATTTATCTATATTCATTCAATACAACTATGGCTTCAGCACATCTGTGTTCCAGCCAGGGGTCTGGGTTGGTAGGGTCCCCTTGGTGAACCAAAATGTTCAACAGTCCCTTCAAGGTCCCTAACATAAATGTATATGAAACTATTCACATAGAATGCACATGCGAAAATGAAAAGTAAAATTAAAATAAATATGTCAAGAAAGATGAAATTCCTCTACAGTACACCAAGGGTAGTTTCATGTGGATGCTGGATGTGGAAAAGGGGCTAGAAATAGAAGTAGAAGATAGAACCTATTAGGATATAACATATATTTCAGAGAATGGGGCAGCGAGGGTTCCATACCCCTTGACAATACTTCTGCCACAGCATTCCACCCACATCTGTTCTATCTTGTGGAGTTGCACATGAGATTTCATTTGCAAAAAGATTCTGCTGAAGGAAAAACAAGAAACAAAAAAAATTGAAAATCACTGACCTATTTACTATGCTTCATTTTATTCCTTAAACTTGATGCAAAACCACTTTAGAACTATGTAAAAATCCTTTAATTATCATGGATAAAGTTTTGAACTCATTTCTATTAAAATATTAGATTTGGAATAATATTCTTCTCTAGCTGCGTTTTCCAGACATATCCCACTACACCAGAAATGCCCATCCATTTCCTGCATGGCCTTCACACCCCACTCCAAGACAATGACTGGGTCTGCTTTTCAGAGAAGATATTCATGCTTGCTAAGAGGACAATGGACCATAGACTTTGCTCCCTTAGCCAGAAGTGACTGGACCTGGGTCAATCACACTTTTTGCTCCTAGAAATTTGCAGTTGTGACTCATGACATTTATGAGTTTCTGACTGCTTGAACAAAAAGGTATATAAGGCTGCATCTGTCATTTTATGGTATAAACACAGAAACAGAGAAGCAGGTTTGTAGCTAAAGACAGAAAACATATTAAAAGGGTAATCTTAAGTTCTCTTAAATGTTCTAATACAACATATAAATTTAGAAATATTTATACATAAAACCACAAGTCAAAACTACTTAGTCAATTATAAATTTTAATTTGAAGCTACTAGGTTATCATTTTAAAAGCTTGAGATCTGCTCATTTTAAGCAAACACAATAATTATGAAGATTCTTCCTTAACACAGAGATATTAATGCTCTAAAATTTTGAGTCTTAAACACTTTTACACTCATTTTAAATCTTCTTGAGGTTGAAAAAATGCATACTTTGGACTTCCCTGGTGGCGCACTGGTTAAGAATCTGCCTGCCAATGCAGGGGACACGGGTTCAAGCCCTGGTCATGCCGCGGAGCAACTGGGCCCGTGAGCCATGGCCGCTGAGCCTGCACTCTAGAGCCCGCGAGCCACAACTACTGAGCCCACAAGCCACAACTACTGAAGCCCAAGTGCCTAGAGTCCATGCTCCACAAAAAGAGAAACCACCGCAATGAGAAGCCCGTGCACCGCAAGGAAGAGTAGCTCCCACTCACTGCAACTAGAGAAAGCCCACACACAGCAACGAAGACCCAATGAAGCCAAAAATAAATAAATAAATAATTTTTTTAAATGCATACTTATTAAGGAAGACAATCACCATCCCAATTAACTGATATTACTTTAACCAGAGATTTGATAAAAGAGTGAATAGCCAGATGGATGGATATGTGTGTGTGTCAAAGTGCCATTTCTGATGTTCATAATCCAGCAAATAATTGAGAGATATATCTACACATTGCTGCATTCCCCCCAGTCCTCAATGGGCATAAGCTGCTGGAAAGAATGTCTCTCTTTCCCGTACTGCACATCGTATGTGCCCACATGTCTTGTAGTTACCCTATTTAATACATAGCCTTTAGCTCTCTCTCCCTATAGCAAGCTCCATGGCACTACACTTGCCAAGTGAGAATGAATCTCTCCCTCCTCCGTGCTTCTGGAATATGTTGTTTATACTTCTCTTATACCAGTTAGCACATTCTGATTCAAGCAATATATTTAGTTGAATTTATGTGTTAATCTCTCTGAACTATAAGTTCCTGAACAAAACAAAAACAGCTTTTTCATGCTTAACTTTTATCCTAAAATGTGTCATGCAAAACGCATTCATTTTAGTCATAGCTTAGAAGAAACAAATATTTATTTGAATTGTAAAGGTTTTATGATTAGTGTTTAATAAGCAAAAAAATAAAAATACTATGTTGATGCAAACTATTAATTAGAAATAAGGTACAGAAAGCTTGGACTATTGAAATGACAGTTATGAGATTTTTCATAGGCAAGTGGTCTCAAAAAGACAGGCAGCACGGTATGAGGCCAAAAGCATGGTCACTAGATTGCCTGAGTATGAATCCTTACTCTTCCACTTACTAGCTGGGTGACCTGAGTCATTAACTAACCTCTTTGTGACTGTAGTCTACATACCACAAACTCCGTTTCTTATTCCATAAGAGGAGCCTAATCAAAGTCCCATTCATAGGATGAGTATCAGGATTAGATGAGATAATACCTGCAGAGCATTTAGATGATTTACCTGTCGTACAAAAAAGAAACCACTGCATAGACTGTACCATAGATGGTGCCCTCTGTGGCACTGACAGTAAGTGTTCAATAAATGTTATTTATTATCTTTCTTTCTCTTTACTACAAAATAAAAGACATCTAAATTATGGAATACAAAAGAGAAATTGAGCAAAGAGAAATCTTATCCTAGAAAATAATATTCAAGTGCTCTTAACATTATTTGCCTGATAAGCTTCCCAAGAATCACAGCAATGAAACAGTAACAAAATAGGGTGAAAGACTTCACATTTCTACTACCCTAACAAATTAAGACTTCATAATACATAGCCGCTGGTTCTTTAAAGTTTATCATTGGATAGATTAATGAGAAAGGTATTATTTTTTCTAAAAACAAGAAAAATACTGTAGTATGTTAATTGCTAACTTTTTAATTTAAAAAATAGATTGTTTATATCCCTTTTATCTATTTAGATTTTTTTTTATTAGTTTCTGCTTTATAACAAAGTGAATCAGTCATACATATTCATCTGTTCCCACATCCCTTCCCTCTATCTATTTAGATTTTCCCAGAAGTATTTTTTACTAGAAATACAAAGAGTCAGATTAAGTTAACTCTAAACAAACTTTAGGCAGTGATAAAATTAAATGAGGTATTGATTGAGGACCATTAAGAATTAGTGAATCAAACATCAAATTAAACATATACCATTTGATTTATTTAAATTTCCTCTAAAATAGTTATATTATCATTTTGTGTTTAACTTAATTGTGGAAGTTTGCAATATCCCATGTCACTCATGTCTTTAGGAAGTATAGATGCTCAAACTTCAAAGCTTATTTGAATTGTAAAGTTTTTATGATTCATGAGGCCACTATTCAATTGTCCTAACTATAGATCAAATAGCCAAAGCAAATAATCATCTTTGGTTACATAAAGTGCTGCTTTAGTGAAAGGGAGCAACTTAATTATGACATATATCACAAACATCACAAGTTTTACTTCAAATCTAAGTTTGGGTCCTCATTCATTCAACACATATTTCCTTATATTCTCCTAATGATGATTATTACTTTTGTACCCACATTCTATTCTTTAACAGAAGCTGCCATTATTAATGAAGAACACATCTAAACGTGTATAACCTCTCATTAGAACAGAGACAAACAAGAAGCCCAAACAAGAATTCTGCCTTTGTCACTAACTCATTGAAGGACCTTAAGCTAATGACTAAATTCTCTGTGTCTTGGTTTCCTTATCTGTGAAAGGAGAAACACACCACCTGCCTGTGACTGAGATAATTTAGTGCAATGCCTGACCTTCCATATCACAGTAGCTAGCATAATCCCTGAATTACCATTGCATATTCAGAAAGCTCCGGGAAGAAAGAACATATATACTATAGTTCTACAAACGAACAGGTAAGAAATACTTTCTCCTCTCTCTTCCAATCACTAATACCTATGTAGTTAGAAGGAGATCAGAGATACTCAGGGGAACACCGGGTAGCCCTTTGATCTCTGCCTTTGCTGAATTTTAGCTTCTATCCTGGGATAGATACTACTAACTGACTATCTTCCAGGTAACTCTGAAAGAGTAGAAACAACATGCATAGAATCTCAAAGTGGGAAGAGTTTCAGAAAGAGAAACTGGGTAGCTCCCTGCACTGAGGTGGAAGACACTTAAACCATCCTAGGCAGATGGCTGTCTATTCTAGTTTTAAAGATCTCTAAGGACTGAATTTCCCCATATTCCTTGGTTACCTGTTTCTTCAATGTTTAATCCCTTCTTCATAGTTATGTCCATCCTTATGACCAACTGAACTTTTTTCTCTGGCTACAATTTAAAACTATTTCCTTTTATTTGCTCTCCTGTGGAAGTAAAGAACATCTGTTCTGCATCTTCCATATAATAACCTTTCAAATACTTGAAGACAGTTAAATCACCCCTTAGTCTTCCCTTCTCCAAGTTAAACAGTTCTGATCCCACTGAGCCCTCTCTTAGGAGCTAGTCCCCGTTCCTTACATCACTTTTGCTGATCTTCGCTGGACCTTCTCCAGAGTCTCCATGTACTTTGCCAAATGCAAAGACCAAAATCGAACACAGCAATAATGCCAAATAAAGCAAAAGGATTACTTTTCACTTCTGTATCCCTCTCTTGATAAAACATTCCAAGCGGTGTGCTTGCCCTTTTTTCCAAAAATATATTGCTCTTTCTAATCCTCCTTGCTTTGTAATCATGTATGCTATCATCTTGTGGTACCTTCCTGCAAGGCTCAGATCCGATTTCGGGTGCTTCAAATAATTCCTTCCTGTCAGTAAGGACCAAATTTAGAAGCTCACAGCTTCAGAACATTTTTCTACCTTCTATCAAAGCTAAAATAGAAAAGCTGTGAAAACAAAATCAAAATTCACACAATCCATGAAATAACCATCAACATTTACATCTTGATGACATTTAAGAAATATGTTTTCTTCACATGTATGTAGAAATCCACTTTCTTCTAATTTAAGATGACAT
This sequence comes from Mesoplodon mirus, assembly GCF_964341445.2. NCBI lineage: Eukaryota > Metazoa > Chordata > Mammalia > Artiodactyla > Ziphiidae > Mesoplodon > Mesoplodon mirus. Next base: position 42,606,872 of record NC_138977.1, read on the forward strand.
ATTCTGACAGATTTTATAGGAGTAACCTGTAAACAAGTAATAACAACACGGGAAACAAAAAGGTTAAAATTTACAGATGAATTTGTCAATAAATTTGTAAAAATGGTGAGGCCAGCACATTTTAAATCTGACTTGAGTTTCATAATTTTAATCTAGACTCTATCTTTTAATGATATACATTAAGCATTTTCAGACACGTATTGCTTTAAATGTCTGAATGTATTTATCAAGGGATACATTTCAGAGGGTGTTAAGAGTTGCCAGTAACTCTAATTTTTATCTTGAACTATTATAAATAACTATTTTTGAAACCAGCTAATATTTCTCATGTTTTTTCTGTTTACCTTCGTGAAGCTACTGAACTATGTACAAATTCTCACTTCACAAACATGTTAAGCCAAAATTATACAGTTCCCTAACACATATATTTATCATTTGTTTATATTTTTAAGACATCACTTGACCACTTTATTGTTTAGGAATGCTAAAACTGAAAGACGTAAAAAGAAAAGCATTACAATGATTTGAAGAAAAACAGTAAAGGCAATGTTTTCATTTTAGAAATTAATTTTTTAAATAGGGAATTTTCTTCCCAATTTGTTCCATATTTTCCGAGCCTCTTCTGCACACCTGCCATTCTTAACCATTCCCTCAAACAGCAGCACACAATCTAAGGAATGTATGGAAGAGAGGACAATATGCATCTCTGTTGTGTGTGTGACAATGCAAATGTATAACTCACTCCATGACTCTTCATAACCTCACACCCAAATTAATTTAACATTCTGACTATCAAAAGACACCTTAAACTAAGGGAGAAGACAAATTACAGACTAGAAGGAACTACTTGAAGTATACAATCCTGAAACAAGTATAAATAAAATATTGCTGCAAGAAAATAAGAAAAGCACAAAAGAGAAACGTATATGGCCGATAAACATATTGGTATTTTCGGGCTTCCCTGGTGGCGCAGTGGTTGAGAGTCTGCCTGCCGATGCAGGGGACACGGGTTCGTGCCCCGGTCTGGGAAGATCCCACATGCCGCGGAGCAACTGGGCCCGTGAGCCAAAATTACTGAGCCTGCGCGTCTGGAGCCTGTGCTCCGCAACAAGAGAGGCCGCGATAGTGAGAGGCCCGCGCACCGTGATGAAGAGTGGCCCCCGCTCGCCACAACTAGAGAAAGCCCTCGCACAGAAACGAAGACCCAACACAGCCAAAAATAAATAAATAAATAAAGCAAACTGTCAACAAGTAAAAATAAAACACTATTATATTTAAAAAAAACTGTTAACAGAAGATCAAGATCAACAAGAATTAGTTACATAAAAAAAAATATTGGTATTTTCAATTCAATTTCTTTCGTGATTAGGGAACACAAAACTACATTGAGAAGTCACTTTAAAAACATTCAAGTGGCAAAAATAAAACAAAATTCTGACCATACAAGTATTGGGTGGGATGGAGAGCCAAAAGATATTTTATTAATTGGTAGTAGAAAGGCAAATTGTCTCAACTACTTTGGAAGTAAAATTAAACATTCACATACTCTACAACTGATATATCCCAGTGTGTGGGATATGCCCAGGAGACACATGCATTAGGAGATATGTTCACAACAGCAAGACCTATAAGCAACCCAAATTCCTATCAACAAGGATGTTTAAGACTCAGTGCTGATACCATCAACAGAATGTTATACAGAAGGCAAAAAATAAATAAAATATAGCAATACACAACAACATGAATTATTCCTAGTAATAAAATATTATGTGAAAAAGTAAATCCCCAAAGAGGATATTTAGCAATACCATCCTTTGTAAAGTCAAAACAATTAAAATTAAAAGTTTACTTTTTAGGAACACATATAGATATAAAATTATATTAAAAGGAAAGCAAGGGGATAGTGAATGCAGAATTCAGAATGTTGGTTAATTTGTGATAACAGAAATGAATCAAATTATTACAAAAATGGGCTCAATCTTTCATACCTCTCCCTACAACTACGCCCTTTGCAATATCATTTTGCACCTTCTTCCATCAAGAGGCAGAGTCTGTTTTTCCATCCCGTGAGTCTGGACTGGCCTTGGGACTCACTTTGGTGAATAGGATGGTACAGAAATGATAGTGTGCTGGTTCCAAGTCTGGGTCTCTCTCCCTTAGATCCCTGCCTCTGCCAGGAGAACATGCCCAGGACCCGTGCTACTAACATTCTGGAAGCAAATATACAAGATCATTAAATAACGTGTGCTGAATATATCGACATCCCTATGCCTCCTTAAAATTATTCCTCTTGGGTCTTTCCTGTGTGTGATTTACCTTTTTTATTTTTCAGTTAAGACATGGCATATCCTGATGGGTAGGTATAATAAAAAATATCACCCATAATTCTGCAGTTTTTGATCAGCCAATTTAAAAAAAAGCATGTGAGTTGATAATAATTATTGTCAAGGCTAAATATAATAACTATATCCAGGATATAGTTAATACCTTTTCAGGAGCTGAAAAAAGACTAAAATGAAGAAAAAATAATATGCTCTTCAGAAAATGACAAAGGAAATTCTGACACATGCTAAAACACGGATGAACCTTGCAGGACATCATGTTAAGTGAAATAAACCAGTCATAAAACAGAGAATACAGCATGATTCCACTTACATGAGGTATCTTAGAGTAGTCAAACTCAGAGACAGAAAATAGGCTGCCAGGAGCTGGGGGGGAAGGGGAAACATAGGGAGTTTTGTTTAACAGGTATAGAGTTTCAGTTTTGCAAGACCAAAAAGTTCTGGAGATTGGCTGCACAATAATGTGAATATACATTTCTGAATTGTACATTTTAAAATGGTTAGAATGGTAAAGCTTATGTAATGTGTATTTATACCATAAATATAGGATTTATATTATATATATTTATATATTATATATGTTATATATTACTTATAATTGTTACTTAACCATTGACTTGCTAATCATTGCCATTGATTCACAATCTAAATTAGGAGCAATTTGCCTAAGTACCTAATTGCACCTAGACCTAAGTTTTTAAAAGATATATGGAGGTATAGGTTTTGGCAGTGTGATTTATTTTAATAATGTAGGTTCAAAGTGCATGTGTTAAGTTTCTGAACTCGGGTGAAGTTCTTGGGTGCCATATCTGGGACTCCATTTTCAGTGCTAGATAAACATTAGTGTTGCAAATTGAATGACAAACCATTTTACTGCTACCTTGTCCATAATACATCCAGCACCTGGCACTCTCAAGTCCTGAATCAAAAAGTCATTTATTCAACTAGTAGTTGAGAACCTACTATCTATCAGGCACTAAGGCTGACTTTGGTGAGACAGTGGTGAGCAAAAGAAAGACACATGTTCATACAGAGCTTACATGTAGCTGAGGAGAAAGACTGCATATATCAATCAATCAATACAAACAAAAACCTATGAAGTTTTTTTTGAATTTTTTTTGGGGGGGTCTTCGTTGCTGCATGCAGGCTTTCTCTAGTTGCGGCGAGAGGGGGTTACTCTTCGTTGCAGTGCACGGGCTTCTCATTGCGGTGGCTTGACTTGCTGCAGAGCACGGGCTCTAGGCAAGCAGGCTTCAGTAGTTGTGGCACACGGGTTCAGTAGCTGTGGCTAGTGGGTTCTAGAGCGCAGGCTCAGTAGTTGTGGCGCACGGGCTGAGCTGCTCCGCGGAATGTGGGATCTTCTCGGACTAGGGCTCGAACCCATGTCCCCTGCATTGGCAGTCGGATGGCCACCAGGGAAGTCCAACCTATGAAGTTTTTGACCTCAAAGAAGAATAAAATAGAGCAATGTTGAAGCAAATGACTGTGGCCAGATTAGATTGACAGTCTGGGGATACCTCTATTGCGATATTGAGGTATGGACTGTGATCTGAATAACATAAAGAAGCCAGCCACATAATTATCAATCAGGCAGAAGAGTTTTCCAAACAAAAAGAACAGCTAGTGCAGAGTCTATATCAGGAACAAGCTTCATGTTCACAAAAGAAACAAATCAGAACTGTCAGTTAATATTGAAATAAAAAAGGAAAAGGATTCAAAAGAGCAGGATCCTTTTAAACCTATGCGTTAACAGCCTCGGACTCCACAAACAAGTTACTGTCTCTAGCCCCTTTTGCTTGAAGATTATTAACTTATTACAAGTAGAAACAATCCCTATTAAAAGGAAATATTTTGTTGCACCTATGTAAACAAATTTTATTTATTTATTGCTGCAGGTTTTCCAAAATTATTTAGATTTAGACTATTTTTCAATCATAGAAAAAAAAATTTAAGGAGTCCAAGTTTATTCTTGGGCTGAGAAAGTCTGTTATCACTGTCCAAATCCAGGTGCAAAAACATTTTTGCTAATGTTACAAATTCACTACTAAGAGAGAAAAGCTACCCAAACACACCTGCACCTTCAGAACTGATTTAATAGTGTTAAAGTAAACATATTAAGGACATGAAGTTTAGTCATCAAAAAGCTCTACTTCCCAATCTGCTACTTAAAGTGAATTAAACAAGCTACTTGGATTCTGATAAAGATAAACCTTCGCATTTCGTGACTTCCATTTCAAATCCAATATTATCAGGTGGTACTTACTGCTTATAATTTCACTTTAGTATTACCTTCTTCATAAGACATACATGATTAAGAATACACAGAGTAATGTACTGAATATAAGGAAGAGGCTATGTACTGAGGATATGGCATTTAATGACATATTTCATTACATGAGGCAAGGAGTGTAGTAGTTAAGAATCCAGGCTCTAACACCAGACTTCTTGCGCTTCATCCTTCATCTGCCTCTTAATGGTTGTTTAAACTTGTATATAAACTCTATGTACTGAGTTTTTCCACTGTAAAATGGAGATAATTATACTTATATCCACAAAGGTGGTTGTGAACATTAAATAAGTTAAAACACATAAAATGATCTATGGTGCCTGGCACATATCAGCAAGTGATAGCTACATACTACTAACTATTATTATTATATTATACACAAAATACACTCAGATCACTATACTGTCAAACTGTTCACTGCCATGAAAGTCTGTTTCTAAATACATATATATGTATATACTGTTGTTCTATGATATATGGATATATCATTCAACATACAGACATAAAGAAAAAGATAATATATAAACTAAAGTCCAAAATTAAAAAGTCATAACATTAGCCCAACAAATAGGGAAATTAAATTTTAATGTTAAAAATTTAGTAGCTTTATGATGATAATTTGTTTCAAGGATGTGCCATACAATCATTTAATGTTATGGCAAAAACAAACAAACAAAAAACCCCTCTGGTTTAAAAGAAAATCTATGTTTTCTAGAGTGTATAAGTTGTGTCAAGTAAAGAAATTAGCTCACATCTGGAAATTATTTCAACATTTTAATTAAAAAAGATCACTTACAATCATCTTGATTGGGATAATTCTACTAGTAGGATTCTGTACACTTGAAAGAACTTAATGCTTACTACCTGTCTCTAAAATTAATACTGATGCTAATAAAATTCATAATATAAAATTTTAGAAATCATTATCTGAATATCACATATATGAAATGTTATATATATATATATATATATATATATATATATATATATTATTTTCTCAATGGATGTTTGCAATTACACTTGAAAATATGTTTGAGGAAAACAAGGGTGTTTACGATGTACTGAACTGACTCATGAGAAACTGGAAGAAACTCTGTTTACCCAGCTCCTGACACCTCTCCTTATTATACATTGATTACTGGAAATGAACATCTCTAAGTAGATGAAAGGACCATTGCAGTGAGGTTTTGCTATCCTTCTCTCAGATCAAATATATGGTTTGATGGTTATAAAGAATTTTCCCATCAAATAAAAACTAAAACAAACAAGAAAAATAATTTGTCAACTAAGCAAACTAGTTACTCGAATATGCTAAAAAACTTGAGAGCAACATATAGCAATGGGGAAAATATCATTCCATTTACTTATTTTCCCTCAGTCGTGACTCTAAACACATTAAAAGAGAAAGGGAGAGGAAGAAAAGGGAAAGAGAGAATACATGTGTGTGTGTTCTGTGTGTGTGTGTGTGTAGAACATAAGCATTTTTTAGGTTCTCCAGGCTCAATCTTAATACCGTTTCAATGTTAACCTATTATAATAAATACAGTAACCAGGGGTTAAAGGAATTAATAGATCGTTAACATAGTAAATTATTCAGTGACTTGATAAAAAATGAACACTTTCATGGGCTTGAATTTAGTTTTAAAACTTCATTCAAATTAATAAAGATAGCAAAAAGCTACATGCCACAGGTTTATTTAAATCATTCCATTTGTTTTTTCAAAACTTTTACCTAATAACTTGTAATAATCAGGTTAAGACTCATTAAACTTCTCACTTAAGGCATGATACTTAGAAAATGTTTTAAAATATCAAGTAATCAATTCTTAAACTAGAAAACCACTGTGGGCTCTGGCCTAGATTTAAATCTTCAGCTACATACCAACTGAAGGACTTTGGCCATGTTTCTTGATTTCTCTGTGACCAATTTCATCATCCATGACATGGTTTTAATAAGTAAATACTAAAAAAAGCATTTTAGTACTAAATATCTGAATGTTATTATGGGTTCAATAATGTTAGCTATTTTCATTATCAATTAAACAATGGAGGCATAAAGTAAAAATGCTCTAACTAGCTCAGTTAGCCAATGAGTTACCCAGGTAGTAGATCTTGATTTCTTAATGACAGAATCAAGCCCCTGTCTTCAAATAAACATTTTCTGCCAAAGTCTTATCATTCTACTCATCCCTGTTCCCCTGGTGCAGTTAAAACCAAAAAGTATTCTATTTACCCTTCATCCCTCAGATACCATTAGATTTTCTGCTCTGTTTTTTTGTCCATTCCAAGCACAGGTCCCTTGCCTGGACTACAGATTTAGAAACAGCTGGGGACTACCTTGTTTTTTAGTTCCATTAGGACCAGACCTATGTTAATTAAGTGTGTTTTTAAAAAATCCTTAGTAAAAGTATGAGATTAGATCACTCCCTAACACCATACACAAAAATAAGCTCAAAATGGATTAAAGACCTAAATGTAAGGCCAGAAACTATCAAACTCTTAGAGGAAAACATAGGCAGAACACTCTATGACATAAATCACAGCAAGATCCTTTTGGACCCACCTCCTAGAGAAATGGAAATAAAGACAAAAATAAACACATGGGACCTAATGAAACTTAAAAGCTTTTGCACAGCAAAGGAAACCATAAACAAGACCAAAAGACAACCCTCAGAATGGGAGAAAATATTTGCAAATGAAGCAACTGACAAAGGATTAATCTCCAAAATTTATAAGCAGCTCATGCAGCTCAATAACAAAAAAACAAACAACCCAATCCAAAAATGGGCAGAAGACCTAAATAGACATTTCTCCACAGAAGATATATAGACTGACAACAAACACATGAAAGGATGCTCAACATCTTTAATCATTAGAGAAATGTAAATCAAAACTACAATGAGATATCATCTCACACCAGTCAGAATGGCCATCATCAAGAAATTGAGAAACAATAAATGCTGGAGAGGGTGTGGAGAAAAGGGAACACTCTTGCACTGCTGGTGGGAATGTGAATTGGTACAGCCACTATGGAGAACAGTATGGAGGGTCCTTAAAAAACTAAAAATAGAACTACCATATGACCCAGCAATCCCACTACTGGGCATATACCCTGAGAAAACCATAATTCAAAAAGAGTCATGTACCAAAATGTTCATAGCAGCCCTATTTACAATAGCCCAGAGATGGAAACAACCTAAGTGTCCATCATCGGATGAATGGATAAAGAAGATGTGGCACATATATACAATGGAATATTACTCAGCCATAAAAATAAATGAAATTGAGCTATTTGTAATGAGGTGGATAGACCTAGAGTCTGTCATACAGAGTGAAGTAAGTCAGAAAGATATAAAGACAAATACCGTATGCTAACACATATATATGGAATTTAAGAAGAAAAAAAATGTCATGAAGAACCTAGGGGTAAGACAGGAATAAAGACATGGACCTACTAGAGAATGGACTTGAGGATATGGGGAGGGGGAAGGGTAAGCTGTAACAAAGCGAAAGAGAGGCATGGACATATATACACTACCAAACGTAAGGTAGATAGCTAGTGGAAAGCAGCCCCATAGCACAGGGAGATCAGCTCGGTACTTTGTGACTGCCTGGAGGGGTGGGGTAGGGAGGGTGGGAGGGAGACGCAAGAGGACGGGGATATGGGAACATATGTATATGTATAACTGATTCACTTTGTTATAAAGCAGAAAGTAACACACCATTGTTAAGCAATTATACTCCAATAAAGATGTAAAAAAAAAAAAATCCTTAGACTCTTAAAATGGGGCTTATAAAAGATTGATTTAACCCCAGAGGGGAGAGGTAGGGGAATGAAATAGGGAGATGGTTAGAAGGTAAAGCCCTGAAGAAAAGAGTTAGTTTGTTATGGTGATACCAAATAAAGTGATTAACAGGTAATATTGGTAGAAAAATCCAAGAGACAATCCAGATAAGTTGCTATTATCTGAGTCCAAAAATGAATAATAAACCTGAGCAACTTAAGTTTATACCAGGAATTCAAGGACAGTTCAGTATTAGAAAAACCTTAAGTATCTTTCTCCACTTTAATAAAGGGGAAAAAAAACCATATGATTGTCTATCTCAGTAAACCGCATATAGAAGGGAACTTTCCAGGTCAAATACATACAAACACATGCATGTGCACACACACACACACACACACACACACACCACTATAAACAGGGAAATAGTAGACACCATCCCTTTAAAATCAGCAACAATATAAGAAAGTCCACTATCAACATTCCCATTGACCCATGTACTTGAGTGCCTTACAAGGACAATTAAAAAAAGAAAAACAAATTAAGCAAAATAATTGGAAGAAACAATATGATATCATTATTTGCAAATGATATGATTACTTACATTGAAATCCCACTGCCCCAAATAAACTACTAACTAATTATAAGAAATATAGTATATATAGTGCAATTCATATTTCTGCAAAACTTTAAACATGATTTTTCTAGAAAGCATATATTTAAATGTATGAAAGGAAGAAAGCGAGGGAAACAAATTAAATATTCTAGAGTAGGTATATTAGGAGGAAGAGAAGTGCAATTAAAAATGGGGGATAAAGAAGGAAAACATTAAAATTTTTTCATTAAAGAGGAGCCTAGTAAGGCCTCATGGAAATAGCATGCAATGGAAAGAAGAGCACAATCAGATAAACTCTGTGTTCTGAGGTCCTTAAATTAAAAAGGGACTGGGAAGCACGACATCAGCTTTGCTTTCTGAAACAAATAACTTCAATGTTCTTGGTATTTTTTAAAATTTTTATTGAAATATAGTTGATTTACAATGTTGTGTAAGTTTCAGGTGTACAGCAAAGCGATTCAGATATATATATATATGAAGATATAATTTTTTTTTACATTCTCTTCCATTATAGGTCATTACAAGATATTGAGTATAGTTCCCTGTGCTCTACAGTAGGTCCTTGTTGGTTATCTATTTTATATATAGTAGTGTGTATATGTTAATCCCAAACTCCTAATTTATCTCTCCCCCACCTTTGCAACCATCAGTTTGTTTTCTATGTCTGTGAGTCTATTTCTGTTTTGTAAATAAGTTCATTTGCATCTTTTTTTTTAGATTCCACAAAAATATAACTGATATCATATGATATTTCTTTCTCTGTCTGACTTACTTCACTCAGTATGACAATCTCTAGGTCCATCCATGTTGCTACAAATGGCTTTATTCCATTGTTTTTTATGGCTGAGTAATATTCCATGTATATGTGTGTGTATGTATATGTGTGTATGTATATGTATGTATATATATATATACCACATCTTCTTTATCCATTCATCTGTCAACAGACATTTAGGTTGCTTCAATGTCTTGGCTATTGTAAATAGTGCTGCTATAAACATTGGGGTGTATGTATCTTTTCAAATGATGTTTTTCTCTGGATATATGCCCAGGAGTGGAACTGCAAGATTATATGGTAGCTCTATTTTCAGTTTTTTAAGGAACCTCCATACTGTTCTCCATAGTGGCTGTACCAATTTACATTCCCACCAACAATGTAGGAGGGTTTCTTTTTCCCCACACGCTCTTCAGCATTTATTATTTGTAGACTTTTTGATGTTGGCCATTCTGACCAGTGTGAGGTGATACCTCATTGTAGTTCTGATTTGCATTTCTCTAATAATTAGTGATCTTTTCATGTGCCTCTTGGCCATCTGTATGTCTTCTTTGGAGAAATGTCTTTTTAGATCTTCTTCCCATGTTTTGATTGGGTTGTTTGGTTTTGATATTGAGCTGTATGAGCTGTTTGTATATTTTGGAGATTAATCCCTTGTCAGTCACACTGTTTGCAAATATTTTCTCCCACTCTGTAGGCTGGCTTTTTTTGTTTATGATTTCCTTTGCTGTGCAAAAGCTTTTAAGTATAGTTAGGGCCAGTTTGTTTATTTTTGTTTTTCTTTCCATTACTCTAGGAGACAAATCTAAAAAGATATTGCTGTGATTTATGTCAAAGGGTGTTCTGTCTATGTTTTCCTCTAAGAATTTTATAGTATTCAGTCTTACAGTTAGGTCTTTAATCCATTTTGAGGTTTTTTTGTGGGTATGGTGTTAGAAAATGTTCTAATTTCATTCTTTTACATGTAGTTGTCCAGTTTTCCCAGCATACTTATTGAAGAGACTGTTTTTTCTTCATTGCCTCCTTTGTCATAGATTAATTGAATTGACCATAGGTGCATGGGTTTATCTCTGGGCTTTCAACCCTGTTCCATTGATCTATATTTCTGTTTTTGTGCCAGTACCATACTATTTTTATTACTGTAGCAATGTAGTATAGTCTGAAGTCAGGGAGCCTGATTTCTCCAGGTCCCCTTTTTTCTTTTTTCTCAAGATTGCTTTGGCTATTTGGGGTCTTTTGTGTTTCTACACAAATTTTAAAATTTTTGGTTCTAGTTTTATGAAAAATGCTATTGACAGTTTGATAGGGATTGTGCTGAATCTCTAGATTGCCTTGGGTAGTATAATCACTTTGACAATACTGATTCTTCCAATCCAAGAACATGGTGTATCTTTCTATTTGTTTGTGTCATATTTGATTTCTTTCATTAGCATCTTATAATTTCAGAGGACAGGTCTTTTGCCTCCTTAGGTAGGTTTATTCCTAGGTATTTTATTCTTTTTGATGCAATGGTAAATAGGATTGTTTCCTTAATTTCTCTTTCTGACCTTTTATTGTTAGTGTATAGAAATGCAACAGATTTCTGTATATTAATTTTGCATCCTGCAATTTTACTGAATTCATTGATGAGCTCTAGTAGTTTTCTGGTAGAGTCTTTAGGATTTTCTATGTATAGTATCATGTCATCTGCAAACAGTGACAGTTTTACTTCCTCTTCTTTTCCAATTTGGACTCCTTTTATTTCTTTTTCTTTTCTGATTGCTGTGGCTAAGACTCCCAAAATTATGTTGAATAAAAGTGGAGAGAGAGTTGACATCCATGTCTTGTTCATAATCTTAGAGGAAATGCTTTCCGCTTTTCACCATTAAGTATAATGTTAGCTGTGAGTTTGTCACATATGGCCTTTACCATGTTGAGGTAGGTTCCCCCTATGCCCACTTTCTGGAGAGTTTTTATCATAAAATGGATGTTGAATTTTAGCAGAAGATTTTTCTGCATCTATTGAGACGATCATATGGCTTTCATTATTCAGTTTGTTAATGTGGTGTACCACACTGATTGATTTACAGATATTGAACAATCCTTGCTTCTCTGAGGACAAAGAAATGCTAAGAAGAATCCTAATAAACAGGCCTTGCTAAGTTTCCCCCAGTTCACTATAATTACCTCATCCTCCTTAATCTGTCATATTCCTTGATAACTGTCTACTTTTCATCAAACCTAGTATAAAATACTCAGGTCTGTTTCTTTAGGTCTTTATTTCCTCTTGAAGGATCCTGTACCATGTAAAACATATTAAATAAATTTGTATCCTTTTCTCCTGCTAATGTGTTTGTCAATTCAATTTTCAGATGAATCCAGGGACCCTAAGTGGGTGGAGGAAATTTTTCCCTTCCCTACAGCTCTCAGAACCAGGAATATCTACACTTTTTGTCAATGGTTTTGTTGCTCCAGGTGGACATAATGAATTATGTAATGTAAATATTTACCTCTTTGCATTATCTTCCCAAATCTGGCATACATTTTGGGCACTAAGCTCAACCTCAGCTTCACTGCATTTCTTCCACCTTTACTTTTGCTTCTCTACCTTTTAAAGTCTTGTTGCTATGAGATATTCCTATTTCCCTTGTAAACTCATATTCATACCTCATACTCTTTTGTAGAGATGCAGATTTAGATGCTGATAGAAAGAGGAAGGAATGGAATGAGGAAGGGATAGGAGGAAAGAGATGTTTTGAAAGCTGTTTCACAGATGTATGATCAGGCAGCATGGTATTAGAGAATGAAGAAAGTTGAGGTTGAGCAATCAGGTAAGACATCGCAATAAAAGTCAATCTGAAGAAAAATTGGATTAGCAACGTGTAAGTAGAGTGGAAAATGTATGAACGTAGGAGCAAATCTGAACAAAGAAGTCAACAGAAATCCATTGTTAATTGCCTTTTAGAATTGCTCACAAGTAGACTTTGAAGATATTGTAAAATATAATGCCTATAGAGTTTTTTTTAAAAAATGGTATTACCAGCATTAAAAAATGGAATTTTTGTATGGGGAGTGGATCTGTAAAGGAACAATAATGAGACTTTTTTTTTTACTATTTTGTTATTGGTTTGACAACACAGTATTAAAACAAACATGTTTGAGTTAAAAACCCAAGAAAGAAGTCAGGATTGGAGATCTGACACAGGAAAACTGGAAACATAAAAGTGGTTGATATATGAAAATAGTGGAGTATAAAAAGGGTGAAAAAAAAAACTGTCCTTTGAGAGGGATCCAAATTAGTGAGAAGGAAGAAGATACAGCAAAGATAGTGGACAACAGCAAACAGAAGAAAATGGGAGGTTATATGTAATAAAAGTCAAAGGGAACATTTCAAGAAATGGATAATTCCAAATTGCTGTTAAAGGCATCAGTAGACGTCAACCAAGCAAAGTGAATCTGAGAAGAAATCCTTGAATTTGCCTACAAAGGGACTATGAATGAGTATTGAATGAATCAACACAATTTAAACCAAGAGCTAAATTAAGAACAAAAAAGAAACAAATCTAAATAATATTCTGAAGAAAAGGGCTATAACGTTTTTAAACATGTGAATTTCACCTGCTTTTGATTAATCATTAGCTGAACTGTCATCAATATTGGATTTTGTCTACATAGTTTTCTCTGTGACTATTTTTAGATTTATTTTAAGTTCAAATAGGCTAAGATCTATAAATGTGGCAACGTTAACAACTTGCCAAATACAAAAATAATCAATTCATCTAAGCAATGGGTCCATTTACTCTCTGAGATAGAATTAATTGCACTTATGAGCACGTTCATATAAGTACTCAACTAAAGAATAATATGGATACACCTGTAGACAGGTAGATAGATAGATAGATAGATACAGATAATATGATGTTCCTTGAAAATATCAACACCATCTGTAATTACTTGCTTGTTGGAGAGAGAGGGAGGGAGGGAGAGAGAAAGAGAAGGAAAAAAAGGGTGAAAGAGAGGCAGAGGGAAGGAGGGAAGAAAGGAAGAAAAATTCAGTGTGTAATCTCAGTAATGTTACAATATCCAACCAGTTGAGAGAGAGCAATTACAAATACCATATATTGCAGACTCAGAAGTGGAGCTAAACCTCAATAATCCAGGGACTTGTAATTATTATAAAGACCAAGAAGCTCAGAGTCAAGGACCCTAACCTTGAAAGTCATGAAGTTAGTTTATTGAACACGACATCCCTTGAGGCAAAATAGATAGGCGGTCAACAGAGGTACTACTCAATTTGTATCACAACAAGAAATCAAAGTTAATTATCTGAGGTTGAAGGCAGCCATCACAATAGAAAGTCAGGATGTCTTGCCCAGTATCTCTACCTGATCCACTTCTCAGACTAGGAACCTGCTGACTAAAGAAGTTACCCTGTCCTAGAGGAACAGACCTGTAACACTATGTCAATTATCCATTGCCATGATTCCCTCTGTTCTTACCCCAAAGGATCTTTAACCATTTACTTAAATGAGTAGACACTAAGGAAAGGAGAATAGCCAGATAGTTGATAGAGTATTGGGTGCAGGGTCATAGCTGAGATTGGTATCTGGAGATCCAAAGCATCATCATGGTCCCACTATTAGAGTGAAGTCATAGGAGGGTAAGATAACACATGGAATCCTGGCCAAGGGCTGGTTTATAAAAGGTCCACTGTGTCCATGGATCCACCCAGGGATCATTGATCTGAATATCTGCAATGATCTTATTCCCAAATCAGGTCACATGCTAGGGTACTGGCAATTAGGATTTCAAAATACCTTTGCTGGAGAACACATTTCAACCTATAAAATTCAAGGATGGTCTTAAATTACAGTAGGGAAGAAAAACTTTCCCAAATGGGCAGAACTTCAGGTGACACATCTGATCATCCACTTTGTGTAGAAGGATAAGGAAAAAGAAATGTCCCAAAGATGAGAAGAGACTCATAAGCAATGGTGAATGGACTGGCTGGCTGGGCAGGAAACTGTGAAGAAAAAAGGTGGAGACTAGCAATGTCTGAGTCACGTGGATGGATATAGGGGAATGAGTACAAGTGTGAAGATTTTTATAACACCCACCAAAAATGATGCACTAAACAACCCAAACAGACAAAAGGGCTCAGCCAGTTGATGTCAGCCAGCCTTGTCAGCAGTCTTCTCAATACTGGCATGATGGACACATGAACAAAGTAGAGCAGATGAAGGTTATCCAAGGACCCAACAGCATAGACTCCCACTTACCAAGGCCAGTCTAGCTACTTCTACTTCTCCATGTCCAATTTGCCAGCAACAGAGACCAATATTGAGCCCCTGGTAGGTCATTATTCCTCAAGGAGAACAATGGACTCAATTTGACTACACTGGGTCCTTTTTATAAACCAAGAAGGGACAACAGTTCATTCCCACAGGAATACCTACCTATTCCAGATATGAGTGTGCCTTTTCTGCCCCCTTGGTCTTAGTTGGCCCCACTATCTGGGTGCTCACAAAATGCCTGATCCACAGGCATGGAATCCAACACAATAGAGCACCCCAACCAGGGAACCCACTGTACAACAAAAAAGGTGCGGGAGAGAGCTCATGACCATGGGATCTTCTGGCCATATCACATGGTGCCCCATCAGAAGCTGTCAGCCTGAAAGTGTTGGAATGGTCCACTTAAGGCACAGCTGAATCACCAGCTTAGAGGCAATATTGTTCAAGGATAGGGCGCCATCTTTTAGAACACTCTCACCAGGGAAAACAGTAAGTGTCTCACTGAACTACAAACTATGGCTGCCACGTGAGCACTTTGGGCGTCTTGTGCCCAGCGAACAGCAGGCAAGACAGAGAGACACTATCTTGTGAAGAGTAATTGCTGCTGATCAGCAAGAGAGATAGGACTGTTGTTACAGAATGGGGGTAGAGAGTAACAAGTGACAAACTCGAGTGGCCCACTTAGCTACCTCTTGGTACCCCCTTATAGAATTTTAAATGAGAATGAGAAATGTAACAACCCCAGCCTAAGGACAGTAGGATTATCAGGGCCTCCACCATCTTATGATTGAGACTCAGAGGGGTGACAGCTGAAGGCAGAGGATTTAGGATGGATAATGGAAGAAGGAGATGATGAGAACCACCTCTGGCCTCCAGACCAACAGCAGTGTTGGGGACTATCTTTCCTCTTCTGAGTATCCTGCCCAGGAGAAAGGCCCTCAGTGCTCTGGAAGAACTGCTCCCTGCATGCACAAAATGGATCTGTATGTCACAAGGGGCGAACCGTGGCAGGCATGTGGACACATCACTCAGATACCCCTTGGAGAAAGGCCTCTCTGCCTCGAGGAGTTGCTGAGCTGACAGCCTCCAGCTGTGAACCTTTCCAGGGTCTGCCTCAGTTTCAAGCTGAGATCACACTTTTGGGGGCAGCCGTCAGGCAATGACTGGGCACAGAAGAGGTACCAGGGCCTGAACATTTCACCCAATGTGGGACTTCTTTGATGGACAACATTTACCCTGGAGATTTCCACTGTGCTGGGAGAGTCTCTGTAACTTTGGCATCAAGATTCTGACCCTGCTTAGTCCTGTTTCCTCACTTTTCCTTTCACAGGTGTTACGTCCCCATCAAACCATCTGCACTCTTAACCCTCACTGTCTGCTTCCTGGAGCAGCTAGTCTGTGACAAGCCACAACTCCATATTTTTTGTTTAATAGCTATAAAATGTATAAGAGGGCTTCCCTGGTGGTGCAGTGGTTGGGAGTCCGCCTGCCGATGCAGGGGACACGGGTTCGTGCCCCGGTCTGGGAAGATCCCACATGCCGCGGAGCGGCTGGGCCCATGAGCCATGGCCGCTGAGCCTGCGTGTCCGGAGCCTGTGCTCCGCAACGGGAGAGACCACAACAGTGAGAGGCCCGCGTACCGCTAAAAAAAAAAAAAAAAAAAAAAAAAAAAAAAAAAAAAAAAAAAAAAAATGTATAAGAATAACTTTTAAAACATAAAATATTTGAAACGAAGCAAAAAGTTGAAACCATTTCACAGAAGTCAGATTTTATCTAGCAGAACATTTTAAACTTACAGAAATTCATTTAATTTACTAGCATATGGTATTCACTTTTGATCATAAAGTGAATGGAGTAAAGTCATTTTACATGAAACCAATTTTGGCCTTTTATCCAACTTCATCTTCATAAAATTAAAAGAGCATGTTATCAATTAATAGATACTTCCAACTCCTATTTTTAAAAACAAATTGAAGAATAATACTCCAATCATACCAGAAATAGTTGACAGTTGATAAACTGACTAGATTGGCTAGAATAAAAAAGGTTGGGGACTTGTCCAACTTTTTAAATTTAGTCCCAGATGTACCAGAGGATAAAAGGACACAAGAGCCTTCTCCTTAATCACCACAGATACCCTCTTCATTTCAGCAAAAAAGATCACAGAGATCCCTATATATTCAGCATCTGAGACTCCTGTCAAGCTCACTTTACAAGAATTCCTAAAGGCTCATCACAAAGTCTCTTGAGAAGATAGCAACAGCCAGGCAGTATAATTATCAGTTCCACCAGGGCTGCCATTTATTCCATCTATGTTTCAGATTCTGTGTTTCAGTAAAATAAGGTCATTATCTCAGAAGCAGTTTTAAGAAGAGCTAATTCATCTCCTAAGAAGATAAGCTGACCCAAAGTGAAGAGGCCAATGGTCTTACAAGCTCCTCCAGGAAAGTGTTCCGCCTGAGAGATGACTCAGTTATAACTACTAACTAGATCCCAAGAACCCAATATTCAACTTCTGTGCAAACAGTCAAAGTCTATCTCTCCATCACCCATAGAAATCAACTGAACTTCTCACTACCAATAGAAATTCTCCAGGACTTATGATGGGAGCTACCTCAGTAACCACCAGCGAAACTTATCCCATCCCTTCTTTCCAAACTTTATAGTCTCTGCCTTGTGGCTACTAAACCCAGCTGGCATGAATCTCAGGGGAAAAGAGATGAGAGATGCTATTTACATGATAGTGAAGCAGAGATGGCTTTGAAGCAAAGCTTGAAGAAGCTAGGAGGATGCAGAGCCCACCTACCACTACCACTGCCACCACCACCAATCCAGTACATGTGGAAATTAGTGGCCTCTAGCTGGCACAACTTTAGGGGGGAAAAACGTCTTAGCAAGGGAATAGGCACAAGTTAAAACAAAGAGGTAGAGCAAATGATTTGTGAAGAAGAAAAATTTATCATAGAATTGAGGCAAAGTAAATGTGTCCATCTTCATACCCTTGTTTGCCTGCTTGGCTCCTACTTATCCTTTAAAGGTAAATTTAGCAGTCATGCCTTAAGAAGAGCCTTCCCTGTTCTCCACATCCTTCAAATCTTGACTTAGTACGACTTTAGGGTGTTGCCACAACACCTGTGATAGCATATGTTATCTTCTGTTGTAACTGCCTTTTTTAATTGAGATATAATTCACATACCATAAAATTCAAACTTTTAAGGTATACAATTCAATGGCTCTTAGTATAGTCACAAAGTTGTGCAGTCATCACCAAAATCTAATTCCAGAACATTCTATCACCTCAGAAAGAAACTCCATACCCATTAGCAGTCATTCTTCTTTCACTCTTCCTTCTAGCCCTTGGCCACCACAAATCTACTTTTTGTCCCTATGGATTTACCTATTCTGAACACTTTATATAAATGGGACTATACAATTTACAATCTTTTTGTCTGCTTTCTTTTGCTAAGCCTAATGTTTTCAAGGTTTATCCATGTTGTAGCAGGTAAGAGTACTTCACTCCTTTTTATGACTAAATAATATTCCATTTTATCTATGTACCACATTTTTTTATCCATTCATCAGTTGATGGACATTTGGGCTGTTGCTTCTTTATGGCTACTATGAATAATGTTGCTAGGAACACTGGTTTTTAAGTGGACCTCTGTTTTCAATTCCCTTGGATATACATCTAAGAGTGGAATTATTGGGTCATATGGTAACTCTATGTTTAATTATTTGAAGAATTGTCAAACTATTTTCCATTGTATACTCCCACCAGCTATGTAACTGTCTTTCATTTATCTAACCCTCAAATTTCTTGAGGTCAGGGTCTAAGTCTTATATTCTATTGTATCTCCAGCACCTAGCATAGTGCCTAATGGAGTATGGTTGTCTATGAGTATTTGTGAAGTGAATGACTAAATAAAGGGTCAAAATAATTTTTTTTCATTTTATGCCTTCTTCTGGCAAAATTCTTGTCAAAATATCCCCTCCCAATATCTTTAACCAGACCCTTTTTATCTATGAAACTATTCTAAGTAAGTGACATACTCTTAGGTGCCAGCACTTCTTGAAACGGGTGCTCTATGATTGCTAGTGAAGAGGATTGTGATCTACTTGGGGCTGCTCACCCACACATTAGATAATTTAAGATAATCTGATAGTAGAATCACGTGTTTCCAAGTTGGTACCAGTTGGCAGGCAGTCACGTGTTCATGCATATTTTCAAAGTGATCCTCAAGCAAATATAGGCACAGAACATATTTGGTGTCCACACTCTGCTGGCCCTGCTGCCAATAACACTACAATGGACCTGGCAGGGAAGGAAAGAGTAAACATATGGGGTCCATCCCACTACAAAGGCAGATGAGAAGATGCACAGATGAAAAGGCTTTCCAATTTTAGCAGCTCTGTGTGGGGATTAGTCTCTCAAGACTGGCACTTAAGTAGTCTGATGACTTCCAGCTCTGGCCAGTTAAAGAGACTATCAATAGAATAAATACTCATTTTGAGCCAAACACAAAATGGACATGTACATGGATAGAATTTATACTGTAAACATGACCAACTCCTCGATATAAAATACGATACATCTATAATATGAATATACATTAATTCCTTATAAAATCTCACAAAAATCTCTATACTTCTGCTCCTGACTGATAAACATTTATTGATTAAAAACAGAAAGAGAAGACTCCCCTGATGTTTTATATGACACATCACATGTACACATATATTTTGCATCATTTCAATTTTCTACAAGTACACTTGTGTTGCATAAACTAGTGAAGTTTTATATAAATTTACCTTTGGTAAGAAGAATGGCCCTTTCAAAGATCCCCATGCCTAATCCTATTAGTATGTTACAGTACATGACAGAAGGGACTTTGCAGATGTAATGAAGGTTATAGACCTTAAAATAGGGAGATTACCCTAGATTATCTAGATGGACCCAGTGTGATCACATGAACCCTCAGAAGGAGAGATCTTTCTGTGGCTGGAGTCAGGGAAGACTTGCATAAGGAGAAGTCAGAGAGATTTAAAGGTTGGCAGGATCTTGACCCATTCTTGCTGGTGGGCGGCCACATAGAAAGCATGAGAAGGAATGTGGGCAGCCTACAGGAGCAAAGAGGAGTCCCCAGATTGACGGGTGACAGGGAAATGAGACGTCAGTCCTATCATCACAAGGAATTGAATTTGGCCTGAATGAGGGTGGAAGCAGACTCATCCACAGAGCGTCCAGAAAAGAACTCAGTCCAGCCAACACTAGGATTTTAACTTTGTGATATATGTAGCAGAGAATCCAGCTGAGCCACTGAACTCTGATTTCTGACCTACAGAACTATGAATAAATACGTTTGTGTTGTGTTCAGCGACTACATTTGTGGTAATATGTTATGACAGCAATAGAAAACTAGTATATTACTGAATGTTACTGTATTAAATGACAATATTCTAGGGTTCTGAAATACAAGAACCACTAGAACAATCAATTAAAATTGCACATTCCCAGAACCAATTCACATTCCACTACCAAATGTCATTTTTATAATAAATACATGGGAGACTTCTACTCATAATTACTGGGTATTTTTTAAAATGTTATCTAAGAATAATATACCAATTTCTAAGTAATTTTTCTCACCAACATTTAAAACTTTAGCATTCATTTTTAAAAAGTAAATAGATAATTACTTTGTCAAGTCTTTTTCAGATTGTCTTAGTTTGATACGGTTCACTTTAGGTGTACATCTCTTTCCTAACATACTTTATTAGATTCATATTTTATATAACCACATATGAGTCATATTAACAAAAGCCAGTGATCGTTAATAGAGTTCAATGAATCAATGTTTACAAAAATGTGAGAACATAAATGAAGCCAAAGATTTACAGGCCTCAGAAGTACAAAGAACTCTAAGGCAAAATCACTCATACTTTTAGTATATAAATGTGTAAAGCCAATAATATTGAGCTATGTGTAAGCAGGACTTTATTGGTAGGATGGCCATATTTTGGTATTTATATTTTTAAATTTGTAGCTCACAGTTGCATGTGGCTTTATCACAACCATATCACAGTTCCTCCAGTTCCTGATCTGCAGAACAAATGTTTAGAATATTCCAAGTTCTACCTGCTCCAACCAATGTTTCTAAATTACAACAATGCCAACAAAATTGGATTTTTCCAGAGACTGTACAATATAAAATCTATTTGGAACATGGAAACTTACTTTTTCTGAGTTCTTTCAGCCAACCTTGCAATCTCTATAGCTGCCTTCCTTGCTTCAAAATCTTCCCTTTTCACCACCTCTCCAGTCCCGCGGTAGCCTAGCTCCACCAACTGGCGGGCCAGGCCTTCATCCTAAAAAAGAAAATCAATTGTTACATTTGTGGATTAATGAGACATTTTATTGTATCCAATGTATACTGAATAATTGTTTTAAATGAAAAATCAAATGGAATATTTAAATATGAGACAAGATCTATTAGATATGAAAAGTTAGAATTCTTTCTAACAATAGTTTTATAAACATCTGATTTGTCATCCCTTTCCCAAAGATGTAAGATGAAAAAATAATAATAATAACATCAAGCACTAAATTTTCTCTAAGGGATTGCAGGACAAAAGTCTGTAATGTTTTTAATCAATTTATGAGAACAGCTGTAGATAATAAAGTATATTTAAAACAATAAAACTATAGACAATAGTATTTATACAAGAAAGACTTTTTAAAAACCAACTGCACAAGAAGAAAATTGGGTTGCTTTCAGCAAGTTCAACATTTCAGAGACTTACTTCCTTGAAGTCAATTAACTGATGACACAGAGCATTATAACTTCAAATACAAAACAAAGGACAGATGAATTTCCTATTTGAGTAGAAAGATATTGTTTCCATATAATGTTGGTACCAATAAAAGCAGAGAAGTAGAAACCCAAGAAGATGACAAGAAGCTTCAAACTGGAAAAAAAAAAAATTTCCCCACAGTCCTTTAGATCTTTTATATTTCAGTTACTTTAAGAACTGTCACACACATTTTTGTCACTTGCATAGCATATTCAAAAAAGAACAGCATTTCCCCAAAACTTGAATAGGTGACATTTTACTTGAAGTTACTAATATAAAGGCTATGTATTACATAAAAATATGTAGATTAACATATTACATTATCCTTACATTAAACATGAAATGTCTGAGATATAGAGAAAACAGCATATATTTTATTGTTACAGACCCTTACTTACTACATCACTGTTGAATGCAAGAACTAACAGAATTAAATAAGAAAACTTAAGATTCGTGGTTAATAATCTATACAACCCATGGTGGCTATTTTAAAGTTCCAACTATTCTAACAAAAAAATTTAGACAGCATCAACCTAGAAAACTTTGCTACTTTGCTTTGCTAAACACTAAAAGCAAATGCTGAACTCTGTGTAGCAACATGGATACATTTGCCAAGTTAAGGCAAAGCACCAGGCTTTGCACAAGGGTGCTTTGCCTTCTTTCTGACTTGTTCCCCTGCTCACTATACTTGCTATCCCAGGTTGCTTTAGTGCGAACAACAAAACTGAGCAAATGCCTCCACCTAGTGGAGTTATTATTTAAATGAAAAAGCGATGCAGATTTCGGGTTTGATTTACAAAAGTGTAATGATTTGAGTGTAAATTGTCTTAAATACATTACTTAAAGTGAGCTTATGGGAAGAACTCGCAGTGAGCTCTGCTGAGACTGTGGGGTTCTTCTAGTGGAATATAAGTTGCTCGTGGTCAACAGAGTATTTTACATAATAAAGACCATTAAAAAGTTGCTGTACTAACTTTGTATATGGAATGAATTATGCATTCCTGTGTGCCTTACCTGCGCCACACAGAATCATTTGGATAGTTCTGCACTCACTGACACTCATGTATATTGCAACAAATGACAAGATCAAGTACAAAGTTGAAGTTGTTGCCCCACTTAACCATTACCATGTTTTAACTGGTGGAATTACAAGCCATCTCTCTACTGTAAATGGTCAATAATCTTTAAAGAATTATCTTTAAAGAAACTGAGAAATAAAATACTTTTATTTATTCACATATTTAGCATTTCTGGTGATTTTCATTCCTTTGTGTAGACCTAAGTTTCCTATTAATATATGATTTTCCTTCTACCTAAAAAACTTTAACAATTCTTATAGTAAAGGTCTGCTAACAACAAAAGTATCGTGGCTTTTGTTTTACTGAAAAAAATATTGATTTCACCTTAATTTTTTTCTTCCAGTTTTATTGAGATATAATTGACTTATAGACATCACGAAATGATTACCTTAGTAAGTTTAGGGAATATCTATCATCTCATATAGATACAAAATTAAAGAAATAGAAATATATATTTTTTCCCTTGGGATGAGAACTCTTAGGATTTACTTTCATATATAACATAAAGCAGTGTTAATTATATTTATCATTCTGTACATTAGATCCTTAGTACTTATTTCTGTTATAATTGGCAGTTCAATACCTTTTCACTGCCTTCATTCAATTCCCCCTCCCTCCACAACCCAACCTCTGGTAACCACAAATCTGATGTTTTTCTATGAGTATGTTTGTTTGTTTGTTTTTGAAGTATAATTGACCTAAAACACTAAGTTAGGTCCTATCACACAACATAGTGATTCGATATTTCTATACATTGCAAGATGATCACCACGATATCTAGTTAACAAATATGTCACCATACAAAGATATTACATAGTTATTGACTATATTGCCCACACTGTACATTTCATACCTGTGACTCATTTACTTCTGTGCAACTGGAAGTTTGTACCTCTTAGTCTCCCTCACCTATTTCTCTCCTCTCTCCAATTCCCTCCCCTTTGGCAACCACCGGTTTGTTCTCTGTTATCTCTGACTCTGTTTCTGCTTTGTTATATTTGTTCATTTGTTCTGATTTTTTTGATTCTACATATAAGTGAGATCATACAGTATCTGTCTTTCTCTGTCTGACTTATTTTACTAAGCATAATGCCCTGTAGGTCCATCCATGTTTTCAGAAATGGTACAATTTCATTCTTTTTTATGGCTGAATAATATGCTATTGCAACCACATCTTCTTTATCCATTCATCTGTGGATGGGTGCTTAGGTTCCTTCTATATCTTGCCTACTGTAAATAATGCTATGATGAAAACAGGGGTGCATGTCTTTTCAAATTAATGTTTTTCATTTTCTTTCGATAAATACCCAAGAGTAGAACTGCTGGATTGTATGGTAGTTCTGGTTTTAATTTTTTGAGGAATCTCCATACTCTTTTCCACAGTGGCTGCAGCAATTTACATTCCCACCAACAGTACATGAAGGTTCCCTTTTCTCCACACCCTCGCCAATACCTGTTATTTTTTATCTTTTTGATAATAGTCATTCTGAAAGTTGTGAGGTGATATCTCATTGTGGTTTTGACTTGCATTTTCCTGATGACTAGTGATATTGAGCATCTTTTCATATACCTCTTGCCCATCTGTATATCTTCTGTGGAAAAATGTCTAATCAGATTCTCTGCCATTTCTTTAATCAGGTTGCTTGGGGTTTTTTTGATGTTGAGCTGTATGAGTTCTTTGTATATTTTGGATATTAACCCCTTCTCAGATATATCATTTGCAAATATCTTCTCCCATTCAGTACATGGCCTTTTTGTTTTGTTGATAGCTTCCTTTGCTGTGCAAAAGCTTTTTAGCTTGATGTAATCCCATTTGTTTATTTCTGCTTTTGTTTTCCTTGCCTGGGGAGAAATATCCAAAAATATATTACCCAGACCAATGTCAAAGAGCACACTGCCTATGCTTTCTTCTAGAAGTGTCATGGTTACAGGTCTTACATTGAAGTCTTTAATCCATTTTGAATTTATTTTGGTGTTTGGTGTGAGAAGGTAGTCCAGTTTGACCCTTTTGCATACAGCTGTCCAGTTTTCCAACAGCATTTATTAAAGAGGTTGTCTTTTTCCCATTGTATATTCTTGTCTGCTTTGTCAAAGATTAATTTCCCATTAAAGTGTGGGTTCATTTCTGGGCTCTCTATTCTGTTCCATTGATCTATGTGCCTGTTTTTGTGCCAGTATCATGTTTTTTTGATTACCATAGCTTTGTATTATAGTTTGAAACCCAGCTTTGTTTCTTTATCAAGATTGTTTTGGATATTTGAAGTCTTTTGTGTTTCCATACAAATCTTAGAATTTGTTCTAGTTCTATGAAAAAAATCCCATTGATATTTTTATAGGGATTGCATTGAATCTGTAGATTGCCTTGGGTAGTATGGTCATTTTAACAATATTAATTCCTCCAATACATGAGTACTGTGTATCTTTCAATCTGTTTGTGTCACCTTCACTTTTCTTCATCAGTGTCTTAAGTTTTTCCAAGTACAGGTCTTCTACCTCCTTAGGTAGATTTATTCCTAACTATTTTACTCTTCTGATGCAATTGCAAACAGGATTGTTTTCTTAGTTTCCCTTTCTGATAGTTCATTGTTAGCATATAAAAAAGCAACAGGTTTCTGTATATTAATTTTGTATACTGCAACTTTACCAAATCCCTTGATGAGTCCTAGTAGTTTTTTGATGACATCTTTAGGATTTATTATGTATAGTATCATGTCATCTCCAAACAGGGACAATTTTACTTTTCCTTTGCAATTTGGATTCCTTTTATTTCTTTTTCTTCTCTGACTGCTGTGGTTAGGATTTACAATACTATGTTGAACAAAAGTGGCATGTGTGGGCATCCTTGTCTTATTCCTGATCTTAGAAGAAATGCTTTCAGCCTTCCACTGTTGAGTATGATGTTAACTGCGGGCTTGTCATATATGGCCTTTATTATACTGAGGTATGTTTCCTTTATACCCATTTTGTTGAGAGTTTTTATCATAAATGGATATTGAATTTTGTCAAAAGCTTTTACTGCATCCATCGAAATGATCATATGATTTTCCTTCATCAATTTGTTAATATGGTGTATCACTTTGATTGATTTGTGGATATTGAGCCATCCTTGCATCTCTGGGATAAATCTCACTTGATCATGCTGTATGATCCTTTCAATATATTGTTGAATTCAGTTTGCTAATATTTTGTTGAGGATTTTTGAGGCTATTGGGCTGGAATTTTCTTTTTTGGTCTGATTTTGCCTGGTTTTGGTATCTGGGTGATGCTGGCTTTGTAGAATGGGTTTGAAAGCATTACTTCTGCCTTAATTTTTGGAAGTGTTTGAAAGGTATAGGTGTTAACTCTTCTCTAAATATTTAGTAGAATTCACCTGAGAAGCCATCTGGTCCTGGGCTTTTGTTTGTTGGGAGTTTATTACTGATTCAATTTCATTACTGGTAATTGGTCTGTTCATATTTTCTATTTCTTCCTGGTTCAGTTTTAGGACATTGTACATTTCTAGGAATTTGTCCATTTCTTCTAGGTTGTCCATTTTATTGGCATATAGGTGTTCATAGTAGTCTCTTATGATCCTTTATATTTTTGTGGTGTCAGTTGTAACTTCTCCTTTTTCATTTCTGATTTTATTTGTTTGGGCCCTCTCTCTTTTTTCTTTGATGAGACTGGCTAAAGGTTTATCAACTTTGTTTATCTTTTCAAAGAAACAGCTCCTAGCTTCACTGATCTTTTCTATTGTTTTTCTAGTCTCTACATCATTTATTTCTGCTCTAATCTTTATGATTTCTTTCTATTTACTCACTTTGGGTTATGTTTGTTCTTCTTTTTCTAGTGCCTTTAGGTGTAAGGTTAGGTTGTTTATTTGACATTTTTCTTGTTTCTTGTAAACCTTCTTTCATTATACACTTCCCTATTAGACCTGCTTTTGCTTCATCCCCTAGATTTTGGATTGTTGGGTTTTCTTTTTCATTTTCCTCCAGGAATTTTTTAAAATTTTCTCTTTGATTTCTTCAGTGATTTCACCTTAATTTTTGAAAGACATTTTTGCTGGATTAGTGTTCCAGGCTGACTTTTTTACCTTCCAGAACTTTAGAGATGTCATCCCATTGTCCCATGACTTGTATTATTTCTGATGAGAAGTTCAATCTTTCCTGTCTGAACTCATTGTTGCATTCCTATGATAAATCACACTACTTAAGAGTAGTACTTAGTAGTCTCTGATCTATTATTTCTTAATATAGTCCTAGATTCATTTTTCACTTCTTTTCCTCCAGTTCATAAGTAAAATTAGTCTTTAGCTTTCCATTTTGTGCTATCTTTCTCTAGATTTTTTTTTTTTTTTTTTTTTGCGGTATGTGGGCCTCTCCCATTGCAGAGCACAGGCTCCGGATGCGCAGGCTCAACGGCCATGGCTCATGGGCCCAGCCGCTCCGCGGCATGTGGGATCTTCCCGGACCGGGGCACGAACCCATGTCCCCTGCATCGGCAGGCGGACTCTCAACCACTGCGCCACCAGGGAAGCCCTATCCTTCTCTAGATTGATGTCAGGGTTACACAAGTCCTATAAAATGGTTTAAGAAAATTACATGCTCTTACTTTCATTAATTTTTAATTATATAAGTCAGACATAAATACATTCTCCTTGTGAAAAGATTAACATGTGGCAGATGCAGTGAATTTGTATTCTGTCAACTTAGCTAAGCTGGAGCTTTGTTTCCAAAATTTTTCTTCCTTAGATAGTTACAGGTTAGATTGGGCCACAAGAGACATTTGCAATAGATTTGGAAGACAGAAAAGGAGAAGCCATACTGTTCTAGCTCTTATAGAAGCTTCTCCTGTACCTCCTCCAACTCCTGGGCCAAGTGCATGAGTATGTTAAGCTCTGTGACTAAAGGTGTCAGCTTCTTCTGCAGATCTCTTCTACCATCAAAGTTGGAGGTGTGAAAGAGGTGAGGGCCTGATCCAAGTTCCAGTTTGTCCTTATGAATTCTAGCTCATCCTTGCAGGTCTGTTTGCCCTTGTTTCCCACAATTCTCATGTACGTTTCCTTCCTGGCTGTCTGTCCTAATGACTTCAGGTTCCAGCACCAGACACCAAAGAAATAGCCTTTCATTGACCATTTAAACAGTTCTCATAATTGTGTAGCAGCAAATCTCTATAAAAAAAGTAAATACATGTGACACATATATATCTACATTTACATCTACATATATATGTATATGTGTGTGTTCTGCTTCTCTGACTGAACCTTGAATGAGTCACAATTTGCTATTGGCAATGGTTCCAGAGGAATAGAAATTTAAGGGTGGGTTCTCTGAATTGGTTCTGGGTTACCTAGAATTGGTTCTCTGATCTTATTAAAAGTATTACAAGCCCTGTTTACAGTAGAAAAGATTATACTGTAGTCAGTGAAATTCAGAGGCCAAGTTATTTATCACCTTTAGAGACGTGCAATGAAAACAGAGCTTTAGGTAACCAAGTGTTTGCTGCCAGAGGACAATTTAGTGGCAATAAGAAACATAACCGTATTGGTTGCTTCCAAGTGTGTTGAAGGCCTTGGGAAAAGAAAATGAGAAGCTCACGGTTTGGGGATTAGCCAGCCATTTGGTGGCAGGTTAGTTACACAGGACTACTCACATTATGAAAGGGTAAAATATTTGACATAGTTTCATGATTTTTAAAAGCTTTTTTCCATAAAGATATTATGCCATAGATGCACAACTTTTCATATAATTATTATTTTTTTAGTGTCCATAAAAGAATTACCTGTTTGTTAAATTTGCTCATTTTTCTGTTGGATTTTTTTTTATTTACTATTGATTTATAAAGCTATATTCTATACAGCAAGTCCTTGTTGAGTATACATTTTGCAAATATTTATTCTCAGATAGTTGCTTATCTTTTGATTTATGATATATTTTGTCATACAGAGTTTAAAAATTTTGGCAAGGAAATCGTATATGAAAGCTTAATAAAATACACAGAAAATCTGCATCAGTGCATTTAAGAGAAAAGAAAGCTTGAAAATAAACAGCTAACCATTTAACTAGAGAAAGAATAACAAAATACATCAAAATGATATAGAAGTAAAGAATTAATAAAAAACAACTGAACGAATTGTTCATTTCATTATGAAAATGAATAAAATAGAAATTAAAATATACAAATCCAGTCAGCTTTAATTGTCTAATGAAAGCCAAGAGCTTATTCTGTTTTTTTTTTAATTGAAGTATAGTTGATTTCAAGAGCTTCTTCTTTTTTATTTTTTAAAAATATTTACTTATTTATTTATTCGGCTGCACTGGGCCTTAGTTGCAGAACACAGGATCTTCATTGCAGTACATGGGATCTTTAGTTGCGGCATGTGGTATCTTTAGGTGTGGCATTCAGGATCTTTAGTTGCGGCATGTCGATCTAGTTCCTTGACCAGGGATCAAATCCGAGCCCCCTGCACTGGGAGCACAAAGTCTTAGCCACTGGACCACCAGGGAAGTCCCTCAAGAGCTTATTCTTTTAAAAGACCAATAAAATAGATAACATTTGGCAAGATTTATGGTGGAAAAGAAGGAATATGCAAACAATTTTAGAAATCAGAAAAGAGCCATAACAACAGATAAAAGTAAACTACATACAAGTTTATAGTAATAATTTGAAAATCTGTGTAAAAATATATGAAGCATTTGCTCAAGTTATGAATTCAGAAGAGATCTGTCGGTGGTTTTATGAGTTCTTGATTTTCCCCAAAAAACGTCTTAATTTTGCATTCCCATTTGAATATTAGTTTATTTAGTCAGAGTCCAGGCAGGAAATAGATGATGTACTTAAATGGAGAAACTGAAGGAAACTGAATGGCTGAGTTAATTTACAAAGGTATTCACCAGGTTAAGAGAAATCCAAGTGGGACAATAAAATACCCTGCAGCTAGCAACAACAGTAAGCTACTGTATAAGTAGCCATTAACCTATGCAAATGAGGTAAGGGGAGGGAGCAACTAATAGGACACAGGGAGATGGCTGTAGGGCAGTGTTATCAGACCCTGAGTTTTGGCTTGGTGGAAGAAAATATCGACTGCTAACCTGCAGCATAGTATGGAAGGAGTCTGAAAAAAAAAATGCCCAGCCTCCTGGCTTCTAATTTCTTACTGGTGCCTCTTATTGGCTGAACCCAACTGGCCATATGTAAAGAGAGTCCAGTTGAAGTAGTCAACAGAAATCAACCTCTTGGGGCACACAGCACAGAGCACGCTGGGGTAGGATAGAACTCAAGGTAAGACAGAATCTCAGGGGTCAAACAGGGACAGAATATAGCCAGAGACAGAATTCTAGGCTCAAAGTAAAATTTCCTAAGAAGTTTAAAGATATTACTCCATTTTCTTCTAGGAATCACTATTAGGAATGCAAAGTCTAGGATCAAGCTGATTCCCATTTACAGGTTATTTGCTGACACTCTGAATTATTTTTTAAATTGTGTAAAATATACATGACATAAAACTAACCATTTTAAGTGTACAGTACAGTGGTATTAAGTACATTCATGTTATTGGGACATTATCATCACTACCATCCATCACCACAACTCTTTTTATCTTACAAAACTGAAACTATGTGCCAGTTAAACAATAGCTCCCCATCTTCCCTTCCCCCAAGACCCTGGCAATGACCATTCTACTTTCTGTCTCCGTGAATTTGACTACCCTAGGCACCTCATCTAAGTGGAATTACACAGTGTTTGTCTTTTTGTGGCTACTTATTTTGCTTAGAATAATGTCCTCAAGACTTCCATGTTGTAGCATGTTTCAGGATTTCCTTCATTTTAAAGGCTTAATAATATTCCATTGTAGATATATACCACATTCTGTTTATGCATTCATCCATCAGTAGACACTTGGGTTGCTTCTACCTTTGGCAATTGTGAATAATGCTGCTATCAACATGAGTATACAAATATCCGTTCAAGTTCCTGCTTTCAATTCTTTTGGCTACATAGTATCCAGAAATGGAATTTCTAGATCATATGGTAATTTTCTTTCTAATTTTTTGAGGAGCTGCCATACTATTTCCACAATGGCTGCACATTTTTACATTCCCACCAGCAGTGTACAGTGTTCCAGTCTCTCCACATCCTCACCAACACTTGTCATTTTCTACTTTTTTTTTGATAATAGCTATCCTAATGGGTGTGAAGTGATATGCCATTGTGGTTTTGACTTGCATTTCCCTAATGATTAATGATGTTGATGACACCTTTTTATGTGCTTATTGGTCATTTGTGTACTTTCTTCAGAGAAACATCTTTTCAAGTTCTTTGCCTAATTTTTAATTGGATTATTTGCTTTTGTGTTGTTCAACTGTAGTTTTTTCCATATTCTGGATATTAACCCCTATCAGATATATAATTTGCAAATATTTCCTCCCATTCTATGGGTTACCTTTTGACTCTATTGATGGTGTCTTTCAATACACAAAAATTTTTAATTTTGATGTCATGTAATTTGAATCATTTTTGAACTATCATTTTATTCTCAGAGTTCTGTAATTCTACCACTATCTGCCAAGGTGTGGATCTTTTTCATTCATCCTACTAAGCAACTGATTATAAGATGGGCACTTACAATCTTGCACTTATCTCCAACACAGAGAATTTCTGTTGTTGTTTGTTATTTCCTTGATTATTTTATCCCCCTCATTTTCTGTATAATTTCTTTCTGGAATGTCTATTAGATAAATATTGAGCCTCCTGGAATTATTTATTCATACTTTTCTTCATATAATTCTTATTTCCCTCATTTTTTTCTTACTGCATTCTGGGTAATTACATCAACTTTAACTTCCAGATCATTAAATTGTCCTTTAAAAGTGACATTGTCCTTCCATTAGTTACCTCTTTTAAAAATGTCATCAAGTTTTTAATATCTAAGAATTCTTTCTTGCTCTCTGATTGCTCCCTTTTCATACCAGTCTATTATTTTGCTTACAGACTTCATATTATACATATTAAAATGCCTGTAAGGTAGAAAATTGGAATTTATTTAAAGTTGCCTCAAGGTTTTGAGTGTTTTGTTTTGTCTGACATTACTTGTTCTCTTTATTCATCTTAGGCCCTCTCTTCCATGCTCTTGTGTTCCCTCAAACATCTGGGAATACATAGTTATGAATAGAGAACTGCATAATTAGCAAAGTCATTAGCATGGATTCCCTCTATAGTCGTACAGATCTGATTCCCTAACTGGTTTCTCCTCTGAATAGATGAACTGAGGTAGTTATGTGTAAAAGAGCAGAGTATAGAAATGTACAGACTCCACTTGAGGATGCAGACATGAAGAAGGAAGGCAGTCTGGGGTAAATCCCACCCTTTCCAACCTAATTACCAAAATAAAAAGGACTTGGTAACAAGTGTAACTCTCTCCAGATTTTCTTCTCTTCTCCAACATCTATTCTGGACTTCTAGCACTATCTAGCTACTTCACACTTAGTTTTGATTATCTCTCAAGCCCCTTTACCTGCTCCAGGACTCCTTGCTAGGCACTTTTTTTAGAGAGCAGTTCTCTCATTTATCCTTGGGTTAAACATTGTAGGTATATGCTGAGGATAGGATACATCTCTGGCTTAGCTAATGCAGAATTAACTTCTTTAATCAATTATAGGTTCTCTCTTGCTCTTTGTATTACTGTTACCTCTGACTTTTCTGTAAATCTGCTTTACCTTCCCAACACTGTTCTTATTTATTCATTTTGGGTTATGGTTTTCTCTATCTTGTCAATCTCTAACTTAGCAGAAATAAGCACAATTTCTGATCCTGTAGAGTAGCATCCTTTCATGTCTCCTAGTGCTATTATAGATTTATTCTATCTCATATTTACAAGGAAATTGGATAGACAGATGACGGGTAGGAAGGAAAGGAAGGAGGGAGGAAGTGGGGAGAGTGAGAGGGAGGGAGGGAAGGAAGCAAGCAAGCAAGGAAGGAAGCAAGCTTGATTATATCCAGGACTCTACAAGTCCACAGTGTCTACTTCAGCCACAACTTTTTCTTTTTTTAATATACCTAAAAAGCTTCAGAAAAAATCTTCTTGCCTCTAGTTGTAAAACAATCCAATCCATCCTTCCAATGGAAGACTGAATGATTAAACCAGAAAGTGTCCATTGGATTTAGTGGCACATCCCTCACTTGTCACCATGGCAAGAACAATTTCTATTGAATGTGAAGATGGGAGCCAGCTAGCAGTGGGTTGAAAAACGGAAGATGGAGGAAATGAAGATTAAGGATTTTACAATTCATTCAAAAAGGATAACTGCAAAAAAGGAAGAAAAGACAGATATGGAGGGGAGAATCGGAGATACCTCATTGAGCACAGAAGGGACTGTTGGAATTAAAGGTGAGAGGAGCTAATCAATAGAGGTTGTTCCCTAAATACATGAAGCGAAAGGGTAGAGAATGCAAGTGACCATCATCGATCAAGCCTATTAACTGCAAACAGCAGGGTTTACTGTAGTCAGTCCAAGCATAAAAAGGAATTATTAAAATACAATAGCTCAAAAGATCCCTGGGAAAGTGAAATTTGAAGGCTACACAGCCAGAAACAATACTCTAAGCCATACAAACTATTTCAGCAAATATCCCTCATTGCCACCACTGAAAACATATACTGCAACTCACCATGTTGACCTAGGACATTACACGCCCGAACTTCTGCCACTGCATCAACTGAAAGTCAAGAGCCTCAACCACCTCATTCAATACAAAATAGATTCTACATGGTGCTTTCTTCCTCATGTCACTCTTTTCCTATACAGCAGTCTCATGTAGGTGTATATGATTGGCAGTGCCTAAGTCACACAAAGATATACTAGCAGCAAGGAAAACTGAGAAAATGAATTTCTGCCTCTACCTTAGGGAGGTGGGATGCAGAGTTGGGAAAATTCCCAAAACATTATAATGATAATGGGTGTTCAAATGCCAGATTCAGTATATTCAGAAAGGCACCATGCATGGTAGACACCATTAACACAGGTGGGAAGGAAGAGAGGATGGGCAGAAATTAAGGTGGTTTTATAAGTTTCATGGTAGAAAACTGAAGAGAGTTCCAGCCTGATTGACTCTTTTTGTTGATTTGGAGAGATGAAGTCATCCACTAAGAGCCTGAAGAGAGGAAAGAAAGTTTGAAAAACAAGCTGGGGGCGGGGGCGGGGGGAATCAAGGAAGAGCAATAGGCAATTCGCAAAAGAAATGCAAATGGCCAGGAAAAATTTAAAAGATGGTCAACCTCACTAATAATCAGAGAAATTAAAATTAAAACAAAGAGTTTTTTTTCACCATATGATCTGACAAAAAATAAAACGGTTGACAATATCAAGTGCTGGTGACTGTCTGAGAGAAAAGGTGTCTCATACATGCTGGTGGGAGAGTAAATGACTACTCTGGAGGGCACTTTGACCATGTTTATTATGACCCATCAATTCTACTTTTTGATACATTTACAACTGCACACAAAAAGGATGTACAAAAAACGCTCATTTCACTGTTGTTTGGGATATTGCAATAAGGAAAATGAACTTCCAAAGGACCAACCTAAGTAAACAATGGATTCAATGTAGCAACTTATAAAGAATAGGAAGATCTATATAGTGTGACATTAAACGGCCTCCAAGATTTAATGTCGATTTTTTTTGTTACAGAAAGATATAAATATTACCTTTTGTGTAGAAAATATAAATGAAGAATAATATATATATTTACATATAATGAAAATATTTATGTAGTATAATAATGAAGCCCATGTGCCCTGGAGCCTGCGCTCTACAACAGGAGAAGCCACGGCAATGAGAAGCCCCCGCCCTCCGCAACTAGAGAAAGCCAGTGTGCAGCAACGAAGAACCAACACAGCCATAAATAAATACATAAATAAATAAATAAATAAATAAATAAATAAATAAAATTTATTAAATATATATATATTTTTGAAGACTACTCAGATGTATGCAAGAAGAATAAAGATACTGGGGTAAACTTCAGCCCTCGCTGCTGCAGCTTGACTCAGAACCACACAAATACCATCTCCTACCTCTACTTCCTAGTCTAGATTCCCCTCACCCTCAGCTAACACCTCTACTGGTCTTGGTAGCATATCAAATGGTGTGAGCCAGACCCTCATTCCTGAGGGCTCTGAACCCCTGGTCACCATGCCCTTTTCAAGTCTGGGTTGCTGCCCTTGTACATTTACCACCACAACTAAGAAAGAGATTACCAAGAGGCATCCAAGTGAGTCACCAGAATTCCAAACACATTTCTTCATGACTGATTTTATAAGTCCTAACTTTTCCTGACAGTAAAGCTCAATTATGCTTGCCGAGATGGTGACTCTCTTCTTGCCTCCTGATTCCTAGACAAGTACCCTGAAGATTCCAGGCAAGAGTTATAACTTCTAATTCAACTGACTCTCACCAAGTCACCTGATGGCATGTTCCCCCATTTAGTACCAAGACAATTAACCCACGGAGCCCCCAGTGAGGAAAGAAAGTCCAAATTCTTTGGGTTAGGTGCTTTAACCTCTTAGTTCCCAGAAAAAGGGAACAAAGCTCAGTGCAAAGATCTTGGATGCTAAGTATATGCTGTATCATGGTGGATGGCACCCATTCTCTGAAACTATGCTCTCCAAATTGGCACTTCATTTATGCTTTTAGCAACCCATTCCAATGATCTATCTGCTGGCAGCTCTGAATGTTTCTGAATATATTATTAAAAGTGAACCACATGCTCAGGTCCTTACTCCCACAGCTCCTCTGTTGTAGCCTAGGTCCCTAGTCTGACACAGAGGTAAATAGGACCCTGTGCCTGTGGATGAAATAGTCATTCCATAAGACCCCATCTATAGATGCTATGCAATTCCCATCAAGATTTTAATGACATTTTCTTTTACAGAAGTAGAAAAAAAATCCTAAAATTTATATGGAACTACAAAAGACCCCAAACAGTCAAAGTAATCTTGAAAAAGAACAACAAACTGGGAGGCATCACAATTCCTGATTTCAAGCTATATTAGGAAATCATAGTAATCAAAATAGTATGGTAATGGCATAAAACAGACACATAGACCAATGGAACATAATTGAGAGCCCAGAAATAAACCCATGCATATGGTCAACTAACATTTGACAAGGGAACCAAGAATACTCAGTAGAGAAAAGACAGTCTTTTCCATAAGCGGTGCTAGGAAAATTTGATAGTCACATGTAAAATAATGAAACTAGACCCAAATCTTACATGACTTACAAAAATTAACTTGAAATGGATTAAAGACTTAAATGTAAAACCTGAAACCGTAAAACTCATAGAAGAAAACAGGAAAAAAGCTCATTGAAGGGTCTAGGCAATGATTTTTTGGATTTGACGCCAAAAGCATAAGCAACAAAATCAAAAGTAAATAAATGGGACTACATCAAACTAAAAAGTTTCTGCACAGCAAAATGATCAACAAAATGAAAAGGCCACCTATGGAATGGAAATCATATATCTGATAAGGAGTTAAAATCCAAAATATAAAAAAAAGAAAAATTCATACAACTCAATAGCAGAAAAATAAACAATCTAATTTAAAAATGGACAAAGAATCTGAATAGACATATTGTCCCAAGAAGATATTCAAATGGCCAACAGGTACATGACAAGGTGCTCAACATCACTAATCAGTAGGGTGAAAATCAAAATCACAATGAGATACTACCACAGCCTGTTAGAATGGCTATCATCAAAAAGACAAGAGATAACAAATGCTAGTGAGGATATGGAGAAAAGGAAATGCTTGCAGCCACTATGGAAAACAATATGAAGTTCCTCAAAAAATTACAAATAGAACTACCATACAAGCCAGCAATTCCACTTCTGGGAATACATCCATAGGAAACAGAAACACTATGTTGAAGAGATATCTGCACCCCCATGTTCATTATAGCATTATTTACAACTGCCAAGACATGGAAACAACAACAAAAGAGTCCATCAACAGATCAATGTATAAAGAAAAGTGGTATACCATTCAGCCATACTGAATACTATTCAGCCATGAAAAAGAAGGAAATTCTGCCATCATCAATGACATGGATGGACCTTGAGGACATTATGCTAAGTGAAATAAGTCAGATTAAGAAAGACAAATACTGTATCTCACTTATATGTGGAATCTAAAAACAAACAAACAAACACGCAAAAAAACAAACTCAAAGAGATCAGATATGTGGTTACCAGAAGAAGGGATTGGATGCCCGTGGTCAAAAGGTAAAAAGGTACAAACTTCCAGGTATAAATTAGGACTGGAGATGTAATGCACAACCTGATGACTATGGCTACCACTGCTGGGTGGTAGAGCTGAACGTTGCCAAGAGAGTAAATCCTAAAAGTTCTCATCACAAGGAAAACACCATTTTTTCTTTTTTTCGCTTTCATCTACATGAGATGACAGATGTTAACTAAACTTATTGTGGTAATCATTTTGCAAAATATGTAAGTTAAGTCATTATGCTCTATACCTTAAACTTAGGCAGTGCTATATGTCAATGAGATCTCAATAAAGCCAAGAGAAAAAAATATTCCATTAGGTAGCAGAGCAGTATTATGACTATAGCCAGAAGAGGCAAACCCATTACTACCAAATGTGGCTGTTCCTATCACACTGAATTGCTGACCCTTCCAAAGTTGAAGGGGCCCAATGCTTTTAGTTGCCACCAAGTGGCTAGTTGATTCCCTTGAAAAATGGTGCTATATCGGAGGCATTCGACTTGCTTGCTGACAGTCGAATGCCTGTCATCCAAGTTGGACATTCTGAGGTAGCGGTAGCTACATCAGCCTTGGCAAGTGGGAGCCCACCCTATTGGGCCCATGTGTAACCTCCATCTTCCTCCCTGTGCCCATCATGCCAGCGCTAAGGTGGCCAATGAAAGAGGCTGGCTGACAGCAACTGTCTTAACCAATGCCAAATTTAAAAGTAAATTTCTTTACCTTTCGCCTAAATATGGTCACCATTTCCCATTTTGCAGACCTTTAAAATTCTGATTGATGAAACACAAAGTATTAATTTCTCGCTCCTAATCAACGTTAATGCTTTTAGTTTCTAATTCACATGAAAAAAAAAAATCTCTGCCTTTAAAAAAATTGAAACCCTTCTTAAGAATATCAAGCTTAAGCTTGGCAATTTTCCACAAGTGCTACAAAGATGATTATAGCCTATTGGGATATTTATTGTCTATATTTCATTCTTGTTTATTTAGATATTCAAAACCTTAGATGCAAACATTGTTTGGCACCACTACTATTTCCCCTTCATTGCAGTGACTTCCATGCAAGGCATAAAACGGAACCTTCATGATTTTAAACATGTTATCTGTATAAAATATTAAAAAGCTTGTTTCTGAAATCAGAAGATATGTTGGAAATACCACCTGGCTTTTTTTAACAGTTAATTCCAGAAAGATCAAATTATCTGTCCAAGGTCACACAACTTGTTCTTAGCAGAGATAGGACTAAAATTAGATGATTCTAGTTCCTTAAAATTATGTTCCTATCTAGAACATGAATGTGTTTTGGAGGATAAGCACTTTTCAGACCTTGGAATCCACACTGAAGTAAAATCTCACTTTGAACACGATCATTGGAGTCCAAAAAGTTCAGTCCCCTAAATGGATGAATCACGTGGTTGCTCATAAGGAGTTTGGGGATTGGCTGCAGGATACAAATCCTTCTCAGACTCAGGTGTGGTGTGACCCCAAACAGAGGCCCTTGTTCTTTCTGGCCTAAATAGAGAGGGGCAATTGGCGGCTCTGTGGCATGGTTCCAGGGCAGGAGAATCCAAGTCAGTGCCCATTTAGGCAGCCTGGTCTGGGAATACGCCAGGGCTCTAGGGACCACCGTCCACCTCCTGCTTCTCAGGACCCGTAGTCTATTATTTTCCCCGCTCAACTTGGTTCTCCCCGAAGAGCACAAGAACTCCATCCCTCCGCGGCCCCCCCCCCCGCCCCCTACCAGCTTCCCACCCATCCCCACACCTTTAAGAAGCAGGTCGGAGGATGGCTGCTGAGAGGAAGACAGTAGCCAATCCCAATTACGTCAGATTTTGCTGTGTTGCAGGATTTTTTTTTTTAACTATCAACAATAGTTGTGAACAATCAACTCGATAAAAATAAATCAGCTCATGCCTGCAATGCCAGGGAGCTGTAACGTGTACCCGTAATTAAAGGGCTTTCTGAGTCAACTAGCTTGGGGTGGAAGTTCATGGAACCAAATGCCCAGCATATACTAGAAACACCTGGAACGATACTGTCTTCTGTTCTTTAGTACAAACTGGCAAAGGAGAGACAAACAGTGTCAGACCTGAATTGCAGCCCCCAGAAGGATCTCAGCGGGCCTCGGAATTCAGCCCCGTTCCTCAAAGGCGCAGGACTTTGAAAGGGGCACGGGCCAGGAGGGGGGCGACGGAGGCCGCCGTACAGACATTCCAGGCCCCGCAACGAGTGTACGTGCGCGCGCGTGCGCGCCTGCGCGCGTACGCGGCTCTGTGCCGGGTCACGGATGCCAGGGGCCCGAATTCCGTACGGACCCAGGCCCCGCCGTACAGCAATCGGGAAACTACAGGGCCTGCCGTTCCCTAGGTCCACCGCCAGGGGGCGAACACCCCACGACGCGGGGGCTCGGGAGGGACCGAGGAACGCGAAGCTGTGGCCACCCTGCGGGGCCGCCGCCCTTACCTGCAGGTAGTACAAGTCCAGTGTAGTGACCTGCGAGTCCAGGAAATCTTCATAGGTGTTGAATTGAGTGACTATATTGTCCACGGTGGTCGACCCCTCTTCCTGATCCATTGCGATTGCCTTGGTCGGAGCGTCCCCAGCAACGGAGGCGGGGGTGCAGGGTCAGAAGTTTCCACCCACTTCGTCCCTTCCAATCAGTTGGGAACCGGTGCGGAGCTTTGGACGTTAATCCCACCCCCGTGTCTTGCTAACGTTTCAGGCTTCATTCTAACTCCTAGGAACGCCGTCTCAAATTACCCACTCCAAGTTTAGGTCTGACACCGTCAACTGACTCGGACTTCGGCGAAACATGCAGCCACGGGAGAGATGCAAATTGCAATCCAAAATTTAAAAGAATATGTAGACAAAATACTATAGATCAGCGCTTCTAATCTTGTTCTAAAACAGTGCTGTGAAAAACAAAAATTTCAGGGTTAGTTCTCAAGTAACTGAAGATCCATTTTTGCAGGGAGAGTATCTCAAAACAAGTTTCTGGAAATGGTCTTGTGAACAAATCCGACAACAAAATACATTAATGATTGTGTTATTTCAAAAATTTTGGATACAAGGAAGAATTTGGGAATTTCCCAAAGGAAAGAAACTTAACGAAATATCTTTGAAGACCTCTTTTGGCCCCAAGTGCTTGTTTTTATTTTATTTTTTTTTTTCTTTTTACATTTTAAGTTTCAGTAAGCACACAATGAAAGACCTTGGCTTGTTGAAGCTGCCTTTTTCAAAGGGTACAATATCTGTGGAAACTTAGACAGTAAAGGTTTTTACTAAAGACTTTTCCTTTAGAACAGCTTTGCATTTTTAAAACATGGATTTAGGGCCTCCCTGGTGGCGCAGTGGTTGAGAGTCCGCCTGCCGATGCAGGGGATACGGGTTCGTGCCCCGGTCTGGGAGGATCCCATATGCCGCGGGGCGGCTGGGCCCGTGAGCCATGGCCGCTGAGCCTGTGCGTCCGGAGCCTGTGCTCCGCAACGGGAGAGGCCACAACAGTGAGAGGCCCGCGTACAGCAAAAAAAAAAAAAAAAAAAAAAAAAAAAAAACCATGGATTTAAAGTAATCCAACCTGGCAACTGGCAAAACTTTTCAGAATCCATTTTTGGATTTTAACGTTCTACAAATCGTCCTTAGGAATTAACACATAGTACAACACTTGAGCCTGAGGCAGTTGCTCTCTAAGTACTTACTGAATTGATTTTGAAGATTTTCATAGAAGTGCAAAAACATTTTTTAATGAAAACATCTGGTAAGATACTTCACCTTGAGTTAGCTTTCTTAATTTAAAAAGTCATCTCAAAATTAGGCTGTCATTAATGTACAAATTTTAAGTGATGTAAACAATAATCTCTAGGATATTACTGACTTGACTTGTCTGTTAATTAATATATTCTGAAATGTTTTAAAAGGCACTTTGGACATTATTTTTAAATGCAATGTAATCATTTAATTTAGGAGAACAGAAAGAAAGGAGAGAGAAACCCTGGACACATAATAACAACAACAAGATTAATAATAATAATACCATTTATTGAGTGCACCCTGCATACCAGGCACTGTCCTAAGTGT
Organism: Mesoplodon mirus; assembly: GCF_964341445.2. NCBI lineage: Eukaryota > Metazoa > Chordata > Mammalia > Artiodactyla > Ziphiidae > Mesoplodon > Mesoplodon mirus. The sequence continues at coordinate 42,648,222 of NC_138977.1, forward strand.
CAACAATGAATTACATCTTTAACTAGTATTTATGCTAAAATTAACAACCACCACTTTGATATCATCTAATCTAAAAAGATTTTCATGTCTAAAAAGACTTGAAAATTCAAACAGCCCAAGGATGAGAAGAAATCCATGGGTCTCAGTATTCTCAATTATCCAGAGAGTTCTATAAATGCCTCTTGAAAGAGGCATTATTCTGGATGAACTGAGCATAAGGAAAGGCTTAGAAAAGTTCATCCGACAGTTGTGAGGGATACAGTAAGGAGAGCAGAGGAAAGGAAGCTGACTAAGGAGGAAAACTGGTAGGGAGGCTTTGAGTGCTTGGATGAATCGCTTGCAGAGATAGTAATCATGGAAGAAGAGAGGGTAAAATGAAAATGACTGAGTGATGATCACGTACCACTGAACAAAACGTGTCTTACTCTTAAAGCCTCCAGAGTGCTTATACTTATTATATTAGCTTTGAAGTCCTCCTCCATCACAATCTCATTGCCTTCGAGAAACTGTAAAGCATCTAGGGAATCTTTGGGTTCATTAAACTATGGCAGTTTGATTACAAGGACCTATATGTTAGTAAAATGTGAGGTTATTGTTTGCCTGTATATCGTTCTATTATCTATTATCCATTGTGACTATGCATTTTCAATGGAAACCTCATTAAATCAACAGCTCTTTGATGAAGTAATCTCTGAAACATCTAAACTTAAACAATCATGAAAGTATTTTCAGTCATTGAATCTAGTAATGTGTTCCAACTCAAAACACTGAGGATGATTTTCAACAAATTAGTTTCTCTATGAATAGTGAAAGAAAAAATGAAAATGTGTAAACATAGGCTTGGTTCCCACAGAAAGGCTTGCATGATAGTAGGCCTAATTCAATTGTATTTTGCTTAACTTTCAATTTAAGTTCAAAAGCAGTTTCAAACCTGTACCTGAGAAATCGCATGAAAGAAATTGCGTGACATAGCACAGAGAGATCAGCTTGGTGCTTTGTGACCACCTAGAGGGGTGGGATAGGGAGGGTAGGAGGGAGGGAGATGCAAGAGGGAAGAGATATGGGGACATATGTATATGTATAACTGATTCACTTTGTTATAAAGCAGAAACTGACACACCATTGTAAAGCAATTATACTCTAATAAAGATGTTTTTTTAAAAAAATTGCGTTAAAGAAATTAACAAGCTTCAGCAGGTCTCTATTTCCTATTGCAAAATCTTTGTTATGATCGGGAAATACTTTATTTTGGATAACATGAATTCTTACTTAAAGATGAGGATTTTTAAAGATTGAAATCTGAATTTAGCACCCATTCCCAGATATTCCATTTTTTTGCAAGAGGACCGGCAAGGATTATGTATATTCACAACAAAACTCCAAAAGGTAAGAGAAAAGAAACACGTGCTATGTAAGAGTAACAAAATATATACCATATTTAGCTTAGTTTACTGAGTTAAAAAAAAATGACACAATTTCAAAATAAAAATCATAAGACTGTAAACAAAATCTAAGCATCATTATCTCTTAGAAATAAAAAGGCGTTGGCATTATACCTACCTGGTGAAAGTATATGAAAGAATTTCAAATTAAACTCTATGCTTTTCTATGTCCAAATATCTAGCAATATACCATGAAATCTGGGAAAGTGAATAGAAAACATACTTTTGATATTTTGACGTGCTAAGAAGGGGAATACCCTGCTTATTATGTTAATAAGATGCTAAACACTCTAAGAACTTGAAGCCCTATTAAAAATGACTTAATACATTACCATATTGTAAGAAAGAAAAACATATGCTCACGCTAAAAAGATAAGAGATTTGTGTCTGATGTTGCCCAATTGCTTGTAAAGTTTCTGTGGATTACAGATGAGGACTATTGCTTAATCATCAGCTGAAGAGAGCTCTTTTGTGCTTTATAATAATGATGACACTGAATTTATTTAAGGTATTTGTTGTGATGAGATCACTGGACTTCCACACTGTCTCAATTATTAAAGGTGCTGGAGTTCTGGTTCCACAGCTTCTCGGTCATGGAGACATGATGGGTTCGTGTGTCATAACTCCAGAGTTTTCTCCTTGACTGTATCTGACAGTGTAAAAGGAAGGATCCAGAAGAGAGAAAGACAAGTATAAGATGGAACTGTTCCCAGGGTGGAGATGACAAGTGTCAGAAGCTAATAAATGTTTGAAAGTTACGGTGCTGTGGGATAGATGATGGATATGGTAGCCTCAACTATCTCCTTGGAACAGAAAAAAACTTGGGCTCTCAATGACTCTATAAGATTTTCCTAACAATTTCACTGAAAATTTTCTCACCCTCCTTGCCTACATGGAAATCAGGCTCTACCCTGAAACGCCACTTCCCCTGAGTGGCCAAACGCTCTCAAAAGACATGACCCGTGAATAGATTGTCACCACGATCAATGCAGAGCTGCCAGTTTCAAATGGCTGCTCAGCAGTGCCCCCGATCTTTACTATGTTTTTTCCCTTCAATTTTCTCTTATGTCCTACAATGACTTTTCCTACTCTGTATTCTCTCTTTACTCCTATATCCTCTGGTCTCAAAGCAGACAGTCTTAACTCCTACATCACAAGGGAAGTAAAGGTCTTCAGATTAGATATCCTGTAGTCAAATATACAAGTTAACTCACATAACAATCCTTTACTTCTTCCCTTTTGTTTCAAAGGAAGACATTCATGTGCTCTTAGACCTTCATTCTACACTGGTTCTCTCCTTCTGCCTTCTCGGGATTTCTTATTTTCATTATCCCTTCTCACTACTGTATCATTATCTCTCTTCCTCTCTCTTTCTCTCTCTCCCTCTCTCTCTCTCTCTCTCTCTCTGTCGTACTTCCTTTCCCATTTTTAAAACAAGCAAATGAACCCCAAAACAACCCCCCGTCAACCCCACAGCCTGCTTCAGCTATAGGTTCTCTCATCTTTCACAACAAGGCTTCTTGAAAGAGTTAGCAACAATCCCTATCCCCATTTTCTTACCTTTCACTTTCTGCCCAGCACATTCCAATCTAGTGTTACACACTGTTCCATGAAACTATCTTCACCAATATGATCTCCTACATATTTTTTCTGTCCTCATAGTACTTGACTCTCAGGGGCATTTGCATCTGTGACCACTCCCTTCTCTTCAAAACTCTCCTGTAGCTTCCATCACATTACTTTGCCCTAAGGCTAGTTGGTTGGTTGAGTGGTTGGCTGGTTTTCCATTAGCTGGGTTTTTTTCTGTCTCCTTTGTTGGCTCCTCTTCCCCTTAACTAGCTTTTAAAAACTGGAGAGTCTCAGGGTCCTCTCATAGGCCTTTTTCTGCTACACTCTCTGACTTTGAGACTAAATCCACATCCATAACTAATGTCCTACATGTTAACGGTTCCAAGGTTTATGCAACTAGCCCGGTCACTCTCCTGAGCTCCAGCCCAAATAACCAACTGTCTACAATACATCACCAGATGACAACATATATAAAATTGAATTTTTTTCTCTTCCCATGCTTCCTAAACTTGCTGCTACCCATGTGTTCCCTCCTTCAGTATACATCTTTCTTTCTCCACTCTGTGGTTCGTGGAAGAAACCTGGAAGACAGTTGTGATCCTTGCCTCTCCTTTACCCTTGAAATATATGACTTGTTATTTCAGTCTCCCAAATACATCACTTGAAGGCTTCAATTTCTCTCCAATCTCATTGTCTTTGCTTTCTTGCCTAAGCCAGAGATTGATATCTAGACTCCAAAGATAGCCCCTTTTCTGGTTTCCTTAGATCCCATAGGCACCCTTTCCATTCCACTCTTCACAACGGAGTCAAAGTGTTTATTTAAAAACACTGATCTGATTTCATCACACTCCTATGAAAACCTCCACGGGCTTCCCATGGTCCTCAGAGTAAATTTTCTTTCCCTTCTTTTTTTTTTTTTTTTTCAACATGGCTGACAAGGCCATCCACATTCTTTCATCTGACAATCTCTATCCTCCATCTCACACATTACACCTAGGAGAGATGGATTCTAGAAACCTTTGGGGAAGAAACTGTATAGAGGAACAACTGATTTCAAGTTCAATACATACTTTTACCCTCAAATAAGATTCAGAAAATTTTCATTTCAGACCAAACTTTTGCCTGCTCAAAATAAGAAATACAGTGATGTGGTTGGTTTTTAATGAAAGCTTGCAACTACTTAATAAACTCAAATAATGAGGCACTGATGTGAAGGTAAAAAAAAAAAATTCAGATGAAATTTCTGGAGAAAATAAAAAGTGACACTTTTAAAACTCCAGAGACAAGATGGAAACAAGCTGCTTCCCTGAGGAGTATATTTAGCACCTCTGAAATATGCACTGACCTCTATAGAATTCATCAGAGGAGAAGCTTGATCTATTTTAAACCAACATCTTCTTTCTAGCCTCTGAGTACAGTGTCAGGGCTCATCAGGTACTAAAGTGTTTTTGCAGCCATGGTAATAATACAACTCCAGTCACAACTAAGCCAATACAAAACAGGGAGAAAGATCACTAGACTTCTTTAATCGCTCTAGAAGAAGCATTAAAAGGAAGCGATGTCAATTCCATTAAGGGAAAATTCACGCATTGAACTTGGCTCTAATTCTCCAGTATATCAAATATTCTCTGACTACAAATAAATTAATCACAGTAATTATAATAAAAGATGTTTTGTTCCATCTTTCCCACTGACGCTTACTTATCAAAGCAATAAACTTAATCACTCAGTAATAATTTAACATAGCCAGATCAGGCACAGTGCTAGGCCCTGAAAGTGCAACAAAAAATAAAACCTGGTCCTTTATATCTTCAAGGATATTATAATTTAGGCATGGGAGATAGAGAGCCTGAACTGGTCGTTGGTTGAGTGAAGGAAAAGAAGGAGAGGAACTAAGCAGAATTGGGAAATATATTTTTAAATAAATGAGGAAATGAAAAATTTATAGGAGTTATGATAAAAAATATTTACAGTGTACAGAGTGGGATATAGGTGAGAAAAGTTGGTTCTATGTGTGAAGGACATACTTAATAGAAAGAGTGCAAGAATGTTGTATTTTAAGAAGTCAGAAAATAATTTTGTCTTCTCTAAGAGAAGTAGATGATCTGTGAGATCACATCTAGCTTCAAAATTCTGTGATACTCTAACATAACATAATGTTTATTAAGTGTTTGGATTTAACCTAAAGAAAATCTCTGAAAAGAGGGGGAAAGAGTAGAATTGCTCCCCTATAATGGGTTTTGCCTTAAGAAAAACACATATTGTACTAAATTATTGTATGACCAAAATTCTCAGCACGTTTGGCAAGACTATCATATTGTCTTAGTGTGTCCAAAAAATGTGAATTTACAATCTTCTCTCTTATTCAAAATTGTCCCTTTCCATCTCCCTCCCTCCATCACTACTACCCACCCAATATTGACATCTACACAGCAATTTAATTTTTGAATATGAAAACAGAGAAGATGAATATTATTTTTAGGAAAATTCAGACAGATAAAGCTAACCCTAACCAAATAATCTGAACACAAAATATATTAATATCTTAGAATGTATTTATGAAGAAAAATGAAAAGCTTATATAAATAGACATTTTTACCACTTGCCAAAATGATGTGGTTAACTTTAGCCAAAGGCACACAAAAATATTAATTTCAATAACCAAGAGTGAATATTTCTAGCAACTATAGTGTTTCAGCAATACGCACAATAAATGTAAAATTATTTTAATGAACATAACACGAATGTGTTATTGTGTGACCATGTTAAAAGATCCCCAGCTGCCACCTTTTCTATCTGGACCTCATTAACACTTTTATTTCTCAGTCCTTTTACCTTTCTCCTCAGACTTCTCCTTTCCTATGTCCATTCAGAATATCTACTGTCATATATAATGGCCCACATTTTCTTTTTCAAAATTGTTGCTATTCTCAGAATTTCAAATTTCTTTAAAACTTGTTTTCTTCCAGGACACATTAGTGTTAGTATCTCTGATTTGCATTATAGAACATTGAGACAGATGAGGTGATGGCAACAACACAACTGAAATGGCTGTGAGTGAGTCTGTGATAAAGTTTTATCACATAAAAGGTGGCTCTATATGCATACCTATCAATAACCAAATGCATTAATAATGATAACTTAGGCATCTGTTTACGATACCATGTGTAATGCACTATGCTTCTAATTTTTTCCCTTTCCATTTACTATTTAGTTTATGAGTCAGTTACTGGATTTTGAGGGGTTTTGTAAAGGGGCTGATAATAAAAATGGATTGCAAAGTACTCTGAGAGCCTTTCATGATAACCACTCTGGGGAGCAGAAGTGTTTTTACTTTGTGTTCTTTCATGTTTCCCAGTAGATTACATATTCCAGAAAGAGTGTACATGTAGTATAAATTCCTAAATTTTTTTAAAATGTAGTTTAAGAATATTGTCCCTTACTTTAATTAAAAATCGAGTTATTTGCCTTAAAGTATTACTGCAATGGCAGCTATCAAGAATATGTGACTATACAAAGCTATAGTAGTCAAGATAGTATGGTACTGGCAGAAAAACAGAAATATAGACCAGTGGAACAGGATAGAAAGCCCAGAGATAAGCCCATACACCTATGGTCACCTAATCTATGACAAAGGCGGCTAAAAAAATACACAATGAAGAAAAGACAGCTTATTGAATAAGTTGTGCTGGGAAAACTGGACAGCTACATGTAAAAGAATAAAATTAGAGCACTCCCTAACACCATACAAAAAACTAAATTCAAAATGGATTAAAGACCTAAATGTAAGGCCAGACACTATAAAACTCTTAGAGGAAAATACAGGCAGAACTCTCTTTGACATAAATCACAGCAAGATCTTTTTTGACCCACCTCCTAGAGTAATGAAAATAAAAATAAACAAATGACACCTAATGAAACTTAAAAACTTTTGCACAGCAAAGGAAACCATAAAAAAGATGAAAAGACAACCCTCAGAATGGGAGAAAATATTTGCAAACAAAGCAATGACAAAGGATTAATCTCCAAAATATACAAGCAGCTCATGCAGCTCAATATCAAAAAAACAAACAGGGCTTCCCTGGTGGTGCAGTGGTTGAGAGTCCGCCTGCCGATGCAGGGTACACGGGTTTGTGCCCTGGTCCGGGAGGATCCCACGTGCCGTGGAGCGGCTGGGCCCGTGAGCCATGGCCGCTGAGCCTGCACATCCGGAGCCTGTGCTCCTCAGCAGGAGAGGCCATGACAGTGAGAGTCTTCAAAAAACCTAGAAACAATAAGTGCTGGAGAGGGTGTGGAGAAAAGGGAACCCTCATGCACTGTTGGTGGGAATGTAAATTGATACAGCCACTGTGGAGAACAGTATGGAGGTTCCTTAAAAAACTGAAAATAGAACTACCATGTGACCCAGCAATCCCACTGCTGGGCATGTACCCAGAGAAAACCATAATTCAAAAAGACACATGTCCCCCAATGTTCATTGCCACACTATTTTCAATAGCCAGGACATGGAATCAACCTAAATGTCCGTCAACAGAGGAATGGATAAAGAAGATGTGGTACATATATACAATGGAATATTACTCAGCCATAAAAAGGAACAAAGTTGGGTTATTTGTAGAGACATGGATGGACCTAGAGAGTGTCATACAGAGTGAAGTAAGAAAGAGAAAAACAAAAATATCATATATTAACGCATATATGTGGAATCTAGAAAAATGATATAAATGTTATAAATGATCTTATTTGCAAAGCAGAAATAGAGACATACACATAGAGAACAAAGTTATGGATACCAAGGGGGAAAGTGGGGGGGAGGAACTGGGAGATTGGGATTGACACATATACACTATTGATGCTATGTATAAAACAGACAACAAATGAGAGCATACTGTATAGCACAGGGAACTCTATTTAATGCACTGTGGTGACCTAAATGGGAAGGAAATCCAAAAAGGGGGGCTATATGTATATGTATAGCCGATTCATTTTGCTGTACAGTAGAAACTACACAACATTGTAAAGCAACTATACTCCAATAAAAATTAATTTAAAAAAAGAAAGAAAAAAGATGTCTTTTGCCAATCATTCTGATTAAACTAAGTCACTCAATGTTTCCAAATAATTATTAATACAAAGGAGGAAATCTAATTTTTAATTTAAAACAAACTAAAAATATGCTAAGTAATTTTAAAATAGAATTAACGCTTCTACTGTTTTCCGAAAGTTTAGCCTGCATAATTATTCAAGAGCAAAGAATGATATTATTTTTATGAAATACTTGCACACTTTCTATTATAGGCCTGTATAATTTATTGACCATTATAATATACATGATTACATAACTAATTTGTTCCTCCACATGCTAATCAATCTTAATCAATAGCTTTCTTAGGCTAATGTAATTTTTATGTAGGTCTTTGGATACTAACAGAAAAAAAGTAATTAAACCTTTTGTTGGGTCAAAAAAAAACTATTTAAGACAGCTTTCCTGAGAAGCCAGCATTTAACATATTGTGTTGGTTTAGGTTCGAAAAAATCAAGGCCCAATTATGTTTATTTAGTTGGGAACCATAGTCAAATCCTATAAATCCTTTATATCTTACTTTACTGAGAGACAGTGATAATTACAGCTTCAAGTCATAGTTAAACAGTGAAGTTAATTAAGAGAAATGAGCTACATAAAACAGAGACCATGTTTTCTTCCTTTTTTTTTTTTTTTTGAAGTCATGAGCTCTTCAATCCATAAACTCTGCACCCAAGACATTAGATGACAGCTGGCTTCTAATCACTATTCAAGGTTCTTGGTCCAGAACCAATTGCCCTAATTTATACACTGTGTTCCAACTAGTTTCTGACCTCTCTATTACTGATGAAGTTTGTTACTCTTCCATTTACAATCTGAGTTTGCCTTTGCGCCCATATTTTACCCTACTTCCCCAGTTATGACCTTGGTCATTGCTTCTGGCCTGGAGATGGATTTTTCTTCCACGTTGCTTCGTCTTTCCCTGAGTAATGCATTTATTCCAACTTCCTGTGGGTAGCGCTCCTGCTCGAGTCTCCCCAACCTGAAAGCATGATCCAATGGTTACTTCTGTGTCTGCCAATAGTGCCCTTCAGGAACAGCTTTACCTACAGGTGAAAGCTGTAATACGGTGTGGTTTGAAGGGCATCGGGCTTGTCAGCCAAAAACTCCACGGGAAGCCTACTTGAAATTCCAGCCAAGGATCATTAGTGTTGCTCCTTAAAATAACTTTGTTGTTTTGACTGTGAATCCTTCTTGCACCTCTCCTACCTTTTCCTCTTTGAAATAATTGTTTCCCTACATGATTATTGAGAACTCAAGCTTTCCTAAGATTTCAACAATTGCGTTATAGCAGAACGGATGGTGCTTGGTAAGCAAGATATTTATGTTTCTTGTAATCCTTTTATTCTACTTTAGTATTTAGAAAGGAAAAAAAAAGTGTTAAAAATAAGTTTGCCTAAAGACAAGAGATTGTATGCACATAAGAAGAGAGTGGCCCAGGGGTGATGGTAACAGAAATAATGGAAACTGTAACCAGAATGAGAAAAATCCAAGCAAACACATTTACTCAGGGAACATTCCTCACCAGATGATTCTACTTCCTAAAACACAAGAAGTTCTGAGTTTTCCTTTCCCTGTGGAGGTTATTTTCCTTATAAATGCCTTCTGAGGGCTTCCCTGGTGGCACAGTGGTTGAGAGTCCGCCTGGGGATGCAGGGGACACGGGTTCGTGCCCCGGTCCAGGAAGATCCCACATACCGCAGAGCGGCTGGGCCCGCGAGCCATGGCCGCTGATCCTGAGCGTCCGGAGCCTGCGCTCCACAACGGGAGAGGCCACAGCAGTGAGAGGCCCGCGTACCGCAAAAAAAAAAAAAAAAAAAACAAAAAAACAGAGCCCATGCTTCAGTGGTCTCCCCATCCCCCATCGTGAGGAAGCAGATTGATTGTAAGCAGGGTTGAAGGACCAAAGGGCAGTTTATAAAGTGGTCCGTATACCATAATGTGACTGCGACTAAGAACACTTGCTAGCCCCTACTGGGCTACAGCTACACTGGTCCTCATTGCATTTGGTCTTTTTTTTTTTTTTTTCTTGAAAAAGGGGAGAAGAATAAAGGAGCAAGTGGACTAGAATCCAGCAGTTTTTCAAGACTAACAAAATATCTTGTCATTCCTCCCTGTTCAGACTGGAGGGAATCTCAAGTCATTTAAAATTGTGACACCATACCATAAGTTGCCCAGTGTCACATTTCCACTGCTGACTTTCCTGTCCGGTTGTATGCACAAACACAATTTTCATTTAAAGTGACTTTCAAAATTTAGTTTAAGGCATGTACAAGACTTTATTAACATCACTTAGAATAGAGGGAGCTTCCCTATGAGTGAGAAATCATGGTGTACAAATATGGGCAAAATTTCTGATTCTCTAGAACAAAGGTCAAATGTGTTAACCTCTGCTCTCTGGATCATAGGAGAATAATCTACTTCACAGCTTAAAAATCATGTTTCATTTTACAGATGAGGAAACTGAAATCCTATGAGTTTAGACATCTAGACCGTACTTTGCACATTCACAGTATGTGCTTATAAATATTTGTTGGATGATGGAAATATTACCCAAAGGCAGAGTTTGTGACAGAGCCAGTGTTAGAAGCCAGAAGGACTCTTAGTTCCTGGTCAGTTGTTCTGGCACTATTCATCCTCACGTTTTCCCTAGCCATAGTCAGCAATGCAATAAGACATAATTGTAGTCATGTAGGTCTGAAATCCAGTAAGGAAAAAACTGTACTCCCAATCACAGAAATGCATCTTTGTACACTTCTAGTTAAACGAAACATAATGCCTATCCTTTTAAAGGGCAGAACAAAATGTCCTTGCCTGATGCTCCATTGGCACAAGACCCTGGCAAAAAGGAAGCTATTCTAACCTTCTGCTCAAATGAGGTTCGAAGAAGTGTTTTAACCTCTTTAGCCCAGATGCACCAAAAAAAAAAAAAAGTTTTGAAGTATATCCAAATGTACCTAAAACTCTTTCTTCTAAAGAATTACTAGACAAAAATCTGGCCTATGATAACGTCCTAGGTACCTTAGCAAAGGGCCAGTGTTGATTTTATTTTACAGTATTGAATATTTTAACACAATAGTTACTTGAGACAGAGAACTGGATTCAATGAGTCCTTTATTAATAGTCTATTGTTTTTAAAAATACTACAACTACAGGGGACTTTCCTGGCAGTCGAGTGGTTAAGATTCCATGCTTCCACTGCAGAGGACATGGGTTCGATCCCTGGTCAGGGAACTAAAATCCCCACATGCCACAGTGAGGCCAAAAAATAAATAAATAAAAATACTACAATTACAGATCTGCTAAAAGCATGGAGCCATTCCCTATTAAACCCATGTTCCAAATGTAATTCCATCTGCTTGATACTTTGACATTTTAGGAATGGAAAAGCACAGGGTGAAAGATGGCAAAGAGTGGGGAAATTTTAATTCAGAAGCGCAACAGCTCACTTAGAAGAGAGCTTTAGGAAAGCAGAATCCAAAACCACTGTGACTAATACATTTTTCAGATTTATTAAGTAGAAAGGCTCAGAGGCAAAAGAGAGACAAGAGGCAAGCAGAATTGGCTCTTGCGCCAGCTCTTCAGGATTCTGGTGCGATGCCCTAAAATTATTTTTGTAGCTGGGCAAGAATGACAGGTTGTAAACGTATAACTCGTTGGCAAGACAATACTTTCTGAAAATAGTCTTTTCTACTGAGATATCAACAAAAAAGATGGATATAGGGGTTACACCAACTGTTTCTCTGGATATGGTGCACCTGTTAAAAAAGAAAAAAGTCTAAAGAATTTGTTCTCCTATTTCACATCCCTTGACCTTTTCAACTATAACTTCACAATGCTAGTAAGCATTGTGACATACCAAAGTTTAAATGAATCTGTATTTTTGAAGTATATTGGATGTTTCTTCATCCAGAACAAATAAAGTTCTCTTCAGAAATGTTTCCTTATTTTGCACAGGTATAACTGGAAAACCCATGTTGAAAGGGCTGGATACTTAAAATTGTGTGATTGTTGCCTCAGAAATAATGTTTCTCTTGATCACAGCTGTATTGAAATATAATTCACATACCATATAATTCACAAATTTAGAGTGTATAACTCAATGGTTTTTAGTCTATTCAAAGAGTTGTGCAACCATTAACACAATTAGTTTCACAACATTCTATCACTCCCCAAAGAAACACTGTACCTTTTAGTTATTCCCAGCCAACCAGACTCCCACCCCCAGTCCTAGGCAACCACTAGTTTACTTTCTGTCTCCGTAGATTTGCCTATCCTGAATAATTTATGTAAATGGAATCTCAAAATACATGGTATTTTGTGATTGACTTCTTTCTCTTAGCATCTGGTTCATCTATGTTATAGCACGTATACACACTTCATACCTATTTTTATAATATTCCATTTCATGGATATATCACATTTTGTTTATCCATTCATTAGTTGATGGACATTTGGATTGCTTCTACCCTTTGGCTATTATGAATGATGCTGCTATGAAAATTAATGTACATGTCTTTGTATGCATATGTTTTCATTTCTTTTGAATATATACCTGGAATTTGAATTCTTGGGACATGTAGTAACTCCATGTGTGACATTTTGAGGAACTGCCACACTGCTTTGCAAAGTGGCTGTACCATTTTACATTCCCACCAGCAGTGTATGAGGATTCCAATTTCTTCACATTCTCATCAACCCTTGTTATCTGACTTTTTGATTATAACTACCCTAGTGGATGGAAAAATGGTATCACATTGTGGCTTTGATCTGCACTTCTCTGATTAAAAATGATACTGAACATCTTTTCATGAACCTATTGACCATTTGTATATCTTCTTAAGAGAAATGTCTGTTCATATCCTTTGCCCATTTTTTAACTGGGTTACTTGTCTTTTCAGTATTGAATCATACGAATCCTTTCTATATTCTAGATACAATCCCCTTATCAGATATATGATTTGCAAATAATTTCTCTCATTCTGACAGTTGTCTTTTTTTTTAAACATCTTTATTGGAGTATAATTGCTTTACAATGGTGTGTTAGTTTCTGCTTTATAACAAAGTGAATCAGGTATACATATGCATATGTTCCCATATCTCTTCCCTCTTGCATCTCCCTCCCTCCCACCCTCCCAATCCCACCCTTATAGGTGGTCACAAAGCACGGAGCTGATCTCCCTGTGCTATGCGGCTGCTTCCCACTAGCTATCTATTTTACGTTTGGTAGTGTATATATGTCCATGCCACTCTCTCACTTTGTCATAGCTTACCCTTCCCCCTCCCCATATCCTCAAGTCCATTCTCTAGTAAGGCTGTGTGTTTATTCCCAACTTGCCTCTAGGTTCTTCATGACCTTTTTTTCTTTTATTCTTTCTTAGATTTCATATATATATGTGTTAGCATATGGTATTTGTTTTCCTCTTTCTGACTTACTTCACTCTGTATGACAGACTCTAGGTCCATCCACCTCACTACAAATAACTCAATTTCATTTCTTTTTATGGCTGAGTAATATTCCATTGTATATATGTGCCACATCTTCTTTATCTATTCATCTGTTGATGGACACTTAGGGTGCTTCCATGTCCTGGCTATTGTAAATAGAGCTGCAATGAACATTGTGGTACATGACTCTTTTTGAATTATGGTTTTCTCTGGGTATATGCCCAGTAGTGGGATTGCTGGCTCGTATGGTAGTTCTATTTTTAGTTTTTTAAGGAACCTCCATACTGTTCTCCATAGTGGCTGTATCAATTTACATTCCCACCAACAGTGCATGAGGGTACCCTTTTCTCCACACCCTCTCCAGCATTTATTGTTTCTATAATTTTTCATGATGGCCATTCTGACTGGTGTAAGATGATATCTCATTGTAGTTTTGATTTACATTTCTCTAATGATTAATGATGTTGAGCATTCTTTCATGTGTTTGTAGGCAATCTGTATATCTTCTCTGGGGAAATGTCTATTTAGGTCCCCTGCTCATTTTTGGATTGGGTTGTTTGTTTTTTTGTTATTGAGCTACATGAGCTGCTTGTAAATTTTGGAGATTGATCCTTTGTCAGTTGCTTCATTTGCAAATAGTTTCTCCCATTCTGAGGGTTGTCTTTTTGTCTTGTTTATGGTTTCCTTTGCTGTGCAAAAGTTTTTAAGTTTCATTAGGTCCCATTTGTTTATTTTTGTTTTTATTTCCATTTGTCTAGGAGGTGGGTCAAATGGGATCTTGCTGTGATTTATGTCATAGAGTGTTCTGCCTATGTTTTCCTCTAAGAGTTTGATAGTGTCTGGCCTTACATTTAGGTCTTTAATCCATTTTGAGTTTATTTTTGTGTATGGTGTTAGGGAGTGTTCTAATTTCATACTTTTACATGTATCTGTCCTGTTTTCCCAGCACCACTTATTGAAGAGGCTGTCTCTTCTCCACTGTATATTCTTGCTTCCTTTATCAAAGATAAGGTGACCATATGTGAGTGGGTTTATCTCTGGGCTTTCTATCCTGTTCCATTGATCTATATTTCTGTTTTTGCACCAGTACCATGCTGTCTTGATTACTGTAGTTTGTAGTATAGTCTGAAGTCAGGAAGCCTGATTCCTCCAGCTCCATTTTTCATTCTCAAGATTGCTTTGGCTATTCGGGATGACAGTTGTCTTTGCACTCTTTTGGTAGTGCCCTTTGAAGCACAAAAGTTGTAAATTTTTATAAAGTCCATTTAATCTTTTTCTTTTGTTGCTCATGTTTTTGGTAGCGTATCTAAGAAATCACTACTAAATCCAAGGTCATGAGGATTTAGCCCTATGTTTTCTTTTAAGAATTTTATAGTTTTAGAGTTTCCATTTAACAAATTTCAAGTTAATTTTCACATGGAGTATGCAGTAGTAGTCCAACTTTTTTTTTTCAAGGTGGATATTCAGTTGTCCTATTGATATTTGTTGAAAAGACTCTTCTTTACTCATTGAATGATCTTGGCACCCTTATTGAAAATCAACTGATGATAGAGATGTTGATCCTTTTCTATAGATCTATATGTCTATCCTTATGCCAATACTATGCTGTCTTAATTACTGTTGCTTTGTAGTAGTGAGCTTTGAAATTGGGAAATTCGATTTCTCCAACTTTGTTCTTTTTCAGAATTGCTTTGGTTATTTTGGGTGCTCTGAATTTCTATATGGATTTTAGGATCAGCATATCAGATTTTACAAAGAAGCCAGTTGGTATTCTGATAGGGATTGTGTTGAATCTGTAGATCAGTTTGGGGGATATTGCCATCTTTACAGTATTAAGATTTCTAATCCATGAACACAGGATGTCTTTCTATTTACTTAGACGATTAGTTTCTTTCAATAATATTTTGTAGTTTTCAGAGTATTAGCTTCATACTCTTTTGTTAAATTTACTCCTAAGCGTTTTATTCTTTGTGATGCTATTATATGAATGAAATTGTTTTAGATTTCATTTTTGAATTGTTCACTGCAAGAGTATACAATATATACTCTTATATGTATATACAATATAGATTTGTATATGTTTATCTTATATGCTGCAACCTGGCTGAATTTGTCCATTACTTCTAATGGTTTATTAGTTGATTCCTTAGTTTTTTCTATATACAAGTTCATGTCATCTCAAATAGAGATAGTTTTACTTCTTAGTAATGCCTTTAAAATAATAATTTACCACATTTTAGTCTTAAATGAAATCATTGAGTATACTAAGTCCAAATTTATACATGGAGTTTTCATTTTTGTCAAATCTACTTTTCACTAATATATGATTCTCTGATAAATATTCCTTTTCTTCCCTTTTTTTTCTGTTCTTAAATATATGCTTGGACCGTTGTTCCCTCTGACCACTTTACTTCCCCATAGTAAAACTGTTACCTCTCTGCCAAAAATAAAGATGGTATTACCATTTATTTTGAAAGAATTATGTTATCTAACCAATCACAGGGTCAGTAGTATTTGATTCAATAAAATAAGACAAATTTCTTTAGAATAGAGTTTTATACAGCAATCAAAAGTACAGAAGAGCAATGTCACATCACTATGGCAATAAATTTGTAGTAATGTAAATAAGACAATAGAATATTTGCCCACAAGAGGCCAATTAAAATTTTGATGTATGTGTCCCCCACATCACAAAACATAAGTACCTGCCACTTATGGCTAATTTCCCCTCTATAGAAAAAAACCACCCCTGCAATCACTTTGTAACACATTGAATTAAAAAACAAATCTACCAGCATTTGGCACAAGACTAATAGCAAAGCAATAAAAGTTAGTCAAGAATTATATAATTGATTCTGGGAACACTGTGAAGCTTTCAACATGTCTCTCTGTCTCTGTCCAAATTCCATCTATCAGCCACATATGGCTGTCTTCATTAGACTTATGTTTCTGAGCCACTCATTAAGGAGCTCAGCTGATGGGTTACTGAGTTACCAAAGAAGGTACTGAGTTCAGGAGCAACCTCCTGACCCCAGGATGTGTGGTGATCCCAGAACCAATGTATATTATAAGGAATATGACCATGAAATTTCTGAGAAAATATCTCTTTTAAGGAGTTTTATCTAGAAGTTAGGAGAGTGACACACAGAAAAAGATGCTGCATTTAGAATGAGGTTAAAACCCTTAATCAGAAGGAAATAGATTAATCTGTGATAGAACTTCAGCTCTGTCTGGGATATTTTGTATTACATGCTTCTAGAAGTGAAATATATATAATCACAGGAAAGGTTTAAGTAATTAGTCTTCTAATCTGGCTGGTTATATTTCATATTTTTAACCATTGCCACTCATACATTTTTTAAGCCCAAGCTTTAACTGTTATAAAGGCAGTTATTGAACATATATTAAAATTTGCCAGAGTTGATAGCCTCAGTTATCATTAATTCATAACAAAACAAACCGCGAGAACACTTACTTACAAGTGACTTATCCAAACATGCCTCCACGAACTGTACTTAAATGCTGTTGATTTCAATCTCAGTGAAAACACTGGAGCATCCCTATTAGTAAAGAGGTAGGAAAGTCAGTCTAGAATTGACTCCAGAGCCTTAGCTATTAACCAGAATAATCTGAATTGTAGTCTTGGATCTACGCTTTTGTGGCTGTGTCATATTGGGTAAATCACAAAATCTCTCCTAAGCCTGCTCTCTTCTTTGTAAACTGAAAGTAATGGAACTACTTAGCTTAAGAATTATCTTAAAAGATGAAATGAGAATATGTACATTGAAAAACTTAGCACAATGCTTGGCACATGGTAAGTTCTCATATAGACTTTGGATTCTATTCCTTTCTTTGCCTACTAATCTGAAAATCTTAACTAATAATTTGTCTTACACTCACGTTTATTTTAATTATAATTGAGAGCTAATAAGAATACACTATAATTTCCTCTTATAACATATACATTGATACTGTCTACTATTAATATTACTGAAACACTTTAAATTTAAAAGATAAACATATAACATATATACATACTATATATGCTGTATATAAAGCATATATATTCATGTATAAAGTATATATATGCTATATATATTATATATATAATTTTCCAACTTCTGTACCTTAGCATTCACTTTATTATCTCCTTTACTTCCAGGAAGGCAGTACTACCTGGATGGACTAGCAGATAACAAACCACAGCCTGCATTGAACCATATGCCCTCATTAATTCAACAGCTGCTATTATGTCTAGGGTGTATCTTTTTCAGAGGCACTAGGCACACAATAGATGAGATATGACAAGCCTATTTCCTCTATGTATCACCTAGAGGT
Organism: Mesoplodon mirus; assembly: GCF_964341445.2. Classification (NCBI taxonomy): domain Eukaryota; kingdom Metazoa; phylum Chordata; class Mammalia; order Artiodactyla; family Ziphiidae; genus Mesoplodon; species Mesoplodon mirus. Next base: position 42,666,102 of record NC_138977.1, read on the forward strand.
CTTAGTATTGTACCTAGGGAATAGTAGGAGTTCAAAAAGTGTTCAATGAACAAAAACTACACCTCTACCTGGTGAAAGATAGGGGGGAGATGATAAGGTAGATTAAAAAACTCAATAATACAAAAAAAAATCTCCTTGGATATGCTATAAAGCAATATAAAAATATTTACTCTGTTTTGATACATATTACTGATAATTATATATTGGTACAATAGAACTCTATGCAATTTATAAATAAAGATATAAAATTTGGGGTTTGGGTTCAAATAATCTTTTATTAATAGGGTTAATTGTAAAAGGTATGGAGACTTTGGCGGGGGGTGCTGAAATAACTTTCACTCATCTACCATACATCTCTCTGCCTATTGATCCATCCACCTTTGTTTTTTCAGCTTGAAATTTCTCTCACCTGAAATTCTTGTTTAAATACAGATATGATGGAAGAGAAAACAGGAGGTACGATTGATCATCAGTGGTTATAAAATGGATTGTGAAAAGTCTCTTAACATCTAATTCCCCAAGCCTCATAGGTACCACACACATCATAGCATCCAAGAAACTCTACTTGTCAAACTCCTAATATGTATTAGAAATATTTCACAACTCATAGTTGGAGAACTTGTCTTGATATACAGCTTGCGTCTCTCTTGCTGAATTAAAACAATCACCTTCTTATAAGTCTTCAATAAGATTTGTAGGGGTTTTGGATTGTTATTTTTGGTTTGTCTGTTTGTTTTAATAAAAGAACCATAATTGCCTTTGTTTGTGGATGAACTCAATACTCTAATTCACCCACTTAGCAGTCTTCTTTGTTACTAATTTTCTGTTATAGATTGTCCCCTATATAGGTGACCTTCCCTTATAAACATAAAATATGTATATGTAATACATATTTATGTCATGTTTGTGTTATAAATATATATGAAATTGAAATTGAAAAGGATGAGATAAAATGTAATTCATAAAGTTTTAAATAATCTTTTTAGTTACCAATAGTTCAAATAATTTTTCTCTCACTAATATTATTATTTTAATTAAGAGCAAAATGTTTGAGTGTCTTGTAATGTTTTTAACTTGATTTAACCCTTTGTAGTACAGCAATTCAAAGCTATGGGTCTAAATTCAGCATGTTTCAATACATGATTTTAAACAGCTGTTGTAACTGAAAAATATTCTTCCTAAGCTTCATAGACCCATATAGGAGATGTGCGACATAGGCGCTGCTTGTTGAATCACAATAGCATTTTTCAATCTCACATGCCAATTAGGTAAAAGAGTTTTGTTGAAATCCAGCAAATATATCTCTGTCTTCCCTGATAACAATCTTTCATGCTAGTTAGAAAGTACTGTGCATCTTTAACTAGAAGAGGTCTCATTTCCTCCAGTTCAGTACTTCCTGGTTCAACCTCTAGTCCTGGCCCATGTGACTGCCTCCAAGACCATGTTTTGGTTAAAGAGCAGGGAATAGTTTTGCTATTAAGGCTGCAAATGTGTGTATGTGTGTGTGTATGCGTGCATGCATGCGTGTGTGCATGTGCATACACACATGCACACACATGTATCCATAGACACATACGTATTTTGAGATTTGTTAAAAGCATGTGAATGAAAAGTGGCATTTATCAGTTGACCTATGCCTCAACAAAAATGAAAGTTTATATAAACCTCTTAAGTGAACTTTTCTGACTTAATAATACTTGGAGATACATTAGAGTAAGAGGGCAAAAGGGAAGGTAGGGAGAGAGAGAGAGATGGGAAAAGAGTCCTTTTATGCTACAGCAGAACCAATATTTACAATATTAATATGTAAGAAGGATAGAGTATAGGAGCAATAAAGCCAGAGGCCATATCTGTCTCCTTCCTAAGTACTCCATTTAGAATCTGATCTTTGTACGGTTTCCAAATCCAGCTGTTGAAACCAACCATGAAGAATGGACCATAATAATTATATGATACGCTTCATATGGTACCTGTCAGAATCACATACTATCTGGAGCATCATTTATGAGAGGACAGGAATGTGCTTCTCAGCTTATAAGTTGACTTGATAATAAAAAAGAATCATGAAATCAAATTTAAGCACATCTAATCACAGTTTGTTAAAAAAGGCAACCAGAGAAGCTTCTTATTTTCTATAGCCAATTCCATTCCTTTCATGAAAACTTGATTTTACAGGTACCTGAATGGATTGCTTTCGACTGATTTTACAGTTGAAAGAGGTAAAGTGGACACTCTCAGTTCATAGTGTGAACTTAATTCCAGCAATTTCTGTGTTTCCCTTAGAGCATCAATATTATTTATCAAAAGGGGAAAGGTTAACTCTAATAAATGAAAGAGCCAAAGGAATAAGACTCAAGGATTGAGACCTGTGATGCATCAGACCATGTTGTCTCTTAATAAGTAAATGTACAAATATCTGCTTTGCATGAAACTAAAGAAGGTGGAGGAAGGGTATTGAGTAGCACAGACAAGGAAACAGGTGCAGAGTACTTAAGATATTTGACCTCATTTTAGAGCTTGTTAGTGGTGAGGCAGATGCTCCAGTGCAGATTTTCTCCCTCTGAGACCAAGTTCTTTCCATGAGCCTCTCTACTTTCCCCTCACACAGAGCACAGTTGCAAAAGGGGCAGTGGGCTCTGTTCAAGGGTATACAACTCTACTTGTGCATGTGTCCAGCAGCCTGCAAAAGCTGCTGACAGGTCAGACTAGGAACAATGGCAGTGGCCTTGCCATCTAGACAGTCTCCTAATTGTGACAGGAGCTCCGATAACTCAGCTAACTGGTGGCTGTTATCATCCAGTACTTAAATTGTGTTTTTTAAGGAAATATCACTAACTTTCTCTTATGGTATTTTAAGTTCCAAACTTCAGGTCTCTACAACAGTGATTCTTAACCCAGGCCACCACATTAGTCATCTGAGCGAGCCTTAAAATTATGGAAGCCTGGGACCCCACCTCAAGGAAAATGCAATTGCTAGGATGTAGCCCAGACTGGAGTTTTTTCATTTGGTTGGTTGGTTTTCTGGTGGTTGGTGGTATTTTTTAAAGTGCCCCCATGTGATGTTAATATGCAGCCACGAGTTGAGAATCACCTTTCTACTGCTCCACTGTTAAGTTGTCCTTATGAAAGACTCTACTGCAAGTGATAGACCAAAGTCATAGCTAATATCCTAGGTCTTTTGAGCCTTTCTTTAGGAAAATTGTTCTAAGACTGTGTTCTCAAACTTTCCTATTCATGAGGATCCTCTGGAGAGCTTGCTAGAACACAGATTTCTGTGCCTTCGCCCAAGGTTTCTACATCAGTAGGTCTAGGATGAGACCAAAGAATTTATATTTCACAGGGGATGCTGTTGCTGCTGGTCTAGGGACCACACTTTAAGAACCACTACTCTGAGCAGTTGATAAAAGCCCACCAGGTTCCTTCTTCCTTAATGATATTTCCCCACAGAAGGCAAGATTCTTTGATAACTAACTGCCAAGTCCCCTTCTGATCAGTACCTAACCTCTCGCAAATGTACTTCCTTCTCAGTATTCTTAGTAAGCGTCTAGCGTCTAGACTCTGCCATTTACTTTTAGTTCTTAAAGAACAACTGTTGAGAGAAATTAAAGATGATACAAATAGATGGAGAGATATACCATGCTCCTGGATTGGAAGAATCAACATTGTGAAAATGACTCTACTACCCAAAGCAATCTACAGATTCAATGCAATCCCTATCAAACTACCACTGGCATTTTTCACAGAACTAGAACAAAAAATTTCAAAATTTGTTTGGAAAAACAAAAGACCCCAAATAGCCAAAGCAATCTTGGGAACGAAAAACGGAGCTGGAGGAATCAGGCTCCCTGACTTCAAACTATACTACAAAGCTACAGTAATTAAGACAGTGTGGTACTGGCATAAAAACAGAAAGATAGATCAATGGAACAGGATAAAAAGCCCAGAGATAAACCCACGCACATATGGTCAACTTATCTTTGATAAAGGAGGCAGGAATGTACAGTGGAGAAAGGACAGCCTCTTCAATAAGTGGTGCTGGGAAAACTGGACAGGGACATGTAAAAGTTTGAGATTAGATCATTCCCTAACACCATACACAAAAATAAGCTCAAAATGGATTAAAGACCTAAATGTAAGGCCAGAAACTATCAAACTCTTAGAGGAAAACATAGGTAGAACACTCTATGACATAAATCACAGCAAGATCCTTTTGGACCCACCTCCTAGAGAAATGGAAATAAAAACAAAGATAAACAAATGGGACCTAATGAAACTTAAAAGCTTTTGCACAGCAGAGGAAACCATAAACAAGACCAAAAGACAACCCTCAGAATGGGAGAAAATATTTGCAAATGAAGCAACTGACAAAGGATTAATCTCCAAAATTTATAAACAGCTCATGCAGCTCAATAGCAAAAAAACAAACAACCCAATCCAAAAATGGGCAGAAGACTTAAATAGGCATTTCTCCAAAGAAGATATACAGACTGCCAACAAACACATGAAAGAATGCTCCACATCATTAATCATTAGAGAAATGCAAATCAAAACTACAATGAGATATCATCTCACACCAGTCAGAATGGCCATCATCAAGAAATCTAGAAACAATAAATGCTGGAGAGGGTGTGGAGAAAAGGGAACACTCTTGCACTGCTGGTGGGAATGTGAATTGGTACAGCCACTGTGGAGAACAGTATGGAGGTTCCTTAAAAAACTAAAAATAGAACTACCATATGACCCAGCAATCCCATTACTAGGCATATACCCTGAGAAAACCATAATTCAAAAAGAGGCATGTACCAAAATGTTCATTGCAGCTCTATTCACAATAGCCCGGAGATGGAAACAACCTAAGTGTCCATCATCGGATGAATGGATAAAGAAGATGTGGCACATATATACAATGGAATATTACTCAGCCATAAAAAGAAACGAAACTGAGCTATTTGTAATGAGGTGGATAGACCTAGAGTCTGTCATACAGAGTGAAGTAAGTCAGAAAGAGAAAGACAAATACCGTATGCTAACACATATATATGGAATTTTAAAAAAAATGTCCTGAAGAACCTAGGGGTAAAACGGGAATAAAGACACAGACCTACTTGAGAATGGACTTGAGGATATGGGGAGGGGGAAGGGTAAGCTGTGACAAAGCGAAAGAGAGGCATGGACATATATACACTACCAAACGTAAGGTAGATAGCTAGTGGGAAGCAGCCGCAGAGCACAGGGAGATCAGCTCGGTGCTTTGTGACCGCCTGGAGGGGTGGGATGGGGAGGGTGGGAGGGAGGGAGATGCATGAGGGAAGGGATGTGGGAACAGATGTATATGTATGACTGATTCACTTTGTTATAAAGCAGAAACTAATAAAAAAAAAAAAGAACAACTCTCCCTCAAAATATTTCTAATACATTTGAAGAGTAACCTTCTAAAGGCATGATCTTTTTCCACAAATGCAGCACAACTGTGATTACACTACACTGTCTCTTGTCCATGCCAGGTAGATTTTGCTTCTTCGTGCAGTACAAATAAGTGGGTAAAAATACCCCTGATTTTCCTTCTAAGTGCATTAATTCAAGAAGCCTGCTGTTGGTTAATAGGAAACTGATATTCAAAGTCTGGGGGACACCAAGGTAAACATAAATCTGGAAGATATGAGGATCATTTAAAATGTAGACTAAAAAAGGAACTAACATTTATTGAGTGCCTACCAGGAGCCAGAGCATTACACATTTTTAATTCACAAGATGGCCATCTATGTTTTAGCAAGTGCTCCATGTAATTCTTATGCAGACTAACATTGGAGAACCATTAATCTAAAGAAATAAATATTTGAATGTTGGTATTTTAGAAAAAAAAAAACACTTTGGCATTTTTAAAGGGTCTGGTGAGGTCTCCCCTGAAAGAGAAACATTTAATGATAAAACAAGATAGCTGGGAACTTGGGGAGATTACTGGGGGTGGACAGGAGCGATGTATAGAAAAGAAACAGAGCTGTCATCTGTTTCAAGCAATCCATGTGTGTGCCCTACTGCCTTACAATGGGGTACTCACAGAATATGCTAGGGGACCCCTTTTGGAGAGGTGGAAGAGGGAGCTTTTCTTTTCTTTTCTTTTCTTTTCAACTATAGTTGATTTACAATGTTGTGTTAATTTCTGCTGTACAGCAAAGTGATTCCAAGATATATATATGTATCCATATATATATATATATATATATATATATATATATATATATATATATATATTTTCAGGTTCTTTTCCATCATAGGTTATTACAAGGTAGTGCGTATAGTTCCCTGTGCTATACAGTAGGTTCTTGTTGTTTATCCATTCTATATATAATAGTCTACATCTGCTAACCCCAAACTCCCAATCCTTCTCTCCCCCTTGGCAAACACAAGTCTGTTCCAAGAGTTATGTTTTAGACATAGCCTGACTCACTGAGTTTCAGGGATTCCACCATTCTGAATGTTCACAGGATGGCCTCACAAGCATGTCAAAAATATAGATGGAGTTCAGAAAGAAATCGGACTTGTGGGGAGGGATGGGCGATACAAAGCAGGGGAAGGAGGGAAAATGCTGCCGGAATCAGAAAGATTCAGACTTAATTCCGAAAGTCATTTCCTAGCTGGTGATCTCAGGCAAATTACTTAATCTAACTCAGGTTTTGTCCTTATCTGTAAAAGGGGATAATCATACCTACCTCAGAGAATTGTTGAGAGGATTACAAGAGATAATGACATGTTTGGTACCCAGTAGGAACTCAATTGTCCAAAGGCAGCTGGCAGACCCACGCTCCCTCCGGCATAATTTAAGTAGTCCTACCTTTTTTCTTAATCTGAAGCTTTACCAGGTGGGTTTTTGCTTTTCATTATCTGCTTTGTCTTGTGTGAATAGAAATGACCAAAGAGAAAGAGCTCCATCTTCCCCTGCGAGTAGGTGGGAACTGGTTACGTAGCAGCTTGTTCTCTCATCCTGCTCTCAACATTTCCAGTCATTCCCTCCGGGGGTGGTGGGGGGGATGTCACCACAGGCGTGTCTATGTACTCTTCCAACACTCAGCCAGCTCTGCTCAGAGACTCAGCCTTAATTAGTCATTTACCTAGCATAACTCAGCAAATCTGTGTTCTCAGTAGAACTATCCTATATAAAAGTTAATTTGTCTATTTCCCATTTTGCCTCAAAAAGAAGGAGGAGAAGGAGAAGGAGAGGCAGAATGGAGGAGACTTAGATCTTATTTTTTCTTCAATGTGCCTGGTTTGGATTGGGGAATTTTTAAAGTAAATACTTATGATTCATAGATGAATTCTGCATGCCAGCTACCTGTCAAGTGTAGCAAGTCCTCAGCCAGCTACTGCATTAGGTTTTGGTTTAAAGCCACTCTAAATGATTTATTGTTTTTAAATTATTTTCATGGTATTGTTCCTTTCTTGTAAAATGCAATAATGCTGTCAGGAACAACACAGCAGCAAGCTTATGAATGGGACTACAAGTAAATCAAAGTAATTAGAAGCTACCAGTTGCAAATACTCACAAGTTCTCCACCAGCCAGCCACCACTTCACTGACGATAATAAAATTTGCATGATTTCCTGACATTATACTCACCACATATTTTCATTGCATGCTCACTGTAATTACTTAGGTCATGATCTCATGCTCATGGCAAGAAGAACTTTCACTGAACCCAGCCATGACTATTACAGATGCTTAGAAATGAAGCAGGTGGAATTAAGGGAAGAGTTCCCTACATAGTTTTAGGGATCTGTGATGTATCAACTGAATTTTGACAGCTAAGAAAAAGGGAAATATTCTCAACTACTCCTCAGCTACAATCAGGTCAAATTTTAACAAGACAAACGTATCTCAAAGACAGGATTTGCGTCCTGAGTTTTGTGATGATTGATTCCTACCATTTGTTTTCTGGTTCTTTGATGTCAAAATTTTTAAAATTGAAGGTGATATTAATCTCTGATATGTAGGTGTAACAACGGAAAGAAAAATTGTATGTTATTCATCAAAAATCAGAATGGACAAGTAAAAAGGATTCAATACCTTAAAAGATCAGTGGGCATCTCCAGATGTATAGGGTGACATACATGCCACTCAATGTCCATAATCCTTATCCAACCAGTCATTTTGTTATTTCTCAGAGCTTGGTGCATCTCTCCTGTATACCAACACACAGAGTCATAAACTCTCCATGAGCAGGCATAGAAAACTGAATTTACATCTGACCATTTGCTCCTCTTTTCTAAACCCTAGATCCCCCCTGCACCCTACCCCCATAACTGTCTCAATAGAGAAGGTAACATTTAGGTTTTGAACGATGTAATATATAACAGAGTTTCAAGGATGAACACACTGCTTTTTAGCTAAAACTTGGGGAACACAGGGGCAAAAAACAAACCCGATTTGATTCTCAGTTTTGCCCTGTGATCCTAGAAGACTTAATCCCTCACCCTCAGTTTCATCAGCCTGAGAAGGGAGAAATTACTCATTCACCTGCAGTGGTTGTGAGGGCTAAAGATATAGGATGAAAGCACTGAGCACTGTACCTGGCCTATTAGAAGTAATGGTCGATTATGAATGAAAAAATAGAGCTAATTATCTGGAAACGGCCTTATTTCATAAGTCTTTTAGCAAGTCCACATAGAATGCAAAGCGTTACTATGGAAAGTTAGTGTGTGAGTTAAGAGAAAACTATGAGACAGCAAGAAAAGGAGCCTAACTTTCTAGAATTTAATAACACTCCACCAGAACTGAACAAAAAAGGAGAATTTTATAAATGAGTCCTCTCTCCCCCAACCATGGAAAGCAGCTTGTGGTATAGCAATGAAAGCAACTTAACGTTGAGACAGTCATATCTTAGGAAGTTATCACCCCAAATCACAGTACTCCCAAACCCAAAGGTATGTACTGGTAAATCTCTGAAGTGAAATCCATGAAAGATCCCCAGATCCTAGCGGGGCTCTGGTCAAAGTGACAACCATAGTTACTGGATTTACCTCCTCTAGAACTGTTACAATGCAGATATCTCTTTGCTTTGTGTGAATATGTTGGGGGAGGGGTTGCTTTTGTAACGGTAAGGTATATGAACTTGTAGTAACATAGATGCGGTCTTTAAAAAAGTGGAATAAAAGTCCATTGTAAATAGTTTGTGCTAATTACCATTAAAGATTACATCAAGCTCTGTGGTAGGTTTACTCATCTTTAATTATATCCATTTTTAGACCAGTAGTAACTTATAAGATTTCTGGAATGTGTTTAGTAATCCACTGAGGAGACTGACTCAGTCACAGAAGAAAGATTTTCAGAGTGTCCAATTGCCATGACTGTTGACTTCTATCACTTGCTACCCACAATTTTACATGAATAGAGAATGTATCAGAAGTACAGAGTTCAATTAACACAATAGTAAGCATGATGCTATTATGTAGATGGGACATATTTTTTATTGGATCATATGAGTGGTCGTAACTTCTGCTAATAATATGTGTGTCATTTTCCTTAAAGTGCCCTTTCCTTTGCCCCCCTACTGTATTCTGAAGACAAAACAGACTATCTTTTGTAGAACTCAGCCGTCCGTTCATTTTCTTGTTGTTGTTGATAACAAGAGTGTTCTCATTTCTCCCACTCAAGATATGTGGAAAATGAATCTTAACTCTCTCAGAGACAAGATCAGGAGCTTGGTTTAAAGCCACTCTAAATGATTTATTGTTTTTAAATTATTTACATGGTATTGTTCCTTTCTTGTAAAATGAGTACCTCACTACTAGAATGTGTGGTTTATCACTGAAATATTTAAGCACATCTTAAGGTAAGTTCCTATGAGGGCTATTACCATGGTTGTCCACTTCAGTGAGATTTTCAAAAAATGACTTAAATTATAATTAATGTAGCAGCTGGTCAATCAACATATCTAAAACTAGTGAGTTTTATGTAATTTTAAAAGCTTAAATTTGGATAGTGCCTTAGAAGCAATTTAAGATGCAACTTCCTACATCTTACTATAAACATTTCTATCTTTGTCTTGTTTTTTGTCACATTTGTGTTTATAACTGTAAGATTTTCTCTCTCTCTCTCTTTAATTTGGAAAATATTCACTGTAAGAAAGGAAAACAAGTCTTAAAAGAGAATTGAGTTTCTATATCAATAGGTTAACGGGAGCTACATTAGGAAGTGTGATTTATTTTGGGATAGTCAAGTTGAAAACAAGATTTAAATCTAGTAGGAGAGTTTAAAAGTTTTGGTTACCTCCAAATTGAAATAATCTCATCAACTCCTTCTACCCCACAGTGGAATGTTATTAAAAGACTTTTGAGAGTTGGCATACACCAGCAAAGAAAGTAATCTTTGTTAATTTTTTCATTCATTCAATTAACTTTACTGATTAAACTAGCCATGTCTTATTGGTATCCTCTCCCCCTTCTCGCCCTGCAGTCTCTAATTATTAAGTAGATCATTTCTGAGTACACCATGTTCCAAAGTTAGAAGGACTCTGTGTTCTTACAGAAGACTTTGTCTTATTCCTATTCATCCTCTAAGGTCTTCCTAAAGGAAGCTTACAGAGGTCTGCGGAGTTTTGGTGGAAGAACAAAGAGTTCTCCACAATATCATTTACAGCCTAAACAGAGGTTCAGCCCTAAAGGCAGCCAACTTGGAAGCTGGACTGGAGGGAGAACATCAGAAAACCCAGCTGTGATGGTGAATGTTATGTGTCAACTTGACTGGACTAAGGGATGCCAGATAACTGGCAAAACATTATTTCTAAATGTGTTTGGGAGAGTGTTTCCTGGAGAGATTACCATTTGAATGGGTAGACTGAGTAAAGACGATCACCCTCCCCAGTGTGCTTGGGCATCCTTCAATCCACTGAGGGCTTATATAGAATAAAAAGATGGAGGGAGGGTAAATTTATTTTCTCTGTTTGAGCTGGGGCATCCATCTTTTCCTGCCCTCAGACATCAGTGTTCCTGGTTCTAGGCCTTTGGACTCAGACTGAATTATATCATTGGTTTTCCTCGTTCTCCAGCTTGCAGATGACAGATGAGGGGACTCTCAGACTCCATAATCATACAAATCAATTCCTATATAAATTGCCTCTTTAGATAGATAGATAGATAGATAGATGACAGTTACATAGACAGATAGATAGATCGATCCTATTCGTTCTGTTTCTCTAGAGAACCCTGACTAATTCACCAGCTCACGTTGCTGGGGAACTTTACAAATCATCAAGTTAATCCCCATTAAGATGTCCAACCCTTTCCAGTTAATTCATGGCAGGGCTAAGGTCAGGACACTGACTCACATCTGCCAATTGCAGCTCTTTCTATTACAAGCAGTTCACCCAATGGCTCCCCACCTTGGAGAATGCACCCAGTAAATGGAACAACTAACAGAAGAAGTCTTCTTTAGTCATTTTTACAGATTTATACATAGTTTGTGTTTGATAAATATTATCTTATAATAAAATGCATGGCTTCTTAAAACTGTAATAAAATGATTGTTTATATATTAATCTGCTTGATATTCTTATTTGCTGCTGACCTGTGTGATTTTAAACTGATATTATTTAATAATAAATGTATATTTGACCTACAAAATGAAATAAAGCATGAATCAAACAATTGTCAACTCGATTGAATCCAGTAATAAGGGTATACCATGTAAAATTTCAACCTGTCCAGCATTGTCAATGAAACACTTTGGACTTAAGTTATCTAAGCCATATCCTCATGTCTTTTGCCAAGGCAAATATCATCATAAAAAGACAACGCATTTCAAAGATGATCAGATTAAAGATGGTTGCTAATGTTTAAAAATGAAGGTTAATGTCAGAAAATACAAGACAGAAGCTCACCTGGCACACTAAAGAATATGTTATGACTTATGCCTAAGGTTTCAATTCTTTGCTTCATCTATAAAGTAAGGATACATTTTTTGCTATATATTTGTTATATATATATATAACATATCTATATAGTTGTATATATTTATATTTACACAAATATATGGATATATTTGTTTCTATAACCCAACATATGCATTTCTAAAAAATCACTGCAGTACACAAAATTACGCAATAAAAACCACAGGAGAAAATTGAGGGGGGATTTAGGAATACAACACTCAAAACTTCCTCAGGTGACCCATTAAAAAGGGATAGAAACCTAATAAAAATGACAGCACAGATTATACATGTTAAATGGTTAAGAAATATATACATATGTATAGATATAAATATAAATATGCCATTTTACCTTTTCAAAAGTCTTAAGTTTGCTTATACTTAAGTTTCCAGTATAAGTAACAGAGAAAGAAAGTGATAGAAAAAAAGTGAGACAATACTTTTATAATAAAAGAGCGCTAAAGAGAGGAAAAGAACAGAGATGAAAAAAATACAAAAAAAGGCTAAGAGGAGAAAGAGGGAAATTAAAAGGAGGGAGGGTGCCAGACTGTGTGACCAGGGTGGCTGTAGGGAGGGGTGTGGCTTTTGAGTTATTGCCAAGTGGTTTGTACCAGTCTGCTGCGGCTGCCGTCACCAAAACCTACAGAATGGATGGCTTGAACAACAGAAATTTATTTCTTCCAGTTCTGGAGGATGGAAGTCCCAGACTGAGGTTCCAGTAGACAGATTCTGGTAAGGGTTCTCCTCCGGGCTCTCAGATAACTGCCTGCTCTCTGTGTCCTCACGTGGCCTTTTTCCTCTGTTGCGTGGACCTCTGCATCAGTGCGAGGGTAGAGGGAGCTCTCTGCTGCCTCTTACTCTTCTTATAAGGACACCAATCCCAGCCAATCCATCAAATTAGGGCCCCACTCTCATACACTTGGTTAACCTTAATTATCTCCTTAAAGGTCCTATCTTCAAATACATGGAGGATAGAACTTGAACATATAAATTTGTGGGAGACACAATTCAGTCCATAAAATGGTTGAAGGAGGGTTGTCTAAATCAAGTGGAAAGTTATAAAACCAGACATGAACAGGTGTGACTCACTGACTTCATGAGAAGTGTGTAGTATATATTGTGTATGTCTATGCAGTTTGGTTTATCTGAAATGCATAATATTTCTCATGGATGAAATTTCATATAAGCAAACACTAATTCTCAATCTGTCAAGTTGTTCCTTTACATATCAATCAAGTTGGAACAAATTAGCATTCTCAAAAGAAGCATCGCAACAAAACTGACCATATTCATTCATTCAATCAATAAATATTGGGTGCCTCCTATGTGCCAGGCACATTGCTTGGTGTCTGAGATACTGCAATGAATAAAACAAACAAGGTGGCTTCCCTCAAGGAGCTTACATTCTACTGGGAGGAGACAGACTACTTACATTCCCCTGGGGAAACCAGTAAACACAGAAGGTTGTAAGATAATTAAGGAGTGTGTAAGATGCGCTAAAGAAAATAAAGAGAGGATGAGATAGAGTTAACTTGGGGAAGAGGCTTTGAACAGAGCTATCAGAGACGGCATCTCTGAGGAAAGAGAGAGAGTGCAGTTGGTGGAGAACTGGAGGGAAGGCATTCCAGGCCATTGTGTTTGGAACAGAGGGAGTGAGGCTGCTGGAGAGTGGGAGATTTGATGGGAGAGTGAAGATGGGACCAGGTCCATTCTAGTGGACAGAGAAGGAACTAAAGTGTTCTGAGCAGGACTTAGACATGATTTAAGTTTTGAAAAATTTACTCTGATTTCTCTGTAAAATCCACTCTTGTGAGAAGAGAGACCAGTTGGGAGGCTGTAGCAATAAATGGAGTGAGAAATGAGGGTGGCTTGGACTGAGGTATGGAGTAGAGAGAGAGGATTCAGGATTTATTTTAAAGGTTTGGGCAAAAGGAGTTACTGGTACGTTGGATGAGGGTTATGAAAGAAAGAGGAGGCACAAAAATGATTCCTATTAGATTTTTGCCTCATGTCACTAAATATATCATCATGCTGTTTATTAAACTGTGGCAGTTTGGACACTTCAGCTGTCTGGGAACAAGAGTTGAGTTTTGGACAGTCTAGAGCTCAAATTCCTGTTAGAAATCCAAGGAGCAATGTCGAGTAGGCAGCTGATTATGTGAACCTGGAGCTCTGGGAGAGATTGAGGCTGGAGATTTAAATTGGAGAGTCAGGGCTTCCCTGGTGGCGCAGTGGTTGAGAGTCCACCTGCCGATGCAGGGGACACTGGTTCGTGCCCTGGTCTGGGAAGATCCCACATGCCGCGGAGCGGCTGGGCCCATGAGCCATGGCTGCTGAGCCTGCGCGTCCGGAGCCTGTGCTCCGCAACGGGAGAGGCCACAACAGTGAGAGGCCCGTGTACCGCAAAAAAAATAATAAAATAAAAAAATAAATAAATAAATTGGAGAGTCATCAGCATACAAATGGTATTTAAAACAGAGATGAAATCACACAGAGAGTGAGTTTTGAGAGAGAGAGTTGAAAAGAGCTGAAAACTGAGCCCTGGGGTCCTGCAAGATTTAGAGGTCAGCTGCAAGAGGGGTAGCCCAAGAGATGAGGAAGGAGCGGCTCATGAGTGTCACGGCACTGAAGAGGGAATCTGCACGGAGCTAGCCACTGAGCTGGCAGGAAGACCAAGGGCGTGTGGCACTTTGGAAAATAACTAAAACATGCGGTTCACAAAGGCAGGAGTGACCAACCTTTTAAGAGACTTTCAGAAATGGTGGTGGTAAGTCACAAAATGATTGCATTCCTTGCATAATTTTAGGAAAATACAGTCCAAATGCTTTGGTATAACACATACAAACACATAGACTGACAGCCAATATCTTGGTGGAGTGAAAAGTTGATGCCTTACAATCACACTTTGGATAAAAAACAATTTAGCGGTTGTATAGCCACTGAAACTTCTGAATTTGGCATTGCTTATGAGTATAACGGTTTTTATGCCCATGAAAATGTTGAAATACGTCCCCCTAAATGTGGAAGGAGAAACTTCTAGATCCTATTCTTGTTCCTCTCTGAGTTTTCATTGGCCATCCAAGGTAACCCTTGCTGTTGAGTGCCCATAGTACCTTTTCCTGGAGAATGGATTCCCTGGAAACAATCTGTGGCTGACAGTAGCACACAGAACGTTTATTGGGGAGTATGCTCGAGAGTAACTTCTCTAAGTATGGTTGCCAAACATAACAAATAAAAGTACAGGGAGCCCATGCAACATCTGAGTAGACTAATACTAAAACATTACTTGGGATATACCTGGAATTTTAATTAAACTGAAAATGTTGTATTTTATCTGCATCCTTACCTGTAAGGAGGTGAAGAAGGCAGGTTAGAAGGAGGTGATCCTCTGTGTGATTACAACGAAGGCCTCAGATGATCCTGGGGGCACTTTGAAGCTAGCATGGTCCTCCTTATTTATTGCAAATTGTGGCAAGTGGCTAGGTCATTGAATCTCTGAATCAGCCAATCATTGTCCTCACGGTGCCCCTGGGAGTGAGTATAATCTTGGACAGGACTGTTCTCTAAGGGACAAGGGCCACAGCCTTGAGTAGGTACATTTCTGGCAGCTGGGGAATGAGTGTCACAGCACTGAAGAGGGAATCTGCATGAAGCACAACAGGGTTCAAGGTTCAAATGCCAAAACTTTAGAAACTATTCATTTCCTTCGAAGCGTTTTAACTATACATCTAATTAGGTAAGGTAGCTAAATATATTCTGAAAACCCAAAGTGCTAAGTTAAAACCAAAAAGCACTGTTCCAATATAAGGTAGTAGTAGTAATTAGAGTAGTCAAGTTCTGATACTAATATTATTGCCTACCTGGCCCAGCCCCTCCACTATAGCATGTATAGGGCTTATTTGCTGAATTGTCCACCTTCCCATCTAGACTAGAAGCTTCTTGACAGAAGAAACCATGTCTTATTTATCTCTGTGTACCCAATACTTGGTACTGTATTAGGTATACAGTAGGTACTCAACCAGTGTCAATGGAAAATAAAGAGGCAGGAGATGAATATAAGTAAGGCATCCAAATGATGGTTTACAACAACTAGACCCATCCTCCATTAGGGTGCAAGGAAGGTAATATTAGGCCCCAAAATCAATGTGAGACTTCATTTTCATTTTTCCTTATATTTTCTTCAGCGATACAAAACAGGTAATACCCTCTCTGGCCTGTGAATTTCTTTATTAGGCAATCAGAACCTTGACCATATCCTGAATCATTCGGTTTATTATATATTCACTTAGTGCATTACTGTTTCAATGCACCATTCATGACAGGTTTTAAAGAGTTAAGGAGAAAAGAACCCTTTCCCATTTGTGTGCCTGTCTTTGGGAAATTTTGAGAGTTTCCTTCCTAAATGGAAGGTGACACTGTACATTACCTCAACAGTGAAAGCCCTGGTGAGAAGTCCAAGAGGCCTCTATTTCTCTCTTAACCTGCAACCTCACCTCTTATGAATGTTTCCTTCCATTACCCCTTGAGTGAGTCACACTGATGCTTGATGATAATCCTCTGGTGGACATACTTCTCCTCCCAGAATGAGTGTTGACATGAAGAAGTCTCCAGATTCCCTACAGCCAGACCAGTGATCCCAAATTTTAACCACACTGGATCCTGACTGAACATCCTGTCTCTGGCTCGACACCCACCTTTCCTCCCACAGCATGACCATGACCACAGAGGTAGACACTTGCAGGGTGGTCCTCTGAGCACACCCTGGGGGCGAGAGACATGAAATACATATTGACTGCAGGCCAACGTTACAGGAACGCTGTCTGAAAGCACTGCAAGGGTGCCTCTGTAACACTTAAGGTAGACACCGTAACATTTGCCAACCCCCTCACATGTCCTGGGGGAGGTTGGTTTGCAGTAATCTTAGCAGCCCCTGAAGCAACAGCTGTTCTCAAAGGGAGTCTGATATAATCCTTTATTTAACCAACAGTGGGAGGTAGTTTTGTTTTGTTTTGTTTAAGTTCTAAATTGTTAACAATTTTTCCAGCTTCCTGCAAACAGGTAGAAAAGAGCTGAAAAGTTAGGCAAGACTCAGGGCCACGTTCACATTTTGATTTTTTACCCACACACTTGTTCCTATCCCATGGACATCTTTGTCGTGGGAAAAATATCAGACTCTGGGAAGCACAAATCAGTTTTTCCCATTTCTAAGCAATACTGAAATCAGTTGGCCATTGATCTTCCAATCCCAGCTATCAAGTCAGTGTTACAACAGATAGAATTAGAGGTCTCCATAGAAAAATGTACGTCCCATTTTACTATGTTCTATTGTCTTCCTAATTGTCTTTCAATGAGTGTAGAATAATCTTCCATCTTTTTCAATAACCAATAGAAAACATGCTATGAATTTCCAAAGGGAGCACCAAAGAATTTTGTGAAGTACTTCCAAAGTTATAATGTAACCTACAGCTTAAGCTTTGGGGTCTATTGTGGTAAATAGTATCCTAACATATTACATTCCGTTGGCAAGAATAAGTGTCATTTTAACTAACTGAGAACTGGATAAAACACTCAAAAGAAATAATCCACTACCCTGACAATAGAAGCAAGAATGTAAGTTTCCTCCCAAACAGGTGCTATGTTTAGTTCTATCCCTAGAACCCCAGCACTATGTCAGTGTCTTATAAGGGGTTAAATGAACATTGAATATTTTTATTAGAAATGTATTAGAGATTTCTGCCATAAATTATTAGCAACCAAGAAATCATTACCCCTTTAGTTTGAGTAGTTTCCTTTGGACCTTGGAGTTTGCTGGACAGAGTTGATTTCTCATAATTAAATGTTAAACTCCCTTAACTAGTAGAGAGATCTTGTGGTCTGTGCTCTGTACCAGCATATCGGGCTCTGTCTTTTTCTCATTTGTTCTCTTGCTCTTCAGACAGTAAAGGCTGAGAATCTCAGGTAGCATGATTTCCAAGGTGAAAGCAAGCTCTCACTCAGAGCTGACTCAGTTTTATAACTCAGTGATATAATAAATGTGGCAACATAAATGGGCATAGCTTTCCCTCCTCATCATCATTTACAGGAACTGCAGGTCTCAGAGGAGATTTATAGTAGTCATTGCCATGACTGTTATTCTTTCATTACCTAAACAGAAAACATGTTTTCCCCCCTTTGTAATGCATCTTGTATGCGAAGAGAGAGAGAGAGAGAGAATAGACAGAGAACATACAACTTTTGAATGCTTTTCGCTTCTAGACTTTAAACTCATCCTGTCCCATTCTCCATTAGGATGTTGATTATTAGGGAGGTCTTTGTATCTTCTTCTGGTGCATTTAATATTCTAGTATATTTCCACTTGCTCTCAGGAGCCTTTTACGGAGAAGAATGTAGAACAACTAGCAAACTTTTAAAAAGGTAAATATATAACCTGTGTCAAAGTATGGAAACAGGTTATGGAATTCACGCATCCCACAAAGAGAGCCCTATGGAAAATGAAGCAGGGCTGTGGCAGCAGAATGATAATTGCACTCCGGAGAGTAAAAGACATTGTGTTGCCTCTTCAGCAGAAATTCACCTCTCTGTATGAAAATCTGTTAAATTTTCCAGTTTCCCACAGAGTGAATGACAGAGAATTTAATGAGAAACACATTGGAACCAGACCTGTCACTGTGTGATTATGCATTCACTAATCTCTCTGTAGGGTACAGAAAAAGGCGGTCTTCTCTGAGAGAGTTTATCTGACAAAAGGGAAAAAAACATGTCTAGAAACAAATTACCAGAAAGTAGTCTTCACCCTCCCACTGATACCTACTGACATCCCACTGGACTGCTTATTTGGCCTGTAAACAGTAAAATCATCGGGATTTGCACAGTCACCTATTTTTCTGATTGTCAATGAAACAGAAGTTTCATACGATGACTAATTTATTGATGTTTAAATGCAGCTTGCAAGTGCCTGATATTTCTAGTCTGGACTTGGGATTTGTGTGTGGGAAATCCAAGTAGAGTGAGGGAAGCAGCCGCTGTTCTGAGTCTTGTTGGAGCCATTTTGTATGTCACAGGAATTCTCTTAACCATCATCATCCTCTTCATCAAGTAAATCTTATTCAGCACTAATATCCATCCTACAAGCTTTTTTTCTGAGCACCTAACATATTCCATATAGGGACCTATAGCTATAATTATATAGCCAGTACTTTGGATAAATAGAATGTCCAATAGCCTCCACGAAGCATTTAAGTCAGAGGAACACATCATTCAAAATTGCTATATCAGCTAAGAGCATTTCTTAAGTTCCTTTTATTAGCCTGAACTTGGGTTGGGCAACGTGCAAGGAGAGAGCAGCTATATTCCCTGCAGGAGTTCAAAATCTAAGACTATGTTGATGTCAACCTCTACAAGGAACATACTGAACAAGTATTGAGCAAATGATGAACTGTTTCACTAGCTGAGTGTCTTGGCGAAGCAGGATCTCAGAAAATACTGAATTATTGGGATAGTAAGGGAATGGTGGTGGAATGTCATGAGTTATACATATTTGAAGGAGTGGTGTCAAGATGAGATCACTCATATTTCTTCATGAATTTCTAGAAGGCTTCATGGAGAAAGTGCGATTTTGGTCAGAACAGAGATGTTCAATGATTACATGTTTAGTTAAGGTCATGAACTATGTATTATCAACACTGATGCTACTCTGACTGTTCCTATCCGGATTAATAGGAAATTTGATTTAATTAATAGGAAATTAATGCAAATTTGCAAAGTCCCTTATGAAAAGGTAAGCCCAGGGGAATTCCCTGGTGGTCGGTTGGTTAGGACTCAGCGCTTTCACTGCCAAGGGCCCGGGTTCAATCCCTGGTCAGGGAACTAAGATCCCACAAGCTTCTTGGCAGGGCAAAAGAAAAAAAAAAAAAAAAGAAGAAAGAAAAGTAAGCCCAGAATTGATTCCCATTTTTTAAATGTCTTGATCCAATCTCACACTCAGTTTATTTTTTTTCTTAATCTAAGACAAGGCCTTTTTAAAAATATCTGTTTATTATTTCTTTCACAATTCCTTTCATGTGGTTGTGCAATTTCAACTGGACATAGACTTTTAGTTTTGCCTGAAGAGGAACCGTGTCCTCTTTTTGGTACGTCAACATTTTAAGACTCAAACAATCACTGATGACAAAGCTGGAAATGACGTTTGAGATAGCATGGGTGAAACAGGGCCTAGAGATTGACCTCTGATAATCACACATCAGAGTCGGGACAAAAGACAACTTAATAAAATTAAAAGTATGTAAGAGCTATTGCTTCCTAATCTAGTATTTTTATTACATAAAATTGCTTAAATACTGATGGATGATTTGTAGCTCAGTTGTCTGATGGTATCTCTGAATGTTTTATGTGATTCTTTTTTTTTTTTTTTTACATCTTTATTGGAGTATAATTGCTTTACAATGGTGTGTTAGTTTCTGGTTTGTATGTGATTCTTAGATGTAAAATATGCCTCCACTGACTCAGGCTGGGTTCTCCTCCCTTCTCTCCTGTGGAATGACATAGAGGAGGTAACGCTTTTCTTGGACTAATGCCTAATCATATGATAATCTTATTTCAAAAACCGACTAGTGCAATTAGATGACTTACAAAAGAAAAATAGAGGAGTCATGTTCACTTACCTAAAAGTCTCTTTTGGGCTTCCCTGGTGGCACAGTGGTTAAGAATCCAGCTGCCAATGCAGGGGACACGGGTTCGAGCCCTGGTCCGGGAAGATCCCACATGCCGTGGAGCAGCTAAGCCCGTGTGCCACAACTACTGAGCCTGCATTCTAGAGCCCACGAACCACTACTGAGCATGCGTGCCACTACTACTGAAGCCCGCGTGCCTAGAGCCCATGCTCCACAACAAGAGAAGCCACTGAAATGAGAAACCCGTGCACTGTGACGAAGAGTGGCCCCCGCTCACCGCAACTAGAGAAAGCCCGTGTGCAGCAACGAAGACCCAACACAGCCAAAAATAAATAAATAAATAAATTTTAAATAAAGAAAGAAAAGCTTCTTTCAAAATGTGCAAAAAGATGATTGGCTTAAAAAAAGATTTTAAGTGATCAAAATTTAGTTGTAGCAATGAAATAAATCTTGAAGAAGGTGTAGAATTCCTTGGACAAGATATTTTTGTTTTCTTCCCATTACAGCATTGTCTACAATACTGTTTTTATTTTTTAAATTAACTGTACAAGAAATTTTCTGCAGCTGTAGAAATCGTGCCAGAATTCAAGTTTTTGGTTAGTGCAGTATTTTCATTTCGTGATTGAAGATGTGGGAAGTTATGGCTTAATTCTTCTCTCTTTTGGAAGGGTAAAAATGTTAATGTAAGACAATTGTTCAGTTTTCTATTTCAAGATCAACTTTATAGAAAATTTACCTACTAGATTTATGGTGTTTTATTTTCAGGTACAGGAAATAAAAGCATCTAAGATGATATAACTGTTAAATTTGGAAATAACTTTTGTCAGCGTCCTTTATCACTGTCACACAGTTTTGTACAGCTGAGTCACTATAACTCAGCTAAAAGAACTAAGATAATTTATATATACCCACACTCTCAAATTAGTTTCTTGAGAAAGAAGTGACAGTATATTTTGTGAAATAAAAACCATGATATTATTACATCTTATTGGAAACCTCTATTTACCTCTACTGTTGCTCCAAATAAAGATTATCTTAAATTAAATTAAACATAATTAATAAAACTGAAATGTCATTCTGAAGGTGTTTTCATCTCTCTTCTAGACAAATGAGGTTCCGAAATTGTAATGTCAAATTCATTGACATTTTTAGGTGAGCACAATCTCAATTAAACAATTTTATTTCATATTAGATAGGTCTAGTTACTTTGAAATCACCAAAACTACGTAAGCAAGGACCACTTTAAAAAGTGCTAGGTATTAGTAAGGAATTATATTTATACATATTTTCTCTACATGAGTTCTTTAAATTAATTAATTTAGGTAACTTTTTGCTTCAGTGAGCTTTAATTAAATATAATTGTGTATGGCCAGTAAACTAAAGAGAAGTGTAATTTAAAGTTTTTTGTTTTTAATTTTAGCTTGGCTTTAAATTTTGAAATTCATAAGTCCTGCCTTGCATAATATATATTTGGTAGTTATTCTACTTGAACTTCCATATGCTAATCAAATCAAACTAGGAGTACAAGATAAGGTAATTTTTTTAGTTTAACATAAATTACCAGCAACATTTGTCCAATACAATATACACATTAACTTAGTTTGTTGTTAATCATCATTAAAGTCATCGTTTCCTTGCCCATTTAGGGACATATGTCTACTGTTCTCCTGTTCTGCAATTTTATTTCTCATGTTTAGTAAGAACTTGATATACAGTGCACAATTTTTAACAATATACTGAAATAAACTAGAGGATTATTTTTAGCTTTATACCATGTCTATATGTGATATGCCAATTAGATAAGAGTAAGACATATCTGTGTTGGCAAAATTTCATTTCATTTAATCTAGGAGATATTTAATGTATAAATTAGTTAAAATTATTGTAGCATTTTATTTATTTTTTAAATCATGTATTAAGGGATGTCCCTGGTGGTCCAGTGGTTAAGACTCCATGCTTCCACTGCGGGGGGCACGGATTCCATCCCTGGCCGGGGAACTAGGATCCCGCATGCCTCGTGGTGTGGCAAAAATAATAATAATAAATTTTAAAAATAAAAAATTATTCATTAAATGCAAACAATGTTTAATCATATTATTAGTTTTATAATAAAACACCATACTAGAGTATATGTGTGATGTTTTAGTTGATGGATGGATTTTATATATATTGTATATAATATATATGTGTATAATTTCCATTAAAACAAAGCAGTCTGCTTAAATGGTAGTAAGTTCAATTTTGCTGAGTTTCTATTTTGCATTTGTGCATCAAAATAAAACATACTTTGTTTTTAAAAGAAGTTTAACAATATCCTCTAAAAGAAAAGAAACATGCTTAAATACAAACCATAAAGTTTCTGTGAATGCTTTTGTTCTTCCTATGAGACATACTTTTAAACATTAGCTTTACCATTTTTATTGCCGCATTTCTGAAGATAAACACTTATGTTTCATAGAATTCCATAAAAATGATTACCCAAGAAAATAAATTATATAAATTATTTTAAATTAAATTTTCTGTGATTTATGCTCAACATCCAGTATTTGGGTTGACAATTAAGTGCCATTTTCAACTCATCAAATTCCCAAATTAAGTTTCCCATATCGCACAGCCAACTTTTTAAAAACATACATCAGAAAGTTTCCTTATAAAAGGGCAGATCTATTCACTGGGATGGTTACCTTTAGGAAAGGAAACTCAAAGTATGTTTAACTGAGTAATAAGAATATTTTTGACAATGGGACTTGACATGAGTAACTGTTACATGATTCATCTCCTTCGGTTCTCTGTGTTTTTCCACTAAGTGGGTTGCTCCCTGTGGATCTATACAGTGGAGATAGCAGAGGGTCATAAAAGAGGTATTTTAAGCACTCTGGTTTCATAGTGTATGCTTGATGGGCAGAATAAAATGTATTCCTCCAGCTGTTAAAGAGTGAGGGCAGGGTAGATAAAAGGAGAAGTGAAGGCAAGGCAGAATTAGATATCAGTAAATGCTGCAAACTCAGTGTACTTGTACCTCTAATCCTTTTCCTTATCTCCAACTTTTAATTCCACCTAGAAAGTCCTTATATTTTCTCCTTACTTCCCACTCATTGTAGCCCAGCCACCAAAAAGGCAGGATTCCATATAATAGCATGAATTTATACACACACACACACACACACACACAAATACACACACACACACATACAAACCCAAGCTCAACATTTGGTGCTGTTGAAGATAATTTAAACATTTTAAGATGCAAGACTAACTTACATTATCTGAGGTATGGTAAAAAAAAATAATAATCACAATAAAAATTAAAAGTGCAATGAATAAGAAAAATGAAAAAGAAATCCACAAGTTATAAACAGTCTATAAACACATTTATAATTCATAAATTGCATTAAAATGGCTGTTTTATGTCTTAATTAAAAATAACAAAAGTAAGAAAATATGCTCGATGCAAGGTACTTTAAAAAAAACAAATGTTAATAAAATATTTTTATCTGCATCAAAATAGTCTTTGGAAACGAAAAGTAAAAATGTATCGTATGCTTTTTCAGGTTGATCTGTAAAAGTCAGAAAAATACATAATCCCCACCATTTAACTTTCTGGAACCAGAGTCCCAGTATGCACCAAACATAAAGCAAAATGCTTTATGTCATACTGAACTAAAGCAGTGAGCTCCCTACATTGGTATAAATAATTCCAGTTTAGTTCCTATCAGGAGACATTTTTGTTTCAGCCAAACTGAAACAAATGTCCTGACTTCACTACAGTGTAGTGTAACTGAAGCTGTGTCCAAAAAGTTGTCTTCAGAGTGCAAAGACACCTACAGAAACTCCTGAAGGGAAGACATGGTTTCTCACAAGGCCAAGATGAATATTATCCAAAGCGAAACTTGAGTCTGTATTTCACTGTGTTGGGACTTCTCCGAGGTGCGGAGAGGGGAACCTTTGGCTTGATGGGATTAGGTGGCTTTTTCTTTTCAGGAACAGTAACTGTGAAAGAAAGTTCTGGCTGCTCTGATTGCTTGAATCTTGGCAGAAAGTGGGTAGAGATGTGCTGAGGTTTAACACGGGGGCTGCAGCCCCGTTTAGCTTTCCCTCTCTTGTTCAGGGCCACGTACCACTCCCGCCCCGTGTTTTCAGTTCTGTGTATTGCTGAGGCATAGGTATTATAGCTATTTTCTTGAAATCGCTCCCTGAACTTGCAGTCATCTGTAAATTTGGCCTAGGGAATAAAAGAAGAAGAGGAAATTCAAATAGTGATAATTTTTTCATCATGTAATAAAATGAGGTCTTTTACTGTAAAGAAAAAACAAGAATTCCATTGACCCCTGCCCTCCTACTACATTCTCTTTTATAAAGACACATTTGCTTCTTTTAGAGTTGCTTTAAAATTACTATTTTCGTTTTTATATTCCTACTTTATTCATCTTTGTAATGCTGATTTCTGTTTACTATGTACAATCGTGAAATAATATCAATGTATATAAAAATGATAACAAGAACTCATATATTTAAATTCTATTACTCTTTTTAATTACTTTGAAATTTTTAGTTAAAAATTTAACTTATAAGATTTCCCCCCTCTTAAGCCATCAAGAAAATAAATAGTACTATATTATTCAGAGAAATGGGGTCATATTATCCTTTGAAACAAGAATACATTTTTCAATCTTATCAGCATGCTTCATGGTGCTGAGAAAGGGGTAGCATATGGCCCTATTAATATTGCATATGTTAGAGTTCTTTAGGAAAGAATGTATCTTCACACAGTGATACAGGAGAGTATATTTGATGGCAGGAAGAAAAAAATTACCTTTGGAGTCACTAACAATACTTCAGCCAGATCTCTCTCTCTCTCTCTCCACACACACACACACACACACATACACACACACACAACTCTGCCCTTGAAATGCTCACAGAACAGTGGACTAAGCAAAGAAATAGACATCCATCACGATGCAGCTTGATAAATGGAATTATGACAGCGGTATGCAGAGGATACAATGATAGCATAGAGGAAGGGCATCTGAGAGGATGGAGGTAGCAGGGAAGAGGGCAGGAAGTCTTCCTAGAAAAGCTGACTTCTGA
The DNA here is from genome assembly GCF_964341445.2 of Mesoplodon mirus. Classification (NCBI taxonomy): domain Eukaryota; kingdom Metazoa; phylum Chordata; class Mammalia; order Artiodactyla; family Ziphiidae; genus Mesoplodon; species Mesoplodon mirus. Next base: position 42,691,782 of record NC_138977.1, read on the forward strand.
GCTGAGTCTTCAAGTCCAACAAGGTGTGAGCAAGGCAGGTGACGTGAGAAAGGATTTCAGGGGGCAGAACTGGTGTGTTCACAGGTCATCAGGACACCACTATAATTAGTTCAGTGTAACTTCCACTTAGGACGCATGGAGAAAGGAAGAAGGGATGAGGATGAGAAAGCCGGCCACAACAAGCTCTGAAAAGGCTGAGTTTGCCGTATTGAGGAAATTGAACGACCACAGTATAGGGGAAGCAAGTTAGAATGTGTCAGACAGACATTCAATCAAATGTCAATCCTGCCAGTTGAGTTCTTAGCTCTAGGTTCTTTATCCACAATCCTTGCAACTGTAAGCCTATTGTGAGAATCAAAATATTTTTCTAAGGAAAGGATCTGGAGCTTTTATCAAATACAAGAGTCCATAGCCCCCAAAGAATTCAAATCCCTAACCTGGACTAGACTAACATGTTTCACAATTTCAGGGAGCACCATTTGTATAAATGTCCGGGGCTTAGAAATACCACAATATCTTGACCCCTATATATAAGAACACTACACACACACACACACACACACACATACACACACACACACAGATATGATTCTTTCTATATCAAACCAAGAGGTTCTATAATGGAATTAAAAGTCCTTTAATTCCCTTGCTTTTCTAATAATGCCAAACTTTCTTCTGCAATACAGATCCCAACACTGTAATCTAGAAGTCTGAACATTGCAAGGCAGTCTACACAGAACTACACAGAATTCCATGGCCACATGGAATTTTTGACTTATGCAAGGTACTGACAATATCAGAAGACAACCAGTTTCAGAGTATTTCCAGCAGCACATTTATCTTATATACGACAGTCTATCCAGGTTATTTACATTCGAGTGTAGTTCAATCAATAAAGCTCTTTATTTGGAGTCTATGAAGCTATATATAAGCACTTATCTACTAAGGATTCCCTGGACTGGGTCTCTAGCAGGCTGTAAGCTGCTATTTTATTAAGCCGCTATTTTAAAGAACAACTGCCAATGGCTTTCTCTCATCCCATCATAACCTACAAGCCCATAACCAGGACAAGGGTACTATGTTGCCATTCCTTTAGAAGAGCACACATTTATTGTTCCTTTTTTTTTTAATTAAAAAGTCTTTCTTACAAGTCAAACATAGATTTGTCTGCTTAGCTCTTAAAGGGACTTCGATGCTCTCCCATTCAATTAGATAATCCCAAAGTTTTATTTTAAAATAAAAGCTATAACCATCTGGAATATTTTCTGCTACAGAAAAGACCAAGCATTTTAGAAAGGTGTGGGAGATTTCATTAAAAAGGGTAGCAGGTATATTTACCCTGCCTCAGATTTTTTTCTTAAAATTTATTTGAATAACATTTTTAATGTATAATACACTATAGACCTTACTTCTACCTTTGTTTCACACACAAAAAATCATTTTCCTGAAATAAAGATAGCAGTGATTGCTTTATTCAATTTTGACCGTTAGATTTTTTTAAGTGTATTGCATAACTTAACCTTATTTTTTCCTTAATGGTGTCAAAAAAAATAAAGAAGGAACATGTCTTTTTTAATTGATGTGGCCAACAGACACACATGCGTGTGCATGCACACATACACACATACACATGGTATATTAACCTATAGCAATTCCATCTTACTGTCTTTCATAGCGTGAAAACCTATCGACGCCACCCCCGAAAATTATTCCATCTGAACACTTTCTCCTTTCCCCCTCAAGGTTCATGTTCTAAGTTCTTTCTTAAGAGAAGACTTAAAGAGGATAGCTGTTCAGGCTCTAGATTTTTCAAGGGTCACCTAACTGTCACATGGGGTAGAGATGTTCAGAATTCTGAGGACCCACACTACTTGCTGGCCCTCAGCCATTCCAAACCCCACATTAAAACAGGAGGGAGGCAGTCAGACTGTTTTGGATTTCATAATTGACTTCTAATTTAATATTTTGTCTGAAAAATTCTTCCAGCTATGTTGGAACAAAACCATTTGAAACAAACATAGTGAGTTTTTCATCAGGAGATCTGGTTTCTTCTGGAGGGATGGACTGTTCCTGTCAGTATTCCCGGCCCTGTTCAGACAACACGGCGACGTTAAGCAATTCATCTCTGTCCCTAATGTTATGCATGAAGCATCTTCACAACAGAGTCACCAAGCAGCAGAGCCATTTAAATATATTTGCCATTTACCATTACACAATTTTAGATAATAAACTTTCCAGGTTACTTTTAATTTTTGAAATCTCCTTTGAATTATAAAAAGTGCTTTAGCAATATATATACTTTTAAAACAGTAGAACTGGATTATTTCCCTAGAAAATGGGAAGTGGACATACAGACTTTATCTACAGTTCAGCTGTGAAGTAGAGAGGTCAATCTAATTTCAAATAAGCTATTGAAATCAGGACCCCCATAACCTCCACCCTACCACCATCAGCCACTACAAAAAACGCATTCATTAAAATGTTCATAAAGAGCCCCTATCTTTGTTTCAAACTCAGTTTTTTGTGGATTCATTCCACAGATATTTATCGAATGTATATCACATGCCAGACACTGCGCTGGTTGTCACTTTTACAATGAAAAACAATATAGCCATGGTCCTGCCCGTGTTCTTTGTTGACTTAAATTATCTATGTTTTTCTCTATAATTTCTCCTTGATCTTGCAAGTGTAAAAATAAGTTATAGTCAACAAGCCATAATTGCAAAGCTAACAAGTTTAAATTGGCTGATTTCTATGTAATTTAAAGGAGTCTTAACTGAAAAAAAAGATGAAAATTAAATTAAACTACTTCTGCTTGAATATGCAAATTATTCAGAGGTGGGGCAATACAGTGCTATTAAATAAAACAAGAATTTTTGGCTTAGGAGGATACCTTACCTTGATTCTACTCATCTCCTCGCATGATGAGGGCACACAGTGAATATTTAAAAGAAAGGTCAAATTCAGTTCAAAGAAAGTAAAACTTTGACTGTGATATTCCAGAAAAGACTAATTCTGCTTAATTAAAATCTGAAGGTCAATTAAACCAAACAGAGAATTCTTTCTGAAACAATATTTTTAAAAACTTTCTAAAACCTCTTAACATAGTTTTGTTCCTTAGTAAACATGCTCTATGATGATTGAGAATCTTGTAGCAAATGAGTTGAAGCTATGCCTACAAGTCCCTATTCTCATTACGTGTGACGGAAGAAGTAAATATGCATTGTATGAAAGAGGTATATAAAGAGGATTGAATTTGGACTAACAGCAGTACCAACCCTGGAGTCTGCAGGATATTTAATCATTTAATCGATTTTACTTCTTTATTTCACTTTGTTTTCTTTGATTTGCCTCTTTCTCTTGAAAAACTTTATAAAGTTAAGAAATAATTAAATATAAGTAACTAAAATGCTATTATAGACTATATAATATTTATTAAACAATTAAACTATTATTATAGGCTGTAATGAAAACAATTAAAGACCAAATTGTGCTCTAAGCAAAGTTTTCTTGCTGCCTGCATCCCTACTCTTCTGGTTCCCCTGCCTCCTTTCAATGCATTTTTCTTCCCACCCCTAGTCCCACAAATGGGACTGCCCGGGTCAGGTCACCTAAGCCCAGGCTGTTTTGTACGGTTATGTAGGATGTGCCCAGCCCAAAAGCACCCACCTCTGGTGAGTGAAGGCTGAAAGCCGGACCCTGCTCCAACTGCTCCCAAGCAAAGAACCCCAGAACAGGGCAGCATGCACATACAGGAGCTGCCTCTTTCTCTTTACTTCACAAGCCTCATATGGGTCAGTTGATGTATGACCATCTCCAGAGCATGGTCATACTTCCTGCTTGGCACTAGGTATCTGGTCATTCTGTGTTTCAGTTCTTCATGCAACCAAGGGAATATACAAGTTGGATTTAAATCAACCTGAGGTAAAGTAGTGAAGAATGTTAGCCACATGATTTATCCTCCTCTGAACCTCTTGAATTTGACTTCAAATTACTCAGGGAACCAGCTCAAAATGCAGATTCCCCAGACCTTATCTCCAGAGATTGTTTTAGTAAGTCTGAGCTGAGACCCTGGAATCACATCATTAACCAGCATCCTGTGTGATCTTGATGCAGGTGAGGTGAGAACCACACTTGTAGAAGCATGTTATAAGATAGTTTACTGTCTGATGCTCTTAATAGCTCAAAAAAGCTGGGCTATTGAGGGTTACCATGTGCCAGGTGTTTTACATATATTATTTCATTCTTGCTATAATTCCATGACTATTAGGATGCTATTACCTGATTTTCCAGACAGAAGAGTAAAGAAAAGGATTCGTCTAAAGCCCCACATTTATCACATGCCAGGGTAGGTCTGTGACTTAAATCTCATCTACTGATTCCTAGATTCAAGCTCTTTCTGTAACACTGTACAAACCCAAGGCATCTCCTAGGTTTCTATATAGTCCTACCTGCCCTGAAGTTGCTCCATATTAAAATACTGATGAAAAACAAGTGCCATTCCTCCAACCATCTAAGACGTAGAACACCATCTCTCACTTTAGGCTGAAATGGGTCTATGAAATTACAAGTCGATTCATCACAGGCAGATTTCCTCAATAAAATAAGCCCTCTAACCAGATTTACATAATGTGAAATTAAGAGAAAACTGACATTTACTGCGAAGGCAGAACACTGAACCCATTTTTTAGCCTGAATGACTAGCTATTCAATTTTACTATGTAAATTGAAAGCTCTTAGAGGGCAAGGCGAGTTTCTATCAATGCCTTTATATAGCTCAGGATCTTGACTGCAAGATTGGAGTGCTTAATCACTTATTTTTTTAATGATGATAATAACCATTACTCAAGCCTCCGTTTCCCCTTTCAACAAACATGCCCATCTTTAGGGGTTGCAGACTCCTCCTCACTCTGCCCCCAGCTCAGGAAGTCTAGTCCAGACTCTCATCACGGGCAAGCCAGCTAGCACCCTCTGAAACCAGGAAGGGAGGCTGTTCTAGTCCTTGCTTAGGGCTGATCAAGCACACATTCCATGCCTATTTTGTAAATTCTGCAATTAGCTTTCCTTCCAAACATCATTCCCTAAAACCCTGAGAAACAAAAATAATTCTACCACGTGCTTCTTTCTGTATCTTTAAAATGAGCTAAAATGTTTTTCCCTAACAGGCAATAAGTGAACATGCATACTTAATGAAAAGACTGAAGAATTCATGATAACCACTTTTTTTCAAGATTTAGATTTTTTAAGGGGAAAACCACAATTCACAAGAAGGATCTTAAAAAATTATGAGATTATGACCATTGGAAATCCTTGCCTCTTTAAGATCTTGAAACTGGGAATTTCGCTTTCAAATTAGGTTCCTTGGAAAAAGGAAAACCCAGGAGAAAAGGGTCTACTGTATGCAAGACGAGTTTGGACCTAAAGAAAAAAGAGGCCAATAATAAATGGGATTTGCGGCTGGTCTAAATATCTGAGGGGGTCACAGCTGCCTGACCCCAAAATCAGAAAGTATTCTGAGAGGAGATAGAGGATCATCAAACAGCTGCCTGAGAGCAAATTCAGGAAGATCTGTTCTAACATTAAATGCTGAATACTTTCCAGGAAATATTCTAAGTGTTTTATACGTATTATCTCATTTAAGATCCTCAAATATCACCATGTATTTTTACTATAATTTTCATCCATTTATAGCTGATAAAACCAAGGAATAAAAAGATTAAGTAAAATGACACAGTGTGTCTTAACTAGAATGACACAATGGAACTGTGCTCTTCACCACCACACTCAAGACCTTCTACTCTTACATCTAGACCCACCCTCAGATAAATCCAGAAAGGCTGCCTATGCAACTTTGGATAAAGACAATAAACCTGAGGAGAGAGCAAGAACAGAGTGAGGAGGAGCACGAACAGACAGGCAGGCAGAGATAGAGACCAAAAGAGAAGGGTGCTCAGCCCCACGAAGCACCTCAGTCTGGGAATAAGTTGAGAAAGAGGATACAGGCCACAGTGAAGGCTCTGACTAACCCTCATGGCTCTTGGGGAAGCAATTACTTGCTCTTACTCTCAGTGATTCCCAAGGCATCTTGAGAAGAAGACCAGACACCTTCATCCTGGTAAAGGATGCTGAAAAAAACCTGCACACTAGGAATTTAAATACATTGTCTACTTAGGGTTAATCAGTCAAGATCTTAAGGAGAGCTGCATGGAGATTACTATGAGTATGTAGGTTGACTGAGTGCATGAGCAGAGCACACCGAGATGGCGAAGTTCAATGAAAACTTCTCTTACCAAATTAACAAACTTAGCACACAAAGGAAATCAGCATATATGTTGCCTAAGTTTAAACTTTCTGGCCTGATAATAGTGTTTACCATCTTCCTGTCCACTGACAATGAAGCATTTTCTAAATGAAGAGTTTCTGTGAACAAAACAGATCTCTTTTCTGTTCTGAAAGTACATCCTAAAAGGGGTTCCCTATGCAACTCATCTTCACACTGAATAACCAACATTTATAAAACTGTGTGACAAGTTTTGTGGTGCACACATCCCTTCCTTTCTAGACTTTAAAATCAAGTAGGAGACACAGAAGTAGATGGGGAAAAAAAGATCCTCCGAAAGGGTTTAGAATGATAGAGAGAGAGAGAGAAGCAACCAAAAATATTCTAAGTAAATAGTTCCAAATGAAACAAAATACATTCTTTCAAGCTAACTTTTCCCTACCAAGTATTGTAGCATTTAAAAGGAGAGAGAATTTTTGAATTATGTAATTCTGGTTCAATCAATTGTTAACTGTGATAACTTAGGAAAATATTTAACATCTCTGAGACTATTTCCTCACCTAACTATGTAATGAGATAATGTGAATGAAAGAGATTTTAAAGAAATATGCAAATCTTTTACCTCTGACAAGTAGCTAATTTTTAATAGTCTGATTGTTACTATAAAAATGAAGTTGAAAATCTCCTATTATCCATGAGTATTTCTCAATACGCTATAGGTTTACTTTCCCCAGAATTATATGAATACTTTAGATTTATAGTTCACATTTACTTTGTAAATAAAACCCTAAAGTTACTCTTTATTTATTTAAATGTTTTTCCAGTTTTATTGAGATATAATTGACATATGACATTGTGTAAGTTTAAGATGCACAACGTGGTTTTATATACATATATTTTTGAAATGATTATAAAGGTACTCTTTAAATGCCTCTGCACAATTATTAATTTAAAGCAACTCACTAATCCTAAGCAACATTTAATCCTAAAAGTATAAGGGGTTTTAGCCTTTTTAGTGGTGATGAAATTTTGTAAAAACCAAAACTAAATCAAATAATTATATTTAAAGCTAGCTATAAGAATATTTTTTAAACATGTTTAGCTAGAAACTGAAAAGAGGAAAGAAACCATCTGGCATAAAACTCATAATGGTTAGAATTGATACTATTTCTAAATTCAACTTCCTTAAAAATAAATCACTTTATAATTTAATTAGGTTTCCACCTAGAGAAAAAGTGCTGATAAATGCTAAGAGAAAGTGGGCTTGGACAAATGGTTTAGAAAGAATCCACATAATCGTAGGGCTTAATTTTTTATCTATAATTCAGCTCAAAGTCATCAGAATGACTTTTATATCAAAGGGCTTCAGTGAGTGACAAGAGCAAGGCTTGCTTTGTACTGTTTAAAAGTCATTATTCCATGAAATAACTTTAGCCTGCCAAGATGAGAAAGAATAACAGATGCTGTTTTTGCATTATCTGCATTATTTCGGCCAGCCATCCTTAGACATTTGGGTCAAGTTTCTGGAAATTTGTTACTTGCATTTGACAGAGGAATCATGTAACCTAACCTTTCAGTTTGACCTTTCTAATTGGCATCCATTTGTAGTACTTCGCTTTCTGTTGCAATTATCCTTAAGCTTCCCCAAGGTAGTCTATTTTTTTGCATGTACTAAAGCATGAATCAGAATATTTAAAAAGTTAAGATTTTCACCCAAAACAAGCAAACCAATAAAAGAGAATTTCTTTTTAGGCATTGCATATTATTATGGTGCTTAGATTTTGAAGGTGTTTCAATCTTTTACCACCATAAAGTAGATCAAGGAAAAGTTATTCAGTGTAGATGCATTTGATCATTGTTTTTTATTTTGTATGTGGATTTTTAAAAATCAAATATTTTTTTAAAATAAAATGGCATGTCCTACTTTTCCACAGCAATGAAGAACTTTTCCCCTTAAGATATGTAATAAATCAAAGAGCAATTATTTTATGAACACTGTATTGTGGTTTACCAGCTCAGAAGATGAAATAAGTAAATCTGGTTATAATTCTTGTAATGGATGATCAGAGAGGTTACCAAAGATTTCCCATCTATCTTAATAAACTGAGATTTTAGTAGTTTATTATATTTAGACTATATTTAAATTATCATTCAATAATAGGTAATATTTATTGAGTACTTACAAGGTATTTAATATTCTTCTAACAAGCTTTATACATATCATCTCATTTAATACTCAAATAACTGTAGAAATAGCTTGAATTCTACTGTCTCCTCCAAGAGATATTAAAAAACCACCTTTAGATGCTAGAGAAAGGAAAATTGAAAGTCTTAAACATTAAACCAAGTGAAATTCTCATTCAACTTTTTAAAGGGCTGTAAAGAAGAAATCATAATTAGCAAGTTCCAATTGATTGCACTCAATTAAAACTTACTATATACTTTGAAAACTGGAAAGGTGATATTTCTCCAATTTGTTTAATAAGAATTAAAGTGAATAAGGATTAAAGGAGTAGCTTTAAAGAAGAATTGCTTTTTAAAATGATTTAATATGACAAAACTCAGTACACTACAGAAAAAGCATAAATCACTTTTAAGGGCTGTGCATACTACTAATACTAATAAACAGAATCTGAGCGGGAAAACTAAGCTAAATATATTTTATTATCTTTAAAACATTTTAATGCTTCCCAAGTAATAAGCATTTTCAAAAGCATAGAAATCTATAATTTGTAAATTGATTATAAACTGTGTTAAGTGGGCTGAAGAAATTTTTAAGAGTGTAAAATTAGTCTTCATAGTTTTAATAAGTGCTTTTGATGCAACAAAAAAAAAGATGAAAATTTCTCAAATGAGTCAAATTAAATTTCTCTATTAAAGGTCAAAGTCTTCTCACTATTGTTTTCTTCCCTCCATACTTATTAATATGAATATACGTTATATTACTTAGACTCCATTTTTGACATCATGAGTAGCTTTTAAAATTAAGAACATGATTTACTGAGCACACACACACACAATCATCATAAACATGTAAATTAAAAATATAGTATTTCCATAACATTTCTCCTCACTTGGACCACTTTTAAGAAATAAATAATGGCAATCACTTAGAGAATGCTGTTTTCAAATACACTTACCCTTAAAACTTTTTGTGGATTCTATATTATCTTCTCAAGTAAATAAAATATTTAAATGATTACTTACAAAAACACATACAATTCTCTTGGTTTAATGTACATATAATTTTACAAAAACAAAAAAAAACATTAAGTTCTCAGGGCAAATTGTCCTATCTATCAATTTGGAAAATCACTTCGTTCCATTTTACAAATGTAAAATCTCTATAACACCTTTAACAAATATAAAGTGGTTCTACTTACACTTGCATGGAGTTTTCCTTTTTTTGACATCGCTAAAAATTTGTTGCTGAAAACTCCTCGTATTCCTACAATCCCCTGAGACACAGCAAATATTTCCAAAATACCTAGGATGACAGAAATCCCAAAATAAAACACAGACTCTTCTATATACCATTGTGAATAATTAAATTTCTACGTAGATTGTCTCCATTCTTTATCACTGTGATTTTTTTAAGTATTTAACATCTTTATTTTTTGTGGCATTTATTATGTAAAAGAAATAAAAAGGTCTAGCACTCAAGTATTCATTTAAAATGATAAATTTCAAGGTTCAAAAATGTGTGTTTCATTAATAATTCTTCTTCTTCTTACAAATGATAAGTCACTTTTAGTAGTCAATGTTTGACAGTAGAATCTTTTCAAGTTCTAAAGGAAAGGCAAAGACTTTTTGAAATGTTTTACAAAACAGTTCTCATACATTGTTTTTCTGTCAGAGATAATACAGTACTTTTACTATTAAAGCACAGAAGATGGTACTCAAGATTAGTATAAATCATTGGAAGCCTTGAAAATAATACTTATTTACATAAAAGAAATCTCTCTTCTCAAATGATCATAATACAAATTGCTAAATCAATATATATCACACTATCATTTAGTGAGTTGCTCATTTAAAGATTATACATAAGATACTGAAAGCAATATAAATAATCTGAGACTATTGGCTCAGTGAAGTGTTTGATGGATTATGGTTTGAGACATCTTGCATTTTGAGTGACTTTTCTGGAAAAAATTTAATGAGGTATTTATTACATTATTATTTATATTTGGCATTTAGTAGTCAGAATTATCAAGTTGATATCCCTCTGTCTCCTTTAATAATTTGAAAGTCCACATCCACTGGGTGAAGAGAGTCACACACCACAGTTTAGAGTATTTTAAGAAGATGAAACTCATAGTTTGTATATAATTGGGATTCCTGCCTGTTTACCATAAACTTGTATGTAATGTTATATGAACAGAAGAAAAGCATAGAGCTTTTTGTTAATTGCCTACAACAAAATGAAAAAAAAAAGGTCAAAATAATATGGTTCACTAAAGCTAAAAAAGGACTTGACCTGGAAGAAAAGAAGGAAGCAAGCAAGGATGGGAGGGAGGAGGGAAAAAACATCTCAACATTTCAATCTGTAATATTTTGAGTACATATTCTAATTAGAATGTGTCAATAGGACTATGACGAATAGAGAAATCCACCAGATTTCCTTAAAATAGCAGTCTCCCCCTGCAGTATTTGAAGTACATATAAAATTATTCAACTTACCAAATGCAGTGTATTGTGGATAAACATATATATATAATACATGTAAGCACATATATGAATATCGTTATAGATCACTTATGTTGAACAATGCGACCTAATACCTATAATTGTAGCAAATACTGCCACTTATTTATTCAACCTGATTTCTTAAAAATACTTGATCAGAAAGTTCATGAAGGAACTATTGATCTTGTGATAAGCATTCTTAGCCTAGCGTAAATAAAACACATCTCAAGAAAAGTGCAGCTACCATTTTATTAGTGGATATTTCTTTAAAACAAACCAAAAAATTCTAAAAACTGTTGGAAAGGAACTACTTCTGCTTCTAGGAAGAAACTCCTAAAAAAAAAAAAAAAAAAAAAAACTGTCTCAAAAAATTCTTTCCTTCAAAATGTTTTCAAAATGCTATTTACAATAGATTTTGCTATGCAAATTTGACTGTGATGCATACCCAAAAAAGGTTTAAAAGAATTATCATTTTATCAAATAGAAACAAAGCACACAGAATCCTTTATAAAGATAAATTTACTATACAATGTAGTGCTGTAATAATATTATTAATAAAACATGAATAGAACATCTGATACAAAGTTATATTTCTATCAAAATTACAGAATGATATTGAAAAACGCATTAATGATTTTGGATATTTCAGAGATGGGGGATGTGATTGTGAATGCTGTGTAAATGTCTGTTAAAAAATGAGACAGGGAGAACATGAGAAATCATCTATGTGTTAAATGACAGCCACAAAAGAGACAATGTGGAGTTGGTAGAAAAGGCGACTTGACCATATGTTTCCCCCAATTTACTCCTGGTTCTGCATTGTTAAAAGTTTTTTATACCATTGTCTGGAAAACTACCTGGTTTTGTAAATGCAAATCTATTGTGTATTAGTGGGGAAAAAATACATGGTAGAATAAAAGATAAAATTCTCATTAAGCATATATGTTTGAAGGCTATCATTTAAGAGGTCAAGACAAAAGGACTCTGTAAATACTTATTTAATGGGAGCACTGCTTTGCTTATGTAAACTATTGGTTTCAGACAACATATTCTATTTTTAAGAAAGACCCATTTTGACTCAACTTGTTTCCCAACACTGTACATTCTGCATGTATATGTTATATAAATTTGCATTGTAATAAATTTTAAATATGGGGAAGATGAAATAATATATGTGAAAGTGTTATTTTATTACATACTATATGGTTTCTTTTCTTGTAAGTTCCAGTATAAAAAATGATATGCCTGAGAATGAAAAGATTTTATAATATTATGAAAACTATATTTAATTGAAAGCTTAAAAACATACTTTTACATATATCATTCTATTTAAAATTATGAAGAATGCAGGAAAGAGAAAAGATGAGATTAGATGAAATAATTGTTTTTTCAAATAAGCAACTTTGGTATGATGTTCTAAATAATGTAATTATGGTGTAATATTAGGAACCTTGATAAGATCATAGTTTCCAAAGTAATTTCAACAGCAATTTCATGATGTCTTTTTTTCCTAGAATATAGGAGCAGATTCTACAAGCTCCACAATTCAACATCCTGCTCCCGCACCCCGAAAAGATCACAGGCCTATTGATTTTTCATGCCAAATCTCAGTAACTCATTCAAGAATTCTAAGTATTTTAAACCCATGTGCATTAAATCACACATATATAAATTCCAGAAAACATTTCTCTAAAACTGATTTTTTTTTCAATTTCAGTAATTTCCTCTTAGGAGTCAGTAATAATAAATTTGATGGGAATTTACAATTCACGTGGAAGCCCAGATGGTATCCCTAAGCAAAATTGTGGAAGGCCAAGTGTGTCTCACAGATCATAGATAGTCAATGAATGTTTGCTAAATTGGATTGTTTCTTTGACCTTCTCACTACCTCTCTTCCTTTTCAGGACACCCCATGTGTATGCATGTATGGACACATGTCTTAGTACTCTCCTGCTCTTTTGGCCCTCTACTGCTGGGGGAGTGGGGCAGGGAGAGAGTTAAAGTGCAAATGACAATGTGTTATCTTTCCTAGGGTGTTCACATTTAAGAGGATCAAAAGAAAAAAGCAGTGCTTAACTGAAGGAGTTATTCTCTCTTGGTGGAATTTTGCGATTGACATCTAGGTTGAAGGATGCAAGAACTCAGTGTCTCTCAGATTATACACTGTTTAATCCACTTACTTACAAGCATAAGTATGCGTTACAAAGTAAAATTATTCCAGATATAGATTTTCTTACTTAGTCCCCTCTAGAATTTTTAATACATTAGGACACTATCAATGATTGTTGATACAATTATGTAGACTTCTCCTTTTTCTCTCTTTTCTCAGTGAATGACAAAGATATACAGATATTCCATGTATTCAGAAGATTTCAACAGCCCATCTGAAAAATCCTCAAAGAAAAATCATTTTTTTTTTTTAGATGTTGGGGGTAGGAGTTTATTAATTAATTAATTAATGTTTGCTGTGTTGGGTCTTCATTCCTATGCGAGGTCTTTCTATAATTGTGGCAAGCAGGGGCCACTCTTCATCATGGTGCGCGGGCCTCTCACTATTGCGGCCTCTCCTGTTGCAGAGCACAAGCTCCAGACGTGCAGGCTCAGTAGTTGTGGCTCATGGGCCTAGTTGCTCTGCGGCATGTGGGATCCTCCCAGACCAGGGCTCGAACCCGTGTCCCCTGCATTAGCAGGCAGATTCACAACCACTGCACCACCAGGGAAGCCCCAAGAAAAATCATTTACAATGGAAGTTTCTCTATTTGTGCTCACATAGCAACAAATATGCCATGTCTTTATCAAATCTGAGTCTTGAAATATCCAGTTTAGTAGTCTTCATTGATTAAGTTAGCAACATAGAAATTTCCTACTTAAGTTTTTCCATACAGAAGATAGAGATTCTGGTTTATTTAGGCTTTGGGGACTATATAAAGGTTGACTCTACATTAACATCAAAATTGATAGTGAATTCAGATTTTTAAAAGTTAGTAAAACTGAGGGTTTGGTTTAGACAAAAATACATAATTGGAATTTCTATATTTTATGTGAACAATTTGGCTTTGTGTAGCTATAACCTTAAGCTTTTGCTCCCTAAATTGACAATTACTTGATTGCCTATTCTTCAATGGCCCAAGATAAGCCAACAGAAGCATTGTTTTGGAACTAAACTTAAAAGCATAGAAATTAAAACAAAGTCTTTGTTTCTATTCAGTAGTGGGATTTTATCATCTATCTTGTCTTGCCCATCTTTCTTCACCCTTCCCTAGTATTTCCTTATAATAAGAGTTTATGTACAATGAGCTCGACTCTTTTACCTGTCTTCAAAACCTGGGATAACTACTGTATAAGAGAAGCTAGGAATATATTAAGTGGTATTCCTTAACTAAACAAATTATGCTTCAAATCTATGGCCAGTGTACTTCTGATAGCCAAACTAGAAAATATTTACAGTTTGCAAAATTTTTAAGGTCAAAAGATAGTTGTGAAACATATTCCAACATATATTTATTTCTTCTAACAAACATTACAGAAAATTATTGAGTTTAAAAGAACCTGTTAGAATGTTTGGCATGGCAAAGTTTTGACTCTTTACAGAAGTAGCAAGCTGTGACAAAATAGTGTAAGTTTTCTATCACTGCTAACTCACAGACCATAGAATTAGATGATGAGGTAAAACTCTGATGTATTCTCCATGATCCTCATGGTCCAAGCTCTCTCAGTTTCTCTTGAGAGACTTGGACAAATGGTTCCTCATCTACTCTAACCAACATTCCATAAGCAACTCCTGAGTTTACATTATGTATCAGGAAACCAGCAAGTGCTATCTACAAAGAGGTATAGGACCAACTGCAATTAGCAGGCTCTGTTTTTCTTTCACAGCTACTAAAAGACAGAGATTCATTTTAAACTTCCAAATGACTTGCTATCCTTTTAAACATGACGTATTTCATAAATTCTTCATGGATCTATGGTAGCGAAATCTTATGATATATTATTGGACATTCCAGACATCACAAAGCTGAAAATCACCATGATTTAAACACTTAAATTATACTTTCCTCTGTGAGAAAAACCTATGGAAGGCAAAGGAAAAAAAAAATCCCAACTAACCCAAAAGTAACCAAAATAACAAGCTTGGTGAGCTAGGTATCCTATGTTGGGTACATGAATAAATGGATGAATGAATAAGTGAATGATTGCAAGCCAAGTGAAAGGCACAGACTAAACTCTGAACGGCTGTTATAAACTGAAATGAATTAGGAAAGTGTTCATTAAATTAAGAAAGTTTTATTTAGGCACTTCAGTTTTGTTTAAGAAACAAAGCAGTGTTTTGTGTCTGTTCTTTGTTAGATACCTTTCAAAGTGGATTTTAAAATAAAATGTACCTTGGACATAAATACTGGCCAATGTCTTCTTTAGCTGAATGTGTTCTTTGTTGATCTGTTCTCCTTTTCCTTTCTATTCTTTTCTACAATTTCCCCTCCACAAGGCCTAAGCTGCAAAAATCTTTGTCTCTTATGGTTTCTTCCAAGAGAAGAGGGTGAATATCTTGGGAATAAGTCTGGTTTTCAGAGATCCCTAGCACACCGAAACCCACCTCCCACACATTCTTTTACCCCCCTGGGGTCCAATCTGCCCTCCTTGCAGGCTAACTTTGGATGTTCCCTTGGGAACACAGAAGTTATCCTCTGTTGAGACTGATTTTTTTGGATAAACCGCAAGAACAGAATAGAAACAGTGTTCATGTAAGTGAAAAGGGAAAATATTACTAGAAGTGGGGAATGAGCTCTGATGGCTGGTGGAGGAAAAGAGTTTGGTGGGACAAATGGAAATACTGAACTAGACACAACTCTTGCTTACCCTTAAATCTCAGGAAATTCCCCTTCGCCCTAACTGACCTTGCCTTTTATCACCGAAGATGGTCAGTTGCTTAGTGAATGTAATGAACCTTAAAACATAAAAGCGGACACCTCTAAGGAGCGTGTGGGAGGGCCTGGGACTCTCTGGGGCAGACAGAGAAGGCCCCCTCTCGGGTTTGGTGCTCCAGGACACCTCGCCACGTGCAACACAGACAGCTGGAGCGGCAGAGCCCGAAAGACCAGTCAGGGGCAGGAGGCTGGCGTGGACCCACTCCTCTTCCGGCGCGAACAGCCAGCTCTTCCATTTCCAGCCTCCTGAATCCCCCGGAGGAAGCTTGCTGGCCGGCCATCCCACAGACGTGCACACCTCCAACCCTTGTCGGGGGCGGGTGCCAGATGCCAGCCCCGCTTTGGAGCCCGCGCTCCTCCGGAGCTTGGGTAAGAAGAAACCCGTGGGGTCGTTGGTTTGAGACAGAGAAAGTTAAGTACACCTGGGAGCCACCAGGCTGACACTCCGGAGCCGGGTGACCATGTGCGCATCGCTATCTCCTGGCCATGTTTCCGCTCTCCCTGAGTCCCTCTGAGGCCCGGGCTGTGCTTCTGTCTGTTGGACTAACCCCGGCTGGAAGACCATCTGGCCCTATGGAGGAAAAGGCCCGCAGAGATCTCCCCAGTCCCGCATACAACCGCAAATCATCTCTCCCCTCTGCTGCCTAGGGGGGCAGTGAGAGGAATCAGAGGAATGGCAGTGACGGTCTGAAAACTCAGATGGGGTGGAAGGGAGGAGAAGATGAGAAAGGAGGGACTGAGAGAGCTAAACTCAGAAAGAAAATGTAAAACTTGGCTTAAAAAAAAAACCTACAAAATTTTCACCTGTACCGAACTGAACCGCCTCTGAATTTCTTCTAAAATAAAGAACTCTCCCCTACTTGTCCTTGGGGACCAAAGGCGGGCCACTCTTCCTCACAAGGTCTGGTCATGGTTTCAAGACACTAAAAGGTGCTAAACCCAACTCCGCAATTAATAATTCTAATGTCCATCACGTCTCCCTCTCTAAACGTGTCCAGTTTTCTAGATCACTGTCTTCTTCCAAACAGGGAATGTCTGGTCGCCCGTATAATATACATATATATTCTATATGTATACAATGTGTAAATATGTATGTATCTACAATGACATATCCGTATACACATATGTATATATACATTATATATAATATTAATTTGGGGTTATGGTAGCCGTTGTGAGGGGCAGTATGTGAGATTTGATTATTCTAAATAAAACTGTTCAGTTATGGGCAGGGAAAGGGGGTGTGCTTTGATGCCCAGTGAAAAATGCGAGTCTGGTAAACAGAAGCAGAAGGTAAACAGGAGCTAAACGAGGAGAAAGGAGATTTTTGTTTTTTCTCCAGGCACTGGCTGGAGCTCCTCTTTGGGACCAGGGCAAACTGGAAACAAGGTGCCTGTCTGCACCAGCCTCCGAGTAGCCTACACCCAGGTAATCGCCATTCCTCGTACCCACGAGAGGGGAAAGTGTGTGCCCGCCACATAGACGCATCTCCACCCAACCCGCCCGGCTCTTTGGAGGGCCGGCTGGATCCCAGTGGCCGGGGCTCCGGAAGGTGGGCTTGCAGACCAGGGAATCACCAGCTGTCCCCCTCCCCGAGACTCCCGCCGCCCGCTTAGGACAGGTTTTGTAGGAGAGCAGGCAACTTACTTAACATATTGGCTTCGTGGGAGCCATTGACTTTGCCATCCGGGTAGATCTGCAGATGGAAACCAATGCCCACTCTGCAGTAGAGGCTGCCGGTCCGGCGCCCCGAGGGGCTCCACTGGAAACTGCTCTGCTCCAAGCCATTTCCTTGACCGCCCAGAGAAGCCCCGGGGGAGGAGGAGGCAGAAGAAGAGGAAGACTTCGTGCTACTGCTTCTCCGGCTGCTGCTGGCTCCTCCGGGGTTCCTACCGGTGGAAGCCGGTCCGGGTTGCCCTTTGGGTGCGAGGCGCTCCTCCCCTTGAGCCCAGGCGCTGAGGATCAGGTGACTGAAGAAGAGCAGGAGGAGGAAGGACAAGCTCATTCTTCCAGCCGCGGGGGTCCTAAGTGCATTTTGCAGGGCTGGTTCTGGGCTCTGTAGCCCGCGCGCGGCTGTGTGCCTCTGGCGCTGCCCCCCTCGCCGCACCGGGTGGACATAGCCTCGGGGAAGAGAGAGGGAGAGGGGGAGAGAGAGAGAGGCCACCCGAACGGATCTCGGCGCTGGCACTGGGATATTTATAACGCCAGTGATCTCACTGCTCGGTGCACGCCTGCGAGGCTTCCCCTCACCCGCCGCTTTGTGTACTCTCCGGCCGGTGCGGGGAGGGAGCCTCGCCGTCCCGGGGGCGGGGGTGTGGAGGAGGGAGGAGACGGGAGAGGGTGAGTGGGAGGAGAAGCCAGGCGGAGAGAAGCTGCGCCCCGACGCTGGGCGCACGCACACCGAGGCCACGCACCCCAGCACTTCTCACGCGCCACACGGCCACCCTCCACTCGAGACAACGCTGCGCGGAACTCAGCTCCCCGCAAGCACTGGAGTCCTCCTGGGGCAGCCACGGGAATGGGAGGGTGAAACGTGGGAGTGAGCTCTCGTCTCTCGCACCTCTGCCGCAGGCTTGCGTCCCAGCAATGCGCTCTCGCCTACCCAGGACACAGTTTCCAGGTTCCCTTCCCTTTGCCCAGCAGACCCGACTGTTACAACCCCTGCCCCGGGGATGTCTCGGGAACTGCGTCCCGCCGAGGGATCCCACAGCTGCTAGTGTTCGCAGCGCAACTTGGAAGGCTTTGGTGTGGCGCGGTGGGAGAAGGCTTTTGTTGTTGCTACTGATTTACTAAAGAGCTAATGAATGGATTTACTCAGCGTTCAGAGAGCTGCCCTAAGCCTTTACGCCAGGGCTCGAGCTGCTTTCCTGTTGGGAAACTCTTGGTCGCGCGCTAAACATAATGCCACCGAATTTGTTCTTCCTTCTGGGAAGCTCTAGGTCTGCGCCCGGGAGGGTGAGCGCACACGCACACCGTGCTCGGAGCCGGGCAAGAGGGGTAGGGTCTGGGCACCAGCACATGTGACTAACTGTCCAGTTGTCCTCTCTCACCCCAGGATCCCCTTGGCAGGAAGGATTAGCTAACGGCTCGCTTCAGCTTACTCAGAGCTGCCATTGACTGAAGGCCGACTCCAATGAATGATTAATGATGCGCGCGCTGGATTTCAGGAAACCTGAGAACGGAGAATTCCCGTGTATGTAATGCCCCTACTGTCATTTATCTGAGAAATATATCTGGCTTGCATTCTTGAAATATTTCCATCTGAAAACATATTTGAAGCTTTAAACTACACTCTGGTACATTATTCATTGCTCATTTTAATGAAAAGGCTGTGATTTGGACCGATAAGGTCAATTCATATAAGCCAAGGTTGATGCTAAGAGGTGGCTTTCTCCATTTTTGAGTACCCACTTAAGGATTCCAGCTCAATAATGAAAAGCATACAAAACATATGTTATTTTTCAGGATTGGAAGTCTCCCATGGTTAGAATACTTAACATCAAGGCAGCTGTAAACAGAAAATCACCTGGACAACTTAGTGAAGCCACGGGGCGGGTGGGGGTGGGGGAGCGAGGGAAAGGGAAGAATGGGCGCATCACACATAGGTGTGCATGGCCTGGGCACTATATAAGATGCTATACTGGGCTGAACACCTCTTCTTTTTCCGCTGTGCTAGGCTCAAGCTTTAAGCTTCTGGTTTAACCACCATAGGTAAGCAGACCCTTGCAAGGCAATCCTGAAAGTGGACATTGAGGACGGGTGGTCCCTCAGGACTATCCACTTGACTGGCATTGTCTCTTTCCAGGGTGAATGATTGTGGAATGCTGGGCACTGTGCTTTCTGCAAGTGATGTCCTTGGGTCTCTAAAAAAGCTGTCAGGGTTTAAGACCCATTGGTGGTGCTGGATGCCATCACTAAGTTCCCCTGTGTGTCACCCATTCCTCCAGTGACAAAGATTTTCCAAAGTAAATCCAGTTGCTTGTGTCTCACCCTTCCTCTTCTCTAGGAGTCTGCTGAAAGAACAGGAGAGTGGCTGGCCTTAGAGGCACTATCAGCCTCCTTCCCAAACCCAGGAGGTCAAAACCACTCTGGGGCTGAGCCTCTGGAACTGAGATTGTGCCTTTTCTTTTCTTCTTTCTTTCAGCTCCTCAAGCCCCACCCCCAGTGAAACAACCATTCTCGTATCCCTCTCATGTCCTGCAAGATTCCAGCTGGGGATCAAACTCTTGTCTAGGGATGACCCAGGAAGGCCAAGACACCTGCTCAGGTTTTAGCCCAGCTCAGCCTGGAGGGTGGCAAGGTGCACTCCGACCTCCTCTGGGGTCCGAGCTTGAAACTTTCGGAAAAGCAGAGGATTCACTAAGTGGAGAGCAGTGACCAGCTCTTGTGACTGAGTCTGGCAAACTAGACTCCAGGTTCCTTCTCAACTCTCCTGGATGCTTTTTTTAAAAAAGTGTGTCCTTAAAACTGAATCGGTATGGTGTACGTGAGCAAGTAGTGTGGGTGCCAGTAACCTTTTAAAAATCTACAAGAGGGTTGAACATGTATTTGGGTCTTTTTTTTTTTTTAATGTAAAGACCTGCAAAAACTGAACAGTGAAAGAAGACATCACTGCGCCTGTCCCGTGCGCTGAACAGCCAAGCTCCCTCTCTCCGCAGCTCCGCCGATAGAGGAGCCAGTCGCCCTGCGCTCCCGGCTGCGCCCTCCCTGGCCCGCGCGCTGTCTCACTCTCGGCGCAGCAGATCCGCGGAGCCTGGGTCCACCGCAAATCTGCGGTCGGAAAAATTCTCATTTCACGGTCTTGGCTACCCGGGCTCTACTCCCATAAATTCCACTCAAAAGAGAGAGCAAGACTGTACCACTTTTTTTTTTTCTGGTTATTTTCTGGATCATCAAAAACCCCCTGGCTGGAGACGATCCCTCAGTCCATTCACAGGCCAGTGAACCTGATCAAGGTCGCCAGGGCATAGGCGGAGACGCGCCCGCGGTCGCTGCTCCGTGCTGTTCTTGATTCATGCGCTCTCCGTGCCGAGGAAGCAAGCTCGGGGAGAAGGTGCAGGCTCCTGGCTACCTGCAGAGATAAAGGCTAGTTTCCACTCATCTCCACTGGACGGGGCACCGAAAAACTAACAGGTGAATGGGTCCCACCAGTCATCTAGGCATAGCTCTGGTCCCCATCTCTTCGGGTTTACCTTCCTCAGCTCTTCAACCTCTCGGTCTCACGTTCTCTAGCCTCACCACCTCAGGTTCACCTTTCCTAGCCCCAGCACCTGAACTTTCTTTCCAGGCCTCCCCTAGTTCTGTGTGGGAACCAAAGGATGAATTTCTCATAGGTCTTTTGTAGCTATAGTTATGATCCAGTTACCAGCAACAGGAGTCAATTCAAAGCAAGATACAATGACTTGTATCCTCAGGCTGGCACTTAAAAGTCTAGGAAGAAAGAGATCAGGGCAAAGACAAGCTTCCCTTCACCCGAGGGACAAGCTTACTAATTACAACCTTCCTCTGGGTGTAAACAGATGTTGGAGGTCTCTGAGACCAGGGCTCCAGAGGAGAGGCCAAAGCCTGGTCCGTCCTACAGTGCATCACACTGTGATGGAGGGAAAGACCAGAGATAGATGGTGGGATAGGATGAGCAACCCTGGGCAGTGCAAACCACAGTGCCCGGAAGGCTCTCCAACCCACGAACGAGGCTGCCAGGGTCCCCGCGGACCTCGCACAGGCTTCTGTTCAGAGCAAGTCAGTCTCTCCTCATCTCTTCTGCTGGAGGTGCCCACAATCTATGAGGTTTGCCTAGTCTGGTTTGTTGCAGTTCAAGGCAAGGACTGGTTTTCTTTGCTTGATTCAAGCAGACAAAAGCCCAGAGGATTTCAGAAATTTTTCCTAAGTGAAGGGCTTGAATCTGTCCCTCCCTCTCCATCCCTGCCGCCCTTCCACACACTCAGAGGCTGAATCCAGACAGCAGCACTGCTTTTTGCTAACCAGGTCCCTGGTGACCCCACAATGACTTCTAGTTCCATAGCATTTTTGTCGGAGGCACAATTGCATTGTGGGAGGACTCAGGCGCTGACCCTGTTGGGGCCGTCAGTCCACGTTCTTGCCAGGACCCTCTATTTCCTCCAGGCCTGGCTTCTCACCAGCCAAATTGGCAGCAATTACAGGAACAAATAGCCTGTGGCTAAAGGAGCCCTGAGCAGGCTGAGAAGGGTGGGAAGGGCTGGCTGTGCGGCAAGGAAACAGAGTGAGGGCGCACAGGCAGGGTGCTGACAGAGTGATTAGGCACTCCGCAGGTCCGGAGGTTAGATCTCTTCTTTCTCCAGGGTCTATTACTTCTTGCTGAAGAGGCAGCTGTTTTGAAATGGCCACAGGCAGCTGGTCTCCTCCATATCTGTGGAGTCAGAAAGCAAAGCAGCCCTTGCTAGTAGAAAGAGATCTTTTGTGAATTGACTCAATGAAATCTGTTACTTTTTCTCATAAAGCTCATTTCTAATGCTTTCCAACTAACCTGGTGACTAGTATTGCTTTAGTTTCTGGTACATCCATGCCCTGAGTCCCAAAGCACTACAGGTCCCCAGTTATCTCAGCACACAATATCCAACTGCAGGAAATAACTGCTCTTAAAGTACTAGAAGCCCCTTATCCTGTCCAGGGTCAGCAGTTGAAGATGGAGGATGTATTTCCTTGTGCTGGCTACATATGAGTACAACAGTCGTCGTCTGAGATCATGCCACCATCCCCTGACCCAAACAGAGCCCACTTTGCCTTTATGATGGGTTTTGTTCCTGGCACAATCTGTATCTAATAATGTCTAGAGAGGTCGTTCTGAGCATAGGAAGAGAGGTGTGGTACTTCCAGTCTCAATTCTCAGTAAGAAGTGGGTCAGGTAGCAAAAAGAGTGAGGAATCAGAGACTTTTCTCACCTCTCATTTTTATCATGAGAGATAAAGAGGGTGAATTAGAGTTGCTGCTATTGGAATAGCTTTAGCATTCTGGATGTTTGGTTTGTATCCAGAGAGACAGGCCATAAGCAAATGGGCACTCATTCAAGAAAAATGAGGGTGGGGGAATGAAGAGAAAAGAAGCACAGTGTCCTCTTCTAGGACATCCTTTTTGTGCCAAATGAGACAGGAGGAAGAGAACAGAAGTGAGACCAAGCCTGGTACCAGTGATAAACAGATAGGAAGCTGCTGAAACCCGGGACACATGGGCTATCTTTTCACCGACCCAGTCAAAGCCCATTTGTTCAGAAAGTAATTTGATCAAAGCTGATTTCTCAGACTAAGACTGAGAGCCAGTCCACACAGACAGTTTTTTTTTTTTCCCATAATAAGATGCTTATTTTTCTTCAGTTGTTAAAGCAGTATGGGGACCAAAATTGAAGATGCAACTGTTGGCAAGTTAGTACACAGAATTTGAAAGATATCTTCAACAATACCAAGTGGATGTTTTGCTTCTGTTTAGTTTTTCTCCCAATAAAACTTTAGACATCACATTCTAGAGAAATACTCCTTTCATACTTTTTTTTTAATAATCCAGAACTTTCTGAGAAGCCCAAAAAATTTTTTCGGCTTAACCAAAAGCTGTTTAAAAAAAAAAAAAGAAAGCAAAAAAGCGTCCCATTCCTGTGTCCTCTAAAAGAATTATTTGTGAACTGCCTTTTTTACTTCTTTCTTTTTTTTTTTTTTTTACATTGAAAAATACCTAGCTGAAAAATCCAGGACCTTTCTTTTGGCAATCACACTATAAAAGTATTTAATAATCGCAGTATGTAAGTTATTTATTACTCTATTTTAGTGAATCATAATACATTACTTATCCCTTTAATAATTATAGAGGGCTTCCCTGGTGGCGCAGTGGTTGAGAGTCCACCTGCCGATGCAGGGATCACGGGTTCCTGTCCCGGTCCGGGAAAATCCCACATGCCGCGGAGCGGCTGGGCCCGTGAGCCATTTCCGCTGAGCCTGCGCGTCCGGAGCCTGTGCTCCGCAACGGGAGAGGCCACAACAGTAAGAGGCCCGTGTACCGCAAAAAATAAAAAATAAAATAAAATAATAATAATAACTATAGAAAACTGAAATAAAATATGATCTTACTATGTAATACACTAAGAAAATCAAAATAAAAGGCATTTTAAACTTGGCTAGAGAGTTGGGAGAGGGGAATATAAAGGCCTACAAAATTGAAAATTGTATAAGCTTTTTTTTTTTTTTTTTTGCGGTACACAGGCCTCTCACTGCTGTGGCCTCTCCCGTTGTGGAGCACAGGCTCCGGATGCGCAGGCTCAGCGGCCATGGCTCACGGGCTCAGCCGCTCCACGGCATGTGGGATCTTCCCGGGGCACGAACCCGTGTTCCCTGCATCGGCAGGAGGACTCTCAACCAGTGCGCCACCAGGGAAGCCCTGTATAAGCATTTTTAAACCATATATGATGAATAATAATTATCTTGTTTACTAGAAAAAAAAGAATATAAGTTTTACACTTCTGTAAATTTGTTAAAATAAAGAAGCTCCTGATGGCAAAAATAATAATAATATTAATCACAGTATGCAACAGCTAGAATTGAACTACCCACATGCCTCCCTTCAGCTCCCATGTAAACATATAAAAAAAGATTGAAAATGGAGCAGAGGGACTTAACAGTTATAATTTATTTTGCATATTGTGATTATATATGCATAATATGAAAATCATATTGATAAAGTCCATGACATCTTCTGACCTGTGTCCTCACCCTTGGTGCATTCCACCCTTTGCTTTTCATTCCACTAGCCCACTCAGATCAGAGCAGTGAGCGGATCCTTAGCTCCTGAAATACAAATGAGTGACAGATGTATGTTCACAGATTTTTTGAAAAGAAATATTTACCTTATGCACACCATTGTGCTATCTGCCCTAGCTCTGAAGCTCATGTATGCTTCTTAGGGAAGGAATTGAGAAGCACACAGCATATTACTATCAAGACTTTTCCTGGTTGTAACTGAGGCAATTTCCTGCTGGGGGGCCGTGGGGCACACAGTGGAACTTGATGTAATGAGGGTCACCACCAAATGTATTGTGATTTGGTGTTGGTTAGCTGTTTCACGTTTCTTATGGATATATACGGGGCTCTCAAGTAAATCATAAGCCCCTCAGAGGTAGTCTCCTTCAGCATACACTGCCTTGTAATCCCCCAAATGCACAATGACATAAATTCTAAATGAGGATCCTTAAGTGGGATGGTTTCAAAAGATGCCTTAATAATCGTTTCAATCTCTCCCCCAAAGAAGCGAGAACTTTAGCATTTAAAAGTATATCGTGGGGCTTCCCTGGTGGCGCAGTGGTTGAGAGTCCGCCTGCCGATGCAGGGGACACGGGTTCGTGCCCCGGTCTGGGAAGATCCCACATGCCGCGGAGCGGCTAGGCCCGTGAGCCATGGCCGCTGAGCCTGCGCGTCCGGAGCCTGTGCTCCGCAATGGGAGAGGCCACAACAGTGAGAGGCCCACGCACCGCAAAAAAAAAAAAAAAAAAAAAAAAAAGTATATCGTAAGGCTGGGTGATCTGTAGTCTGTCATTTCCTCTGTCCAGGGGAACAGAGAATTTGGGAGAGTGTAAGTGCGAATGTGTATGAGCTTTCATCGTTTGCATTACTATGGCTCTTAATTACAGTAATCATTTTCACGAATGGGCTTTGTTTTCTACTCTGGCTCCTTGGCTTTTGGCAGGCTGCACCGGGCAAACACCTGTTGTCTGGTTATACAGAGGAACAAACACCTGTCAGTGGAGTCAGTAAGTACTAATGTAGAGACTGTCATCTGGGGTCTTGGGAACCTTTGCTATTGTCAGAAGAAAGGAAAGAGCACCTGCTTAGGGCCCGGGAGGGCTGAATAATAGCTTACTGACTTCTGACAGAAGATGTCGATGAATCCCTTCCCTTTACCTACTCCCCAGAAATGCAGCCTGGGGCCGCAACATCTGTTAATGAGTGAATGAATGTGGTCAGGTTTGAGGAAATTCCTTTCTAAAGGAGACTGTAGTTTAACAGATATGAGGGCTTTGAGGCATCAAACTATAAATGGCTTTTATGTATGAATATCCAGTTGCTAAGAGTGGATGAAGGGAAGCAAGAAGAAAAGAGAGATGATGGGAAGAAATGTTGGGAGAGCAAGAAAAATGGGACAAAGATTTTTTCCATATGACAACCTCCTTCAGAAAATCACCCTTTGGAGCGCATTCGTGGTACTGGGCTGGTCCTATGTAGAGACAGGTATAACCAGCTTAATGGACTTCTCTGGAAAAAGTCAGTGTCAGTTCCTGAACTTATCGATTATTCTTTGACAGTTCAGCTATTTAGATACAGTTTATGTCCACACATGGAGAAGGAAGAAAATGAAATTATACAAAAGTTTGGGAAGGAGAGAGAGGAGATTAAAAGTCTACATTTTTCAAAGATAGATTTTAGCACCAATATTTATTTTTAGATTTCCTAACCTTTTGTTCCCCATAATCAAGATATATAGAAATCCACGCCAGCTCAGAGAAACGTCTTGATCCTGGCTCATCTGGTGAAAGATAACCCACAAAGCTAGGGAATGTAAGAATGGAGCCATCGAGCCTTTCCATTTGTATCTCTTTCCAGTTGGAACTGTTTTCCACTATATTCTGTCAGCTTGAAATTCCTCCTCCAGATGGATTTTGCTTGTCTCTTCTGTCCCACTGTCTCCTTTCCCTACGTTATGACTTTTCCTAGGCTCAGAGCTCTCTTGGCATTAGATAAAAAGAGGAAACGGGGGTGCACGAATAAAATTGTAGGTAAGGAGAGCAGAGAGGAGAAATCATTAAGATAACTTTTAATCTTGGATTCACTCCTGATGTTTCTCTTTCCTGCACCCACTATATGCAATCTATCAGGAGCTCCTTTTGGCTTTATCTTCCAAATATACGCAGAATCCACACACTTCATACCATCTCCATTGTAACCACCCAGGTATAAGCCATCATCACCTCCCAAAAGACCTTGCTTTTGGCCTTTCCACCCTTTCAATTTATTGTCAATGCAGCATAGCAATATTTTTCAAAAGAAAAGTCAGTGTATGCCACTCCTCTCCTTAAAACTACCAATCATGGTCTTCCCTGGTGGCGCAGTGGTTGAGAGTCCGCCTGCCGATGCAGGGGACACGGGTTTGTGCCCCGGTCTGGGAAGATCGCACATGCCGCGGAGCGGCTGGGCCCGTGAGCCATGGCCGCTGAGCCTGCGCGTCTGGAGCCTGTGCTCCACAAGGGGAGAGGCCACAACAGTGAGAGGCCCGCGAACCGAAAAAAAAACAAAAAACAAAAAAAAACTACCAATCACTTCTCGTTTCACACCTAAAATAAAAGCTAAACTTCTCCCAGTGGCCTTCCAGCCCCTAACTGAACCCCAGGCTCACTCTGTTCAAGCCAGACTGGTTCCCCGGCAGTTCTCAAAACTTAGCAGCCACACGTTCATCTTAGGACATTTACCAAGGTCACTTCCTCTGTTTGTACTACTCTTCTCAATATATTTGTCTCTTTCACCTCTTTCAAGGTTTTGCTCATATGTTTTCTTCCCAAACATTACCTGCCCACCCTATAAAAAACTACAGGCTCCATACTCCCTAACTTTCATGCTGCTTTTCTTTTTAATTTTTTTTCCACAGCAGCTATTTGTTTAATAAACAGTTATGTGGCTCTTACCATCAATCAGGCCTTCTTGCCAGGTATTAATTCATCAAATGCACATAGCAACCTTATGGAGTAGGCCCTATTGTCTTGTCTATTTTATAGTCATAAGAAAACTGGGGGGGGGGGGGCGGCTTCCCTGGTGGTGCAGTGGTTGAGAGTCTGCCTGCCAATGCAGGGGGCGCGGGTTCGTGCCCCCGTCCGGAAGGATCCCACATGCCGCGGAGCGGCTGGGCCCGTAAGCCATGGCCACTAAGCCTGTGCGTCCGGAGCCTGTGCTCTGCAACGGGAGAGGCCACAACAGTGAGAAGCCCGCATACCACAAAAAAAAAGAAAAGAAAACTGGGGCACAGAGTAGATAAGTAACTTACCCAAGTCACACAACCAGGGAGTGGTAGAGCTGAGGTTCAGACTCAGTCTGATTCTAGGAGCAATACCCTTACAAATGTGCTCGAAGTACTTATCACTTTCTAATATATTACAGGATATACTTCTTATTGTATTTATTGTTTATTGTCTGTTTCACCCTGCTAGCATGTAAGCTTCACGATGATAAGGATCTTTCTTCTGTTCACAAATATTTATCATTCACCTAGAATGATGCTTGACATATATTGTGGGTGCCCAATAATTATTTGTTGAATGAATAAATAAACTGGATGATTGAGAGTCGGCTCCCCAGCTTGAGATACATTATTTTGGGTTCATTACCGAAACATCCACTTCTCAGTTTATCCTCCAGGGACTTCAGGTAGAATAAGAACAAGGAGAAACAGCACTCTAGTTCAGATATTTTATTTCACCCTATAATTTTTGAATGAGAGAAACTGACTCACAGATGCTGCTGTTATTTCCCTCTAATTTTTTTTTCACTGTAAGTTTACGTTACAACTCCACCCACTCCTCTCCACCCTATATTTGGAGTGGGTAGATGTGAGAAGAGAGAAGTAAGGAAAGAAGTGAGGGTCACACACACGTACTAAACACCAGTTATCCTTTAAACCTTACTTCCTCTAAGAATTCTGCAGTGATGACAACACGAAGACAGATGGATCTGGAGCCAGAAAATGGGGATGGGCTATGTGATAGCAATGGAGCTGGTTCTTTGTGGTACCCACACTTGACAAACAAAACAAAGCAAACCTCCTGCATCCAGATTTTTAAAAATTCCAGAGTGGAAGCCTGCAGTGCTTCACAACTCAGTTTGTTTTGTAAAGACAACAAGGGCAATGGTGGAAAAGATCCCTAACGAGAACCAATATACCTGAATTCTAATTCCACAGCTCACCTCCACACATAAACACACACACAATCACTGTGTGGTGACTCAAACCTTAGAGTCTCATTTTCATTCTCTGTAAAAATAGGGGTAATAATTTCTGTTTTGGTGTTCTTTGTTTTGAGAAGTAAATAGGAGCACAGGTGTGACTATAAATGAGAAATTATCACACAAATTTAATTTATAATTAAAATTATATAATTATAAAAATTATAGCTGCTCATGTTAAATTTGTCAGAATAATGCACTTCCCTAATATACAAAAAATCTAACAATGTATGAGTATAAAAATATTTCAATCGGTTCACCTTGCCTTTGGAGAAATGTAGACAGTAAAATAAATAAATTTAATGCGCTGGTGTGTCATAATTTGTGACAGAAGAGCTCGGTTCAGCAACTTCTTACAAGGTTAGATTGTGATTCCCTATAGGTACTTCAGCAGCTGAAAGCAGCTGAACATTTGTGAATTATAAGATGAATGAGATTTATCGGCTTTATTTTGAGGAAAACTAAAGGAAAGGAAGATAATCAAAGTAAAGATGCCCAATCTGCATTTGCAAGTGTCTTCTTCAAATAGTGGTCCTAATACTGCTAGTACTTCTAAAAGCAGCAAGAGTCACTGGTGTGTCATCTTCTCTGAGTCTTAGGCCTTTAGCAGGTACAGCAGTTTGCAGAGTAGGAGAATGTATCCAGATAACTTGCCCTTTGAAAGAAAAGGAATTCTCGTCAGATTTCCACGTGGGAATACCTTGGTAGCAGACACATTGACGCCATGGTAGCGAAAGCTACTTGTCTTAAATCAAACAAATAATTTCCACAGACTGTGTTGAATAACCTCACAGTGTCTGAGGTGCCAGAGGAGAGCACTTGGAACAAACTCTAACCTGTTTTCACCGCCTTTTCTCCATGAGTAAAACTGAGACACAAACGTGTCAGTTTTAAGAGTTTCCCTTATATACAATTAATTTTCAAAGTTTTTTTTTAAAGTATTTTAGGACCTCTTACTTCATTAAGCTTCACCTGTAATGTGTTTTGATTTGTTCAGAGAAAGATGAGCAACAGGACTGTAGGTTTACTATAACAAGGCCTCATAGGGAAAATTTGGGAGCATGTCTAAGATTAAAAATTTTAAAGGTCAATGTGTTTTAAGAAAAAAAAGAATCAAAAAGAAACTTTCAGTGGCAAAGACCACTGTTGGTTTGTTACCAAGGTAAAGCATTTTGAAACGTTTGAAATTGTTATTAAAAATATTACCTCTGTGGGCTTCCCTGGTGTCGCAGTGGTTGAGAGTCCGCCTGCCGATGCAGAGGATGCGGGTTCGCGCCCCGGTCCGGGAAGACCCAACATGCTGCGGAGCAGCTGGGCCCGTGAGCCATGGCCGCTGAGCCTGCGCGCCTGCGCGTCTGGAGCCTGTGCTCCGCGATGGGAGAGGCCACAACAGTGAGAGGCCCGCGTACCGCAAAAAAAAAAAAAAAAAAAAAAAAAATTACCTTTGCATTGATTAATAAGGAGGTAGGAAACTCTTGCACTCTCCATTGTGGTTGGTTCACACCTAATCTATTGACATTGAAAGCAGGACTGTTAACAAAGCAAAATCTGGGGGACACTTTGGTTACAGCTTCTTAAAGGGAATCACAGGAAACTAACTTCTATGTAAATTCTGGGAACCAGGAAGTACGGTACTGAGATCTTAATATGAACTGAAACAAGATGCAGGCCCAACAAGAAGAAATCAGCACCTAAACATGAACATTAGAGGCTGACTGGATGAATTATGAAGCATAACTCCTCTCCATAATCACACCTGACCTTGGCACATGAAACACACACGCAATCATCTGCACAGGCATAATACTCGTAGCTCTGCAACCTGGACCAACTTTCTTAACCTCTCTGAACCTCACTCTCCTCACTCGTAAAATGCAACTGGTGATAACCTCTGTCTCCAAGTGCTGTTTTGATTATTGTTGTAAAAGCCAAGGAACTAATGCACATAAAAAAAAGCAGTACTATCCTTTCCTGGCACGTTGGGTGCCTCAATACCGTTAACCATCAAAATGCAATCCCGCTTTTCCATTCACTTATTTTGGGGGAAATCATTTTGGATGAGAGAGGGCTTCACATTTTGATGCAAGTTAACAAATGCATCTAAATGGACCTTCCTTTTTTAAGTCAGATTTCTTCAATTCTGTGAAAGGAAAAGTAAATGCTCTTTATCCTGATGGGTAAAAATCACAAGGGATTTCCTTTGTCATAAATATCAGAAACAATGTCATCGGATGACATGTAGCGAAGTGACAGGTCTCCAATTTACCAACAATAGTACACAAGTTTTGCAGGCTATAGAATAATGATCACTGATGTCTTCCCATTTCTGGAGTGATGATATTCAGGCACCTATATCATGGGTTCTCCCAGTGTGGGTAGCATATCTTTTCTGGATAGCAAAGACACCTGCCACGTAATGCCAGAATAAAGCCTTCAAATGACACTCCATTTGTCACGTCCGTATGTCACAAAAAGTATTCTTCTTGCAGGGATTTTCCTAGCCAGTCCACATATTAGAGGCATATTAAAGAGTCCTTCCTGTATTAGGAAAATAAAACATAAAACACTCAAATAAAAACAAGTGCAAACAGTCCAGGGTAAGATTAGAATTTCCAGGAAGCACACATTTATTTCTGTGTTACTTACTGCTTCTTTACATGAAGCCCAAGGAGCAACTGGACAACAGTAGTCAATGCTCTACTTTATTTCCATTTTGTTTTTCTTTCTTTTAAAAATTTACATATAGGGCTTCCCTGGTGGTGCAGTGGTTGAGAGTCTGCCTGCCGATGCAGGGGACACGAGTTCGTGCCCCGGTCTGGGAAGATCCCACATGCATGGAGCGGCTGGACCCGTGAGCCATGGCTGCTGAGCCTGCGCGTCTGGACCCTGTGCTCTGCAACGGGAGAGGACACAGCAGTGAGAGGCCTGCGTACCGCAAATAAATAAATAAATAAATAAATAAATAAAAATTTACATATAGTAAAATTCATTCTTTTTTGGTGTACTGATCTCAGTTTTACAAATGCATAGACATGTAACCATCACCACGATCAAGACCTTCATTTGGTTGTAATTGGCCCTAAGATATACATAACACAATATAAATACAAAGTATAAGAGAATCAGTCCTTTAAATGGAAAACACAAAGAATGGGGGAAAATGTTAGAAGAAAGGTACATGGGCTTCTGTCTTCTGAAATAAGCCCTCCACTTCCCACAATTTTTCTTAACTAATTTCTTCTCTTTTGTTCCTTTTTTTTTAAAAAAGATCTCAGCTTAAAAGCTATTTCCACTCAAGTGCCTTCCGTGACTCATCTCCCACCCCAAATCTAGATTAGGTCCTCCCTTCATGTCTTTTCAATGTATCCCATTCTTGATAAAGTATTCTTACTTGCCACAATTTTATCTATACAGCTTTATTCTACATAGCTTTTTATGGGATAATTAAACAAAGTCCATCTCCCACATCACCTAAGCTGAAAAAGGAGTTGAGAATACAATTGGTCCTGCTAGTCTCTCCAAAAATGGTATTTTTTTCAACAATTTTTTCAGGCTCAAGGGTAAAACAAGCCTAATACTATCAAACTCTTTTTTTATCTGTTTTATTTATTTTGTTAAATTGAAGTATAGTTTACAATGTTATGTTAGTTTCAGGTGTATAGCAAAGTGATTCAATTATATATATATATATATATATATATATATATATATATATGTATATGTATGTATATATTATTTTTCAGATTCTTTTCCATCATAGGTTATTGCAAGATATTGAGTATAGTTCCCTATGCTATATAGTAGGTCCTTGTTGGTTATCTATTTTATTTTTTTATTTTTATTTTTAAATTTTTCTTGGAGCATAGTTGATTTACAATGTTGTGTTCATTTCAGGTGTACAACGAAGTGAATCAGTTATATGTATACATATATCCACTCTTTTTTTTTTAATTTTTAGATTCTTTTCCCATATAGGCCATTACAGAGCATTGAGTAGAGTTCCCTGTGCTATACAACAGGTTCTTATTAGTTATCTATTTTATATATAGTAGTATGTATATGTTAATCTCAAACTCCTAATTTATCCCTTCCCCCTCTTCCACTTTGGTAAGCATAAGTTTATTTTCTATACCTGTGAGTCTATTTCTGCTTTGTAAATAAATTCACTTGTATCAGTTTTTTAGATTCTGCCTATAAGTGACATTATATGATATTTGTCTTTCTCTGTCTGGCTTACTTCACTTAGTGTGATAATCTCTAAGTCCATCCATGTTGCTACAAATAGCAATATTTCATTCTTTTTAATGGCTGAGTAATATTCCAGTGTGTGTGTGTGTATATATATGTGTGTGTGTATATATATATATATATATATATATATATATATATATACAACATCTTCTTTATCCATTCATTTGTCGATGGACATTTAGGTTGCTTCTATGTCTTGGTTATTGTAGACAGTGCTGCAATGAGCATGCATCTTTTTGAATTATAATTTTCTCCAGATATATGCTCAGGAGTGGGACCATACCATATCAACCTTTCTCTGATGGTTGGGTAAAAACTGTGTGAAACTAAAGATCAGTGTGTACAGCTGAAAATCAGCATTAGGGTTTATAAAGTACATAAATGAAGTTAAATGTGGAGGCTTGCTTGTATGAACTTGTTTCCAACCAACAAATGGCATGAGACCTACCACCAGTCTCTCTGCTCCTAGGGTTAGACACTATAGTCAGCTACACTTTTCAGTAGCTTTCAATGGACAATCAGCACTAAGCCAGGCTGGCCCACAAAGGTTGATCTAGGTTCAAATACTGGCAAGAAACGCAATCAAAATGCTAACAAAGGTTTCCTTCACTTTGTCTTACTACAGAAACAGCAGTCATATAGAGTATGGCTTACACACAGAAAGATCTTAGAAGGGAGTGCTCATGACTGATCATTTCTCCTTAGTTCTTCACGCTACAGTGTGCAAAGTGTCACATTGGTTTATTCAGTCCTTTAAATAACTGACCAGGTAAAAGTAGACGAAAAAAAACATAAGCCTACTGCCTTTTATACTATTTTTCCCCATTACTCTAAGAGGTGGATCAAAAAAGATCTTGCTGTGATTTATGTCAAAGAGTGTTCTTCCTATGTTTTCCTCTAAGAGTTTTACAGTGTCCAGTCTTACATTTAGGTCTCTAATCCATTTTGAGCTTTTTTTTGTGTATGGTATTAGGGAGTGTTCTAATTTCATTCTTTTACATGTAGCTGTCCAGTTTTCCCAGCACCACTTCTTGAAGAGACTGTCTTTTCTCCATTGTATATCCTTGCCTCCTTTGTCATAGATTAGTTGACCATAGGTGCATGGGTTTATCTCTGGGCTTTCTATCCTGTTCCATTGATCTATCTTTCTGTTTTTGTGCCAGTACCATATTGTCTTGATGACTGTAGCTTTGTAGTATACTCTGAAGTCAGGGAGTCTGATTCCTCCAGCTCTGTTTTTTTTCCCTCAAGACTGCTTTGGCTATTCAGGGTCTTCTGTGTCTCCATACAAATTTTAAGATTTTTTGTTCTAGTTCTATTAAAAATGCCATTGGTAATTTGATAGGGATTACATTGAATCTGTAGATTGCTTTGGGTAGTAGAGTCATTTTCACAATATTGATTCTTCCAATCCAAGATCATGGTATATCTCTCCATCTGTTGGTATCATCTTTAATTTCTTTCATCAGTGTCTTATAGTTTTCTGCATACAGGTCTTTTGTCTCCCTAGGTAGGTTTATTCCTAGGTATTTTATTCTTTTTGTTGCAGTGGTAAATGGGAGTGTTTCCTTAATTTCTCTTTCAGATTTTTCATCATCAGTGTACAGTAATGCAAGAGATGTCTGTGCCTTAATTTTGTATCCTGCAACTTTACCAAATTCATTGATTAGCTCTAGTAGTTTTCTGGTGGCATCTTTAGGATTCTATACATGTAATACCATGTGATCTTCAAACAGTGACAGTTTTACTTCTTCTTTTCTAATTTGTATTCATTTTATTTCTTTTTCCTCTCTGATTGCTGTGGCTAGGACTTCCAAAATTATGCTGAATAATAGTGGCGAGGGTGGACATGCTTGTCTTTTCCTGATCTTAGAGGAAATGCTTTCAGTTTTTCACCATTGAGAATGATGTTTGCTGTGGGTTTGTCATATATGGCCTTTATTATGTTGAGGTAGGTTCCCTCTGTGCCCACTTTCTGGAGAGTTTTTATCACAAACGGGTGTTGAATTTTGTCAAAAGCTTTTTCTGCATCTATTGAGATGATCATATAG
Organism: Mesoplodon mirus; assembly: GCF_964341445.2. Classification (NCBI taxonomy): domain Eukaryota; kingdom Metazoa; phylum Chordata; class Mammalia; order Artiodactyla; family Ziphiidae; genus Mesoplodon; species Mesoplodon mirus. The sequence goes on from NC_138977.1 coordinate 42,726,982, forward strand.
TTTTTACTCTTCAATTTGTTAATATGGTGTATCACACTGACTGATTTGTGTGTATTGAAGAATCCTTGCATCCCTGAGATAAATCCCACTTGATAATGGTGTACGATCTTTTAAATGTGTTGTTGAATTCTGTTTGCTAGTGTTGTGTTGAGGATTTTTGCATCTATATTCATCAGTGATATTGGTCTGTAATTTTCTCTTTTTGTAGTATCTTTGTCTGGTTTTGGTGTCAGGGGGATGGTGGCCTCATAAAATGAGTTTGGGAGTGTTCCTTCCTCTACAATTATTTGGAAAAGTTTGAGAAGGATGGGTGTTCTCTGTTCTCTAAATATTTGATAGAATTCACCTGTGAAGCCATCTGGTCCTGGACTTCTGTTTGTTGGAAGATTTTTAATCACAGTTTAAATTTCATTACTTGTGATTGGTCTGTTCATATTTTCTGTTTCTTCCTGGTTCAGTCTTGGAGGTTATACCTTTCTAAGAATGTGTCCATTTCTTCCAGGTTGTACATTTTATTGGCATAGAGTTGCTTGTAGTAGTCTCAGGATGCTTGGTATTTCTGCAGTGTCTGTTGTAACTTCTCCTTTTTCATTTCTAATTTTATTGATTTGAGTCCTCTCCCTCTTTTTCTTGATGAGTCTGGCTAGTGGATTATCAATTTTGTTTATCTTCTCAAAGAACCAGCTTTTAGTTTTATTGATCTTTGCTATTGTTTTCTTTGTTTCTATTTCATTTATTTCTTCTCTGATCTTTATCATTTCTTTCCTTCTACTAACTTTTGGTTTTGTTTGTTCTTCTTTCTCTAGTTCCTTTAGGTGTAAGGTTAGGTTGTTTATTTGAGATTTTTCTTGTTTCTTGAGGTAGACTTGTATTGCTATAAACTTCCCTCTTAGAACTGCTTTTGCTGCATCCCATAGGTTTTGGATTGTCGTGTTTTCATTGTAATTTGTTTCTAGGTATTTTTTGATTTCCTTTGATTTCTTCAGTGGTCTCTTGGTTATTTAGTAACATATTGTTTAGCCTCTATGTGTTTGTGTTTTTTACATTTTTTTCCCTGTAATTGATTTCTAATCTCATAGTGTTGTGGTCAGAAAAGGTGCTTGATATGATCTCAGTTTTCTTAAATTTACTGAGGTTTGATTTGTGACCCAAGATGTGATCTATCCTGGAGAATGTTCCGTGCACACTTGAGAAGAAAGTGTTATCTGTTGTTTTTGGATGGAATATCCTATAAATATCAATTAAATCTATCTGGTCTATTGTGTTATTTAAAGCTTGTGTTTCCTTATTAATTTTCTATTTGTATGATCTGTCCATTGGTGTAAGTGAGGTGTTAATGTCTCCCACTATTATTGTGTTACTGTCGATTTCCTCTTTTATAGCTGTTAGCAGTTGCCTTATGTATTGAGGTGCTCCTATGTTGGGTGCATATAGATTTATAATTGTTATATCTTCTTGGATTGATCCATTGATCATTATGTAGTGTCCTTCCTTGTCTTTTGTAACATTCTTTATTTTAAAGTCTATTTTATCTGATATGAGCATTGCTACTCCAGCTTTCTTTTGATTTCCATTTGCATGGAATATATTTTTCTATCCCCTCAATTTCAGTCTGTATGTGTCTCTAGGTCTGAAGTGGGTCTCTTGTAGACAGCATATATATGGGTCTTGTTTTTGTATCCATTCAGGAAGCCTGTGTCTTTTGGTTGGAGCATTTAATCAATTCATGTTTAAGGTAATTATTGATATGTATGTTCCTATGACCATTTTCTTAATTGTTTTGGGTTTGTTTTTGTAGGTCCTTTTCTTCTCTTGTGTTTCCCACTTAAAGAAGTTGCTTTAGCATTTGTTGTAGAGCTGGTTTGGTGGTGCTGAATTCTCTTAGCTTTTGCTTCTCTGTAAAGCTTTTGATTTCTCCATCTAATCTGAATGGGATCCTTCCCGGGTAGAGTAATATTGGCTATAGGTTCTCCCCTTTCATCACTTTAAATATATCATGCCACTCCCTTCTGTCTTGTAGAGTTTCTGCTGAGAAATCAGCTGTTAACCTTATGGGAGTTCCCTTGTATGTTGTCATTTTTCCCTTGTTGTCTTCAATAATTTTTCTTTGTCTTTAATTTTTGTCAGTTTGATTACTATGTGTCTCAGCGTGTTTGTCCTTGGGTTTATTCTTCCTGGGACTCTCTGCGCTTCCTAGACTTGGGTGGTTATTTCCCTTCCCATGTTAGGGAAGTTTTTGACTATAATCTCTGCAAATATTCTCTCGGCTCCTTTCTCTCTCTCTTCTCCTTCTGGGACCCCTATAATGTGAATACTGTTGTGTTTAATGTTGTCCCAGAGGTCTCTTAGACTGTCTTCACTTCTTTTCATTCTTTTTTCTTTATTCTGTTCCATGGCAGTGAATTCCACCCTTCTGTCTTCCAGGTCACTTATCTGTTCTTCTGCCTCAGTTATTTTGCTATTGATTCCTTCTAGTGTATTTTTCATTTCAGTTATTGTTTTGTCATCTCTGTTTGTTTGTTCTTTAATTCTTCTAGGTCTTTGTTATATATTTCTTGCATCTTCTCGATCTTTGTTTCCATTCTTTTTCTGAGGTCCTGGATCATCTTCACTATCATTGTTCTGAATTCTTTATCTGGTAGGTTGCCTATCTCTACTTCATTTAGTTGTTTTTCTGGGGTTTTATCTTCTTCCTTCATCTGGTACATAGCCCTCTGCCTTTTCATCTTGTCGATATTTCTGTCACCTTTTATACTTTTAGGCTGGGGAAATAGGCCACACCAGCAGCCAAGATCCTAACAATGAGGAATTCTTGCTACTCCACAATTAAATATTCCCAAGTTCTCTTTCTCATGTGACCATTGGATCTATAGCAGCCCAGCCATGGTCTCCATGGTCACGAACTCCATCACAGCAGGAACTGTGTTTATGTTGGTCATTTGTTGAATCCACATGATTCCAGTAACTGAGAATGCACTCAGGAAATATTTGTTGCCTGAGTGGAAAAATGAATGAGTGAATGCATCAATGGGTTCTTGTTCTGTCTCTGCCATCGATTAACCATGTGGTTGTCAAGTTCTTTATTTTCTCCATACATCGGGTTTTCCTCAACAGTAACATGTAAAATCTGAAAAGCAATTCAATTAGATAATCACTAAGAGTCTTAAAAAAAACAGACAGATGTTATAAACACAGGATCAATAGAAAAATTCACTTATCTCTACCTTATTTCAGGTTTTATAGACCACATTGCAGCCCATTTCAATTAAACTACATTAAATGATGGAAAGAGTATATCTTAGTCCTGGCAAGGTTGATTATTGGTATGTGGTTTTGCATAGTATATAAACTGCATGGACCTTCATTTTCTTATATACAAACTTAGGAGAAGAATCAGGATATTTCTGACCATTTTTATCACCAACATTTGATTATTCTAGTTTTTTCAATATCTTTTTTTTTGTTTAAAGTTACTCTTTTTTGTGAAAATTATTGAATTAGTGTATTTTAAATGCCTAATTTCCAATGATTTTCTTTAAGCTTGTCAAACTAACAAGTTCTCTAAACCTTATAAAGACAATAAATATTGTAGAAAACAGTTACTTCTGAAAAAGACAATAAAGAGTATATACAAAACTAGGAGAAACAAAGCATAGAGGAAAAGTGATATCCCAGGAGATGGGGATCACTGTGCTTGCAGAAGGATTAGGATAAGGAAACATGATCACAGCATCCTCGCCACAAGAAGAATACTCTAACTTACAAGAGTGGATTAACATCATTTCATCTTCCAAGCTCTTCACTTTTTGCTCTCTTTGAAACAACAGTTTTGATTCAAGCAGAACACTTTCACTTTTCCCAGACACAAACAGCTTTCATTATTGCAAGGATTTATTTTAGCATTTGGAAAAGTGCCAAAGATCCAGGATTTCTCCAGATTTTAACCACATTTCTGACACTGTGCATCCAATAAGATGTGACACATGGACATAACAGGTTCCTAGAGATTTTTTTAAAAGAAAATAAAACTCACTTTGTTATAATACTAAACCTCTCTTAGACTGACAAGACCAAGCATGATCAAAATATCTTTTATTATGTTCTTTCCCATTGTTTTTAATGACACTGCTTTGCATTTGATGAAATAAAGGCACACAGAAGGGAACATGCCCTTATTTAGAGCAATTAGATTTAGGAAAAAGTTAGGTGTGGTCCCAGGGCCAGAAACTCAAGAGAGACCAAAGATTCTCTGAAAAGAAGCTAGAACTGTATATAGTCACATTTGATCCTTTTGAGGAAGAAAAAGTTGAGGCATTTTAAACAAAATTTCTGTTCAGTAAACTTTCTTGAGATCTCAGACTTTAAAAATAAAAACAGTAAAATAGGAGAAGGGGCACAGAACAATGATAAATGCACATAAGGGGCAGAAAGAAAAAAGTTTGAAAGGGTGAAGAGCAAAATGGATCAAGACAATGGAAAGACTATTTTTGCAATGCCAGTAATTAATTTTTAACTTTCTAATGGACATCTTCAATGAGTCACCCAAAGACTCCTAAAACTTTATCATGTCCTAAATATCATTCATTTTCTTTATCTTAGATTTGTTCAGAGCCTGAGACAAGGATTGGGTGTAGATAGTTTATTTGGAAGATAATCCTAGGAAGCAGACAAGAGAAATGAGAGAATGAAACCAGAAATGAGGGGAGAGCCAAAAAAAAAAAAAAAAAAAAAAAGGATAGATTATTGAACTGGTTTCCAGCATCAGTAACTGGGGCACAGACCCACAGGGAACATGCTGGGCACCTTGTAGAAACTGGCTCAAAATTGTCTCATAGAAAGTTGGGGAAGTTGGAGCAATTATCCATTGATTCCTCTTCCTCCCACTTCCAGGCTGCATCTACGTGCTGGATGAGGGTATTGTCACCTTAGAAGAAAGCCCTGTGGTAGAAAAGTAGAGAGGTACATTTCCCGTTTGAGATGGGACCCTGGTGATACACAAGGAACTGCTTACTACAGCAAGGATGAAATATGTGTGCAAAGGAGAGATGGTGCAAAGCACCACAGCATCTATTAATATCTTCACTCCAAACTGCTCCTCTTCATACATATTCACTTCTTCCATTAATGCAATAACCCTCTACCAAGTTTCTCCAAGCCAGAATGCTTTGAGTGATCATATTCTTCCCCATCCACCATATCTAATATTGAAGTTTGCTCTTTTCACACTTTTTTATAATTGTGGTAAACACACACATAACATAAAGCTTACCATCTTAACCATTTTTAAGTAGTGTTAGTTCAGCAGTGTTAAGTACTGTCACATCGTTGTGAAACAGAATTCCAGAACTTTTTCTTCCTGCAAAACTAAAAATTTATACCCATTAAACAACAGCTCCTCTTTTCCCTTTTGCCTTTTGTCCTTTTAAGTCAGGAAACAGGCCACATCAGCACCCAAGATCCTATCAACTGGGTTCTCTTGCTTCTCCACTATTAAATATTCCCAAGGTTTTTTTCTTATGTCATCATCAGATATATAGCAGTTTGTTCAAACAAACAAGATGAAGGTTATTTTAATTTTTGTATTTAAAAGAATATAATTTTTCACTGAAATATCATTAAAGAGAATTAGAAAGCTATCAGAAGGGAGTGGGAGGACAAATCACTTATGATTTTAACTCCTAACCATACTCGCAGTCAATAGTTCTGATTTGTTTATTTTCTTTTTCACTTCTTTTAACAAGTAGTGTATTTTTCACATAGTTTTAGTCACACAGTATGTACAATTTAGTTCCTTTTAAAATTTTAACATGGTGAACGCAGTCAATGTGAAAATGGATAATGATAAAGCCCTACATGTAGGCTTAAAAAAAATCAATTGCTCAGGTACAAGATAGATGGGGCAGAGAATCTAACATAGTTTGTGTTAAAACATTCATAAGTACAACACAGGTAAAAGACCTTGGGACTGTTAGTTTGCCACAATCTCAATGTAAATCTCTATTGAGACAAGGCTTCTCAAAATCAATTGCAGTATTGGAATACTTTAGAAAATATATAGGGCCTCCCTGGTGGCGCAGTGGTTGAGAGTCCGCCTGCCGATGCAGGGGATACGGGTTCGTGCCCCGGTCTGGGAGGATCCCATATGCCGCGGAGCGGCTGGGCCCGGGAGCCATGGCCGCTGGGCCTGCGCATCCGGAGCCTGTGCTCCACAATGGGAGAGGCCGCAACAGTGAGAGGCCCGCATACCGCAAAAAAAAAAAAAAATAAATAAAATAAAATAAAATAAAATAAATAAATAAAAATAAATAAATAAATAAAAAAAAGAAAATATATGGATGGTACTTCCCTGGTGGTCCAGTGGTGAAGACTCCATGCTTCCAATGCAGGGGGCACATGTTCCATCACTGGTCAGGGAACTAAGATCTGCACATGTGGTGTGGCGGGGCCAAAAAAAAGATATGGAAAACTGTTTCCAAAACAGTATGACATATTTTACAATAAGACCAGGGAATTACAGACAATACAGTATAAAAGATCTGATAATATTAGTATTTGACTGAATGATCAGAGGATGTTTATCATAGAAAAAAGAATTGGAAGGACTATACATGTTTTTGGAGTTTTAAATTTTCTACATTTATTTGGTTGTATTCCCAATTTCAATCGAAATATAAAAGTGAGGACTTAAAAAAAACAGAGGCCTTATTGCCATAACTATTAGAGTTGAACAGTGATTAACAGGATCCTTAATGATTCATGTATGAAAACCAAGAGTTTCTTAGGTATGAATTTGTCACTGTATAAATTTGTCACTGTGTATAATTTCCACACCAGAAGAAATACTAAAAGAAACTTCAATTTCATGTATAGTTAGAGATCAGCATAGATTGACATTTACTTTTAAAAATGTTTTGTATTTTTAGATATTAGTTTAAATTTAAAAAAGAATGCAAACATTCAAATAAAAGCGACCTATATATATATTTTAAATTAGGGTATAGTTGCTTTACAGTGTTGTGCTAGTTTCTGCTGTACAATGAAGTGAATCAGCTATATGTATACATATATACAGATCCTCTTGGATCTTCCTCCCATTCCTCCATCCCACCCATCTAGGTCACCACAGAACACGGAGCTGAGTTCCCTGTGCTATACAACATGTTCCCACTAGCTATCTATTTTACACATGGTAGTGTATATATGTCAATCCCAATCTCCCAATTCCATCCCACTCCCCCTTCCCCCAACTCATGTCCACACATCCTCTCTCTACATCTGCATCTCAATTCCTGCCTGCCAATAGGTTCATCTGTACCACTTTTCTAGATTTCACAAATATGCATTAATATACGATATTTGTTTTTCTTTTTCTGATTTACTACACTCTGTATGACAGACTGTAGGTACATCCACATCTCTATAAGTGACCCAATTTCATTCTGTTTATGGCTGAGTAATATTCCATTGTATATATGTACCACATCTTCTTTATCCATTCATCTGTTGATGGACATTTACGTTGCTTCCATGTCCTGGCTATTGTAAATAGTGTTGCAATGAACACTGGGGTGCATGTATCTTTCTGAATTATGTTTTCTCAAGGTATATGCCCAATAGTGGAATTGCTGGGCCATGTGGTAGTTCTATTTTTAGTTTTTTAAGGAACCTCCATGCTGTTTTTTTACAGTGGCTATATCAATTTACATTCCCACCAACAGTGCAAGAGGGTTCCCTTTTCTCCACACCTTCTCCAGCATTTATTGTTTCTAGATTTTTTTGATGATGGCCTTTCTGACCTGTGTGAGGTGATACCTCATTGTAGTTTTGATTTGCATTTCTCTAATAGTGATGTTGTGCATCTTTTCATGTGCCCCTTGGCCATCTGTATGTCTTCTTTGGAGAAATTTCTATTTAGGTCTTCTGCCCATTTTTTGATTGGGTTTTCTGTTTTTCTGATGTTGAGCTGCATGAGCAGTTTGTATATTTTGGAGATTAATTCCTTGTCAGTTGGTTCATTTACACATATTTTCTCCCATTCTGAGGGTTGTCTTCTCATCTCGTTTATGGTTTTCTTTGCTGTGCAAAAGCTTTTAAGTTTCATTAGGTCCCATTTGTTTATTTTTGTTTTTATTTTCATTACTCTAGGAAGTGAATCAAAAAATATCTTGCCATTTGATTTATATCAAAGTGTGTTTTTTAAAAATATAATCTATGTTGGTTAGTAGTATGTTCCTCCATGCCTTTTTCTGTGCTATTTCAAACACATATCCCCAAATATATATATTTGGGTTGTTTTTTTGTTTGTTTTAAGAAATGAGATGATATAATGCACATGATTGTGCTTCCCTCATATAAAAATATGCCAAGGGTGGCCTTCTTAGACTAGATCAGTACATATGAATCTAGTTCATTCTCTTAAATAATTGCTCTATGTTCCATAGAATCATATACAATAAATATATATTCTTTCACTGTTACTTAAGTTGTTTCCAGTATTTTTTAACGATAGTTACTTAGAATGCAAAACTTTCAAATGTACCTTTGATGTTATTTCTGTGGGATAGATTCCCAAAACTGGGATAGCTTGGTCAAAGGTTATGAGCAATCTTTATTTGAATAAATATTGTCAGATTACTTGTCAAAAAGCTATATATCTCTCCACAGACCTCCTCCACAATGCATAAAACTCTTGATTTTTCACTTTTACAGAAACATAGATATTCTGGAATTTACACTTACATCTTCAATTGTTTTAAGAGATTTGCTAATGAGATTGGGCTATTTTGTATCATTCTAGAACATAGAACTAGCATAAGTGAAATTAGCTTTTGGCTTGGTGTAATTTTTCTAGCAGTGAGAGCTGTTCATAAATGAAATAGACTGCCATTTTAAGAGATCAGTTTACTGTTTCTAGCTGTGCTTCAGAAATAACCTCCTTAAAAATAATCCTTATATTTGCATAATAGTTAATTGCTTACATAGCACATTCATATCATTTGATTTCTATTGATCTTTGGATCTGCATTAATCTATTATTCTATAGAAATGTAAGTTTTTAAGAAATCTTGTTTTCTGAAAATGTATATTAACCTCTAACATACTCTCTCATTTTCCCTTGCTCTCCCTCTCCCACCCCCGAGTTTTCTCTTTGGCATTTTGGAAAAAAACCCAGAATATTATGGGGCACATCATTCACCCAGATGTATGTGGTATAGTCATCAATATCTTAATTATGTATCTTTTACAGATCGTATACCAATTTAATATTCACCTTAAAATCTAAAAGTTTAATTCAGACTTACCTATAAACGTAATAGGGCTCTTTGATTTCGACTTATCTCTATCACCTTAGCTAACAGCAGTGATGCTGAAACCAAACTTTTGCAAAATATCCCTTCTTTCATCTCCCCATAACTAAATTTTGATATGACAATCAAAGGGCAACACTTAAAAACAAGCTTAATGGAGTAGTTTTAATTAACAGTTAGTTAGATTTTATTTTGGTAGAAGTTGCAGTTCTTAGAAAGCTGGGGAGTGGAGGAGTGGGGAGTGTTCTTAGAACAGTAAACACCACAGACCTCAGAACTTGGTGGTTAAATATCTAGGCAACAAAGAGAGTGAGTACACCAGCTCAAGGACAGATGACATGATATTTCCCAGATGTCACTGTTTAGTTGTGTCACTGTCCAGCAGCAGCCACCAATTAAAAAAAAAAAAAAAAAAAAAAAAAACATTTCCCCTGAAGGAGCATAACCAGCACTGAAGGCAGTAGGGGAGATGTTGGCAAGGTACCGGAACAGGTGGCAGCAGCAGGTGTGATAGGCGAGAGATGACAAGGGCACAGAGTGTGCTGTTGGCAAGCTGTCGGTAACCAGAGTTCAGGAACTACTGATAACAGAGAAAGAGCAGAGATGATGGCATGGGGATAAAGGAGCAGGGCAGAACAGACTGTCATAGCAGGATGACAGGTACCCCCTGAACAAACAGGAAATGTGATGAGAGTGGAAGTGGTAGCCTGCAGCCCCAAATTGGCTTGGGAGGATCACACCATGATGACAGTGAAGCCTGCAGTACCCCAGCAGACATGCGAGTCACCCAGAGCTCCCATGCCAGAAGGCAGTCCACACACTGCAGCCACATGGAGAGAGGAAAACAAAGAGAAAAGAGCCTTAGTGATATTTCTTTTTTTTCATCTATTGTTGATGATTTGCTGTTTTTCCACTCAAAGAAACATGATCTGAGAGGAACATCTGGGTGTCCCCAAATACTCTAAGAACCCAGAGTTCTTAGATTGAGATTAAATATCTTGTTATAGCCCCAATTCTATCTGCTTGATAGCTGTGTTGAGACCACATATCAAGATGGCTAATTACCGATGATTGTAAAACACTTCTCTCATACAATTCAATTGAGTAAATATTTACTGATGCCAGGTTACTGCATTAAAAGTCCTATAAAATAAGGAGTCACTGATGATTGCTACTATGCTGTATTTGGATACTGCCTTGTCACTATGTAACTATATGATTACATACATAATTCACTGTGATAGAATTGCATCAATATTTTATTATGTTTGTTTTGACAAGTTGTCTCACATTAGAAGATATTCCTCTAGGATTCCAAAGTGTCAGTCTTGATGAGGGGAGAGTTGAGTTGCAAAGCAGAGTTTAATTTCAATATCTTACTGTATATTATGTTTTCTAACACATTTAATAATTGTTTTATATAAATTTATTTATTTTTATATTTGGCTGCATTGAGTCTTTGTTGCTACACGCAGGCTTTCTCTAGTTGCGCTGAGCGGAGGTTACTCTTCATTATGGTGTGCGGGCTTCTCATAACAGTGGCTTCTCTTGTTGCAGAGCATGGGCTCTAGGCGCGCGGGCTTCAGTAGTTGTGGCACGTGGGCTCAGTAGTTGTGGCTTGCAGGCTCTAGAGCTCAGGCTCAGTAGTTGTGGCACATGGGCTTAGCTGCTCTGCGGCATGTGGGATCCTCCCAGACCAGGGCTCGAACCTGTGTCTCCTGCATTGGCAGGTGGATTCTTAACCATTGCGCCACCAGGGAAGCCCATTAATAATTTTTTAAATGGAGGTTCTTAAAATGTCAACCTATAGGTATGACTAGATTGGTTTATTCATTCAAAAATTTTTTCTTAGTTCTTACTTTGTACCAGGTGCTGTCCTAGGTACTAGAGATGTCATAAACAACAACAACAACAACAACAACAAAACTACCAAAACTTTTGTTGAACTTTCATTGCAGTGAAGGGTGGCAAATGATAAATAAACCACTACAAGATTAATCATAGTAAGCAGGATGGAGATATTTGGTTGGAAGATAGAATGTTGCTATTTTATATAGAGAGATCAAGGACAGTTTTTTTTTTTAACAAATTGCCATTGCAAAGAGATTAAAATGTGAGGAAGCAAGCTGTGCAGATATGGACAAAAAAATATTCTGAAAAAGACATGTCTGGTGCAATTCAGGAAGAACAAGGAGGTCAATGTGATTGAAACATAATGAGAGAGAATGAGAGTTATAGGAGAACAGGTGGATGCTTATCATGTGCGACTTTACAGACGATGGTAAGGATTGTGAATTTTATTCTGAGAGGTAAGGGAAACTGTTGAAGTTTTCTGAGCAAAATTATGTGATCTGACTTAATTTTCCAAAGGATCACTCTGGCTGTTGCATAGACAACAGACTGTAAGGGGCACAAAAGTCAAAGCTAGAAGTTCTATTAGACTATTGAAATAATCTAGTGTTGAGATGATATGGTTGGACAAAGGCATTTGCACTGAAAGAAACTGAAGTAGTTGGATGCTTGATACATATTGAAGATAGACCAGCAGGAGCTACCCATGGATAGAATGTATGGAGTACAAGAGAAACAGAGAAATCAGAAAGGACACAAAAATTCTTGAACTAAGCAACTTGGTAGAAGGGATATGCCATTAAGTGAGATAGGGAAGATTCCTGGAAGGGTCGATCTGGAGAAGAAAATCAATTGGGAGTTCTATTTTGGCTATCTATTGGGTAACCACATGAAGACATTGACTGGGTATTGATTGTAAAAGTCTGGAGTTTGGGCGAAATTGGCTCTAGAGATACAAATTCCAAAGCCATAGGTGTATACATGAAACAAAATCCTGAGACCAGACGAGGTCACCTGGGAAACTTGTGTAGATACAAATGAGGTCTAAAGACTTTTTTTTAAAACACAAAGTAAAATTATTCTTTAATTATATCTTCAAGCAATCCAAATGAGGTCTAAAGTCTTTAAAGTTAAGTTACAAATAAAATGAAAACAAAACAGACTGAAAAACCCTGGCCAGTGAGGTAAGAGAAAAACAGAGAAAGGTGGCCAGAAACCAAGAGAAGAAATTAGTTCAAGGAGGAGGAAATGAGCATTCACATTAAATGTTGACAGTTAGGTTAGATGAGAACGAAGAATTTGACCATTAAATTTGGCAAGAAGATCCTCATCAGTGACCTTGACAAACGCTATTTTTCTAAATGGTGAGAAAGAAAACCTGATTGCAGTGGGTTCAAGAGAGAACAAGAAAAGAGGATTTGGAAAATTTATTCATTCATTCATGAATTTTATTGTTCAGAGGATCTGAGAAATGGAAAGGTGGTTAGAAGGGAATGCAGGAATGAGAAAAATAGTTTTTTTTAAGATAGAGGATATTAATCATATATTGGTATGAAGACAAAATGATAAGGTAAGAGGAAAAATTTGATGATACAAAGAAAGGAGGAGAGAAATGCTGGGATGGGATTCAAGGCACTAGAGTAGGTCAGGATATCTCTACCTCAGCACTACTGACACATTGGGCCAGAAAATTATTTATTGTGGGGATTCTCCTGTAAATTGCAGGACTGCTTAGCAGAAACCATGACCCTACTATACATTAGATGCCTGAAACACCCCCTCCCCTATAGTCAAGTTGTGATAATCAAACATGTCTAGACTTTGCCAAGTACCCCCTGAGGGATAAAATCACTGAGAACCAGTGGTGTAGGACTTGGTCTTAGGCAAGAGTACAGACAGTTCACCCACAGTAGCAAGGGGAAAGGCAGAGTAAATGGTCATGGATTCAGATAATCTTGAAGATGTGATAGTGGGAATATAAGGATTGATTCTGTTTCATCTGAGAATGTAAAGGGGAAAGAATGCACTGGAAACTGGAGAAGAGAAGAGCAGTATCTCAGAGAGTGGGAGAGTGAATGAAGTAGGGAAATGTAGTTGGATTACCAGAGAGCCCTAAAGTTAATGGTAATGAATTTAAAGTAAATCCAATCAGCATGGTTAAGGCATTGCGACTATGGTTGTGGGTGAAGGACAATATCCTTAGAGGAAGGCAGATCAAAGAACAGCAAGGGTATTGAAGGATGTATAATATGGATATGGAAACCATTAAGAGATAGTTCAGAAATAATAAATTATATACATGAGGGGGGAGGGGAGATAACATCTTCAGGAAATAAGATCTGGGCATCTGTAGACATCTCCAACAAGGAGCAACAAGGAGGGTAGCAAGTGGTATAATCCAATGATATGACTCCAAAGCTGGGATTCAGAGAAGTGAGGGGCAAGGACACATACTTCAATTCTGGCTCAGTGGCACAAAGGGACTGAAAGAAATAGCTGTGACTTAAGAAAGCTGTCAGGGAATCACAGTCCCTTGTTTAGAGGGGAACAGAGATTAAATTTAGAGCAAAAAGATGAAGGAACATTTAGAAATGCAGTTGAAGACATCGTGGATTTTTCTTATGACAAAACAGGAGCTTCAGATGTCACAGTGGAAAATGTGTGAGGGTTAGGGAAGAAGGTGGAAAAGGGTTAGATGAAACGTGCAAAGTTGTGTGGAGATGAGAGCCTTCTGGATGCAGTCAGCCAGAATGTAGGACATGGTGGCACTAGGCCTAGTAGTCTCCTGGGCCAAGCTCTTAAAACATTTTGTTTGAAGAAATGCATTTTATGTGGCTTCCAATATACACTTTCACAAACTAATACTTAAGTTAGCCGTGGGTGAGACTTTTTATGGACTCTCTTTTCTTTTCCTTATCTACACTGTTCTCTCTAAAATGTTGTAGCCCACCAATCAGATTCACAACCCACTAATAGACTATGCTTAGCAGGTTGAAAAACGCTATCTTAATGGCTGAAGAAAGAAGCTTTGTCTTATATATTATTCAGTCATAGGGAACTAAGCACAACTCGCCTATAACGGATATGAATTTCCAAATTCTTAGGTGCGAGGAATATAATTCATCTTATGTAACAACTGAGTTTACTTCTCTGGGTCCTTATTATGTCAGATTGGCAAATTACTAGTGATTCCTGGGATCTTCATCCCTTTCCCCATGTTGTGGGCAAGGTGTGGGAGAAGTAGGGAGTCTTGGCTATTAACTGTTTGTGAATATATGTTGCCACTGGAATGACCATTCATCCACCCTAAGCTATCCCTTAAGAATTATTAAACTTGTGCTGGTGTTTGCTGTATTTGTGGTATGAATTCACCAGACACTTTTCTCAAAGGTTTTCTTCCTCTCTGACAATGCTACCTGAGCCTCAAAGACCCCAAATATCTCTCTCCTCATATGTCTGCCTCCAGGCTACCCTTACCCACAATATTGGAGGTTGTGCTTTTAGTCTGTGGGTGGGAGAGCACTACCTATGCCCTTGAGTTCTGAGGCACCCTGTTGATACCTGATAATTCCCTTGTCCCTGTGTCTTCATCCACAAACCCTCTCAGTTCTCCTAAGTGTTCTTTGGATTTCCAGTGCCCTGAAATACCTGCATGATACTTTGGCTTCTACCCAGCCATGTAGTTCCTCTAGCACAATAAAGTATATAGTCAGCCACTTGCTCTGACAGAGATCAGGGGAATGGGAAATACAGAGATAAAGGAATTTAAATTAGCAACTCAAGGTATTACTTAATCACATTAAGAAGCTATTCGTGGCTACTCCTAATAGACACCTCTAACAAGGGTCATATTTTGAAAATTGTAAATATGCTTCTCTCCTTCATCTTTCTGAGTGTAAGATCTTTACCAAGTTGACCCAAAATATACAACTGCCTGGAAAGGGAAAATAATGGTAAGAGTTTGCTAGAAAACATGAAGAGAAAGGATAAAGTAATATTTTACTTCTAACATGGAAAACAGGATTAGGCAGCAGGGCTAGTTAGGAATAGCTTTGTCAAATGGACTACTGTCTTGATAGACCAGGGTTTATCAACCTCAGAAAAGTTTCTCTGTTCTGGGGGGACTGTCCTGTGCATTGTAGGCTGTTTAGCAGCATCCCTTGCTTCTACCTAGCAGCACCCCAAATGTGGCAACCAATAATATCTCCAGATGCTGCCAAATATCTCCTGGAGGAAAAAAAAATCCTTAGTTGAGAACCACTGTGGTAGAAGATTTAATAAATTCCTTTTAGTTCCATTTAATATGTCAAGCCAGTCCTGAAGGATTTACATTATAGAATCTTCCAAAGGATGGAGAAAATACCCCTTTCACCTAGAGTAGCTAAGCCATAGAAAAAAGATATAATCTGAAGAGAGGGGAAAATGTACAGTTAGGCAAAAGACCCCCTCACTTTCTTTAAAGCAGTAAAAATATGCTTCCAATTTTGGTCCAATTATCATCCTCTGGAAATCAATTTAATTATTTATTTAATTGCTATTCTATTTAATAGCACTTCAGCTATTTGAGGACAGTTGTCATGTCCAATCTAGTTCTTCCTCTTTTTGAGTTAATCTTTCCCAATTCCGCCAACCAATTTTGCATGTTGATAAATTTTTGCTGTGAATCATTTTCATGGGGGCCCTGGAGAATAAAGTATAAGGTGTCTTTGTCTCTGTGTGAACTTAAGCAAGAGGATACATCCTCAGGGCTTCTTTACACACTCAACAGACATTCCTCTTAAGACACTGACAATATCCACAATTCTGTTTCTTTCATGAATGCATAATTATCTTATAATATCCCTTATTGGCCTCTTACAAAAGTGAGGGCACTCACTTCTGTTTTTCTAGTGGCAAGCCAGGATCTACTATAATGACTCATAATATTCAAGAAGTATGGGAGAACCCTGGAACTCCTAGGACTGGGGACACCAGACTCTAGTCTAAGCTCCAAGATTAATGGTCAGTGTGACCCTTACTCAGTGACTTAAATAACTGATATTTCTTTTTTTAACAATAATTGTATCTTTTTACCTGTACCCTGAAGCTGTAACATGATAACTACCACCTAAAAGGGTAGGAAGTAATGATTGAAAGAATCCAGTAGCAGTTACAAGAAATTACCAAAGGAAGAAAGAATGGGGAGAATATCCTAGAAGAGAAGTTAATAGTCACAGAAAGGAAGGTGTGGGGGTAGGGGGAGAGGTAGAGGAGGAACAATAGTAGGAAAATAGCCAAAAAGTGTAGGGTGCGAATACATGCTTCCTCCTTCTTCTTTTTAGGAACTGACAACTCCTAGTCAGCTATAGCAATTGGAAGGAGGGAGTGGTGAGGGGAGGGTATGGAAGGACCTGAGGATAGAGAAACTGAACACCTGAGAAAGGAAAAGGAAAGAAAGTGAAACTACAGAGAGAGGAAGTGTGAATATTCAAAGGTATTCCAAGAATTGGTGTGTCCCAGATGAAGGAATGGAAAGTGAGCAGAAGGAAGAGAAATCTGAATTTAAAATAGAAATTCGTAATCAGAATAAAATGTAAAGAAGGCGACAAACAATGAGACCTTGATAAAACTCGCCTAAGAATAGATAGCTTAGAGCTTCTCTCAGATTATTATAAATTATAGACATATATTTATATATTATATGTTTTATATCATACAATTATAAATATTATATTTATATATTATATTATATATATATACATAATTTCCAAGAGAGTTAACTAGGTGATATAGTCAGAATGAGAAGACATTTAGGAGTCTGCTAACTATGATGCTGTGTAACAGGGAATGTTGATTCATTTGACCAGCAGGGAAAGTTGAATGGTTTTCCAAATTCTCCTTATATGTTGCCATGGTAAGAAAGAATATTTTACAGCAATTGTAATTTCAAGAATGAACCTATGTGGGCTTTCCTGGTGGCGCAGTGGTTGAGAGTCCGCCTGCCGATGCAGGGGACATGGACTCTTGTCCCAGTCCGGGAGGATACCACATGCCACGGAGCGGCTGGGCCCGTGAGCCTTGGCCACTGAGCCTGCACATCCAGAGCCTGTGAGAGGCACGCGTACCACAGAAAAAAAAAAGAAAAAGAAAAAGGAAAAAAAAGAATGAACCTATGTAATTTAAATTTTGGAAAGAGAAAATGTATGAAACATTTTCAAGGAAACTGGGGGCTTGGGTCTAGTTTTATGATATGTTTGTACCCATGTTTTGTAACAATGAAATACTGAGTTCTGCTTAACACAAGAGGTCACTGGAAAAAAACGAGGCCTGATTACTTGACCTCCTCTTTTACCATACTGTACATTTGACTTAGAAAATAAGCACAGGGCAAATTTAAAAAGTATTAGAATAAAGAAATACTTATTTTAAAATTATTCTATTGTGCTTTTAGACTGACTAACTGTAGTAAGCAACCAACCTAACTGATTTGACCTCAAAATGGCTATGTTTATTTGTTTGCCGTGAAGGGGAGGAGGCTAATGTATCATTTCCAAAGAAGTGCTTGTAAAAATTTAAACCTCAGAATGAGAGGAATAAGTATGTTAATATGCTATTTAAAACATTATTTCTGGGTGGGGGAATTAGATGACGGTGGTCAAAAGGTACAAACTTTCAGTTATAAGATAAAGAAGTATTGGGGGTGTAAGGTACAACTTGATGACTATAGTTAAAACTGCTGCATGGTATATTTGAAAGTTGTTAAGAGTTCTTATCACAAGGAAAAAAAAGATTTATTTTCTTTTTTTTTTAAATCTATATGAGATGATGGATGTTAACTAAGCCTATTGTGGTCATCATTGCACAATATATGTAAGTCAAATCATGCTGTACACCTTAAATTTATACAGTGCTGTATGTCAATTATATCTTAATAAAATTGGAAGAAAAAATAAAAATGCTTAAAATTATATAACACAAAATGCTATTTATTAATTTTAAAACTAAAAATACATTTGTGAATCATTTCCAGGGTTGCCATGAAGATCAGATGAGAATGTGTAAATGAAATGCTTTGGTAAGTATAAAATGCTAAAGAAATTCAAGCTCTATTATTCATATTTCTTCTGAAATAAAAGTCATTGCAAATGTGCATTTCTGATAGCTCAACTAAATGAAAACATTAAATGATAAAATACATGTGAAGAAAGATAATTCAATCCCTACACATTTAGAGGAAAATAAAGTTTGGAAGATACAAATATTTAAAAAAGAAAACCAAGTAACGTGGACTAAAGTTTAAAGAGGCAAAGTATTTACTACTGTTAGTCTTATAGACGATCACCCTTGCAACATGGAAACTTATGAAATGTACTCATGGGAAAATTTCTGGTAGAAATACCTTGTATTTGTAGGACACATTTCAGAAGGAATAAGAAAAATAGACAGACAATAGTTTTGTTATAATGTACAATGTTAATAATAAATGATTTTGTAAAGATGGGGAAGTTTAGTAAAGAGAAATAGTGATCAGATCATTTAGATAACTGGCACAAAGATATGTTAAATTAAATTAAAGTGATATAAAATAAAATAAAATGTCAGTAAGCAATGGAAACCCTGTAGAAGACGAGTGTCAGGAATGAAGGGAGAGTTTCTGGATAAAAGCTCCTTGAAAGAGTGAGGGAGGAAGAGAAGAGGTGATGCAAAGCAGACCAGCTTGGTGCCACTGCACAGGCAAGCCAGGGATCTCCTGACTGATTACAGGAAAATGTGAAGTAGGGTCAGCTTCATGGTCACGTGACCTGTGCAGGTGCTCAGGGCCCTAGGCTCAGAAAGACCCTGCTTGGTTTAACACTCTGCTCTTACTACTTTGAAATTCTTAATAATTTTATCCTTGAAATTATGTTTCGGATCTGAAGTCTAGTGGGACAAGGAAGCATGAGGGAGAACAGAGAGGATATGCCCAACATGAGTGTCCACCTCTGCTCCTCGCTGCCCCATTCATATTTCGTGCTTGTGATCCCCATGAGCATAGAATTCCAGTGGACCCATGATGTGTGGGAGTTCAGTGAGGCACAAAGCCAGTACGAGGTAAGTTTGATACATCTAAGACCAAGAAAGGGGGGGTGAGGGAGTGCTGCTGACAGTCCCCAAGGGCCACACTTTCAGTCTGAACCAGAACTTGCTTTGAGAGCAGAAAGAAGGCAATGGTGGTGTGTTGCTTTCTTGTATTAGCCAACCACTTATGCTGAAAATAAAGACATAGAAGAAAAGGGAAAGATAGGAAAATGCACAATTTCTTTTCCTTTCAGGCCTTCCTTACTTATCAGGAAGCAAAAAGCAAAGACTATTGGTAGAATGTGTGTCTATTAAGAAAAGAAATAAAAACAGTTGAGTTAGTTTTGTGCAGATTGCCACTGTTCTGATAAGAACAAACTACAAAGCCACATGTATGAGGTACAAAATAGAATTGTGTAATTTCATTGATTGATTCTGCAAACTTGTTCAATATTCTTATATTTACATTTAAAACTGGCATCACACAATATGAAGATAAATAGTAAACTTTATGCAATAATTTACATTTTAAAATTTTCTTTACTTAGAACCATATTAAATAGCTAATGAAAAAAAAAACAAGACAAGTTGAGATAGAGAAGCAGAAGAAAAGGAAAAACTTTTTTATTTTAATACCTCTAATGGCACTCTTCTCCTGCTGCACTCGTCGTGCACTGGGCCCTGCAAATCCTGTAGCCAGACTAGTCTGGGACATCTCCACCACCTCTCAACTATCACCCAAAATCCCTTTCCACCTACTTACTGGGGTCTCAAATTCTGTTAAAATAACACAAAGTTGTCATTCAACAATTGCAAAGAAGCTTACAATGCTCAAACAGGTGTAATACAGAGAGCAGAGATTTGACTAAAAGAGAGGAATCGAGTCCCAACACTGTTACCATGTGTATTTGGGGAAGTTACTTATATTTTTTTGCCCCTAATTTCCTCAACTGTAAAATGGGCTAAATTTTCTATCTGTGAGGCCACTTCAAGCTCCAAGGAGTCTGTAATTAGAAGAAATTACAGACAGAAAAATTCCGACTAATAATAATTAAAGAAGAAATGTTAGAATGTCACCATTTTTCAACATTTGATGAAATAATGGATCAAGGCAATGACCATCAATGGTCATTATCATTCCTAAGTGAAACAACAGACAGATGGCTCCTGATTCATGTTCACAGTACCACCTATGAAGAATTCTGATCAAGTCTCTAGAGATCTAACTGCCAGTTTACATGAAATAAAGGTGACAGAGTAACATGATTTAATGACACTACCATGCAATCCAGAAAACCTAGAATGTAGGAAATTTTATAAGACAAATGGCCAATTTTTTCATGAAATAAATTACAAGAAAAAAGTAAAGAAAGGAATTGTAGATTTTAAAAGGTTTAGGAAACATATAGATCAGTTGCAATTTAGATCTTAATTCAAACAGTTTGTAAAATTAGTATGGGACCACCAAGGAAATTTGAACACTGATTTGATTTGATACTTGATGATGTTAAGAAATTAGTCTTAAGTTTTAAAATGTGATCATGGTTTTTTTTTTTTGAAAATTTATCTTTTAGGATTACATATGATTTGCTGTCTGGAACATACTTCAAAATAATCTATTAAAGCAGAGAGTGGGAAATTAGAGATGAACACGAATTGGTCATGAGTCAATTGTTGTTGAGTTTGGGAGATAGTTACATATGAGTTCATTATTCTATTATTTCTACATTTGTATCTGTTTGAAATTTCCCATAATGAAAGCCATCCAGAATTTAATCATTTACTGCCACTATCTCTACCACCACTAGCCTAGGTAGAGCTGCAATCACTCTCACCTAAATTATTGCAATGTTTCCTAGTTGAACACATTGATCCCACACTTGTCTCCCTCTAAAGTCTATCCTCAGCACAGCTCCTGGAGTAATTAGTTTAAAATTTAATGCAGAAATGCAACAGATTTCTATGTATTAATTTTGTATACTGCAACCTTACTGAATTCATTAATGAGCTCTAGTAGTTTTCTTGAAGCATCTTTAGTATTTCTATGTATAGTATCATGTCATCTGCAAACAGTGACAGTTTTACTTCTTCTTTTCCAATTTGGATTCCTTTTATTTCTTTTTCTTCTCTGATTGCTATAGCCAGGACTTCTAAAACTAAAACAAACAAACAAACAGAAAACAAATGAACTTACTTACAAAACAGAAATAGACCTACAGACATAGAAAACAAACTTATGCTTATCAAGGGGGAAAGGAAGGGGGAAGGGATAAGTTAGGACGTTGGGATTAATACATACACACTACTGTATATAAAATAGATAACCAACCAACAAGGACCTACTGTATAGCACAGGGAACTATATCCAATATTTTGTAATAGCCTGTAAGGGAAAAGAATCTGAAAAAGATTCATATATATATATATATATATATATATATATATATATATATATATATATATGTATGTATGTATCTGAATCACTGTGCTGTACACCTGAAACTGACACAACTGTAAATCAGCTATACTTCAATAAAATTTTTAAAAAGAAAAACAAAAAAAAAAGTGAATAAAATAAAATTTAAGTCAGATCAAGTCACTGAAGGTGGAAAAGGGCTTCAATAAGAAGAAGCATTAGAAGGTTTTGATAATAATCCAGGCTTGAGATCATCTTTGCTTGGATCAGGCAGTTGGTAGTGGCAAAAATGATGAGATGTGTGTCATATTCTGATACATTTTGATATAGAGCCAACAGGATTTACTGATAGTTTGCATGAGGAATAGGAGAAAAATAGAGGAATCAAGGATAACTCCAAGGTTTTTAACATAAGGAATTGTGAGCATGGAATTGTATATCTTTTATGAGGACTAATCATATTTTCCAAAACCAAAAATAATTTAGTAGGAAGAGAAGCTTTGTTTTACATTTCTGTAAATCTCTTTACTATCTGGATTAAAGGAGAGCTGGATTCTCCTATCTGCATTCAGTCTGTTGTGATAACACACCTCCTATTGCCTCTGGAACACCCCTATCCAGTGTGAGAGACTGAGATTATATGAGTTAGTACTGACATTATGGACTCCCCAAAAGTATCTCAGGGATCTCCGAACTTTCAGAACTGTTGTAATATACCACTGGTAAATATATAAGTTTGAATGTCTGTTTTTACTTCTAGAATATGACAATAACAATTAAATCAACTCAGATTTTCAGAGGCACAACTTTTCTCCAGTTTTCAATATTCACCTTCTATGTCTGGCACAAAATGAGCATTCTTTAAATGTTTGTTGAATAAATCACAGACTCCTTATACTGTCATTGGTTAGAAGTATTCATTATAACAGTGCCAAGACCAATAATGGACTACCTATTAGTCAGTAAATTTTAAGCAGCAGTGTTCTTAGGAAAACCTGGACAAAGTATTTAATATGTAGTTTAAAATTGTGTTGTATCTGATATTTTAGTACACACCAGTGGTATATTCTTTATACCTTTGGCTTCAGATTTCTCTGACAAACAGCCTTAGAAAAAAGAATTTCAATTAAGAGAAAACCTAAAGATTAGGTCAGAGGTTTTAGCTGCCTCTCATTATTTTTCTAGGATGAGCCTCAGCTTCACTCATATTGAATAGACTAATTCATGTTGTATGCAATTTATTTGGAGTACTGAGCAACACAATAATCCATTATAACTCAACACTTTCAAAATAGTGATTACCCTGTTTAATAAGAATAATATTTTATTACATTATATGCAGATTAAAAACTAATATCATGTTCCCTAACTTAATAAAAAGTGGCTGCAAAAACCCAGCAAAGTCATAATGACTTAATAAAAATTTTCCCATTAAAGTCAATAGAAGACATAGATGCCCAATATTCCTTCAGTTCAGCATTTTAAAGATCCTAGTTAAATGCAATAAACCAGAAAAATAATAAGAGGTATATATCTTCGGAAGGGAGAAATAAAACTGTCATTGTCTGATGATGATATGATCACTGATGTAAAAATCATCTAAGAGGGTCACCTGACAAACTACTAGAATTAAGATTTAGAATTAACATTTAGAATTAATCCATTTTGGTAGACAAACACAAGATCAATCTTTAAAAGTCAGTAGCTTTCTTTTACACAAACAATCATGAGAAATGGAAAAATAATAAAAGGTTTCACTCACAATATCAATAACTATAGCATGACTGTGAATAAAGCTGGCAAGACCAGTGTATTAGAAAAACACATTAACTGAAGGACATAAAGTGACATAAAAATTTCAGAGATACATATTCATTGATGAGAGGACTCAACATGCCATTTCACCCCAGACTAATATGTGAATTCAGTGCAATTATTGACTTTCAGTAGAATTTTTCAGTAACCTTCATAAGCTAATTCTGAAATTAATATGAAAGAGTAAGTGAGAAAAAATAGCAAAGATAATTTTGCTATTAAGTTTGCTATTTGAAGAAAGAAAAAAAGGTTTTGATATGCCTGTTAGCGAAACATAGGCTACTTTTTAAAAGGTGGTGTTACACAGGTATGCATGAATAATAAACAATAATAAATTAATAATAAAGTGCCCAGGAATAATTCTGTGAAAGTAAGGAAATTTACATTATCATAAAAGTAAGAAGATGTCAACTATTCATCAAAGGGTGTAAGGAATATTTATCATCCATTTGGGAAAAAGAATGAAATGAGATTTTTACCTCACACACAAAAAAATAATCCTCAGAAAATCTGAAGACTTGGGAAAAGACCTTCAAGATGGTGGAGGAGTAAGACATGGAGATCAACTTCCTCCCCACAAATACATCAGAAATACATCTACATGTGGAACAACTCCTACAGAACACCTACTGAATGCTGGCAGAAGACCTCAGACTTTCCAAAAGGCAAGAAACTCCCCCACATACCTGGGTAGAGCAAAAAAAAAAAAAAAAAAGAGAGACAAAAGAATAGGGATGGGACCTGCACCAGTGAAGGAGGAAAAGTTTCCACACACTAGGAAGATACTTCACTGGTGGAGACTAGCGGTGGTAGGGGGGAAGTTTCAGAGCCACAGAGGAGAGCACAGCAACAGGGGTGCAGAGGGCAAAGTGGAGAGATTCCTGCACAGAGGATCGGTGCCAATGAGCACTCACCAGCCTGAGAGGCTGGTCTGCTCACCTGCTGCGGTGGGCAGGGGCTGGGAGCTGAGGCTCCGGCTTTGGAGGTCAGATCCCAGAGAAAGGTCTGGGGTTAGCTGCGTGAACACAACTTGAAGGGGGCTAGTGCACCACAGCGAGCCGGGAGGGAGTCTGGGAAAAAGTCTGGACCTGCCTAAGAGGCAAGAGACGATTGTTTCAGGCTGCGTGAGGAGAGGGGATTCACAGCACCACCTGAACGAGTTCCACAGGCGGGCGTGAGCCGCAGCTATCAGTGTGGACCCCAGAGACGGACATGAAATGCTAAGGCTGCTGCTGCAGCCACCAAGAAGCCTGTGTGCAAGCACAGGTCACTATCTGCACCACCCTTCCAGGCGCCTGTGCAGCCCACTACTGCCAGGGTCCCGTGATCCAGGGACAACTTCCCCGGGAGAACACATGGCCGCATCAGGCTAGTGCAACATCACCCCGGCCTCTGCCACCACAGGTTCTCCCCTCATTCCGTACCCCTCCCTCCCCCACGGCCTGAGTGAGCCAGAGCTCCCTAATCAGCTGCTCCTTTAACCCCATCCTGTCTGAGTGAAGAACAGTTGCCCTTAGGTGACCTACATGCAGAGGTGGGGCCAAATCAAAAGCTGAACCCCAGGAGCTGTGTGAACAAAGAAGAGAAAGGGAAATCTCTTCCAGCAGCCTCAGGAGCAGTGGATTAAATCTCCATAATCAACTTGAAATATGCTTCATCTGTGGAATACCTGAATAGATAACAAATCATCCCAAAATTGAGGCGGTGGACTTTGGGAGCAACTGTAGACTTGGGGTTTGCCTTTTGCATCTAATTTGTTTCTGGTTTTATGTTTATCTTAGTTTAGTATTTAGAGTTTATTATCATTGGCAGATTTGTTTATTGATTTGGTTGCTCTCTTATTTATTTATTTATACATATATATATATTTTTTCCTTTTTCTCTTTTTGTGAGTGTGTATGTGTATGCTTCTTTGTGTGATTTTGTCTGTATAGCTTTGCTTTTACCATTTGTCTTAGGGTTCTTTCTGTCTTTTTTTGCTTTTTTTTTTTTTTTTAGTATAGTTTTCAGTGTTTCTTATCATCGGTGGATTTGATTTTTGGTTTGGTTGCTTTCTTTCTTTCTTTTCTTTGTTTTCTTTTTTTTAGTACTGTTTAATTTCTATTTTTAATAAATTTTTATGTTTTACTTTAATAACTTTATTTTATTTTATTTTTTAATTCTTTCTTTTTTTCTCCCTTTTCTTCTGAGCCCTGTGGCTGACAGGATCTTGGTGCTCCAGTCAGGTGTCAGGCCTGTGCCTCTGAGGTGGGAGAGCTGAATTCAGGACATTGGTCCACCAGAGACTTCCTGGCTCCAAGTAATAACAAATTGCAAAAGCTGTCCCAGAGATCTCTATCTCAACGTTAAGTCCCAACGCCACTCAACGACCAGCAAGCTACAGTTCTGGACACCTTATGCCAAACAACTAGCAAGACAGGAACACAACACCACGCATTAGCAGAGAGGCTGCCTAAAATCATAATAAGGTCACAGACACCCTATAACACACCACTGGATGCGGTCCTTCTTACCAGAAAGACAAGATCCAGCCTCATCCACCAGAACACAGGCACCAGTCTCCTCCACCAGGAAGCCTACACAACCTATTGAACCAACCCTAGCCACTGCAGGCAGACACCAAAAACAACGGGAACTATGAACCTGCAGCCTGCGAATAGGAGACCCCCAACACAGTAAGATAAGCAAAATGAGAAGACAGAAAAACACACAGCAGATGAAGGAGCAAGGCAAAAACCCACCAGACAAAATAAATGAAGAGGAAATAGGCAGTCTACCTGAAAAAGAATTCAGAGTAATAATAGTAAAGATGATCCAAAATCTTGGAAATAGAATGGAGAAAATACAAGAAAAATTTAACAACGACTTAGAAGAACTAAAGAGCAAACAAACAATGATGAACATAACAATAAATGAAATTAAAAATTCTCTAGAAGGAATCAGTAGCAGAATTACTGAGACAGAAGAATGGATAAGTGACCTGGAAGATAAAATAGTGAAAGTAACTACTGTAGAGCAGAATAAAGAAAAAAAGATTGGAAAGAATTGAGGACAGGCTCAGAGACCTCTGGGACAACATTAAACACACCAACATTCGAATTATAGGGGTGACAAAAGAAGAAGAGAGAGAAAGGGACTGAGAAAATATTTGAAGAGATTATAGTTGAAAACTTCCCTAATATGGGAAAGGAAATACTCAATCAACTCAAGGAAGCACAGAGAGTCCCATACAGGACAAATCCAAGGAGAAACATGCCAAGACACATATTAATTAAACTACCAAAAATTAAATACAAAGAAAAAATATTAAAAGCAACAAGATAAAAACAACAAATAAAATACAAAGGACTCCCCATAAGTTTAACAGCTGATCTTTCAGCCGAAACTGCAAGCCAGAAGGGAGTAGCAGGACATATTTAAAGTGATAAAAGGGGAAAACCTACAACCAAGATTACTCTACCCAGCAAGGATCTCATTCAGATTTGATGGAGAAATTAAAAACTTTACAGAGAAGCAAAAGCTAAGAGAATTCAGCACCACCAAACCAGCTTTACAACAAATGCTAAGGGAACTTCTCTAGGCAGGAAACACAGAGGAGGAAAAGTCTTACAATAACAAACCCAAAACAATTAAGAAAATGGTCATAGGAACATACATGTCGATAGCTACCTTAAATGTAAATGGATTAAATGCTCCAACCCAAAGACATAGACTGGCTGAATGGATACAGAAACAAGACCCATATATATCCTGTCTACAAGAGACCCCCTTCAGATCTAGGGACACATACATACTGAAAGAGAGGGGATGGAAAAAGATATTCCATGCAAATGGAAATCAAAAGAAAGTTGTAGTAGCAATTTTCTTAGACAAAATAGACTTTAAAATATAGATTATTAAAAAGACAAAGAAGGGCACTTCATAATGATCAAAGTATCAACCCAAGAAGTAGATATAACAATTGTTAATATTTATGCACCCAACATAGTAGCACCTCAATACATAAGGCAAATGCTAGCAGCCATAAAAGGGGAAATCAACAGTAACACAAACATAGTAGGGGGCTTTAACATCTCACTTTCACCAATGGACAGATCATCCAAAATGAAAATAAATAAGGAAACACAAGCTTTAAATGATACATTAAACAAGGTGGACTTAATTGATATTTATTTGACATTCCATCCAAAAACAACAGAATACACTTTCTTCTCAACTGTTCATGGAACATCCTCCAGGATAGATCATATCTTGGGTCACAAATCAAGCCTTGGTAAATTTAAGAAAATTGAAATCATATCAAATATCTTTTCCAAATACAATGCTATGAGACTAGATATCAATTACAGGAAAAAATCTGGAAAAAATACAAACACACAGAGGCTAAACAATATGCTACTAGATAACCAAGAGGTCACTGAAGAAATCAAAGAGGAAATCAAAAAATACCAACAAACAAATGACAATGAAAACACAATGACTGAAAACCTATGGGATACAGCAAAAGCAGTTCTAACACGGAAGTTTATAGCAATACAATCCTACCTCAAGAAACAAGCAACATCTCAAATAAACAACCTAAACTTACAGCTAAAACAATTAGAGAAAGAAGAACAAAATAAAAGCCCAAAGTTAGCGGAAGGAAAGAAATCATAAAGATCAGATCAGAAATAAATGAAAAAGAAATGAAGGAAATGATAGCAAAGATCAATAAAACTAAAAGCTGGTTCTTTGAGAAAATAAACAAAATTAATAAACCATTAGCCAGACTCATCAAGAAAAAAAGGGAGAAGACTCAAATCAATAGAATTAGAAATGAAAAAGGAGAGTAAAAACTGACACTGCAGAAATACAAAGGATCATGAGAGATTACTACAAGCAACTCTATGCCAATAAAATGGACAACCTGGAAGAAATGGACAAATTCTTAGAAAAGCACAACCTTCCAAGACTGAACCAGAAAGAAATAGAAAATAAAAACAGACCAATCACAATCACTGAAATTGAGACTGATTAAAAATCTTCCAAAAAACAAAAGCCCAGGACCAGATGGCTTCACAGGAGAATTCTATAAAACATTTAGAGAAGAGCTAACACCTATCCTTCTCAAACTCTTCCAAAATAGAGCACAGGGAGAACACTCCCAAACTCATTCTACAAGGCCACCATCACCCTGATACCAAAACCAGACAAGGATGTCACAAAGAAAGAAAACTACAGGCCAATATCACTGATGAGCATAGATGCAAAAATCCTCAACAAAATACTAGCAAACAGAATCCAACAGCATATTAAAAGGATCATACACCATGATAAAGTGGGGTTTATCCCAGGAATTCAAGGATACTTCAATATAGGCAAATCAATCAATGTGATGCACCATGTTAACAAACTGAAGGATAAAAACCATATGATAATCCCAATATATGCAGAAAAAGCTTTTGACAAAATGCAACACCCATTTATGATAAAAACTCTCCAGAAAGTAGGCATAGAGGGAAATTACCTTAACATAATAAAGGCTATATATGACAAACCCACAGCCAACATGGCTCTCAATGGTGAAAAACTGAAACTATTTCCTCCAAGATCAGGAACAAGACAAGGTTGTACACTTGCAATCCTTATCAAATTACCGATGGCATTTGTCAGAGAACTACAACAAAATACTTCAAAATTTGTATGGAAACACAAAAGACCCCGAGTAGCCAAAGCAATCTTGAGAAAGAAAAACGGAGCTGGAGGAATCAGGCTCCCAGACTTCAGACTCTACTATAAAGCTACAGTAATCAAGATGGTAGGGTACTGGCACAAAAACAAAAATATAGATCAATGCAACAGGATAGAAAGCCCAGAGATAAACCCACACACATATGGTCACCTTATTATTATTATTTTTTTCTTTTTTGTGGTACGCGGGCCTCTCACTGTTGTGGCCTCTCCCGTTGCGGAGCACAGGCTCCAGACATGCAGGCCCAGCGGCCATGGCTCACGGCCCCAGCCGCTCCGTGGCATGTGGGATTTTCCCGGACCGGGGCATGAACCTGTGTCCCCTGTATCGGTAGGTGGACTCTCAACCACTGTGCCACCAGGGAAGCCCCTGGTCACCTTATTTTTGATAAAGGAGCCAAGAATATACAATGGAGAAAAGACAGCCTCATCAATAATTGGTGCTGGGAAAACTGGACAGCTACATGCAAAAGAATGAAATTAGAATACTCCCTAACACCATACACAAAAATAAACTCAAAATGGATTAGAGATCTAAATGTAAAGCCAGACACCATAAAACTCTTAGAGGAAAACATAGGCAGAACACTTTATGATATAAATCACAGCAAGATCCTTTTTGACCTACCTCCTAGAGAAATGGAAATAAAAAAAAAATGGGACCTAATGAAACTTAAAAGCTTTTGCGCATCAAAGGAAACCATAAACAAGACGAAAAGACAACCCTCAGAATGGGAGAAAATATTTGCTAATGAAGCAACTGACAAAGGATTAATCTCCAAAATTTACAAGCAGCTCATACAGCTCAACATTTAAAAAACAAACAACCCAATCCAAAAATGGGCAGAAGACCTAAATAGACATTTCTCCAAAGAAGATATACAGATTGCCAACAAACATATGAAAGGATGCTAAACATCACTAATCATTAGAGAAATGCAAATCAAAACTACAGTGAGGTATGACCTCACAACAGTCAGAATGGCCATCATTTAAAAAATCTACAAAAAATAAATGCTGGAGAAGGTGTGGAGAGAAGGGAACCCTCTTACACTGTTGGTGGGAATGTAAATGAGGATCTTAAAAAAACTACAAATAGAACTACCATATGACCCAGCAATCCCACTACTGGACATATACCCTGAGAAAACGATAATTCAAAAAAAGTCATGCACCACAATGTTCATTGCAGCTCTATTTACAATAGCCAGGGCATGGAAGCAACATAATTGTCCATTGACAGATGAATGGATAAAGAAGATGTGGCACATATATACAATGGAATATTACTCAGCCATAAAAGGAAACGAAATTGAGTTATTTGTAAGAGTTGGAAGGACCTAGAGTCTGTCATACAGAGTGAAGTAAGTCAGAAAGAGAAAAACAAATACCTATGCTAATACATATATATGGAATCTAAAAAAAAAAAAGGTTCTGAAGAACCTAGGTGCAGGACAGGAATAAAGATGCAGACGTAGAGAATGAACTTGAGGACACGCGTAGGGGGAAGGGTAAGTTGGGACGAAGTGAGAGAGTGGCATGGCCATATATACACTACCAAATGTAAAATAGATAGCTAGTGGGAAGCAGCCACATAGCACAGGGAGATCAGCTCAGTGCTTTGTGACCACCTACAGCAGTGGGATAAGGAGGGTGGGAGGGAGGAGCAAGAGGGAGGGGATATGGGGATATATGTATATGTATAGCTGATTCACTTTCTTATAAAGCAGAAACTAACACACCATTGTAAAGCAATTATACTCCAATAAGGATATTTAAAAAAATAAGAAAATCTGAAGACTTAAATAATAATTATAACAATAAAACGATATAAGAATTAAATGAAAAAATCGTATATAAGATAAATATATAAAATATATATTTTTGTGAGAGTGGGAGTGGTCTTCTTAAGCAAGATAACAAAATTAAAGTAATAAGAGAAAGAATTGAAAAATTGACCACATAAAACTATAAAAAAATTTATGATAGTGAAATCACAAAGTTAAAAGTCAAGAGAGAGACTTGAAGAATATTTGCGTAAATATAACCAATAATGACTTGATAGTCAAAATATGTAAAATCTCCTAGAGATTAGTAAGAGAAAGCACATGATGCAGTAGAAAAGGGGCAAAAAATATGAATAAGAAATTCACAGAGGAGGAAATACAAATACCCAATAAATGTACAGAAATACGGTGAACATAATTAGTATTAATAACTAGGCAAGTACAATTTCAAACATGAGATACCATAGAAATGACCAAAAATGTAAAGTTAAGTAATGACTGTGGACCTGGGTGTGAGGAGTCCGCTCTTCTGCAATTGCTGCTAGTAGAGAGGACACTGGTGAAACACTGATAAACATTGGGAGAGCCATTTGGCAGTATCTGTTAACATGTTCAGTGCCTCTTCCCTATGATCTAGCAATTCTTTTCACAATATTCAGTGTAGAGGAAGGCTTGACCACGTGTAGGAGAATATACACACATACGCACATTGTTTCTAAGAGGAAAGAGAAACGACTGTGCTTATCTAGGAAAATGGGTAATTCAGCTATAGACAGGTTCATTCTCAAAGACTTTATTCTGTAGATCAAAAGAATGAGAGAGGTTTATAGGAACCAACATGTACATAACTCCAACATCTATTATTGAATAAAAATCAAGCACATAAATGACAGAACAATTTGTTCAATGTTGTATAACATTTACTTTAAAAACACATGTACATAAAACAAAACATGTAATTCATGTATATAATAGTAGTATGGTACATAAAACATGTAGTACATATGTATAATAATAGTATGGTATATATTCTAGCTGCTTGAAGCATTTGAATGTAAATATTTATCACAAGATCTGGAAGAATACACAAAAGAAGGTATCTTTGGGTCGCTTTGGAGATTAGACCTTGTAAACAATGGAGATGGCCTCGTCTCTGTAATATTTCAGTATTTTACATGGAGAAATTATTCTTGTATTATATTCGTGCATGAAAATAAATTCAACAAGTAATACTGTTCAAATTATGTATTATATGTAGAATGATTTAAATCATACCTGCTGTTTTAACTTTTGTTTTCAGATATCAAATATTTTCTTCAGTAAGATCTTTTCAAAAGTGGTAGAAATTATGTTAAAAGGGCCTCTGTTATAGTGTACTTAGATAAGTGTTGAGTGAATGATATAAAGAGATAGTCTTTTGGAAGGTAAGAATAAATCTATGTGATTTCCCTGCAAATGCCTCCATTTCATAGAGAAATGAGATATGGTAGTATTTCTGAGTTTAAAAACTGCTGACTTGGGATAATTTTTTTTTAAGAATAACTGAAAATCAATAGAGTTATGAAGAGGGCATTTATTCAACTGGGAAGACAGAAAATTGTAACTTTATGTCAGACAGCTTAGTGAAAAGTACACAAGACTATATATACACAAAGATACATTTGTAAAGTGGCTTTTTATGTACAAGTAATGGTACTAGCAATGTAATAGCAGCTTGTGAACATTTTCATGCTAGTCAAGCCTCAAGCAAAAAAATGTGTTAGATAAACAAAAATACATTAAGCATTCACATTTTAGAGTCATTGCTTTTTAAAAAGTGATTCAGAACATGGCTCTAATGGATCACTAGGGAAATTAAATCAAGAATGATGAAATTCAGAGATTCGATTCAACAGGTGTTGATACTGGATGATTTTCATCAGCACTAGTGTTTGTGACAAAAAGCAGAAATTGAACAGCGGTTTCTAAGTCTTAGGAAGACTGTACTCTGGTTCTTTCACACTAATACAGCATTTTAAAGTCCATGAAAACTTCGGGAAATAGACATGTGTTCTAGATGCTAGTGTTCAAATAGAGATATTTAAATAATCAAAAATAATATAGACTTAATTAGATATCTAGGAAGGTCATTAAAAATGTCACAATAGAAAATATACTTGAAACATAAGGACATATGACCCCAGTATTAGAAAGATTTCAGGAAAAAGAGATTAAGAAATAGAAGAAATTTTTCTGGAAGGAATCAAAAGTTCCAACGTGGAAAACAAAGTCATGTAAAAAAGATTCAGTGGCAGGAATCAAAGCTAAATTGTTCTGTTTTTAAAGGAAATAAGTTGAAAAAGTGACCTCTAGTGGACTCTTAGATTCATGTATAAAGTTTTGCATTTTGACCCAGCAATCCCACTACTGAGCATATACCTTGAAAAAAACATAATTCAAAAAGATTCATATACCACAATGTTCACTGCAGCTCTATTTACAATAGCCAGGACAGGGAAGCAACCTAAGTGTCCATCAACAGATGAATGGAGAAAGAAGATGTGGCACATATATACAATGGAATATTACTCAGCCATAAAAAGAAACGAAATTGAGTTATCTGTAGTGAGGTGGATGGACCTAGAGTCTGTCATACAGAGTGAAGTAAGTCAGAAAGAGAAAAACAAATACCGTATGCTAACACATATATATGGAATCTAAAAAACAAACAAAAAAATGGTCATGAAGAACCTAGGGGCAAGATGGGAATAAAGACACAGACCTACCAGAGAATGGACTTGAGGATACGGGGAGGGGGAAGGGTAAGCTGGGATAAAGTGAGAGAGTGACATGGACATATATACACTACCAAATGTAAAATAGATAGCTAGTGGGAAGCAGCCGCATAGCACAGGGAGATCAACTCTGTGCTTTGTGACATCCTAGAGGGGTGGGAGAGGGAGGGTGGGAGGGAGGGAGATACAAGAGGGAAGAGATATGGGGACATATGTATATGTATAACTGATTCACTTTGTTATAAAGCAGAAACTAACACACCATTGTAAAGCAATTATACTCCAATAAAGATGTTAAAAAAAAAGTTTTGCACTTTGAAAAAAATAAGTTTTTATTATGAATATAAGTTGCTGAAGGCACAGAATCTGGATAACATATCTTAAAAACAGATTTAGTAACCTAAGGTATTTTGATTGTTTTCAAAATTTTAAAATCATAATTTCAAAAGAAGTTCATAAATTCTCCTGATATAATCTAATATATTTAAAATAAACTTTAGGGGACTTCCCTGGTGGTGCAGTGGTTAAGAACCTGCCTGCCAATGCAGGAGACACGGGTTCAAGCCCTGGTCCGGGAAGATCCCATATGCTGCAGAGCAACTAAGCTCGTGCACCACAACTATTGAGCCTGCACTCTAGGGCCCATGAACCATGACCACTGAGCCCGTGTGCTGCAACTACTGAAGTCCATGCTCCACAACAAGAGAAGCCACCACAATGAGAAGCCCGTGCACTGCAACAAAGAGTAGCCCCCGCTCGAGGCAACTAGAGAAAGCCCACGTGCAGCAACGATGACCCAATGTAGGCAAAAATAAATACAAAATAAATAAATTTATTAAAAAAATATAATAAAGTTTAAAAAGTACTTTTCACACATGGAATAGCATTTATCAGCCAAAAATGCATTTCCAGTCGGGCCAGGACAGACACGGCTTAGATCTATAAGGAATGAGTGATAGGATCTCACCAGCACTTGCCTCTGTGGGCCCAGTGCTTCATTTCTTTCACCTCCCACTTTGTCAGTCAACAGCTCACCTGCAAGACTGACCCACAGCACGTGCTGATTCCTCACATTCTAAAATAAGGCTGGGGCTTCCCTGTTTGTGCAGTGGTTAAGAATCCACCTGCCAATGCAGGGGACATGGGTTCAAGCCCTGGTCCGGGAAGATCCCACATGCTGCAGAGCAACTAAGCCCGTACGCCACAACTACTGAGCCTGCGCTCTAGAGCCTGTGAGCCACAACTACTGAGCGCGCATGCCACAACTACTGAGGCCCACGTGCCTAGAGCCCGTGCTCTGCAGCAAGAGAAGCCACCCCAATGAGAAGCCCGTGCAGCGCAACAGAAATTAGCCCCCG
This sequence comes from Mesoplodon mirus, assembly GCF_964341445.2. Lineage (NCBI taxonomy): Eukaryota > Metazoa > Chordata > Mammalia > Artiodactyla > Ziphiidae > Mesoplodon > Mesoplodon mirus. Next base: position 42,762,058 of record NC_138977.1, read on the forward strand.
CTCACGTCAGCTAGAGAAAGCCTGTACGCAACAACAAAGACCCAACGTAGCCAAAAATAAATAAATTAACTAAATAAATTTATTTTAAAAATAAATAAATAAAATAAGGCTGATCCACACAAAAGAATGAAATAATGCCATTTGCAGCAACATGGATGGACCTAGAGATTATCATACTAAGTGACGTAAGTCAGAAAAAGACAAATACCATATGATATCACTTACATGTGAAATCTAAAATATGACACAAATGAACTTATCTATTAAACAGAAACAGACTCACAGACATAGAGAACAGACCTGTGGTTGCCAAGGGGGTTGGAGGATGGGGGAGGGATGGAGTGGGAGTTTGGGACTAGTAGATGCAAACTAGTATATATAGAACTGATAAACAGCCAGGACCTACTGTATAGCACAGGGAACTATATTCAGTATCCTTTGATAAACCATAATGGAAAAGAATATGAAAAAGAATTATATATTTATAACTGAATCACTTTGCCATACAGCAGAAATTAACACAACATTGTAAATCATCTATACTCCAGTTAAAAATATGAGGCCGATCCTCTGCAGCGGCTTAAATCCTCTGATGAATAAGTGCCACAAACCAGCACCAGTTGTTTCCTGACTTCAGGATCTTGAAGGAAGTTCATTAAAAAGTATAAGTTGGAGGCAAGATGTTGATTTACAGTAGGGTGATAAAATAGTAAAAGTAGAAGATGTTCTCACCAAGTTAAAGATGATATTTCTTTTCAAAAATCATGATATATTCTAATAAAAAAAGAACCATTTTTTCCCAAAGAGCGAAAAAAAAGTTAAGATGAAATTTCTTGAATATAAAAGCAAATATATTCAGAAACTGTATTTTCAAGTAAACATAGAAATTCTGTGCAAGTTCCAAGGAGCATAGAAAATTCCTGGAATGATCATTTTACTCTTTCTAACCCAGAAAAACTGTAATTTTTGATTACAGTTAAAAATTAATTTAAAATAAATTTCTGAAAATTTGTAAATCAGTAATCATCTCGAGGTGAGGAGATTTTTAGAAGGAGAACTTTATAGGTGTTCTTTAACTAATATAATATAGTTTTATGGGACTAATAAGATTTCAATAACAGTTGAAAACCTCTTGTAGCTCAGCCCCACACCCATTCAGAGAAATATTAAAATGGAATGGGGTGTGTAAGCTTAGTATTACTTTTATCTACTTCTCATGTTTTGTTTTTCCTTTTTACTCAATTCCTTTAGAATGAAAACTACAGAGCCACGAATTTTTCATCCTTCCTGGTTTAAATTCTTCTAGCATCCAGGTAATTTAGGAAAAAAGGAGAACTGGAAGGCTATTTAAAGAGATAGGATAATTCTTTTCCAAAGTTAAACGTAGAGATTTGAAAATATTCTATATAGAATCATCTTTTAGGGCTCTAATAGGATAATATGCTAATAAAAACCTTTCTTTTATTCTTTTTTTTTCTTTGAATGCAGACTTCTTAGCGACCACTTGACAATTTGTCTCACCAGCCTATACAAGTGCTCAGAACGTGCCTTACGTGCTTAAGAAGCCAGCTTATCAAGACCTCCCATGCTACTCACTCGGAGTCTGAGTGAGCAAACAAGTCTGGCCAGTGTGCCCTAAAGGCCAGCATTCCTGGGCTCCACCAGACCACCAGGGAAGGGAGCTCTCTGGAGTAGTGAGCTTCCAGAGGAGTCTGGGGGAGCGCATTTTTACCCAAGATGTTGAGGGAAGGTAAGGAATCTATTCTGTCAAGTGGAGGAGTCCGTGGTTCAGGCTCCAGCTGTATTTGTCTTAGTTTCCCGTCTGCAATTCTCAGGAAGAGAAAGAGTCTGCATCCCAGGACATCTCCTTTCATAGTTTCCCAGCAACATCCTCTTCTCTGTACACATAGAGTACCGAAGATGCCTCCCTTCATTCACAAAAGGGAGAAAACAGTTTATAAAGTTGAGTAACCCCAAGGAAATAGAAAATTCACAAAGACCTAGAAAGTGGGGTTATGAAAATAATTTTTATGCATCTAGTGCCTACTAGGTGACTTGGACTTCCAAACTTTATCTCCAGTCTTTACAACAACCTTATGTGGTCTTCAGTATTCCACTTTACAGGGGAGAAAACTGAGGCTTGGAAAAGTAAGGTGACTTGCCAACAGTACGCACTGCACAGACAAATACCGAGAAGAAATGCCATGGTCTCTCTGACTCGGATACCTGTTTTTGGAGTCAGAAAACCTAGAAAAGCAAGAAAGGGCAGTGGTCATTCCTTAGGTCATCAGTAATCTCAATATCTGAATAATCATTCTATTTTTTTTTTTTTTTTTTTTTTGCGGTATGCGGGCCTCTCACTGTTGTGGCCTCTTCCATTGTGGAGCACAGGCTCCGGATGCGCAGGCTCAGCGGCCATGGCTCACGGGCCCAGACGCTCCGCGGCATGTGGGATCTTCCCGGACCGGGGCACGAACCCGTGTCCCCTGCATCGGCAGGCGGACTCTCAACCACTGCACCACCAGGGAAGCCCGGGAAGCCCTGAATAATCATTCTTATTAGCTGCCTAGCCAATAATTCTGAACCCTGACTTAAGTTTTTTCCCACCAATGAACCAAAAGAAAAAAAATCTCTAACAAGATGAAATAAAATTAAAACTTGTGACTTTTTTCAGCCCACCTAGAAGCCAAATTCATCCACTCAAATACACAGAGGTATTAACAATATCATATATAAGCTCCAAATGAAGACTCTACCTCTAAGGTAGATAGAGAAAGCCATTTAGGCAGCTTGTGTAGTCTGTCAATTCATATGCTTTTCAGAGTGCAGCAACAAGACGACAAAGAATTGTTATGATTTGAGATACTGAAAAAGAAACAAAGACTTTGACTCTCTCAGGCATTTGTTTGACTCTTAGAATAGTAGAATACTCTAGGCTGCTTGCCAAATGAATATTTGGTTGAATATAAATAGGCTTATTATCATGCATATGTATAAATGTGATCAATAGAACTGAGGGTTAATAAAACATTTTTCTGTTAAGCAGACCAATATTTTATCAGAAAGAACTATTGTCAGTTTCGCCTGTATTTCTGGGACATTCTTCCATCTTAATTCTCTCTGAATTCTAAGTACGAGCAGTATTTCCAAACTATTTCATTATACTACAACTTCTTTCTATTAGGAGCCATAGAAAATGCCTGGAATTTAACATGTACGACTTCAAAAATTTCTTTTCATTTATTGTGAAAAAAAACCTTTGACTTTTTATACTCAGCTTCCCTGGAATGTGTATCAAATGAAAGTGCATTTGGATAATAAAAAGGAAAAAATCAATGCAGTCAAAGCAAAGTTACCTTACAAAGTACCCATTCCATGAGTCTGTACTTAAGATGCCTTCTTTAGTTGAAATGGAATAGTTTAATAATATATTCCTAGAGCGGGAATCATCTCATTATTTTATATGTTCTTTAGTACTCTTCCACTACAATGCAGGGGAAAATGCTATCTTAAAGAGAATAATAATGGTAATCAGTTGACAGATGTATCTGTTCAAGGAACAGATATGTTAAATTATGTTGAAATTTAAGTCATAGATCAATCTGATAGTTTTTTTCAAACCTATAGAGATTGCTTCCCTAATGACATGTGTCATGACCTTTAATTTGTCCTTGTCACATGCAACCATTGTTTCAAGCATGCAGTATACCCCTCTCTCATATTTTATTGCTGAAACTACCTACCTAACTGAGAAATTTGACGATATATAACAGGTTGGTGACATTGATAATGAAAGTGATGTGAAGCAGCCATGTAATCTGATAGAATAAAGAGTATTTCACACTATTAACTGAAACTTTTACCTCTGAAACTAGGTGGATCTGGTTATTCATTTAGAAAAAGCAATAGAGGAGAAACAGTTATGCATTCTAAGAAGACAGGTAGTTTCTAGCTACATATTGGAGACTTAGAATATTATTTTTCTTCAGTTTTGCTTCTTTGAAAATAGACTAGGTAAAATGGGTAAAAAGTATCACAATATGCACCTAAGAATCAATTATTGCTAAAGAGAACACACAAAAAGAGTTTCTAGGAAGAAAAAACTGAGACCCTAGATGTCTTCGCTGTTCTCAGCTGTCAGAAGCAACTTTCTGTGACTTTATTAGAATAAATGTACTCTGGAAAATTAGTCATTTCTCTCTCTTTTGTCCCTTGTTCCTTTCTTGCCTCTGTTGGGGGGTGAGGGTGGGACAGAAAAAGGGACAAGTAAGGGAAGTTACTAGAAATAATACAATTAGCATTCCCTAGTGCCTTATCTCTGGATAAAGCCTCGAACAGAAGTTTGATATCAATCTTTCCTATGTCTTCTAACTATTTTCTTAATGCTCATATAAATGCAGTTTCTCACAATTAATTATTTAAAAGTTGAGTGATTATAGCAAACTACCTATCTGTAGTATTTCACGACACCTACTAACTTAGCATGCTTCCATATTTCCTATAGACATATTGACATTTGCACATTAAATCCATCCTATTTGAAAGGGAAAGACTTCTACCTTAATGCTGTACAGCAAGAAATTGTATCCAACAATTTGAGCCAAAACAATTTGATAACTTAAGCTCCCTGAATTACATCACTTGAAATAGGACCTTTTCGGAGGGCATACACATAGGAGGGTTAACTAATCAAGGATTGTGACATTCTTGATACATACCAAGGGCTATTAAAAGGGAAGCATCTTGAAACTCTCCTTTCCTTCCCTGACCTATGGTAAGAAAGACGTACAGAATTACCAAGTAGTTAATATTATCCTTCATGCTTATTAAAGTTCAGCAACAGTAAATCAGTTACTAGCAGCTTCCTAAAAGTTTAGGACAGGAAACAATAAAGGATGCTATATCCAAAAAGAAGCTGCAAGGATAACTTAGCTGGATAGAATGTAATTGCTGAAGTTAAAATTAGCCATGTCATCTTACTCTTATGGAAAAAAAAAAACCCTGGGAACCTGGCAACCAAATAAATAGATAGGAACTTCATTCCCATTAATAAGCTTCTTTCAGTTCTGTGCTGAAACATTATTCCAAAGACATACACCTATTTATTCACCAACACTGGTTCCTATACCAAGTTTGAGTAATCTCCTAATTATTAAAAAGACCGTGACCTTAATAAGTATAAGCATGTATTATAGATATATAATCTGAACATATTAGAATTGAAAATGTCTAATAAATCGTGTAGTTCAACCCCATTTTTTTAGATGAGGAAACAGTCCAGAGCTGTGACTTGCCCAAGCTCAGTCAGCTATATTTACATTGGCTGTTTACTATATTACTGACCTTTTGTGGGTGGTAAATATTTAATATTTAGTTGTAAATTCTTTTGTCACTTTAGCTAAATATCTTTGATAAAGATTAAGTTCAACTTTATCAAGCAGCATATACTACATGTATATGAGCAGTTGTTAAATAAAAGTAAAGAATATATAAAAGTCAAAGGTGATATTGCAGCTAAACGTGGAGAACATCCTTTCGTTAACAAAGCATAATTATTCATGATCAAAATACATTTTAAAACATTTCTTGTACTAACCATTTTGTAGTTTAAACCTAAATTACAACCAGATGATTCTGCCTATTTTCCACTAGGTGGCAATATATCTTTTTCTTTACGGTCTAAATTTGTTTTTCCAAGGTATGATGGAAATTACTTTTTTTGAGTAGTTTTCCTTTTTAGTTGACCCAACTGAAATTAAGACTAAAGAAACCTTAAGAAAGAGGCATAAGAAATTAAAGATGTATTAAGATAGGGGACAGGGTTGTCTTATAAAACCCAGAATTAAAATAAATTTCGCTTCACATATGCTCATAATTAAAATTTACATTAAATTTACATGATCACATTAAAAATTTGGTAGTGATTTATTGTTTAATTGAAATCAGTTTTGTTTTTTACTGTTAGTAGCAAAAAGCACTGAAAATTTTCTTAGTCCTGTTTAAAACATCATCCTCAAGATTAGGTCATAGCTTTTACTTATTTCCATAGCCTATCTTCCATCAAGATTTTGAAAAAAAAAAACTCATTAAATCACGTGTGTGTGTGTGTGTGTGTGTGTGTGTTTAGTTTGTGTCCATACTAGAGATAAGTTGGTTCTGAATGAATAATAAGACAAATCTTATTTTCCTTAAAGTCAGATAAGTTTCAGAAAACTGTTTGACTAATACATTAGCTTTCAAGGGCTACCATAACAAAACAGCGCAAACTGGGGGGCTTAAACAACAGAAATTTATTTTCTCTCAATTCTGGAGGTTAGAAGTCCAAGATCAAGGTGTTGGCAGGGTTGGTTTCTTCAGAGGCTTCTTTCCATGGCTCGCAGATGGCAGCCTTCTCCTTGAGTCCTCACAAGGTTGAACGTCTGTGTTGTGTGTGTCCTAATCTCCTCTACTTACAAGGCCACCAGTCATATGGGATTAGGATCCACCCATATGACCCTATTTTACTTTAATTACCTCTTTAAAGGCTCTATCTGCAAATATAGTCACATTCTGAAGTACTAAGGGTTAGGACTTCAACATATGAATTTAAGGGGGGAACACAATTCAGACCATAACAACGAGTAAGTCTGTATACACAGATTGCCCCATTTTCTAAACTGAGGTATTGTGGTAGAGCCAAAAATCCTAGATTGAAAGTCCGAGTTCTAGAGCTAAGGAAAGACCTTAGAGATTATCTAATCCACTGATTATTGACCCTTGCCACACAGAAGAACTTTTAAAGCACACCAATGCCTGGTCCCAGACCCAGATATTCTGATGAATTAATTTGCAGTGGGACCAGTCATGAGTATTTTGAAAAAACTTCCCAATCATTTCTGAGACCTGAGTAGAGAATCACTGATTTTAGACAAATATTTCCCAAAGGTGGTTAGAGAATGACCCAGAGGGTTTATTAAAATACAAATTTCTACACATGGGCCATTGCTGTCTTCATTCTGAATCTCCAGAAATGGAGCCAAGTCTTTTTTATCAGGTGCCCTAGTAATTATTATGAACCCAAAAGTCTGAGAAGCTCTGATCTAGTCTAACCCTCTCATTTTACAGGTGAAAAGGCTGAGGCTTGGTGAAGTTAGTTCATCCAAGGTCACACAGCTAGAGAATGGCAGAACAGGAAGGAGATTAGATGTTAGATCTGAAATCTAATCTAATTTTTAGCAGGATTCTCTGTTATAACATAGCACTGTGTGGACATCAAAACGATCTTATAGCTCTGGTCCCAGTATCAGACTGCATCTACCCTTGAATTCGGGTGTGTCCTGACAAACTTAGAAGCCCAAAAGGGCAGGCTCATTACAGTTATATTTCCATTAAAAATGCATTCCAGGAGCCTGTATTGTGTTCAGAGACAATGGGCAACATCAGAACTGATGGGTTATTGTGAATACTGGATTCCTCCTCCACCGTGCTGCCAGGCTCTGCTGGCCACCTCCTCAGATTTAGGCCTGATTCCTAGGTAGAAGCTGTAGTAACGAGTTAGCAACTTCAGGGAGATGAAGCCAATGGTGAAGACTGTTTCCCTGGCACCAGTACCTTCTGCAGCAGGAGTTCTTGGCTTAGAATCACTCACCATCAGAAACGGCAGCCTCTGTGCAGTCATCACCAGAGAAGCAGCAGTGGTTGATTGGTCAGCTGGAATGGAGCAAACGGGTAGCTCAAGAGATTTTCAATTCTGCTGCTATTACCCATCCAAAATCCATGGGTAAAGAGGGCTTTTAGGAGCTTGGTGTCAGAGTATGAGTTGGTGCAGGCCGTGAACACACATATACAAATAAGTTGTGACATGATTTTAGAAACCCTAATGTATTGAAATCCAAAAAATAAAAATTAAACCCCTCAGGGGGTGATGATCCATGAACAGTTAAAATTTTTTCCATAAAGATTTAGCTTAAAAGTTTTCTTTAACAGAGGCTTTCTTATGCATTTATAATTTTTTGTTGTTCAAAGTGACCAAGACTTGAGTGAGAAAAAAACAGCAAAATGTGAACATGTTATGAGACACTGGAAATGGAAAAAAAATCGATCTGAAGCAAAGATAGAGCATCACTGAAGAGTTTTTTTAACTTAATGTATATTTATAGCACTATAATTCAATTTAGCCTCAGTATTTCAGAAACAGAGCAATTTTCTAGACTGAGGATGCACACATTTTACTTTAAGTTTCTATAGGGCTGGTTGCTGTTCTAACCCCTGCACTGTATTTCTCAAAGTGTGCATCGAGAACCACCTGCTCTAGAATCACCTAATGACTGTTTAAAATGCAAGATTCTGGGCCCCTGATGAGATCTACTCAATTTTTGGAGGTGAGTTTGAGAATCTGCATTTTTAACAGCTACATAGGTGATTTAGAGATTTCCTTCTCTCTCTCTGGGGCCTCTTTAATCCCAAAGATATTACTTTTCCTATGCTCTGGGAGCTCTTAATAACTCTTTAGTAGAAGAGTAATGATAGAAATGATAGCTCTTTCTATCATTTCCGATGAAAATTTCTGAGAATATGAGTTTCTGGGAATTACCTGCTTTTGGAGTTGTTCTCTCACTGAGTCAATGAAATTGTGAAGTTGTTACCAGAAGTCCTCTTTTTTTCAGTATCTTTACCTGATTTTCCAGTTGACTATGCTCCTGGGTCCCTGAACAGGCTGTTGTAAAGAACCAATATGACACGGACTCAGAAACTGTACAGATTAAACTTTAAATTTCTTCTCCTGAAATCTGTTCAAAGGAAAGCCACCATCCCAGAAAAGAGAGAAATTTGTGCTATCTGAAATCCCATGTTCCTGTTTTTGAGCTGCTATAAATTGCTTTAATACCAAAATAGATGTATTTTGAATATTTAAAGGATTTAAGAAATTCAGATGTGAGCTGCTGGCAATCTTGTAACTTGACGAAACTTGTCTTACAATGCTATTATCTTTACTATGCGCGAAATTAGATTTTTGAAAGGTAGGTTTTCTAAATATCTCCCTGGTTTTAAGTTTAGACATGTTTGCAAGCTTACTAAACACTTTCAAGTGCAGTCTCAAAATCAAAGATCTCTGATTTGAAAGCAGTTTTAGGCATTATCACCCCCAAAGAGAAGTACCTCTGCATACCAATGTCTCATCTTTCCTTAGATTGTTCCAAAATTAGAAATTAAGCCCCAAAAAGCAAATGGAGGAAAAAATACCTTCAAGTCAATTCAAACTTTTTCTTCCTATTTATTCATACTGGTGGGAATTTTCTATACCATCTTTTTGCTGGAGGGGAAAGGACTAAGGGAGATATAATAAAGCCATAAGGCAGAGGCAACTGAGGATGAGAGGTTCTGAGATGGAATTCAGAGAGCACATTAAATGTCCATGAAGATAAACTTCATGACATTCATTATTTACCTCTATCCAGCCCTGCTAAAGCAAATAGTTTAACTTACACTCTCTCCAAAAGGATTTTAATGGAGAAGTCTGATTTACCTCTCTTTCTAGGAGGGACCCTGCAGTAATATTTCCTCCCTTTTTTTTCCCTCCACCTCCATTTTGGACCCGCTGAACCTAGAGAATCCTATGGATACTAAGATTTTTCTAACTGCATGATTTGCATCATTTTGGGGGCTGGGTGTCGCTGTTTGGCTATGTTTTTCTTTTTCAAAGACCCAGTGAAATCTTGCCAGAGGGGAAAACAGATCGTACTTCATTTGTTTGTCTGGGAGGAAAAAAGTCATCAAATGCTTTCAAATGCTTTTTTTTTTTTTTAAGTTGCACACTTCACCAAAAAAGTTATTAAATACTGAAAAGTCTACTTTGAGGTCTACAAGCAATAGTGTAACACCGGCACACCCCGCTGAGATGAATCCCCAGAGAAAAGTGTAATCATGCTACATTTTCCCAGATTCCAACCCCCAAAGAAGATGTGCTCTGGGTTGCTGGTCAAGGGTGTGCCTGTTTTCTGGATTTCTCCCCTGAAAGCCACAGTCCTGCTTTTCTCCAGGAAAAAAAAAGAAGGGGGGGGGGCGGTGATGAAAGAAATTTGGAATTGGTGGCTAGACATCTGAAAAGAAGTGAAGGGACAAATAACTGATAAAGTTAGTTACTTTTCTCCCATGATTTTTTTTTTCCAAATCTCATTCCTGTTTTTGGTTTACAAAGGCTCTTAATATTTCCCTGAAGAATTTACTCCCTGGAAGATTTGGGAAAGAGAAGAAGATAGTGTAGGTATTCTTCAAATCTCCATTTTAAAGGAGGGGAAATGTACAATAAAATAATGCATTCTAGCTCAAGGTCCATTTAAAACACTAAAAAACGTGAGCTGGAGTCAGGGCCCCCTTCTAATGACATTGACTCATGGTTTAGTATCATTCATGGATCCCCATGATCTGCAGACCCTGAGTTGTCTTCATTAAGCACTGAGACATCTTTCTAAGCAAGATGCCCTTTGTTACATGGTACTCAGGAAGAGAAATGGGCTACTCTTCTACATTTTGATCGTCTTTTCTACACCAAGGAAAATTATAGCTAGGACTCCTCTTATAGCCCTTTTCATTTTTAGTGTTTTGATTGCATATAAGTTTTAAGTGCCGGGAACACATTGTACTTATAGTTTAAGATTATTCTAGCTAAGGCAATTAAAACTACATATCCCTGGATGGCTTGATTGATTTTATTTCTCAAATATTTTTTCAGTGACTCTTCTGTAAGTTTGGGACATAAGGAAGAAGCATTGAGTAGTTAAATACACATCCACAAAATCAAACCAGCTGTTACTCCCACCTGTGCTTAAGAATGAGCAAAGATCATTAAAGAAAGTCAAGGCCACAGAAGGTTTCTTTATAGCGGTTCCTGAGGATTTCTTATAGAGGTTCCTGACCATCTGAGGAAGATAGGTTGAGGCTAAAAGTATATCTCTTTCACCAACTGTGAAGTCAATCGTGTATAATAGTCTCAAAGCTTCTACATGAATGCTTTTATTTGCTTTTCAAGACACATCTGTGTGATAAACCCACAGGTAGTATTATTCACAAGTTCAAGTAAAGTAAACTGAGACACACAGATGGAAGGGTCACAAAATTCGGACAGGCTTACTGACTTAGGAGCCACTATTCTTTCCTTTACATTCTGGTATTGCATCTCAGCTTTCTGTTCCAAGATGACAGCCAAACCAACCACACAATCCTAAAACTTGATGGAGTGGGACCCTTAGGAGGCTTCCTCCTGGGTAGGTTGTGAGAATTAAACCAAGTCAACATATGAAAAGTACTTAGAATAGTGCCTGCCATTTCTGTGTCTATGTGTGTACTAAAATGGATATGTACATTTGTATATATGAATACATATATGTGCACATAATATATTCATATATGTGTAAATATATACTATGTGTGCAAACATGCATACATATATATTCCAGTACACACAACACACAAGTCGTAAAGGGATAAGCAAATAACAATTATCATAACCAGTTTAGCTATTCAAGTAGAACACCTTACCAAACCTCTAACCCTAGAGAGTTTTTAAAAGTAATTTTTTATAAGAACTTTTACTTCAGTTTCTTCATCCTCTAAGTCCTGGAGAATAGACATGTTTCTAAAAAGTTTTAAATCCAATTTAAAATAAGAAAAGCAAAATTTGCCTTAGGAGTAGGATCTGTGAAGCAGAGAGGCAGAGAGTGCCCCTTCTGCCCGCCCAGCCAGATTATGGAGCCAGAAGGCACTCAGGTCCACCGGCCTAACTAACACTTATGTTTCTGCCTGATCATTCTAGGCTTCATGGCCCACCTGTCAATAAAAACGCATTTGGAAGAGGAAAAGGAGGTGGCCCAGCTTCTCACCCATCCCCAGTTCAGCTTCTGGGCTGAACTGGGAATGGTGTGAGGTATTTCTACACCCCCTGGAGGTATTTTTTCACCTTCAAGGGATGACCATATTTCCAAGCAAGGCTAAAAGCACATCAGTTCAAAAGTCGGGACAGCTGCTTCCTCTCCTAGGAGGAACTGTTCAAGAAGCGACACACATGGGTGTGTGTGTGGGTGTGTGTATGTGTGGGGGGTCTGTCTGGGTGGGTACTGGCACTTGCCCATCTCTTTGAAAACCCGGGTAGGGTGTGCAGTAGTCCTCAATGCCCAGTAAATTGACAGTGCAGTCTCCTGTTGGTCTGGTGAGACTACCATAGGAGTTAGTTGCCTGAATGATTGAGAATCATCAAAGAGGGGTTTCCTAATAAAACTCCAGGAAAGATCTCAAATCTCCAGAAGTACTTAAGAGACGGAAAAGAGCGTGGAAGTCAGGAGGGATCGAGGGAAGGGGAAACGGGAGATACCACACAATGAGCCAACCGATTCCAGAATATGGGATTGGGCAAGGGGAGAAAAAAGAAATCTAAAGCCTTTTTTAGATTTGCACGTGGATTCTCGGTCGCCGCGCTTGCCCGCGCTAGGTCGGTCGGTCGGCGATGATTCGCTTATGCGCCGAGTCTCCGCGCCGCCGAGGGCTGAGGGCTGCCACAGACCTGAGGTTGTGCGCCTCCCCAAGGGCATCTCCCCGGGGCCCTGCAGACCAATCGTGGACTCCTCCACCCGAGCCGGCTGCACGGTCCTAGCGGGCGGAAGGGAGTCTGGGCCGATCATGGACATGGATGGAGAAAGAGAGGAGAAGCCCCTGACTCACGAGGCAAGGCCACTTTGGGGCCCTCACAGTCGGGGAAGTAGGGCGTGCACTTCCTGGTCGTTTTCTGGGTATGACTGGTCCCGGGTGTCCCAGGTTTCCGCTCTGGGGGTGCACGCTCACTGGACAGGGCGCTTAAAGGGATAAGCTGCGGTGAGGGCAAACTTAATAGACGACGGAAAGCGGGCGGTGCACAGCGGTTCAGAGACGGGAGTGGGAGGGGGAAATGCGCCACGCCGCTGGACCCCTGTCCCTTCACCTCCACCGAGGCGCCCGACTGCGGCGGCACGTGCTCGAAACGGACTGGCCCGCGGGCGCGACGGCTACACAAGGTCCTCTGGGCCTCGGAGAGCCACAGAGCCTAGGAGTGGGCCCAGGACCTTGGGAACTTTCCCGGGTGGGTCCGGTTTCGGTCTCGGCTCTCCAGCGCCTGCGAACAGGTGCAGAGATGTGCGTGCATTCTTTCCCCAACCCTCCGGTTTCCGCACGCCTGTACGCGTAAGCTACACTCTACAAGTTCATCTTGGGAAAATAGAGGCGTCCCCCCTCCCACTCGCAAACGCCCAAAGAGGAGAGGGGTTCGCAGTCCGTGCAGAGAGCACGCTTGGAGATCGCAGACGCTAGGCGCCGGGTCAATCTCAAGCATTCTGCCCCTGACTGGGACACAGCAAATGCTGGTGCGGCAGCCGCTTGAGCTGCCTTTCCCCCAGTCTTTACGACGTGTGATTTCAGCAGGCACTGGGAGCTCAGGCCACCAGCCTGGACTTCACGGCACCAGCCTGCTCCAAGCCTGCATGACCCTGTGACCTTGTTTCCTCCGCAGCTGGGTGCAGACGTTTACGCCTATGGCTTCAGCCAGCAACCTCAGCTAGCTTGGCAGATGAGTGGGGTTATGGGATTTTAGAAACTCTCATTTGACAAAGTTAAGATACATCCAAAAGCTTGAAAATGCAACATTAAAAGAAAACATTTCTCAGTTTGTCTTGGCTGAAGGCAAAACTAGCTTTGGGCACCCTTCCCCTACTGCTTCCCGCCAAAGAAAGTCTTGTAGGCAGACTGGTCAGCAAAACTGCCCAGCCCTAAAGTGTCTGCCATTAACACACCTACCTGGATCGCCTGGGCATTAGCTCAGCCAAGGCTCGGCTTTCTTCCTGATTGTGTGATTAAATTAATGACCATATAAAGGAAAACACAGGGGGAGCTCAAAATTGTCTACATGTGTCCTTCAAAAAATAAGATTCTACACTATGGGGAAGTCTTTTTCAAAAAGCAGTATTTACTTACTGTTTCTGTAGACCTAAGTTCATCTTTGAATCCCCAACATGTAATAAAATTAGTGAAAGGAAGATTCTGGAAGGATGGGACAGAAACAAAGGGGGCATTCCAGGTTTTTTGTTTGTTATTTGGTTTTTGTTTTTAAGTTAGGCCCTAGGCAACCTGGGTTGGTTGGCTGGTTTTTACGAAACTTTTGCTCTAGAGATCCACTCGTGTTCCAGGCATGGATAATTTAGTCAGCCTCTCAGGCATAGTGGTTTAAGGATCTCTTGCGGCCCACCTTACATTTACCTCCAAATATCTTTCTCATTTCTTGCCATCAAATTTACTCCAAAGCAATCTTGGTCTTTTCTCTAGAAAGTCCCCTTTAGATTTAATTGGAGCCTGATTAGACCATTAGAGAAAACAATTCTCCAGTGCCAGAAGTGCTTTAAAGATAGCAGAACCTGTCTCACTCATTGTACAGATAAGAAAACCAAAATGCAGGTAAATTAATGATACCAATAATGATGCAAGGTCATACTAGTCATGCAGAGAAGAGTTAGAACGGAAATTTTGGACTGTTCTTCTCATCACACTTTGCTGGGGATTAGTGTTTCAGATCACCCAACTGTTGCCTAGGAAAAGTGAGATCAGGACTCAAAGAAATGTAGCACAAAAAGTACTTAGATAATCTTAAGAAAGTCAACCTGCTTTTTCCACCAATCACACTATGGATACATCTCTTTGCCTTACCCCTGGTCTCTACCTGCTAAATGGTAACTCGTTATGTGGTCCTCTTAAGATAATGAAGGCTTCAAAATCCTTTTAGGGAAAACCATCGAAGGCCTGCAATGAGACCTTGTGCAAGTTTCACATTTCAGACTTCTCACAAATATCCTTCTTCTGATATAGGGGAGGGTTGGCAAGATGTGAAGGAAGGAATTACAGATGGGAAAGAACACCTCTTGTGATAGATAAAACAGTGTAATATTGGTTTCTAGAACACCTGTGGAGTGACTCTGAAGATGTCCATGGATTAAGTACATGCTACCCTAAGACCTAAAGGATCATCATTCATTTGGTTTTGCATCTAATGGTTTCTGGACATACCACATACACCTACATACACACACTCTGTTTCAGAACCGTTGTCAGTATATGAAGAGTACAGAGAGACATTTCATAAGACAAAGGGCAGGGAGAGGAGGAAAGTTCTCAAGGTCTTCTGTATTGTAATGCTCCAGGGCTAGTTTTTTTCCAGAGGCTGTGCAGCTGTTCAAGTCTGTGCAGGGAAAACTGGACCAATACATACACTACCATGGCCATTTCACCTTGGTTTCTAAAGAAGCTCTCCATTGGGTCTCTTAATGGGTAATGACAGAAAGCTGAAGGGTTCTAGAGCACAAGATACTCTTCCATGTAAGCATCACTAGTAGAACCTAAAGTGGGCTTTTCACCTGGTCTCCCTGATTCAGGTCTGAAAATTATTTGTCTTTGGCCACTTGTGAAAATGCTAGTTATCCTGCTGCTGAAAAGAATGATGACATCCCAGGGACAGGTTAGCTTCATGGCAGGCATCTTTGTTTAGATGATTTGTCCTTTGATCAAGAAGCTCAACACTCTCCAGATAAAGATTTTCCAAATAATAATCAAACTTTGTCTTCTCACTTTCAGGCTCAAAACTGGCTTAGAGTAAATAATACAAGTGGGGTAGGGTTTATCGTTCCTCTGTTCTGTAGTTTCTTCCCCTTCTTTTCGGGCACTCAATGAAAATATATGGTATCTACTCAGAGTGTAGCCCTTAGCTACAAAAAACATGTTAAAACACCTTCCCAATAATTGCTTTGAAGAAAATAGTCATTTATTGTCAAAGCATCCAACATATCCAGATAATCTATATAAAGTTTAATAAATCTTTCCAGGGATAAAAGAAACACATAACTATTCAGACTCCATTTCACTGGCACAAAATTACACTTTGTATTAAAAGGAAATACATATTTACATAATGATGACATTCTTCATTGAAGTCCATAATCATTTCATGATACATGCACTTCCCCCTGGAAACTTAAATTGAATCGTGACCACCTTTTTATTTGTTTTGCTTATTTTTGTAGGAACACAAACTGTAATCAAGAGATGCAGAAAGCATCTCACCCTCCTCCTTTACTTTATATCTAAAATAAATTTTGCCCTTACATATTATTCCATCTAAATCGTAAGTGCTTAATAATTTAAGTAGAAACGTATGACAAATGCATCAATATGTTGCAATATATGACATTTTAAAAAATGTACTTTGTTTTGGGGAAAGTGAAAATACGTGCATTCAAAAAAAAACCTCTTAAACACCCCACCCAATCAAAAATCCACCATCTTGTCTCGTGTGTGTGTGTGTGTGTGTGTGTGTGTGTGTGTGTAGGTCACGGGTAAACACTTGGATATAAAGGTTGGGGGCAGAGCACGTGTGTGTGTGTGTGTGTGTGTGTGTGTGGGTGGGTGGGTGAGATGTTTCAGGTCACAAGGAGGTGGTGGATGTCCTCGTGTGTTTGCTCCTGCAGAGCTCGACTGTGCGTGTGCGCGCGTGGAAAGCTGGAGTCCTTTCCGTGTCAATTATGCGAGGTCATGTGCCTGGAGAGGTGGTGGCGCTCCCTGAAGGACTCGTTGCAAATGGGGCACTTGAGTTTCTCCTCCCGTCTTCGTTTCACCAAGGGCTCCATGGCGTACTCCTTTTTGTGATGCGACCTCATGTGGTACACCAGGTCGGAGGTCATGCGGAAGGAGGCATTGCACTTGGCGCACCAGTTCTGCGCGGGCAGACACAGAGAGGTGAAGGAGGGCGGCAGCAGCGTGAGCGCCGAGGGCAGCTGCAACTGCAGGGGCCCCGCGGCCGCAGCCGCCGCGGCCGCCGCGGCGGCGGAGCTCTTGGGCCAGAAGGCGGTGGCGTAGAGGAAGGGGCTCTGTTTGGGCAGCCCGCCGCCGCCGCCGCCACCGCCGCTCGGCAGGGACCCGCAACCTCCGTTCAGGTCCGCAGCTCCTTGGAGCTTCACGGCCAGAGGATCGGAGGCGGCGGGGTACAGTCTGGTGGGGCCCACACCGTCTCCGGGGTGGCAGGGCTCGAGCGCGCTCAGCTTCTGGCCCAGCACCAGCGGGGACAGCTGAGAGAAGGAGCGCGCCGGCTGCGAGAAGGCGCTTTTGCGCTCGTCCGACGCGGCGCCCTGGCCGCCGGCCGCCCCGCCCGCGGCTCCAGCGCCTGCACCGCCCCCTGCGCCGTTGCCGCCCGCGCCGCCCAGCTGCTGCACCGAGGTGAAGGCGCTACCCCGCGCCGGGCTGCCGCCCTCCAGCCGGCTGGGTAGCGCTCCCCCGGGCCGCGGGGGCAGCAGCTTCTCGGAGCCAGCCGGCGACGCGGCCACGGGCGTGGCGGAGCCGCCGCCGCCCGCGTCCTGCTCCTCGGCGGCCGTGCTCCCGCCGTCGGCGGCCGCCTCCTCCTGCACACCGGCCGCTCGGGCCGCCTTCTTCACCTCCACGAAGGCGCTGCGCTTCGCTTCGCCTGTCTCCGGGCTGGGCGGCGCGAAGAGGCGGCTGTTCTCTTCCAGGCCGAAGTAGCTGCCCGAGGCGCGGTACTGTTGGGGCGTGCACACCAGGTCCTCCTTGGAGGCGGGCGGGGGCCGCTCGGCGAAGCGGCCCCGGCCCCCCACCAGCCCCGCGCCGCCGCCGCCGCCCTCCGCCGCCTCCTCCGGGAATTTCCTCTTCCCTTTGCCCACGCCCGCGGCGTTGCCGTCGGGACTCAGCTCCGCCCCCTGGTGGTCGCTGCAGCCGCTGAGGCTCCGCACTGGGGAGCAGCTGCTGACTCCCCCGGAGTTCTCCAGCTCCCGCGCCAGGTTGTGAAAGTCCGTGGACGGCTTCGCGCTGCCGCCGCCGCCGCCAGCCGCAGGCGGGTTACCGCCCTCGGGGGAGGGGGCCGGGTAGTGGTGGACCGGGCCGGCTTTGCAGAACTTGGGGCTGGGACCCAAGGGTGCCTCCTGCGGCTGCGGCGGCTGCTGGTCCTTGCCGCCGCCCCCGTGATCCTTGGTGCCCACGCCGCTGCCTTGCTCCTCTCGGGGGCTCACATCAACGCTGTGAAGTCTCTTGGGGCAGCGGAAGCGCAGATGCGCCACATAGGGAAACTCAAACTGGAAACGTTGGCTGCATTCCAGGCATGTGTAAGGGGACGACCCTGCTTAGTGAGCAAACACCACATACACACAATTGCGCGCGCGCGCGCACACACACACACACACACACACACACACCACATGATTACTCAGCATCGTCTCTAGGCCAGTTTGCCATCACCCCCTTCACAAATCCACCTTCGCCTCTCAGGGCCTGAGTGCCTGAGTACAGAACATCGTGAAAGACCCGATCTAACTTTCCCTCCTGATTTGGGGGGAGTGCAGTCATTAAGCCAAGCGTGCCCCGAGTTATCCTCACCTAGCTGTCCCAGCTTCATTCCGGACTATATCTCAGAAGCTCTCTATGAGGCGCTCCAAGGGAGGAAAGGCGCGCCGAGGCGCCAGAGTGAGACCCGCCGCTCCCTGCGTCGCTCCCCCGCTAGCTAAGGGCCCAGACGCAGGTCGAGAGCCAACCTACCATTCATTTTGCTGTGGGATCTAGAGGGGCAGAGCAAGAGTAACTCAGTCAGTTCTTTCCCGTACCAAACTAATAACTCCTCATCTTTGGCAATCCTGCGGAGAGAGCGGTAAAACAGCTGTCCGTTTTTTATGTAGGCTTCAAGGTTCTGCTCTTCTTTATCTCTGGCTGATTGGACCAAACGCAGCCACATCAGACCTTCTGAGGAACCATTCGCCGCTGAGGTGTCTACCTACAGTTTAGAAAAAAGAAAGAATACAAGAAGGAAGGGGATGAGGGAGGGAGACTCTTGTGAGAGAATGAAGCCACAGGAGCCAGGGCCATTTCCTCTGTTACTCTTTCCCAAAGAATTATCTGAGGTCAAGCTTCCAAAAACTTGACCCGAGTTGACATCCATCCTCATGTTTGTGGCCGGCAGGCAAGATAACTTTCCTAGAAAGCTGCATCAATTATGTAGATTATTTAAGTCATCATATATTGGTTGAACACCAAATTAGCAAATTTCTTCTTACAATTCAAATTAGTGTTAACCTCTTGAGAATTGATTGCTAAATTATCCCACGTTGCAAAAGTATGGGGAATTTTCTTTGTTTTAGAAGTAAAAACAGGCTTAGGTTTTAAAAATTATTCTGTGGCATTCACTCATCTTCCTAATTTTGGCTTAAACAATTAATAGTTCTTTGTAAAGAAAGAATAGGAAGTGAGAGGACTTTTCACACTCAAACATATGACGTTAATGATGTTTTATTGTCAAAACATAAACATTTTTATATAAGTACAAACTCTAGGCACTAGCTAGCTTAACCAGAAAGAGTAATATTCCAGGGAACAAGAGGCCTCTGGGATTGGAAGGCAAATGCACCCAATAATTATAATAAAAGTACTTATAGCAAGTACTTAGTATGCAAATAGCCTCAACCCTAGTGAAACCTCCCAAAATGTTAAGGAAGTGGTGTTCATCTCCAGGAAAGCCCAGAATTGAGGCACTGATTTAGACATATCTGGCATTCAAAATCAAATTTTGTCACTTGTTTCGGAAAATCAGTTAACAATACTTTTGAGTTTAATTTTCCTTTTCTAATTTTTGGTGTGTAAAATAGAATGGCACGTATCATTGCATTTTCTACATTCAGAACCTGTTTCAGCTTGTCATTAGAATGATTCTTAGCCCATTTTCAAAAGGATATTACCTTCATAACCCTACACAGCATCGGCCAAGACTTACCCGGAAGATATAAGGGACCGTTCTCTTGTCGGTGGACTTCAGAGCTATGAAAGCTATGCTGTCGTACAGGGAAGTATGGCTCAGGACGCAGGGACCGAATATAGCATTCTCAGGGATGTCGCAGGTGGTGTAAACGCTGGTAAAAATATCTGTCAGACATTGTTGGACAGCTTTGGCATCTCCATCCCAGATGCCTCTCTGGATGCCCGAATCCTCCATCACTGAAGACAGATACACAGGACAATTGAAGCGAGTTACATTACTCCTTTTGCCTCTATGAATCCAGGCAGAACGTTTTGACTACTAGACAGATTTTTCTTGAATTTGCCTGGTTTTTGCATCGCTCTTATTTCAAAAATAAAGCCAATGACAGATTAAATCTGGCATATTACAATGATGCCAACGAAGAGTACTTTCTTTTCCTTTAAAAATTATTTTTAAAAATTGTGATGGGGGAGCTCAGAGCAGACTGACTGCTAGAGAAATTAAAACTGGGCTAGGAAAGAGAAGATCGCTTTTTTCATTACCTTGGGGGAGGCTGGGGGGAGGGAGAAAGAAGGGAAGAACAATAGGATTTTTTACTAGCCTATAGACTTTCCAGACTGAAAGAAACTTCTAACCCTTGGGAGAAAGCTCCTCTCTTCTACTCTTATGTATTGAACTGGGCACCGGGGAGCTGATTTTATTCTATTTTTTCTTCCAAAGAGGGGAGCAGCATTTGCGAGCAGGCGGAGACAGCGGAGCATGGCGAATGGATTTCGAGTAGAGTGTCAGGGCCACTGATTCCATGTCAGCTAACCTTTCTCTGCAGCCTACAAGAGGGGACGTGTGTCTGCTCATTACCATAATCCAACACTGTCCCTCCGAGGGCTTTAATTAAAAGCAGCAAGCAGAAGTAATTATTTTTTTCTCGACATGCTTATTTATGGATGAGGGTGAATCCCAGTTACCTTGTTATACAAGGGGGTGGATAGAGTCGCATGTGCCTCATGAAGTGTGCAGGTATAAGGCAGGACTGAAGGGTCCCCAGTCTGAAATACCGCGTGTGTAATGATTAGTGAATGCTCACTCCCCCAGATAGGACCTTGTCTGGGCAAGAGGGGGCAGCCCCGCTTGAGTAGACCTCGGTGGGCTCTCCAGCTGTTTAATCCACAGTAATTCAGAAAGTGATGCCCCGATGGAGAGCTCTCTATTATTAAGCTGTCATAAGGAGACATTTTCCTTTCTTTGCCTCTGGACACCCCCCCCACAAGACTTATCATTAAACAAACAAACAAACAAAACAGATATTTAAAATTTAAAGTGTCTTTAAACTAACTGCATTGTTTACTCTTTCTGACTGATTAAAAGATTCCTCCAAGTTGGTTTTTTTTTTCCCTAATAACGTCTCCATAGGCAGTTGTTTACGTATATTTTGTACAATTTAAGTAGCAGGAAAGGGAAACCTAATTCTTTTCCTCAGAAGCTGTTCTTCATGGAATAATATTAGTCATGTTCATTTTTATCTTAATGTCTATTAACCAGTTAATCTTGCAAATGTAATTACAAGGTAGTGCTTTTATTTTTCTTTTTTATTTTTTCTTTCCAGCTAACAGAGCATGAAACTTTGGTCAGCCTCTTTTCCATTCACTCTGCTACATCCCCCAAATGTCAAGTATGGGCTGTATATGCCAGGCAGGAATAAGAGAAAATATCCATACAGTAGAAACTTACTTTATTATGCTACAGCATCTATCCCTGGGCATTTTACCCAACTCAAGGTAGCCCTTCTGATTTCCAACTGCAAATTTAAATACATTTTAAAAAATCCCTCAGAATCTCTCAGAACCTCCTTTTCAACGGAATCCTATTCTCTCCTTTTCAATTTCCTCAATTCAGCGTTTTATGCTCCAATTTTTCTCTTCCTTTTAAAAGTCTCTTTCACACAAGCGTTTCATTGTGCCGAGAGGTCGCCCCGTCACTTCGGGCAACAGCAGGGACCAATCATTAAAATGCAGTTCTACCTAACAATACGGTGAAAAGATCCTCGCTACGCCGCGCTAATAGGGGTTCGCGTCGCCGCGGCGGCCGCCACGAGCCTCGAGTCGGTCACAATACAGCTGGGCGAGAGCCTGGGCTCTGCCGCCCGCGCGCGGTCGCCTTTGCCACCTAACCTTTCACAGTTCTGCATCCTCCTCTAAGCCCGGGTTCTCAGACGCCCGGGGGATCCTCCCAGAGCCCGCTGGGCTCGCCGAAAGCCGTCGCTGCCGCCGGCCGCTCGCCCTCCCCCGTAGGCAGGCATTGTCTGGCGGCCGCGCGCTCCCCAGTCGCTGGCTTCTTCGCCAAAGGGCTCTCCACCCCTCCTCCCTTTGTATAACCCTATTGGCAGTAGAGATCCCGTCAATAATTATCCCCCCCAACCCTTTTCTGGATAATGAGAAGACGGAGGACAAAATTTTCCACTCTCCCCACCAGACCTGCCTTCCTCCCACCCTCCTCTCCCATCAATGCAAATAGACTTACCAGGAATAAGGTCAGGACCAAATCGCCCAGATAAGGCCACCTGGAACCGGGAGATGCAATCGAGTGTTTCTTTTGCCTACTGTATCAGTGTATTTCCATGTCAAGAGGTGTTGGTGTTGCTGTCTTGTAGGCTCTGCCTAAAGAGAGGAGAGAGAGATGGAGAGACGTGGAGAGAGAAATGAGGGAAGAGAGAGAGAGAGAGTTGTACAGATGGACCCGATGCAGTGACTGACTGGCACGCAGACACACACTTTTTGTTTGCTGCACATAATCTGCCCAATGACGCGTGACAGCCCACGTCCCCTCCCTTTAACTCTTTGCTGGTCTGGGCGCTCCCTACGGCGGCGCCGCCTGCCTGGAAACGTTCTCTCCGGCCTGCCCGTGCCCCGCAGCCCCGCAGCCCCGAGCGCTTTCCCCAAGTGGCAACGCCTCTCCGAGCGCGGCCCGGCCCGCCTCCTCCTAAAGCCTCGGCCCTCTGAGAGTGGTGGTGGTGGGGGGAATCAGTTTGGGGGTCGGAAAGGGAAGTACCAAAAGACCTGGAGAGGGCCTTTTCCCGTTTCGCTTGGCACCTGGAGAACCTCTGGCAGACAGCTGGCCACTCAGCGCGCGCACGGATCCCGCGCGCATTGCCTGAGTCTGAGTTCTGTGAAGGGAAAGGGGGCTGAGGTTTAGCCCCGCGGGATTCTCTGGCCCTCCAGCCGCGGCTGACACGAGCAGCTAGTTGCCTGGGGGTGATAAACCGGCGTCAGCTCTCTCCAGGAGCGCTCACACTACCAAGCCCTCACGAGCAAGATTCAGAAAGGGTGCGCTTTGGTGAGAACTTGGCGCAGTCTTTCCTTGAACACGGAGATGGGTAAGAGGGATGGAGTAGGAACGCCGCCAGACCTCCGAAAGGGATTTACAGGGGTCTTTTGGTCCCAGCACACACTTACCTGGGCGGGGGAAGTGGTGAGGAGGGGACTGGTTGGGAAAACCCAGGTTACGGGACTCAAGCTTTTCCGGCTCTTCCGCCGTCAGCCTGGAGCGTTCTGCATAATCCCCAAGGGGGTCCCTTGCCGGGGAGGCAGGTAGTCTAAGACCCCCCGGGGGTGGGAAGTGTGAGTTAAAGTAAAAATTATTACCGAGATGGGCTCCGGAGAGCTTTTCACGTCCAGCAGGTGGTGGAAGAGTGAATGGAGTGGCCGACGCCGTCTCGGGAGCCTCGTTTGTGCGCTAAGCCACTTAGAGGCGCTGGCTGGCCCCTTTAGCGCAGCAGCTGATGCTAATGACTTGAGGTCTTTAACAGCCTGAAAGTTGACTCCTTCAACAGGGGCCCTCAACACATTTTCGCTGGGGGATCTCGGGGTTCATTTTCGACATTTAACTCTCTGCTCCTAAGGGAAGAAAGACCTTTGAGTGGTATAGACAGTCTCACTCCTTCAGCCTCATCCACAACACCACTACGTTGAAGAGGGCAATCAGTTAGCTTTAGGATAAATCGGACGTGTAGCCGCTACAGTGGACAAAGCAGAACCACGACTTGAGGAGACAGCCTAGTTTTTAGCCAGTGTTTAAATAAGGTAAGTGGATTGGGGGTTGGCAAAGAGCAGCCTAAAAGGAAAAGGTGTGTGCAGTGTTACTCTGATGATCCTGTGGTTCAGAGACCTCTCTCCGGAACACAGTGAGGCAACCAGGCATGGAGCGCCTTTCTTCGCTGGCGCCTACCATGCAAGGAAGCCTGGAAAGGATTTTGCAGAGGAGAAAAAAAAAAAAAAAAAAGTGCGAGGAATTTCCCACCGACTTCTCCTTTCTCTCTCTCTGCCTCCCTCCCTCCTTCTGTCTCTCTCTCTCCCTCCCCTTCTCTTTTCATCCGGCCCCCACATAAGTTCTGAGTCCTTCTGACCAGACAGAGCCGTTGTCTAGGATTAAGCTGGGACTTGGAGAAAGAAGGGTTGCAAAATCCCCATATACTAGGAAGTAAAGGAAGAATTCTCCCTTAAATTTTCAGGTTAGCTATTGAGTTTTCAAAGAAACCTTCTCAAACTACAGTTGTCTTTCATCTTAACATATCATTTCTCTTATGCACATGTGCACACTTTAAAATAGTTTGCTCAAGGTCAACTCATGTAATGACCAAAGCTTAATGCTGAGGGCTCTCACATGTCTCTATATAAGAATCTGCGAGGTATTTAGCCACCAATTGGCTTATACCTGGATG
The DNA here is from genome assembly GCF_964341445.2 of Mesoplodon mirus. Taxonomy (NCBI): domain Eukaryota; kingdom Metazoa; phylum Chordata; class Mammalia; order Artiodactyla; family Ziphiidae; genus Mesoplodon; species Mesoplodon mirus. The sequence continues at coordinate 42,786,564 of NC_138977.1, forward strand.
CTCCATTCATTATTCCCCCCATCTCACTCACACACATGCATCCCCCCCATCACTTGTTTAAAGAAAGGGTGATGGGATTAGAAATGTCAAAAGAATTGCCTCAAACATCTGAAAAATAACTTGCAGTGTTGAAGAATTCACTTAAGTGAATTCAGAGAAGGAAAAAGTAAGAGCAGGTGACACACAGGTGTAAACAACAGCAAATTAAGATACAGAAGTAGCCATAAGAGGGTTGTGGTCCCTTAGAAACTACAGCAAAGGTGTGTGTGTGGACAGGGGGGAGGAGTGCTGTGTCTTCGAACCTAATTCCTAAACTGTAGAACGAAACACTCCTTAGGGCCTTCTTTTGCTTTTTGTTTGTTTGTTTGTTTTTGTTTTTTAAAGAGAATAGGAAGTTTGCCTTTCCCAGGAAAAGTCATCAGTCCATGCATAGACACTTTTAAAAAATCCTCTTACACATTGTAAATTTAAAAGCATCCACCCCAGAATATAAGCATTCTGGAAAACCTTAAAATCTAAATGGCAGGCATTTTTCTTTTCCCTGGCCTCTCCTTTCTTAAATATAAAGAGCACTTAGACTATGTCTCCTTTGAGGTACTGAAACCTAGACTCCAATTTGTATAAAATAACAGATGTTTCTGGTAGTTAAATTGGGGGTGAGGGAGCTTGACTTTCCAAATCTCAAGCTAGAAAATAACTAAGGTTCTATACATCAAAGAGGGGAGAGATGTATTGAGAATCTGGCCATCAGATGATATTTCCTCTCAGTTTCAGTTACCTACCCCCTAATTAGATTTCTGCTGCTGATTTTAGATATAAATCCCCAGGTAAAAATTTTCCTACATTTTATGAATCCAACCAACTCTTTGTCTTATGTATTAAATGATTTACACAACAGCCACAAACCCACAAATATAGGTAATAGTAAGTTTGAAATTCCTACTTTGAGGGTTTCCCAGTACTTTAAGTGATACACATTTCGTTGGGTAATATAAATGGTCTAAATGAAAATTGTTAATTGGAGGTAAATAAAATCTACAGATTACTTTTTTTTTTTTTTAGAAATTTATGGGCTAAAATGGTGCATAAGCCACTTTGAAATCATTCTGCATTATTTCTTACTGGAATTCACTGGTACTAAATGAAGAGTTGAGGCATTTATTCAGCCTAAAACAATACTATAAAGATTCATCTCGGTCAATAGTTTTATATAATTCACATGGAACAATGGGTTTATGCATATATTTGGAGCTCTTTTCCCTGGGATTTTATTTCCAATTAAATGATTAGAGGGATGACTATGAAGAATGAAGGTATTTTTGCCTCTCCCCACTTTAACAAGGCTTCTTGCAGTTATGGCAAAAAATACATGAGTAGACAACTGCAGTATTGTTTTAGAAGAGAAGGCTGGAGAGAGGTTGATGAATGATTCCCGAGGTGGTGCCTTTTGCGACCTAAGTGAGAGGATGGAGAAAGGGTAAGAAAGGAAATCTGATTCTTGAGAGCATTAGAATGGAAATGTCGTTTCTCCTCCCAGGGTAGAGAAAGGGGGCCCCAAATATCTCAACTTCTGTAGTAGGAAGCAGGTAAAGTCTCTACGAATAACTCACTCAGAAGGATTCTTATTTTATAAGAATGAAAACACATTATTTTTCTTTCTCTATCACTTTCTAGGTCCTGGCTCATCCCCCTCTAATCGTATCACCAAAGCACTACAGCAGCAAAGGCTCAGTTAAAAAAAAAATATATATATACATATATATATATATATAATATTATATATATTTACACACTGGAAGACAAGAGGATGCCAAAGAAGCAGATAGATGGTGGAGACATTTTCCTAAACTTATGAATTTCCTACAGGGAGGTCTCTGGAAGGGGCCATGAGGAGATTGGGGGAGGCAGAGAAAGGAACTTCATGGAGGGGTGTTGCATTGCCCTAGCCTCACCAAGGAGGGTAAGGAACTTTCTAAGGTCTAACTTAGAGGCAAGAAGAGGGAGTCTTGCTGAGCTGGATAATGGTTTACAGGGATGGGAGGGGGCACTTTGTTTTTTATAAGTATTCATGGCAATTTCAGTATGGGTCTGTTCCTCACCAAGAGTTACAGTTAGTTCAATAGGTCATAAATGGTTTCCCAGGCTCATTCTTGGACAGCCAGAGACTCAAAGGATGGATAATTTTGTAGCCTGTGAGGAGGGACTACAGGCTTCCAACTGCAGGGATCATTATTCCTGACTCACATTTTTCTCTTTTCAGCTTTTCCTGTTTCTCAATAAATGGTAACTGTTCTTAATCCTGCTGCTACTAAAGCTATCATCATTATAGTTATAACCTACATTTCTCAAGTTTAAAACCTTCTCTCTGAGGGATCTCAAGTTCCACTTGCCCTTCCTTTTGTTGGAGTTCAGCTTCAAGCTGAATAGCCTTTGAGAGCTTTGTGTAATTCATTTTCTCTCCTGGATCTAAGTTGTAGTCAGCTGGCTTAATGGCTTCTGAGAATGACTTCCAGCAGGGCAAGCAAACTGTGGTAATATTGAAGGCAACTACTACAGATCTGAAACCAGTGCCTCATGCTCACCTATGTGAATGTAACCTGTGAACCAGATCTAATATGCAGCATCCTGACCCCCTGGATTCTCCCAGATTTTATACCCTTCCCCAGATGAATATCTAGAGATCTAGCAAGGAATTTTCTGTCAAATCCTCAGGTTACAAAGTCCTTCCCAGAATCATACACACAGCTCTTGAATGTATCTTAGTAGGAGGAGTAGGGTAGGAGGAAGGAAATGTAGACAGGGCATAGTCAGCCCCTCTGAGACTCTCTCTCTCTGGGCCAGGCTTTCCAGGCAGACAGGGGACCAAGGGGTGTCTAGCAGTCTCAAATTAGAGGGAACATCAGATTTTGAGAAGACTGACTCTAGGCTTTAGGAATGTCACCAAGTTGAGAGCCTCTACATCAAATTTCTTTCCACAGCCAGGAGAAGGGGCATGATCCCAATACTCAGTAGTACCTGAGTTCCACCTCTTTTCCTCTTTATTTTAGGGTGTGTGCAATTCCTGAGTTAAAAGAGAGGTGCTTACTGAAACAGTGGGTTCATACTAGGCAGATTCGACTTCCTGGAACCTGGTCGAAGCTAGCCCTCTAAAGTATGGACTTAGATTGTAAATTGGGCTGCTGGGGAATGAGCAGCATTCTCTCCTGGGAAGGGGGCCTAGTCAGAATGCACACATCCTGGACTTTCTAGCTCAGAATCTGTCCATGGCATACTTTCCTGAAGCCTGAGGAGAGAGACATCTGTTTTTCTCTAAGGAAAAGAGAGGTAAAAAAAGAAAAGGAATGAAAAGGCTTGGAGGAGTAGATATCAATCAGTGACCACAACAGTGATGATTCACATTTCTTTGTTAGAGCCTTGGAAATAGTTTCATTTTTTCCACAAACTATGTTCTCATACCCAAACTGCTACCTGGTCATCTTGCAAATTGGATTGAGTGAAAATTATCTTTTACGATTTCAGTTCAAATTAATTGCAGGTATTCCATGATTTAATCCAGGGGTATTAATCTAGCATCAATGGGGGAATGTCTCCCCAAATATTATATAGAAGGCCTATAGCTTTTAACAGATTTGCATAAGCACTAAAAAACTACCAGGGTAGGTTTTCTTCAATCCTAATACTTGGAGAAGTGGTCTCTTAAGGAATTCATAGATCAGCTTGTCACAAACAACAGTAATAGCAACATTATTATAAACAGTATTGTATATACATTAAAAGTGGCAAAAATAATAGGCAGGGGGATTGAAACTTATATTTGTTCTCTTGTACCTACTTATTGAAAAGCCAATTTCCACATTGATTTGCTAGTCTTCTGGTGATGTAATATAAAGGTAAGCAAGATATAATTAATAATGTCCTCTAAAGTTTTAAGGAAAATCCATATTTTTAAAATAAATAATATCCAGAATTGTCAAACAAATCATTCACAAAATCCTAAGAAGAATAAACATATTGACTTTAAAGTCCTGAATGTTCAGTTTCCTGAAGGCCTAGAATTCAATTTAGGTCTGAACAATTTTATACCTGATCAGACATGGCTGTGTGTGTGTGTGTGTGTGTGTGTGTGTGTGTGTGTGTGTGTATTACAGAGAGAGATTTTTCTTGGCTGCATGTCTACAAAGCAGTCACTTCTCCTTGTTGCATGTTTTCATGTAAGATGGTTTTGAGAAAATGTGTGAAGTCATATAGGAGAGCAATTGGTCTTGGAGAAGCAAAACAATAGAGTTCTAAAGAATATATTTTATACATATGATTGTAGTAACAAGTACCTTGTGTATGTGATCAGATGCCTCATAGCATTATCTACATGCTAGAGTCAGTTTACCTGAGGCACTAGGAAGTCAACGTTTCCAGGGATCTTCTGAACTTGGGAAAATGTCCTGGGGAAAGTCAATGCTCTGAGAGTGTGGCCGGTTCCATTTCTTACCTGGGGGACTGAATTAGTTCTTCTATCCCTAAAGTCACTGACAGCTGAGTTTGGGCCCAACGTTTGGGCCTCAAAGCAAGGCAGGGAAGTGCTTGCTGGCCGCAGACCATTCCTGATGTCTGGATCTCCTGTGCCTATGTCTCAGTAGAACTAAGAGTACAGAGAAGGCCAAATGACAGAGACAGGCTTAGATGTGGGCTAAGGAGGTCTTCCTGCGAGAGACCCAGGGAGGGCATTACCCGGACAGTATCACAAAGGGCAGACAACGCTCCCACTACATTTGGAATGAGTCAACAAGGAGTGACACTGGACAGGACCTGGGAGGAACCAAACAAGCCTTCAGCGGACGGTTACTCTTTTAGAAGCAGCGCTAGCAAACCAGGAACGTGGGGCAAGAAGAAGCCACGCAGCGCTCTCAGCGCGCGACAGACACGCCCTGGGCTAAGCTGGGAGTAAGTGGAGTTAAGCCTCCTCTCCTCCAAGTTTTCCGTGGTCTCCAACCTCCTACCGCCTCCGCGGAATTAGTGCCAACTCTAGCCTCCTGCTAAGCGACTGCTTTCCGTGCGGAAAGGCTTCCCGAGCGCTAGGCTTTTGCATACACCAGCTCCCTCCCTCCCATCCCCCAGCCCCCTGCGCGGTCCTCAGCCGCCGCCCCCCTCCCCCGCCCCCCTTTCCCAGGGCACGGGGTCTGTGTTCTGATGTCTCACTAGCTGGGCTGCCAGTGACCTCTCCCAGCCTTGGACTTCCTCCTCAGGCAGGCTAAGGCTGCCAAGAGCTGCCTCCCGGGTCGCGGTAAGGACTCAGTGAGGGAACGAGGGCGAGCGCGCTTTTGAAAGCCAGTTGCTGAGCAGATGGTAAGGGATTACTTCCAAGAGCCGGGGTTAGTTTCATTTCAGCCTTGGCCATCCCAGAGAGGTCGCAATGCCTTCATTAAGGAACATTCTCAGACGTCTAGGGAACTGACCCAAGCACGACCAACAACTCAGGTTTGGGCCGCAACTCCATCAGGGCAACTACCTGTGTTCGAATCCCGACCCGTGACGCTTGGCAGGTAATTTAACCTGTCCGTGCTTCAGGCCTTCCTCTGTGAACCGAGGGTAATAAAGGCAACTCCTTTCATGAAGTTACCGTGAGGGCCGAGCTGGTATTTAGCAAGCGCAGAGAACACTGCCTGACACACAGTAAATACCTATCTCAGGGCTGGCTACTGTTACCGTTAGTAACACTGCCTCAGCTTCCTTTTCAGAAAATTTAAGAATTGTATTGTGCACCCGCCTTCAAAGCCACTCAGTGAAGCCTGAGGATTTCTCGATGTTTCTAGGAACACCGGAAGGAGGTACTGGAGCATAAAATAAGCAGGCGGGAGGAATGTGTCCAGGTGTTCAGGAATCCCTTCTACGGCCAAAGGAAGGTCCCAAACAGACTTTACGGAAGAGCGAGCGGTTTTCGGCCGGTAGGCTGGGAGAGGACTTCTTCTATCCCTCATCCCGGCCGTGAGTCCTTTCTTTAGACCTGGCAGCGGCGCAAGTTAGAAACGCAGGGAAGTCCGGGCACTACGACCCGGTGGGGTGAGAAGCCTGTGAACGCATCGCTGATTGGCTCAAGTGCCGCGGCCAGAAAGCCAAAGCCTGGCCGGCCAGAGGAACCTGAAGCCTGGGTCGCCTGCTCCCACCAGGGCTCAGGGCCTCGGAGCGGCGCGGCCCTTCTTCTCCCTCCAAAGGCCGGGGCTCAGCTGCGGCCCTCGGGAGCAGGCGGGCCCGGAGGCAGGGTGGGCATCCCTGGACATCCCCTCCACAGCCTAGCCTGGGTAGCGCTGCGGTACGGGGCGTCGCCGCCCGGGCCTCAGCGTCGCGGTCCCGCCCCGGCCCCGCCCCGCCCCCAACGCCCGCACGCGGTCTGCGCGGGGCCTTGTGGGCCGCGCGGCCGACGGAGTCCAGTCTCTGAGGCGGCGCTGCCGGGCAGAACCTTCTCCCTGGGCCCCGCCGGCTAAGCGCGGCCGCAGCCCTGGGCAGGCGCGGTCCGTTTGCCGTAGGCCTACGTCTGCGTCTCACGCAGTCTCACGCTCTGCGAAACCTCTTGCCCGGGCAGGGACAGGTAACGGAGGTCAGTGTGGGCTCTTTCTTCTGAAGGGTCCTGGAACCAGTGGTTAAGAGGTCAAAATTTGGGATCCTGAACACTTATGTTTGAACCCCAGGTCTGCAGTCTACTAGCTGTGTGTCTGAGCAAATCACCTAACCTCTCTGAGCTTTAGTTTCCTTATTTGGAGAATAGCAAAAACACCATTGTCTCATAGGGTCGCTATGAGTATTGTAAAAGCAAGCCTGGGTTCAGACCCCAGCTGGACCACTTGCTTGGGTTAACTTCTCTGTTCTTCTATTTCCTGTGAAGGAAGGGGATCTGTGAACTAGCGTTAATAATACTTAACTCAAAGGGTCATAAGAATTAAATGCAATAAGCCTATGGGAGCATTTAGTCTAGCACATCGTAAGAGCCTAAACAGTTAATTAAAACACCTCAGTGTCTGCTACTTTGAAATGCTGAGTGAACATAATTTTTAGATCTTATCTCTCCTCCTAATCTTTGTATCCTCTTCAGAGAGAAGCAGAATGCAAAGGTGCATGTTGCTGTGTGGGTTGTGGTGCACACAGAATTGGGAAGAAGCAGCTTGTGGCAGTAAGGTAGGTGACACTTCTGAAAGCTGCATGCCTTTCCTTCTTGGCCTTTCCTCTTCAGTTTCTAGGGTCAAGGTAAAAAAATAGGAAAGGCAGGGAAAAGGAACTTAGAACATGGAAGATGCTCAACAAATGTTTCTTGAGTAAAAAAATGGCATTTCAGATATTAATGAGACAAGGAGTCTGTCTGAAATGGAATGGAGGGCCCAGAATTGGGGTTGTCTTCCATCTCTCTGCACCTGGCTGCCCGTAGACATGTTACGAGCATTTCTGTGTGACATTATGTCTTGGCTTCTGGGAGGGGAAGACACAGGGGTGAATTATCTTGGGGTGAATTAGGCCTTTAGTGGAGGGTTGGGATCTGTATATTCCCCAAAGCTTGAAAATTCAATTAAGAATCCAGGAGCTCACATTCACAGACATCCCTTAATCATCCTTAGAGCTCAGACCCTTGCAAAAAAGGGGAGCATACATACATCACCATATGCCTCATCACTGCCCCACTCTTTCAATACCAGTGTCTTCTGATTTTTCAGATGGAAGCACTAACATGCTTTTCTGTTTTCTATAGATAATAGGATAATGGAGGATGATGTTTTACCAGGAACTAACAGGACATTGGGGGAAACATGGCCCCAAACAGCATTCAAGACCATACCCTTCTGCTTTATTCCTGAGGGCAGAGAATACTGATGCAGCAACAGCAATCTAAGGTATTTTATAAACTTCTGGCTCTTCTTCTGCTCTCCTCTCAGACCCTGAGTAAAACCGTGTTAGCAGAAAGGAGAATGAAATGAAATACAACCAATTCCTCAGTGTTTCAACACCTGCCCCCCCCGCCCCCCACCCAGGGCAAAGGCAACAACTGGTGAGAAGGAGCTGCAACTTGGAAAAGATTTATTTTTCCTGGCCATAAATCTCATCCCCTTGTTCCTCTGCCCAACGAAGCATGATAAAGTCCTTTTCCATAAAGTATTCAGTATTAGAGCCACAAAGCTCCCCCAATCAGTAGCCATCTGCTTCTACCATAACTGCTGCTCCTGAAGCAGGGAAAGCAGAGCAGAGAAAGGGCACCACTGTTAGGCTGCTGGACAAATGAGGAGACTGAATAGCTTTGGTTTTCCTTGTGTATCTGTATCTATAGAGACAGGAGAAGAAAGGCCGCATTATATTGATACAACAATTGTAAAACAAAACACGGAAGAGGCATCTAAAGGGCAATATCACATGCATCAGGGGTCTCCAGATAAAAGGGGAACTAACAGATTTATAGAAACCTTTAATTGGTTTTCAATTGGAAGCTAAAGAGGCTGGGACGAAGCCATGAAGAGTGGCAGAGTGATCTCCTTCAGCCGTCTGGGAGGCGTGATCGATTTCGCGGAGGGCGAAAAGAAGAATCTGGAACCCGCCTGGCGCCTCGGCGAGGGCAGGGAACAACTCCACGAGCTTTCCTCTTGGGCCAGGGAATTACTGATTTGATCATAATAGCAGAATCTCTCAATCGCTCTCTCTTTCTGTCTCCCTCTCTTTTTCCCTTCCTCCCACCCTCCTTCAGACTAGTAGGCAAGTGGAGAGGGAAGGAAAGGGTGCAAAAGTAAATATAACTTTATATTCCCGGAAGAAATAGACCCCAGCTTAAAGACACCAAGCTTTAAACCTGTTCATGCGCTAGTAGGGAGGCCTCTTTGGAAGAAACAGGAGTCCCGCCCTCACCCTCCCCCAGCCCTCTCATCTCTCCTTTTCTAGACCCAAACAGGAAAAGCTAAAAATCACTGGAGAGTCTCCACTTAATAAGGGAGAAGTCTTTGCTTGAGGCCACTGGGTTTGTCTCGGAGTGGATCTCTCCACTCAGCAGGCACCGCGCGCTTTTACTTAACCCCTTTCTGCCCGGCCGTCGGCAGCCCCCATCAGCCTCTGCGGACAGCGCCCACCCACACAGCAGCCCCAGAAGTCCGTCAGTCGGCTCCTAAGGCTAATTTATTGGCCCGACCCTCCATTATCTTTTTCGATTTCCTAATTAATCAAAGATAAAAGGCAATGGTGCAAATTACGGTTATGAGGGAACTGGAAGACCGTTTTGAATAAAATGGAGAAGGGGAACATGATTGATTGAACGGCAGGAGAGTGGATAGTGAAATCTCAAGTGCGAGGAACAGGCCTCAGAGAGTGAAACCCTGACCCCTCCGTCTTGCGAGCTGACCCCTCCGCCTGCCCTAACGCCGTCGCAACGGAACAGCCCCAAATGAGGTCACTTGTGTCCGAAGCCTTCGGAGGAAAGAGAACTGGTTTCCTCTCGGGGGTCCAATCTCACTAGGCGCCTGACGCCTAGCTAATTCTACCCCACCCGTCCCACCCTCACACACACACACACACACACACACACACACTCCGCAGCCACCCCTGCGGAATTTCAGGACTCCTGGCTGGCGATCCCACTCCACTGCAGGAGCGCCTTTTGACTGAAATACACCCCATTATTGCGACACTGCGCCGCATCTCCAGTCTCTCACGGTTTTCCTTCTCTTTGAATATTCCTCTAGCGAGGCTAACTCTTCGTGAAATTGCAGGAAAACAAGTCTAGTAGGTCAGAGATTGCATTTGCTCGTGTAAGGGATTAATAGAGCCCCTGTCTGATGCTGCTTTCCAGAATTACGTTCGGGATTAAAAGGCAGACACGGCACGGCACATATTTTGCATTCTCTGGTGGTTGTGATTAATGTTTCCGAGGGGATTTGTACTGGGAGCTTACGGAACGTGCTCTCGGGGGTCTAATGCCCGAAGACCGAGAGCAGGGACGAGCGGAGGGTCTGTGGGCACGCGCCAGAGCACTGGGGGATTAGAGGGGACGTCAGATGGGCGCGCGACGCCAGGCGTCGCGGCCTTTTAGCGCCTTCCTCCCTCCACCCCATCCCAGCACAACTGCTACGGAGGACCGCAGTGAGGACTGTCCGGGAAGGCGGACTTTAGGTCTTATAGGGGTTTGTGTAAGGGAAAATGCCCTCGAAGTGTCCTGACTCTGACGTGGGAGAAGGGTGCTCAGTACCAGGCCGCTGAACTTCATACAACCCTCCAGTAAAGGGAAATCCGAGCTCCGCGTTCAGGGGAAGCGCTGCTCCCAAACGCAGCCCCCTCCCCCCCACCCCGCGTCCCAGTCAAAGAGTCGCTGGGCCCAGGCCAGGAAGAGAGTAACCTCAACCCCACGAGCCACCACTCTCAGAGCTGCTTTCGGGGGAACCCGGGAGGCACACGTGGAGAGGAGCTAGAGCCTAGGCACGAAATACACCCCCCTTCCCACCGCCTCAGGGGGCAGACAAACCCTGACCGCGCGGTTGGTGGGACCAGGGAAGGAGAGGAAAGGTCCAGGATGCAAGGGGGAAGGCGGGAAGAAAGAAGGGAACCTGGCCAGCAAGAGAAAAAGGCAAATAGGAAGCGAGAGAGAAGAGCAGAGGGAGGAGAGCGGAGAAAATGGGGAAGGGGGTGGTCGCAGCTGGTGGGCATTACCGCTCCCCGGCAGAAGGGGGCACCTTTCCGGCCCGGACAGCCTTCCACTGGGCTGGGGCGGGATGCCCAGGCGGAGCCCGCCCTCGGGCCCGGCCTCCGGGGTGCTGGGCGCCCCCTCCTGGCGGCTGGGCGGCGCTCCCGGCGGTCCAGCGAGTGCTCGGATCCCGCGCGTGCTAGGCCCCCGGCGCCGGGGACGTGGAGGTGGTGCCGGGAGGAGGGTCGGGAGACGGTGGTGGGTGTGAGGGTGCTGAGGCGGCGGGCAGGCTCCCCTCCCCGCACCCTCCCCCTTGGTCTCCTCACCTGGGGCCTGCAGGACTCCTTCCCCGCGGGCGCGGCTCCTGCGCTCCCCTCAGCGGCCCGGCTCCCGCACCATTCCGAGCCGGCGGAGCATCCCGCCCTCCTCGCCGAGCGGTCGAGGTCTCAGCCGCAGCAGCTGGGAGGGAGGGAGCGACCGCCGGCTGCTGCCGGGCGGCGTCTAGGGCCCGCGAGCCGAGCGCGAGGAGCCGCCATCTGGAGCCTCGGCAGCGGGCGGAGGTGCGGGTGCAAGGGAAGGGGCCTGGCGGCTCGGCCCGAGGCGCGCAAGGGGCCCGGGTCCGAGCGTGGGAGCGGATGCCTGGGGGTGTGGGGGGAAGGTGTGCGTGAGGATCTATGGCCCTTGGGGAGGAGGAGCAGGCGTCTGCCCCTTTTAAGCGCCCGGAATTCCGGGGCAGTACTGACCGGCAGGTCTAACAGAAAGAGCGGGGGCCCCGCGTGGCAGTCCATCCTCCTACCAGCTATTTCGCCTTGGCGGGTGGAGAGCTGTGTGTGTGTGTGGGGGGGGGCACCAAAACACTCCTAGACGCGCACATACCCGCTGCCCGTCAGAAGTGGTTTTCTCATTTCCCTTTCCTCCCACCTTGTCCATCCCACTCCAGGAAACAGTCCTCTCCACACGGCATGGATTTTTGGACACCTCCACGTTACATCAGACAACTACTTAAGCCAGAAAGTGGGACAGACACTGACAGGATATCACCCCTGGGGATAAATACCATCTAGTTTCCGGTGGACGGTAGAAAAGGAAGGGGGAGGGGTGATGGGGAGCTCATCCTTGTACTTTTAGTGTAGGGAAGGAGAGGATAGGGTGTGTCCTTTCTCCCCTCTCCTTTTTTCATTTCAGACCCTCCAATGTTTTTATATCTTTAACTTAAAAAAAATCCCCTTTCCTAAATTTAGATGGTGGCGGGGAGCAAGCTCATGGAAGGGGAAAGGTGATGAGTGTGGGAGAGAGCCAAGGGAGTCGGTCAAACGGACTCACGCTCTCCAGCTTCGGGGCTATCTCTGAGGGAGATGCCCTCAGCCATAGGTTGTAGCTCAATGTAGGGGGAAATGATTGGGTGTATGGGTGGTGGCGGGAAGTCTGGATTTTAAAAAAAAAAAAGGTATACCCACTCCCACCTCAAGGCATTCCCACTCCCACCTCAAGGCATTAAAAAGACACACACACCCCCGCCCCAGCTGTCTCGTGTCCGGCAGAATGGCATTATGTAAAAGATCTGGCATGTCACCCAGTGGCACATCTGGTAGGTGTAGATGACATTCATTAGCACAGGGCTTCTACTCTGCAGCATGCCAAAGCCCTGACAGAGATTCCCTCTGCCAATCATTCATTCGCTGCCAATCCCAGAGCGGGGACGGGAGGGATGGCTCCCTTCCACCCTGGCACCAGGACTGGAGCAAACAATGTGTTGAGATACGAAGAAATGAAAGCGGAGCTGAGGATGAGCAGCACCCAACAGATGTATCCCGTGAGGAGATAACGGTGCGAAGAGTCCTTTTGCAAGAAAGCATATGCAGGATCTCAGGAGGGAGGCATGGGCAGTGGTCTGCCTGCCCAGGGATGAGCTCAGGCAGGGGCAGGGGAACCCCTTCAAAACCTCAAAGTTGAAGTTGCTCCTCTAAAAACACACAAAGATCAACTGCCTACCACCTTAACTGTAAGACCTCTTTCTCCCTTCCACCCTCTCTCTCTCCCTTCCAAACTCTCTCTCTCTCTCTTCCACCCTCTCTCTCTCTTTCTCTCCCCACCCCTGCCCCACCCCATGTGTACCTCTGTTTATCTAACCAGCTCTGAAAATATGAACTTCTCTGTCCTCAAGGCTTTCTGATAACTGATATAAAGAGCACCTTTCCGTTTTTAATGTTGCACAGTCCTCTTTGCCTTGTAATTTGAGGAGGGAGGGAGGCTGTGGGGCTATCTTTACTGCATTTGAAACGGTAAAGTGTGTTTGGGGGACTAAAGTGTTGCATATATTAACAACATGAATGAAAGAAAAAGTAAAAGTCTTATTTCAATTCCTAGCCTTTCAAAGGGGATAGAGACGAACAAGGGAAAGCAAGGGAATTTTTAAAACAGCAAAGGATGGATAAAGATAAAATCTAGGATAGAAGTTGCCTCTGGGGTTGTTCTTTTTCTTAGGCTGGGTTGTGGTTACCTAGGTGGTCAGTGTATTGTTTTCTTTATGTCATGCACATATTTTATAAATATTGTTTTTGTCCATGCAATATTTAATAAAACAACAGCAAAACTCAGAGGTTTGAGGGCTTGTGGAACTCAGTGTTCAACTTGAGTATATTCTTTATTGAATACATACATGTATATATATATATATATATATATATATATATATATATACTGTATAAAATTATAATACTCTTTTTAGTATAAATATACTATGAAAAATTTTGGATATTCTTATACTGGCTCATGGTCACAAGATGACTGCTATAATTCCAGGCATCACACCATTGTTTTAAGCATGAAGAAAGGAACAGGGCAAAGAAGAGTAGTTCTTTCCATTTATGTGAAGGAAATACGTTCACTTTTTATTAGCCAGATTTGGGTCACCTGGCCACAGATACCTGCAGAGAAGTCTGGGAGAACTGATCTTTAAAATGTAAAAAGATAGGGATAAGGTTATTGGAAATAGTTGTCGAGTTGCAACCAAGGGTGTCTGGCAAAAAAACTCAAGGCAGAAGACGATGCTAGCAGCAGACGAGAGTAGATTATCAAGTTTTATCATATTGTTTTAAATAAAATTCTTTTCTTTTCACTATAGTCATTAAAACTTATCAGTCAGGGATACTGTACTTGAATTTTGCAATTTCTTTGTAAATTTCATCAAATTCTATTTCAAAATAAGGGCTCAAGCTTAATCAATCTGAGACAGCAGACATAAAATCTGACATATCTAAATAAAATTAGTTTTTTGGAAGAAAAGTATAAATAGAACTTGTTTACAAAGCTAAATGCAACAAGGAAAATACCTCTTGTTAGAAGGACTAGAGTTTTGATCCCAACACTGTGCCTCACTAGATGTGTGACTTTGGGTATTTTACCTGTTTAAGTCTATGTCCTTATCTGTAACTGGGTTAATAATGTTAATAATGCCTTGTAGGATTACAGTGAGACTTAGAAATAATGAAAGGTTTTTAAATGTAGTAATTGTTAGGGACCCAGCAGGAATCAGAATTTAGTCCAAATGGATCATATGAAGAGACTACTTAAAAAGATGTGGGCACAGTTATGGGAACAAATGACCTGATGAAGCACACAGAAACAGCACCACAAGAAGCTCTTAGGAGAGGAATTAGTGTTTCTAGAGCCTAGTAAGGACTGGAACCTTGGAGGAAGGGCTCAGTGAGAGTCATAGGGATATAGCTCCTGCCAGAGAGGTAGTGGCATAGCAAGGAGGGAGCAGGGATGAAACACCCAATCTTTCTCTTCTCACATCTTCCAATTTCATGTTGATATCTTTCATTGGCCAAACCCAACTGGAAACTAGTTAGCAATGCACTGGAGCATGATGATGAATCTACATGGGTCAGCTTTCGAGGACCCCAAGTCAGGCATAGAAGGTTGGAGAATGGATCTTGGGGAGACAGATGGAGAATAATCAGCACAAAACTATTATTATTCATCAGAAAGATTGTCTGAGAACCCTCCCTGCAAACATCTTTTCGAAGCACAATTCCGACTGGAGGTAAAAACTTAACAGGCTTTGTAAACCTAACCATCCAAGTTTTTAAGAATCATCTCTCAGAGCACTTTGGCTGAAAGTTCCTACTAGCACTCATGAAAGATTTCCAGAGCTCTTGGCAGTCTTTGCAAGCCAGGACCTGGAAGAATTTCAAAGTACACCCTATTCACTTCCTTTGGGCATCCCCAGGTCTCTCATCATTTTGTGGCTTCCTGTGTTGGGATCAGTCTTGCTGGGCCTGGTTAGTCACTTGCTGACTGTTGCTTTCAAGGAAGTCAGCCAAGATTCAGCAAAAAGTGACTACTTCATAACAAATCAACCCCACAGCAATAGGAAATCCTATTGATGCCTTTTCTTGAGTTCAAAGTCTGTGTGGACTTCAGACTGAAGTAATTTTTCCTCTTTCCAGTTTTGCCATCACTATCCTTTCCTCCTATACTTGAACTAACCTGTAGTCAAAATGATGAAAAGCAGTGGTAAAGAAACATATTCTCTTTTCTAATTTTAGATAAACATTATAACTAATAACAGAGTCTTTAGTATTTACTCTAAATATTAATTAGCACAATCAGAAGCCTCATTTATGAATTTCCTAGACACTAAGAGTTTAAAAAATTGAGAGGCCTGATATAAAATTAGCAATCACTGGTTTTTGTTTTGTTTTGTTTTGTTTTTGTTGTTTTTTTGCGGTACGCGGGCCTCTCACTGTTGTGGCCTCTCCTGTTGCGGAGCACAGGCTCCGGACGCGCAGGCTCAGCGGCCATGGCTCATGGGCCTAGCCGCTCCGTGGCATGTGGGATCCTCCCAGACCGGGGCACGAACCCATGTCCCCTGCATTGGCAGGCAGACTCTCAACCACTGCGCCACCAGGGAAGCCCAGCAATCACTGTTTTAATGGAGAGAAACAAATTAACTATAGAAAAATTGAAAATTAAGAGTGAGCAGCAAAGATGAATAATTTTGGATGCACCATATACAACTAAACAATGAATATAACTGAAACAGACCAACTTCTGGCATGACAGCCATGGGTAACTCTGTTGACTGATTCATTTAAAGCCTATGAAAATGGTCCTAAAGGCAAACAGCAAATGAAGAAATACCTATTCAAGAAAATCTATGACAATTTGGTAAGAAAGTTGAGAGTCTGCTGTATTTGAACTAAGACCACTCCCTTCCAAACCCCTCTCCTGACTCACTGAGGCATAGACTCAACTCTAGACTGCTGCAGCCAAGAACACAGGACTCCCTCTATCCCCCAGGTCCCAACTGGAGGATTTTCTTTGCAGTAGGGGTAGGATTCCTGCTCCTGCCTCTAGCTGCCTATTGCTGAGGCTAAATCTCAGGTGAGTGTGGTCAGGAGATGGCGCTTCCTTCTTCTGCCCAACCCTTACTTGTGGAATGAAGGTTCTCCTTTGGGTGTGTGGTGCCTTGAGAATCCTGGGGCACAGCCAGCCCCTTCGCCAGTCCTTGAGGCAGAGATTCCATGCCAGGAGAAGCAAGCTGAGAGGACTGCAGGCTGCTGCCATCCCCACCACACTCTCACTCCTGCACTAAGCGCTCAGTTCCTAGAACAGGGGTGTCACTCAGAGAGAAGCTTGTCACTGTTCTCACCCCCAGCTCCAGAGCCCTGGCTCAGAAATTTTGCCTTGGGGGTGGGGGTGGGGGTAGGGAATTAGGTCCTGAAGCAGATAGCTCCTAATCTTTTCCTGAAAGAATTGACTTCATTTTCAGCAGAGTGGTGAAGTTTAAACCTAAGGCCTACTTTCAGGAACAGTAGAGGTCGTGGTAAAAGGCAGTTGGGAGGAGATTTGTGAATCTACTGAAGATGAAGCCTGGATTGTAAGGCAACTAGTTTGTGTGAGCGAACTTGGAAATAAGAGCTGTAAGTAATCCTTCTGGGGTTAGTACAAATATCAAACACTGACCTCAGAAACTGTTCCATCTAAAGAGCCACAGTGTGATTGGGTTAGTTTTAAGAGGAACTCTGCTCCTGGGAACTGTTAGTTTGTTTGTTTTTTAAAAAAATTCCCCCAGCTTTATCGAGGCATCATTGACAAATAAAATTGTATATAAAATGTACAAGGTGGTGATTTAATATACATATACTTTGTGAAATGATAACCACAATCAAGTTAATTAAAGCATTCATCACCTCATAGTTACCTTTATTTGCTGAGAATGCTTAAGTTCTACTCTCTTTGCAAATTTCAAGTACACAGTACAGTATTATTAACTATAGTTACCGTGCTATACATTAGATCCTCAAAACTTACTCATTTTATAATTGAAAGTTTGTATCCTTTGACCAATATCTCCCCATTTCCCCCACCCCCAACCCCACAGCCCCTGGAGACCACCGTTCTATTTTCTGTCTCTTATGAGTGCAACTTCTTTTTTAGATTCCACATATGAGTGAGATCATATGGTATTTGTCTTTCTCTGTCTAGTTTATTTCACTTAGCATAATGTTATCCATTGCAAAAGCGGCAGGATTTCCTTCTTTTTTATGGCTGAATAATATTCCATTGCATATATAATATATACCCCATTTTCTTGATCCATGCATCATCCATCAACAGACACTTAAGTTGATTTCACACCTTGTTTATTGTAATACTGCAATGAACATTGGGAATACAGATATCTCTTTGAGATGCTGGTTTTGTTTCCTTTGGATATTTACCCAGAAGTGGGATTGCTGCATCATATAGTCGTTGTATTTTAATTTTTTGAGGAACCAGCATACTGTTTTCTATAATAGCTTTACCTAAATTTACATTATCACCAACAGTGTACAGGGGTTCCATTTTCTCCACATCGTCACCAACACTTGTTATCTATTGTCTTTTGAATAATAGCCATCCTAACAGGTATGAGAAGATATCTCACTGTGGTTTAGATTTGTATTTTCCTGATGATTAGTGATGTTAACCATCTTTTCATGTGTCTGTCTATTGAGCATCTTTTTGTGTACCTGTCTATTCAGATCCTTTCTTCATTTTTAAATCAGATTATTTGTTCTTTTGCTATTGAGTTGTAGGAGTTTCTCATACATTTTGGGGACTAACCACTTATCAGAAAGATGGTTTGCAAATATTTTCTCTCGTTCCATAAGTTGCCTTTTCACTTGGTTGATGGTTTCCTTTGCTGTGCAGAAGCTTTGTAGTTTAATGTAGTCCCACTTGTCTACTCATGCTTTTCTTGCCTGTACTTTTGGTGTCATATCCAAAAAATCGTTGCCAAGACCATTGTCAAGAGGCTTTTCCCCTATGTTTTCTTCCAGGAGTTTTAGGGTTTCAGGTCTTAATTCATTTCAAGTTAATTTTTGATTAAGGCTTAATTCGTTTCAAGTTAATTTTTGTGAGTGGTGTAAGATAGGGTTCCAATTTCATTCTTTTGCATGTGGATATCCAGTGTTCCTAACATCATTTATTGAAGAGTCTATCCTTCCTCCATTGTGTGTTCTTTGCACTCTTGTCAAAGTTTAGCTGAGAGTGTATGCATAAGTTTATCTCTATGCTCTCTATTCTGTTCCATTGGTTTATGTGCCTGTTTTTATGCCATTACCATGCCATTTTGATTATTATAGCTTTGTAATATTGTCTGAAATCAGGAAATGTGATGCCTCCAGCTTTATTATTGTTTCTAAAGATTCCTTTGGCTATTCAGGGTCTTTTGTGGTTCCATACAAAGTTTAAGATTGTTTTTTATATTTCTCTGAAAAATGCAAAGGCACTGTTGAGAACATTAGAGCAATAGGCCAGGAGTTAGTAGAGTTTAATAGCTAGGTGTGGTCAAGGAAAGAGTGGAAGAGAATCCTGCTGGTACCAGTCATCCCAGAGTAGAAAGATAAATAACCCAGTTAAAGAATGAGCAAAGGAATTGACTAAACATTTCTCTAAAAAAGGTGGAAAAATGGCCAATGGGCACATAAAAAGATGTTCAGCATTATTAGTCATTAGGGAAATGCAAATCAAAACCACAATGAGATACCACTTCACACATACTAGTATGACCATAGTAAGAAAGACAGATAATAACAAGTGTTAGCAAGTATGTGACAGTTCCTCAAAAGGTTAAACATGGAGTTAACATATGATCCAGCAGTTCTACTCTTAGATATACAGTCAAGAAAATTGAAAACATATGTCCACACAAAAACCTGTGCACACATGTTCAAAGCAGCATTATTCATCATTGCTAAAAAGTGGAAACAACCCAAATGTCCATCAGCTGATGAATGGGTAGATAAATTATCCTATATTCACACAATTGAGTAATATTTAGCTATAAAAACTAATGATGTACTGATACAAGCTGCAATATGAATGAATCTTGAAAACATGTTATGGGAAATAAGCAAGACATATTATAAAAAAACCAAATATTATACCATTCCACTTATATGAGGTAACTAGAGCAGCAGATTCATAGAGACAGAAGGTAGAATAGTGGGGGTAGGGGCAGGGCAGTTATGGTTTAATGGGTATATGGTTTGGAATGATGGAAAAGTTCTGATGATGGATAAAGATTGCACAACAATGTGAATGAACTTAATGCCACTGAACTGTACACTTAAAAAGGGTTTGAATGGTAAATTTTATGTTACGTATATTTTACCACAACTGAACACATTGCAAGTGAGGGAACATTTAATGATGGGGTTTTCTTTGTGGGGGAGAGTAAAGAGACACATATGGTGGTAATATATCTATCTTCTACTTAAACTGGTGAAATACTCATTCTAAAGTAGACTGTGAAAAGATAACTAGTTATCTTACAATCCTTAGAGCTGTTGCTAAAAAACTATATAAAAAGATATAGTAAAAAAAAAACCCAATGAATAAACTGAATGAATACTCAAAAATGTTTAAATACAGACATATAGATCAATGGAACAGAGAGCCCAGAAATAAACCTACACACCTATGGTCAATTAATCTAAGACAAAGGAGAATATACAATGGAGAAAAAACAGTCTCTTTAGCAAGAGGTGTTGGGACAGCTATATGTAAACAGCTATGTAAACAGACAGCTATACGTAAATCAATGAAATTAGAACACTCCTTCACACCATATACAAAAATAAACTCAAAATGGTTTAAAGACCTAAATATAAGAGATGACACCATAAAATTCCTAGAAGAGAACATGTGCAAAACATTCTCTGACATAATCGTAGCAGTATTTCCTCAGATCAGTCTACCAAGGCAAAAGAAATAAAAGCAAAAGTAAGCCAATGGGACTTAATCAAACTTAAAACTTTTGCACAGCAAAGGAAGCCATCAACAGAATGAAAAGACAACCTATGGAGTGGAGGAAATATTTGCAAATTATGTGACCAATAAGGGGTTCACATCCAAAATATACAAACAGGACAATTCAATATCAAAAATCAAACAACCAAATCAAAAAATGGGCAGAAGACCTAAATAGACACTTCCCCAAAGAAGACATACAGATGGCCAACAGGCACATGAAAAAATGCTCAACATCACTAGTTATTAGAGAAATGCAAGTCAAAACCACAATGAGGTATCACCTCACACTGGTCAGAATGGCTATCATCAAAGAGTCTACAAATAATAAATGCTGGAGAAGGTGTGGAGAAAAGGGAATCTGCTTACACTGTTGGTGGGAATGTAAATTGGTTCAGCCGCTATGGAAAACAGTATGGAGTTCCTTAAAAAACTAAAAATAGAGTTACTATATGATCCAGCAACCCCATTCCTGGGCAAATATCCAGAAAAGATGAAAACTCTAATTTGAAAAGATTCATGTACCCCAATGTTCATAAAATCACTGTTTACAATAGCTAAGACATGGAAACAACCTAAGTGCCCATTAACAGAAGATTGGTTTAAGAAAATGTGGTGTGTATATATAATGGAATATTACTCAGCCATAAAAAAGAACTCAGATGCTTCTCAAAGGCATTAGGCTGAGTGAAAGCAGCTAATCTGAGAAGGTTATATACTGTTGTTTTTATTTATTGGACATTCTCAAGAAGACAGAACTATAGTACTGAGAAGTGGAGTGCTGCTGGACATATAGCTGAGAAATGTGAAAGTGGCTATTTCATCCTTATCACTACTTTAGGGGTTTTGAGGTATTTAGAGGCTGATCTCAGGAAAAATATGACCATGAGGTGGTAGTTGCACAAACAGGCTTTATTTGGGTACTTTGACAGGTTTGAGATGCATGAGACTGTCCAGAGGGGCTACCATGCTGAAATGGAGCAGGGCAAGGGAATTCCTGAGGGAAAGGTGTTAGGAGAGGTGATGTTGCTCAGCAGCCCAACAGGGAATCTCTGAGTTTCAAAGGGCAGCAGCAGTTTAGGATCTTTACTGCTCTAGAGTTTGTCTTATCTATGGCTAGCAGATATTGTGTGCAATTTTATGGGGTATGCAAAGCAGGCAGGCTTTACATGGCTAAAAATCTGCTTATTTGGGGTACATTTAAAACAACTGGGCATGTGAAAATTTGAATTTGACACTGGTGGAGTTGATGGTGGAGCCTTCTGTGAAGAAGTAAACAACCTAGAGGCCAATATACAGAGGCTATCTCTGGCTCATTTATATAACAATTGGGTAATGGGTAGAGGCTGGAAGAAATTTGAGCACATAATAGAAAAAATCTAGATTGCCTTGAGAAGCCTGTTGGGAGAAACGTGCATGTTACAGGCAATTCTGGTAAGGATGCAGAAGAAAAAGAGGAACACATTATTGGAAATTGAAGAAATTTAAAATATAACTGGAAGAATTGTTATAGTGGCAGAAAACTTGGCTTCATTGTGTTCTACAGATGTGGAGAGAGCAGACGTAAATGATGAAATTGGATATGTTGCTGAAGAGATTTGCAAGCAAAGTATTGAAGATGAAGCCTGTTTTTAGTTTGTTTGTTTGTTTTTTATTCTGCTTAGTAAAATACAGGAGGAAAGAGGTAAATTGAGGAAGGAACTGTTAAGCAAAAAGGAACCAACATTTGATGATTTGAGAGGTTCTTGGCCTATCCAGATTTCAAAGGATGCTAATATTAGGAGACTGACTAAGGAAGTGTGTTCTGGAGAGAAGGCCAAGGTTATGGCTGGATAAACTTTTGCTGAAGCAATTAGTCATGTGACTCATGGATCCACTCAATTATCTTAGGAGAAGGCAGGAATAGAGATAAGGTTATTCTGGAAATATCTCTGGAGGACTCTCTTGTCTAATGCTATGGACCCTTGTGACATATAAGGGAGACCCACAAGGTTTTTGAGAATGTTACATCAGTAGGAGCACTGCTAGTTTGGACTGAAAGGGACAGAAACAGAACAAAATGAGAAAGCTGTTAGGCTTCCAGAATTACTCAAGCAGTAAATTGCAACTGCAAACATATGCTACCCTTCAAAAAAAAGTAATGATGATTCCAAAAGTGCAACCACTGCAAGTTGTACAGAGATCTATGGAATCTCAGAGGTCAGAGCATTAAAACACAGAGTATTATTCATAGGGTTTGAAGCCTAATGAAATTTTCCCTTATGTATTTCTAACTTACCTGGAACTGGTGACCCCTATATTCCTTCCAATTTCTCCCTTTTGGAATGGGAATATCTATCCTGTCTATATCTATGTCTAGCCCACCATTGTATTTTGGAAGCAAGTAACTTGTTTTCTTGGTTTAGATATCCACAAAAAGAAAACTTTTATCCCAGGATGGATCATACTCAGAGTCTAACTTATACCTGATATAGATGATGAGATTCAGGACTTTTGAGCTGATGATATTTCAATGAAATTTTGGACTTAAGAACTGATGCTGTAATGTGTTGAGATTTTGGAGGATGTTGAGATAGTGTGAATACACTTTACACATGAGACAGATATGAATTTTGGGGAACTAGAGAGTGGACTTTAGTAAGTTGAATGGTATCATCCTCCAAAAGATATGGCCACATTCTAACCCCTAGAATCTGAGAATGTGATCTTATTTGGAAAAATGGTCTTTGTAGATATAATTGTTAGGATTTTAAGATGAGATTACCTGAATGGGCTCTAAACCCAATGACAAGTGTCCTTGTAAGGAAGACAGAAGAATGACACATAGGAAGATGAGAAAGCCATGGGAAGATGGAGGCAGAGGCTGGAGTTATACAGCCATAAGCTAAGGAATGCCTGGAACCACTGGAACTTGGAAGAGGCAAGACATTTTTCTTTCTTATTGTCTTCAGATAGAGTAACACCTTGATTTTGGACTACTGGCCTCCTGAACTATGAGAGAACTCTTCTGTTGTTTTAAGCCACAGAGTTTGTCATTAATTTGTTATGAAAGCTCTAAGGAAACAAATATACCTACATTGTTATGTTTTTAGATTTAGAGCTGTGTTCGGAGAGGATCACATTAGCATTATAAAGAGCCCTCATATAGTTTTGGTTTCTTTGTATAAGTTTGGGAGCCTGAGATTTTTGGTTCTGGAATGATTGGGACATGGGTAATATGGCCTAAGTTTACATACACCTCTTTAGAGGCCCTATACAGAGCAAACTTTTAGGAAAAGCTTAAGATTCTATATCACCTGTAGTTTTGCATCTTATTGGGAAATATACAGTTCCTCTGGAAAAAAAAAATATCTTGTTTTTAATTTTTGGTGGTATTACTTCTAAAATAGCAGGTAATTCCAACATACATTTAAGACATAAGGACACAAGGACAACCTTTCTGAGCTGGTTTTTTCATCTCTGAAATGAGAAAGCACTAATAGCCAATGTGCAGAATTGTTTGTTTTTTTAATGGGAAAGAACAAGAATGTGCTTTTAAAAGTGTAAAGTACTACTTGTGATGGTTAATTTTGTGTGTCAATTTGACTGGACCATGGGGTGCTTAGGCTAAATACTATTTCTGGGTGTATCTGAAGGTGTTTCTGGATGAGATTAGCATTTGAACTGGTGGACTCAGTAAAGTAGATTGTCTTCCCGGATGGGGGTGGGTAGCATCTGATCTGCTGAGGTCCTGAACAGAACAGAAAACAGGAAGAGAGGATTCATTCCCTTGTTGCCTGCCTGCTTCAGCTGGGACATTGTTTTTTTCCTGCTCTTGGATTAGGATTTATATCATTGGCTCCTCTGGTTCTTAGTCCTCCAGACTAGGATTGGAATTACGACCGGCTTTCCTGGGTCTTCAGTTTGCAGATGGCAGATTGGGGGACTTCTCAGCCTTATAATTGTGTGAGCCAATTCTTCATAATCTATCTATCTATCTATCTATCTGTCTATCTTTCTAGGTTCTAGTTCTGTTTCTCTGGAGGACACTGACAAAACACTACACAAATCTACTTTAAAACTATTAATATTATTGGATGATTTTAAGCCAAACTATTACAACTTTTATGCTTTACCTTGTTGTGTTTTTTTTTTTTCTTTTTTCTCTCACTTCTTACTCCATTAAGTTCACTCATTCAACCAGGGTGAGGTATCCTAATATTTTATCAGTTTGCACAATTTTGGATGACTTCCCTATTCCAGACCATTTTCAGACTAAGAATTTTACTTCCAATTTTTGAGACTATTAAAAAGAGTAAACTGCCTTTGGAAATTGTGAATAAGCAGTTCTCTCTTAGGATTAATATATTCACCAAGTCATTCCCAATGGTCTATCACTTACCTATTACACACTAGAGCTATTCAGCTATTTTGCTGTTTTTCTTAGTGGTAAAGGTTGGTCTTTTGACTTCCTGGATCCAATTCTCAGGTACCAGCAGGAGATAGCATCAGATTCAGCATTTAAAGGGCTCAGTGCAACAAGACCACCCTACACTTCAGATGGCAATCACCAGTCCCTGTGATTCTGACCAACTGGCTACAAATTGGAGATTCCAATGACTCCCTCCAACTCAGGATGCCAATGGCAAGTCCAGATTTTTACCTGTAGTTCTTACCAACTGGCTGTAAATCAGAGGTTCCCACAACCCCTTTTTTGGGTTCAGTTAATTTGCTAGAACAGCTTACAAAAATCAGAGAAACATTTTACTTGCTAGATTACCATTTTATTACAAAGGATACTAGAGAATACAAATCAACAACCAGATGAAGAGACATATAGGGCAGGGTCCCAAACAAAGGAGCTTCTGTCCTCCTGGAGCCTGGGGCTTGGAAAGGTGGCATGTGGAAGTGTTCTGGTTCCCTAACCTGGAAGCTCTCCAAGCCCCCTTCAGGTTTTTAGAGAAGCTTCATTACATAAGCATGATTGATTAACTCATTGGCCATTGGTGATTGATTCAATCTCTACCCCCTTTCCTCTCCTTGGAAATCAGGGGGTGGCACTGAAAGTTCCAGCCCTCTATTTATGGTTGGTTACCCAGGCCAAAAGTCGCCTTGATTAACATAACCC
Organism: Mesoplodon mirus; assembly: GCF_964341445.2. NCBI lineage: Eukaryota > Metazoa > Chordata > Mammalia > Artiodactyla > Ziphiidae > Mesoplodon > Mesoplodon mirus. The sequence goes on from NC_138977.1 coordinate 42,811,610, forward strand.
CAGTTGTGGTGCAAAGGGGTTTGTTACAAATAACAAGACACCTGTTTGACTTTTATGGCTCTGAAGTGTTTTCAGGAACTAAGGACAAGAGACCAAATATTATAACAAAAGATGCTCCTATTACTGTTATCATCGCTCAGGAAATTTCAAGGGATTTGGGAGCTGTGAGCCAGGAACTGTGAATTAAGACCAAATATATATGAGAAATATATTTTGGTCATATGAATGACCAATTATGTGTATTTCTTGTAAATCACAACATTACAGTTGGCCATGGGATTTTTGTTTATTTCTCTGTTTTGAGAGAGCCAAGTATTCAATTATACTGATTTTAACTTTAGAGTCTTGTGTCTAAGAACAAAAACAAAAAACAAACCCTAGATATTAGCTGAAAATCTCAGTCAAAAATCTAAATAAATATTGCAAAATAATTCCTGGTATTTGAATTTTTCTGTTTAACCTGGATTTTAGATGTCACTGACTGTAGCCTTCATGTTAATTAATTTCAATCAAATGGAGACTGATTTTAGCAAGAAATGTCAGAAAGAATCAGATAAGAAAAATATGTCAACACTTAGTATTCATGTTGCAGCCTTTAACTCCAAAATAATAGTTGAAAGGCTCTCTAAATTTATTCATGCCAAACAGTTACTTCCCATATCTAATTCATTACCATATAGCCGTGTTAACTCATGGTAGATTCATTTCCTTTATTTGCTTTCTCTGAAGGCATTTTTTTCACTTTACTGTTTACTGCTTGTCCAATATTTTGTTTTTTCTACTATTCTTTGTTCAAACTGCAAAAATCTGAAATAAAAATATAATATAGAAGTATAGGCATCAGCTAACATTTTCTATGGCATATGGTACTTCAGATGCCATATGTACCAGTGTTTAGTGATTCTGGCAAAGAGGCATAGAATGGTGAAATCCAACTGCCAGGATTGCTGAAAACAAATATGTAAATGCTCCAGGGCTTTTGTTATTCATAACATACCTCTAACACAGCACATACAATATGCTGTTCATTCTGTAACTAGTATAACTAATAAACCACACTTTCCTCTCTTATTTTTTAAGGCATCTCCAAGTTTGTGTGGTCTTCTACCTCTAACCTTGAATCTCACTAATGAACTCTGCATTTCATGAAGCTTATATTAATGAAAGAGGCCTAGGGGAATATATTTTTCCTATTTCAAGGGCGTTTATTTATTTTTCAAATTAAAATCCAAAGTCTTCTGCAGGGCTATTCTATGAAACAAAGAAAACACTGGTCATGTTCTCTAGACAGCAGTCATTAGGGGAAAGCAGCTAACACCAGGAAAGGCAAATTTGGGCAGGAGAACAGGAAAAGTTACTTTACTGGAAGGCTATTCGGTGGTCTTCCCAACAGTAAAGTTCCATAGGATGTAATGTGAGAGGAGGTCTGCAGATATAATTACTTTGAAAAAGGGAAATAATGATAGTTTTAATAACTTTTAAGCCCATATAAAATATCACAGTTTAGAGAATAAAAGTTGACCTTGTTTGTTTTGTTGGGTTTTTTTTCCTGCTGGTTCTTTTCTGTTTCATAGATAGGAAATCCACACAAAGTGGAAAGAACAGCAGACCAGCAGCTAGAATACTTAGAGGTCATTACTTTCCACTTGTCATCAGACAAGCCATTTAACCTCTTTGAGCCTGTTTCCATATGTACGATGAGGATAATATCTTCCCTGGGGATATTACTGTGAGGATAATATGATATAATCTTTGTGGAAGTGCACTTATCTAGCATTATTATTATTAAAAAGAAAGCATCTGTAGATTTGCTGGTAGTTTAGAGACCTAAGGAGGCTTGTACTACTTACCAGTGAGTATTTTTCTGTACACACAAAAACCTAGAAAGAATATTGGAAATGGAAAGTTGTGAAACATGCAAATAAGATTGTCAGCAATGGAAATGGCTCCTTCTGGGTTTAATCCTTTTAGGTTGAAATCAAATGAAGTTGACATTTTATAGGTCAAAAATGGTCTAATATAAGAATGGTTCTCCTTAGGTCTTCCCCATGGTTCCCCATGATCACACACACACACACACACACACACACTCATACCCTTTCCTTTCAAGCAGTAACTAGTAACTAGAAGAGCAGTCTGATTTCCATTTCTGTTTAACAGCTTCTTCCCTTTCTATCACCAGCAATAAATCACCAGATTATTTTGTTTGTAAGTTAAGTGCCTCTCAAATGTGGACCTCTCATGTTCACTGCTATGCCTCAGTTCAGTTCTTCATGTCTTGTTTAGATTATTGAATTATTCTTCTATCTAATAGTCAACCTAATAATTCTGTGGTGGCAGCAATAGTAGTTTGAAGGCATTGGGAAGGGGTGTGACAACAGAGTCTACGGGGGTCAGGAAACTGCCTTCAGGTTTAGTCTGAGACCCAATGCACAACCATGAAGAGATGTTAAGGACATTAACAGAAGGTTGGGAGGAGAAACTGAATGCCTAGGAAATGGGTGCTAAGAGCCATTCCAAAGAGGAAGATAAAATCAAGAATCAGGGAGCTCTAGGATAAGGTAACAGAACTCCCATTAGAGCAGTTACTAGAATTGCCCATCTTGTAGTCTCACTGTCAGACATTGGGACTGGGAGATAAACCTCTTCTTACCTAAAGGTGAAAATAGTCTGGAAGGATTGTTTCTCTGGGAAACTTGAGAACTTAGACTTTCTATAGGAAAAGTAGATGGAGTTATGTTATAGGGGCCCTATAGAAAAATCCCCCAAATGGGCCTGAGGTCCCTGGTATGCTACCATGTAATAATAACTTTTCCTTCCCTTGGGTACAGATAAGACTGGTATAGTCCAACTATTTTTCTTAAACAAGGTGGCTCAAGGTTGCTGGGCTCCTTTTTGAACACTTATCAATGAATTGAAGGAAAAATGAATCCCTTTTTAAAAGCTCCTTTTGTTTAGGAATTATACTTGATTAGTATTTTGATATGTATATATTCATATATAAAATAGGGAAAACCTTGTCTCTGAAATCCAAGGAAGATAAAAGGTATTACAATTGAGTTTCACCACAGGTGAAATAGTTCCAAATTTCTGCCTGGAAAAAAATAATAATGGAAAAAAATAATAAAAAATACTAAGTGTAAGAACACTATTTCTCCTTCCAGCTATGGAATATTGGACAAACATGCAGAGAATCAGCAATTAGGAACAAGTAATCCCTCTATCATTGGGCTCCAATTACTGAGAAAATAATGCCAATTCTGGGACCATTAACAATTAAAATGTTTTTATCTTCAGACCAAGATGTCTAGCTTAGAGAGGAAAGCATCCTCAAATTCAGCAGAAACTGTGACATATTGTTACCCTAGTTTTATTATGGACCTAAGACTTATTAGATATATTTGCTCTACTAGAGAAGTCCTTCAATAAGAAAAAAGTAATAGTGGTGATGTAAGCTCAAAATAGCTTGCCTCTGATCATTAGAAGGGACCAATATAATGCAGACCTACTCCAGAGAATAATATCAACCGCCATCAGTCAAAATTCTCAAGTGAGACTAGGTCACGATGCTTGCTTAGATTTTTGGATAAAGAAGTTCGAACTACCCTCATGAACTTCTAATAAATACATTTTGAAAAATTCAGAAAGGACAGAGAAAAGTACTTCATAACAAAGTAGGACTCCCAAGAACAGTAGACATATTAACCCAGGACAGACATTAATCAATCAATCAATTAACTCAATACCCTAGAAACAGATTCTGTAAGAGACTCTGGGGATAGAACATAAATATTACACAGTCTCAACCATCAAGGAGGTTATATACTAATAGGAGAGAAAGAAGAGAAAAGCCAAAAGACCATGAAGGCCTTGCAGCCATGGTATGAGGTATTGTGATACATTCTGTTTGGGTTGGTCAGAGAAGGCTTCACAGAAGGAGGATTATCTGAGATTGATATTGAGAGATGAATAGGGACCTACTGTAAAGGGAGGGAAGACATCATAGTCAGAGTGAACAGCATATAGTGGAATTTAGAAGGCCCAATCATATTGGGAAAAGCAGGAAATAAAGATTGGGATTTATGGGAAATATGGGTTGCAGAGAAGATAAACTAGGGAGATGAAGAAAAAATAGAGACTTGGAAACTTGGAAATGCAGTAACTAGATTTTATTAGTAATTTGCAAAACAAGGAAATTATTGGGTTCAGTTATTGTGATCAGTCAGCTAGTAGGTGGCTTGAAATTGGTTTAAGTTGGGCACACTTCCAAATGACAAGAGGTAGTTAATATATCTGTATTTCTGGATTTTCACATCATCTCATCCCTTTATTCCCTTTATCACCCAACCCTCACTTCAGTAGATATCTCTTTAGCTAATCTGCATGACACTGTGGCATGGTTAAACAGCTGGGGGTTTGAGAGCGACTGATTTTATCACAGACTGTTGTGCATGACTTCAGGAGTTATACCAAAGACATTTCTTGGATGCTTCAAAGCTGCTGGTCATGCCCCTACTCCAGCCTGATTTTGCCCATTCTTGAAGTGGCCTTCCTCAGATGCAGAGAGAGAAATGGATTGAGTAAAACGTTTGCTCATCTACTGGAACAATAGAAACTTATTAATATTCTTGTATTTTAAAACATCTTCTCTTTACACAATGACTGTACCTATTCTTGTGGACGATCTAAGACATACAGAGTTGATGCTGAAAAATGCATTCTAAATAGAGCTAAGTGCTATAGTGAGGAGGTAGATTCTCAGCTTCATTCCGTAAACTTGTATTTTCTAAGTAAATATTTACCATTATAACAATAATTATTATAATAACTCAGGTACAAATGTTGCCGTTAAAGAATTAAGAAAATATCTCACTATATCCATCTATATCTATATATTGAATATTTTATAGAATATCTATATATACATATATATGCACATATGTGCACACGCACACATGCCCACATGTGCATGCACACACACACACAGAACATACTTTAGAGAAGAGCCAAACCCCTTTATGACAAATTTTCCAACATAATAAACAATCTTGAGTATGATGCAAAACTTGCCAAGTCTTGTCAGAAAGCTCTCGTAGCTCAATACAATTGTCGGATGGTGAGGAACCACTAAAATAACCCCTTCACTCAGACTCCTGTGATTCCCTGCAGGGAGCTTTCAATGCAGTTGTCACTGTGAAAAAGCAATCAATTTTAATATATAGATACAGGAGGTGAAGACATGTGAGTATACGTGTGTGCATATGTGTGTGCTCTTGAATATGTATGTATATAGAGGAACAGTTAAGGTCTTTGCTCTAATAAAATATATATGAATAATTGGGAGAAGGTCAGTTAGGATTTCAGTGTCTTGTTTTTCACTCAATAGAGCTCTAAACAATTTTTATTAGAGCTAATAAAGATTTCTGTATAGGTTATATTAATAGACTTTTTGTACACACCCCATAGGATAAAATAGTCACATTTTTCAAATGATAGGATGTGATTTATTAGGAAATTATGAAATAAATTGAGAGTTGTAATGAGCATTTTACAAAATGAAGTAGACTAGAATAGAAAACTATGAGAAAGTGTATATAGCATATAGTAAGTGTAAGTATTATTTTGTAAAACCTTTGTCTGAGTGTGTGTATATGTATGTATTGGATCACAATTTCCACTTTAAAATGGTCTATAATTTTTAAAATGTTGAAATTTGCTGACTATTAGTTGGCCTTGGTTGACATATCTAAGTACCATCAACTGGGTGGTTTAAACAACATGAATTTTCTTACAGTTCTGGAGGCTGGAAGTCAGAGATCAGGTTGCCAGCATGGTTAAATTCTGGTGAGAACTCTCTCCTTGGCTTACAGACAGCTGCCTTCTTCACACAGTGAGGAGAGAGAGAGAGCAAGTTCTCTGGTGTCTCTTTTTATAAGAGCTCTAATCCTATCATGAGGGTTCTATCCTCATGACCTCATCTAAACCTTATTACCTCCCAAAGGCCGCTTCTCCAAAACCATCATATTGAGGATTAGGGCTTCAACAGACAAATTTTGGAGGGACATAATTCAGTTCATAGCATTAACGTACGGTTTATATCTTAATTTTGTCTTCAGTTTACAGTATTCTTATACTGGAGACTGTGAACTCCCTGAAAGCAAGTATTGGATGTATTTTATCTTATACCCTCCACAGCCCCAGGAGTGTCATACACTTACTGGAAGATCACAAAATAGTTAAAAAAACAAATGTGAGATGCTTGTATTTAGAAGGATAATAAAGATAATAATTTGCATGGATATGGTGTGCTTTCCATCAATGATCTCATTGATAATTCAGAACTATTCTTTTGGAAGGAAGCAAACAGAATGTTGCATTAGTTAGTTTAATTATTTCTTAAGCTTGTTCCACATTACAGAGGTACACAATAAAGACATTATTTATGTAGACCCTAATATTTGTGTTAGGGAAGGACCCAGGTTTTATGGGGCCTGAAGTATGTAGAATTTGGGAGAATTTCATTAAGAACGAGAATACAGGGACTCCCCTGGTGGCACAGTGGTTAATAATCCACCTGCCAATGCAGGGAATGCGGGTTCGAGCCCTGGTCCAGGAAGATCCCACATGCCTTGGAGCAGCTAAGCCCATGCACCACAATTACTGAGCCTGCGCTCTAGAGCTCACGAGCCACAACTACTGAGCCTGCATGCCACAACTACTGAAGCCCGTGAGCCTAGAGCCCGTGCTCTGCAACAAGGGAAGCCACCTCAGTGAGAAGCCAGCACACCGCAACGAAGAGTAACCCCCGCTCGCTGCAACTAAAGTCCCCATGCAGCAAAGAAGACCCAATGCAGCCATAAATTTAAAAAAAATAAATAAAGAAAATTTATTTTAAAAAAGGAACAAGAATACAAAATGATGAATAGAAAATTAAGTGCAGCAGTGAATATTTATTTAGAAGGAAAAACGAAATTGCACAACTTTTAAAAATTGACAAATGCCTAATGTCCAAATGGGTATTGCTAAAATATAGAAATAAAATGGATATTTGTAGATTAACCTTTTATCCTGTGATTTTGCTTAGCTCTAATTTTGCTTAGCTCACTTACTAGAACTAGTAGATTCCTTCTACTAGAACTAGTAGAATCTACTAGTAGACTTTGTAGATTCCTTAGGATTTTCTACATAGACCATGTACCCTTTATGAAAAAAAGAATATTTTTTTAAAATTTATTTCTTTTCCAACACGAGTGACTTTTAAAATTATTATTATTATTATTTTGCCTTGTTTCACTGGCTAGGATTTTCAGGGAAATGTTGAATAAAAGTGCTGAGAGTGATCATCCTTGCCTTATTCCAAAATTACAGGTAAAGTAGCCAGTCATTCACCACTGAGTATTCTATTGGTGATAGATTTTTTTATAGATTATATTTTAGGTTGAAGAAATACACTTCTATCTACAGTTTATGGAGAGTTCTATCACAAGTGGATGTTGAATTTAATAAACCATTCTTTTTGGCATTTATTGAATTGATCATTTCAGCAATTTGATTATTATGTGCCTTTGCATGTTTTTCTTCAAGTTTATCCTGCTTGGGATTCATTGAGTTAGATTTGTGAGTTTAGTACTTTAATCACATTTGGAAATATTTCATCCATTATTTTTTCAAATATTGTGTTCTGTCACTATTTCATTCTCACTTTTGGAGTTCTACTAATCATTTGTAAGTTTGACTAGATTACTGATGCTCTGCCCACTTATTTTTCCATATTTTTTCCCTTTTGTCTTTCACTTTGGAAAGTTAATATTTTTTATGTCTTCAAATTCACTATTTTCTTCTCTAATGTCTAATTTGCTGTTGATCCCATTCCATGTCTTTTTTTCCCTTTTCAGATATAGTATTTTACATCTCTATATGTACAATTTTTTATATAACTCCCATTTATTTCCTCATCATGATCATGTTTTCTGTTACCTTCTTAAATATAGAGAGCTTATTTATATTAACTTTTAATATTCCTGTCTTCTAGTTTCATCATTTATGTAATTTTTCTGTTTCTCTATACTTTGAATTTTATTCTTGTTATGAGTCATATTTTCTTGTTTATGTGCATGTCTTGCAATTTGTGATCAGGTACCTGGCATTGTGAATTTATGTTGTTGGTTGATAGATTTTGATTTTTCTTTTAAGTAATGTTAGATTTTGTTCAGGTCCATAGTTAATCAATTGTACTTTTTCAAGGGTTAATCTTTGTTTATCAGTATAGAGAACGCTTTAGTCTGAGACTAATTTAACTCCATTATTAAGACAATGCCCTTCTAAGAATTCCATCTGATGACCATGTATTATGAGATCTTCCCACTCTGATGGGAAGACAAACTATTTCAAGCCTTGTGTGAGCTCCAGAATTGTTGCCTATTCCTCTTTGGTATTTTCCCCCGACCTTGCATATTTTTTTCTTGACTCTGTGCAGACCAATACTTAGCTAAAGGCTCAGTGGGATCCCTCTGCAGAGCTACAGAGCTCCTTCTATATAGAGCTCCCTCTTTTTCACTACTTTGAATGCCATCTCTGTCTTCTCAGCTAGGCAATACTGATGATCTTTGTTTGAGTTCTTCCTTCCTGTTCCATGGACTGGAAACTGTCTCCAAGCAGTAAGCTGGTGAAAATGTAGGTCTCAACTTGTTTGTTTCTGATCTCTCAGGGATCACAGTCCTATGCTGCTTATTGTCCCATGTCTGAAAATTGTTTCTTCATATATTTATCCATGTTTTTAGTTGTTAAAATTGGGAAAGTAAATCTGGTCTCTGTTATTTCATCTTGTAAGAATTTGAAGTCTACAATATTATATTTAATATATGCATAGTATTCCATTTTATGGATACCATAATTTAACTAGTTGCTTGTTGTTAGATATTTACATTTTTCCAATCATAAAAATTCTTATGCATAAATATTATGAAAATTATTATGCATATATATTTCTACATTTGTTTAAATTATTTTAGATGAAATTTCTGGGTCAAAGAATGTAAAAACCAAGATTTTGGGGATAAATTGTATGGCTCTTACTTATCCCATTTAAAATAAGTGCTGGGATTCTTTAGGAAATTACTAAATAGCAGTCTTCTTCAGTATTCAATTTTCAAATAAACTGATATATAATATCAAGGAATGCAGTAGGCCACAATAGATCCTTGTTGCCCAGAGAAAGTAAGTTAAATCATGTGAAAGCTAAATGAGCCTGCTAACTGAGCCCAGGGTTAGTAGAATTGCACAGGTACAGATAATGCTGGACCTGGGGGCAGGGGTGGGGAAGCTTTACTATAGGACAGAGTCTGTCTCTGAAGGAGTAATAGGTGGCATGTTCCCAGTAGAGGACCATTGGCAACAGGTTCCCAGGAAGAAGCAGGAAGGAGCTGAGCTAATGATGTTCCAGTTCATTCTTCCCAAATCTATCAAACTGATAAGTCATTCCACTTCCTGGTGCAGTTAAATTTGTGTAAAAAAACACCAGCAGTTACACTAATTAAGGTCTCTCAGTATAGAAGAAAATATCAGGAGGTAGTAAGAAATGTTTCTCTGCTAATAAGTTAGTAGTTATCAGTAACTTACTATACACCAAGTAACATGTATTGTCTCATTAAATCCTTACCTTATCCCTACAAAGTAGGTACCATTTTACAAGAGAGGCTGAAGATCTGTATGGAGGAGGACCTAGACTTACTCAGTAGAGTTCACAGTATTTCTGTGATTTGAAGGCCACCTGAATCAGAAAAACTTAGGTAGCTTTTTAAACTGCAGTAGGAGTACAATTTTCAAAATATGTGGGAAAGTTTAACTTTTATAAGATTTTCATATAACTGAATCTAACTTCTACCTAGAGCCAATGTTTCCAATGATGACAGAAACATTAATCTACTGACATTCAATTAAACCTAGGAATTTGTGGACTATTCTGTCATTGTAAGTTTAAATATATTCAAATTCAGAGTTCGGCTCTACCCCCTTTTCCTGAGATTGTATCTAAGTTCCATAGTTAGTTTTTAATGGTTTTGTGGCATCAGAGGTTTGGTCTAAATTGTCCTTCAAGCTCCCTGATCTTTGCTGTCCAAGAATTTCATGTTCACACCTAATCCTATTCTCTGTCTTCAGGGTTCCTTTTCCTCTAGTTGGGTAAGCTCCATCTTTTCTTGGGCTCAGGGTGGGTGGGAAAATGGGGTGTTATCTGACTCTTCCCCATATCCATTGTCTATGGTATGATCCTTGAATTTTGCCGTTCACCATAAGCCTTTTTTCCCCCTTTCAAAGTCTTAGGCTCTGTGGAATTAAAATTTCTTTTGAAAAATAGTGATTAGATTCTTGATTTTATTATTTTTTTGTCCTGAGGTAATTAATGCTGCTTCTGACTGAATAGGAGGAGAGCAACAAGAAAATTTAGTAATGGGGTGAAAAATGGGGAGAGAAACCTCAGTTGTTATCTCAAAATATTAGCCTCTTTTGTGAAAATGCAGAAGAGTATTTTGAATCAAAACCTCTGGGCCCAGGGCCTTGAAATCATCATTTTAACAGGTTCCCCAGTTAGGACACTGAACTCAGATGGATTCCAGAGGATTTCGAGGAGACTGGAGATGATCTAGTATGTGTCATAATGACATGAAAACTTGGCTGCTCACACTAGACATAAAAATTTCAATTTATTATAATGCCTGTGCTAGAAAATCAAGGAGCCTTCCATAAAGTATGTTTTCCCCTCCTATTTCTGCACTTTTCTCTGGAACTTTGTTTTCTTCCTCTGTATATTCAGTCTCATTTACCCAAGACTCCACTCCTTCCCTGTCCTAGATGTGGGGAGTGGGTGTGAATGGCTGGGAAGAGTAATAGCTATTGGGCATCTATGATGTCCCTGAAACTTTATATGATCTCAGTTAATCTGCACAACATTCAGTTAATTCTCAGAAAGGTTAAATAAATTGCTCAAGATTGCACAGGTAGCAGGTGGCAGATCTGGGATTAAAATCCAAGCCCGTCTGGTATCAAAACTGGGCTTTAATTACTTCACTTTGCTGCTTTCCTTGATTAGAGGCATTATTGATGCCCCCGATTCCCTCATCATCAACATCTCTCCTACTTCCCAGCCATATGGAAGGCCTAATCCTCACTTTTTCTTTTTCCCATACTAATTATCAGACCGAGTCTGTAAAAGAAATTGTATATGTTGTATTGCCTTTTCTGTTTTAGATTTCCAATGATAGTACTCTTGTTTATATGGCAATTTACAAAGTGCACTATAAAGTCATGATTTAAGGCATCTTGATTAATGCTGATGTGGGTTTGAAGCTCAGGCTAACACTTGTGTGGACAAGTTAACCTCGGAAATCCCTCCAGTTCTCTTTTTTCAATTTCTGTGTTAGGATCCATTTCACAAAGTTTAAAAAAACCCCACAATATTTCTTCACCTGAATGAACTTCTTCAGGTCTAAGGTGTCTAAAGCTTCCCTTTGTGTGAGGTTATCTTTCTTAATGGCATTTTGGTTCAGAGTGGTTGAATTGCAAATTGTTAAGAGAAGACATAGGACAGGGACATGAGAAGTGAGGGGAGAAATTTCCAGAGAGAAGAAGGGATGGGGACAGTTGTTAATTGCCTTTTGGGCTGTTGGCTCTTTCAGATTCCCCAAGGCCCAGCATCCTTTAATACACAGCCTCACCTCTTTCTTGGTCTCAGGTGGGTGCAACTGGCTGCATCCAAGGACTCTCCTGTTTGTGCAGCCTGCTGTGCTGATGCACTTGCCTTTCTCTCTTTTTACATCTCTGGAAAGTGTTAAGTGTATTCATATACTTCTTGATGTGCTCCAGGGTATTATATTATTATAATATATTTAAAACATATATATCAAAAGCATTTTCCCCTTAATAAATGAAGGAAAGTGTGAATTCAGTTATTCTTTGAAGACATTAAATCTATATACCGGGGGTGCCATTAGCATAAAAATCATCCTCTTGAGCCCCCCTTAGCTGGATAGTGTGGATTTTGCCATGGCAGCATTTAAACTTGTAAGTTAAAATGATCTCTGTCTCTTGGTTTTAAACAGCCCCATGTTATATAACTCTTCAGACAGTCCAAAGTTCAGCTTTCTATGACCCCTCTTCTCCTATCCTACTTGAAAGATATCTGGATTCAAGAGGGCTTATGTGTCCTTATGGTCATGGGACAAAAGATTGTGCTCTCCCTGGGTTCTGGGCAACACCCCTTGTCCCTCCTCATCATAGGGACCCTTATGGAATCACTTGCAGAAGTCTGAGGCTAGTGAAACTTGTTGTCTAGACTCTTGGTGTGGCCAAGGCACTGTGATCTTCCACTTATAGAAATGCCTCCACCTGAACTCTTGGTGGCATTGCTGGTCCTCAGCAGCCTCAACAATGACGTCACCTCATTTCTCATCTCACCCTAGTAGGTCTTCTGAGTCTCAACTCAGTTACATCACATCAGAATTTCTAAATGTCTGACAAGCTTCACAGAGGAAGACTCATAAGGTACTATTTCTTGCCCCTTTTCTGTGCCTAAGTGTCACATCAGTTTCTAATCTCTATCAGGTATCCTGTGTTGATGATGGGCAACTTTAGGTGATGATGCACCAGAACTCCAAATGAAAAAGGGAAGATACTTTTTTTTTTTAATAAAATTTTTTAAAAAAATATTTATTTATTTAGGCTGTGCCAGGTCTTAGTTGCATCATGCAGTATCTTCGAGGGCGCATGTGGGCTTCTTAGTTGTGACATGTGAACTCTTATTTGTGGCATGCATGCGGGATCTAGTTTCCCGACCAGGGATCGAACCCGGGCCCCCTGCATTGGGAGCGCAGAGTCTTACCCGCTGGACCACCAGGGAAGTCCCGGGAAGAAACTTTTTACTTCCCGTTCTGTTTACTAGTATATTTTAATATGCATTCCTCCCCAGAAGCAGCACTAGAAACAAATATTTGAGTGCACGTATTTGGGAGAGGATCTATGGAAACACTGGTAGGGGATTAAGGAAGTGAAACCAGGAAGGGAATAAAACCAATAAAGAGTGCATTATTAAGCAACTTAAGATGTGATTTGAGACAGAGTAGAACATAAGCCTCAGAGTTATCTGTTCCAAGGTAGCAGGGAGTTGGAATACTTATATACCACGTCCACCGGTCATTAATTGAGGGTTGATCTTATGGGGTAATTCATTTTCAAGATCTCTGTCTGCTGTGTGTGGAGGCAGAGCAGGCTTTGATGGCCAGAGAAAGCCATCAGGCAAAGAGATGAAGGCGCTGTAGTTGGAAGTCAGGCTGGCGTGCACAGATGGTAAGGGCTGATGGGATATGGCTGGGGCATCAACAGCATCTGCTTCAGTCTACTCCTGACACCACTTAGATACACTTATGACCCATGATGAGTTTACTCGCTTCTCTCACTGATTCTTCAAATTTGTGGCTGGTCACAGCTTAAAAAAAAAAACACAAAACAATACTAAAACCCCCAATAGTAAAAGTTACTATACTATCTGATTATCATTATCAATCACTATACTGGTTGATATCAAATAGAGAGAAGAATACCTGGAATTCAGGGAATTCTCTGAAGCACCTCTTCATACCTGATGGTAATCACAAATGGAAAGAGTAGAAAATCACAGCAACTACAGCAGACAAAGGCATAGTAAATAGGGGCTCAGGCTGCTCAGGGTTGAAGGTTTGGGATACTTGAGTGAGCAAAGAGCAGAAGTGCTGTCCGTGGGTGAGGAGAATCTACAGTGTATAACAGAGGAAGAAAACATAACAGGATTAGTGGGACAAATTACAGACCCCACTCTGTAGTGACCACTGTGATTGTAACTGGAATTCATTTAATTTCTTCCTCTATTATACACTGTAGATTCTCCTCACCCATGGACAGCACTTCTGCTCATTGCTCACTCAAGTATCCCAAACCTTCAACCCCGAGCAGCCTGAGCCCCTAGTTACTATGCCTTTGTCTGCTGTAGTTGCTGTAATTTTCTACTGTTTCCATTTGTGATTACCATCAGGCATGAAGAGGTGCTTCAGAGAATTCCCTGAATTCCAGGTATTCTTCTCTCTTTTGATATCAACCAGTATAGTGATTGATAATGATAGTCAGGTAGTATAGTAACTTTTCTCTGTCTGAAACAACATAGGTGGCAGCTGCAGCTTTAAGTTTATAGGAAAACTTAACCATGCCTTCTGGTAGAAGGATTCACCCTCCACTCCCCCACCCAGGATATAAGTTCTATAGAGTTTAAAAGTGTGGAATGGGCAGCACAACTTCCCTCAAATGAGTCACTAGGAATAATGGTGTGAGAGACCATTCCTACTTCACTTTTTGGTAGTGAATTCAGCACCATATAATGGCCATTGTTTCAAAGTATATAGCCCATCCTGAAGGACAGAACCTAGTGTTGCAGGGTGTCAACCCTAGTTAGCAATTGGCTTTACCTTTAAGAGGTCATTCCAATGGTCTGTCAGGCTTGCAGCTTTCTGGCTCATGCTGTATAGGGTAGGATAGGGGATCCAGTGATCATGTATTTACTTCTTTCATTATAAAATGTTTACATTGTACTAGTATTATCTCAGTCTTTGTATCCAACAGCCATGCAAATATCTGGGCATTCTACTTTTTATGTGTAAAATTTCTCGTAAGTTGTTATAGGCCACTCTGGGAAAGTGTAAAGGGGATCACTATTGTATATCCTTGTAGTGTGAAGGTCCTTCCTCAAGGAGATTGAATTCCCTTTTGATCAGTGGCCTCTGGGTCTGAGAACTGGCCAAGATCTTGGAACTGGATGAAGAATCTTGACATTTAATTGTAGTAACTGACACCAATCTTCTGCTTTCTTGCTCTTGATCTTTTTTGGTTATACAGGTGAAGAAATACCCTGTCAAGTTTGTCTCTTGGAACTCCAAGGTCTACTAGCTGTTGCCATATGGTCTTCGTGGGAAAGGTCCCCTCACTGTCGTCCCATCTTTGCTGCCTATGTCCATCTTACTTAGGAAGTTAAGTGCTACCACCTGGCCTCTCCTATTTTGGAATTCTGTCTTCCCCATTGAAAGTAGAGAACCCAGTGACTAAAAGAGGATAGCCATTCTACTCTATGACGCTGGTGACTTCCTCATTGCATTAACAATGGGAGTATCCTTTGTGCTCTCCTGAGGAACATAGCTGATGATCTCTGGTCATACATTAAAAAATCCATTGTAACATGTTCATTTCTCTGAGCCTTTTGCCTCCATCATAAATACTTTGCCAAGGCAATTCTATTTCATTTACTACAGGCCACCATCATCTCCACATTTTAAAGAGCTACCCCAGCAACATGCTAGGATTGGCTCAAAGCATCTTTGTTCCCAGTGTCCTGAGCCGTGAGAAGGTGACTGTAGATCAAAACTCAAGACTCAAAGCTGCTTTATATCTGCCTTATATCCTATACTCTCAGATCCATTCTTGGGCATGTTTTCTTCGTTCTTATGGTAATGAATTATTCAGGTTCTGTGGCATTTTTGGTAAATAACCTCTTTCTTTCCAGCAGAGACAGTACTTCCCTAATTTAAGCTGGACTGAAAGTTGTTCCTGATTATTGTTCTAAAATAGTGGTTCTGAGAGTGTGGTGTCCAGACCAGCAGCATTAGCATCACCTAGGAATTTGTTAGCAATACAAACTCCCAAGTCCCATTCCAGACCTACTGAATCAGAAACTCTGGAGGGTGGTAGCTCAATAATCTGTGATTTAACAAGTACTCCAGGTGATCCTGATGCATGTTGAGATTTGAGAACCAATCATCTAAAAGCAGTGAACAGCAGTGGGGGCAGATCTTGAGGAATGTAGACATCATCTTGTGAGTCATCTGCCTTAGGTAAGGACTCTTCATAGTCTCCAGTCAAGGAGAGGCTGTGATCCTCTAACAAGGAGGAGAGAGTTGCTTTTGCTACCAAGTTTTAGAGAATTTAATGGTTCAAAATTCTTATGTGTATAAAACCAGATGTTCTTGTTCCAGATTTTAAGTCTCCTTCTTCCCCATCAGGGCAATACATTTAGCACAGGGACTTGCCAGCGGATTGTAAATATAGCTTTTATTTGTAATGGCTACTTTCCTAATAATATCCATAGCCTGATTTTCAGCACAGTCTGCCTTCTGTCAGCTTAAGAGGAGAGTCTCTCTCTCTCTCTCTCTCTCTCTCTCTCTCTCTCTCTCTCTCTCTCTCTCTCATTTTAAAATATTTATTTATTTATTTGGCTGCACTGGGTCTTAGTTGCAGCCCACAGGATCTTTTAATTGCGGCATGGGGGATCTTTAATTGAGGCATGTTGACTTTTAGTTGCGGCATGCGGGATCTAGTTCCCTGACCAGGGATCGAGTCCGGGCTCCCTGCATTGGGAGCGTGGGGTCTTAGCTACTGGCTAAGGGAAGTCTGAGGAGAGTCTCTTTAAATACTGCCATAACAGACCAGTGGCTTTCACACTGTTTTGAGTTGAGAGCCCCCTGGTATGACTGTGATTTTCTTCCTTCATCACTTGGATGACACAGCAACACACAAGTCCACAGGTATTATCATTACCACTGTCCCTTTACCTCTCAAAACCCAGAGATGTTGCATAAGCCAGTGCTCCTCTTCCACATGAATCCTATCCCAATTCACCATAGCTATGACTCTAATTGTGTTGTTACAGTACTGTTGGAGTTACCACCATCTGATTGCTTTGTCTTAGTTTGAGCTCCTCCAGAAGAGAATTCTAAGACAAAGATTCAATTTCATGCAGATTTAACAACTCCCATCTCATTGCCCAGAATTGTGGCACATGGCCTAATTGTACTGATGACCATTCATTGAGTGTTTGTTTTCCTACCCACTATAATGGGAAACAGTAAGAGAGAAAGGGAATAGAAGTGGATATTGACTCAGCCAAACAGCAATGTTTGCCCCAGAAAGTATATAAAAAACATTACATACAAACACGCACACTCATACATGTCTGAAAATGCATATGTATTTTGTTCTAGCTTCTGTTCATATAACAATGTACATCTTTTTTTTTTTTTTTTTTTGCGGTATGCGGGTCTCTCACTGTTGTGGCCTCTCCCGTTGTGGAGCACGGGCTCCGGACACGCAGGCTCAGTGGCCATGGCTCACGGGCCCAACCGCTCCACGGCATGTGGGGTCTTCCCGGACTGGGGCACGAACCCATGTCCCGTGCATCGGCAGGCGGACTCTCAACCACTGCGCCACCAGGGAAGCCCTAACGATGTACATCTTTTAAAGTGTAGAATGAGGAGCAGGATGATGGCAAAGGAGGTGGTAGAAATTACAGAAAGTGGTATATCCATCTGTATTTTGGAGAAGGGCTGGAGACGCTGGATGTGCTCTGCAATACCAGCAATGATTTGTGGGGTTGGAGAAGTTCCATATAGACTTCTTTCTTCACTTAAAAGAATTTTTAAACGGGAAAAGGTTTAGAGTGCAAAGTCTTTGCACAATAGATCACCGAGAAGCTGCTAAATCACAGAGAAAAAAATGGAATGCTCAGAACTATCAGAAAGAGAAGGTACACATAAAGATTTCTCAACAGTGTTTAATGACCAGAAATGAGTTTGAATTTCTACAATTCTGCAGACCTGGTTGCTTAGGCTAAATCAGAAACATATTCATGTCCTTTTTTAGGAAACAGGTGAGGTTTACCTACCTGGTTGCCTTTCATGTAGTGAGAGTTCTTAGTGGTTTGCAAAACCTCATTTAAAAAAAGTGAAATAACACAAAGTAATGTTAAAAATGATGTTAAGTTAGAAAAATCAATTTGAAACTTGACTCTAAAAAGGAAACCTTTTTTCCATATCTTTCTTTAAAATTTAATAACAGTATTAACACTCTTTCCTACAACAGCACAAATGTATATACTTCTCATGCTTAGAATTTTGTTTCTGACACTCTTTGCCCCTGACGGAATCATAACTCCTTTGACAGTGGCTGTTTCAATGTCTTAAAGCAGAAAAAAGGATTAGAAGCAGCAGGTCTAAAGCATATAATTTTTGTTAGAGAGTAAAAATATTTTTAAGAATGTCATGGGATGAAGAGTAAAAACATAAAGAAACTAATGAAGTTCAAGTTATGAAAATTTGAGCTTCAAACATAGTAATAATTATTATTAATTGACATAAATTGAATGTGTGAAAGCCTATGAATTCATAATAACATGCCAAAAAGTTATAACTGTGAAAATCTTGAAAACATAAAAAGGATGAGAATATAGCAGGATAGAGTTTTAAAAAAATATTTTAATAAGTAGAGAAAAGCTTTGTTCCTTTTATTATGCATATGAATTTTACAAATTATAGTTGTTTCTTTCTCTCTGAGTAAATAGAGAGAGTGAATACAGAGAACAGTAAGTAAAACAAATGATCAGTTGGTGTTTAACCATAATACTGATGTATAACCAGAAGTCATACAAAATAACCAAGTAGAAAGAGGCTTCACCTGTGTATACTGAGATTACAGATAAGCCAAATGTTCTACAAAGGAGATTTACCTTCACATAATTTACTCTTTAGCTAGGTGATGAGACTTTTAGATGGCTCTACTAATTATAGTGATACCGCTAAGATATAAATACTTTTCCAATTGTTGTAGGTAGCCTTCTAGGATGATCCTTGCCTCCTAGTATTTATATCCTTGTGTGATCCCCTTCCTTTGAATGAGGGCCTTGCTGAGCCACTCACGTCTAATGAAGAGAAAAAGCAAATGTGATGGGATATCACTTCCTGGATTAGGTTTTGAAAAGACTGACTTACATCATCTCTGTCTCTTTCTGGCTTTATTGGCTTGCTTTCTCTGATGAGGCCAGCTGCCTCAGTTGTGAGTTTCCCTATGGAGAAGCCCAGGTAGCAGGAGACTGAGAGGAACTTCTAGCTAACAGTCAGTGAAGAACTGTGAGATCCTCAATCTTACAGCCAGGAGAAACTGAATTCTACCAACAGCCAAATGAATGGGCATGGGACCTCATTCAGTTGAGCTCTGTGATAACAGTATCCCTGGATGATGCCTTGATTGCAGCCTTATGAGAAACCCTAAGCCACAGAACCAACCAAGCCATGCCCAGATTCCTGACCCCCAGGAACTGTGATAATAAATGCTGGTGTTGAAAGCCACTAAGTTTTAGAATAATTTGTCATGTGGCAACAGATAATTAATACACCAACAATGATAATGCCAGAGAAATGAAGTTTAGGTGCATCCTTGTCCTATGTCTCAATCAGGAATCTATTGGTGGATAACCCAGAGTTTACTACCTGGACTAGAGATACCTCTTTCCTTCTGTTGAGATTTCTGAGATATGTTTGCTAAACTCACTGTAAACCATATACAAGAGGAAGAAGAATATGCATTAGGATAAGAATAGAATAATAAAAAATGGAAGAATTTTAAATACCAGAAAAATTTAGCTGGTTTTAGTATAAGTGTAATAAATTCAAATCACTGTTACTTTGTACATGTGTTTTGTCTAAGACATTAATAGATTCTAACATAGCTTAAGGCATTAAGAGATTCTAATATAGTAGATTGCAATACAGTAATAATAAGAAATTCTAATAATTGTAGATTTAAATCGAGTTTTAGAATAGTTTGAATAAATATAGTCAGTGTTCAGATGTTTGGGAAAATGTTGACTTATTAGTTATGTAAGTAGTATAGAAATTTACAAAAATGTTAATTTTTATTTCTGAAAGATTATTACATGCTTAACGATTTTACTGGATAAATAAATTGGACATTAGGAATACTCTTCTTGATAAAATAAAGCTTCTTGGACATTAAAGGATCTATCAATATTGGCTATTAATTTTGAGGGACT
Organism: Mesoplodon mirus; assembly: GCF_964341445.2. Classification (NCBI taxonomy): domain Eukaryota; kingdom Metazoa; phylum Chordata; class Mammalia; order Artiodactyla; family Ziphiidae; genus Mesoplodon; species Mesoplodon mirus. Next base: position 42,831,501 of record NC_138977.1, read on the forward strand.
TCTAAAATTTTAAATACCTATGAACTGTTTATGACTCATCTAGCTTTCTTCCCCCATTATAAATGAGAATGACTTCTAATGACTTTTTTTTTTTTTTTTTTGCGGTACGCGGGTCTCTCACTGTTGTGGCCTCTCTGTTGCGGAGCACAGGCTCCGGACGCGCAGGCTCAGCGGCCATGGCTCACGGGCCAGCTGCTACATGGCATGTGGGATCTTCCCAGACTGGGGCACAAACCCGTGCCCCCTGCATCGGCAGGCGGACTCTCAACCACTGCGCCACCAGGGAAGCCCTCTAATGACTTTTAATGTTACACTTTCATTTCTTTGTAACCCAGATTCATATCTAAGGTAATTTCTGAATTATCTTTTAATGGTCATTATTGAAACTAGATAATATTAACTGTTGGTCAAAAATCAAATATGAGTTTCTTGGATATTGGGTATATTATTGAACTGGTTATTGCTGGGTGCCTAAGGCCCAATCCTACTGGAGATCCTCTGCAGAATCATGTAAACTATACATAAATTTTTCTCTCCAAACTACAAGAAGCCAAGACTTTTATCCAATGACTGTCCGCATTTGGTTGAGGGTTAATCCTTGGGGATCCTTGCATTTCTGGCTGCCCAGGAGCTCTAATTCAAATGAAAGAACTCAGAATAACTCATTCTTGAGCTAATAGTGGCCTGTAATTACATTGTAATCTCCCATGTTATACTCAAATTCACTTTATCAAATAGTTTCTTTTTCTGACAGAAACAAGAAGTAGACAATGGCAAGGGTTGTAGGAGATTGTATGATATTTCAGATAGTGACGGATCCAGAGAAACAGCTTCCCAATCTGTTGGGTGTGGATATTTTGCCTTCTCCCCATTCCTGAAGTCTCATTCTACGTGGAAGGTATTTAATTAGTGTGACATTCATGCCTTCTGCCCATGCTCTTACTCTTCCCTTAGAGAGGAAAGAGTGACTTATCTGATAGTTGAGTTTGGGAGGAGAAGCTAGGCAAGCGTAGTTTACCTCTCAACCCTCCTTTCTCTTGGGATCCTGCTGTACAGACACACACACACGCGCACACACACACACACACACACACACACACAAGCAGTTTGACTCCTCCTGGGGTAAGTTGTACAGGGCAGGCCTTTCCACTCAGGGATGCCTGTGCTGGTAATTCCCCCTGTGGTTGAATGGGTGAACATAAGGAAAGCCCCTGGCCTGTAAACTGTGCTATTTTGACTTCTGGCTGCTTCATTCCTATTGGTTTTCCTCTTAATTAGCTCAAAATATGGTTATGGAAACAAGGGTATTACCTATTATTCCCACCCCAATATTGTCCTACCTTCAAATCAGAGACAGTTTGAAATTTCCTGACAGACTTTCCTTTTTGTACAGAGCAACTTACATACATAACTGCTTGCAGTGAATGTAGTTCCTCTTCCACAAATCCTACGTCTACAGTTAGATTTGCATTTTTTTATGAAATCAGGCATATATTTCACAACTTTGTTAGAACTGTGGCATACTTTTAGTCATCCTATGATTTCATTTCCTTACAAAATCCATTCTTTTGGACATTCTTAATGGACAAAAGTTATTTTTCTTTTATTTGTTAGTAACATTCATGCTGCCCGTGGTTAACATTGCTAATTGTTACCATAATAAATTGCCTTTTTCTCCAGGTATTAAACTGGACTGCTCAATGACAAGTGTTCGATAAATCTGATATACAGATACTGTGCTAATTTGGGTTCCCTTAAAGCAGAGACCAAGACAAGGGTGCCGCTACTTTATTTGACTGGGGGTAGGGAGAGGATCTGGTTAGAAGTTAGGAGAATGAGGCAGGGAAGCGGGGAGAGTCTACAAAGGGTGTCAGTATTCCCAAGTTGCTTTCTGCTTTGTGTAACTAGAGCTCAGTTCTATTGGGGATTCTCTGAGGAACCAAGTAGAATGCACTCAAAATTGTTTCTCCAGAGGATGAGAGACCAAGAGGCCAGGTCATCTGTCTAGTGACTCTCCTTCTCAGTTGATTGAGGGTTGTCCTTGGGAGAATTAATTCCCCCTAACTTCTGGGCTGCCTCTTGTGCAGGCAGAATGAAGAAAGGTGGAGTGATACAGCAGGGACTTGAGGAGGCTGGGGATACTTGCAGCCAGCACAGGATCTGTCCAGCACAGTGTCAGCTGACACCCACAATGAACTGAAGAGATGTGGCACAGGGTTCTGCTTCAAGTATTACCCAGAAACTATTCAAAAGAGAGCAACCATTTGCTAAATTCATCCCATCAATCAGTACCTTAACTGTTGACCTGGTACGGCTAAATAACTGTTTGCTTTGAGTCCTTCCAAATTCCAGTCAGATATATCTATATCTTTATCTATATCTATCTCTCCATTGATCGAGTCAAGATTTTCTTTATGTTGCACTGATTTTGAGTTAATCACGTGTGTTACTGAAGTAATAATTGTGTATTGATATTAATTCTTAAATAATATAATTGACAGTTCATCAAATTGGTCCTTATAAGGAAATTGCTCCTCTTTACTCCTGTATGTGTGCATCTCTGGTACAAAAGTTAGGATTGTCTTGTGATTTCAAGATGATGATTATCCTGTTGATTTATTTTACGAGAGTGAAGTCAGGGCTTCATAGGTCGCAAAGTACATTCCCTCTTGAATGGTGCTATTGACAGGGAAAGAGAGCTGAATTTGAAAGGGAATTGAATTTGAAAGCTTAGGTTATTGAGTGGTGGGTGTTGAAGAGAACATCTCTCAGGAAACCGCCAGAATCTGGATAGGATGAGCAACTTAAGTGCCAGAAAAAAAAAATTCAAAATTCATAGTCCAGATTCTCTAGACTCAATTTCTTTCTGTGTATTTGTGTTGTTTTTGTTGCCCTCCAGCGTTAAATAAAATCTTGTAGAAATGTTTTAGTCCATTTTCTGTCATTCTCATGGATACTAAGTGAAAGATTTGGTTTTCACAACTGGCTCTTAATGTTAAGGGATAATAGCATCCATATCGTATGTCCTGGTGATGGTTTAGGAGTAAGGAATTATCCAGTCCACACTGGGGAGACCTTCCCTTCTTTGTCTTTTGTTAAAGAAGGTAGTAGTTTCCCACAGGGTCTGACTATGAATAGTTAAGGGTGTCCTTAACAATTGCTTCACCTTCTATAGAGTTGATTTAATTCATTTGTCTTCTGAATCACATAGATTCAAAACCATCTCTTGTACTGAAATAACAATTATAGAGTTTAATTCTTCTCCATACATTTAGTTTTAGTTTTGTGATCTATTCAACCACTTAAAGTTAGGGATTAGCTCAGAGGCCAGTCTTAGTAACATCTTTATAAACGATGTGGAAAAGGAAGTGTTCACAATGAAATTACCAAGTTTGCCAATAACCCTAAGCTCTTCTTATTAATAAAATTCCAAACTGATGGGGATAAACTGCAGGAGGACCTCATGAAGCTGTCTTAGTGGACAGAAAATTGACATATGAATCTTAGAGAGGACAAGGATGAGATAATGAGCCAATGCATTTAGGAAGAAAATAATCCAAACTATGCTTGCAGAGTGATGGGCTTGTATCTATCCACTACAACACAGGGATCATTGTAGACTCTTCTCGGAGGACAGTGACAAGTCCATTAAAGGCAGATAAAGTTCTGACAATCACCAGGAAGGGGAGGGAAACAAAATAAAACACAGTATCCTCCTCTTACAGAAAATCATGTTGCAGATGTGCCTGTCACTTAAAGTCTGATCAGTATATTCAAGAATATAATGGAAAAGGAAGCACTAAAGGGTAAGACATCTGAAACAACGAAGAAGAATGGCAATGCTGCCACATAAATGCAGACTAAAAAGATATAAACTCCGACACAGAATGGCAAAGTTTGAGAGAAAGTGGAGCCAAAAATTTCAAAATCCTTAAGGATTCTATTTTGTATATGAAAACTAGGTAACTCTCTTAAAAGAGGCAAAACAAAGACAAAAACCAAAGGACATATACACACTACTGTATATAAAATAGATAACTAATAAGGACCTACTGCATAGCACAGGGAACTCTACTCAATACTCTGTAATGGCCTGTATCAGAAAAGAATCTAAAAAAAGAGTGGTTATATGTGTATGTACAGCTGATTCACTTTGCAATACACCTGAAACTAACACAACATTGTAAATCAACTTTACGCCAATAAAAAAAATACAAAGGAATTTTAAATTGATAGAGTCAACAGAAGTGAATTTATGAAACTCATTTCCTGGGGAGAAGTTCTTGATGAAAGTAGAATTTCCAAAAAGAATTTAATAAACTCTTATGGTATACATTTAAGTTATTATTTAAGGGGGAAATAATGATTGTGGATTTATTTCTAGCTTTTTAAACTGAATATTCTTATTACTTATCCTTTGGTGTCCATAAGAGACCAAAAAAAGCAGCTTCTCAGGACCAATAGTTTCATGAGTTGAGAAGTTAAAAATGGAGATGTATAATACATAAGTTTCACAAACATCTGTCACATCATATTGTTTAGTTACTATTGGGACAAGGCAGTGAGCATCTAGCATTTCATCTTTGTAAAACAGAAACATTTCTCAACATTTTTCTTTCTTAAGCAAATCAATGAATTCTCATCTGGGGAAGACTAGCCAGTATTAGAAAAATCCCTGCTGAAACAACCTGGAAACACAAGAATATTTTATGATTTGAGTTTACATGTCTAAAATAACTGGACCACAACTTAATTATTTCAATACTGTTGATTTTCAATAACTAAGAGTAGCCTGGGGTAGAATCAGTCAACTGTAGTGTGACTTGCCCTTGATGTTATTCAAAAACGACTTTAGAATGGTTAATTTGATAGCTGTGCATAGACACAGTGTACTTCTAAGGAAATTATACTTTGTTGGCTATGATCTATTCTCATTTATCTAAAGATTTTAAAGGATTGAATAGTAGTAAAAAAGCTAAGACAGAGGTCAACAAACATTTTTTGAAAAGGTCCAGATAATAAACATTTTAGGCTTTCTGGACCACATGGTCCCTGCTGCAATTATTCAATTCTGCCATTGTAGCACAAAGACAGCCCTAGACAATATACAAATAGGTGAGGCTATTTCTTCCAATAAAACTTTATTTCCAAAGACAGAAACCAGGCCTGATTTGACTTGTAGGTCAGCTAACATCTAAAATAAAGGTGAGCTGAAGTTAATGAAACATAATTCATGCAAGTAAAGGCATTAAATTAAAGCCTATATTTTATAGAAATCCTCTATAAAGTTTAATTTGTGTATAGAGTAGGCCTTTACTTTTAAGATCTGTGCTGCTCTTCCCAAGTTTTTCTGTTGAAAAAGAGTATGGGATTTGCAGACAGAGGGCCTGGGCTCAGGTCTTGCTCTTCCACTTTCTACCTGTGTGACCTTGAGCAAGGGGCTTTAAGTCATGGTTCTTTCTTTATAAAATGAACATTTCTTTATAACAATATTTATTCTGGCTCTTTTTTTTTTATTTGCACGGTACACGGGCCTCTCACTGTTGTGACCTCTCCCGTTGCGGAGCACAGGCTCTGGACGCGCAGGCTCAGCGGCCATGGCTCACGGGCTTAGTTGCTCTGCGGCATATGGGATCTTCCCGGACCGGGGCACGAACCTGTGTCCCCTGCATTGGCAGGTGGACTCTCAACCACTGCGCCACCAGGGAAGCCCTATAACAATACTTAGTTGTGAGAATTAAATGAGATAATGAGAAGAATTTTGTAAAACATCACCTACCAATACTTAAATTTATAAGCATCACTTACCCTGGGTTGTTGGTTAACAAGAGCCTTTTTCCTCTCTGTGAGTAGTTTTACTGACTAATTAGCTTCATTTACTTCCCCTAAATGAGAAGTAGGTTAATCCAAGGAGAATCTGGCAATATAATTTACTTCACTAAAATAATTAAATTACCCATTAATTGTTAGATTTTAAGAAATGTACATTTATAGAGAAAAAGAAACCTTAGAGTTTGTAAAAAGAAAAATTAAGGAAAGTTGTAGTAGTTGATATAAATGATAATATGAATTTAAGAAGAAAAATGTAAGGAGGAAAGAAATTAGAGAAAATAAAATAAGTAGGAGATGGAACATAAACCAAGGGGCAAACCAAAATAGGATGAACAATGGTAGTTTTGGGGGGAAAGCATTAAAAAGGCAAAGTTAATAAAAGTAGGTCTAGTTCAAGGTAAGTATCAGAGTGTGCTGGCAAAGCACTGAATAGGGAGTTTGCAGCTCTGGGTTCTGTCCCTATGACCAGTACGACCATTTTGCCTTCTTTACTTTGTTTTAGTTTCTACACTTGAGACCTTCCCATGTGTATCTGTGTTTCCTGCAGGCATCCAAAAACAAAGACCAGGGAAGCATTTCAAATAATAGACCACGGTTCTATTGGTTCTGCATTTCTAATCAGAGAAAGCTTCCTTGAGAAAAATGATGCCCATGTGCCCTGACTACAAAATGAGTTAAGATAAATGAAGATTAAATAACAGACTTGTTAATCAGAATTTGGGGTAGACTTAAATTTTCACAGTCCATTTTCTCCCTTTCACTTTCTCGCGCTCTCAAGCCTGTACTCCTGCTTATACATTCTCACAACACACATCCACACCCACGCACGCCTGTCATACTTTCTCTACCCAGATGGATAAAATGGACTGAAGTTGGGTGCACCAATGTGTCTTTTATAATCAGTATTCACTGTGTCAGAGTCAGACAAATGAGGAGAAAATAAAAAGCATACTTCTTTTTGAAAGCATAGAGAAATGACATTCCTGTTTTTCTTTATGTTATGGCTTAATCCAACCTATCTAGGTACTGCGTTCATATTAAGTGGGTATTCAGTTCCACCATCTGGCAAACAGAAGGTTAAAAGTAAGACTGTTTAAAGAGAAACACACAATTCAAGAGGGTTTTATTTTCATCTCAGTAAAGAAGTATTTGAAATATGTCTCCTCATTCCCAAACATAATTATTTCAGTCATTGGATTACATGTAGTCTTGGCTATACCAGCAAAAATTTGTAAAAACTCTGAAGCATTATATCTTTTGTTATCTTGGAGTTGTGAAGATTTGGAATTTTGGGCTTAATGGCAAAGGGAGAACAATTAAATGTTGGGAACAAGGAGAATGGGAGTGGTTTGATATGCGAGAGAAAGGAATTCATTGCTCTGAGGAGAAACACTTTGAAAATTCTGTGAAACATTATCGAGGGTTCCCAAAGATGAAAATCCTCTTAGAAAAAAAATGTAAGGTCAAAATATTAATGACATTTTCATATTTTTTTCTGAGTTTAAGAGTGACAGAGAATGTATTTTGGATACTTTCTAAATATCCAGGAGGAAAATACAAGTTCTGGCAGTAGGACCATCTCTCTCTGTTTCCTTTTCCGCGATGTAAGTATCATTCTATAATGAAAAGCAGAATTTAATAGGGCTTTCCTCCAGGCCCCAAATCCCCCATCTTAATAAGATAAATCATTCTATATTCTTCTTTTACAGACCTTCTTTCTTTTCCTGATTGCAAACTTACTTAGTCCCCTTTCAGCCAAATGAAAAAGATTCCTAGAACTATGCTTTCAGTATATCTTCTTCCAAAAGGATTGAAATAGTCCATCTAAATTCTTTTATTTTTAACCCAGTTGACAGAGAAAGCCAGGAGACATAAGCATTACAGGTTTCCCCCAGAACTCTCCTCAGTCCAGGTTAGTTATGGCTGCTACCACCAAGTAGAAGTAGATAGCACACGTATATGCTCTGAGTTTAAAATTTTATTTTTAAAATATGTTCTCATCTTATCTCTATCACCCCAACTCACTCCTAGGACAGTAGTTTTCAAACATAACAAAACCATTATTTTAGTCAGTAACTAAAGCCATGAAGACTTGAAGGAAGGACCTGAATTGGGTTGAAACTTATTTCTAGATTGCTTTCAGGTAGTTATAGATACCTGAAGTAATCAAAAACATGCACTTAAGTAAGCTTTGCAGAGCAGCTTGTCAAAGTCTGTTTGCTTAAGAATACCCTGTTTTTGCTCTTTTTTTTTTTTTAATGCATTACAGAAGAAACACTCCACTACGGTAACATGATGAAAGTGACACTGATTTGGAATGTAAATATACGCAGGGTGTTTTAAACCGACAGCATTTCATATGTAAAAATACTTTAAAAAATATATATTATATTTGAAACAATTGTCTGAGAATAAAACAATCATTGTATTCTAATTTTTAAAGTGTGCATTGGAAGAGGATATTCACTCAGGGTATACTTTTTTACTATGGAAGAAAGCAGACAATATCTTAGTTATTTTTTAATACTTGGCTATGAAATGGAATGAGTTGAAAAAATAGCTTTTCATTAGGTTGAATCATATGAAATTGCTGATATTCAAAATTTTTTAACCGATGCAGAGGGTAATTTCACACGGTTCAACCTAAAATATAGGGCTAAAATAAAATATAGAGCCTCCTTAAGGAAAATATCTTTTCCAAAAAAGTGATACTTTTTAAAACAGCAACTCTTTGTTATACTTTGAATAACATCCTAAGTTTTGTAATTATACTACTTGTAATTTATCAGGTAAATATTTGTTCATGCAGTTTCCCAGTACTATTTTCTGGAAATCAGGTGGAAACATTTAGAAGCCACATTAATTTGGGGCTCTAGTGTAGACTAATGTTCCTCACATTTTTAAAGTCTTGAATAATAGCCATTGGTTTGTCAGCACCAATCTGATGAATTATGGTACATTTTCACACCCATGTATCCACCACAACAATCAAAATGTAAAACATTTTCTTCACCCCACATTATGCTCCTGTACAGGCAATGCCCTCATATGCCTAAACAACCAATGATCTGATTTCTATCACTATAGATTAATTTTCCTTTTATAGAACTTATAAAAGAAGAACTGTATAGTATGTATATTTTGTTCCTGGCTTCAGCCTGCATAATGTTTTAGAGATTCATGCATGTTGTTGTGAGTATTGGTATTCACTTCCATTTATTACTGTGTTGTGGAATTCCATTATATGACTATATCATAATTTTGCCTATCCATTCACCTGTTATGGACATATGGCCATTATCAGTTTTTGGCTACTATGAATAAAGATGCATACTAGTGTATAAGACTCTATATTTTCATTTCTTTTGGGCAAGTACCTAAGAATGGAGTTGCTGGGCCATAGAGTAAATATACATTTAACTTTATAATAAACTGCCAAGTTGTTTTTCAAAGTGGTAATACCTTGATTTTTGTTTCATAGCCTTTGTGTTAATTTTCTTGTTCCTGTCGTAACAAATTACCATAAATTTAGTGATTTAAAACAACACATATTTATGATCTTACAGTCCTGGAAGTCAGAAGTACAAAATGAGTCTTCAGGGTAAAGTCAAGGTGTTGGTGGGGCTGATTTCTTATGGAGGCTCTGAGAGGAGAATCCATTTCCTTGCCTTTTTCAGCTTCAAATGGTTGCCTACATGCCTTGATTCACGATCATTGTCTTGCTTCTGCCTTTACATCTCCTACCGTCTCTTTGATTTCCTGCCTCCTTCTTATAAGGACGCCTATGATTACACCTGATTTACCTGGATAATCCATGATACTGTCTCATCTCAAGATTCTTAATTTAATCACCTGTGTAAAGTCTCTTTTGACATGTAAGGTACAGACTCTGGGAATTAGGACCTAGACATTTTGGTGGGCTGTTATTCAGTCTACCACATCCTCTAACCTTATAATCAAGTAATTTCAAATGAAATTACTCATTTACCCAAAACTTTAAGGTGCACGCACATTTTTTTTTTTGCATACCTTCCCCAGACTCAGTAACCACTAGTAATTGGTGGTTACCGTTTGCCAAATACTGCAGCATTGAGTTGGCAAAAATGTAGGATGATGTAGGATCATGGTCTTTTTTTTTGTTACTTAAAGGACAAAAAAGGGCAAAAGAAAGTTCAGTCAAGTGTGTGGGGATCTCAGAGCAGATGGGACCATTGTGTTGCTCCACAGGGTATAGCCACCAAACTGCAAAGTATGGAGAAGCCCACAGTCCAACATCGTGCCTGAGTGGTAGATTCACCATGGCTGAAGATGTCTGATTGGTGAGTCCAAGGACAGCCTCTCAGAGACCCAGGCACCCTAGTGGGAGAGGCAAGAGCTACATGTAGACCAGGAATCCCTAAGGGAAATAGGGGTTTATTCACTGATGACTAGAGGCGATGACAGGACAGACTTGGCTTCCAAGTTAGGACAGGCATGAAGTGACAAAGCAGTACTCAAAGACAGAATGAACAAAACACTCAGCATTGGCTAGTGAGGATGGAGGATAGCATACTTTGTAGGCATTCCTGGCCTGATACTGGAAACATAATATGAGCTTCATAGAACTTAGATTATCTGGGGGGAGAGGTAAAAAGAAAAAGCATGAAATAATATATTTTAAACCAAAAGAGATTGAGGAATATCTGGAAGTGACTGAGCCAACTTGAATTAGGAAAATTGGTTTTACATTAGAGTGAACTTGAGAGCTAAGTGAAAATTATCCATAGAAAAATTAAAAAGTATACTTCAGCAAACCTGACTGTTTTTGCCTGAGAGCTTCATGCTCCCTATATAGAGAGAAGGTATATAAAAATACTATAACAAAGGTAATGCAAATAGGCTTGCTGAAGACTATTTGGCCATAAATATTTGGTCCTCAAGATTTCAGATTTTTTGTTCTTAGGATTATCAGCCCTAGAAATTTTCTTACAGATTAATCTTAGAGGTTAACTTCGCTTACAATCATTGAGAAGATTATAAAAGGTGTGTGAAAAGTTAAGAGAACGTCCTACTAACATGTGAAAGAACATAGTTTTCATTTTTTAAACGACAGAACCATGGTCCTTGGCAAAACCAAGGTCTCTTAACTGCAGTTCATTTCCTTTTCTATAATATAATATACATTGTCTTCCATTTCATGAATTCTTTCCTACCCCAACCACTCTAAGATGACGGTATCAGATGATGGTGAAAAGGAAGGCACTCAGGTTAGTCAATCTTCAAGTCACACAAAGCAAGGCAATATTAGCTGTCTGTTGCTAATTAAGGCTTGAAAATGTGAGTGTCACTGGGCTGTGAATATTTTCTAAAGTTCATCATTTTGGCAATTTAATGTGAGATATTTTATAGGAGAGGGTTGAGTAGGAGAAAAAGCTGATCTAACTGCGTTTCCTGCTGGTTGTAATCATGTTTGTCACTCACCTGCTTGAACTGCTAAAGCCCTTCAGAAGCCTGATTGTAGAAGCCTCCTGTTAGTGGAGAAAGGTCTTCCCTGCCTCTTAGCAAATCATGGTAAACATGTCAACACATTATGGGATGTGGTAAACTTTTGAATACGTGAACATCTGATGAGGAGAACTTTTTGATCGGAACTTTTATGTTAGTTCAATAGGCAGGACTATTTATCTGCTTTGTTTACTTTCAGGTATCTGAGACAGTTATACACGCATGCTTGGATTTGGGGTCAGCTCTCTGTGAAATGAATAGAAACACATTTAACGCAAGGGATTTTGAGTCTCCCCCACTCCTCCTAGTATTTTTAAATGGGAGGTCCTGCCTTTAGAATGGCACCTAGATTTTCTAAAATAGATACACTAAATCCATCCAGTACAAAATGTGGTTAGTTTTTTTCTGGGTGTTTGCAGCACATTTGTACAAGTTGTGAAAAGACTTGTTATGCTGAATTTTCATTAGCACATTCTTAGTGAGATAGTAACATTAAATGTCACTGACAAATGTATTGGGCATCTCTAGTAAGAGTTTTTCTAATTATCGGATTTATAGATATTCAGGTGTTGGCAGATATTCTAAATACTGAAAAGGTAAAGACTCTATTACTGTGATGACCCTAATATTCCAACTAATAGTAACTAAAGCTACACTTTTTTAGCACTTCTTATGTTCCAGGAATTGTCCACAGTGCTTTCCATATGTTACCTTATTAATCACAACAACCCTATGAGATAGGTACTACTATTATCCCCATTTAAAAGATGAGGAAACTGAGAGGTTAACTACTTTTCTCTAGGTTACATAACTGGTGAGTGGTAAACCTGGAATGTGAATGGAGTCAGTCAAGCTGTATAACCAATATTCTTCATCTCCATGTTAATTGTATCCCACTTTCTTTAGCCTTTACTTCTTAATTTTATTTTTTATTAAGACTATTTTTTAGAGCAGTTTTAGGTTCAGAGCAAAATTGACAGGCAAGTGCAGAGATTTTCCATATACCTCTGCCCTCACATGTGCACAGCCTTCCCCTTTATCAATATCCCTCACCAGATTCTACATTTGTTATAATTGATGAACCTATATTGATACATCATAATCACCCAAAGTCCATAGTTTACATTAGGGTTCATTCTTGCTGTTTTACATTTTATGGGTTTGGATAAATGTAGAATAACATGCATCCATCATAATCATATCATTCAGAGTTATCTTCACTGTGCTAAAATCCTCTGTACTCCACCTATTCATCCCTTTACCCCCAACTCCTAGCCACTGATTACTTTTATTGTCTTCATAGTGTTGCCTTTTCCAGAATGTCATATAGTTGTCATATAGTTGGAATTATACAGTATGTAGCCTTTCCAGATTGTCTTCTTTAACTTGGTAATATGCATTTAAAGTTCCCCCATGCCTTTTCATAGCTTGATAGCTCATTTCCTTTTTAGCACTGAATAACAGTCCATTGTCTGAATGTACTACAGTTTATTTACCCGTTCATCTACTGAAAGACAACTTAGTTGCTTCCAAGTTTTAGCAGTTATGAATAGAGTTTCTGTAAACATACATGTTCAGGTTGTGTGTGAACACAGTTTCATCTCTTTTGGGTAAATACCAAGAGGCACTATTAGCTTTGTGAGAAATCACAAAACTGTCTTCTAAAGTGTCTCTACCATTTTGCATTCCCATCAGTGATGAGTTCATTTTGCTCCACATCATTGTCAGCATTTGGTGTTGTCGGTTTTCCAGATTTTGGCCATTCTAATAAGTGTGTACTAGTACCTCATTTTCATTTGTATTTCCTTGATAACATATATGTGGAGCATGCTTTTATATGCTTATTTGCCATCTGTATATCTTCTTTGTTGAGGTGTCTGTTAAGATCTTTGGTCCATTTTTAAAAATTGAGTTGTTTGTTTTCTTATTGTTGAATTTTAAGAGTTCTTTGTATATTTTTGGATAACAGTCTCACTGTGTAGCTTGTCTTCTCTTTCCCTTGACACTGTCTTTTGCAGAGCAGAAGTTTTTAATTATAATGTAGTCCAGCTTATCAATTATTTCTTTTATGTATCATGCCTTTGGTGTTGAATTTAAAAAGTTATAACCCTACCTAGGGTCATCTAGGTTTTCTCCTATGTTATCTTCTAGGATTTTTATAGTTTTGCTTTTTACATTTAGGTCTGTGATCCCCTTTGATTTTGTGAAGGGTGTAAGCAGTGTCTAGATTCCTTTTTTTTTTTCATGTGGATGGCCAATTATTTCAGCACCATTTGTTGAAGAGACTATCTTTGCTCCATTATACTGCCTTTTCTCTTGTGTCAAAGATCAGTTGACTCTATTAATATGGGTCTATTTCTGGGCTCTCTAATCTATTCCATTGATCTGTTTGTCTGTTGTTTCACAAATACCACAGTCTTGATTAGTGTAGCTTTGTGCTAAGTCTTTTTTTCTCAGTGCTATGTGAAAGGGGGAAATTTGAACCTGATAAAGGTTAGAATGTGAAACTAATATGACCCTCCCTTTTTTTCCTGCAATATTTATAAGTCTTCTGCTTGAATGGACTTTAGAACACTGTGGATATCTAATGAGAAAACTGTCCTGAGGTTTCCCTACCTAAAACTTACAATTTTTACAAACTACTCTGCCAAATTGGTCCCAGCCCTTGGAAAGTGTTTTTTTCACCAATATCTTCCCATCAGTGGGGAACTTAGATTCTGAATCCCAGTCAGTGGCTGGGCCATTGATGCTCCCAGAGTTACAAAAGCCCTTTCTGCAAAGCTTTAACAGGTTTAAACATGGGGTTAAACTCCATCTGGTTTTAACCACCTCATATCAAATGAACATCTTGGTGATAATCTAGTCTTCACCTGATGCTGAGAACTGATGCTATCTAGAACTTATATGTACTCAAATAGAAAAAAATTCCTGAATTTTTCCTGTCTCAGCACTTGACATACTGTTTTCTTGCTTATCTCTTCAGCTAGATTATAAAGTCTTTGTGGTTAGAAATAGTGTCTTCTTTACTATTGTATATCTAGTACCTAGTGGTATTCATTGCCTAAAATGAAAGCTTATATCAAGTAAGATTCCTTCAGTTGAAAACCCAACTCAAACAAGCTTAAGCAAAAACTAAAAAACAAACTCAAAAAACTCATCACATTATTAGTTCATGTAACTGCAAAGTCCAAGCCTCAAGTAATGTTATCAGGAACTCATTTTTTTTCCATTTTTTACTTTCCTCTCTGCTGTATTTGGCTTCACGCTTAGACAGGACTTCTTTAGATGGAGGCCCTTGATACAGCAAATGAAGATTTTTAGTTCTGATTGGGCCCAATTGAAGTCAGGTAGTGTTAGTCCTCCAGCTTTATTCTTCTCTTTCAATATTGCGTTGGCTGTTCTGGATCTTTATCTTCTCCAAATAAATTTTAGAAATTGTTTCTTGATATCCCCAAAATAACTTGTGGAGATTTTAAGATTGTATTGAAGCTAGATTGGGAAGAGCTGAATATTGACTGTGTTGAGTCTTCCTATCGATGAACATGGACTATCTCTCCATTTCTTTAGTTCTTTGATTTCATTCATCAGAGTTTTGTAGGTTTCTTCAGATAGATCTTGTACATACTTTATAAGATTATACCTAAGTATTTCATGTTTGGGGGTGCTAATGTGAATGGTATTTTGTTTTTAACTTCAAATTCCACTTGTACCTTGCTGGTATATAGGAAAGAAATTGACTTTCACCTTGTATCCTGAAACCTTGCTATAATCATGTATTAGTTCCAATAGAGGTATTTTTGTTGATTCTTTCAGATTTTCTACATAGACAATTATGTCATTTGTGGATGAAGACAGTTTTATGTCTTCCTTTCCAATCTCTATTCCTTTAATTTTCATTTCTAGTCTTGTTGCATTAGCTAAAACTTCCACTATGATGTTGAGAAAGAATGGTGAGAAGGAACATCCCTGTCTTGTATCTGTTCTTAGTGAGAAATCTTCAAGTTCCTCTCCAGTAAGTATGATGTTAGTTATAGGTTTTCATAGATGTTTTAAATTAATCTGAGGAAGTTTCCCTCTATTCCTCTTTTACTGAGAAGTTCTATCATGAATTTTTTTTATTAGTTTCTGCTTTATAACAAAGTGAATCAGTCATACATATACATCTGTTCCCACATCCCTTCCCTCATGCATCTCCCTCCCTCCCACCCTCCCCATCCCACCCCTCCAGGAGGTCACAAAGCACCGAGCTGATCTCCCTGTGCTCTGTGGCTGCTTCCCACTATCTATCTACCTTACGTTTGGTAGTGTATATAAGTCCATGCCTCTCTTTCGCTTTGTCACAGCTTACCCTTCCCCCTCCCCATATCCTCAAGTCCATTCTCAAGTAGGTCTGTGTCTTTATTCCCGTTTTACCCCTAGGTTCTTCATGACATTTTTTTTTAATTCCGTATATATGTGTAAGCATACGGTATTTGTCTTTCTCTTTCTGACTTACTTCACTCTGTATGACAGACTCTAGGTCTATCCACCTCATTACAAATAGCTCAGTTTCGTTTCTTTTTATGGCTGAGTAATATTCCATTGTATATATGTGCCACATCTTCTTTATCCATTCATCCGATGATGGACACTTAGGTTGTTTCCAGCTCCGGGCTATTGTGAATAGAGCTGCAATGAACATTTTGGTACATGTCTCTTTTTGAATTATGGTTTTCTCAGGGTATATGCCTAGTAGTGGGATTGCTGGGTCATATGGTAGTTCTATTTTTAGTTTTTTAAGGAACCTCCATACTGTTCTCCATAGTGGCTGTACCAATTCACATTCCCACCAGCAGTGCAAGAGTGTTCCCTTTTCTCCACACCCTCTCCAGCATTTATTGTTTCTAGATTTCTTGATGATGGCCATTCTGACTGATGTGAGATGATATCTCATTGTAGTTTTGATTTGCATTTCTCTAATGATTAATGATGTGGAGCATTCTTTCATGTGTTTGTTGGCAGTCTATATATCTTCTTTGGAGAAATGCCTATTTAAGTCTTCTGCCCATTTTTGGATTGGGTTGTTTTGTTTTTTTGCTATTGAGCTGCATGAGCTGTTTATAAATTTTGGAGATTAATCCTTTGTCAGTTGCTTCATTTGCAAATATTTTCTCCCATTCTGAGGGTTGTCTTTTGGTCTTCTTTATGGTTTCCTTTGCTGTTCAAAAGCTTTGAAGTTTCATTAGGTCCCATTTGTTTATCTTTGTTTTTATTTCCATTTCTCTAGGAGGTGGGTCCAAAAGGATCTTGCTGTGATTTATGTCATAGAGTGTTCTGCCTATGTTTTCCTCTAAGAGTTTGATAGTTTCTGGCCTTACATTTAAGTCTTTAATCCATTTTGAGCTTATTTTTGTGTATGGTGTTAGGGAATGATCTAATCTCAAACTTTTACATGTCCCTGTCCAGTTTTCCCAGCACCACTTATTGAAGAGGCTGTCCTTTCTCCACTGTACATTCCTGCCTCCTTTATCAAAGATAAGTTGACCATATGTGCGTGGGTTTATCTCTGGGCTTTCTATCCTGATCCACTGATCTATCTTTCTGTTTTTATGCCAGTACCACACTGTCTTAATTACTGTAGCTTTGTAGTATAGTCTGAAGTCAGGGAGCCTGATTCCTCCAGCTCCATTTTTCGTTCTCAAGATTGCTGTGGCTATTCGGGGTCTTTTGTTTTTCCAAACAAATTTTGAAATTTTTTGTTCTAGTTCTGTGAAAAATGCCAGTGGTAGTTTGATAGGGATTGCATTGAATCTGTAGATTGCTTTGGGTAGTAGAGTCATTTTCACAATGTTGATTCTTCCAATCCAGGAGCATGGTATATCTCTCCATCTATTTGTATCATCTTTAATTTCTTTCATCAGTGTCTTATAATTTTCTGCATACAGGTCTTTTGTCTCCTTAGGTAGGTTTATTCCTAGATATTTTATTCTTTTTGTTGCAATGGTAAATGGGAGAATTTTCTTGATTTCATTTTCAGATTTTTTTCATCATTAGTGTACAGGAATGCCAGAGATTTCTGTACATTAATATTGTATCCTGCTACTTTACCAAATTCATTGATTAGCTCTAGTAGTTTTCTGGTAGCATCTTTAGGATTCTCTATGTATAGTATCATGTCATCTGCAAACAGTGACAGCTTTACTTCTTCTTTTCCAATTTGGATTCCTTTTCTTTCCTTTTCTTCTCTGATTGCTGTGGCTAAAACTTCCAAAACTATGTTGAATAAGAGTGGTGAGAGTGGGCAACCTTGTCTTGTTCCTGATCTTAGTGGAAACGGTTTCAGTTTTTCACCATTGAGGAGAATGTTGGCTGTGGGTTTGTCATATATGGCCTTTATTATGTTGAGGAAAGTTCCCTCTATGCCTACTTTCTGCAGGGTTTTTATCATAAATGGGTGTTGAATTTTGTCGAAAGCTTTCTCTGCATCTATTGAGATGATCATATGGTTTTTCTCCTTCAACTTGTTAATATGGTGTATCACATTGATTGATTTGCGTATATTGAAGAATCCTTGCATTCCTGGAATAAACCCCACTTGATCATGGTGTACGATCCTTTTAATGTGCTGTTGGATTCTGTTTGCTAGTATTTTGTTGAGGATTTTTGCATCTATGTTCATCAGTGATATTGGCCTGTAGTTTTCTTTCTTTGTGACATCCTTGCCTGGTTTGGGTATCAAGGTGATGGTGGCCTCGTAGAATGAGTTTGGGAGTGTTCCTTCCTCTGATATTGTTTGGAAGAGTTTGAGAAGGATGGGTGTTAGCTCTTCTCTAAATGTTTGATAGAATTCGCCTGTGAAGCCATCTGGTCCTGGGCTTTTGTTTGTTGGAAGATTTTTTATCACAGTTTCAATTTCAGTGCTTGTGATTGGTCTAATCATATTTTCTATTTCTTCCTGAGTCAGTCTTGGCAGGTTGTGCATTTCTAAGAATTTGTCCATTTCTTCCAGGTTGTCCATTTTATTGGCATAGAGTTGCTTATACTAATCTCTCATGATCTTTTGTATTTCTGCAGTGTCAGTTTTTACTTCTCCTTTTTCATTTCTAATTCTATTGATTTGAGTCTTCTCCCTTCTTTTCTTGATTAGTCTGGCTAATGGTTTGTCAATTTTGTTTATCTTCTCAAAGAACCAGCTTTTAGCTTGGTTGATCTTTGCTATCATTTCCTGCATTTCTTTTTCATTTATTTCTGATCTGATCTTTATGATTTCTTTCCTTCTGCTAACTTTGGGGGTTTTTTGTTCTTCTTTCTCTAATTGTTTTAGGTGCAGGGTCAGGTTGTTTACTCGAAATGTTTCCTGTTTCTTAAGGTGGGATTGTATTGCTATAAACTTCCCCCTCAGAACTGCTTTTGCTGCGTCCCATAGGTTTTGGGTCATCGTGTCTCCATTGTCATTTGTTTCTAGGTATTTTTAAATTTCCCCTTTGATTTCTTCAGTGATCACGTCGTTATTGAGTAGTGTATTGTTTAGCCTCCATGTGTTTGTATTTTTTACAGATCTTTTCCTGTAATTGATATCTAGCCTCATAGCATTGTGGTCGGAAAAGATACTTGATACAATTTCAATTTTCTTAAATTTACCAAGGCTTGATTTGTGACCCAAGATATGATCTATCCTGGAGAATGTTCCATGAGCACTTGAGAAAAATGTGTATTCTGTTGTTTTTGGATGGAATGTCCTATAAATATCAATTAAGTCCATCTTGTTTAATGTATCATTTAAAGCTTGTGTTTCCTTATTTATTTTCATTTTGGATGATCTGTCCATTGGTGAAAGTGGGGTGTTAAAGTCCCCTACTATGAGTGTGTTACTGTCGATTTCCCCTTTTATGGCTGTTAGTATTTGCCTTATGTATTGAGGTGCTCCTATGTTGGGTGCATAAATATTTACAATGGTTATATCTTCTTCTTGGATCGATCCCTTGATCGTTATGTAGTGTCCTTCTTTGTCTCTTCTAATAGTCTTTATTTTAAAGTCTATTTTGTCTGATATAAGAATTGCTACTCCAGCTTTCTTTTGATTTCCATTTGCATGGAATATCTTTTTCCATCCCCTTACTTTCAATCTCTATGTGTCTCTAGGTCTGAAGTGGGTCTCTTGTAGACAGCATATATATGGGTCTTGTTTTTGTATCCATTCAGCCAATCTGTGTCTTTTGGTGGGAGCATTTAGTCTATTTACATTTAAGGTAATTATTGATATGTATGTTCCTATTCCCATTTCCTTAATTGCTTTGGGTTCGTTATTGTAGGTATATTCCTTCTGTTGTGTTTCTTGCCTAGAGAAGTTCCTTTAGCATTTGTTGTAAAGCTGGTTTGGTGGTGCTGAACTCTCTCAGCTTTTGCTTGTCTGTAAAGTTTGTAATTTCTCCATCAAATCTGAATGAGATCCTTGCTGGGTAGAGTAATCTTGGTTGCAGTTTTCTCTCCTTCATCACTTTAATTATGTCCTGCCACTCCCTTCTGGCTTGTAGAGTTTCTGCTGAGAGATCAGCTGTTAACCTGATGGGGATTCCCTTGTGTGTTATTTGTTGTTTTTGCCTTGCTGCTTTTAATATGATTTCTTTGTGTTTAATTTTTGACAGTTTGATTAATATGTGTCTTGGTGTATTTCTCCTTGGATTTATTCTGTATGGGACTCTCTGTGCCTCCTGGACTTGATTAACTATTTCCTTTCCCATATTGGGGAAGTTTTCAACTATAATCTCTTCAAATATTTTCTCAGTCCCTTTCTTTTTCTCTTCTTCTTCTGGAACCCCTATAATTCGAATGTTGGTGCGTTTAATGTTGTCCCAGAGGTCTCTGAGACTGTCCTCTGTTCTTTTCATTCTTTTTTCTTTATTTTGCTCTGCAGCAGTTATTTCCACTATTTTATCTTCCACCTCACTTATCCGTTCTTCTGCCTCAGTTATTCTGCTATTGATCCCATCTAGAGTATTTTTCATTTCATTTATTGTGTTTTTAATCGATGCTTGATTCATCTTTAGTTCTTCTAGGTCCTTGTTAACTGTTTCTTGCATTTTGTCTATTCTATTTCCAAGATTATGGATCTTGGAAATAGAATCTTGGATCAGCTTTACTATCATTATTCTGAATTCTTTTTCAGGTAGACTGCCTATTACCTCTTCATTTGTTAGGTCTGATAGGTTTTTATCTTGCTCCTTCACCTGCTGTGTGTTTTTCTGTCTTCTCATTTTGCTTATGTTACTGTGTTTTCGGTCTCCTTTTTGCAGGCTGCAGATTCGTAGTTCCCGTTGTTTTTGGTGTCTGACCCCAGTGGCTAAGGTTGTTTCAGGAGGTTGTGTAGGCTTCCTGGTGGGGGGGACTAATGCCTGTGTTCTGGTGGTTGAGGCTCGATCTTGTCTTTCTGGTGGACAGGTCCACGTCTGGTGGTGTGTTTTGGGGTGCCTATGGCCTTATTATGTTTTTAGGTAGCCTCTCTGCTAATGGGTGGGGTTGTGTTCCTGCCTTGGTAGTTGCTTGGCATAGGGTGGCCAGCACTGTAGCTTGCTGGTCGTTGACTGAAGCTGGGTGCTGGTGTTGAGTTGGAGATCTCTGGGAGATTTTCGCTGCTTGATATTATGTGGAGCTCTCTGTCTCTCTCTCTTCCTCTCTCTTTTTCTCTTAGTCTCTCTCTGTGTTACTTCTCAAGGAGCGAAGGAGTGCCATCTGGGGCGCGCACAGTCCAGCTGTGGCTCTGCAGTCCTCTTTGGAGGTGTCCCTTGGCAACTGAGTCTATCATGAATTGATGCTGGGTTTTGTCAAATACATTTTCTGCATCTACTGATATGATCATGTGATTTTTATTCTTTATCCTGTTGATGTTATGTACATTAATTGATTTTAGAATATTGAACCAGCCTTGCCTACCTGGGGTAAATCATACTTGGTTGTGGTGTATAATCCTTTTTATACATTGTTGTATTCAATTGGCTAATATTTTATTGAGAACTTTTGTATATATGTTCATGAGAGATATAGTCTGTAGTTTTCTTTCCTTGTTATGACTTTGTCTAATTTTGGTATTAGAGTAATGCCGACCTCATAGAATGAATTAAGAAGTATTCCCTCTGTTTCTATTGTTTGGAAGTGATTATAGAGAAGTGGTATAATTTAAATGTTTGATAGAATTTACAAATGAGCCCCCCTGGGCCTGGTGCTTTATGTTTTGGAAGATTATTAATTATTGATTCAATTTCTTTAATTGATATAGGATTATTCATATTGTCTATTTCTTCTGTGAGTTTTAGCAAGTTGTGTCTTTCAAAGAATTAGTCTGTTTAACCTAGGTTATCAAATTTGTGTGCACAGAGTTGTTTATATTATTCATTTATTATCTTTCTAATGTCTATAGGGTCTGTGGTGATTTCCCCTCTTTTATTCCGGATATTAGTAATTTATGTCCACTCTCTTTTTTCCTTAGCCAGGCTAGAGGCTTATCAATTTTATTTATATTTAAACAGAACCAGCTTTTGGTTTTGTTGATCCTCTCTATTGATTTCCTATTATCAATTTCATTGATTTATCTTCTACTTCTTATTTTTTCTTTTCTTCTGCTTACTTTAGATTTAATTTGTTCTTCTTTTTCTAGTTTCCTTGGTGGAAACTTAGAATATTGATTTTATATTTCACTTCTGTTCTAATATATCAGTTCAATGCTATAAATTTCCAGCTAAGCAATGCATTTGTTGCATCCCACAAATTTTTTTTTTTTTTCCCTTTCATCAGTCCTCCCTCAATTTTATTCTTTCTCCAGAAATAATCACATAAATGGTTGCACATCCTTCCATCCCTACCCATGGCATTTACACACATAAACATTTACAAATAATAGTTTGAAAATGTAAACTGAATTATATTTTATGCACTGTTCCTTGATCAATAATGTCCAGTTGCTCTTTAAAAAAATTAGCAATACAAAATGCCACTAATAAAGTGTGACAGTGAGTAACTTTCCCTATCTTCTTGTCACTTATTTATAGGATCAATCTTTTTAACTTTTGACAATGTGATGGACAAAACATGAAAACTCATTTCAGTTGGAATGAGCTTTGTAATAAGGTCGAGCATCTTTCATTTATCGTATTTGTATATTTTCTTTTAGAAATTTGCCGCTCAGCTAATTTGACTATTTTTCGATTAGGTGGCTTATTGTTATTTTCGTTAATTTGATATTGTTCTCTTAATTAGAAATGTTAATCTTTACTCTGATATTTAGGTTATATTGCAATTTTTGTATATGTAAAATTTTTTAATGTATCACTTTACGGCTTCTAGGTTTACTGTACTGCTTAGAAAAACTCCTTATAAAAATATTCCATTATAGTTTATTTTAAATTCATGTTTAGATATTTAATTGCTTAATCTATTTGAATTTATTTTTGTGTGTGGAATGATCTAGATATCTGACATCTTTTCCCCATATGGATGACCAATTGTGCTGCTACTATTTGTTGAATAGTCTATCATTTCCCTACTGATTTTAAATTCTACCTTTGTCATGAATTACGCTCATATATACATGTCTCTGTTTCACACTCAGTAAATTTTGTACATTTCTGCACAAATGCCACAATTTTCAGTTATTCTAGTTTTATGCTGTGGTTTGATAGAAAATATGGTGTGCAGGAGAAAGCTAAGTATTCTTTTCCAAATCAGTTTGTTAATTCTTTTTTTTTTTTTTTTTTTTTTTTTTTTTTTTTTTTTTTTTTTTTTTTTTTTTTGCTGTACGCGGGCCTCTCACTGCTGTGGCCTCTCCCGTTGCGGAGCACAGGCTCCGGACACACAGGCTCCGCGGCCATGGCTCGCGGGCCCAGCCGCTCCGCGGCATGTGGGATCTTCCGGGATCGGGGCACGAACCCGTGTCCCCTGCATCGGCAGGCGGACTCTCAACCACTGCGCCACCAGGGAAGCCCCTCAGTTTGTTAATTCTTATAAAAAATTTTGGTGATCTTTGTTGGCATTACAATTATAGATTAACTTAGTGAGACGTTATCTGTACAACATTCAATTTTTTCAATACCAAAACTTAGGCTGTCTCTTTGTGTCTTAATCAAGTCTTCTCTTATGTCCTTCTGTAAAGATCTACAGTTCTCTTCATGCAGTTCTGTAGTTTTTGCTCATTTCTAGTTGGGCTTATAGCATTTTATATGGCATTGTTACTATTAGGAATATCCATCTTTTTTTTTTTTTTTTTTGTTACACATCTTGATTTTATTCAACATATTCAACAGTATATCTTGGGGGAGTTTTACTTTTTAGTGTACATATATCTACTTCATTCTTTTTTTTTTTTTTTTTTCCTTTTTGTCATTATCTTTATTTTATTGTCTATTTCCCTCTCCATTTTTCTTTCTTTTAGTTGGCAATAAAATGCACCAAGTTTAAGCTACAGTTTGATGGGTTTTGACGAACGAATACAGCTGCATAACTATTGCCATGACCCTGATGTAGAACATTTCTTTTTTTTTTTTTTTTTTTTTTTTTTAATTTTTTGCCTTATAACAAATTTAATCAGTTATACATATACATGTTTCCATATCCCCTCCCTTTTGCGTCTCCCTCCCACCCTCCCTATCCCACCCCTCCAGGCGGTCACAAAGCACCGAGCTGATCTCCCTGTGCTATGCGGCTGCTTCCCACTAGCTATCTACCTCACGTTTGGTAGTGTATATATGTCCATGCCGCTCTTTCACTTTGTCACAGCTTACCCTTCCCCCTCCCCATATCCTCAAGTCCATTCTCTAGTAGGTCTGTGTCTTTATTCCTGTCTTACCCCTATGTTCTTCATGACATTTTTTTTCTTAAATTCCATATATATGTGTTAGCATACAGTATTTGTCTTTCTCTTTCTGACTTACTTCACTCTGTATGACAGACTCTAGGTCTATCCACCTCATTACAAATAGCTCAATTTCATTTCTTTTTATGGCTGAGTAATATTCCATTGTATATATGTGCCACATCTTCTTTATCCATTCATCCGATGATGGACACTTAGGTTGTTTCCATCTCCGGGCTATTGTAAATAGGGCTGCTATGAACATTTTGGTACATGTCTCTTTTTGAATTATGGTTTTCTCAGGGTATATGCCCAGTAGTGGGATTGCTGGGTCATATGGTAGTTCTATTTGTAGTTTTTTAAGGAACCTCCATACCGTTCTCCATAGCGGCTGTACCAATTCACATTCCCACCAGCAGTGCAAGAGTGTTCCCTTTTTTCCACACCCTCTCCAGCATTTATTGTTTCTAGATTTTTTGATGATGGCCATTCTGACTGGTGTGAGATGATATCTCATTGTAGTTTTGATTTGCATTTCTCTAATGAGTAAAGATGTTGAGCATCCTTTCATGTGTTTGTTGGCAGTCTGTATATCTTCTGTGGAGAAATGTCTGTTTAGGTCTTCTGCCCATTTTTGGATTGGGTTGTTTGTTTTTTTGTTACTGAGCTGCATGAGCTGCTTATAAATTTTGGAGATTAATCCTTTGTCAGTTGCTTCATTTGCAAATATTTTCTCCCATTCTGAGGGTTGTCTTTTGGTCTTGTTTATGGTTTCCTTTGCTGTGCAAAAGCTTTGAAGTTTCATTAGGTCCCATGTGTTTATTTTTGTCTTTATTTCCATTTCTCTAGGAGGTGGGTCAAAAAGGATCTTGCTGTGATTTATGTCATAGAGTGTTCTGCCTATGTTTTCCTCTAAGAGTTTGATAGTGTCTGGCCTTACATTTAGGTCTTTAATCCATTTTGAGCTTATTTTTGTGTATGGTGTTAGGGAGTGATCTAATCTCATACTTTTACATGTCCCTATCCAGTTTTCCCAGCACCACTTATTGAAGAGACTGTCCTTTCTCCACTGTATATTTCTGCCTCCTTTATCAAAGATAAGGTGACCATATGTCCGTGGGTTTAACTCTGGGCTTTCTATCCTGTTCCATTGATCTATCTTTCTGGTTTTGTGCCAGTACCATACTGTCTTGATTACTGTAGCTTTGTAGTATAGTCTGAAGTCAGGGAGCCTGATTCCTCCAGCTCCATTTTTCGTTCTCAAGATTGCTTTGGCTATTCGGGGTCTTTTGTGTTTCCATACAAATTGTGAAATTTTTTGTTCTAGTTCTGTGAAAAATGCCAGTGGTAGTTTGATAGGGATTGCATTGAATCTGTAGATTGCTTTGGGTAGTAGAGTCATTTTCACAATGTTGATTCTTCCAATCCAAGAACATGGTACATCTCTCCATCTATTTGTATCATCTTTTTTTTTTTTTTTTTTTTTTTTTTTTTTTTTTTTTTTTTTTTTTTTTTGCTGTACGCGGGCCTCTCACTGTTGTGGCCTCTCCCGTTGCGGAGCACAGGCTCCGGATGCGCAGGCCCAGCGGCCATGGCTCACGGGCCCAGCCGCTCCGCGGCATATGGGATCCTCCCAGACCGGGGCACGAACCCGTATCCCCTGCATCGGCAGGCGGACTCTCAACCACTGCGCCACCAGGGAGGCCCTATTTGTATCATCTTTAATTTCTTTCATCAGTGTCTTATAATTTTCTGCATACAGGTCTTTTGTCTCCTTAGGTAGGTTTATTCCTAGATATTTTATTCTTTTGGTTGCAATGGTAAATGGGAGTGTTTCCTTGATTTCACTTTCAGATTTTTCATCATTAGTATATAGGAATGCCAGAGATTTCTGTGCATTAATTTTGTATCCTGCAACTTTACCAAATTCATTGATTAGCTCTAGTAGTTTTCTGGTAGCATCTTTAGGATTCTCTATGTATAGTATCATGTCATCTGCAAACAGTGACAGCTTTACTTCTTCTTTTCCGATTTGGATTCCTTTTATTTCCTTTTCTTCTCTGATTGCTGTGGCTAAAACTTCCAAAACTAGGTTGAATAAGAGTGGTGAGAGTGGGCAACCTTGTCTTGTTCCTGATCTTAGTGGAAATGGTTTCAGTTTTTCACCATTGAGGACGATGCTGGCTGTGGGTTTGTCATATATGGCCTTTATTATGTTGAGGAAAGTTCCCTCTATGCCTACTTTCTGCAGGGTTTTTATCATAAATGGGTGTTGAATTTTGTCGAAAGCTTTCTCTGCATCTATTGAGATGATCATATGGTTTTTCTTCTTCAATTTGTTAATATGGTGTATCACGTTGATTGATTTGCGTATATTGAAGAATCCTTGCATTCCTGGAATAAACCCCACTTGATCATGGTGTATGATCCTTTTAATGTGCTGTTGGATTCTGTTTGCTAGTATTTTGTTGAGGATTTTTGCATCTATGTTCATCAGTGATATTGGCCTGTAGTTTTCTTTCTTTGTGACATCCTTGTCTGGTTTTGGTATCAAGGTGATGGTGGCCTCGTAGAATGAGTTTGGGAGTGTTCCTCCCTCTGCTATATTTTGGAAGAGTTTCAGAAGGATAGGTGTTAGCTCTTCTCTAAATGCTTGATAGAATTCGCCTGTGAAGCCATCTGGTCCTGGGCTTTTGTTTGTTGGAAGATTTTTTATCACAGTTTCAATTTCAGTGCTTGTGATTGGTCTGTTCATATTTTCTATTTCTTCCTGATTCAGTCTTGGCAGGTTGTGCATTTCTAAGAATTTGTCCATTTCTTCCAGGTTGTCCATTTTATTGGCATAGAGTTGCTTATAGTAATCTCTCATGATCTTTTGTATTTCTGCAGTGTCAGTTGTTACTTCTCCTTTTTCATTTCTAATTCTATTGATTTGAGTCTTCTCCCTTTTTTTCTTGATGAGTCTGGCTAATGGTTTATCAATTTTGTTTATCTTCTCAAAGAACCAGCTTTTAGTTTTATTGATCTTTGCTATCGTTTCCTTCATTTCTTTTTCATTTATTTCTGATCTGATTTTTATGATTTCTTTCCTTCTGCTAACCTTGGGATGTTTTTGTTCTTCTTTCTCTAATTGCTTTAGGTGCAAGGTTAGGTTGTTTAATCGAGATGTTTCCTGTTTCTTAAGGTGGGATTGTATTGCTATAAACTTCCCTCTTAGAACTGCTTTTGCTGCATCCCATAGGTTTTGGGTCGTCGTGTCTCCATTGTCATTTGTTTCTAGGTATTTTTTAATTTCCTCTTTGATTTCTTCAGTGATCACTTCGTTATTAAGTAGTGTATTGTTTAGCCTCCATGTGTTTGTATTTTTTACAGATCTTTTCCTGTAATTGATATCTAGCCTCATAGCATTGTGGTCGGAAAAGATACTTGATACAATTTCAATTTTCTTAAATTTACCAAGGCTTGATTTGTGACCCAAGATATGATCTATCCTGGAGAATGTTCCATGAGCACTTGAGAAAAATGTGTATTCTGTTGTTTTTGGATGGAATGTCCTATAAATATCAATTAAGTCCATCTTGTTTAATGTATCATTTAAAGCTTGTGTTTCCTTATTTATTTTCATTTTGGATGATCTGTCCATTGGTGAAAGTGGGGTGTTAAAGTCCCCTACTATGAGTGTGTTACTGTCGATTTCTCCTTTTATGGCTGTTAGTATTTGCCTTATGTATTGAGGTGCTCCTATGTTTGGTGCATAAATATTTACAATTGTTATATCTTCTTCTTGGATTGATCCCTTGATCATTATGTAGTGTCCTTCTTTGTCTCTTCTAGTAGTCTTTATTTTAAAGTCTATTTTGTCTGATATGAGAATTGCTACTCCAGCTTTCTTTTGGTTTCCATTTGCATGGAATATCTTTTTCCATCCCCTTACTTTCAGTCTGTATGTGTCTCTAGGTCTGAAGTGGGTCTCTTGTAGACAGCATATATATGGGTCTTGTTTTTGTATCCATTCAGCCAATCTGTGTCTTTTGGTGGGAGCATTTAGTCCATTTACATTTAAGGTAATTATCGATATGTATGTTCCTGTTCCCATTTTCTTAATTGTTTTGGGTTCGTTATTGTAGGTCTTTTACTTCTGTTGTGTTTCTTGCCTAAAGAAGTTCCTTTAGCATTTGTTGTATAGCTGGTTTGGTGGTGCTGAACTCTCTCAGCTTTTGCTTGTCTGTAAACATTTTAATTTCTCCATCAAATCTGAATGAGATCCTTGCTGGGTAGAGTAATCTTGGTTGCAGGTTTTTCTCCTTCATCACTTTAATTATGTCCTGCCACTCCCTTCTGGCTTGTAGAGTTTCTGCTGAGAGATCAGCTGTTATCCTGATGGGGATTCCCTTGTGTGTTATTTGTTGTTTTTGCCTTGCTGCTTTTAATATGATTTCTTTGTGTTTAATTTTTGACAGTTTGATTAATATGTGTCTTGGCGTATTTCTCCTTGGATTTATTCTGTATGGGACTCTCTGTGCCTCCTGGACTTGATTAACTATTTCCTTTCCCATATTAGGGAAGTTTTCAACTATAATCTCTTCAAATATTTTCTCAGTCCCTTTCTTTTTCTCTTCTTCTTCTGGAACTCCTATAATTCGAATGTTGGTGCGTTTAATGTTGTCCCAGAGGTCTCTGAGACTGTCCTCTGTTCTTTTCATTCTTTTTTCTTTATTTTGCTCTGCAGCAGTTATTTCCACTATTTTATCTTCCACCTCACTTATCCGTTCTTCTGCCTCAGTTATTCTGCTATTGATCCCATCTAGAGTATTTTTTATTTCATGTATTGTGTTTTTAATCGATGCTTGATTCATCTTTAGTTCTTCTAGGTCCTTGTTAACTGTTTCTTGCATTTTGTCTATTCTATTTCCAAGATTTTGGATCTGGGAAATAGAATCTTGGATCATCTTTACCATCATTATTCTGAATTCTTTTTCAGGTAGACTGCCTATTACCTCTTCATTTGTTAGATCTGGTGGGTTTTTATCTTGCTCCTTCTCCTGCTGTGTGTTTTTCTGTCTTCTCATTTTGCTTATGTTACTGTGTTTGGGGTCTCCTTTTTGCAGGCTGCAGGTTCGTAGTTCCCGTTGTTTTTGGTGTCTGTCCCCAGTGGCTAAGGTTGGTTTAGTGGGTTGTGTAGGCTTCCTGGTGGAGGGGACTAGTGCCTGTGTTCTGGTGGATGAGGCTGGATCTTGTCTTTCTGGTGGGCAGGTCCACGTCTGGTGGTGTGTTTTGGGGTGTCTGCAGACTTTTTATGAGTTTAGGCCACCTCTCTGCTAATGGGTGGCGTTGTGTTCCTGTCTTGCTAGTTGTTTGGCATACGGTGTCCAGCACTGTAGCTTGCCGGTCGTTGAGTGAAGCTGGGTGCTGGTGTTGAGATGGAGATCTCTGGAAGATTTTTGCCGTTTGATATTATGTGGAGCTGGGAGGTCTCTTGTGGACCAGTGTCCTGAAGTTGGCTCTCCCACCTCAGAGGCACAGCACTGACTCCGGGCTCCTCAATTTGGGATGATGTGTTGTCTATTCATGTATTCCACAGATGCAGAGTACATCAAGTTGATTGTGGAGCTTTAATCCGCTGCTTCTGAGGCTGCTGGGAGAGGTTTCCCTTTCTCTTCTTTGTTCTCAGAGCTCCTGGGTCTCAGCTTTGGATTTGGCCCCGCCTCTGCGTGTAGGTCGCCGGAGGGCGTCTGTTCTTCGCTCAGGCAGGACAGGGTTAAAGGAGCAGCCTCTTCGGGGACTCTGGCTCACTCAGACCGGGCGGGAGGGAGGGGCACGGAGTGCGGGGCGAGCCTGCAGCGGCAAAGGTCGGCGTGACGTTGCACCAGTCCGAGGCGCGCCGTGCGTTCTCCCAGGGAAGCCGCCCCTGGATCCCGGGACCCCGGCAGTGGCGGGCTGCACAGGCTCCCGGAAGGGCGGTGTGGGCAGTGACCTGCGCTCGCACACAGGCTTCTTGGCGGCGGCAGCAGCAGCCCCAGCGTCCCACGCCCGTCTCTGGGCTCCGCGCTTTCAGTCGCGACTCGCGCCCGTCTGTGGAGCCCCTTTAAGCAGCGCTCTTAATCCCCTCTCCTCGCGCACCAGGAAACCAAGAGGGAAGAAAAAGTCTCTTGCCTCTTCGGCAGCTCCAGAGTCTTCCCGGACTCCCTCCCGGCTAGCTGTGGCACATTAGCCCCCTTCAGGCTGAGTTCTCGCCGCCAGCCCCAGTCCTCTCCCTGCGCTCTGACCGAAGCCCGCGCCTCAACTCCCAGTGCCGACTGCCCCGGCGGGCGAGCAGACAAGCCTCTCGGGCTGGTGAGTGCCGCTCGGCACTGATCCTCTGTGTGGGGATCTCTCCGCTTTGCCCTACCCAGGTATGTGGGGGGTTTCTTGCCTTTTGGGAGGTCTGGGGTCTTCTGCCAGCGTTCAGTAGGTGTTCTGTAGGAGTTCCCCACAAATTTTTATAAGTTCTATTTTTATTTTCCTTTAATTCAAAATATTTAGATACTTAATCCATCTTTACTTTATTTTGTATATGGTGTGAGAAAATGTTATAATTTCATTCTCTTACATGTAGCTGTCCAGTTTTCCAAGCACCACTTATTGAAGAGACTGTCTTTTCCCCGTTGTATATTTTTGCCTACTTTGTAGTAGATTAATTGACCATAAGTGCATGGTTTTATTTCTGGGTTAGTAGTTCTTTTCCATTGATCTACATGTCTGTTTTTGTGCCAGTACCATACTGTGTTGACACTGTAGCTTCACAATATAGTCTTAAGTCAGGGAGAATGATACCTCCAGATTTGTACTTTTTTCTCAAAATTGCTTTGGCTATTCAGGGTCTTTTGTGGTTCCATACAAATTTTAGGATTACTCTACTTTTGTGAAAAATTTCATGGGTATTTTGATAGGGATTGCATTGAATTTATAGATTGCTTTGGGTAGCATGGACATTTTTTAAAAATTGAGGTATAGTTGATTTACAATATTGTGTTAGTTTCAGGTGTACAGCAAAGTGACTCACACACACACACACACACACACACACACACACACATATATATATATTTCAGATTATTTTCCATTATAAGTTATTACAAGACATTGAATATCATTCCCTGTGCTATACAGTAAATCCTTTTTACCTACTTATTTTATGTATAATAGTTTGTATCTGGTAATCCCATACTCCTAATCTGTCCCCCTCCCCTGCCTTTCCCCTTTGGTAACCATAAGTTTGTTTTTTATGTCTATGAGTCTATTTCTGTTTTGTATATAGATTCATTTGTATTATCTTTTTAGATATCACATATAAGTGATATCATATACTATTTGTCTTTCTCTAACTTAACTTCACTTAGTATGGTATTCTCCAGGTCCATCCATGTTGCTGCAGATGGCAATATTTCATTCTTTTTATATCTGAGTAATATTCCATTGTGTGTATATTGTAGTATAGTTTGAAATCAGGGATTGTGATACCTCCAGCTTTGTCCTTCTTTCTCAAGATTGTTTTGGCCATTTGGGGTCTTTTGTGGTTCCATACAAATTTTGGGATTATGTGTTCTAGTTCTGTGAAAAATGCTGTGGGTATTTTGATAGGGATTGAATTGAAACTGTAGATTCCCTTGGGTAGTATGGATATTTTAACGTTTCAAATCCATGAGCATGGTATATCTTTCCATTGTTTATGTCATTTTCAATTTCTTTCATCAGTGTCTTAGAGTTTTCTGAGTGCAGTTCTTTAACCTCCTTAGTTAGATTTATTCCTAGGTATTTTATTCTCTTTGATGCAACTGTAAATTGGATTGGTTTCTAAATTTCTCCTTCTGATAATGCATTATTAGTGTACAGAAATTCAACAGATTTGTATACATTAATTTTATGTCTTGTAACTTTACTGAATTCAGTTATTACTTCTAATAGTTTTTTTGGTAGTGTCTTTAGGATTTTCTGTATATAGTGTCATGTCATCTGCAAACAGTGACAGTTTTACTTCTTCCTTTTCAATTTGGGTTTCTTTTTTTTTTTATTTTTATTGTCTGACTGATGTGGCTAAGGCTTCCAATACTATGTTGAATAAAAGTAGTGAGAGTGGGCTTGCTTGTCTTATTCCTGACTTTAGAAGAAATGCTTTCAGCTTTTCACCACTGAGTGTGATATTAGCAGGTTTGTCATATATTACCTTTGTTATGGTGATGTAAGTTTACCTCTATACCCACTTTGTTGAGAGTTTTTTTCTTATTATCATAAATGCATTTTGAAGTTTGGAAAAAGGTTTTCTACATCTATTGAGATAAAGATAAAATTTTTATTCATAAATTTGTTAATGTGGTTTATCACATTGACCAATTTCTGAATATTGAATCACCCTTTCATCCCTGGATAATCCTACTTGATCATGGTGTATTATCCTTTTAATGTATCATTGAATTTGGGTTGCTAATTTTTCACTGAGGATTTTTGCATCTATGGTCATCAGTGACATTAGCTTGTAATTTTCTTTTTTTGTGATGTGCTTGTATGGATTTGGTTTCAACATGATGCCTTCTAGAATGAATTCAGAAGTGCTCCTTCCTCTTCAAATTTTTGGAGTAGTTTGAGAAGGACAGGTATTAACTCTTATTTAAATGTTTGGTAGAATTTACCTGTGAAGCTGTCTGGTCCTGGGCTTTTGCTTATTGGAAGTTTATTATTATTATTACTTATTCAATTTTATTCCTGGTAATCAATCTGTTCATATTTTCTAGTTCTTCTTGTTTCAGTCTTGGGGGATTTTATGTTTCTGGGACTGTGTCCATTTTTTTTCTAGATTGTCCATTTTACTGGCATATAATTGTTTGTAGTAATCTCTTATGATCTTTTGTATTTTTGTGGAGTCCATTGTAACTTCCCCTTTTTCATTTCTCATTTTATTTATTTGGGATCACTCTCACTGTTTCTTGCTGAGTCTGGCAAAATGTTTATCAATTTTGTTCATCTTTTCAAAGAACCAGCTCTTTGTTTCATAGAACTTTTCTATTTATTTTTAGTCTCTATTCATTTATTTCTGCTCTGATCTTTGTTTTTACTTTCCTTCTACTAACTCTGGGTTTTGTTTGTTCTTCTTTTTCTATTTACTTTAGGTGTAAGGTTAGGTTGTTTATCTGAGATTTTTCTTGTTTCCTGAGGTAATCTTGTATAGCTATATACTTCCCTGTTAGAACTGCTTTGCTGCATCCCATAGATTTTGGATTGTTGTGTTTCCATCTTCATTTATCTCTAGATATTTTTTGATTTTCTCTTTAATTTCTTCACAGGCTCATTGGTTGTTTAGTAGCATACTGTTTAGCCTCTACATGTTTGCATTTTTTGTAGCTGTTGTTGTTTTTTCTTGTAGTTGATTTCTAGGCTCATGGCATTGTGATTTGAAAAGATGTTTGATATGATTTCAGTCTTCCTAAATTTATTGAAACCTGTTTTGTGGCCTAGCATGTGATCAGTCCTGTAGAATGTTCCATGTGCACTTGAAAAGAAAGTGTATTCTGCTGCTTTTGGATAGAATGTTATATAAATATATAGTCCCTCTGATCTCATGTGTCACTTAAGGCCAATCTTTCCTTATTGATTTTCTGTCTGGATGATCTGTCCATTGATGTAAGTGAGGTGTTAAAGCCCCCTTGTATTACTGTGGTACTGTGAATTTCTCCTTTTATGTCTTTTAATATTTGCTTTGTGTATCTAGGTGCTCCTATGTTGGGTGCATATATATTTACAATTGTTGTATGTTCTTATTGGCGTGACCCCTTTATCATTATGTATTGTCTTTCTTTGTCTCTTGTCCCACTCTTTGTTTTAAATCTAGTTTGTCTGATATAAGTACTGCTACCCCAGATTTCTTTTCACTTCCATTTACATGGAACACCTTTTCCCATCTCCTCTCTTTCAGTCTATGTATGTCTTATAGCTGAAGTGAGTTTCTTGTAGGCCGTATACATATGAATCTGTGTTTTGTATCCAATCAGCTACTCTGTGTCTTTTGACTGGAGCATTTGCATTTAAAGTAATTATTGATAGGTGTGTACTTATTGCCATTTTGTTAATTGGTTCTTGTTTTTATACTTCTTTTTTCCCCTTTTTTCTTCTTTTGCTCCCGTGTGATTTGATGACTATCTTTAGTGTTATATTTGGATTTCTTTTTCTTTTTTCTTTGTGTACCTATTATAGATTTTTGGTTTGTGGTTACCATGACATTTATATATAGCAATCTATAGATGTACAAGGTCTTTTTAAGTTGATGATTTCTTGAATTCAAATGCAATTTAACAACCATGTGTTTTAACTCCCTCACCCAAAGTTTATTGTTTTTAACATCATATTTTACATCTGTTTTGTGTATCCCTTAACTGCTTATTGTGGATATTGATGATTTTACTACTTTTATATTTTAACCTTCCTAC
The DNA here is from genome assembly GCF_964341445.2 of Mesoplodon mirus. Classification (NCBI taxonomy): domain Eukaryota; kingdom Metazoa; phylum Chordata; class Mammalia; order Artiodactyla; family Ziphiidae; genus Mesoplodon; species Mesoplodon mirus. The sequence continues at coordinate 42,866,094 of NC_138977.1, forward strand.
TTTATAAGTAAGTGGTTCATCTACTACCTTTACTGTTTATTTTTACCAATGAGATTTTTCCTTTTGTAAATTTCAAATTTTTGTTGTGGCCTTTTCTTTTCCACTTAGAAAAGTCTCTTTAATATTTCTTATGAAGCTGGCTTAGTAGTGCTGAAATCTTTTTAGCTTTTGCTTGTCTGTAAAACTCTCTCTCCTTCAAATCTGAATGATAACCTTACCAGGTAGAATATTCTTTGTTGTAGGTTTTTTCCTTTCATCACTTTAAATATAACATGCCACTCCCTCCTGGCCTGCAGTGTTTCTGATGAAAAGTCACCTGGTCATCTTAAGATAGCTCTCTTGTACATAACTAATTGCTTTGCCCTTGCTGTTTTTAAGATTCTCTTTTTATCTTTATTTTTTGCCATTTTAATTACCATGTATCCTAGTGTGGATCTTTTTGGGTTCATCTTGTTTGAGACTCTGTGTGCTCCTGGACCTGGATACCTGTTTTCTTTCCCACATTAGGAAGTTTTCAGCTATTATTTATTCAAATAATTTCTTTGGTCCTTTATCTCTTTCTTTTCCTTCTGGGTCTCCTATAATGGGAATGCTAGTATGCTTGATGTTATTCCAGAGGCCTCTTAAATTTTCCTCATTTTTTAAAATTCTTTTTTCTTTCTGTTAGCTTGGGTGATTTCTACTACTTTGTCTTCCAGTTTACTGATCTGTTCCTCTGTATCATCTAATCCACTTTTGATTCATTCTGGTGTATATTTTAAAATTTCAATTATTGTATTCTTTAACTCTCTTTGTTTTTTCTTTATATCTTCTAACTCTTTGTTAAAATTCTTCCCCCAAGGTTATTAAGCATATTTATTATCTTTACCTTGAACTCTTTATCAGGTAGGTTGCCTATCACCTCTTCACTTAGTTCTTCTTCTGGGGTTTTAGCATATTTCTCCTTCACCTAATTTTGCTTAATTCTCCGCTTTTATTTCTATCTATTAGTTAGGTCTGTTACATTTCCTAATCTTGGAGAAGTGGCCTTATGTATGTGATTTTCAGTGGGGCCCAGCAGCACATCCCACTCTGGTCACCAGAGCTGTATGCTCTCAGGGGTGCCCCTTATGTGGGCTGTTTGAGCCCTTCTGTTGTGGCAAGGCTGAGTATTGTGGGTACCCTGGTAGGTGTGGCTTGCCTATGGCCTGTTTGTCACCAGGTCCTGCCTCATGCAGAGGTTGCCAGCCCACTGATGGGTGGGGCTGAGTCCCCACATGCCTGGCTGCTTGACTTTGGGGGTTCTGGAAGTGGTACCAACCAGTTGGTGGGTGTGCAAGCTCATGGTGCTAATAGGCTAAAGGGAGGACTCCAAAATTGTGTTTTGCTTGCACCAGTGTCCTCATGGTAGCACAGGCTCCCCAAAATAGCTGCTGCCAGCTTCTGTGCCCCCAGGAGGAGTTCCCATTTCTTCCTACCTCTCTGGAAGGCTCTCTAAGATCAACAACTGGGTTTGATCCAGGGTCCTTTCAAATTACCACCTTTGTGTTGGGTCTCAGAGCATGTAAGATTTTGTATGTGCCCTTTTCCTGTGGCTCTCCAACTCTCCCATAAGCAAGCCCTGCTGGCTTTCAATGACATTCATTCTGGGACCTCATCTTCCTAGTGTAGGACCCCTGGGCTGGGGAGCCTGACATGGGGCTTGGCCCCCTAACTCCTTGGGGAGAACCTCTGCAATTGATTGTCATCTCATTTGTGGTTCACCTTCTGGGGCTGTGGGTCTTGAATATATCCCACATCATCCCCTCCTACCCATCTTGTTGTGGTTCCTTCTTTATATCTTTAGTTGTGGAAAATCTTCTCTGCTAGTCTTCAGTTGTTCTCATTGATAAATAGTAAATAATTTTAATTATGGTGTGCCTGGGGGATAAGGTTAGCTCAAGGTCTTCATATTCAGCTATCTTGGCACCTCCCCCTTTGCTTTTTATTTCTAGTGATTCTATTGATATATCCTCTAGACCAGAGATTCTTTACTCAGCCATGTCAAATCTACTAATAAGCGAATCAAAGGCATTCTTCATTTATGCTACAGTGTTTTTTATCTCTAGAATTTTTTTTTTAGGATTTCATATCTCTGTTTACATTGCTCATCTGTTCTTGCATGCTGTCTACTTTATATATTAGAGTCCTTAGCATGATAATCATAGTTGTTTTAAATTCTTGATCTGATAATTCCAATATCCCTGTCATGTCTGGTTCTGATGGTTGATCTGTCTTCTCAGATTGTGTTTCTTGCCTTTTTATATGCCTTATCATTTTTTCTTGATAACTAGACAATTTGAACTGGGTAAAATAACTTCTGTAAGTAAGACTTGAGTAATGAGTGAGGTGTTGTGTGAGGGGAAGTGTTCTATAGTTTTATGATTAGGTCTCAGTCTTTTAGTGAGCCTATGCCTCTGGACCGTGAACTTCACAAGTGCTTCTCAGTATTTTTTCCCCTCCTTAGTTGGGACAAGTTGGCCAAAGTGGGCTGGACTTGGGTATTTCCCTTCCACCAGGCCAATTAGGCTCTGATTATACCCAAGCAGGTTATGCTCTGATTAACTAGTTTCCCCTGAAGAAACAGAGTGCTCTGGTATCTTTAAAAATAGTTCTTTTTTCCCTCCCCTTGTCAGAAGCACAAGAAGATTTTTCTCTGATATTTACTATGGGAACCTGGTCACCTTCTGTAGGTAACTCTCACAATATTTGGGGGCCTCTCCCTGTGACTGGGTCCCCCTGGAGTTTTAGCTGCCCTCACTGAGACTCCAGCAACTCATCAATTACAGCTCAAGCTTTCCTACTCCAGCACTTGTTCCCATGGTGGTTTCTACTTGTGAGTCTCTGCTCCAGTTAAGCCATGAGTCCTTGTATTCACTTGTCTCTCCAGTCTTGGGGGAAGTGGTTTTCCCTGTGTCCTCCCCTCTCTTAGGGATCCAAGAAAAGTTGTTGATTTTTTCAGTCTTCAACATTTTACTTGTTGTTAGAACAGAGTGGTGACTTCCAAGCTCCTTATACATGGAACCAGACACCAGAAGTCTAGTCTTTATTTTTTGTTTTCCATTTTCCACTAATCTTCCCTAATTTTCTTTCTTATTCTACTTCTCTCTTTTACTATACCCCCATCATCCCCTTTCCTCCTTTTTACTGACTTCCCTTTCTTCTCATCCTCCCCTTCTTTTCCTTCCATTTTTTTCTTCACCCCACTTCTTCTGTTTAAGGCTACTCTTCCAAAGTATTCTCAATGTAAGCAGTGTATCACTAAACAAGCATAAGTGTTTGTACCACTTTTAAGTAGAGACTTTAAAGAAGAGAATAGGTTAGAACTGTGAGATCTAACATTGGGAGAAGTAGGGAAGGAGCTATTTTACCATTTGGGTTGAGACTCCATTCATTTAAGACATTGAATTTCCATGGGTATCCAATTTTCTGGTTCCAAATGGCTTTTTTCTTCCCTGTTTTTTTTTTCCTCTGGGGAATTATGAGGGGAAAAAGAACAAGTGATAAGGCAGGATATAGAGGTGATTCATTAACCATAGGGTGGTTTAACATATGAACAAGACTGAGAGTGGAAAATGACTCAGTGAGAAGCAACCCAGGGAAAATCTCCCATGAGAGAAATCAAAAAATTACTTGGAAGCTAGGTGTCCTTTGGGAAAGTTGTTAAATAAGGTCTTTAATAGACAGAATACCTGGGAGGTTTGAATAATTGCTCTCTTGTTTATGCCTGAAGTTTTTTTTTATAAGTAATTCTCTTCCTTATTTTAAGATACAAAAAGAAACTATAAGAAATAAACAGGTAATAGGTAATATTCATCCAGAATATCTTACTTTGACTTACCTTCAAGTTCATTAATCCTCTCTTTACCTTATCTAAAATGCTTATAAACCCCTATATTAAGTTCCTAATTTTGGTTATTGCATTTTTCTTTTCTAAAATGTGTTTTGTTTAAAAATAAATTTTAGTTCTCTGTCAAGATTCTTTTATTTCCTTTAACATATCAAGCATAGTTATTTTAAAGTTATTGCTGACATCTCTGTGGCTCTCTTTCTATTTTCTCATGTTTTTCTTTTTTTTTTTAATCAGGTTCTTATTTCTTCTTCTCTTATTCTTCTTTAATTTGGATTGCATGTTTGACCTTGTATATGAAACATTGTTGAGATAATTTGAGGCCTAAGATATGGTATCTTTCTCCAAGAGATTTTATATTGGTTTCTTTGATTTAAGGCCACTCTTCTATGGCTTTAATTCATTCAGGGATTAGGATAATTTGAAGCTGAACTACAAAAAGACCTATTTTTTCTTCAGCCATTACTGACATTGTTCTAGTATTCTGAAAATAATACTTCAATCCTTGTCCCATCACCTGCCCCAAATTTTCTGGCTATCTATTGTCTAGAGCTTAAAATTTCAAACTGCAGTGCTGGTATTCACAGTTCTCTTAACTATGACCCCTATTTTCCTTTCCAATCTTACCTTCCATTATTCTTCAAAATATAGTTCCATTTTGTGGAATAATTTATCTAGCACTCCAGTGATATACTCTTCCACTTTCTCATTTTTGTGCCAGCATTCTGTCTGGAAAGCTTTTCTCTGTTTTCCAAATCCTCATCCTTTTCACCTTCTAGGCCTTCTCCAAATTTCATCTTGTTTATGAAGCCGCTTTTCACACCCAAGCTCATGTCATTGTCTGCCTTTTATAGGTTTTGTTCTCACCTTTTATTTAGCAAGTATAATGCATTTACTGCCATGCTAATTAAGACAATAGTGATTTATTTTTCCATCTAGGCACTATTTTCTTTACAGCAGTGCTTTGACTCCCTCTCTTCATTATTTCTGCAGCACACAAAATTTTATATATAATAGTTTAGTATACAGTAGTTGCTCGAACAATACAAATCTATTTTAACCCACTGAGATTTTTATAAAATCTTATCAAGCCATTGGTCCTGGGTACACATTACAGCCCAAGTCAACCTTTCTCAGATTTAAGTAATGTGGGGATTCCTTCTAAAAGGTCCCTGATGGGCTCTGAGAGATGAATTAAAGAGGAAAGGGTGGAGAAAAGATATATTAAACATCATGTTTTCAGTAAAAAAAAAAAAATTATTTTATTATAGTGGTTCTTAACTAATTAAAACAAAAGTTTGGGGAATGAATTCTCTATGCTTATTGCCCATATATTAATAAAAGCAAATTTACCAATCAAATAACAAAATTAGAAAGCCAGTAACATTAATTTAATATAACAAGTGACATTGTTTTGCTAAGACTGAATCACTCTTTGGTACAGATTTCTGTGGAGCAGGTTTTTTGCAGTTGAGAATGCTTATACTACACTATATTTTTCATGACTCAATTTTCTGTCACTTTTTTCTGCTCAAATGCCACAAACACTTTTTAGAGTATGCCATAACATAACATGACTTTCATTTGTCAGAAATATTAAGGTTCTCGATTCTTTTTACTTGTTAGCCTAATACTTGTCATTCAAATAGAATTTGAATTTTTAAATTTTAAATATGAAAGACAATTCTATGTTTTGGGCATGTCTATCATAAAGTGGTCATCAAGATGATCCAGAATGCATTTACTGTATATATAACATATATATGTATATTATATATGTATGTATATGTATATAATATATATATATTCTTCAACCTGTGAATCCCCCAAATCATATATGTGTGTATTATATATATAGTACATGTACGTATATATGTGTGTATGTGTGTGTGTATATATATATATATACACATATATATACATGTGTGTATATATATTCTTCAACCCGTGAATCCCCCCAAATCATGTCATCAGACTTTGTCTGATTCAGCTAAAACTTTCTTATTCTAAGTCTACAGATTCAGCTTGAGAAACATTTGCTTATTCCTTTTGTATCAAAATGTCACAAATTCTCAATCCTTTATAAAAAGCTATACCTGATTGCATTCCCACAAATTACTATTTTAGATTCAAAAACTTAATTATTCCTAAATTCCTATTTCAAGTCTTCAGGTGGAAGTTAATTTAACAATATACTGTGGGTTTCTCTTTTCTATTTGAGCATATGGTTCAAGAATCTTATCATTCAGCTTGTGGCATCTCTGTATTTGAACTCATGTTCAGGTGTCTTTCAACTTTGTTGCATAACTGAAAGAAGTTGCAGTGCTTGAGACATTTGATTCCTTCAGTCATCAGAAGATGATCTCCTTCCTAAATTTCCAAAATTCCAAAATTTCTTCTAGTTTTAGAAATTAGAAGAACAAATATCACGAATGTCTCTTTCCTTTCTTTTGTGTTGGTGGAGCAGATGCTTTGGCTGTTTCACATCCTCTCTGCCCACGTCTAATTTTAGCTGCTGCTATCATGTTCAGTTTCCTGTAAACTCAGACTCACCTCATGCTGATAGCATCCACTATCTTGTATCTTTCTACTTTCTTGCTCAATGCCTTCTCCAAAGCTGTGTGAACCTACCTGTGCTTTTTGGAAGTGTAAGGATATTAACACTCTCAGGATGGTCCTCCATCAACAGAGCCCACAGATAAATGCTCCAGTATGTATCCTGTTTCTCAGGTGGACAGTTCTGTGAGTGTTCTAGGGAAGTTGAGCTCCTATCACCTAGAAAACAAACTTGATTATTAAACCTTATATTGGTTCTTCTCCTCCCCTAATGTATTCCTCCTACTCCTTCATGCCTGCTTCCAGAGATCATCTTCCATATAAATGGCTTCAAATTAAGTCCTTGTCTGATGTTCTGCTTTTGGGGAACCCAAATTAAGACAGATTGTTCCTTTATGAGTTTAAGGATGGACTACAACTATATTCACTTAACAGATATTTACTGAGGCCTACAGTGTTTCAGGCACCACTCAATATTCTGCTGGAAATGCAGAATGAAGAAAACAGACTAAGAATCCTCCTTTTTTGGAAGATTACACTGTAGGGCAAATCAGTTAAGGCTCAAAGTTTTTCCATAGTGAGTGAATTTGGATTAGGATTGTAAAGAGGCAGATTAAGTGGGGTTTGAGAAAAGATTGGACAGAAAGATCCAGAATCTAGGGTAGTGGAGCCTAAGTCTGTTCTTCATACAGAGAGAGACAGGAAGCCACTAGATTCCTGGAGGGAGAAAGAGACAGTTACAATTTGTTAAAAGTTTGAGATGGGCAGGGGCCAAGCTCAAGCTTTGCCTCTGTCACTATTTTTCATAAGGATCAAGTCTAGTTAATAAATAGGTATTTAATAAATAATTTTTGATTTACATACAAGTTGGCATTTAAGTCCTTGTTCTACAACTTACTTTGAACATATAATTTAACATCTCTGTGCTTATTTCTACGTCTATAAATAAGGATAATAACATTGACCTCGTAGGATTGTTGTGCAGTGTAGATAAAGGATTATAAGTGAAAGCACATTTTAAACTATAAAGCAAATATGAAAATCAGTTGTGAGGTCAAAGTGTAAAAGAGTGTACCTACTAAAGTCCAGGCTAGCAAATACTCCTTTAGGTGTGCCGGAGAAGATCAAGGCCTCATATGGAAGGCTCTGTGACTATTGAATTGATCACATCTTGCTTTTTCCCCAGCAACTATCAATGCAACTAAGCACCTCAATGGGTCAAGCTCTTTGTTAATTTTCACATTTGGTACTATCAGGTGTTATCAGCTTGCTATGGCTTATAATCCATGCCTAATCATAAGTGGTGCTGAGTTTTTTATTGACTGGAAATGTAAACACAAAGCAAGAAAATTGCCTTTACAAGAAAAACGATATAAGGGTATTCTTTTCATTTATAGACTGTGACAGAAAAGTCTCATTGATGTCAAACAGCATGGCTCTATCATGATGCATATTTTCTTTCTTTTTTCGCCTGTGTGCTTGAGAATGCCAAATTAAAAAAGAAAACAGCATCCTTGTGAGCCATTGTCCTCAGAACTATTAGGCAAACGAATGAGTGTTTCATAGACTTAACATGACAATGAATTACACATCCAAAGCAGGTTGTGTGTGTGGTTTAGCAAAACAAAATTAACAGTCATTCTAGGGAAGGACATTGCCACAGCTTTGGCATAATTAGGAATCATCATAATCAAATATAGGAAATTGGCACATCTGCTTTTCAGGCTGTTGATCCAACTGTGAGGCTGCCTGTGCACACTGGCACAAGTGGTTCTGATGCAGCTCGATGTGTTCTGCAAAGCTGTCTTTGCATAAATATTTACATAATTTTCTCCAAACACCACTATAAGCAGTTGTTTTTTTATCACTTTTTCTCCCTTGGGTTATTATTTCTTCCCATCCCTACTCCTGGTGAAAGAGTGATCACTTGTTATTCTGAAGATTTCTCTTTCTTCAGGGGAATTTTAGAGAAAAACCTTGGAACCTGAGAATTTTATAAAATAACCGTGAGATGGAGCAGTACCTTTTACTTGGTATATTTTTCTAAGAACACAAAAAGAAAAACTACACTTCACCCAGCTGTGGGAGCACAAAGCAGAGAGATGGAGAGAGAAGTTGGGGAGAGAATCCACTCGGGGTTTGAGATTGATCAAAAACAGAAAGTCAGATGAGATGAGGTGGAATAGCATGGCCTTAAAGAAGTCATGTCTCCACCCCACCCTCTATTTCCTTCAGTTATTAAAGGTTAAAAACGTCTCCTACAGAAGCATTGGTTGAGCTCTTTAACTTTTAGTTACTTAATAATTTTGATAGTTTCATTTTCCTTCAAAAGAGCTAAAAGATCTCTCGTCTCCTCCAGTTTTGATGTTCTATTCCGCATTTTTTTTTTTTTTTTTTTTTTTTTGCGGTACACAGGCCTCTCACTGTTGTGGCCTCTCCCATTGCGGAGCACAGGTTCCGGACGCGCAGGCTCAGCGGTCATGTCTCACGGGCCCAGCCGCTCCGCGGCATGTGGGATCTTCCCGGACCGGGGCACAAACCAGCGTCCCCTGCATCGGCAGGCAGACTCTTAACCACTGCACCACCAGGGAAGCCCTATTCCACATTTTTGAAACTACAATGTATTTTAAAACGAAACATCTTTCATCCTTTAAAAAATCCAGTTTAAAAAATATCTACCATCTTCTTTATTTTCCAAGCATTGTTTTGCTTACCGATATGCACGTGTCCTATTTTTATTAATAACATCTAAATTGCAACAGTTAAAATACTTTATAATGTTCTAAATATTTATAAAAATATTCCTCCAATGTGTAAGGCCTGTTTTTTCTATTTTAATATGAACCCTTTTCTTTTGATACAGACTTTTGCTGACATATCCCAGTGAGTGTGGGATCTGTACATTGGAGGGTGGTGTAGGATATATTTTTATAAAAAAATAAGTGGGAGGTTTACACAGGGAAAGATATGTTCACTTTTCCTTACAAAATCATTAGAGGCTACTTTTCAACAATTTGCAAATAGGAAAAGAAAAAAAAATCCTAAGTAGGAACAGGCAAGAAAATTCCCTCAATCATATCCCCAACTACAACTTACATTGATATATAAATTATGAGGTATTGGTAATTATCAGTTGTGTGGTTAGTTATGTGTATATATGAATGCTAGATTGTGAATGGGGTGCTTGTGTTAGGTGCTTATTTTAAACTTTTTACTGAGCTTTACATAGTTTAATTACAGAGTATAAATCATTTCTTTTCAATGAATCATTCTGTTATATTAAACCATATTGAATCATGAAAACCTTTTCAAGTAATATTAAAAGGCATTTTCTTCTTCTCCCTCTGTCATTCTTAGAGCATTGTTTTTTTATTCCCATGTTTGTTTCCCCATGGACCCCAGGTAACTGCTGCAGCATCAAAAAACACAAGGAAGACAAAGGGTGAGACCTGGGCTGTTTGATAACCTCCCTCCCCTGCCACTGAGAACCCATTTCTGCTCTTTTACTCTTTTCTCCTAGTATCTGTCTTACCCTTATCTTGTCACTCCTCACCCCATACTTTTTCTCCCTTCAGTTTTCCAGATGAGCTGACAACTCCATGTCAATAAATGGGACCACTGGTTGCTTTCATTTTGCCTGTGGAGAATTCTAGAAGTTTAAGTACTCGAAATGATCCAATGAGTCAAAGTCAGACTTAGGAATAAAATCAAGTGTCTACCATTGGATTCATAGTTGTCTTGTACTAATAACTCATTAATTTTTTCATTACTTTATAATTTAATAGAATGTTTTTCTGTGATGCACATATACACCTCTGGATATTTTAAAACCTTAAAAAGCCTGACATATGAATGGTGGTGGTGGTAGTGTGTGTGGACAAATCATTCTTGTCCATCTATTAACAAGATGTTAAGAGTTTTAAACTTTCTCTTTCCTTCTAAGTCTGATAACTCTGGAATTTTCCTTGTTTAGCCCTGGGATTAAATACCTATGTTATGTCTTTAATTAGTCATGGTTGTGATCTGCTTTAACAGCTGAGGAATTGTTAACAACTTCTTTGATCATATCTAATCTCACTATCAGCTAGCAATTTAAAATTTATTTCTGCTTGTATTTACCTATGGCAAGACTTTTTTAAACTCCACGTATGTCTTTGTGTTTTATAATATAGTTATTATCATCCCTATCTCTACTTAAAGTTACTCTGAAAATATATAATACATACTTAAAAGTTTGAGCAAGTGTTGTGTGCCAAAAAGAGCTCTTTCCTGGGAGTCTAGTGTTCATGTCCAGGTTGCCAAGCAACCACAAAGTTCTTATCTGTAAAGTGAAGAAATTGGACTAGAGAAAATTTTAGTCGGCATTTATTGAGCACCTATCACGTGCCAGCAACTGTTGTAGGTGCTGGTGAGAAAAAGAGACTCTCAGTTCAAGCTTATGATACTGTTTGGAGAAGAATCAATTCAAAATATCAAAAAAAGTCTCTATTAGGAAATGCATAGAGTACTAAGGAACACAGAGGGTGCACTTATCTTCCTCCAGAGGGAGTCAAGGAGAACTTCTTGGTGTAAATTCTGTTTAAGATGAGAACAGAGGGGAGGGATAAATTGGGAGATTGGGACTGACATGTATGCACTACTATGTATAAAATAGATAACTAATAAGGAACTACTGTATAACACAGGGAACTCTACTCAATACTCTGTAAAGGCCTATATGGGAAAAGAATCTAAAAAAGAGTGGAGATATGTTTATGTATAACTGATTCAATTTGCTGTACACCTGAAACTAACACAACATTGTAAATCAACTATACTCCAATAAAAATTAAAAAAAAAAAGATGAGAACAGATAATAATAAGTAGCAGTAAGACAAAGAGAAATATTTAAGATAGAAGTCCCCAGTGGTAAAAATGCTATTTTGGGGTAATTTCAACTGCATTTATATAATAGTTGAGAGGACAGAATTACTTACCTTTTAGAAATATGGAACTTCGGGCTTGATCTGTAATGAGAGATCCTTAATTATTTTTAATTTCCTGTTATATTTTTCTTCTTCAAGAGCTCCCTCTGGGCCTGCTAGTTCAGAAGAGGAATATTTGTAACATGAGCTACATAACTAATATAATAGGATGTTCAATCTGGAAATAATCTGCAAGTTTAATCAGTCCAGCCCCCTTACTCTGCAGAATGTGTCTTTAAGGCAGAGAGGTTAAGCAACACATCTACTAAATTTTCATAGCTGATTAGTGGTTGAGTTTGCATTAAATGTAGTCTCTTTCCTGGTTTAGTGGTTGTTCTCTTATCTCAGGCTATCTTTTCATAACATGATGATAAATAAGTTGACATTTCCATAGTATTTTATATTCAGGTACCAGTAGAAGAAAATTATAAAAAGGAAAATAGGTGGAAATGGAATGATACATTTTCTGTTTGTTTGGTTTCGTTTTGGTTCTCTGGTTAGTGGTTTCACCATTGTGATAGTTACAAATGTGTCTCTAAAGTTTAAAAACTGGACCTATCCACTCTTGTTTTCTTCAGGACACATTTTATTGTTAATTATATATCTATATATCTGTGCTAGTATTTTAATTGAGAAATAAATATTTTAACCTAGAACAGTTAATATAAGTCTAATTTCTCTTTTCATAATGATGCCTGATTTTCTGGTACTATCTGTATCTGTAGTTACAGATTACTTATAAATTCTTACGTCAATTTGGTTGGTCAAATATGACAGTGGTTAAGAGTTCAGTTTCTGATAAAATTATTGATTAATTTTGGAGTATTTATATTAGATGACTTTAGGCAAGTAGTGTAACTATTCTCTATGATTCTATTTCTTTATCTGTAAGATGGAGATGAGATTGTGATGAGGATTTAGTGAGATAGTTTGTGTAAAACATTTAGCCTAAGCTTAGAACTGTTATGTCAGTTGCTATTATTGTTGTGTTTCATAAAAGTCAAGGTCTCAGTATAAATCATGGTTGGAGGTGGTCTCCAGAAACACTGCTTACAGAAGTACTTGACAAAGCATATAAAAAACAAAGTTTTACATTTGTGGAATGGATCAAACTAATTTTGATATTGATGTTACCACTGCTGTTGCTGGGAACCAGATTTAGTTTATGGGTCTTGGCTGCCAGATGAATGAAGCAGAGAGCCAATTTTGTATAAGTGGGCCCCACATGACTCCTGGGAGTGTCCCTAATGTGAACAAGGCATAGTGTGTTACAGCTGCCAGGAGTGACATTATCCAGATAGCTTAGCTCGACCTGGTCATCCCACCCTATTGGCAGCAGGACAACTGTGAGACACAAACAGCCTGGGCCAGGCGAAATGAGCCACTGGGGAATGTGGGGGAATGTGGGAAGGGGATGCAGAGAGCCTGTGGAAGGACAAGAACAAGGAAGAGGTTTGGGCAAGGATGTGATAAAGTAAAAACTAAAGTAGATCAACCCGATGGGATTCTAACTGGGAAAGGTGGAATAATATTTTTGAGATATTAATCAAGTTTTTGTTGGCATTTCCCATTCCCACTGTCCTTCCTCTTAAGCTCATCTTCCACCCTCTTCCTCTTTGCAGACTGAAGCTGGTTGGCACATGCCCTGTGGACATGACACTGAGGACCAGGTTCTATCTGCCCATCCTCCACTCTTTCTGCATATATAAGTACCTTGGTACTGAAGAAATCCCTCTGATTGTAGATGCATCTTGAAAAAGGGAGTGGGTAGTCACAAGGATTGACTAAAATTGTTTACTTTTTACCCCAGTAGAAATTTAGTAGTGAGAACAACAGAAATAATATTAAATTCTTGAACATCTTGATTTTGAGCATTAGATTCAAATGTGAAACATATACATTATATATAGTTTTCCTCTTAAATTTCCAGTTTCTATCCAAAGTAGGCATTAGGTAAAATATCTTAAGAAAGATTCATATTTTTGCAATACTTGTGAATAAGGAAGTACAAGGAAGTTTCTCACGAGGATTTCACTGCTGTTCTGTATAATCATGAAGCCAATATTGATGCAATATAATTCCATTTGAAAATAACAATGACAATAATACCTGAAACTTTCTTGCTGAACTGAACTAAACCTCTATCTGAGGGATAGGTCTTTGTGTTCATTCTTTCAACAAACATTTACTGAGGACCAGTTTTCGATCAGGCACATGCTTGGCACTGGGGATTTACTGACAAGAAGCATAGATTTATGGAGAAGCTAAGAGTCTATGTGAAATCGTGATGGGAATATGTTCTTACAAGCAATTTTCACATAAGGTTATTTAATCATAGACTTAAGTGGAAATTGGATAATCTATAATTTCCTCTCTTAATCAACATTCTCATTCCCTAAATAGGTTTGGAGAAGGCCAGGATACTGAGAACACTGTGGGCAAGTGTTGGTTCTCATTGGTTCATCTGGCTTGCTAATTCAAAGTATAAGACCTCACCTCTCAATTACTCACTTAACATTCCAGTACATTTTTGGAACAACGGATAATTTTGGAGGCTGCCAAGCAGATGGATAAATGGTAACTGACTTAGCAGATCTAGGAAAGCTGAAACCTAAGCTTACCCATAGGTTAATTAAAACTGCTGAACCCTGGAATTGCTCCTGAATTGAAACCACAGGTGCTTGTGAAGGTGAGAATGCAGGGTGGGGCTGAAAGCAGGAGAATAGGTTGACAGTGTTGCGTTATAAGGAGGAGCTCCCATTCCTCCTATTCTATCTCCTCCCCAAGCAGAAGCCTGCAGGTTAACTGGCTGAACCAAAGATGTTTTGCTCATAGAGATACCAGATACAGTTAAGAGTGGATGTGTAGAGGAGATACCATAATAAAGATCGGGAAAATGTGAAAGTCTGCATTATGAAAAATGAGACTCTCAGAACCCTTTTCCATGGAGTTCTTAACATACAGAATACTGGAGGCCAAATTTATATTCTTTAGGCAGGAGATCGTAGGATTCTTCTCTGGGAAAACACAGCCCATGGGGAAAAAAGAAAAAAAAAACTATAGATATTACAGCTCTTTTGGAAAAATAAGGGGAGGGAAATATCTACATGCAAGGCAGTGGTATAATGGAGTAAAATCTCTCTCTTGTAGCATGTTTTCATTAGTGAAAAATCAGGGTATATCAAAATAAGCATGTTATTTGTTATTATATAGTATTAGAAATATAAAGATAACACCAGAAGATGCTGCTAAAGTATTTGAAAGTGGATTTAACTATTTTCCTCTTCTTATGAAGGATTAGGAGTGGGGTAAGAGAATGAGAAAGAAACAGTGCTAATTCTAGTTAGGAAGAAGAGAGATACCTTTCCTAACTAATCTTTTGTTGACTTAACTCCTTTGTGGAACAAGGTGGCATATAAATAAATCCAAAGTATTTTCTAAGTACTTACAAGGTGCAAGGTACTAATTTCAATTATAAAATTACATGGTTGTTGTATTTAATAAAAGTACTTTAACTTATATTCTTTCACCTTATTTTCACAATTACCCTGCAGAATAGGTAGGACAACACTTTACAGCTGGTTTTGTTAGGAGGTAAGAAATTTGGAGGGTGGTAAAAAAAAAAAAGGAAACTAAAGGAGTTGCTTAAACACTAGCATAGCTATGGAAGCAAGATAGAGACAATAATTTTGTTATAGGTACCTCAGTGTGACCATTTATTAATTTTCAGTGAAAAGTACAACTGCCAAATGAGTTTTAAAATACTGATATCACTTGGTATGCACATCCCTTCCCCTGTAAAAAAATGTTTCCATGGAAATTCAAATTGGTTGGTAGAAATGCAATCAGAGCATAGCTATGGGATGATATTCATGGCTGATATCATCAAATTATGACATGTGATGTCCCTCAACACACGGTAAGGCGATATTTGCCAAGCAACCACAAAGTCCAGGTCAGATGGCCAAGTCACCTTCATCTCTGGGTGGTGCTGAAACTACACTGACAGAACTGTGTTCTTTGACTTCATGCAGACCATCTGGTGACACTTATTCTTCAGTGATCTTTCAGTACAGTTGTTTAGGTTAAAGCCTTCCCTTATATCAAGCCACATTCCAGTCATGCCTTCTTAATGAGTATCATATATTTTAAATAATTGGAAAACTCAGTCTGTGCAGAGATTAAGAATGAGTAATGTATCCAGAAGGTTTTCTGATATACTTATAAGTACATTACAAGAAAACCCAACAATTAATGAAAATGAATTTGAGTTCATTTTGATAAGATGAAGCTAAAGATGATTATGGATTAAACAAATATAGTGTTAGAATCATAGGTGCTAGTGTCAGAATATAGAATGCACAATCTGTGCTGTTCTTTATATTATGTGTACATTTAAGATGCTATCAAACTCTTTTAATCACTACCCTATGTTAGAAGCTTTGTTTGTCTTAGCTAGTGAAATGTCACTTCAACAAAACCAAAAGAATTAAAAAAAAAATTTACCCACATGCTTGGAAAGCAGAAAATAACAAAATGTGGGAAAAAAGTCATCTTTGCAAGGAAAGGTCGGCAGAAACATATGGATCCCAAGTGAAATTAAAATAAGGTTTCTGTACAGGCTAGATACTGTGGCAGATAACGGTGCCACAGGCCAGACAGAAGGTTCCCAAGGCCCCAGGCTGCTTTCTAACTTCTGCTCCGCTGAAGACTTTATCCAACATTATTTTGGTGATAACACTTGTTATACATCCTCTGGATCCTCAGATGCTAAATCATCCTATAATAGACTTTATCCAGGAAACCTAAAGGCCAGCCATATTTCCTCATTTTTAAAGTTTCAGTGATTATAAAACAGCCATCTGTACATGTCTGGAAGCATATTTTTATTTGGGTTATTATTTGATAAGGTACAGACAACCAAATCTTCAATCCTCTCTAATGTGTCTACTTTTTTTTTAAGTCCATAGGAAATTTTGTTATATATTTTTAATTTATATTTTATTTAGTTGAAATGCACAAAAGACTTCTTAAAGTCCTTTAACACTTTAAATATTTCCTATTTAAATATTAAATAGGAAAAGAATAAGTAATTACACAAAATAACAAAGAATACGTTCATTGAAAACTATTTGACAGCATTATCTCATTGAAAAAACATTTTTTTGATTAAGCAAACTGCCCATATGATTAGAATTGGAGACCATACATAATCGTCCTATACAGAAAGCCCTCCTGGAACTTTCCATATAAAGCACAGTCTTTTACTCTTGTTTAATATTAATGTATTGCTAATTAATTTTTGTCTATTAGATGCTTTTATCACCGACCAGATTCAACATAGGGAGAGAGTGACTTAGATGCTACAAAAGTAGCTTTGAAACTCAGCCCTAGCCAGTAATCCCTCCCCTTAACCATAGACCTTTGCGCCTACATAGTTAAAAAGATCTGATCCTAAGCCACCTGCAACAGATGGCTGGCATTCTGCCATTAGATATTTATTCTTTGAGATTAATGCAAATATGCAAATATCATTGTTCAGCTTGGAGATGGGTAGAAGGAAAGTTAATGCATTAAATATTTATTAGTGTTGCATATATTAGTGTGAATGTTTTTATCAGTTTGTTTTGTCATTATGAGGAACACTTGAAGAACTTGTTTGTTTTGAACAAGAATTGCAGTAATGGGTACTTTAATGGGAGCAAGTGAGAGAGTAGTTGAGATGGACCTGGTAGAAACGGGAGGGGGGATGGAAGTTAGGAGAGAGTTGGAGAATGCTACTTAGGGGTGAGCCATACCAATCACGTTCCCAGCAGGAAACAGATGAAAAACATTCAAATTGGATAATCTAATGGAGAGGTGATTTATAAAGGATGAGGTAGGAATAAGTCAGGAAGGAGTAAAATCTAGAGCTGTGCAGAGAAAGTTGCCTGACAGAAGCTGTGCCCTTTGACGGGGAGACCCTGCAGAACAAGGGCAAGGCATCATGGAAAGAAAACTACACAGGGCATCCATCAAAAGACTTGCCCTTAAGTCTCTGTTCTTCAGTGTACCAGCTAAGTCTTGACTCTCTATGCATCAGTATTCTCATCCAGAAGATATAGTACCTTTTCCAGAAATTCATTGTCAGATGGTATCATTTATATAAAAGCTCCAAATACAGAGCCCTACAGAGAAGGAAGGTTGGAAGAAATGAATGTTTAATCTCGAGGATGTAGACATTAAAGGCACAGATTAAAGGAAAGGAAGACCTTCTTTAACTGAGGCAGGTTTTAAGGTTAATATATGGAAGGTGATTAATCTATATGTATGTGCTCACAGACAAACGTTTCAGAGATATCTGTGTAAAAATACGGATCTATAAGTCAGCAAGTTAGAAATAGTTAGAAATAAATTAGAAAGAGGTGGGTGGACAGATAGGGAAAGGGAAAATATCAAAAGAAGTCCAAAACTTTTTCCTGAATCATTAGGATCAAGAATATTAAATACGTATTTTGCTAGTAGAGGTCTTACTAAAGAGAGGGCCGATAATGCAGACACAATCACAAGGTTCATCCCCACATGCACTGGAAACAGAATAACCCATAGCTTTTAGCAAAAGGGTGATTGCAAACATTTTGTCATATTTCTTCAGAAATTTATTTTACACTCAGATACACACTTTTAGCCTGAACTGTTAACTTTCTTAGTAAGCCACAGCAAGGAGACTTAGAAATGTTATTTTTTTCTTGTTTCCCTATGGAACTAGCTTTCAGTTTTAAATCCCGGCATAAAGTAATATATGAAGAATGTCAGTGCACTTTACCTCTTACAAGATACTCTTGTAAGAAAAATTACTAGTTAAAAGGGATGATACACTTCTTAAGTCAGCATCAGGGAAAAGAGAAATTTTTTGTTTGATCTCATGAGTTTGGTATTGTGTTGTGTTACCATCTAACAAGAATGCAGTTTAAAATTCTATGTGAAGTCTCTCCATTTTGACTGTCAATTCAGGGTGGAAAACCATTTTGTTAGAAATGTCAAGGATATGATGAATGGTGAAGATATCAACTTTGTTAGCATATTTTTTTGACTGCCACATGATTCTTCTTGTATTGTATCATGTATGAACAAAAGAGCATTAATGCAAAGACTAGAAATTCAATGAGTTTTAAACTAATCACCTCAAGGTACAATGAATTTATCTGCGATATCCTTTACATATTGATGTTTGTGCCTACTCAGGCTCCCTTGGTTTATATTCAGTATTTCTGCCACAGAAGGGAAATCATTAATGAGTGTCTTTAAAATGCAAATTTGTCAAGGTCAGAGTTTCAAAAACAGAAGCTTGTTGGTTGAACCATGCACTGAATTTTATTTCTTTTTAATAGTTGGTTAGATTATCAATCAAAATGTTGACGGTAATTGTTTAAAAATTAATTTATAAAAGTCATTTTCAGCCTTTTCTTTGTCTAATTGAGCTTCATGTGAGAGAAAAATCTTTTAGACAGAAAAGAGATGATCGGTATAAACAATACACATATTGTACTCTGTGGAACTGTCTCCCAAAGAATTTTGCTGTGAGCAGAATTTTTGTAAAGTGAATCTTGCTCCTTCCATGACTCTCCTTATAAAAGAGGGGCTACTCTTCTTGTGGGGGTGATACTTCTAAAGTATCTTCCTGGTATGCCATCTCTAGGAAATGTCCTCTCACCACCAGGGGTGAGGCCCTGTCTGTCGTGTGTTGGTTACATATTCCTGCCTCTGAACTTGAGTTTCAGTCAAGGATGGACATCTGATCCAAACTAGACCAATACAACAAAACCTTCTTTATTGTAAATTCGAAATTGGAGCCTGGATCTTCCAGATTAGACTCTAATCCCATCTATAAGTGCCATTACACTCTGCTCTGGAGTTTCTATGGGACACTTTGTAGCTTAAAGCTATTTCCTTTTGTCTTTCCTTAGTTCACGTTGGGATCTGTTACTACAACCAAATTTACTTCTTCCTTGGGGTGAACCCTATGAATGGAATTGAAGACTTTCGTTTAGAAATGTCAGGCTTGGGATTTCCCTGGTGGT
Source organism: Mesoplodon mirus (assembly GCF_964341445.2). NCBI lineage: Eukaryota > Metazoa > Chordata > Mammalia > Artiodactyla > Ziphiidae > Mesoplodon > Mesoplodon mirus. The sequence continues at coordinate 42,885,542 of NC_138977.1, forward strand.
CCAGAGGTAAAGAATCCACCTTACAATGCAGGGAACATGGGTTCAATCCCTGGTCAGGGAAATAAGATCCCACATGCAGCAGGGCCACTAAGCCCGCACACCACAACTGCTGAGCTTGCGCACCACAACTAGAGCCCACGTGCCGAACTACAGAGCCCACGTGCTCTGGAGCCCGTGCTACAACTAGAGAGAGAAAACCTGCACACCACAACTAGGGAGAAGACTGCGCACCGCAATGAAAGATCCCGCATGCCACAATGAAGACCCAACTCAGCCAAAAATAAATTAAAGAAAGAAAGAAAGAAAGAAAGAAAGAAAGAAAGAAAGAAAGAAAGAAAGAAAGAAAGAAAGAAAGAAATGGCAGGCTTATTACGTACCATCAAGACCTTCTGGGACCCTATTTCAACAATGAGATTTCCCATGTGCTGTTTCCTCCAAGCCTTCTCACCCAGTCTTCTGTACAGCTGCCAGTCTCCAGCTTTTTTTCCCAGGCAGAACGACTACATGTATTGAGTATTTCTCTGAGGCAAAGAAATTCCTTTCCCTTCCCATTCCTAAAAGTGTCATTCTTCTAATTTTACTGTTAACTTTGCAGTTTTGAATCAACCTAGGCTTTAGTATTTCATTAAACACAAGATAAAAAGCAAGAAAAGAATACCAAATTTTATCTATTTTGAAAATAGTGGTTTTTCTCTTGTTCTTTGTTTTTTTGTTTTTTTGCTGTATGCGGGCCTCTCACTGTTGTGGCCTCTCCCATTGCGGAGCACAGGCTCCAGACGCGCAGGCTCAGCGGCCATGGCTCACGGGTCTAGCCGCTCCACGGCATGTGGGATCTTCCCGGACCGGGGCACGAACCCGTGTCCCCTGAATCAGCAGGCGGACTCTCAACCACTGCGCCATCAGGGAAGCCCTGAAAATAGTTTTAAGTGTTCTCAGCTCCCCAGTGTCTTTCTTCTCTAATTTGTCTCACCAAAGCAACCTGGTTATCCTTATTAAAGCAAAGCTCTGTTTGAACTCCCCTGGTGTTTAAAATTTATTATTGTCTCCACGAAAATGTCCATAACATGAAAAGGTTTTTATTGAAGGCCGAGGTTGGCAAACTTTTTCATTAAAGTTCAGATAGTAAATATTTTAGGCTTGTGGGATATATGGTTTCTGTCTCAGCTACTCAGTTTTGCTGCTGTTGTAGCACAAAAGTAGTCACAGACAATGTGTAAGCCAATGGGCATGACTGTGTCCAGTAAAACTTTATTTACCAAAACAGGTGGTGGACAGTATTGACCTAAAACCTTCTATGTATTGGACCTTATGCAGCTGGATTAGTTTTACTTTCTACACTCTCCCTTTACACACTCAGGGCTCCACTGACATTAAGTTTTTTCCATGCCTATTAGGTACTCTGTACATTCACTGCTCTGTGCTTCTATTCCCTTGGATGGAGGCTGGAGTGGGGCTCAGGGAGACTGTTGTTTCTCCAAGCACATTTTCCATAAGAGGTGACTTAACATTAACTTTAAGGTATCATGTAGTCATACTACTTGTTAAGAGTATGATGACAATACTCTAGAAAAAGCGTAATAAAATACATGATTAAGACACAATACTAATCCTATGAAACAGGTAAAGAAGGTAATCACAGGGTTGTGCCTTAAAAAACATATGCTTGCTCTTCTACACATCTTAATTGATGATGCCATCTTTTCACCATCCCCCATCTTCAGACAGAAGCTGTTTATGCCTTTTCTTTCTGCAGACTTTTCTTCCCTTCATCTGGGCTAATCTTAAAAGCACTACCCATCTTTCAAAATGCAGACTAAATGCTCTGCCCTCCATTGATCCTGATCTTTCCAGCTATGAGTAATTTCTCACTCTTCGGAATTCCTGTTATACTCCATCACATCATTTTAATCTTGGTATTATAGTTATTTAATTATCTTAGTTCAATAACTAGAATATCTCACTGGAGTATCTCTTAATAGACCCTGTCTTCCAAAGAGCACAGATCAGTGCTTTGCAAAGAGTGGGCATTACATATTTGTTTGATTAATAAATTTAAAAAATTTGTAAAAATGAATTTCTTCAAATTGAGACTCCCTTTATTTGATGAACAAGTGTTAACTCTATATAAAGTCAGGGTCAAAAGCAAACCTCTGGTTTACTAAACTTTAAAAAATATCCTCAGGCACTTGTGGTCCAGTGTTGGTGAACTTAAGCTGGTATTTTTGTTAGCCAGATTTGCTACATATGAAACCCATTGGCCATTTGGGGATTGACAACTTTCTTACTGCTCCTTTCAAAGAACCTCCCAAGAAAACTGGGATAGATAATCTAGGTGCCATATGTGCTGTTAAAATAAAGTTGGATATGCACTAATCAAGCGGTTTCCATGAGAAACGCAAGGACTCCAAAATATGAAAAATCTTTTTAATTGTAGTACTTATGGTAGGCACTCCAAATAGAAAAATTACATTTCAAACTTTTTTTATCTTAAAAAATATTTTATACCACAGCTTAAATATCTTGGAGCAGAAACAATGTGGCTGTTTAAAATGTTATATAAACAAGTTTGGAAGAAGTAAAAAAAAAAGTTTCTTTTTCATGTTGCCTACAAAGTCTTTAAATATAGTGTTTAGATTAAAAGAGATATTTTTTTTTTCACTTTTTGAAAATGTTGGAGACATAGGTATGGGGAGCCCTTCTCACACAACAGATTACAGGCAAGGGAACAAGGATAGCCAAAATTGAATTCCCTCAGCTGAATGGATGGGCTAAGAACATCTTCATTTAGGTATCATCCCCAGGATAATTGTCTTTTTTATTTGTTTGTTTCTTTTGAGGAAGGTGTCATTCTTAGCTATAACTTGTTTTGTCTCCCTTCCGAGTTGTCTGTTTCTATCTATAGCCACTTCCATTCTTTGAACTTTGTTATTTAAAATTCTTACTCTGTGTTCTTAGGAAAACTAAAAAGATTTGTATTTGTCTTACGATATCCTCCAAGAAGTCGATTGGATCTTCTTATTCTTTTTTAAAAAAATTCCATTATGTAAAAATCTATTGATTTGCTTACTGTGAAGGTCACTTTTTTAGTTGAATGAAAGATTCTTTAAATTCTATTGTGCTTTACAATTTTCAATTTTATGCTAAGTGAAATAAGTCAGACAGAGAAAGACAAACACTGTATGATATCGTTTATATGTGGAATCTAAAAAATACAACAAGCTAGTGAACAAAACAAAAAAGAAGCAGACTCACAGATACAGAGAACAAACTAGTGGCTACCATTGGGGAGAAGGAAGGTGGGAGGGGCTATATATATATATATATATATATATATATATATATATATATATATATGTAGGGGTAGGAGATTTTAAAAAAAGGGTTATTGCGGGATTATATGAAATCATGTGTGTGAAACTTTTGAAAACTGTAAAGCACTTTTGAAAACTTTTTTTTCAAGTCTAATTTCCCTTTTTCCTTCAGAATATCTGAGTTTAACAAGGAGAAGAATAATATCAAATGAGTGCAATGGATAATTTAAAGATTCACAATTTCTTATCTCTTTTTTCTATTTATAACCTTTTATCGTAATTATAAATGTCAGCAAAATGACTAATGTAAAGTTCACAGGAATTATAGAATATTAGGACTTAATGTGCTTGAAAACAGAATTTGTTCTACCTAATCTAAATGTAAGGGATTTATTAAGAAGTATAAATAGCTCACAGAGTCATCCAGATTGCTGAAGAAGGAGAGGGAAGCCCGGGCATTCATGAACAATTCCCCAAATACACTCCAGCACTGGGCTGGAAAGGAGCTGCTCACCCTTCTGAGATTAGGGAGATGAACCCCGAAGCCACTGAATGAGGCTCACATGCTCCCTTCTGAACACAGCCTCTGTCATTGCCTGCATGAGCTTGCCTGTCTCCTCAGGGAACTTGGTTCTGATCCAAAATCTGGCATGAGCATATATGGGTGGATTCTAAACCGTGAGGAAAACCTGTAAGGGAGTTTAGGAACTGTCCATTCTTTTAACTCTTTCTAACAGGCAGAAAGACATGCTAGAGGGGAGTTGGATCAGTGTTGAGTGAGTTTATTCAGTGTCCACCATTTCAGGCAACTTTTCTCTTTTCTTTGATTCCCACCACTTCCCCAGCTGGGATACTGATAAACAGCAAAATGACTAGAATTTGAAAACTGGCTTATGAATCAAGTTGTGTCAAGAGGCATCATAGACCTACGAGAAGAATAACTATTTTCTCATTTCCTTATTTGTAACTTCCGTCTCTAGTGGTGAAAAGTGTGTTATTTATGTTTACTTAATTTATCTATCCCTCTGTATGTAACCACTTTCTCATCACCACTGTTACCCTCCCCCAATACTGATACCCTCATGCTTTAGGAGTTCTGACACTGTCACCACCTGCCACCCACTCAGACACTGACACTCTGTACTGGCTGCCACCCAATCCCAAATGCAGATGTTAGTAACCATTCTCTGTCGTTGGCTACATTCCCTGTTGGTCATACATAGAGATATTAACTTAGAAGTAATTGCACCTTCCAAGAGCATTTTGTTGACTCTCAGGAACTAGTTCAGACATTGAGGAAATCTAATTCTTTAATGACTGTACTGACAGAGTTTAAATAAGCTTTGTCATCTATAGGTAGATTTATTATCTTCCTGTGAATCATGGTAGTTATCATATAATGAATCACTCTACACATAACGTGAATATGAATCACTTCCAGTGTGGTACTGTACTTCCAGGAGAGCCAGGTTTGTCACTGTGGATGTCATACAAAGTTATCTACTTGTAAATAATATAGATTATATGATTTTTTACACATAAAGAATACATTTATTTTTATTTTCCTGTGTCTATTATTGTTGATTATTTGTCTCTTCTGTTTGTTCATTGTTAGAGTCAGGGGAGATAGAAATAAATTAATGACAGGTTATTGGAAAGATGAACTCCTGAGAACAGGGGTATAAGTTTTATTCTTAGAATATTACCAGATACATAGTAAATATCAATAAATATTTGTTAAGTAAAAATCAGTAGATAAATAATTAAATAAAATTTAACATGAAATCCATAGGAGCTTTGTGGGTGCAAGAGATGGGCAATGATAGAGGGCCTAGTGGCCACTTTTAATCATGAGGTTAATGACGATTAATGATTAATCAATGTCAAGCTATTCTAACTGCATTAAACTGAGTTGAAAGTGTTTTTGGATTTATTAGCATATTTTATGTAGTAAGGTGATAAATTCTAATGTTGAACTAGAAGTTTGTTTTCATACAAAGAATAACTTTCAAAGAGTAGGGGCATGCATGGATTATGAAGCAAAATACTTCAGCAGAAATGCAGATAATTTGATAAAATAGAAATATTTTAGATTTATTTATCTAAATAATTCAGTGTAACCATCCCCCTCTGCTTAAAAATCGGCATTCCCTATCCCATCCTATCTTGATTTAAAATAGAAAGTTAAACAGTGTTCCAGCATGTCTGTAATGGTACAGAAGTCAGTTGGAAGCCTTACCTGGATGGTGTCCAGCTGACACAATGCCCGAGTCCTCTCATCTGAGAGAGGGGAAGAGAAAGTGTTGCTGTTGTGACTGCTCCTTTTTCATGGCTTGTTGAGATTCCTAAGTCTGCCCTTGCTTTCACCTTCCCTCATTATTGCTTAGAAACAGTGTGGCCAAAAGCGTCCTTTAGGACAGGGGTCCCCAACCCCGGGGCCATGGACTGGTACCGGTCCGTGGCCTGTTAGGAACTGGGCCGCACAGTAGGAGGTGAGCGGCGGGCATATGAGGGAAGCTTCATCTGCTGCTTCCCGTTGCTCCCCATCACTGGCATTACCACTTGAACCTCTCCCCCTGTCCCCCCACCCCGTCCCACCACCCGTGGAAAAATCGTCTTCCACGAAACTGGTTCCTGGTGCCAAAAAAGTTTGGGAACCACTGCTTTAGGGACTATCCCAGGGACTGCCCCAGTTTTAGCGCTGAAAGTCCCATGTCACTGAACACCCCTCAGTCTGGAACAAACTGGGACAGTTTGTTGCCCCAGTAATTAATGACCTTCCCACTAATTTATATTAGATGAAAGCGATTTGGTGAATTATTGGGCCGTGCTAGGTGTGGCCACATCCCTGCTTTGCTGTAGATCTTATATGAGCAAATGAGTGAAATGATAGAAGTTCCAGAACTGGGCAGAATTAATTACCCAAACAAACAAACAAAAGAAAGGTAATACACCTTAGTATGCCAATCACCTCTGCTGGCCTGGGTCAGGAAAGAAGAACTGAATGAGAGAAGTCTAGGAGGGCCTAGGAATTTTGAGGAAGAACAAGTTTTAAGTCCAAAGTGTTTTGCTTTAGTTTGGGCCTAGCACAAGATAGATCCTTAGACTAGTGTGTGGAGTCCCAGAAGCTGAGCAGAAAATGAGTCAGGAAGCTTGGGGAAAAGGAAGCCAATGTGAGTTTAAAATACGTCCTCCTGAGGAGAGAGTACACGGTTAGCATTGTGTCTCATATTTCTTTACCTTCTGTCCCCTATTAACTTGAAACCACTTGTCATTACTTTTTGGCAGATTTTTTCCCCCCAGATTTTATTCAGTCATGTACTGATATGATATTCATTGGTAAAAGTATATGCTATCTTGGATTCTGTCTTCATTGAAACTAAAGCTGAAAATGAAGACCAGTTTTAACCAAGAGTAAATAATAAAAACCTTGAAAAAAAAAAACTTTAACAGCTGTGAACACAAGTTTCCTGAAAATGTCAGCCCGTTCCAGTTTTGCTGTGGGAAGTCAAAGAAATTAATGTATCTACAGTTGGTCCTAAATGTGAAATGAGAGGTGGCACCATATCCCTGGAGGCCTGATGGCTGAAGAAGAATCAGAGTTTCAGAACCTTAAGAAGAGATGAGACCAAGGAGCACAGAATTAGGATGCTTATAATAGAGCCATCCCTCTCACTGGACTTTAATTCTGGAGCTCAGTTACTTGAAAACAATGGAGGATTTGCATTTCTTTCTAACAAAAGTGTAAGTTATCTTCCACTCAATCAGCCACTTGCCCCATCAGAACCCTCCCTACCCCCCATCAGGTATAAAGTGGTGGATCCAGTGGATGATAGTGGAATTTCCATCTCTAAGTGGCAGACATTTCCAAACTGGGGATCTACCTGTATTTATTGAAGCTCTCATCCATTCATATCTCTCAGTTCAGCCACTATAAGGTCCAAGGTACCATTTTATTGTGTCCTGATCCTGCAGTAGCCTCCTGACTGGTTTTCCTGCTTTCATTCTTGCTGTCTCCAAATTCAGTGTGTCACATCAGCTAGAATGATCTTTGAAAAACATAGATTATATCACTTTATCGTATTCCCCACCCCTGGAACGCCTTTAATGGGCTCCAGTCACACAATATAAAATATCTGAATTCTTTACCACAGTTTACAAAGCACATATACTAGTCCCTGCCTACTTCTCTTACTTCCTCTTTCTCACAAACCTCTAGCCACACTGTTTTTTCTTTCTGTTTCTTGAATGTTCTAAGTTAATACTTATGGTAAGTTGGAGAAGCTGGGAATGTTTCCCCCTCTAGTTCTTGGAATGGCTACCTTCTTTGTGTTAGTCATCTAGTTGGTCATTCTCTATCATATTACCATATATTAAATCTCTGCAAACTACCTTCTAATACAGACATTTACTTACGTATTTTTATCTGTTTTTCCTCCTCAACCAGACTGCAAGCTTCGTGGAAACTGGGGCTTGTCATCTTGTTCGGAGCCTTAACTCTAGGTCCTAGAACAGTGTCTATAGTAGGTACTTAATAAATCTTTGTTAAAGTGGCAGGTTTCTATCTTCAGGGAGCTTGCAAATCTGGTTGTAGATTGTTGTCAAAGATTATGTAAATGAAAAGTTAGATACGCAGGACAACCAATAGAATTGCCAAGACGATATGTGATTAGGTAGTATAAGAACTTTTGATGGTAAAGCCTTGATTTAATTCAAATGAAAAGGAGGAGGTGACACTTCACATTACTGTCAATCATTGGTGTTTATACCAGTGAGATTGGTAGCTTCTAAAAGCCAGTTTCCGTCAGGGGAAGGCAGGTGTCACAGGTGTGGTGGGGGAGGAGGGAGGGAATGCAAAATGAGTAAGCAGAGAGTCCGAACGCCTGCAAACTTTTGCTCCTGCACAGTTTGGCAAGGGTGGCCTAGCTTGCTGCAAGATGCGATGCTTAATATCTGGAGCTTGAGATAAATGACAGTGGGATGAAATATTCTGAGGTACAACTGTCCACTCCTGAAGAGTTCAGTTCCCACCCCCGACCCCACCCCCATTCCCCCCACCATGCTGGTTTCTAGGCTTGGTGAGATGAAACAACCAAGTAGGTTTCTAGAAAAAGAGGAAATTGCCTTCCTTAGGTAGCAATGCAGCAAGTGTGCTTGTGGTCATGGGGGTGGGGCAGAGTGCGGGGGTCATCGCCTCTCTTGGGATGGCTGGACTTCAGTTTCCCAAACCACGGCGAGGGCTGCTCTGCACAGCTGCTGAAATAGGCCGAGGCTGCGGGATACACGGAGATGTTTAGTTTCTAGAGGACATCTGTTTTTCTAAACTACTTATCCCCTTTCCAAAAACTGACAAGCGTTAGTCATCTTCAGCTCGGCACCAACCCACAAGCGTGCGTGTGTGTGGCTCGGCGGCCTTCGGATCAGGCCCCGCCCTCGGGCGCACACTGACACTGCCGGAACCCGGCCAGATCGCGCTTTTGGCCTGCTGTGTGTGAGTGGCTTCTCCGGAGCCACCAGTCCCGGGGCCAGTTCAGCCTCCTCCCCTAAAGGGGACCGCCTGGCTGCGCTGTGCCGGAGTGGAGTAAGAGGAAGAAAGTTTGGAGTGCAGAGCGGAGTTGGGCCGCCGGAGGAAGGGAACCAGAAGAGAGGGGTCTCCACTCCAAGTTTGCGCGGCGGCGGCCGCGTCCCGGGGGTGCCTGTCCCGCTTCGCGCTGCAGCAGCCGGAATCGAGCCCTCCCAGCGGACTGGAACTCTCGGTCCGGGTTCCAGGCTGGCGCTAGAGGCTCGACCAGAGGCCGGGGAGGAACTTCTCTTGCAAGCTGTCGCCGAGGGCCCTTATTGTCTGCAGGAACTCTCCGGAATCGGGAGGGGGAGGACTGGATCGCTCTTCCACTGGGATTCGTCAAGAGTTCCGGCGGCAGCTGCGGCGGTTGCGGAGTCTCCCTTTGTCCTCCTAGGACCTCCCTCCTTCCCGGTCTCCCTCCCTCTGTCAGTTAGTAGGTCCTGCTGACCCAGGCGCCGGCGCCCTAGCTGCTCGCAATCCCCCAGCCTAGGGTGCGTCCCTGGTAACTCCTACCACCCTAGCGTCGCCACCGAGTCGAGCAGACGGGGCTGCGAGCAGGAGGGAGTCGCAGACCCCTGGCCGCAGGATGGTGGCGGGGCTCTCCCCGGCGCGCAGTCCCCGGAGCTGGCTGGTCCCCGGGCTGTGGCTGCTAGCTCTCAGCGGTCCTGGGGGGCTGGTGAGCGCCCAGGAGCAGCCCTCCTGCCGTGGAGCCTTTGATCTCTACTTCGTCCTGGACAAGTGAGTGCGGGAGGGAGATGCAGGGTCTTCTGGTGAGAGTGGCACTGGGTAGTGAGCTGTGGCTGGGGAGGCTGAGATGTATGTGCGACCTGGGGAGGGGTGTGGGTAACCCAGTGATGGGTGCCCTGTTGCTATCTCTGTCCGAAAAGCTAGCGCTTTCGGATCTGTGCGGGCTGCGGGGTGATAGGAGGATCCCGGAGCTGCTAGGCTCGCTGGGAGATGGGTAGTCACTGCTGGCCAGTTGTGGAGTTTCTTGGGAAATGGGAGTGCGGCCACTTGGGATAGCCTTCTGCGACCCTGTGACCCAGACAAGACTCTTTCTCGGCCCCTCTGTCCTCAGCGCCTCACGCTGGCTAAAGTTTGCCTGGGTTTATCCTGATCACAGCGCTTTCATTGTAGCTAGGCAAAGTCTAAGGTTAACATACCCAGTGTGGTTTGCGTTTCCTTCTAAGGAAGGCTGTGTTTATTTTGAAAAGCTGGGATCCTACTCTAAACAATTAGCAGGCAGGCGGTCCCTGAAGATGGGTTGGCTTCCTAGATTCTCGTATCACCTAAGTTTCAGATGCTGATGCTGTGATTTAGCTTGAAGAAGAGGTCAGATTAGGCCCCAGTAGATGTGTTGCTTTTATGATCAGTTCAATTTCCTTTTTCAGGTCTGGGAGTGTGGCAAATAACTGGATTGAAATTTACAATTTTGTCCAGCAACTTACAGAGAGATTTGTGAGGTATTTCTCCCACTTTCCATTTCTAAGCAGGGGAGTTTAATGTGGAGGGAAGTTGGAAACGATTTGCAGGGAAAGCCTTTACTGAAATGTTGATTTTTAAGTGCCTCAGGGTCTTATCACACACATGCTGTTATTAGGACAGCCCTTTAGTTGTTGAGGGCTTTTTTCATCTGGATCCCAGAAACTTGGCTCAGTGTCTGGGGAAGTATCTTCAGATACAATTACAAATGTCTTTTCCTTTCTGAATTTTCATCTGTTCTGAATTTCAGTTATGCTTTCTCATAATTTACCACATTAAAAATTTTATGCTAATAGTATCCATAATATTTTTTCCTTTCCATACAATTCTTAGCATTGTTGAGGTCCTCATTAAGAAAATAATAAGTGTTGGTAAACTTCAAATGAACACGTGTTAATAACCCACTACCAGGAAAGGCACTTGAGTGTGTTTAAAGAAACGATGTGTGTTTACGCAATATGTGGGCGTGTGGCTGGTTTAAAATTTAACTGTTCTATATATGCAATAATCCTTACTAGGAAAGATTGGTTTCTCTCCTATAAAAAGCATAACTGCTATGAAATCCAGCTTACTCTCTTATTTAGAGGTAACCAGGAATTAGTGGCATCCCTATTTAAAAATAACCTTAGGACACTAGTCTTTTGAGGCTTTTTTTTTCTCCTTTTATTTTTTTTAGAAGAAAAAGTGCAATGAGCAAATGCAAGTTTATCAAGATAATGGAAAGGACATGAAAAGGAGCTGTATCATTAAATATTGCTTCTTTCAGTCTTGTTAGCCCAAATGTTTTCTGTAAAACAGGCTTGGATGATCAAAACATTTTGAAAGTCATGTTGCAAGTAACTTCAAACAATCTGTAGAGGCCTAGGCAATCCTTGCTTTTAGTTATTGGCAGCAGTAAGTTTATCCCTATAAAAATGTATGCTTGTCCATGTTTAATCATCAGTCTCCTGCTTAAGAAGCCAAGTATAACACTCATTTCTGGACAAGGTCTGAGGTAAACTTGTCTAGGAGAGAAAAATAAACAAGGCCCTATATCCTTAAATGTCAAAGGCAGAAGAAAGAGTTGTTTATAAATTTTCTGATTTAATCCAAGAGTGTGCAGAGTCCCATAGATTTTGATCAAAAGCAGTGGGTCATTTCAGTATATTTCCAAGAAGTGGGGCTCTTATTTGGTCTGGTTTACAAATTTTAATTCTATAATACACAGTTCTCTGGCTCAAGTTTAGTTGCTCAGTTACTAACCAACAGTGCATTGTAGAAAGTAAATAAAGGGTGACTGCTGAAGAGAATGACTTTTCAAATATGTATAACCCTTTGACATCATTCTGCTCTTCAGTTTGTAGGTCTTACTTTCACATCTTCAGTTTCAGATCTTAGTAAGATTTGCATAGAGTGTCTTCGAAACTAGAACCATTCTGTGAGATCAAGGCTTAAAGCTTAAAAGGTGTAGCTAACCAGGGCAGTTGTTGCCAACTGGAGTGTGATATTTGAGACTTGGAAAATTGAAAATGTCTAATCAAAATGTGATTTGTTCTTCTCTTTCACATTGTCCATGACACACTTTAAGTAATCTTACTTCAGGATAACTTCTGTATGAACTCCTTTCATATCTGTGGTAATTAAATCAAATGGACTGCCCTCCAACCCTAAAATTGCTAATGATAATCACTCTGAAGGGATTGGCCTCCTAGAAGGAGATGAGATAGAGCATCAAAGGAAGAAGCACTTTCTACAAAAATTTTCCATTGGCCTAGAATTCATCTTGCTAGTTATCCTCTACCTAAACAGTCCTATGGGTCAGGGAGGAGTGCTTGAGTGCTGAGAAGCACTGACTAAATCCAAAATGACATATGCAGTAAATGACATATGCATATACACTTGAGCAGAGTTAAGTGTATCTACTTAGGGAGTTCCATTTAAAAGAAGCCTGGGCCATTCAGTGAGACTGATTTTAAATGAGACTCCCTAGCTATACATCTGTATTATATCAATATTTCTTTTAAAAATGTTTTAACTGCCTCTTTTCTTATTTTGCAGCCCTCAAATGAGATTATCTTTCATTGTGTTTTCTTCTCAAGCAACCATTATTTTGCCATTAACTGGAGACAGGTTAGTACATTATCGTTTCACTGCAGGCTTTTAGCAGAGACTAATCTTAAAGGAATGATTGATATTTCCAAGTGGTGATTCAGGCCTCTCAGTGGAATCAAGCAAGTGCACAGACAATTTCGTCCTCTTCAGTAATAGAGGAAAAAGGAGGTATGAATAATATAAAAGAGCAGGTAATCTGAAAATCAATATCATTCATATTGGCTATGGAATGTACAATGAAACCCATATCTCTGCCTTAGTTGTGTATTTACTACCTCCCACTTTTCCCGTCTCTGTTACTGTAAGTACTTCTACATCTTTCATGTTTAGATGTAATATATTAATCAACCAGGTATTGGAAGAATTTTAGGGAGGAGAAAGATATGGATCCATTTGGATAATCTACTAGATTGAGCAGACATCCTGAATCTCCAGTCTTACTCTGAGGTCCACTGATGCTGAATATGTTTACCTTTATAAAGGAACTTGCTTTCATTTTCATGTGTGTGTGTGTGTGTATGTTTTTTTTTTTTTTCCCAAACCAATATCGTAGTATTTTATATGACCATTTCTGTGTCATTTGGACTCATCACTGTGGCAAGTTAGAAGTAGTCACTGACATATTTTAAAGAATGGTTCTTTCCATAGTGGGAAGGGAGATTTTCTACTTCATTTTTTTTTTTTTTTTTTTTTTTTTTTGCAGTACGCGGGCCTCTCACTGTTGTGGCCTCTCCCGTTGCGGAGCACAGGCTCCGGACGCACAGGCCCAGCGGCCATGGCTCACGGGCCCAGCCGCTCCGCGGCATGTGGGATCCTCCCGGACCGGGGCACGAACCCGCGTCCCCTGCATCGGCAGGCGGACTCTCAACAACTGCGCCACCAGGGAAGCCCTCTACTTCATTTTTATGTCTACTTCATTTAACACAAAGTATGCAAGATAGTTCTTGCTCAATTCTTGTTGAATAAATGAATGAGTTAGTGTTATTTTGAAATCAAATTTCTCCAAACTGTAGTTTTAGCAAGGGAGGCTGTTGTATCTTTTTTTACATAATATGTGGATTTCTGAAAAGTTTTGTCTTTAAAGTAGTTTTTTTTTTTTCCTTTAAAAATGTCAAGAGGGCTTCCCTGGTGGCGCAGTGGTTGAGAGTCTGCCTGCCGATGCAGGGGACACGGGTTCGTGCCCCGGTCCGGGAAGATCCCACGTGCCGCAGAGCGGCTGGGCCCGCAAGCCATGGCCGCTGAGCCTGTGCGTCCGGAGCCTGTGCTCCGCAACGGGAGAGGCCACAACAGTGAGAGGCCCGCATACTGCAAGAAAAAAAAAAAAAAAAAGTCAAGAAAGCATAATATTTAAAGGAACTCAGAGTGATAACATTTAAAATTCACATAATTGATTTGGAAAATCAATCAAACTTCTAATTTCTTTGTGCTTTAAGTTTTACTTTTCCTGGAGGGGAAATCTCTCTGTAGGTGGGGAGTCCAGCTTATGACCTCAGTCCTCATTGATATTTCCTCTCATACTTTTTTATGTGCATCTGGGTCTCATCAAGGGCCAGAGCAACAGTAGTCCCTAACAACCCATATACAACAGCTTTTTATACCCATTGATATAACAGTCCTTGCCTTCATGAAAATAAGTTTTCTCTATTGCCCAGCTTAATTTCCAAAGAAACAACTCTTGATTCAGCCTATCCATTAGGACAAAAAAAGAACCAAGTTAACATTCATGGAGTATGTATAGAGAAAAGGATTTAGAATAATGTCAGACACATAGTAGACTCCCAGTAATTGTCAACTGCATACATTGTGCCAGGTTCTCTGTTAGGTACTTTACATGTGAATCCTTCAGCACTTTGATAAAGTATAGTCACAGGTCGGCAAGATTGGTATTGCATAAACATGCATGGAAAGGGTTTAAATCGTGTTCATCTCAACTAGAGATTCTTCCCTTATCATTGGTTGAATCTGATAGGGAAGAGATTAGAATGGGATAAAGAATCTTCTATTTCAAAAGGCAGCGTAATGTTGCACCTAAATGTTGCTGAACCCATTTACTTGCCAAATGGTCATGGACAAGTTACTTAACCTCTTTATGCCTCAGTTTTTTCCATCTATATAGTGATGATGATGATGGTGGTGATAATAATAATAATACCTACTTCATAAGTTTGCTGTAAGAATTGAAGTCAATGAATGTGGAGAATGTAGGACAGAGTCTGGCATACATGTATTCAAGAGATGAGAGCTTTGTTGTTGCTATTATTGTTATCTGCAGCTAGGGAGTATGTAGTATTTTAATGATCAGGAGGAATTATGCTTATATAAAGGGATTATTATCCTGCTTGAAAGGATTTATAATAAAATTCCAGGAGGATTTTTAATAATGCTACTTGCACTTTATTTATTTTTTTCCAATATAGTTGGCTCCTCTGGTTCTTTTTAAATAGAAATAAGTTCAGCTTTAACAAATTGCATGATTTGGCACGTTGCATTACTTTGGGGTGGCAGAATGTACACTGAGAAAGCCTGGGTTAGAGTTCCAGTTTTGCTACTACTGATTAGAGACTTGGGGTAAATCATCTACTCAGTGTGTCAGTTTTTATGTTTATAAACTGCAGACATAATCTACCATGTTTTCTTAAGAGATTTGTGAGGATCAAAAATAAGACAATGCATAGAATAGTTTTTTGTATATCACAGAACAGTCTGCCCTAAAGGATTATTTTCTAAACCTAGTTGTTACTTTACTAATTTTATTTAATTAAATCAATGACTTTTCAAATTTCTGTGGTCCTCTATATTTGGACATAATGTCACTTTTTGTCCATTATACAATTTTAAGTGTGTAGAAATCATTCACATATTTAGATGCAAGATCACTGAACAGATGTTTCCACAACTGTTGGGGATCCTTGTTTCAAGAGCCTAGAAAGGGGAATTCTATGTATAAACTTTCTTGATGTCACAATAAGAGATCTGAGTGCATGGAAAATGCAAAGGTCAAATATAGCAGGTTTCACAATTTTGGTTCTATTACTTATAATTCGTCAGTACCTTGGTAAATATGAGAAGTACCTCTTTCATGTTTCTCAGAGTGTTGCTAAATATTTTCAGTAGAGATGAAGCAAGATGGGAAGGCAGTAAGTCCTTACAGTAGGGCTGTGTCTTCTGTTAGTATTTCAGCATGAATTCGGTACTATGTAAATGCATGAATAGAATAATAAACATGACAAGAAATGATCAGTTATGCATTTTATATACTCATGATTTAAAAATATTATTATTTTGAATAATTCAATTTGAAACACTCTCTTCTTTTCTTTTGCTCCCATGATTTTTATCTTCCATATATCTGTTAGTCCATCCATCTACCTACCTACCTACCTACTTTGTCTGCCTTATCTGTATATGATGTATTGAGCATTGTGGACTCTGGAGGTAACACAAGGATGAATAATCTATGTGACAGTAGGGGGCTGTTTGTGTACACAAACACATACACAAACACATATAGCTCAGGGCTGTATTATAGGATCAGGTAAGAGGAAAGTGCTGACTATTGGTTCAATATGGAAATATCCAACCTCTCAATATTAGAGAATTTGAATCAGGACTAATTTTAAAGGATATTCTTAGCTATTGTGTTGCAAAATTGGGGGTAGTGAATTATGCTTAGTTCTGCTTAATATAATCTTAATGATGTAAAAGTGAGTTAATCAAAAACATTTAGTGAACAATTATTATGTGCTAGATATTGTGCAAAATGCTTTCCATTCATTACTTCACTTAACCCTTATATCAACTCCATTTAACAGATACTGTTATCTCAACTTTATAAGTGAGGAAACTGAAGCTAAGAAAGATAATGTAACTTGTCCAAAACACACAATTAATCAGTGGTGGGGAGTATATTAGCCAGAATGGTCTCTTAAAGTGTAAAATAGATCATGCCCCTCTTGTGCTTAAGACAATCTAATGGCTTAGAATAGAAAGCACACATTTCCCAATGGCCTAAAAGCCCTACCTGCTTGCTCACCCAAACCTTTCCTACAACATTATATACCATAGTTTTGTATACTGGCCATTTTTCCATTCCCTGAATGGACCAACCTTCTCTCTGCACTAGCACTTTTGCTCTTTGTCTGCCCCACATCTTCCCCTGACCAGCTCATGCTTGTTATTGAGGCCTCATCCCACGCATCACCTCCTTTGAGAAGCCTTGCCTCACCATCAGGTGTAAAGAAATCCTGCCTCACCTCCCTGGTAACGTCTCACAATACTCTATTTAGTTATCACTTTTTGAAATTGTTCTGTTAATTAATCAATTTATTTTATCTCCATAACCCTAATGTAAACTGCATGAGAGCAGAGGGGTCCTCTTTGTCTTGTTTACCTTCACCCATATATCTAACACCTAGAACAGGGCTTGGCCCATACTAGATGCTTGTAAATATTTGTTGAATGAATGATTGAGTTGGTCTGACTCTAGAATCTGAGTTATTAACTGCTATCATATATTTTCTCTCCTTGAGAGGTGATAAATGATGACTTGTATTTGCTAATTTTCTCATTTTTATTGTTATAGATCAGTTACAAACATTTTCAACTTTCTTTTTGTCCCCAAATTGAAAAAGTCATAAAATTGTTTGACCTGAGAATAATAATCAATTACTTAGGAAAAAATATTCCTTAGGCAAACTTGTGGGAAATTAAAGAGAAGTCATTTGATTAAATTTATATGAAAATGTAAATAATATACACATTTCTATTATTTGAAAGGATTTCTTCTAATTCCTTTAAATCTGAATTAAAAATTTACTTGTGATAAAATAGTCTTTTATAAGAGTTGGTAATTTATAAATTGGTTCATTCATTTTGCAGTGAAATTTGTCAGTATCTGTAAAAGTTTAGAAGTCTGCTATCAGCAATTCTACTTTTTAGGACTATACCCTACAGAAATACTAACACCAGTGTGCAAAGATAGGTATGCGCAAAATTAAATACTGCAGCATTGTTCATTATAGTGAAAATTGTAGTAAATCTAAATGCTCGTCAATTGATGATACTATAAATGGGATGCTATACAGTTATTCAAAGAATTGGAAAATCCATATATATCACCATGAAAATATATCTAAGATATACTAATTGAGAAAAGCAAGTTGCAGAATACTCTGTTAAAGATGATAAATCAAAACAAACCAAAAATTTACCTGTTTTTATGGTGTGTGTGTGTGTATAATAATGAATACATGGAAAAAAGTCTGGAAGTTGAGCAACAAGTTGCTAACAACAATATTGTCTTAGCA
This sequence comes from Mesoplodon mirus, assembly GCF_964341445.2. NCBI lineage: Eukaryota > Metazoa > Chordata > Mammalia > Artiodactyla > Ziphiidae > Mesoplodon > Mesoplodon mirus. The sequence goes on from NC_138977.1 coordinate 42,903,295, forward strand.
GTGAGATTCAGGGTGGGGAGAGCCTTCATGTTTTAAATTTCCATACATCTAGGTTATTCAATTTTATTTCAATGACAATGTAACACTATTTGTAAAAAATTAAACAAATACTTAAATTAAAAATAAATGTTATTGACTTCTGTAGCCAGAGACAGCTATCGTGGAATCAAAATGGAACTCAAGGGTTGGAAAGAGTAAGCATTAGGAATAGAGCACATTCAGCTGTTAACTTGGAGGATCCTGAAGGCTCCTTGTTAAAATGAAAACACCAGGATTGGACTTTGGGTCAGAAAGACATAGGAGCTGTATATTAGCTGTGTGACTTTGGACAAGTTATTTCACCTCTTGCTGCCCAATTCGCTTGTCTGCTAAAAGGAGCTAATCATTCCTACCATATAGAAATGTTGGGGTGATTAAATGCATATAATGCATGAGAAGGCCTAATTGATGACTGGTTGGGAAGGAGACTGAGGTTGAAATGGGATTTGGAGGTTATCATTGTACCACATCATCACCATCATGTGCCAGGATTCTAGCAGAAGTTTGGAGAAGTCAAGTGACTTTGCTTAAAGTGACACAGCTAAGGATTCAGAGCCAGAATTCACACCTGGGTGTGGCTCCTGAGCATGACCACCTAACCACTGAACTGCCTCAGACTCTCTGTTCCCCCTTCTCCAGTTTTCACAGTTAGTCAGAATTGTCAGAATTCAAAGACGTATTCATCCTCTAAATGTATTCTGTTCTCTTACAAACCAGTGACTCGGTGAGAGGAAGTGACTCTATTGTTTTTGTTTTGATTCTATCAGGGAAGTAATTATTCCTGTTTAGAAAAGTCAGTTTTGGCCACACGTTTGGTAATCCTGAGAGGTCCGGGCATGGCAGCAACTCGGATTCTGGTCGAGCATATGTGAATAGTTACTTTCAGTGAAGTCCCATATCTGCTTAATGAGTGTGTTCTAGAAAATTAAATACATTGTTGCTTGTGCCTGGAAGACAGACCTGGCACACTGAGGTGGTAAAATGCAGGAGTTGGTTTCTCATGGCCCAGTAAGCATTGAATGGGGAAATGGAGTATAAACATTCAAGATACAGAAGATGTGAACTTTAGGTGTGATCTGTGTACCACACTTTGGTAAGTGTAGACTAAATTGGAGAAAAAATTTTCACGAACCCAGATTGTGTGGGGCATTTTTTAAGCAGGTATTTTTTAATCTAGGACTTTACCTTGGATTCATTGGTCTGGAATCTGGACCACAGAGACCTTGGCATATATTGGCTTTAGAGTGACATGTTAAATAAAGAATAAGCTAGGTTTTATATAAAGTACAAGTTACTAAGATGTAACTTGGGATGTATTAGAAATGTTTGTGTCGGGAAAAATCATCTTTTACTCTTTTGAAACCTTTAAAAAATTTTAAGTTGAGGAGCTAGTAGGGAATTTTTTTTTTTTTTTTGGCAATTTGTCCTTCATACAGTAGGTTGTATAGCAGTATATAATGACTCAATTAAATAGATAGCTAGGACGGGTATAGTATTTGAATGAATGAATAAATTTCCCCACATGTAATTTTTCTAATTTTGTCAGACTAATTAATATTGTGGTTTATTAATGGAAGGAGAGGAAAGTAGTAAAGTTCATTGAGCACTTACTATGTATCAGACATTTTGCTAAATGCTTTGTACATAATAGCTCAGGTAAAGTACAGTGCTAAGTGGATTCTAAGTCATTTGTATAGACATGAATAACATCTTGAGAACATTGTTTTGTTTCATATTTTACTCAATCTACTAACTTTTACCTTCCAAGAGAAACATTTGATTGTTATGTAACTGACTAATTATAAAATTCTTTTGTATTCCTACATTTTGTTTGCAGTTTTTTTCATTTCAAGGACTAATATCTCTGGCTAATATTCTCTTGAGGATAAAGAACAGAATTGACCTATGATATAAACACCTATAGCTAATTGACCTATGATATAAATACCTATAGCATTTATGCTTATGCAGTTATCTAAATTGACATTTGATAGTGTAGATGCATGAAGCTTTTAGCTTTTGTGATAGATTGCTCTTCTGTGACCTCCAATGAAACACAGAATACATACAACATATATGCATACATGTGTATACATGATTATATATGTAATATGTATAATATATATAATATATGTGTATGTAAGTATTTTTAATTTAAATATATAATTTAAAAAATCTGGGTTGGGCCTATGGCTTACTAAATTTAACCAATGGAATGCAGCAGACATGAACATGAAACTGAGCCTCCAATAACAATTTGCTTACTGCTCTTCCAGTATTTACTGTCAATCTTCTCAAGGTCATTTATCTTTTACCTTAGTCACAATTTCTATTTTGGCTATCTATTACTGCATAATAAACTACCCTAAAATTAGTGGTATAAATACAATTTATTGTTTCTCATGATATTGTGCATTGAATGGGCAGTTCTCATGCTTCACGTGTTGTCAGCTGGGAAGCTGAAATGGCTAGAAGAGTTGAAATGACCTCACCCAGGTGGCTAGCAAGTTGGTGCTCGTGCTGGCTGTTGTCTAGGAGCTCAGCTAGGACTGTGGACTGGAGTCTTCATTCTCCTCCATGTGGCTTCTGCACATGGCTAGGTTAGGTTTCCTCCTCTGCATGGTGGTCTCAGGATAGTTAAAGTTTTTATATGGCAGCTAGCTACCAAGGGTACAAAAAAGGAAACACTCCCATGCCTTATTAAGGCTTAGGCATGGAGTTGGCACGGTGATCATAGAACAGCACCCCAAAACTTAGTGACTTAAACAACAATTTTGTTATCTCTCACAATTCTGTGAGTTGATGGCTCAAATGGAAGGTTTCTCTGCCCCATATGATGTTTTCTGGTGTGCTATAGTCACAGAGGGTGGTTGTTGATTCTGAAGCACACCTAGAGCTGGGATAACTTGGTTCTCCTCCATGTGACCTCTGCATGTGGCATGGACTTCTCACACATGATAACTGGGTTCTGAAAGAGCATTCCAAGAGCAAGTATTATAAGATGAAGGAAGCAAAGTCTCTAGTTCTCTTAAGGGTTGAATTTAGCTGTCTAAGAATATCATTTCTACCTTGTTCTATTGCCAAGCAGTAACAGGGCTGGGCCAGATTCAAAGGGGTGGGGATAAATTCCATCTCTTGATGGGAGAGTGGGCACATATAGAGTGGGAAGGAATTGATGGAGGTCATATTTGGAGATTATCTACCATAGTTTATCAAGAAAGTAATAATGAAATTCCAAAGATGAATCTCTTTCAGAAATAAGCAAGCCAGCTTGGAGAAAAAAAAAAAAAAAAACCTTGTGTGTAACCAAAATAACAAAGTAGATTGGTAATTTTGGCACTGGTCTTTAGATTTTGGTGTAACCCATAACCCATGTCAGCAAATTTTGACTGACAGGTTATATTTACTTTTATTATTTATTATTAGCCTTGCACTCTCATTTCTCTTATTCTTTTATATAAATTAAAACTGTTTATTAATAACATTAATACTTTCTCTTTTATTATTTTAATATTAACATTATTTCCTCCTTGAGTTAGGTTAGAATAGATGGCCACATTTCCCTTTACCTTTGTGATTTTGAATAGTATTATTAAATTCAAACTCTCAAAGTCTTAAGAATTAATATGTAGAAATGTGAGAATTGAAGTTTTATTTATTAGAAATGACAATTTTCCTAAAATATTTTAAAATTGTGCTATAAAAGGGATACATTTTAGGATTGTTGGTACTCAGCTGTTCAAGAGCAGTACTGAATACTTATGCATATGATTTGGAGTTTGTATAACTTAATATAAAATTTAAAAATTCTATGTGTTTTATGAGGGACTAGTGAAGGGAAGTTCTCAAATGAGGCTCCCAACTGTGACAAACAAAGCTGATAATTCCTACTTACATTCCCTTCTATGGGTAAGAGACAGGGGTACCGTGAATTGATATAAACAGTTGGTATTGATTATTGAACACTTAGGTGCCATTCAGTGTACTAACTATTTACATATAGTAGTCTCTTTAATTTCTATAACAACTCCACTACATAAGTATTATCAATATCCCCATTTTCAGATGGGAGAAATGCATGCCCAGAGAAGGTACTTAACTTACCAAAGTCACAAAGTTACTAAGGCTAGTAAGTGTTAGAGCTGGGAATTAAGGTGGCCAAGGCCCCATGCTTGACCTGTGGGTTGTGTTCATGGTTTGATGCATAATGAAAGAACTGAGGGTGAGCTGGCAGACGACCTTGCTCAGTCCCTGACACGTTATGTGTTAAAAGAACAATAACTAATATCTATGTGACACTCACTTTGTACCAGACACTTTATATGCATTAACTCCTTTGATTTTCACAGTAGCCCTGTGGAGTTAGTGTTGGTGTTACCTTTGCTTAACATGAAACAACTGAAGGATGCAAAGGTTAGATAATTGGCTGGAGCTTTCTGGGTCCAGAGCCTGGAGTCTTATCCATCGTGCCATCTGTTACCTCAAATCCAGTCTGCCACCATTTATAGGTTTTCTAGAAGAGCAACATAGCAGTGCAGAGGACAAACTGTAATGAAGAGTGTTTGTTTTAGGCACTATTCACTTCCTTTCTCCTGTCTATCCCCTCTAACAGCCCTTCTGTACAGGTGCCCACTACCTTCTTAATGCTCAAAGCTGCCAAATAACATTATATTTTAAACATGATAGTAGGCATGTAATAAATCTCTATGGAATGAGTGAATGAAAACTCCATTGGGGCAGCCATTCTTATCTACATTTTATGGATATGGAAAGTGAACTCCAGGAAGTTAAATATGTGCAGATTGTTACACGGTTTACTTGTTGCAGAACCAAAGTTTCAGTTCATCTCTGATTTACTCCAATCCCTGAGTCTTCCCATCTCATTCTGTAGCTTTCCATATAATTCCTTTCTAGGACCTTCTCCTTATTAAAACTTCAGTATAACACTTTCTTTCCTCTTTTCTCTTTTCCTTTCCCCTCCTCCTTTCTGGATATATATCAAATATTTTCAACCCTCAGTTTACTGAGTGAGCTCACCTTGGAATCAAGAAGAAAGTAAACTGAGGGAACAAAATCCTACTAACAGGGGAGTGATGAATATCAACAATAACCACCATAGTAGTTGCAGCTAACTCAGTACTTATTATGTGCTGTTTAGTCATCACAATGACCCCATGGTGTGGGTATTTTCATCCTTATCTTATAGATGAGGAAATGAGATTGGGCTTGGAAATAATCCATGTTCTCTCTGGCTATAAACCATATCATTCTAGAAACTGTATTTTACACTTTAAAAGATTATCCTAGTTACCCCAAAACTCCTTCGATTGAAGAACTGACTGGAAAAATAGTTAAGGAAAAGATCATTCCAACAAAATGGAAAGGTTTTAAAATTAGATTAGATCAGAGGTTCCTAATTCTGGCTGTGCATTAGAATACTATGGGGAATTTCCAAAAAATACCCTGACCCCAGCACACACCAAGTAGATTAGAATTTCTTCCATTAGTCCAGAAGAGATTTTTTTTAAAGCCCTCCAGATGATCCCAGCGTCCAGCTAGAGGGAGAACTACACTACATCTGTAGAGATGTGTGTGAAGGTGGCTGTGGACTAAGCATGAGTCATTCTCATATCACTGTGTAGGATCACAGTGTTCACATGTGGTAGGTGCTCAGCAGATGTGTGTAGACTGATTGACTGAAACCTGGAAAGAGCTTTAAAATCTGGAAAGTTAAGATGATGCTCATTGAAAAGTTCAGGTTAAATATACAGATATATTTATAAATGTATATCTTTAGTCACAAGTAGAAGGTACTTAAAATTATGCCTTATGGTGCTAGTTGGGCAAGTCAGAATTTTCTGCCAACCATTTTATTATGCCACTATTTATAAAATACACCTTTATTTTAGTTATGACATCATGCACACCTTCCGCAGTCCCAAGTGTTCTATGGATGGAGAAAACCCTTGATGTGGCACAGTGCATGGCAGTTGTGGTTTCCTTCCCTTCCCTTCTCTTGTCTTCTTGTCCTGCCTCTTCCCTTTTATCCATTCCTTTCCCTACTCAGCAGAGAAACTTGAGAGATACTAACAGAGCTGAAAGTGTTAATTTTATAGATTAAAAAAATGAGTCAGTGTGTTTTTGTCTCCACCTCCCACCCCCTGCCTCATTCTCTCTTTTCAATCAACATAGTTATAAAGTCAAGAAGAAAGAGTTGATTAGTCCCCTGATGCTCAGCAACAACAAACAACAACAACAACAACTGCAAAACTGAAGTTTCATATCCTATTTTATTTGTTTAAATTCTGCCTCTTTCTAAAAAGTATTTGAAGCTACACAGAATATAATAACATTGCAGAAAATTAATAACATATAAAAAGAAAATTTAGGATCTTAGAAAAGAGGATGTAGCAATATGATAACCCTATGAACTTAGCAGAATTTTCTGAATGAGTAAGAAATTTATCATGGGGTTCCTGATAGGGCAAGAAACAGTTTACATAGCTGTAGTTAGCAGAAAGGAGGAAGTATATAGTGATTACTCAGGGATGGCAAAGAAACTTCTGCTGTGTGACCTCACAGGGGACTTTGTGTGTCTTGACAGCAGCACCCTTAACAACAGCTTCACAACAAACACCAAAGTATTTTCGATATTGCTGTTCCTCATAGCTGAAGACATAATGTTAAAGCCAGACTCAGTGAAGCTGATCTTCTAAGATGATGTTGGATTGGAGCTGATCCCCTTAACATACCCATTTTCTTTCTTCTTTTATTTTTTATCATTTTCTCCCTTGCTTTCCCTTAGAGTTTTCTTTAAGTCACAGTATAGATGGATGAGTTGTGTTTTTCACCTGCTACATAACTTTTTTCCCCCTTAGTTTACCATTTACCAATAGAGAAATTTAGAACTTATTTTTAGTTTCTTGGGATCCTTCAAAGACCCTATCTTGTTTCGGTTTCCATTTCCCATTTGGTGACACTTGTTGATGGAGGAGAGGCTGACAGATTATGTAGTTACTCTGGAAAGTGACAGACCAGGGCTCAACGTATGTTGATGTTATTGGCTATGGGCAAGGAACACTTTTCCTCTTATGACTCTGCAGCTGTAAAAGTAATGATTCAATTCAGAGCAGCTTAGAATATTATGGTGGCAGGTATGGGTATACATAGAAAAGCAAGAGGTGCTCTGCTTCCTCCAGTGAAATGAGCTAGCAGAGACCTACCTTCCCAAACACTCTGAATCCCACATTTGGCAAGTTCTTTCAGCTTAGAGTCTTCTGCTGGTGTTGTCTGGTTCTCAGAAGTAATGATGAGCTGAATCTGAACTGAATGGAGAAGGTGATTTTTACCATGCAAAATTTGTTTGCGTAAACTTGGATTTCAGTTGTCTTTTTCATTTCTCTTTTGGCAGCAAACATTAAGATTCTTGTGATTTATTTTCAAAGGGGTGTCTGGAATCTATATTTTAAAAACCTGAAAAATGGGTCTTTTACTTATACACACAAAATAGCTGTTAATATTGTAGTCATACTTTGTTTAGACATACTCCATTGAGACAACTAATTAGTCATGATGAGAAAGATTATTCTATGATCTTTCCTCTTTTTAATTTATATTGTCTCCGTCAAGAACCATTATCATCTATCCATTCATCCATCCAATCATTTATTCTTTCATTTGTTCATCAAATATGTATTAAGTACCTACAATATTCAAGAGAATGAGCTGGTGTCTGGATGGGTGAGAAGAAGCCACAGAAGTGACTAGATCATGAGACTTTGGGAGACAAATATAGGAAATGTTAATTTCCATAAGTAAGGGTTAAGTAATGTGCCTTAGGAATTTGCAGATAACACAGAAGATTTCTGACTTGTAGGGAGGTGGGGTGAGTGCTGCAGAAATACTTTTTCACTTAAGTTGACCTACTCCATTCTTGTTTTTTTTTGAATGCAGGAAAATGTTTTACTCCTTAGCATTTAGTAAAACAAATGTGATAGAAGATATCTGTTCTCAGCTCAAAATGCCTAGAATATGCCTGGCTTTTTCAAGACATTTCACATTGTTAGTACTTTTATTTTTTATGGTTAAAATACAGACATTGTTCAATACTCATTAAAATGACAAAAAGTATGAGGAGTTATCTGCCCTCAAAGCCCATGTTCTTTCCTTTCCTTCTTACTAAAGAAACTTTAGTTGCAAAACTACCATGCTTTTTGAGAAGTGCTTATTATGATTTTTCTTCATTTTTCTTTTGTTTAATTTTATACTATATTATTTTCAGAGGCAAAATCAGTGAAGGCTTGGACAATTTAAAACGTGTTAGTCCCGTAGGAGAGACATACATCCATGCAGGACTAAAGCTAGTAAGTTCTTTTACATTTATGAGTATGGGAGAGAATGTTTTCTTACTCTGTAATGAAATAAGTTATAACTCTCTAGTAAAACTCAAAGACCCCATTACATGTTTATCTTAAAATTAAAAAAAAAATGCTTTTAGTTGTTCTAGGGATAAGACAGATAGAAAACATTTACCATGGTGATAAGAAAAGTTTGGTTGGCATTTTGCCTTTTATGGAATTTTCCATTTACTCTATGGCTATATTCAGAGAACCACATTTTCTTTGTGGTTATAGTCAGCCAAGGCTAAAATCTTTATCATTTAAACCCTATACTAACTACTCTATAATGTGAATATATGTATATTTCAAATTAAAATAGTTAACACAAAATACCCTGTTTTAAAAGCCAGTTCATAATATTTTGATTTTGTCCGACTTAAAATTCAGCTTGATGGAACATGCTGGTTAAAAGTTAAGATTAACTTATGAGTTGGACAATTATTCTTCATTTTCAGGCAAATGAACAAATTGAGAAAGCAGGAGGCTTAAAAACCTCCAGTATCATAATTGCTCTGACAGATGGGAAGTTAGATGGTCTGGTGCCATCATATGCAGAGAAAGAGGTGAGTATTGAACTGAAACGGTTCTTTACACCCCAGTGTACTTTGCTGTATGTCTCTGCATGTATTAGCCTGACATTTGAATAATTCACCTCTCTGTCTTCCTCTCTCTGTCCCTCTCTCATTCTCTCAATAGGCAAAGATATCCAGGTCCCTTGGGGCTAGAGTTTATTGTGTTGGTGTCCTTGACTTTGAACAAGCTCAAGTAAGTCCAGCAGATCTGCAGCCTTTAATCTAAATCACATAACTGTCTTAAGGAGAGTTTATCAGATTTTTTTCACTGATGACTTATTATGACTCAAATCAGTCATTAAAGATTTTCTATACAAATGGCCCCATGTCTTGAGCTCTAGGTTAATAATGTCTGAATTTGACAGGCTTCATTACCTAATCAAGCTGAAGACAAAACTCTAATTTTCTTGAACATTTATTCCATTTGAAGGAACTAATATTGGAAAAGCTGTTGGGTTAAAACAATATGCATACTCCTCTTCTTTAACTCAACTGACAAGATTATCATGACAAGTCTTGTTCAAATGTTTTAGTTTGAAAACTCAATTCAGGAGTTCAGGGATTTGGGAAGTCTGTGTAGGAGAAATCTTTAATAATTTTCCCTAAAGAACCAATTTTTTTTCATGAATTTTTGAGGGTTTATGTATTACATTTTTTTCCCACTCACAAAATGATTTTACATTTAAATATTTGGTTGAGTGTGACTGAGACTCCTGTGTCTCGTGACATTTACAGCTAGTAGAACTCTGAGCTGTTTTGAAATTGAAACTTGATGCCAGTGTAAAGGGTCTGTGCCTGATCTCAGTTCACTTTTTTGTGATGCATTTAGAGTAACACTAGTCCCATCACCTTCAGTTCCTGACAGTGAATTAATTAATTAATCCTCCGGTGTAATTTTTCAGGTGAATGTAATTGACATGTAATGAAGTGTATAAAGTGTTGTATGTCTCAACCACCTCTCAATTAAATTTTCCTCCTTTTTTCTAAAGCTCGAAAGAATTGCTGATTCTAAGGAACAAGTTTTCCCTGTCAAAGGTGGATTTCAAGCTCTTAAAGGAATAATTAATTCTGTGAGTATTTCTCTGGGGTTAGGAAAGGCTCGTAATTTTATATATATTTTAAACTATAGGAAGTAATCTTGATATCCAGTTCAGTGGATCATTACCTTGAAGAAAGAAGTTAAGAAGGAAGTTTGTTGGGTATTGCAAATGCAGGGAAATTGTAAAAAATCTGGATTTTGTTTGTTAAGTGAGATTTGGTATTAATTCTTGCAAATTGAGCTCTGTGAGCCTGGGTTTGTGATTTCAAGTTTAAGATTTTCATAAGCAGTCTCAGAGCACGCTTTGAGCATGGAGTTCCTCACTGGCTTGATATCTTGAAAGTTTTATAGGCTTTATAGAAGAGTAAAATAAAAATTTAGATTGGAATGTGTGATTGCTTCCTCCTCCAAATATGGTATTTCTTAGCTATCAGGCAACTCGAACGGGTGGCAGAGAATTTGACTGCAATTGTTGTTCTTTCCATTTTAATGATTAATAGTTTCACTGGAGCTCATAATATTTCTGTTTGGAATTCAGTTGAGGTGTCTCTGGTGATCATTAGAATCTGGGCCATCCTAAATAGGGTATGGGGAAGTGGAGTGATGAAATGCAAAGCAAAACTCCTGGGCTTTCACAACTGAGGTTTATGTTTCATTTTACTGCCTTTTGCTAGAAGCACCAGGAGCAGTTGCTATTAAGTATTTATGATATTTTGGTAAACAACATCCTAAAATAGAAGTGGATAATATATATTCTCTAAGCCAAAGCTTTATCTTTAATCTTTGGGTATTTCTTGAAGGAAAAAAAATCTCAGGGTTTTTCTGACATTTGGTTCTGGAATTTAAAATTTGTTTTAAAAATCATGTTTTTCAGAAACAGAGTGAGATTTATTGAATTTGCTTTTGGTAGTATGTAGGCTTTTATTCTCTTAATAAATGGATCTTTTCAGGAAAAACATACAATTTGATTCTAAAACATATCAGTACGACTAGTGGACAGGCCAAATATTAGTGCAGAATGGAACAGAGATTCAATTATTTTAGGAGCTTACATATGTGTTTAGTTTCAGGAAAAAATTTCAATGTAAAAAAGTAATAAATATTTTTGTAGGTGGATTCAAGGTACATACTCTACAACTGTGATTTGTTTTACAATATAGAAAAATGTATTGACAATGCAAAAGGGAGGATAATTTGACCCTGTAAAAAACAAATCAGTGTATTGTATTTTAAATAGAATTTTATTGTACTTGGGAATTTGCAATTATTTTTATATTTATACTGGGAAGGAGAAAAGACCTCTGTGGGTTTTCCCCTTTGCAATTTTTTTCTCTATATAAAAGGATTAATTCAAAATTCTACAGGTGACTAATTGGCTTTTGAAAACTCTATTTTTGTGGGGTATGGCTACAAATATCTCCTTCAAAAAATTAGTAGTTGACTACTGGAGGAGATAAAGTTGTTATTGTTTTATTATATTTTTTTGTTCAATTTCACTTTTTAAATTCGTATAAGAAAACTTTAGAATGGAATTTCGAACTGCAGTGTTTCTCTCCTGAAGTTCTTGATGGACTTTAGCTCAAGTATGTTATGTCGAAAGATTTAACATGAACTTAGACAAATTTGCGTTATTTTAGCCACACATTATGAACAAGGCCTCTTGAATTTCATCTGGAGGGGACTGATGGGTATAGCTATCATCTCATTATAGTTAAACTGCAGCTATTTTGTCACAAAAGGAGTTGTAAGTGATCCTGAGGGAAGCCAGCCTCTGGGGAAACCCTAGCAGTAACTTGGGAGAGGAGGCAGGTAGACAAACGGAGCATTACAATCAAAGTTGATCTCACTAATGGTTGAGATTTCTATCAACATGATAATAGCTTGGGATTTCTGCCCACTTTGTAGAAATTTAAGGCTCTAAATCAAGCACTTTATCTCTCTTCAAGGCAGAGATTGTACCACCTCTGATAATATACAAAAGCTGTACTTCTGCCTCAAATTTGAATTACCCTTTATATTTACAAAGTACCATCTTATCTTTAAAAATTATATATGGTATTGGGTAAGAGCTGAGAGAAGAGAATCTCTCTCTGTTCTTTATGGTTTACCAAACTAATGGGTAACATGGTACTGTGGAATGTATCTACACAAAGCTAAACAAATGGAAGAAATCAGAAAATTTAAATCTTTCATATGTTTGGTACTCTGAAGGCAAAATATTTGCTAAATTGATTGATAATTTATTTTTCCTGCTAGAAGTTATTTAAATACATCTGGCCTTATTAATTGTCAGTGCATTAATTTCCTTGAAGTTAATCTTTAATTGAGAAAAAGTGATAACATGGTTTTCTTGTTTTCTTTGTCCTCCCTTCCCCTGCCCACTAAAATCCAGTGACCTAGATGATCTGGTCCCCTTATTGTAAAAGATATCACATTTTGTTAAGGCATAGTTTGTTTAGAATCAACTTTTTAATCAGCAAGGATAAGAGTTTAATTTTGGAGCCTTTCTTCATTACAGTTTTTTGAAAAAAGAAGAAACACTGTAGTAGTTCTAACTTTTATAACTTCAAAACAAGGGACTTTAAAAGGCCTTTGTTATGAACATATACTTAATACCTTTTCTAAAATTTATTTGATTCGGAAAATCATTTTAATGCTCTTTTAATTTGGAGGGAAATGTATCATTTCAAAATTTTTAGATTTCTATCCCAGCAAACATGATACGTACATAACATTTTTTGTACTATTGGTTTAACCTCTACTCTTAATTAGCATATATGAGGGTTTAGAATTCATTATCTCAAGGAGGTACTGGTGAAAAACTGTTCCTCCTTTTTTACCCTCTTTTTCCCGTTGTATAATGTATTCTTTCATTTCCTCATTTATTGAGCTCTTACTATGTTAGGGCATGGTATTAAGCTTGGAAGAGGGGACACAAACTTATATAAGACAAATTCTTTATTCTTTTTTTTTTTTTTTTTTTTTTTTTTTTTTTGCCATACGCGGGCCTCTCACTGTTGCGACCTCTCCCGTTGCGGAGCACAGGCTCCGGACGCGCAGGCTCAGCGGCCATGGCTCACGGGCCCAGCCGCTCCGCGGCACGTGGGGTCCTCCTGGACCGGAGCACGAACCCACGCCCCCTGCATCGGTAGGCGGACTCCCAACTACTGCGCCACCAGGGAAGCCCCGAAATTCTTTATACTAAAGGGGCTGGAAAATGACGATTCGAGGTTTGGAATATGGCGGCCCCCTGCGAGAATTACAAAGTGTGGGAATTTGGAAAAGGGAAATTTCAGTGAGTCACCCTATGTGATAAAAAGGAATCCTGTCATGCAGTTTGTGTTAAAATACCAATATGGCTAGAGTAACGTTGAAAGAGAGGTGGACTGAGTTTGGTTATATGAAGTCATGGGAGGCTTTTTGTGGTGGGATCTGAACTGCGCTCTGACAATTGGAGTAGATTTAATTAGAAACAAGGAACACAGAACTTCAGAAACAGCCTGGGCTGAGTGGCTGAGGCACAAGAGGGTTTGGCTTGGATGGTGGAATGATATGGGGGATAAACATTGGTAGGTAGGTTGGATCCAGATTATGGAGACCCTCAAATGTTTGAGTGGTGAAATGGCTCTTTTTGCATAAGTAGTCGAGGAAGCATGGAAGATTAATTTAGAGCATGAAATTTATAACAGTGAAAATTTAGGTAGAATATGCTTATGGTAATGTATGGGATGATTTGAAAGATGAAAAGCTGTGTTATGTCTCCTGCAATAGTGCTTGTGAAACATGGTGAAAGGAAACCTAACATAGTGAAGACAATATGAGATTGGAAAATACGAAGACCTGAGTGTGGGTTCCAACTCTGCCACTGCCTAGCCATGTGACCTTGTGTACCTCCTATAGTGTAATCTCTCTGAGTTTTAAAATTCTCATCAGTCAAATGAGGATAATGATATCTATATCAGTGAACTGTTTTGTGAATTAAATGAGATAATGATTAAGAATGATCTAACTCAGAGGGGATGACTTTAAAACATGTGGTAGGAAGCTAGGAATGGCTAGAAGCTAGGACCATGTAGGATGGGATTATTGATCCTTCTGTAGGGTAGTCCACTGAGAGAGATGGCCAACATTCTACATGATCAATGACTTAGGTCTAAAGAGGGGTGGTATTGATATGTGCAAGGATCTAATCTAGCAAGTGGGTCATAACGACAAGGATTTCTAGATGGTGTAGCTGTGCAAAGTCAAGTATCTGGCTGTGCCCTAGTTCTGAATTCTCAGGGCATAGGTCTAGGGCCCAGCTAACAACTGGAAAAGAAGATTCAGAATTCCCATGGCAAAAGCTATATAGAATTTCAGGATCCTCCATTCAGAAAAAAGAGCCACAATTCTTGTGGGGGAACTTGTGGTGCTAATTAGTGATTCAGAGTAGAAATGTTACTTTGTTAAGGGGAAACCACAGCCCCAATGGACTAGAGTTCTTTAGGGCTAATTTCAGGCACTGGGATTCTAGGTCTTTCACAATAAAACTAGGCCAAGGACTGCAAGGGAAGCAATTAATAAATTATCTGCCCTGGTCAGAATTATGTCAGGAACAGGGTGGGGCTGAACCTCTAGGTATGAAACTGTTTGCTCTTTCTGAGCCAGGCTCTGAAGGCTCTGGCAAATATTAGCTGGCAAATACTAGTTGTTGTTGTTAAAATTGTGATGGCTGTGAAAACTGGAAATAAAAATGTAAATGTGGGAAGCTTTAAAAAATTAATAGAACCTGAGAGCTCACTGGATATAGGATGAAAAGGACAGAGAGGGTAGTCAAGTGTAACTCGGGCCTTCCAACCCTGAAAATATGAGTATCTAGAAGCATTGAAAGTGAACGCTGTTTTCACAGAGGGGTCGGAGTGTTAGAGGACAAAGTGGAATTGGGCAGGAGGGCAAGGAGAGAAGGTGAATTGGGCCTGGGAATAAATCCCAGTGGGGGATGTCACTGAGGGAAGCGGTGATCCAGGGAAATGTTCAAATCAGAAAACTACAGAACTGAGTCATTCTTCCTCCTCTTGTTCTTTCTCCTCTCCCTTGCCCACCAACACAAGGATATAATTGTTTTCCACAGATCTTAGAATTGTTAAACAATTATTTTTGGTCTCTTGGAAAGGTGATTGTAGAACTTTTATTAGAAAATAAAATTGTATTCAAACTAGGATAGGTCAGACTAACCTGAGAGTACCATGTGGTTTCTAGTGCAGTGTTTCATAAGGCAGTGCTGTGTAAGAGAACATTAAAAATAAAACAAAATAAAATAAGACAAAACCACGATTAGTTTTGTTTTCTCAGGGAAAGAATAAAAATCAAAGTGATGTGGAAAAGCCCCTCCTTTTTTTCTAAAAAGAAGACCATGAGATGTTTTACTCTTTCCAATTATTTCCATAACTTTTTTTTGATAGCACACCTCAAAAATATTAAGCATAAGAGATAAATCAGTTGTGAAGCTGTTTTTATAAATAGCCCTGATCCAAAAGAATTAAGAACACTGCATCCTAGGTAATGGCAGCAAAGTTCCTAAGTACCTAATGGGGAACTAAAGGAACCTAAATAGGAAAGGAATGAGCAATCACACATGTAGGAAATTTAAATAAAACTGTAATAGATTGTTTACTTTTTTACTGAAAAAAGTAAAATATACATTTAAAAAAGTAACTTCATTCATAGTGCTGGAAATATAAGCTTCATTTGACCTTTGGAGCCAAGTTGTTTTTCTCAGTAATACCTCTTGTTGTTATTATTATTTTTAAAAAGTATCCAAGAAAGGTGTCTAAACTATGTTTTAATGGAATGAGAAGACGTTGCAAAATCATTTTCTCTACAGGAAAATCATTTTCATAGAAGAGAGTACCTAATAAACATTCTGATAAGACTTTAGCTTAAATGCTTTTAGCAGGTTCTGCTATGAATGTCGACTGCTTAGTTGTGGAAATGTCTATTTATAAAATTATGGTTTAATGAAAAACCTAAAGTCTGAGCTAACTATAAAGATATATTCACAGGAAAAAAAAAGCCAAACTGGTACAACTTACTCAAAATTGGAAATCAGTTTCTAGGACTCCTTTTAAAAAGGACTGTCTGTAGCATGAGGCTCACTGTGCATCAGATTATTTTGGGCTTCTATTTATCCAAGGATCTTTATTACTGAATATAGATAAGGTGTCTCCTTATAACATCTTTCACATTAATGGTTAGAAAGTTTGGGACCGTATTTCCCACCTCCTCCTTTTTTTGCCTAATACAATGTTGGGTTAGTAGTTATTGCCTAATTCATGTTTATCAATGAATGAGTAAATAAAATCCATGCTTCTTGAAAATATTTTTATATTTTTAAAATATAATTATGGTGTGTTTAAGCATTACAAAAATCAACTCCTTTTTTCTGCCAGAAAATACTTTGTTTTGAATTGACTTCTGATTCCATATTATTTTGACTTTATCCTCTTATTTATATTCCACTGTATTAAGGCTTTTGGTTACAAGTGACAAAAAGCACGTTCACACTAGCTTAAGGGAGAAAAAAAAAAAAAAAAAAAAGAGAGGTATTGGCTTATCTAACTAACTGGGTGGTCCAGAGGAGGAAATTGCCTCAGGTACAGTTAGATCCGGGGAACCAATCCACATTCTTAAGGTCTTCTCTCTTTGTAAGTTTTGCCTATGATTCTATTTGCCTCATTCTCTCCTTATTCCCATGAGTGGCAGTTGAAAGTAATTGCCAAATGTTTCAGCTTACATAGACCTCAATTAGCAAGCCTATTGGAAAGAGAGAACTGTTGTCTCTGGGCATCAGTATATTCTGTCCCAGTTAAGGACTCTGATTGACTCAGTTGAGTCAAGTGCTTATTCCTGTAACAATTACATAGTCAACAAACATATTTGGACCAGCCTGAGTAACATGCTTACCCCCGTGATGAAAGATTGGGAGCAAGGTGGAGAGGGCTAACGATTGACAGCCTGACCAGGAGCACATGGAGTAGAGAACAGTTTTCCCAATAGAAAGGGAACACTTCATAGATGTGTAAGGATGAAAAAATGTTCTGGGTAGGGAAGAAAAATCAATAGTATTACAGTCCACTGTATTAAAATGCATTTAAAATATTTTTGACATATTCTAATAAGGCACTCCATTCCTTCTAAATTCCAATTAACTAAAAAATACAAATAGAAAATTTGCTTTAAAATAGTCATTTAATTTACTGAAATTTTATAATCTTGACATCCTTTGTCCAATGGTCTATTTGCATTTGCATGATGCTTTTACTTAATAATAACATTATTCTTTCCTTCTTTCTTTGGTTGGGATTGTAGTATAAGGAAATCAAATCCATTTTGGAAAAATAATTACAGTTTTTTTGTGATATTTTTTGAGAACACTAAAGTGGTGGCATTAGGTTACATAGCCAAAATTAAGTGCCAAATGTTTATTTCTTAACATTAATCTGTTGGGCTACAAAAGAAGATGACCTTTAGCGGCTCACTTGTTTTTGAAAGCAAATTCAGTTGAGTAGAAGGACATTAAAAAGGGGGATAAAATGGTTAAGATTTATGATTAAATGTACCATCAGTGTAAATTATGATGCGTAAATGCATAATTTCTCAGTTATATCTCATTTTCCCCCCGAAATAATAATTCCTAATTTATTTGGAAGCATATTTTTGAAAACTTACTGTGTTCAAGACACTTTTCTGATGTTGGCTTACAGAGATGGATATGGTACCCTTGACTTTTGTGAGCTTACAGTTTTTAGGGATATGTGTTTGTAAAGTCAATAGAACTGATAAAGCTGTTTTTTTTTTTTTTTTTTTTCTTTTCTATCCTTGTTGCATAGAGAAATAGTTTATTTGCCACTCTGGATTTCTGAAAAATCAAATAAAACAAGTATAGACATCATGCTTGTCAGGTCTATTTCATGTTTTATTTAATGAAACAAGGGAGTGCGTAAAGAGGACTAATATGAAATAATATATGCATCAAAATGAAAAACTTGTTGGGACTCAATTTCTTTAGATTCTGAACAAATAGTACATTTATTATTACTTTACCCCATAATTTCAGCGCACTTTTTATGGAAAGTCTATCCTTTAAGAAAGCATTAAATAATTATTCTGAGTTTGTACTGAACAAAAGAAAGGAAAAAAATCAGAGACATATAAACTTTTGTTTCATATCACAATCCACTTTGGGACGTATTTCTATGGTATAGTGAGAAAGGAAGACCTGCTAATATGATTTATGAAAACTGCAATTATAACATGCAGAAGAACTTAAATGTCATTTCGCTATTTTGTTTCACAATTTGTGATATGGGCATAATTTCACCAACAGTATAATCAGAACTACTCATCTGTTATGTTTGGAGCAGAGAGGAGTAAAAGGCAATGATTATAACTTACATTCTTCCCTAGATTTATTAGAGTAAAAGTTTGTTTAGAATTTGTCACTTGTGCTTATACTACTCACTTACTTGCAAAGGGAGAGAAAATCCATATTTAGAAATGGGTCAGTGCAGAACATGCTGTATTGAGCAACTGGCATTTTGAACCTCCAAGCATTAAAAAAAAAACAAACACAACCAAAACACATAACTACAAATTGCAATTGTTTTTCATTTGACGTATTACCTCTTAGAGAAAAATATATTTGGTAGGAATGTTTCACACCTAGAGAGAAAATAAAATCATATCTGAATGTTGAAAGATAAAAAAAACAAACAAGAAAAGATTGTAAGAAACATCTTTCCAGTTGTTTTAGCTGCTTATTTTATGCACATGTGTGGCTAACTACTAAAGCTTCATTTTAGGGAGATCTTTTTTGGGGAACTAATGCTGTGCAGTGATTTTTCCTTATGAGATTTAAACTTGGAATGCTTCATATTTGGGATGAACTCCTGAGGTGCTTAAGCTTCTCAGTGAGTCAGAAAAAAAGTAGCTTGTGTTTTTAGACCTTATTATTATTCTTACTGATATTTCCTGACATGCTGTATATCATAGAAATTAGCAGTTTCTATTTGTTAGGATACACTGAAGGTATTTGTAATTTATCTGTAACGTTCTGTTTTACATTATGTTATATATTCAAAGTCAGTGTTAGAAAATTATTTCCAGAATGAATATTTTGAATTTTGAATAAGGTTAAAAATGTTGGAGATGTTTGGGTAGCATATTGAATTTAAGTGTGAAGAAGTAATCTGTTTTTTTGGGAAAAATCTTTTTATTTAGAATTGACCTTAAAAAAGAAGGTCACATTCATTCAATGGGACTTAATATCCTTTTGCTCTTTCACATATACTATCCAGAATCAGCCCTCTTTTTAAAAGAAGATGCATATCTTAAATTTGTTTCTTTTCATGTTGTTTTTATTGTTTCTTTTTCTCTTTGTTAAAAAAAAATATTTTTGCATTTGGCTCAATGCCTTATGAGTGCCATTGATTATCAAAATTTGAACTATACAAATAAATTTTCCTTTCATTGTGTGTGACCAAAGATGTGATTTGATTGACTCAAGTAGCCCCTCATTAAGCTCTGTAATTTTAAATATACTTAACTGTTCATTGTTACAAACCCCATTTATTTGTCTTATAGCCAAAATGCTTGTGCTTTTTATTAGAAAGTTTTACATGTACTCTTCAATTAATTCAATAAATATTAATTGAGAAGCTGCTGTTTATAACATTGTGTTATATACCTTTTATATTAGATTGGTTTTAAATATGAAGTATTATTATTCATTATAAAAGTTTTTACATAGTTTCTTCTGGAATGGGCTCTATTTTCCAAATACAGTATCCTTACCATCACCATTTAGAAATTGGAAAAAATATAGATTTTAAAAATCTGTCTTGTTTTATACTAGTTGTAGGAAGTGGGTTTTTGTTTGTTTGTTTTATTTAAACTGGATGCTTGATCTTCAAAACATAAGACCTATATACTGCTCCCAAATTCAACATGAACTTCCAAGACACTGTAGGTCCTAAGTAACATTTTACTTCATCCCCCCCATCTTAACTAATTCCATGCTAAATTTTATCTTGGATATAGCCCAACTATAATTCTCCACTAATTAATCCCATTTTATCTTCAATGCCAGAAGAAAGAGGCCACAGCTATATTCATTGTATGCATTTTTTAAGGCCATGGTATGGCTTTTACTACTCCCTACATGTTCCATATTTGTCATTATAACATGTCCATTATGTAAACATGTTCAGGAACTTACAAGATCTCAATCAAAATGTGGTTTCATATGTATCTTAAAATATCTAACAAAGAAGAAATCAAGTCTGATGCTATCTGGTTGTTTCTGCTGTAGATGTTTCTGTGATTAACACTGTCACTTCACCTGGTTATTATTCAGTCCTTATAAAGACCTGATCCTAACCCTATAGTCAAGATGGATAAGAAACTGCTTCGTGGCCACTGGGATTCTTGGAAGAGTGTCTCTGACTTAGCAGAGGTTCTCACACGGCCACAAATCTTGCCAGTTCTGGCTCCAAAGTGCATATCTGCCCCTTGTTGCTCTGTATGCAAATTGGGCCTTTAGTGAAATCCTGCAGCCTGACCACATGCACTAGACGCAGACTCAATCCAAATTAACTTGGAATATGCCTGGAATATCCAGGGTGAAACACCATTCTGATACTCCATTCAAGTCAAACTTCTGGAAAGGGACAGCACAATGGAATCTACTTTCATCTCCTGCCAAACATCTGTATCTCAGAGAGGCCAGCGGGCAGAGCTGACTCCTAAGGCTGCATCTGGTCTTTCCACTAACCAAAACTAACCCAGAGGGGGCCATTACCAACCTTATCTTATCCTACCCCACTCCCTTGACAAATAGAGAAATTCAGTGAAATTCATGTTTACAGAGTTCACCAAACTATTGAGAGTATTCTGATGATCTAAATTACACAGAGAACGTATCGAAATTGTATACGAGTTAGAAACAACAGAAAATAAATAGCTATAATTTGTAAGGATGAATGCTATTGTTCCACCTGCAGTTTTATCCCAAACAACTCAGAAGAGGGGAAATATTGGATTTTCACTTTCTTATGACGTGTATTCAAGACAAATACATTTTAAATAGGACAGAAAGTTTTGATAATGAGAAACGACAGTGACTGTTATAGGGATTAAATATATAAAACCATCTTTAGGCATTTAATTCACAGTTTGGGACAACAAGCTGGAATGTAGACATTTTACACAAAGTAACAGAATTTAGAATTCTATATATTTCAGACTCTTTTCTATTATAGATTTTTATTGGTTTATGAACACAGGTCTTGCAGATGGTCTTGTGTATACCATCAGCTCATCTGCCTAGACCTCTCCCTCCTGGAAGTTCACACTTTTATCTCCTACCCAACCTGTGCCCTGTGGGTGTAACTGTAGGTTAAAAATGTTTAAAGACCCTGTGGTTCACAAATACTGGAGGAAAAGAGACTAAGAAAAAGAGTAACAGAGGGACAGACATGTAGGCAGACCTTGTTTTCCAATGTTGGCATCCCATTTTAGAAAATGTTTTCCCTCATGCTGCTTGTGTTTCTTGCTTTACTAATGTTTATGTTGCCTGCATTTCCATGTATAGGGATTTTCATGGCTTAACAAAATATCCTCCTGAGGCTGTAATCCTGTCCAGGTTGTTTGAAGCGTCATGCATTCACATGTTGACATTCATATATTAGTATGAATGCGTTCATGACATGAGAACAGCTATGTTGAAATAGAATATTTGGGGAGATAGGGCAAACGTGGATCACGATTGTGTTTAGAAAAAGAGTGTCTCTGTGTGTCTAGCAACCCAGGTGAGACAATGAGAGGGGAGGGACAAAGACTCATTTAGTCTGTATCAAAAATTTGCTGCTCCAAAGAAAAAATAGAGAAAAACCAAACTAAACCAAACAAAATCACCAAACTTCTGCCTTCTGGCTCTGAATGTGCCTTTCTGTTCCCAGGACTCAGGCAAATTCTAGAGTTTTAGAACTATAAAACCTGAATACCATTGACATCATTACTTTTATGGAAAAAAAATCTGTCCTAAGATCAAATAACATTAATTTTTCTAAGCACCGTTTGATTTTAGTTTCCAAGTGCTTGTTGTGTTCTTATACCAGTATTAGGACCTCTGGTAGCTTGTTCTGGTAGCCTGGCTTGTCTTTTAGCTTCTGGATGATGCTGAGAAGTAAAAAGTACAAGTGTTTTATCTGTACAAAACCAAATTTGAGAAAGAAAGCAGCAATAAAGTAAGACAATAGAGAAAAATAAATACATAAAAAGAGAGAGGCCCCTAACCATTTGGGTATCCCATATATTACTAACTCATAGGATGATCTACAATTTGAATTTATTCACAATCAGTGGTGTTGGGAACTTTAAAACAAACCTGTAAAAACTCCATAAATAAAGGTGAAAGCTTAGTGACATAATTTTGAAGATAAGAAATAAGCCCGATTTTAGATTGTTTTTGATAGTATAAAAGGTTTCCAGGCAAAACAAGCAGGTGAATTTCACTAGTTTGTTGGATATTAGGTTTTGTAACGGATAGACCATTTATCACAAGTCTGGAGGGTGGCAGAGGGCAGTGGTTAGAGGAATGGGCTTTGGACTCAATCAAACCTGGGGAGATCTGGCTCTGCTATTTAAAAAGCTAATTGTTCTAGGACAATTTTTAAAAATCTAAGTTCCAATTTTCTCATCTGTAAAATGGGGATAAAAATAGTATGCATTCTTAAGACTTGGAAGGATTAATTGAAGAAATTTATATAAAGTGCTTAGCACAGTTCCTAGAACATAATGAGCACCCAACAAATGGTAATTATTATTATTGTTAGAAATTCTTTTGAATTTTTGACTGCTGCTAGTTGTACTGAATTTACAAAGTTTGACTTTTTTCATCTATATTAAGATTTGAGGATTTAAAAGTAGGGATTAGGTAATAATGTACATATTTTTTCATTTATAAATAATCCTTAATACTAATATTATTTTTTAAGTGAACAGATGCTTCAGTAGTATACTTTTTTCATGGTGATCATCAAGTTCTTTGCCAATATATATATATATATATATGTATATAAATGGACTCCAAAGTCTCAAGTGATGCAATTTTGCATCTAGTGTGTCGATGACTTAGAGAACCCTGGTTTTATTAATAGCATTTGGTTTGTCTTTAAATTTGTTCTATGGTGCTATTAGCTCTCTTGATGTCAACTAAGGCTGACCTTTATTGGAAACTATTTTCTGTTTCTGTTGAGACTTAATGAAAGCAGATGGCAACACATATTTGAAGAAACATCCTTACAAGGTCGTCTTGTTGTACAGGTTGTACAGGTGATGAAAGTGCAGAGTATGAATAATAATGCATCAGTTATCATAGATGGGACACCTGATCCAATGTTCAGTCAATCAATAACAGTATTTAAGTTGATAAAAATTAACTAGTGTTTTAAAATAGTTGTCCCATCTGTCAGTTGTCATTTAGTGATGACAATTTTAATGTAATAGGTCCATTTTGAGGTCTTGAGCATTTGAACTTGTGCAATTACTTGGCAAGACTAGATTATGAAGTGCTTTGTATTTATGGAAGTGCTTGTTTAAAAATTTAATGTAAACTATTTGCATATGAATACTAAATATTAAATCACAGCAACTTCTAGTTGTTCTTTTCTTAAAATAGCAACATGGTAAACTCTAGATAGAAAAACCAAATTTAGAGCACATTTTATTTTCTAAAATGCATACACTTTCTTCTCTCGTTTCTTTCCCCACCACATTTTCTTGCTCTCTATTTATCATGTTAAGATGGTTTTGGTGAACTTAGTTTCAAATTATGGGTCTCTGGATTTCCAACCTTTATAATTTTTTGAAAGGCTAGATGCTTTTTCACATAAATTAACTTTATTTTGCTTTATCTTGGTCTTTTTATGATTGTTGATTTGCTTACTATATAGACATTTTTAATATTCTCATTAATTCGTGCATTCAATCTGTATTCTCTAAGCATTTTTTGTTGTTGTTGTACTGTGTGTACAAAGCAATGTGCTAGTCCTGGAAAGCTAGCACAGTATAATATGATCCCATTTCTATGCTCAGAGTTTGTCTTCTAATAGAGGAGGTGATTCAACACTCAATAAGATCCTAAGAAATAAAAAAAAAAATAAACAAAATAAACTTTAGAGAAAGGTAGGTAGTGTTCTGAGGGGGATTCATCTAGATTTTGTCAGATGGTGATGCAAATTTAATGACTCATGGTCTAAACTGCTTGTCTTTCAATGAATGTCTTACCTGAATCACTTTTTCATTCAATAATATCATTTCTATAGAACTCATTTTGTTAAAATAATTAAGTACGAATATTAAACTAATGTAAGGGTATTCTTATATATAAATGTATATTATACAAGTTACTGCATGATGTAACCAACCTTTAATTATTCTTAATCTCTGCTTAATGTAATTTAATTTCATTATTCTCAGACTTGAATAGAACATAAATTTCTAAATTATTCTGAACTTATTCTTGAAAATCGAAATACTTTACAGGGGATAAACAGGGTCTGACTTCAGAACAGTAGACCATCAATGGACCTTGAAGGTGTTTATTCTCCAGTCTTAAGGAGAGCTCCATTAGAATTGATCAATTGATCTTGCTATTATAACTACCATTTTAGAAATGTTTTGATGAAATACATCAAATCAAAAGAGGAAGTCAACACAAACATTTGTCTTACTAGTTTGAGATCTGATTTAATTATGGCCAATATTTTTAGGAGAAAGAAAACCAACATAATTTCAGAAATTCACACAGGTCATTCTGGGTTGCATAGTCTTTGACACAGCTTTTGGAAAATCTCTTTATAATTTCTTGATTTACTTTATTCTAAGGAATTAAAAAAATGATTTCTATTTCCAATAGACTCAATCTTTAAGCCTCTTTCATAATTTTCTTGATGTTCAAAACATTTTTTTGTAATGCTGATAGAGGTGTGCCTAAAATAACTAGTAAAAAGATCGTAAGCTGTAAGATCAGTCAGTTTCCTTAACAGGGTTTATTTTAAAATAAATTCTTTCAAGAATTGTCACCAGATAAAATATATTTGGGGGCTTTATGTTTTCTTTTGACCGTCCATTTTCGAGGCTCAGTTCTCACTTTTATTTCAAATTTGTCAAAACTAAAGCAATAATACCCTAATTTTGTTAGTTAGGGTATTATTAGCTTCATATTCCTTTGGCAAAACCTTTTTAGCTTCATATTTCTTTGGCAAAAGTTTTGTATTCTGTTCCCTTCAGAGTCTTGTTATCTGAATTATGTCAAAATATTTAAAGATGTTAGTGATTTGAGATACTTTCCTTCCAAGAGGACACATTAACCTTTGACAATGGCCCTCAATTTTTAAATGAACAAAGGTACTCACTCGTCAAAGGAGTGAGTGTTGATCATCGAAGATAAAATAGCAGACCACAGGTGTTTGGGCCCTGACAGTCTTTGGGTGACTCTGGAATCTCTTTGGTTATTTATGAGTTTAAATAGACCTCACTTAGAATTTCTCAGATATAATACTTTATTCTATTTGTTTCCTAATTACTAAAGCCTCAATCACTAAGTGAAAAGTGGATTCACTGGGAAATGACCTTAAAAAGTGTAAATGTTCCCTCTTTCAGAGAGGCATATTCAGCAACAAAAATTCCATGATTTGACCCAGCTGTATTTTAGAGTCTGACAATTTATATTTCCACTGTTATTAAAGAAAGCACAGAAAGCATTTCTATATCCTGCTACAGTCCTTCCTTCCTGTTTTAGTTATGAGCAGGAGATGCTAGAAACTACTGTACATCATCTGTCTTTAATGTCTGTCAAGAAAGAAGTGTTGTTCAAAGATCATCTGGAACTTGTCTGCCTTTGCTAATGTAGTGCAGAGCAGTTCTAAAAATAAAGGCAGGATTGTTGAGTCCATTAGGAGCAGCTTATTTCATCATTGTTGTTTTTCACTTGTAGCCTTGTGCCTTGTATGGTGGTTTCTGTTTCTCAGAACAAGCTAAGAAGAGCCATTCTGTTCCTGTGCTCTGGGAATGCTGGAGTAGAGAGTCTGTCTTTTTGAGAATAATATTTGGCTCATACAAGGGGCCTGTGTTCTGCAAGTGCAATGTTTGATGCATGTAAGGAGGATCAGCGTCCATGGGAATTGAGGCAGAGAAATTGAATAGAAATGCCATAGTCAAATAAAGAAGTGTTTATTTATTGATATTATGTTGAACCTTTTAGTAGAAAACATTAAATTAGTATAATTAAATAGGAGGTCTGATTTTGCTATCTTGTTTTTGCCTGATGGGAAATTCAGCATTGATTTTATGGCTATCAGGAAATTTTAGTTATCTTTTCATGTCAAAAGTTCCCAGACTTTGAGGCAACAACCCGCTTTATCTGTGCTTATCTGTATTTATTTTAATCAAATAAGGGTTCCTACAGAATACAATCTTAGAATATATACTGAAAGACAACACAGAAATTTCCTAAGAGCTTGGTAGCTGTATACGAGAGGGTTAATAAAATTTTCTCTGCCATCTATTGAAGTTAAAGGGAGGACCACAGATTATTAGTAATCTTATAATTCACTTTACATGTTATGATTTAGTGCTATACCTTGGTCTTCTTTTTTTCCTTTTTAGATACTAGCTCAGTCGTGCACTGAAATCCTGGAATTACGGCCCTCAAGCGTCTGTGTGGGGGGTAAGTGGTTAGAATTTAAAAATACCTTGTAAGAAGTTGTACTTTTTTCCTAGTTAAAATATACAATTTGAAACTCATGTTGGAAAGAGAATAGCAAAATTAATTTTTTGGCATCTTTTTCTGTAAGAATTTTTAAATAATTCCTTGAAATATTTCTATTTTAAATTCAAATTTTTAAGATTGGAGTGTTATTTTAAATAATGAACATATTGTGCGACAGGCTTTTAAAATCTTCTGTATATTTAGTTCATGTTTGAGACCTTTCCTATGACAAGTAAAGTAGAAAATTTTCTCTTTTATCTGATTATACAGTCAGGTATCTGTAGACTTTGAGCTCCGTGCCTTGATGACCTGGCCAAAGTACAGTACATGCCAGCTCAGGGCCCATAAAGAAGTGATTTATAGGTGGATGGCAGGAAAGAAGCAGGTGGCTTCATCAGCTGGTTCGAAGAACAGACTCGGGTTTTAGCACTTTCAATCCATCCAACCCAAAGAGAGTGCGATTCTCTCTGGCCTATACTATTTCTACTTCAGGTCTTACCTGGAGTTCATTTTAACCTGACTTTTCTTTCAAAAGGAAAAACATTGGGTCTGGTGGGGAAGGAAATGTGCTGTGCAATTTACTGCAGAACCTCCCAACTGCTGGACAGAAGATGAAGTTCTACATCTTTTAGACTCCTCCATTAATGATTACTGAGACGTCCAGAGGAATAGTGCATTTGAACATTCCAGAGCACGATGGCGTTCTATGCATTTAGAATTTTACCTAATCCTCATAAAAACTATTCGACAGTTTTATAATCCTGGGTTCATGGATGGGGAAACTGAGACAGAGACATGTTCATTACTTGCTATTAGTAAATGTCCTGTTAGACTCTTGTCTATCTCACTCCTAAAGCTCATGTTCTTTTTCTGAGTCACATTTTAAGTTTCACTTGCACTTTATTTTAACTTATAAGAAAATTCCTTTCATAATACACTGAATGGAGAGTGGCATGGCAGTATTTTCTTCCACAGTTAATTACGCTATATGTGTTACATTATTTCAGATAGGAGGTCTCCGAGAGGATTGAAAGTTGGTCACTATTAAAATAGTTGACATACCACCTTGCAACTAAGCAGCAAACATTTAGTTGACAATCAAAACATCGATTAGCAACTAAAATTTTCTTCTAGTATATTATTTCACTTTCTAACATTTAGTGACTGCTCCTCTTACACAAAATATTAGTTCAATCAACCTCTTTTACCTAATGGCCATAGATTATTATTAGTCCAAAATGCATGACCCTTGATGAGTTATAAGTTTATATGCAACAGAAAATAAAACTGGAATTAAGGATGTGAAGAAGCTGTTAAAGAAGAGCTATGTATGGGGTATCATAGATTAAAGAAAATATAATACACGACTGTTCTAAGAACCAGATAATATGAGGCATTAACTTCTTTACATTCTCATACCTCAGTTCCTAAGACAAGAGGAAAACAAAGAGTTTTCTTTCCTGTGGATATTTTCTTCAGGATAGAATTTGGGCAAGTTTGTATGGTATTTGTCTGGGATGACTGTTATGCTTCAATTCTAAAATCTTGATCACTATTGGAAAACAAAGATTCTTTGTACCTTGATACTTTTGTTTCAAGTTACGCTTTTTGTTGTTTTTTGTAAAGTAGTGATTAATTTTTTTATTTTTTCTTTTACTTCTAGAGGAATTTCAAATAGTTTTGAATGGAAGAGGATTCAACTTGGGCAGTCGGAAAGGCAGTGTTCTCTGTACTTACACTGTTAATGAAACATACACAAAGAGTAGGTCTCCATAATTTCAATATTGCTTTAATATCTCCATAGTATATCAGCATCAAGTGTTTTCCTCTTTTCTCCAACTGAAACCAACTGTGCTATATTGTTTTATCAGAGGGGAAAGAAAGGAAGTCCAATGATAATATAGTAGTAATAATAATTACTTAATAGTTATTTAATAATGGCAACATTTGTTCATAAATTAATAAATGTTGGACCCCATCCTAAGTAGCCTCATTATACAAATGATGCCCTTGTGGCTGAAAGAGTCAAATAACTTGCCTGTGGTGACACAAGTAATAATGGGCAGAGCTGAGAGTTGAACTCAGTTTTCCTGACTGCACTCTGTACGGACTCTATCCACCTCCTGATTTAATTGCCTCTTTCTCCAGATTTGTTTCTTGTCACTCTTGCCTGAAAATCTAACTGTCTTGGACTACTCTACTACTTATTGCCTTATTTTATTGTCACTTGTTATCTTTATCTAATTTTCCAATAATTTGTTAGCCAGTTTCCTGAAGACGGGCTTTTTGCCTTATAGATATATCTCCAAAGCCCACCTGGCATGGGGTTTGTTGATAATTATCATATTTAGGGAATTAGGTTTTATTTTCCCTCACTTGGCTTTCAAAAAAGGAGAAGATGAGTGTAACATTTTTATCTTCATTTTGAGAAAAACTTCTGCTCTAGATCTTAGTATGCTGAGCATTTTGGGTCTCTATTAAGAAATTTTCTCCTCAATGATTATATTGTCTTCTAAAATTTTATGCTGTAAGGCAGATGCTGCAACTCTGTGAACTCTGGTGGAATTATTTTTTGAGAGGTTCATTTACAATTTTGTTGTTTATCTGATGGCTCTAAACCCTCCAATTAGCACAGCTTTGGCTACATACACAGTCACTGCTCCGTACGTTTGTTGAATTAAAGTGGTGAGGATCTCAGCATGGTAAATGCCATCAGTAATTCCTCTCTTTCTTATTAAGATCATCATTTTAGTAAGGAAAGACAATAATATTAGTAAAAAACTTTCTTCCTAGTAGGTTCTACAACTGAATAGGACAAAATAATTTTACCATTTTTATTCAGTAGTCATCTGTATCTAAGCATTAGCTTTACCTTACTCCTTTTGATTACATATTTGAGTTGATTATAATATAAACATATTTTACACATAGCTACGTAGGATTTAATTTATTAAAGTAAATCTCAAATAAATTGAGTCAGATTGTATTTTCATCATTTGTATTCTAATATTATCCATCTAATTATGTAACTTTTCTGAGTATTTATAGTCTAGATCATTTTTCTCATATACTATTAAAATTGCAAGGCAATTTAAGCATTCTATAAAATGTGTTTATATATTATAACCCCAATTATTTTATTAAACTCTTGAAAGAAATGTATTATCCTTTGGACATTTGTCTTCTCTATCATTTTTAAATTCTGCTTTTAAAATATATATATTTTTTCTTGAAAATCTAATATATTGGCAAAATTGAGAGAGAAAAGATGATAATTTTATAGTATCTACAAGCTGTATGTGAACTTAATCTATATCAAAAAATCATAATTTATGATTTACCAGTACTATATATCAATGAGGCATATAATCTCTTCCTGTTTTTCATTCTGTGTTCCTTCTCCTCTTTCTTTAGATGAGTATCTTTTTGTTTTTTTCATGCTAATGTATCTAATGTCCCACACTTGAACTCTGATTGCTGCGTCTCTTCATATTTTTTAATGAAACTGTGTGAGATACATAAAACCATTTATTGATTAAATGACATTTTATTTTATAGGTGTAATGCCAGTGAGTGTGGAAAGTAATTCTATGCTTTGTCCTGCACCTACCCTGAATGAAGTTGGACAGTAAGTAATTTATGAAAAACATTTAAAAACGTTTTAGCTACAAATTATAAGGAAATGGTGACAAAATATATATTGGTTGTTTTATTTTATCTTTTCTTTTTTTTTTTTTTTTGCTTGCGATAAGCAGGCCCCTCACTGTTGTGGCCTCTCCTGTTGCGGAGCACAGGCTCCGGACGTGCAGGCTCAGCGGCCATGGCTCAACTGGCCCAGCCGCTCCGCGGCATGTGGGATCCTCCCGGACCGGGGCATGAACCCGTGTCCCCTGAATCAGCAGGTGGACACTCAACCACTGCGCCACCAGGGAAGCCCCTATCTTTTCTTGATATACAGATTAAACATGAAATAGTAATCCTAGACAAATCACTCTGGTTAGTACTTTAACTATACATATTCTTAGTAGGTTGAAAAGGGTAAAGTCTGTTTTATCTTGTTTCTTAAATATTGATTAAAAGGCTCTATAGGGCCTCCCTGGTGGCGCAGTGGTTGAGAGTCCGCCTGCCGATGCAGGGGATACGGGTTCGTGCCCCGGTCTGGGAGGATCCCATATGCCGCGGAGCGGCTGGGCCCGTGAGCCACGGCCGCTGGGCCTGCGCGTCCGGAGCCTGTGCTCCGCAGCGGGAGAGGCCACAACAGTGAGAGGCCCGCATACCGCAAAAAGAAAAAAAAAAAAAAAAAAAGGCTCTATAAATATTTATCTGGATAGATTTGAGAAATATTGTTAGAGCCTTTAAATAATAAAGCCATAGCCATTGTTTTGAGCTTTAGAGTACTGAATTTACAGACACACACACATACACTTACACACAAGAGTTTCAAAGTGGGATTTTGACTAATGACTATAGTGTTTAAATATTAAGATTGAAGAGCAAAAGGAACATGGCTCAATAAGGCACAACTTAGACTAGGAAATATTTGTGCATTAATTTGTGTCCCAGTCCTGTTAAGGAATATATTTTCATGTTCTTTGGTGTGGCAATAAACCATGATAGCTGGATAAAATAAGGGATATTTCGTTTGGAAGAAGGGCTTTTATTTTAATCACCTATATACAGATAATTTCACCATCAACTTAATATTTCCATGTGTGATTTTTTTCCCCTGCCCTCTCTATTATGCAGGAAATGATTGCAAATATTTCAAATGTTCTCTTGTCCAACAGTAGTAGATGCAATATGCTTAGGGTAATGGATAGGATACAGTTTTCAAGAATCACTATATACTGATCTCAAACCTTCCTCTGGATCAGAGGAAACTAAAATACATAAGGCCCCAATCTAAAGTCTGGATTAGTGTTCAGAGACTGAAGATTATATTTTCTTTTTTGGAACCTAAGAAAATCATTTTAGTAGTTTAAAGTTCACTTGAGCACTTAACTTTTGTGGATGCTTAAATATTCAAAATATCTGTTGGACATCACTTCTGGTCATCCAAGTAAATTGGAGCAGTATCAGCTTTCTATTTGAAATTGATTGAAAAGAGCTGCATAGTATAACTTATAAAAGCAAGACTATCAGAATCTATTTTCTTTCTATAAAAGAGTATTCATTTTCTGAGTCATATAATAATCTGGTATTGGTAACATGCTTATGGCCAAATTAGACTGGCCTTGGAATTTAAGTCCCATCCATTTTGCGTGGAGCCATCTGTACCACAAGGGCACAGTGGGATTCAATGGCTTTCTGAGTACTAGTCTTGTATTAGCAAAGATAAATCTGTTGACTTAAAGTTTGGTCTTATTTTATTGAGTCTATAAGTCCATATTGATTCTCCTGATTGTTCTCCCCAGTCTGCTTTCAGAGCTGTCTTCTCTCTCTTAGTCACTGGCAGCTCCATCCTTTTTGTTCTTCAGGTAAAAAATCTTTGACTCATTACTGATCTCTTTTATGCAGCCCATAAGCAAATCTCAGCTCTGATTTCAAAACATGTTCAGAATCCAGTCCTTCCCCACCACCTCCACTGATACCACCCTAGACCAAGCTACTGTCATTTCTTGCTTAGGTTATTAGCCTCTCAACCCATCTTTCTTCTTCTGTCCTTGGCAAAAGTGATCCTGTTAAAACCGATCAGTTTATGTCACCCCTCCACTTAAAATCCTTGATAATGAGTTCCTCATTACATTCAGAGTGCAAGTCTAATCACTGCAATGTTCTATAAGGTTCTACAAGATCTGGCCCTCACTGCATCTCCAACTTCATCCTCTTTTTGCCCCTTCTATTGTGGTCACACTGGCCTCTTTGTTGTTCTTTAACCACCTGAGCTTATTCCAGTGGCTTGAAAGGCTCCTTCCTACTTGTCTCACTCTCTCAACTTCAAGTTTTGTTCAACATATCACCTTCTCAGTAAGCCCTTGCCAGTCACCCTATTTAATCATACAATCTTCCCCCTCCCTTGAGTTTAACAGTCTCTATTCTCTTTTCATGGTTCACTTTTTCTCCAAAGCATTTATTTGTTTGTTATTGTCTCCCTCCTGCTGGGATGAATTTGGTTTATTTTGTTTCTTTCTGTATCTCTAGCACTGACACAATGCCTGACAGATAGTAGATTCACTAAATGTTTGTTGCATGAAAGAATGAATACATTTTTCTCAAACATTTTGATTTACTATTTATATAAAGAGCTAAAAGATTGCATTTGATTACTGTGTATATCAGGTAGGACAAAGATGGTCAGAATTCTGTTTGGGGGATCATACCATTTAAGAGAGCAGGAAACTGTCTTGACCTTTTCATAGTAATGACTAGTTAAGGAAGACAGCTTACTTTCTTCTCCAAAGTAGTTATAAAATGCAATATACCTGTCCTACCCAACACTGAATTTGTTTTCTTTAGAATTTGCCTTGGGGCACAGTCTCCTTTTTAAGAGACTGCCATAGATACTGCTGGTATTCTTTTTTTTTTTTTTTTTTTTTTTTGTGCTACGCGGGCCTCTCACTGTTGTGGCCTCTCCCGTTGCGGACCACAGGCTCCGGACACGCAGGCTTAGCGGCCATGGCTCACGGGCCTAGCCGCTCCGCGGCATGTGGGATCCTCCCAGACCGGGGCATGAACCTGTGTCCCCTACATCGGCAGGCGGACTCTCAACCACTGCGCCACCAGGGATGCCCTGCTGGTATTCTTTAGTGATTTGTAGATTGGCTAAATACTCAGAAGATGTGATTTTAAAAAATCATATAAGACATAATAGATATCAAGCACGAGAAAAAATCATTTGTTTGCTTTTTGACATTAATATTTCACCTACAAGCAAGCTGAGAATGTTTTGGAAAGTGATCTGTCTAAAATAATTACTTTTGCTTCTTTTTTGTCTATCAAGTACATGACACCACTGAGGCAAAATATGTGAAGATTTTATTTATTAATGTATCGGACATTTGGCGACATCATTATTTGTTCTACTAAGTACGTTGCAAGTAATTTGGACCTTTCGTTTGCCTTGAATTTCCTTCAGATACTTATGTAGTCGATGAGCTCTCTTATGAGATTGGATTGAAGTCAACACAACTGAAACAGTTTAGCCTTGTAAGGTGACTGTACTTAATGTTTGTCTAATTAGCTTTTGGCTAAGGATTCAAAACCATTAAGTAGCTATTTAGTCTATGTTTCAAATAAACACATCTGGCCCAACAATGAATGAAAGTTTTTCCTGTGTGAGGGTGACAGATGTGGTGATGGTTCCCCCTGTCCTCTCACTTAAATAATTAACAGCATGCTGGTGAAGTAACCCTAGACAGACAGCCTCAAAGCCAGATGCAAAGTCTCAGAGCAGGAGTCACGGACATGTGTTTCGTCTCATTAGTGTGCTCTATCAGTTCCTTTCTCATCTCTATGTTACTTCCTGAATTACATTTTCTTTGAGGATTATTCCTTTAAAAATACAGGGCTCGTGAATTTTGGTTTGAAAGAGGCTTAACATGAAGATGTTTTACTTGGAGATGGGAACTAAGAATGTAGCAGAATAGCTAGGACATAGGTTTGCATTTGGAAATTGATGTCGTGTAGTAAACAAAAGTTAAAGCTATCTGGGCAAATCTTATCCAGGTTTATCATTGCTTAGCATTGTTGGAATGGGTCTTTGGAGTCCTTTCTTTGAGAGACATCTCTATGCATTAAATTTCCTTATATGGTATAGAATTTTAGACTAAAATGAACATATTTTTAGTTTTTAAACAGAAAGAATGTAAAGGTGAGATTGTTCTTTCTGAGGTTGTTCTTTCCTATTTTTTTTCACTGGACACAATTTAATTAAAAAATGTCATGTGGTTAAACAAATTGTCTTACCTAGAAAAATCTGTAGATTGCTTGGGAGTTAATTTCTGCCAGTGGTTCATTTGAACAAAAATGTCTTAAGTTTGAGTAGGAATGACTCTGTGAAGTTCTGCAGATCCTGCCCTTTTGAGGGCAGTGGCCTCCTGGTGTAATGTGCAAGTGTCACCCATTCTTGCAAAATGGGCTTATTCTCTGACCCTTGTTTAGGGAGACATCAACAATAGCACAGCTGCTCTGCAATAGTTGAGATCTCAAACCTGTAATTTGGCAAGAAGAACAGAGCAAATTGGGTAAATATACATAAACACATTGTGAAGAAAGAAAAACAGAACAGAATGAACCAGAGCCTGATCCTACAGCTTGTTTGATAGATTTAAGGAGGCATATGGTATAGTTAAATGTGCTTTCAAAAACATTGGCCAGAATCTTCTGACAAATATGAAATAAATATCTAAATCAGATGAAACTGATAGTATTAGTTCCATTAAAAGGCAGTGTGGAAAGACAGTTGACAGAGGGTTTAAGTAAGAAGTGGTGGGACATCAGTGTATGTGGAAAATTTTAAGCATCTGATACTGAAGGATCACTGAGAGGCATGTGTGGCAGACTTGAGGTTAGAGCCTGACTTGGTAATGGAATCTTATTTTCCTCAATGTTGTGATTTTTTTTTTAAATATAATTCATCTTGCCTGGAATAAAATTAATTCCATTTCCCTTTCTTGGTTTGACAAATTCTGCCTTTAGCACAGCTTCTCACATGAATAGTTAAAAGAAATATATATATACCTATATATGTATGGTTATGTGAATTTATTTTATGAATTTGTTTTTTTTTTTGAGAGGGAGACATGCTAAAATTATTTTTTTATTAGAAAAAATTATTTAAAAAACTAAAAAACTGAGGTGATGAATTTGTCATCAACAGATGACTTGGTGGATGAGGCTGCTTTGGCTGCACTGATCTCCCACTTCCGCCCTTGTTCAGGGTCCATGTCAAAGCAGCGTCATAGCTGCAGGGCCCCCATCTGGGCTCATGGTTGGACTGAGGACCTGAACTGTGTGACCTTTGAGCTCAGCCACCTTGGTTGGGTACTTACAAATAACAAGCTGGTTCTGGGCAAAGCCATGGCCTGAGATGAGCTTCTTGTAGTGAGGGGACCAGAGGATGGAGCACACTTGGAAGCATCCACAGCACTCAGGCCCCATAGTAGACATTCTAGATGTGAATGTGTCAATCACTGGGTCTCCTTCTAGTTGCCAGGATCTTGGCCTGCCAGGGACACCAAGCTACAGACTTGATAGCCCCTTGACACAGGGTGAATGTCTGCAGGGGAACCCAGCCACCCATTCCAGGAGCACCAGGCCACATGATGACCAAATATTGTCCATCTGTATATCTACACAATCCCCAATTCCATTATCTTAGTAACAGGTGATGCAACCATAACTTTATTCTTTCTTCAAAATCATGGGTACCAGGACATTAGTTATATCTTTATTTTGAATATAAACATTAGAATCTTGGTGAGATTGGTTAAGGCTGAGGAGCCTCTCAGTTTTTATATTTCTCTGTACCCCTCCCCCAATGGTGGAACATATATGTATTTATTCACACAGTGTATTGCTTTCTGATTATACCTATAAATGTGATAAGTTCACCTAATCTGCATTGCATCTCCATCCTAATTATTATATTCAGTTCTGGAAATTGTCTTTTAAGAGGAACAATAGTTAATTCGAGTACGTCTAGGGTGGCCAACAAAATCTTGCCAAGTATGAAAATGTTAAAATACTGAAAAAGACACGATTCAGGTGTGACACATCAGCTCTCCAAATGTCAGGTCTGTCATGTGAAAGGTAGATTTGACTTATTCTTTATTGCTCCAAGAACAAGAGAAAGAAAGAGTGGAAGGTAAAATGAGGCACATTTCAGCTCAATATAAGAAAGATTTTTGTAAAAATTGGAATCATTTAGTGAGTGTTTTGGTAACTAAAGGTGTTCAAAGAGGGATGGCTATGTGATGATATGGAAGATATTCCTTAAATATGTATTTAAATCCTCTTATATATCTGCTTTTAAATTTTATATTATTAAAGTTTTTACTATTACTAAAATATTTGACATTTTTGGATGAAAGACACTAAAAATTGAGTGATCATTTTGAAGCATCTTTTTAGTATTTAAAAAAGATACACAATGCAGTTAAAATGGGGTTATTTTCAGTATAATACTGAAAACATTTACAATAAAAGTGTAGGTGTGATGTCAAGTACAATTCTGATATAGCTTTTTTTTCTTTCTGAAATCTAGCAATCTTCCTGACTGCAGTGTTTGTTTTAGTTATATACATATACTGAGTATCTCAAAAGAAATTATTTTATTCAATTATTTTATCCTTTTACCCCTTTGAAGAAAATATCCTTAAACAAAACATTAATTTATATATATATTCATAACTAGAAGTAGAGTTTTTATTCACAAATATGAATCCTTATTTTCATCTCATAATTTATTATGCATAAAGCTAACTTTTATAAAGCTCTGCAGAGTATTAAATAGTAGCACTTGATTTCAAAATATCTTAAGTCACCATAATTTTAATAGCTTTTTGAGTAGTTGCCAGTTTAATTTTCAGTATGTGCAAATTGGAGGTAAATTATTTATTACTTCCAGCAAATGTCTTTCACAATTTTATTTAATTTTTTCATCTTTTTAAATGCATCATAAAATGGCAGTCTTTTATTGGACATCCATAAAGTCAGCAGCAAATAAATACTTTGCAAATAGGTTGCTATGATTGAAATGTCAACCATATTTCATGCAGTATGAAATTTCTTCAGTTCAGAGTAGCCCTAACATATGGCAATGAGCTGTTCTCCTGTTCTGGAATTGTCTTACATCTTTAAACATTAAATTAAAGCACTGTGACCGTTAGGACTTTGAATTTTATTTACTTAGTTATATATCAGAATTCTATTTAATAATTTCTCATGTGGAATGAATTTAGTACCCTTGAATTTAGTTTTATCACTATTAATTGAGGACCAATTGACATTAAAATGCACTTCAAGCAGTCTTTTTGTTAAGTTGTTCAGGTTTCTTCTATCCTTCTACTTAAATGTTCTGAGGATGGAGCAAAGAGCCGTTGAACATATTTGTAAGCAACTCTAAACAATGTGGAACCAACTTATAGAAAAGGGAGTTGAAAGAGTCCTCAGTTCTGAGCCTCACCTTCCCTGACCACTCAGAATTATCTGCACTGTGGGCCAGTCCTGTCTCAGAAGAAGGTATTTCCTTGTCTTTCACAACTTCATAGTCTCACCTCCAGGACTGTTTCTTCTCCAATGTTACCTCCGGCCCCTCTTCTTACAGTTCCTAGTCAGTTTTCACCATGGCTGGATTCCTGACCCATAAACTCACCTTCTCTAAGCCTTCCTTTTCTTGCTATGAGTTCCAAATCTCCAGACAAGATCTTTCCCTTAGCTTTAAACCAACCAAATGTCCACTATCCAAATGTCAGCTCATTCACTTAGATTTCCCTTAAGCAAATTAAACCTGAAGTTCCCAAATTAAAGTTATGTACTTCTGTTCAAACCTGTTCCTTTCATGTTTCCTGTGCAAGATTACCCACCTTCATGTGCAAAACACAAACTTTGAAGCCATCTTTAACTACTCCTTCTTCCTCACCTTCTACATCCTATAAATGTCCAAGTCCTTTTTAATCTAACTGCTTAATATCTCTCAATTTTCATTTCAGATTACCCTCATTGACACTATTTGGTTCAGTTCTACTTAGGTCCTTATTTGAAATTCACTGAGAAATTCTTAAAAACAATTTTTTTAATTGAGGTAACATTGGTTTATAACATTATACAAGCTTCATGTATACAAATATTAAGTTTTGACTTCTGTATACACTACAGTATGCTCACCACCAAAAGTCTAGTTTCCATCTGTCACCATATAGTTGACTCCCTTTACCCATTTTGCCCTCCCGCTCTTCCCCTCTGGTAGCCATCAATTTGTTTTCTGTATCTAGGTGCTTGTTTTTTATTTTTGTTTCATCTATTTATTTATTTATTTATTTATTTTTTCCTTTGTGGTACACGGGCCTCTCACTGTTGTGGCCTCTCCCGTTGTGGAGCACAGGCTCCGGATGCGCAGGCTCAGCGGCCATGGCTCACGGGCCCAGCCA
This sequence comes from Mesoplodon mirus, assembly GCF_964341445.2. NCBI lineage: Eukaryota > Metazoa > Chordata > Mammalia > Artiodactyla > Ziphiidae > Mesoplodon > Mesoplodon mirus. The sequence continues at coordinate 42,942,243 of NC_138977.1, forward strand.
CTCCACGGCGTGTGGGATCTTCCCGGACCGGGGCACGAACCCGTGTCCCCTGCATTGGCAGATGGACTCTCAACCACTGTGCCACCAGGGAAGCCCTGTTTCTTTGTTTTTATATTCCATATATGAATGGAATCGTACATATTTGTCTTTCTCCATCTAACTTATTTCACTTAGTACCCTCAAGGTCCATCCATGTTGTCACAAATGTCAAGATTCCATTTTTTTTTATGGTTGAGTAGTATTCCATTGTACATATATACCACATCTTCTTTAGCCATTCATCCATCAATGGGCACTTATGTTGCTGCTTCCAAATCTTGGCAATTGTAAATAATGCTGCAGTGAACATCAGGGTGCATATATCTTTTTTAATTGGTGTTTTTGTATTCTTCAGATAAATACCCAGAAGTGGAATAGCTGGATCATATAGTAGTTCCATTCTTAATTTTTTGGGGAAACTCCATCCTGTTTTTCATAGTAGATGCACCAATTTCCATTCCTACCAACAGTGAAATACACTATGACATTTGTTAACTGGTCTTCTACTGTAGAAATTTACTCTTCCAATCCATGCTCTACGATGCAACAAGTGATATTTGTAAAACAGAATTCTGACCATATTTCTGCCTGGCTTAAAAACTCATAAGACTAATTCCAAATATCTAAATATGGCATCCTGGGTTCTTCATTATCCTTCTCCTACTCTCCTTTTTGGCTTCAAACCATATATTCTCACTCTCACATTCTGTGTTGATGCCATACTGAATGGCTTTTATTCCTTGACTGTTCTGTTCCTTTCTTATCTTCCAGCTTGTCAAATAGTGCTCCATCTTCTTGGATCCCTTTTTAATCTCTTTTCCTAACTAATTCTTGATCATCCTTTAGGGTTCATCATAGAGGTGACTTCCTGCAGGAAATCTTTGTTGATGACCCCGTGCAAGGCTCAGTCGGTTGTAACTCCCACATGGTCCTCTAGTACCTTTGTGCTTATACCTATTTTAGTTAATATCACATTCTATTGTGATTGTTCATGTAGCTTCCTTTCAATTACATTGTAATGCTGTGTTTCATTTGTTATTGCAGCCCTATTACCAAGCACAGCCTAGGTTGGCCTATTGTAGGCAATTTATAAATATTGGAGTAATAGACTGATTTAGTGATTGACTGAACTTACTGGCCAACATTCAGAAACCAATTTGGAGTACAGTTTTAAGTGTTAGGTTCAAGCACACAGCTCAACATAGTTGCAGTGTTGGGTTTTATCAAGGTAACATTTTGTAACAGGAAGGAAATAGCTTTGAAAAGTTTCTTTACATAAACTTGCATAGCATTATATGTTATACTAGGCATTTTTGGAACAATTTAGCTCTCTATTTTTATATAGAAGTAAGTAGAAGAGAAATCCTTTAAAGTAAACAAAAAAAGTATTAGGCAATTATTTCTTTGCTGCAATACATTCTTCTATATTATCTGTGCTGTTTTTTAACTTGGATCTAAAATGTTTATATAAAAGTACCTTGATAGCTGAATAATGTTTTAGACAAATAGTCAGATGTTACAGTAATTTATAGAGTACCCGCTGTGTTCCAGGCACTGTGTTGGACATTTTATGTACATTATTTTATCACACTCTCCTCCCCAAAGCAACTCTGAAATAGGTACAGTTATCCCCCTTTTATACATTGAAGAATGCAAGATTGAGAGGGTAGTGACTAGGGTTCAAACCTAGAACTCCTGATTCTCCAACATGTGGGCTGAATCTATCCCCCTTTTCAAGTTTATTTTATTCTTGGGACAAATAAAGAAAAACTCTTTAATCACCTCTCCTTTATGGAATTATGTAAAAACAATGTGGCTTTAATACATTTTTGCCCACAGTAAAGTTTCTGTAACTGAGAGTATGAGTTCTACTGTCCTAAATATACTAACCAGCAATAAAAGTTATATAGCAATCAGAATGAGAAATCCATAGATACTAGCACAAGTTACCTAAAATATGACAAAACATGATATACGTATATTGGAGTCTTGGGGCGAAGAAAGGTCAAGGTATTGAGTCTGGGTTAGAGGGTGAGATGGGTTTTATCAATCTGTTTGCCAGCAATGGAGTAGCAGAGCTTTGGACAAAAGTATCAGCTCATAACAGTGCCAGTATCATACCAATAATTTCAAAATTTTTTTCTAAAGAAACAACAAAATTTAGAAGCAGAAATAACTTTTAGAGTGTGTTTTTCATGTTTGCAACACTTCTGAAAAAAATTTCCCAGCAAATATATATACATATAAAAATATACACATATGTTCACAAATAAATATCATATAGTAAATGCCATTATAACCATGAGAAATATGTGAATATAGTAAGAAATTGGAAGAGTGACACTGGAGAAGTGAGACAAAGCTGTCTCCAGTGAGTGAAATTTAGATGTAAGACCCTAAAGCATTTAATGAGGATTAAGGTGGTATGCAGTAGAAGTGAAAGCACTTTGACTACAGAGCCAGAGAAGTCCAATATTTGGGTAAGTTACCTTTTTAAGCTTCAGGTCCTTTATTTGGAAAATGGAGATAATGCTACAGCCTCCCTCAGTGGGTTGTTGTGAGAATTAAGTGAGAAGATGTGTTAATGTGTTTAGCTCATAGTAAGGAATCGATAAACACTGTTATTATTAGTACTGTTGTTTCTGGTAGTGGTTTGATCGTACTACTACTGCTCTCAGGAAGGTGAATATTATATTGTTTTAACTGAATCCATGTGTCAAAATAATCATCCGGTGGCTTTCCATGTCTGTGGAGACTAACTCAGTTTGATCAGACACCAGCTACATTATACTAGACTGAGATTTTAAGAATAATGTGCAAATTGGTTTGGTTGCCTACAAGACCTCATCAGCATGCTAGGGGAAACTATAGAAAAGAATGAATTTTGTTATAAAATACATCTTCTGTTCTTATTCCATTTGGATAAGCATTAAATGTTTTAAATGTTTCTTCATTAATTAGAGAACTGGTTCATTTCTTCTGAGTTCTATGTGCCAGATTATGAACAACTTTGGTCAATGTCTACTGATCCCTTTAAAGTTGAATCAATAAGATTATAAACAACTTTGGTCAATGTCTACTGATCCCTTTAAAGTTGAATCAATAAGATTACCTGCAACAATCATACATTATTATGAATCCAGTAATCTTCCCCCACAAACCAAAACCATGCTTTCTGTGTCATATGCTTTCTGGTACATGGTTTAAAGTAGAGGAATTAGGATCTAGGAAACATTATTTTTGGATTGAACTATGCTTAATCTTCAAAAAAACAAAGCAAAACAAGGCACTGAGTTCTGCAGAAAAAGCAAGTAGGTTTAAGTTTTCTTTCTTAACTAAGCCACTTGGCATTCTGTGTTGGAATAGTTCAGAAGTTTAGTTAAGTTGATATAAATACCCCAAGTTCTTGTTCTTTTCTGGATTTAGCTAAACTTTTTTTTTTTTAACAAAATGTTTTAAAGGGAATATTTTACAAGGAATATTTTTAATAGGAATAATCCTGAATTTTGAAGAAGAGTTCAGCTAGAAGTTTGCTAGTCCTGTCTTTCCTGGGGGCTCTAGCCCTATAAGATCCAAACTAAATATCACACTGAGAAAAAAACACATTAAGAACTTTCATTTCTTCAAGCCTGTGTGGTATGATGGAAAGAATTCAAAATTTGTGAGAATCCTAGCTTTACCACTTTGGGCAAGGTAATTAACATTTTGGGGCCTATGTACCCCAGCTGTAAAACTGTGAAACTACTTACTTTAAGAGTTCTTTTAAGAATTAAATGAGATAATATCCATAAAGTACCCAGGATAGCATCTGGCCCATGGCAGGAACTGAATAATATTTCTCATCTCCTCTCCCTAGCATCATTACTGAAAATCTTACTGGTGGCTTGAGATTGCTTCCGTTTTGTCCTAACTCTCCATAACTAATAGTATTTGGCACACAACTCAAGGCATAGAGAAGAAATCATCTAAATTTAGAGTAATTAAGACAAAATATCTGGCTTTTAATTTTGGAATTTAGAATATTTTGTGAGCATTGGAGCATGGTGTTCTATAGAAGCTAGATTAACAAAATGTTGACTACTGCTTCCACTTTAATGAATGGATAGCTTTGTTTTGTTGGTATACTGATTATTCTGTGGTAATATTCTTCATAAACTCTTTTGGAAAAGACCTGTTTCCTCAATACTTTAAAAACTCCTTGTCATCTTTTTCTCTTTGATATCTTCTTGGGCCTATGAAAAAAAATTACTTACTGATCCCAAATGATGAATTATTAGAATCTGAATTAATGAAATTATAATTATTTTTAATTGTATTAGTAGTTGAAATCATATTTTCAGAATGAGAGCTGTATTTCATAGCAATGGACAAAAATTATTCTCCTTTCTTTTATACCTTTGTCAGGATATTTTAAAATCCTGAACATTTACAACAAATGCCTACAAATATGTAAATTGCATTCCTTTTTTTAAATTTAGTTTACCTGTCTTTCATGATCACTTTCTCTATATTTTATCTTTCAATCGTTTGTTATTTCCATTTAAAAAAATTTTATTTTATTGAAGTATAGTTGATTTACAATATTGTGTTAGTTTCTGGTGTACAGCAAAGCGATTCAGTTATACATATATACATTCTTTTTCATATTCTTTTCCATTAGGGTTTATCACAGGATACTGAATATAGTTCCCTGTGCTATACAGTAAGACCTTATTGTTTATCCATTTTATATATAATAGTTTGCATCTTGTAATAACTTTTTTTAAATATCTTTATTGGAGTATAATTGCTTTACAATGTTGTGTTGGTTTCTGCTGTACAACAAAGTGAATCAGCTATATGTATACATATATCCCCACACCCCCTCCCTCTTGAGCCTCCCTCCCACCCTCCCTATCCCACCACTTTATGTCATCACAAAGCATTGAGATGATCTCCCTGTGCTGTTTAGCAGCTTTCCACTAACCATGCATTTTATAGTTGGTAGTGTATATATGCCAATGTTACTCTCTCACTTTGTCCCAGCTTCCCCTTCCCCTTCTCTGTGTCCTCAAGTCCATTCTCTACATCTGTGTTTTTATTCCTGCCCTGCCACTAGGTTCATCAGTACCATTTTTTTAGATTCCATATATGTGTGTTAACATATGGTATCTGTTTTTCTCTTTCTGAATTACATCACTCTATATGACAGACTCTAGGTACATCCACCTCATTACAAATAACTCAATTTCATTCCTTTTTATGGCTCAGTAATATTCCATTGTATATATGTGCCACATCTTCTTTATCCATTCATCTGTCGATGGACACTTAGGTTGCTTCCATGTCCTGGCTGTTGTAAATAGAGCTGCAATGAACATTATGGTACATGTCTCTCTCTTTTTTTTTTTTTAACATCTTTATTGGAGTATAATTGCTTTACAATGGTGTGTTAGTTTCTGCTTTATAACAAAGTGAATCAGGTATACATATACAAATATCCCCATATATCTTCCCTCTTGCTTCTCCCTCCCTCCCACCCTCCCTATCCCAACCCTCTAGGTGGTCACAAAACACTGAGCTGATCTCTCTGTGCTATTTGGCTGCTTCCCACTAGCTATCTATTTTACATTTGGTAGTGTATATATGTCCATGCCACTCTCTCACTTTGTCCCAGCTTACCCTTCACCCTCCCCATATCCTCAAGTCCATTATCCTGTAGGTCTGCGTCTTTATTCCCTTCTTGCCCCTAGGTTCTTCATGACCATATTTTTTTGTCTTAGATTCCATATATATGTGTTAGCATATGGTATTTGTTTTTCTCTTTCTGACTTACTTCACTCTGTATGACAGACTCTAGGTCCATCCACCTCATTACAAATAACTCAATTTTGTTTCCTTTTATGGCTGAGTAATATTCCATTGTACATACGTGCCACATGTTCTTTATCCATTCATCTGTTGATGGACACTTAGGTTGCTTCCATGTCCTGGCTATTGTAAATAGAGCTGCAATGAACATTGTGGTACCTGACACTTTTTGAGTTATGGTTTTCTCAAGGTATATGCCCAGTAGTGGGATGCTGGGTCATATGGTAGTTCTATATGTAGTTTTTTAAGGAACCTCCATAATGTTCTCCATAGTGACTGTATCAATTTACATTCCCACCAACAGTGCAAGAGCTTCCCTTTTCTCCACACCCTCTCCAACTTTTATTGTTTGTAGATTTTTTGATGATGGCCATTCTGACTGGTGTGAGGTGATACCTCATTGTGGTTTTGATTTTCATTTCTCTAATGATTAGTTATGTTGAGCATCCTTTCATGTGTTTGTGGGCAATCTGCCTATCTTCTTTGAAGAAATGTCTGTTTAGGTCTTCTGCCCATTTTTGGATTGGGTTGTTTGTTTTTTTGGTATTGATCTGCATGAGCTGCTTGTATATTTTGGAGATTAATTCTTTGTCATTTTCGTCATTTGAAAATATTTTCTCCCATTCTGAAGGTTGTCTTTTCATCTTGTTTATGGTTTCCTTTGCTGTGCAAAGATTTTAAGTTTCATTAGTTCCCATTTGTTTATTTTTTATTTTATTTCCATTTCTGTAGGAGGTGGATCAAAAAGGATCTCGCTTTGACTTATCTCATAGAGTGTTCTGCCTATGTTTTCCTCTAAGAGTTTGATAGTGTCTGACCTTACATTTAGGTCATTAATTCCATTTTGAGCTTAGTTTTGTGTATGGGGTTAGGGAGTGTTCTAATTTCATTCTTTTATATGTAGCTGTCCAGTTTTCCCAGCACCACTTATTGAAGAGGTTGTCTTTTCCCCAATGTATATTCTTGCCTCCTTTGTCAAAGATAAGGTGACCATATGTGCATGGGTTTATCTCTGGGCTTTCTATCCTGTTCCATTGATGTATATTTCTCTTTTTGTGCCAGTACCATACTGTCTTGATAACCATGGCTTTGTAGTATAGTCTGAAGTCTGGGAGCCTGATTCCTCCAGCTCTGTTTTTCTTTCTCAAGGTTGCTTTGGCTATTCAGGGTATTTTGTGTTTCCATACACATTGGAAAATTTTTTGTTCTAGTTCTGTGAAAAATGCCATTGGTAATTTGATAGGGATTGCACTGAATCTGTAGATTGCTTTGGGCAGTATAGTCATTTTCACAATGTTGATTCTTCTCATCCCAGAACATGGTATATCTGTCCATCTGTTTGTATAAGTGTCTTATAATTTTCTGCATACAGGTATTTTGCCTTCTTAGGTAGGTTTATTCCTAGGTATTTTATTCTTTTTGTTGCAGTGGCAAATCTGTTTCCTTAATTTGTCTTTCTGATTTTACATCATTAGTGTATAGGAATCCAAGAGATTTCTATGCATTAACTTTGTATTCTCTACTTTACCAAATTCATTTATTAGTTCTAGTAGCTTTCTGGTGGCCTCTTTAGGATTCTCTATGTTTAGTATCATGTCATCTGCAAACAGTGACAGTTTTAATTCTTTTCCAATTTGTATTCCTTTTATTTCTTTTTCTTCTCTGATTGCCATGGCTAAAACTTCCAAAACTATGTTGAATAGTACTGGTAAGACTGGGCCCCCTTTTCTTGTTCCTGATCTTAGAGGAAATGCTTTCAGTTTTTCACCATTGAGAATGATGTTGGCTGTGGGTTTGTCATATATGCCTTTTATTATTTTGAGGTAAGTTCCCTCTATGCCCAGTTTCTGTCTATTTCCGTTTTTATATTCTTAAACAATGATCTTGTGATAATGGTAATGTCTAGAGACAGGGAAAAGCTAAATCGGATGGAAGTATTTTTCCTCATTCTAGGTTTTTGTGAACCTGAAACAATCTCAGCATTTTTCTGGATTAAGGAATTTTTTAGTTTAATTTTTTCCTAAAAATGTATTATTTTAAACTAGAACAATGACAACAACAGGAATTTCTTCATATTTCTATTGACATTAATGCTTCTTTTAGGAACAATTAGATCACTTAAGGAATTTGCCTCTGGCTACTGAGTAAGGACTAGAACTAAGAAAGAAAAACACTAAGATAACTGATCAAAAGCTTTGACTTTTAGAGTCAACTATCTGGCTAATTCTGAATTATTTAAGGAAAGAAATATTTTCTGCAAAACTCCAGTTTTTAATTACTGTTAATTATTGTTTCTGCCTTTTCTTTCAGAACTCTTGATGTTTCAGTGAGTTTTAATGGAGGAAATTCTGTCATCTCGGGCTCACTAACAGTCACGGCCACAGAATGTGTAAGTCACTGTTCACATAAAGTTACTTTTTAAAAAATAACTGTCTCCAGAAATAATTTATGGACCTTCAATATTGTTGCATCCTACAGTAAAGAAAGTAGAAATAATAATACTGGAGACCATTACAAGAACATGTTTGTATAGAATTTATTGTAGGTTGTTTTGTTTTTTCCTTTAGTCTCCTTTAAAGGGATTTTAAAGAGTATACATTATATTTTGATATTTATAAAATTGAAGTCATATTTAAATATTAGAATAAGGTAGGAAAATGATTTCCAAATAAAGCATTTTTTCTTAAAACATTAACTATGTAAAGGAAATAATGTCTTTCTGTTAATGAAGGTTGCATTATACTATCTAAGACATTTATCATGTTTTTGAAATTATTAGTGCACCTTAATGAGTGAGCTTATTATTTTGTCCCATTTAATGCTGGTGCTTTCTCAAGAGTAAGGAACTTGATTTTGAGAGCTTTATAATATCTTGGTTTGAAACTACACTGAAGCTATAATTTAGTTAAGATGGATGATTTGCACTACCTAAGATGCAATATTTGGATATATAAATTCCATTGATAAGAGAGTGTTTTCCTTATAGTTAAGTTTTTTGGTTTATCTTGACATTACATTTCTGAACATGAAAACACAAAGCACTAAAAGGAACTGATCACATGGCTGATATTCTTATGAGTTCATTTTCTTTGTTAAAAATATATAAATCAAAACAAAAACAAACAAAAAAAATCCTGCCCTTCAAAAGACCAGAATCCCAAACCTAAACATTTTCTCACATCTCATGATTTTTTTTTAACATCTTTATTGGAGTATAAAGGCTTTACAATGGTATGTTAGTTTCTGCTGTATAACAAAGTGAATCAGCTATACATATACATATATCCCCATATCTCCTCCCTCCTGCATCTCCCTCCTACCCTCCCTATCCCACATCTCTAGGTGGACACAAAGTACCGAGCTGATCTCCCTTTGCTATGCGGCTGCTACCCTCTAGCTATCTATTTTACATTTGGTAGTGTATATATGACCATGTCACTCTCTCACTTCATCCCAGCTTACCCTTTCCCACCCCATGTCCTCAAGTCCATTCTCTACCTCTGAGTCTTTATTCCTGTCCTGCCCCTAGGTTTGTCAGAATCAATTTTTCTTTCTTTTTTTTTTTTTTTTTTTTTTTAGATCCCATATGTATGTGTTAGCATACGGTACTTGTTTTTCTCTTTCTGACTTACTTCACTCTGTATGACAGACTCTAAGTATATCCACCTCACTACAAATAATTCAAATTCGTTTCTTTTTATGGCTGAGTAATATTCCATTGTATATATGTGCCATATCTTCTTTATCTATTCATCTGTTGATGGACACTTAGGTTGCTTCCATGTCCTGGCTATTGTAAATAGTGCTGCAATGAACATTGTGGTACATGACTCTTTTTGAATTATGGTTTCCTCAGGTTATATGCCCAGTAGTGGGATTGCTGTGTCATATGGTAGTTCTATTTTTAGTTTTTTAAGGAAACTCCATATTGTTCTCCATAATGGCTGTGTCAATTTACATTCCCACCAACAGTGCAAGAGGGTTCCCATTTCTCCACACCATCAACAGCATTTATTGTTTGTAGAGTTTTTGATGTTGGCCATTCTGACCAGTGTGAGGTAATACCTCATTGTAGATTTGATTTGCATTTCTCTAATGATTAGTGATGTTGAGCATCATTTCATGTGTTTCTTGGCAATCTTTGGAGAAATGTCGATTTAGACCTTCCACCCATTGTTGGATTGGGTTGTCTGGTTCTTTTGATATTGAGCTGCATGAGCTGCTTGTATATTTTGGAGATTAATCCTTTGTCAGTTGCTTCGTTTGCAAATATTTTCTCCCATTCTGAAGGTTGTCTTTTTGTCCTGTTTATGGTTTCCTTTGCTGTGCACAAGATTTTAAGTTTTATTAGTTCCCATTTGTTTATTTTTGTTTTTATTTCCATTTCTCTAGGAGGTGGTTCAAATAGGACCTTGCTGTGATTTATCTCATAGAGTGATCTGCCTATGTTTCCCTCTAAGAGTTTTATAGTGCCTGGCATTACATTTAGGTCTTTAATCCGTTTGGAGTTTTTTTTGTGTATGGTGTTAGGGAGGGTTCTAATTTCATTCTTTTACACGTAGCTCTCCAGTTTTCTCAGCACTACTTATTGAAGAGGCTCTCTTTTCTCCATTGTATATTCTTGCCTCCTTTGTCAAAGATAAGGTGACCATATATGCATGGGTTTATCTCTGGGCTTTCTATCCTGTTCCATTGATCTATATTTCTGTTTTTGTGCCAGTACTGTACTGTCTTGATGATTGTAGCTATAATATAGTCTGAAGTCAGGGAGCCTGAATCCTCCAGCTCCATTTTTCTTTCTCAAGACTGCTTTGGCTATCCAGGGTCTTTTCTGTTTCCATACAAATTGTGAAAATTTTTGTTGTAGTCCTATGAAAAATGCCATTGGTAGTATGATAGGGATTGTATTGAACCTGTAGTTTGCTTTGGGTAGTATACTCATTTTCACATTATTTATTCTTCCAATCCAAGAACATGGTATATCACTCCATCTGTTTGTATCATATTTAATTTCTTTCATCAGTGTCTTATAGTTTTCTGCATACAGGTCGTTTGTCTTCTTAGGTAGATTTATTCCTAGGTATTTTATTCTTTTTGTTGCAGTGGTAAATGGGAGTGTTTCTTTAATTTCTCTTTCAGATTTTTCATCATTAGTATATAGGAATGCAAGAGATTTCTGTGCATCAATTTTGTATCCTGCTCCTTTACCAAGTTCATTGATTAGCTTTAGTAGTTTTCTGGTAGCATCTTTAGGATTCTCTATGTATAGTATCATGTCATCTGCAAACAATGACAGTTTTACTTCTTCTTTTATGATTTGGATTCCTTTTATTTCTTTTCTTCTCTGATTGATGTGGCTAAAGCTTCGAAAACTCTGTTGAATAATAGTTGTGAGAGTGGGCAACCTTCTCTTGTTCCTGGTCTTAGTGGAAAAGTTTTCAGTTTTTAACCATTGAGAATGATGTTGGTTGTGGGCTTGTCATATATGGCCTTTATTATGTTGAGGTAAGTTCCCTCTATGTCTACTTTCTGGAGGGTTTTTATAGTAAATGGATGTTGAATTTTGTTTAAAGCTTTTTGTGAATCTCTTGAGATGATCATATGGTTTTTATCCTTCAGTTTGTTAATATGGTGTATCACATTGATTGATTTGCATATATTGAAGAATCTTTGCATTCCTGGGATAAACCCCACTTGATCATGGTGTATGATCTTTTTAATGTGCTGTTGGATTCTGTTTGCTAGTATTTTGTTGAGGAATTTTGCATCTGTGTTCATCTGTGATACTGGTCTGTAGTTTTCTTTCTTTTTGACATACTTGGTTTTGGTATCAGGGTGATGGTGGCCTCATAGAATGAGTTTGGGAGTGTTCTGCCCTCTGCTATATTTTGGAAGAGTTTGAGAAGGATAGGTGTTAGATCTTCTCTAAATGTTTAATAGAATTCGCTGTGAACTCATCTGGTCCTGGGCTTTTGTTTGTTGGAAGATTTTCAATAACAGTCTCAATTTCAGTGCTTGTGATTGGTCTGTTTATATGTTCTACTTCTTCCTGGTTCAGTCTTGGAAGGTTGTGCTTTTCTAAGAATTTATCCATTTCTTCTGGTTTGTCCATTTTATTGACATGTAGTTGCTTGTAGTAATCTCTCATGATCCTTTCTATTTCTTCAGAGTCAGTTGTTACTTCTCCTTCATTTCTAATTCCATTGAGTTGAGTCTTCACCATTTTTTTCTTGATGAGTCTGGCTAATGGTTTATTAATTTTGTTTATCTTCTCAGAGAACCAGCTTTTAGTTTTATTGATCTTTATTATCTTTTCTGTCATTTTTTTTTCATTTATTTCTGCTCTGATCTTTATGATGTCTTTCCTTCTGCTATCTTTGGGGATTTTTTGTTCTTCTTTCTCTAATTGCTTTAGGTGTAAGGTTAGTTTCTTTATTTGAGATGTTTCTTGTTTCTTGAGGTAGGATTGTATTGGTATAAACTTCCCCTTTTGAACTGCTTTTGCTGCATTCCATAGGTTTTGGGTCATCTTGTTTTCATTGTCAGTTGTTTCTAGGTATTTTTTGATTCCCTCTTTGATTTCTTCAGTGATCTCTTGGATATTTGGTAGTGTATTGTTTAGCCTCCATGTGTTTGTATTTTTCACAGCTTTTTACCTGTAATTGATATCTAGTCTCATAATGTTGTCGTTGGAGATCGTAGTTGATATGATTTCAACTTTCTTAAATTTACCAAGGCTTGATTTGTGACACAAGATATGATCTATACTGGAGAATATTCCATGAGCACTTGAGAAGAAAGTGTAATTTGCTGTTTTCAAATGAAATGTCCTATAAATATCAATTAAATCTATCTGTTCTACTGTATCATTTAAAGCTTGTGATTCTGTATTAATTTTCAGTCTGGATAATCTGTCCATTGGTGTAAGTGAGGTGATAAAGTCCTGCACTATTACTGTGTTACTGTCGGTTTCCTGTTTTATACGTGTTAGCATTTGCCTTATGTATGGAGGTGCTCCTATGTTGGGTGCATATAGATTTATAATTGTTATATCTTCTTCTTGGACTGATCCCTTGATCATTATGTAGTGTCCTTCTTTGTCTCTTATAATAGTCTTTATTTTTATTTTCATTTTTTGCGGTACGCCGGCCTCTCACCACTGTGGCCTCTGCCGTTGCGGAGCACAGGCTCCAGATGCACAGGCTCAGCAGCCATGTCTCACGGGCCCAGCCACTCCTCAGCATGTGGGATCTTCCCGGACCAGGGCACGAACCCGTGTCCCTCTGCATTGGCAGGCGTACTCTCAACCACCGTTCCACCAGGGAAGCCCAAATAGTCTTTATTTTAAAATCTAGTTTTTCTGATATGAGAATTGCTACTCCAGCTTTCTTTTGATTTCGATTTGCATGGAATATCTTTTTCCATCCCTTCACTTTCACTCTGTATGTGTCCCTAGGTCTGAAATGGGTCTCTTGTAAACAGCATATATATGGGTCTTGTTTTTGTACCATTCCATTTACATTTAAGGTAGTTATCAATATGTATGTTCCTATTACCATTTTCTTAATTGTTCTGGGTTTGTTATTGTAAGTCTTTTCCTCCTCCTGTGTTTCCTGCCTAGAGAGGTTCCTTTAGCATTTGTTGTAAAGCTGGTTTGGTGGTGCTTAATTCTGTTAGCTTTTGCTTGTCTGTAAAGGTTTTAGTTTCTCCATCGAATCTGAATGAGATTCTTGCTGGGTAGAGTAATCTTGATTGTAGGTTTTCCCTTTCATCACTTTAAATATGTCCTGCCACTCCCTTCTGGTTTGCAGAGTTTCTGCTGAAAGATCAGTTGTTAACCTTATGGGGATTCCCTTATATGTTATTTGTTGCTTTTCCCTTGCTGCTTTTAATATTTTTTCTTTGTATTTAATTTCTAACAATTTGATTAATATGTGTCTTGGTTTGTTTCTCTTTGGATTTATCCTGTATGGGACTCTCTGCACTTCCTGGACTTGACTGAATATTTCCTTTCCCACATTAGAGAAGTTTTCTACGATAATCTCTTCAAATATGTTCTCAGTCCCTTTTTTATTCTCTTCTTCTTCTGGGACCCCTATAATTCGAATGCTGGTGCATTAAATGTTGTCCCAGAAGTCTCTGAGACTGTCCTCAATTCTTTTCATTCTTTTTCTTTAGTTTGCTCTACTTTAATTATTTTCACTATTTTATCTTCCAGGTCACTTATCTGTTCTTCTGCCTCAGTTATTCTGCTAATGGTTCCTTCTAGAGAATTTTTAATTTCATTTTTTTGTGTTGTTCATCCTTTTTTGTTTACTCTTTAGTTCTTCTAGTTCCTTGGGAAATGTTTCTTGTATTTTCTCCATTCTATTTCCAAGATTTTGGATCATCTTTACTATCATTGCTCTGAATTCTTTTTCTGGTAGACTTCCTATTTTCTCTTCATTTGTTTGGTCTGGTGGGTTTTTACCTGCTCCTTCATTTTCTGTGTATTTATATGTCTTCTTATTTTGCTTAACTTAGTGTGTTTGGGGTCTCCTTTTCACAGGCTGCAGGTTCATAGTTCATGTTGTTTATGTTGTCTGCCTCCAGTGGCTAAGGGTAGTTCAGTGGGTTGTGTAGGCTTCCTCGTGGAGGGGACTGGTGCCTGTGTTCTGGTGGATTAAGCTGGATCTTGTCTTTCTGGTGGGCAGGACCTTGTCCAGTGGTGTGTTTTGGGGTGTCTGTGACCTTAGTATTATTTTAGGCAGCCTCTCTGCTAATGAGTGTGGTTGTGTTCCTGTCTTTCTAATTGTTTGTCATGCGGTGTCCAGCATTGTAGCTTGCCAGTCATTGAGTGGAGCTGGGTCTTAGCGTTGACATGGAGAACTCTGGGTGAGCTTTCGCCATTTGGTATTATGTGGGGCCAGGATGTCTCTAGTGGATCAATGTTCTGAACTTGGCTTTGTCACCTCAGAGGCTCAGGCCTGACACCTGGCCAGAGCACCAAGATCCTGTTAGCCACACGGTTCAGAAGAAAAGGTAGAAAAAAAAAAAAGGAATAGGGCTTCCCTGGTAGTGCAGTGGTTGAGACTCTGCCTGCCAATGCAGGAGACACCGGTTTCTGCCCCAGTCCAGGAAGATCCCACATGCCATGGAGCAGCTGGCCTTGTGAGCCTTGGCCACTGAGCCTGCATGTCCGGAACCTGTGCTCCACAGCGGGAGAGGCCATAGCAGTGAGAAGCTCGCGTACCACAAAAAAAAAAAAAAAAAAAGAAAAAAAGAAAGAAAAAATATAAAATAAAGTTATTAAATTAAAAAAATTATTAAAAATAAAAAATAATTTAAAAAAGAAAGAAAAGAGCAACCAAATGAAAAAACAGTTCCACCAATGATAAGAAGCGCTAAAAACTATACTAAAAAATAAACAAAAGAACCCCTCAAAAAACGGACAGACAGAACCCTAGGATAAATGACAAAAGCAAATCTATACAGACAAAATCACAAAGAAGCATACACATACATACTTACAAAAAAATAAAAAGAAACATATATATATATATATATTAAAAAAGAGAGAGAGAGAGCAACCAAATCAATAAACAAATCTACCAGTGATAATAATCTGTAAATAAAAAACTAAGATAAAGATAAAACCAGAAACAAATTAGATGCAGGAAGGAAACCCCAAGTCTACAGTTGCTCCCAAAGTCCACCTCCTCAGTTTGGGATGATTCATTGTCTATTCAGGTATTCCACAGATGTAGGCTACATCTCGTTGATTGTGGAGATTTAATCCGCTGCTCCTGAGGCTGCTGGGAGAGATTTCCCTTTCTCTTCTTTGTTCTCACAGCTCCTGGGGTTCAGCTCTGGATTTGGACCCGCCTCTGCGTGTAGGTTGCCTGAGGGCATCTGTTCTTCGCTCAGAGAGGACGGAGTTAAAGGAACAGCTGATTTGGGGGCTCTGGTTCACTCAGGCTGGGAGGAGGGAAGGGTATGGATGCGGGGTGAGCCTGCAGTGGCAGAGGCCAGCGTGACATTGCACCAGCCTGAGGCGCGCTGTGTGTTCTCCCGGGGAAGTTGTCCCTGGATCACAGGACCCTGGCAGTGGCGGGCTGCACAGGCTCCCGGGAGGGGAGGTATGGATAGTGACCTGTTCTCACACACAGGCTTTTTGGTGGCTGCAACAGCAGCCTTAGCGTTTCATGCCCATCTCTGGCATCCCTGCTGATAGCTGCAGCTCATGCTCTTCTCTGGAGCTTGTTTAGCTGGTGCTCTGATTCCTCTCTCCTCGCACACCGAAAACAACGGTCTCTTGCCTCTTAGGCAGGTCCAGATATTTTTCTGGAATCCGTCCTGGCTAGCTCTGGTGCACTAGCCCCCTTCAGGTTGTCTTCATGCAGCCAACCCCTGTCCTCTCCCTAGGATCTGACCTCTGAAGCCCGACTCTCAGCTCCCAGGCCCCACCCATCCCAACGGGTGATCAGATACGTCTCTCGGGCTGGTGAGTGCTGTTCAGCACCGATCCTCTGTGCAGGAATCTCTCTGCTTTGCCCTCTGCACCCCTTTTGCTGCACTCTCCTCCATGGCTCCAAAGCTTCCCCCTTGCCACCCCCCGTCTCTGCCAGTGAAGGGGCTTCCTAGTGTGGAAACTTTTCCTCCTTCACA
Source organism: Mesoplodon mirus (assembly GCF_964341445.2). Taxonomy (NCBI): domain Eukaryota; kingdom Metazoa; phylum Chordata; class Mammalia; order Artiodactyla; family Ziphiidae; genus Mesoplodon; species Mesoplodon mirus. Next base: position 42,958,779 of record NC_138977.1, read on the forward strand.
GCTCCCTCCCAGAGGGACAGGTCTCATCCCTATTCTTTTTCTCTGTTTTTCCTTTTTTCTTTTGCCCTACCCAGGTACATGGGGAGTTTCTTGCCTTTTGGGAAGTCTGAGGTCTTCTGCCAGCATTCAGTAGGTGTTCTATAGGAGTTGTTCCACATGTAGATGTATTTCTGATGTATTTGTGGGGAAGAAGGCAATCTCCATGTCTTACTACTCTACCATCTTGAAGGCGCCACTTCCATCTCATGATTTTATGGTTTTATATTTTGATCTTTTAATTTGAGAGACATCCTTCCTCCAGCAAACAAAACAAAGCAACTCAATATTATCTGTAGAGAGACAGTTTGTTTCTTGTTGTAAGAAAACATTGCAGGGAAAACAAGCATCCATATGGACTCTTGGGTCACTATTGAATTCCCTGGATAACTCTTTAACAACACCTGTTTTTTATTTTGAAAATAGCTAGTTGTTTTTTTTCCCCTTTTTATCTTCAATTCATGTTGCAATTTATAGGTTTTGTGGATGTTGTAATGTGTAGGTTTCCTGGTCCCTCAGGATGTGGTTGAGATTACAGACTTTTGTGGTATATGGTGTCTCAGTGTTTTGCTCACTGAAATGGCATTCTTTCTCCATCCTCCTTCCTATTCTGTACCTCCAGCTGTCTTTTTCACCTGTCTTTCACAGAAGCAGGAAAACAAATCTTTGTCTGCATCCTATAACCATGCACAGTTTCTGTGTGCAGGGATGCTGAAGCTAAATAAATGACTCATTTGGAATGTACAGGCTGTTTGCTTCCTGGAAATAGGAAGTCTTTCTAGGTCTTGCTAGTTCTAAGGGGAGCGTAACGTTACTCGGGGTGGTTTTAAGAGTAAGGCGATTTCAGAAAAAGGAACATGAGTTGTGTCAGAGATGGAGAGAAAATTTGGGGTCACGGGGTTATATTAAATAAGGCATCTGAATACTTTCCCTTGACAGGAGATTTAAGCAAATCCTTGAGGAAGGTGAGGGAGTGAGCCCTGAAGACCATGCAAGGGAAGAGTGTTCTTGCGGAGGCAGCAGCTCGAACAGAGCCTAAGATGAGAGTGTATGTGGCTGGTTTAAAGAGGAGCAAGGCAGCCAGTGTGCAGAGTGGAGGTAGTTGGGGGAGGAGGGGGCCTGAGATGAGTAGGAGAGAGTGGAGGGAGGGGAGAGATCTTGGAAAGTTTTGTAAGTCATTGTAAGATTCTGAGTTTTTTTCTAAGTGAAACAGGAGCCACTGAAGGTGACATGGTATGACTGTGTTTTAAAAGGATCATTCTGGCTGCTGTGCAAAAATAGACTTTACAGGTAGGGGCCAAAGTGGAGACCTGGAGACCAATTCTGTGGCTAGTTCAGTAATCTAGGAGAGGGGATGGTGGCTCCACTAGGCAGATAGCAAGGGAGATGGTGGGAAGTGGTTAGATTTGAATATATTTTAAAGGTGGAGTCTACTGGATACCTAGACAGATTAGATACGGGTGTGAGAGAAAGACAATAAGGACGGTTCCAGGCTTTTTCACCTCAGCAACTAGAAAGATGAGTTGTCATCAGGTAGAGCCGTTTTTTAAAAAAGATGAGGAGGTCTGTTTCAGAAATGTTGAGTGAAAGATGTCCATTTTTCATCTCAGTGGGGGTGTCAGAAAGGCTGTTGAATACATAAGTCTGAAGTTCTAGAAAGAGGTCTGGATTGGGGGTGCACATTTGGGAGCTGTTGTATGGAATGAAAGAGTCAACCAAATTCCACATGATTTTTAATGAAGAAAAAAAAAGAACTTTTAGTAGGTAGAGCAAGAAGAGAAAGAAATCCAGAGAAATGTTTTGTATTTATGGAGGAACTGAGATAAACTGGGTCTTGAAAGGAGAGCATGTCTTAGGCAAAGAGAGAGGAGGGGGGACCATTTCACAGATAAATTGCAAACAGAAATTGAAGGGAGGAGGGACAAATTAGGGTTACAGGATTAACAGATATAAACCACTATATACTGAATACATAAGCAACAAGTATTTACTGTATAGCACAGGGAGCTATACCCGTTATCTTATAAAACCTTTAAAGGAATATAATCTGCAAAAATACTGAATCACTGTAGTGTACACCTGAAATGAACAGAATATTGTAAAGCAATTATACTTTAATAAAAAATTAATGAAAAAATGAAAGTAGATATATTTACTTGGGGTAAAAATAGTGGAAGGAAAGAGAAAATTTAGATCAGATTATCCATGGCCAAAAAAAAAAAAGGGGGGCTTAGACTTCATCCTACAGGTCTGTGGTTCCTACACGTCAGTACACAGTGTTAAAATGAATGAAGGGAAGAAAATCTTCCACGTTCATGAGAGACTGAACTCAACTCTGCTGAGACAAAGGGCTAGAGAGGTTTTTTCCTTCCAGTTTTATTGAGATATAATTGACATACAGCACTGTATAAGTTTAAGGTGTATAGCATAATTATTTGACTTACATAACCACGGGATAATTATTTTTTCTCATTAGATTTAACCATTATTTTGATTTAAATATGTCTGGTGTGTGGTAGTAATATCACCGTTTTATAGATGTAGAAAGTGAGAATGGAGCTGATGAGAAAGTACCAGCAGATGTGTGCATTACACCTCTATTCAGAATAGAAGAAGACAGTGGATAATATTATGATAAATATCAGCCTTGTATTTACGTGGTAACTAGCCTTTCAGGCATATTTGGATGTGATAATTAGGAGAGATGAAGTTAGTAACCTTACTCATTCTTGGATGATGCTTTTGGCTCTTCACAGGCATTCGAAAAGCCAAACAAAATGAAACACCATTATTTAGCAATTGATTAATCCTTGTGGAAATCTCACAAATAAAGAAGCTCCTCTGTTCTCCAAGAGCATCCGGGCTTGTTCTTATTAAGGCACTTATGTCACTGGGTTGTAATTTCCTGTTTACTTCTCGGCCTCTCTCTGCAGTCTGTGTCTTGCTCATTGCCTCCCTCTCAGTGCCTGGTCCTTACACGAGGCAGGTGCTCCAAAATTATTTGTTAAAGGAATGAATGACAGTACCTGTATATTCAGTTTAAAAGTGGGGAAACTAAGGTTTGGACTTAAAAGATTTAAGACTAGAACCTGAAGAGGGTTTAGACTTAGGCAGTCCATTCCTTTCGTCTGTCTCAGAAGATCTAAATGTGTCTCCGCTTTAAAAAAATTCACTGAAAGATGTCGTTTTCCCCCCATTGGAGCCACTGCTCTTCTGATTCTTTTAGAATAATAATACTAAGAACAAATTTTCTGAGCACTAATTAAGTGCCAGACACTGTGCTAAGCCCTACATATGTGCTCAGCACTTCATGATTTCATTTAATTCTCACTACTCAAGAGGAGGCTATTACTATTACCTTAATTTTACAGATGAGAAAACTGAGGAACAGAGAGTCACCTCCAATCTTTAGTGCACATTGATGCAAAAACATTAGAAGATGCTTCTGCTAGTAGGTGGATCCAACCCTCAGCATGCTACACAGCTTGATGAGCAGATTATTGGCTGATTTCAGCTTTCGCTGCCCCAAGAAAGGGGAGACTTGGAGCCTAGAGGCCCTGGGGTTAAATCGCTTGCTCAGTTTCATAGTCGAGTAAATGCTAGAATTGAGAATTGAACCCAAGTTTGTCTTCCTCTGGCCTGAATACTTGCACAATCTGCCATTCATTACCAGGTCCTAATTTGATTTATATAAGACAGAGGTTGGCAATTTTTTTTCTGTAAAGGGTCAGATAGTAATTATTTTAGGCTTTAGGGGCTATACAGTTACACTACTCAACTCTGCCATTGTAACCCACAGGTGGCCATAGACATATAAACAAACAGACATGGCTGTGTTCAACATACTATACACACTAGAATTTGAATATCATGTATTGATAATATATTTTTCTTTAAATTTTTTTCAGCTATGTAATAATGTAAAACAATTTTTTAGCTTGTCAGGCATCTTATGAGACAGATGAGCTGATTTGGCCTTTGGGCCATAGTTTGCTAGTTCCTGATATGGAATATTTCAAAAGAATCTAGTAAATGGGCCTCCCTGGTGGCGCAGTGGTTGAGAGTCCGCCTGCCGATGCAGGGGATACGGGTTCGTGCCCCGGTCTGGGAGGATCCCATATGCCGCGGGGCGGCTGGGCCCGTGAGCCATGGCCGCTGAGCCTGTGCGTCCGGAGCCTGTGCTCCGCAACGGGAGAGGCCACAACAGTGAGAGGCCCGCGTACAGCAAAAAAAAAAAAAAAAAAAAAAAAAAAAAAAGAATCTAGTAAATGAAATCATCACCTATTTTATGACTAGTTTTCCTTCCCCTAGCTCTAAATTCATGGAAGCAAAATTGTGGAGATTTAGTTCCCCTTTTCTGTGTCTGTTTTATTCTAATGTGGTTGCTGTGATTAATTATTTTCTAGATAGATTGCAACAGGCTATTCACACACTTTTGAAATTTTTGAGTGATTCTTCTTTTCCCATAGTTGTTTTACAAGTACAGTAGTGATTCTGATTTGTTTTCATACGTCTGTCATTCTGTTAGCTAGAATTTCAGTTCTGTTTGGTGGAGTGAAGTTTTTCGTTGTACATTATAACTTCCTTTTAATGAAGAAAAGGAAATTAGATGCAGATGAAGTTCAAAGACTGAATGTGTCCAGGATGACTAGAAAATATATATTCCTTTTACCCTAAAATCAAGCTCAAGGTTCTGGTGTGTCCCCAACTTAACCCTTAAAAGAGTTTTGGCTTCAAAGCCTTGGCCAACATCTGGGTACTAAATCTCCAACTGGACTCCTCAGCTAACTTGTATTTGTAGACATCTGAAAATGTTACTTGTTCAGAACTATAGCTAGGAAGAATTGATCCAAAAAATGGCCGATTGGAAGGTCATCTAACAAATGGATATTAACCCAACAAGTGGCCAATTCTTTCTGTAATAAAGAGGATTACTGCTTTCCAGAAATTTGTGTTTCATTATTTTCTTCAGCTGCTTCAGGTACTACCAAGCCCTCTCAAATTCTATTTTTCAGACAAAGTTTTCTTTTCTTGTTCTTGCAATGAGCCGCTCATTCGACCTCCACTCCCTTTCTGGGCTTTCTTATACTTTCTCAGGAGGTCCTCTCAGAACCCTAGACCAGGCTAGTCCCTGCTTTGCCCTGTTTCTGTTGTACTCTCCTTCCATACTTCTCACATTTATGATTGTGTGTTCAAGGGTTGTCCCTCCAACTAACCTGTGGGCTTCATGAAGACTTGTGCAGCATTATAGCTTTGGCAGCTTTTTAACTGCCTAGTGTTTAAAGTGCAGCACACCTAAACAGAGGTGAGAGGCTTTTAGTTTCCACCTATGATACATAACTCTGCGTAACCAGATCTAGTTTCATCTGACTCTGCAGTTTGCAGCATAGTATCTGCTCATAGGACTGAAATCTATGCGTTTGACCTTTTCTTCATTTGTTTATAAACTTATGTGAGCAATGAAATTATTTCCCTGAAGTCTTTCATGTTCTGATAACGGCTCTGGCAAATCAAAACAAAGGAACTGGGAAAGCATAGATTTGTATGCAGTGAACTGAGCTAATGTCTGGGACTGGGGCATCCAGGGCTGTGTTTATGGCAAGTTCGGGTTGCATTAAATTCTTTGCTTACTGTGACCTGTTTTCCATCATGCTTCTCTTAAATGTGATAAAGATTAAGTCTGTAGGTCTTCAGAAAGTGTGTATTTTCATAGTCAGTTTTCTTGTAGACTAATTTTCAGAATCAGTTGAGATGATAATATTATTATACTAAATGTATATTTGCATCTGGATGTGCATAATGTTTTGTCAGTGTTCCTAACAGGGACATTTTTGAAAGAAAATCCAAGAATTTTGACTGCCTATCATGGCCAGCCCATCTATTTTATATTCTGTCAGTATGATTTTCTGAATTTCCTGCACATGACACATTTGTAGAAAGAAAAAACTAACCACTAAACTTTTAGCATATTCACACCCTCCAGTTTCACGTCCTTATTTCTGAACATAGGATTTGAATTCTAAGAAAAGGGAAAAACAAATGTTCATACAACCCTTTTGGAAGTGGTGTGCAAAACCACATGGTGAGCATTTCCATGGGTGCCATGGCTCGATCTTCATGTGGGAAAGGTCTGGTGGGGAAGGCTACATTCATTCCATAAATGAACGGTCACAGGTCGGGGCTATCTTATGTAAGACCTTATATTTGAAGGTGGAATCATGAAGTTATACATTTGACAACACTTCTCCCATAGGATATCATAGTTTTCTATGTATTTCTTTGACATTCTTTTCCCATTATATTCTTGTTTGTCTAGATTTCAGAGCTTAGTATAATTAAGCCTGTTGAGAATTGTATGATTTGTTCATGAACGTTTAGAATTCTGTGTAGAAAGTTGCACTTTGAGTGTTTTCATAAGTATCCTGATGTGTGCTCTGAATTACTTTCTTTGGTTTTGAGGACAGAGAACTTAGATATTTGCCAGGAAATTTCCTATAAAGTATTTATCTCCTCTGTCTCTCTCTCTCTCTCTCTCTCTCTCTCTCCCTCTCTCTGACACACACACACACACACACACACACACATACACACACAGAACTTTCTGTGTGCAAGACACTGATTTAGACGTTTAGGTTACATCAGTGACCACATGTTGAGCTTACATTTTCATTCTACCAAACTGTACATCAAGTTGCAAGATGACTGCATGTCTTCTCATTCTTAAATTTTAAATTAATTTTTTATGGTAAATATGTGGTAACATCTTCAAGTGCCTTATGAATCGTTTAATAGTAAATATTAGAGCTTTATGAAGATTGTATGTGTCTGTGTGTGAAGTTTCTGTAGTTATTTTTGTTGTCTTCTGAAAAATAAATTAAATGACATACTCAAGGATTCTAGGTGATATTTTGGTGGTGTCTGTTTTGCAACCTAACATTAGTTACATAAATAGCTTGTATGGTTATTCCCTCTTGCATCCAGATACAAAATTAGAAATCAAAGGATAGCTTTAATTGTTCATGTATACTTATTTCTTAATCTTTTCCTAAAAAGATTTCTGAAATTAATAACATGTTTTATGGTCTATGCTGCTTTGAGAATTATTTTTAAAGTTATTTTTAATGGATTTATTAAAACTGAAGTGCTGTTAGTAATCAACGTCTTTGAAAATTAATCTGTTTGGAGATAGTTTCCAAGTCAATATATGGTAATCTCTTTTCCTTTTTTTTTTTCCATTGTGATACTAACAGATGATATAGGGAAACTGTGACACACATTTCAAGATTTTTGTGATTAGATACACCAAGTATATTTTGCTAGCACTCCCTAAAGTAATACTTTTGAAAAGTACCTTCTCTTCTCTTTTCAGTTATTTACAAATAACTGTTTACATAAAGATCATTATCTCTTTATGCATAGGTTATTATGTATTACAATTCAAATTCCATTATAAAATGTTCTAATTAAATGCTACCACCATTGTTGCTTCAACATCTGAAAGTCTCTTAGCTTTGATCAATCCTAACATTTCCCAAAATGGATTCTAGGAAATCTGAGTTCTGTAGGATACTGATAATGTTATGAGAAAAAAAATTGACCTGTGTTGATATAAGGTGGGCTGTTCTTTTTTACTACAGAGCCATTCAAGGCTTTAAAAATATGCTAATGTGTGCAGTGCTTTTTTAAGAGAGATAGCCTGGTTATAGCTTTGCCACAAAGAGTTTCATGCTTTGGGAGCAACTGACTTTCTTATTTTGTAGATTAGAAAACGGAGTCCCTGAGAAATAAAACAACTTGCTTAAAATTAGACCTGCAGACTAATATTTTTAAGACAATGCTATTCTAAGATGGAAACTGATAGGCTCTTCCCACCCAGCCTTTCTCTCTGTCAGCTCTTGGGCTAAATGCGGCTCTTGCCTTGACTTCTGGGCTTGTACTACTTATTTGTTTTGAATGATAGAAAATGTATCCCTGAAAAGCTGCCTTATAAAGGCCCAAATTTCCACCCAGATAGTGTATTGATTTATTTACAGTTTTCTTTTTCTTCCTTGAAATCTTCCCCTCCCCCCCAAAAAAAAAACCCCACAAACCAAACATGATTACTGGGGATCCCGGAGAGCAGTGGTTTGGAAGAGACAACTCGTTCTCTTGGAAACTTTATCTCTGCACTAAAAATTCAGCAAACACTCTTCTTTGTTTTTGTGGCTTTTTCAGCCTTATTTATTTAGAGTTCATTCTCTTAGTAAATAGTTTTAAGTGCCAGACATGGAGTACACATTAGTAAGTAGGATGGGCATAGGTGCTGCCCTCCTAGAGCTCACAGTGAATATAGAAAAGACAAATTAAATAAAAAATTGTAGTTCATCATAGAGAAATAAGCAAATAAATCAGTAAATATATTGTGATAAATGCTAAGATTAAAGTACAGAGAACTATGCCTTGTACAGTAAGGAGGGGCATTTTCTAGCCAGAAGGTACAAGGAAGTCTTCCTGAGGAAGTGGCTTAAGCTAAGCCTTATAGGATGTGTAGGTATTTGGTAGAAGAAGGGGGTCAGAGGCAGAGCCCAGAGCAGGGGTGTTAGGCCTGGAGGAGATCGTCATTAAAAGGTGAAAAAACACCAGTGTGGTTCTTGTGTGGGTAGTGCTTGAGCTGCCCTGAGACGTCTTCTCATATATGAACACATGAGGTTGCATTCTTTTCTGATGCATACAAGAACCATTGTTGTTTGTTTGCCACCTGATTGGTTATTTTTGATAATCATCTTGTCCTACCACTTAAATATATAAAGTAAATAATGTTCCATTATCAAAAAGGCTGGGGCTTCCCTGGTGGCGCAGTGGTTGAGTCCGCCTGGCGATGTAGGGGACACGGGTTCATGCCCCGGTCTGGGAGGATCCCACATGCTGTGGAGCGGCTAGGCCCGTGAGCCCTGGCCGCTGAGCCTGCGCGTCCGGAGCCTGTGCTCCGCAACGGGAGAGGCCACAACAGTGAGAGGCCCGCGTATAGCAAAAAAAAAAAAAAAAAAGTCTGGGAAAATTCTGCATAAATTCTGCCTAGAGGTAATCATGCTTGTAATCAGAATAATCCTTTCCCAGAGACAAAAGGTAGGGACCATACAGACCATTTGTACAAACCTAAATTGTGATTTTTCCTATTTTTCTTTAAGGCGTCATTTCAAACAGTTTAGAAGATTTTTATACTAATTACTGCCTGTTTTAATATACATGAAATATAATATAAGGAAATTTAATACAAATAGATTATGATATACTTAATATATTATATAAATTTAATAAAGTAGAATATAATATAAATAGGGTATAAGGTAATTTACAGAATTTAACGAATTTAAAAGAATATAAGAGAAATCTGGTTTAAGATTATGATGTTTTCTGTAATTTTTTCTGATGTTTCCCTAAAAAATATGTGTTTGGGATTTGATCCTAAACTTTGCTGACATCCTTGTTTTTGTTTTGTGCTTCCTCTAGTCTAGTGGGATTGCAGCCATCATTGCTATTTTGGTGTTACTGCTACTCTTGGGCATCGGTTTGATGTGGTGGTTTTGGCCCCTTTGTTGCAAAGTGGTGAGTAAGAAGGATTTGAAATCTTACTATTATTTTTTTTAAAACATCAAGGTGTAAAGTAAGGCTGAAATATGAATCAATATTCAACAACAGCAAAGTTTCAGTTAGCAAATTGAATTTTAATAGTTTTTGTCATTATAATAAATTGTATTCATGCATGCCAATAAATGTTTATTATAAAACTTCATCAAAAAAAGGCTTCAAAATCAGATTTGGGGGAAGAAGGGGAAAAGAAGGTAGGACAGGTTTTAGGGATAAAGGGTTTTCCATGCAAGTATGAAAGAATTTCAAGAAAATTGAGAGACATGTTCTGCTGGATTCATTGAGAGAGGTTGATAATCTGTCAGTTTTTTTTTTTTTTTCAGTGCTTATTGAACGTTTCATTACCTCTTTGAAAGATCTACTATTTCAGGACCTTCTCTGTTTGCCTCTTAGAAAAATAGTTTAGAAATAAGTCATGTGCAAATGTTAGGGTATCTGTTAAACAGTCACTTTTGAAGTTATGACAGTTGATTTCAGGTTGTGACATCTTTCATGTTTGAGTCAAACCTCTGAAAGAATATGGGTAATAAGCTTTCTAGTGCTACTGTTACAAATTGCTACACATTTGGTGGCTTAAAGCAACATAAATTTATTATCTAAGTTATGTAATCACAGATCCATCATGGGTCTCACTGGGCTAAACTGGGTTAAAAGGTATCGGCAGTGATACATTCCTCTCTTAATGCTCTAGAGCAGAATCTGCTCCTTTGCGTTTTCCAGCTTCTAGAAGCCACCTCCATTCCTTGCCTTGTGAGCCCCTTCCTCCACCTTTAGAGCCAGCCACGTTGCATCTTTGTCACCATTATTCTGTAGTCACATGTTCCTCTGACTCTGAACCCAGCTAGGAAAGGACCCCCAGTGTTGAACCATGTGATTAGGTTTGACCCACCTGGATCATCCAGGATGATCTCCTATCTCAAGGTCCTTAACGTTAATCACATCTGCAAAGTCTCTTTGTCCCTGGAAGGCAATTTATTCACAGTTCCAGGGAATTAGATGGGGAATAAAGATGGGGACATCTTTATAGAGCCATTATTTTTCCTGCCACAGGGTGGAACGTTGAGTAAAAAACAGCACATTTCAAGAAATACAACTTGGATTGTTCAGGCTTCATAGAAAATGTTATTCTGAAGAAGCACTCCTTCAAAGTATGCTACCACCTATTTTGATAATATTCCTTTCCTTATCAGCACATTATATAGAACTTTATATTCTGTAGATCAGAGTAGTGTTTTACATAATATTACTAGACTGCCTTTTTCTCCCTCCCCGCTGGTGACTGATTTCTGCTTCCTTGCAACTTCAGGCAGTGCTTTGTATTACTCCTGCATTTATTATTCATTGTACTTCAGTCTGCTTTCATGAGACAACTTTACAATCCTTTATCTCAGAACAGTTGACCCATGGAGGAGGCACAGAATTAACTTAGACAACAGTAGAGATAAGAAGCATCCTGTCTCTCTGCTGAACTAATCAGTTTCCTGCTATAGCAATTTATGCTAAAACGGTTTCCTGTAGTAATCTTGATTATCTTAGATATGGTGATTTTAGGCTAGCTAGCATTCTTGAGTCTCAAATTAAAAAGCAAAAAGGCACCTTAATGTGATGTGTGCTCCTTGTTTTTTTAATTTAAACTTCACAATGGTGCATTTCCTTATTTAGTTACTTTTCAATTTCATATAATATTGACCAGAGAGCTCAAAAGTGTCAAAGTGATATTTTAAAAGGACACTTGTGAAGACTGAAATGGGCTTCTTTGGGAGGTTGCTAGATGTACGCAAATGAAGTCTCCACCATCAAATGGGGTATTATAGAGAGGATTCAATCATCAGGTGGTGAGAATAGATCCGTTCCATCCCTGGGTCTCTGCAGACTGGGAATCATGCAGTATATTTCTTTATGCAAGGCACAGAGGGACACCATTAAGGCATGTTTTTACGATGTCAGGAGGGCTTCCTATTCTCAGAAGCATCATGAATGCTTACTAATTTCTGCAACTTACTTAATACACAGAAATATCTTTATTTTACATTTAGAAATACAGACTGTAGAGCAGCTAGCCCTGAGTATGAGCTTGTATTTAGATCTAGGAATAAATGAATCAGAGCATATGCTTCTTAAGGTAGGTTTAAAAGCAGGGAGAGAGAGAGATTTGTTGAAGATAGTGGAGTAGAAGGACTCACTCCCTCTTGCGAGACCACTGGGATCACAACTAACTGCTGAACAGTCATTAATGGGAAGATACTGGAACTCACCAAAAAAGATACCCCACATCCAAAGACAAAGGAGAAGCCACAATGAGACAGTAGGAGAGGCACAATCACAATAAAATCAAATCCTATAACCGTTGGGTGGGTGACTGACAAACTGGAGAACACTTATACCACAGAAGTCCACCCACTGGAGTGAAGGTTCTGAGCCCCATATCAGGCTTCCCAACCTGGGGGTCCGGCAATGGGAGGAGGAATTCTTAGAGAATCAGATTTTGAAGGCTAGCGAGATTTGATTGCAGGACTTTGACAGGACTGAGGGAAAGAGAGACTCCACTCTTGGAGGGCACACACAAAGTAGTGTGTGCATCAGCACCCAGAGGGAGGAGCAGTGGCCCCATAGGAGACTGAACCAGACCTACCTATTAGTATTGGAGGGTCTCCTGCAGAGTTGGGGAGGGCTGTGTCTCACAGAGGGTACAAGGACATTGGCAACAGAAGTTCTGAGAAATAATTCTTGGTGTGAGCCCTCCCAGAGTCCACCATTAGCCCCACCAAAGGGCCTGTAGACTCCAGTGCTGGCTCACCTAAAGCCAAACAACCAACAGGGAGGGAACTCAGCCCCACCTATCAGCAGACAAGCGGATTAAAGTTTTACTGAGCTCTGCACACCAGAACAACACCCAGCTCTATCCACCACCAGTCCTTCCCATCAGGAAGCTTGCACAAGTCTCTTGGATAGCCTCATCCACCAGAGGGCAGACAGCAGAAGCAAGAAGTACTATAATCCTGCAGCCTGTGGAATGAAAACCACATTCACAGAAAGATAGACAAGATGAAAAGGCAGAGGACTATGTACCAGATGAAGGAACAAGAAAAAGCTCCAGAAAAACAATTAAATGAAGTGGAGATAGACAACCTTCCAGAAAAAGAATTCAGAATAATGATAGTGAAGATGATCTGGGACCTCAGAAAAAGAATGGAGGCAAAGATGGAGAAAATGCAAGCAATGTTTAACAAAGACCTGGAAGAATTAAAGAACAAACAAACAGAGATGAATAATACAATAACTGAAATGAAAAATACACTAGAAGGAATCAATAGCAGAATAACTGAGGCAGAAAAACGGATAAGTGACCTGCAAGACATAAGGGTGGAATTCACTGCTGCAGAACAGAATGAAGAAAAAATAATGAAAAGAAATGAAGAAAGCCTAGGAGACCTCTGGGACAACACTAAACATACCAACATTCACATTACAGGGATCCCAGAAGGAAAAGAGAGAAAGAAAGCACCTGAGAAAATATTTGAACAGATTATAGTCGAAAACTTCCCTAACATGGGAAAGGAAATAGCCACCCAAGTCCAGGAAGTGCATAGAGTCCCAGGCAGGATAAACCCAAGGAGAAACATGCTGAGACACATAGTAATCAAACTGACAAAAATTAAAGACAAAGAAAAATTATTAAAAGCAACAAGGAAAAAACAACAAATAACATACAAGGGAACTCCCATAAGGTTAACAGCTGATTTCTAAGCAGTAACTCTACAAGCCAGAAGGGAGTGGCATGATATATTTAAAGTGTTGAAAGGGAAGAACCTACGACCAAGATTACTCTACCCAACAAGGATCTCATTCAGATTCAAAGGGGAAATCAAAAACTTTACAGACAAGCAAAAGCTAAGAGAATTCAGCACCACCAAACAAGCTCTACAACAAATGCTAAAGGAACATCTCTAAATGGGAAACACAAGAGAAGAAAAGGACCTACAAAAACAAACCCAAAACAATTAAGAAAATGTTAATAGGAACATACATATCAATGATTTCCTTAAATGTGAATGGATTAAATGCTCCAACCAAAAGACACAGGCTCGCTGAATGGGTACAAAAACAAGACCCATATATATGCTGTCTACAAGAGACCAACGTCAGACCTAGGGACACATACAGACTGCAAGTGAGGGGATGGAAAAAGATATTCCATGCAAATAGAAATCCAAAAAAAGCTGGAGTAGCAATACTCATATCAGAAAAAAATAGACTTTAAAATAAAGAAAGTTACAAGAGACTTACAAGAGACAAGGAAGGATAATACATAATGATCAATGGATCAATCCAAGAAGAAGATATAACAATTATAAATCTATATGCACCCAACATAGGAGCACCTCAATACATAAGGCAAATGCTAACAGCTATAAAAGAGGAAATCAACAGTTACACAGTAATTGTAGGGGACTTTATCACTTCACTTACACTGATGGACAGATCATCCAGCCTGAAAATTAATACTAAAACACAAGCTTTAAATGACACAATAGAATAGATAGATTTAATTGATATTTATAGGACATTCCATCTGAAAACAGCAAATTACACTTTCTTCTCAAGTGCTCATGGAACATTCTCCAGGATAGATCAAATCTTGAGTCACAAATCAAGCCTTGGTAAATTTAAGAAAATTAAAATCATATCAAGCATCCTTTCCAACCACAATGCTATGAGACTAGAAATCAAACAGGGAACACAAGGTAAAAAACACAAAAACACGGAGGCTAAACAATATGTTACTAAATAACCAAGAGGTTACTGAAGAAAACAAAGAGGAAATAAAAAAATCCCTAGAAAAAAATGACAACAAAAACATGATGATCCAAAACCTATGGGATACAGCAAAAGCAGTTCTATGAGGGAAGTTTATAGCAATACAATCCTACCTCAAGAAACAAGAAACATCTCAAAAAAAATATAACCTTACACCGAAAGGAACTAGAGAAAGAACAAATGAAACTCAACGTTAGTAGAAGGAAAGAAATCATAAAGATTAGAGAGCAGAAATAAATGAAATAGAAACAAAGAAAACAGTAGAAAAGATCGATAAAACTAAAAGCTGGTTCTTTGAGAAGATAAACAAAATTGATAAACCTTTAGCCAGACTCATCAAGAAAAAGAGGGAGAGGACTCAAATCAATAAAATTAGAAATGAAAAAGAAGAAGTTACAACAGACACTGCAGAGATACAAATCATCCTAACAGACTACTACAAGGAACTCTATGCCAATAAAATGGACAACCTGGAAGAAATGGACAAATTCTTAGAAAGGTATAACCTTCCAAGACTGAACCAGGAAGAAATAGAAAATATGAACAGACCAATCACAAGTTATGAAATTGAAACTGTGATTAAAAATCTTCCAACAAACAAAAGTCCAGGACCAGATGGCTTCACAGGTGAATTCTATCAAACATTTAGAGAAGAGATAATACCCATCCTTCTCAAACACTTCCAAAAAACTGCAGAGGAAGGAACACTCCCAAACTCATTCTGTGAGGCCACCATCACCCTGATACCAAAACCAGACAAAGATACTACAAAAAAAGAAAATTACAGACCAATATCACTTACGAATATAGATGCAAAAATCCTCAGCAAAATACTAGCAAACAGAATCCAACAGCACATTAAAAGGGTCATACACCATGATCAAGTGGAATTTATCCTAGGGATGCAAGGATTCTTCAATATATGCAAATCAATCAATGTGATATACCATATTAACAAATTGAAGAAAGAAAAACATATGATCATCTCAGTAGATGCAAAAAAAGATTTTGACAAAATTCAACACCCATTTATGATAAAAACTCTCCAGAAAGTGGACATAGAGGGAACCTAGCTCAACATAATAAAGGCCATATATGACAAACCCACAGCAAACTTCATTCTCAATGGTTTGAGAGCATTTCCTCTAAGATCACTGAAAGTATTTCCCCAAAGATAAGGACCAAGATAAGGATGTCCACTCTCGCCACTATTATTCAACATAGTTTTGGAAGTCCTGGTGATGACAATCAGAGAAGAAAAAGAAATAAAAGGAATACAAATTGAGAAAGAAGTAAAACTGTCACTGTTTGCAGATGACATGATACTATACATAGATAATCCTAAAGATGCCACCAGAAAGCTACTAGAGCTAATCAATGAATTTGGTAAAGTTGCAGGAGACAAAATTAATGCACAGAAATCTCTTGCATTCCTATACATTAACAATGAAAGATCAGAAAGAGAAATTAAGGAAACAATCCCAGTCACCACTGCAACAAAAAGAATAAAATACCTAGGAATAAATCTACCTAGAGAGACAAAGACCTGTATGCAGAAAACTATAAGACACTGATGAAAGAAATTGAAGATGATACCAACAGATAGAGAGATATACCATGTTCTTGGATTGGAAGAATCAATATTGTGAAAATGACGATACTACCCAAAGCAATCTACAGATTCAGTGCAATCCCTATCAAATTACCAATAGCATTTTTTTTACAGAACTAGAACAAAAAAATCTTAAAATTTTTATGGAGACACAAAAGACCCCGAATAGCCTAGCAGTCTTGAGGGGAAAAAATAGAGCTGGAGGAATCTGACGCCCTGACTTCAGAATATATTACAAAGCTACAGTAATCAAGACAGTATGGTACTGGCACAAAAACAGAAATATAGATCAATGGAACAGGATAGAACGCCCAGAGATAAACCCATGAACCTATGGTCAACTAATCTATGACATAGGAGGCAAGGATATACATAGGAGAAAAGACAGTCTCTTCAATAAGTGGTGCTGGGAAAACTGGAAAGCCTCATGTAAAATAATGAATTTAGAACACTCCTTATCACTGTACACAAAAATAAACTCAAAATGGATTAAAGACCTAAATGTAAGACCAGACACTATAAAACTCTTAGAGGAAAACACAGGAAGAACACTCTTTGACATAAATCACAGCAAGATCTTTTTTGACCCACCTCCTAGAGTAATGGAAATAAAAGCAAAAATAAACAAATGGGGCCTAATGAAACTTAAAATCTTCGGCACAGCAAAGGAAACTATAACCAAGACAGAAAGACAACCCTCAGAACGGGAAGAAATATTTGCAAATGACTTAATTTACAAAGGATTAATCTCCAAAATATACAAACAATCTTAAAAAAAAACACCCAATTAAAAAATGGGTAGATGACCTAAATAGACATTTCTCCAAAGAAGACATACAGATGGCCAAGAGGCACATGAAAAGCTGATGAACATCACTAATTATTAGAGAAGTGAAAATCAAAACTACAGTGAGGTATCACCTCACACCAGTTAGAATTGTCATCATCAGAAAGTCTACAAACAACAAATGCTGGAGAGGGTGTGGAGAAAAGGAAACCCTCTTGCACTGTTGGTGGGAATGTAAATTTATACACCATTATGGAGAATAGTAGGGAGGTTCCTTAAGAAACTAAAATTATAATTACTGTATGACCCAGCAATCCCCCTACTGGCCATATACCCAGAGAAAACCATAATTCAAAAAGACACATGCACCCCAATGTTCATTGTAGCACTATTTACAATAGCCAGGTCATGGGAGCAGCCTAAATGCCCATCGACAGACAAATGGATAGGAAGAAATGTGGTACATATATACAATGGAATATTACTCTGCCATAAAAAGGAACAAAATTGGGTCATTTGTAGAGACTGTCATACAGAGTGAAGTAAGACAGAAAGAGGAAAACAAATATTGTTTATTAATGCATATGTGTGGAATCTAGAAAAATAGTACAGATGAACCAGTTTGCAAGGCAGAAATAGAGACACAGATGAAGAGAACAAACGTATGTACCCCAAGGGTGGAAAGGTGGGGAGAGGCACGGTGGTGGTGGTGTGATGAATTGGGAGATTGAGACTGACATATATACACTAATATGTATAAAATATATAACTAATAAGAACCTGCTGTATAAAAATATAATTAAAATAAAATTTTTAAAAAAAGCAGGGAGAAGGTAGAGGTAAATTCTGCTTTCAGCCCTTAGCAATCTAGTATGTGCCAGTACTGGCTTAGAACTCGTGTCCAGAAATGACTATCTTATGGTATGGAAACTCACATTTTAATATGAAACACAGAAGAATGGGCAAAGTGTGAATGGAGGGTTACAGGCACCCCAATAGCAACCTGTGTAAAGAACACGAAGGAGGAGGGATTTGCCAGAGTTGAGGGATTGTTTCAGGGAAAACGAATGGAGCTACTGACTACAAACTGAGTTTTAAATGATGAATAAGATGTTGGCAGTAGATGAGGGAATTTTCCCATGAAGTGTGTGTGGAGTTACAAGTTATTTGGGCATGCTTTGGGAAGTCCTAGCTGAGGCCAAGTGAGCCAGGGAAAGGGAGCGATGAAAGATGGTTTAGGATCCATGAACCCCATTAAGGAGGGCCTCCTATGTCTTTGAGGAAGTTTGAACTCACGCTAGGGATGAGGAGAAGCCACTGGAAAGATGTGATCACTGTAATCCCCTGAAAGAAGCTTTGCTTCCTGTATGTGTTGCTATGGTCTGGTCCTGGTAGGGATTAAGTCTTATCCATCTGAGTTCCATCAGCAATTGAAATGCAAAGCCAGTTACAGATAGTGCACCTTAGATATGGCAGTGGGGAGGGGAGAGGAGCAATATAGGGACTGAGGAGAGGGAGGTACAAACTATTGGGTGTAAAATAGGCTACAAGGATGTATTATACAACACAAGGATTATAGCCATTATTTTGTAATAACTTTAAATGGAGTGTAACCTTTAAAATTTGTATGAAAAAAAGAAATATGGCCTGAGCAAGTATCTCTAACAAAATGTAGAGAGTTGGAGTATAACAAGGAAACTAAGTGAGCTAGAGAAAAATGAGGAGGTGATGTGAAAAGAAGGGGAAAAGGAGACTATAACCTTGTGAAAACAAAGCTCTTGAGTGTACCAGAAGGTGTTACAGTAGAGTTGCAAGATATTTATCTGATTATGTTAGAGAATATATTTCTGCAGTGTTGGTATTAGCATGTGGTTAGTTAAAAAAACTTTTTTTTAACTGGGGTGTAGTTGTTTTACAATGTTGTGTTAGTTTCTACTGTACAGTAAAGTGGAGTTCCCTGTGCTATACAGCAGGTTCTCATTAGTTTTGTAATTTATACATATTAGTTAGTATATATCTGTTAATCCCAGTCTCCCAATTCATCCCACCCCACCTTTCCCACCTTGGTGTCCATATGTTTGTTCTCTATGTCTGTATCTCTATTTCTTCCTTGCAAACAGGTTCATCTGTACCATTTTTCTAGATTTCACATATACGCATTAATATACGATATTTGTTTTTCTTTCTGACTTACTTCACTCTGTATGACAGTCTCTAAGTCCATCCACGTCTTTACAAGCAACCCACTTTTGTTCCTTTTTATGCCTGAGTAATATTCCATTGTATATATGTACCACATCTTCTTCATCCATTCATCTGTTGATGGACATCCAGATTGCTTCCATGACCTGACTATTGTAAATAGTGCTGCAATGAACATTGGGGTGCATGTGTCTTTTTGAATTATTGTTTTCTCTGGGTATATGCTCAATAGTGGGATTGCTGGGTCATATGGTAATTCTATTTTTAGTTTTCTAAGGAACCTCCATATTGTTCTCCATAGCGGCTGTATCAATTTACATTCCCACCAACAGTGCAAGAGTATTCCCTTTTCTCCACACCCGCTCCAGCATTTGTTACGGTCGATTTTTTTTTTTTTAATATCAGCCTATTCAGATCACCTACTTTTTCCTGTGTGAGTTTTGTCACATTGCATCTGTCAAAGAACTGATCCATTTAATCTGTTATCAAATTTGTAGGCATAAAGTTGTTTATAGTATTCTTTTATTACAATGTTAATATCTGTGGAATCTGTATTGATGTCTCCTCTTTCATTTCTTTTTTTTTTTTGTGTAAACTTTTTGATGATGGCCATACTGACCAGTGTGAGGTGATACCTCACAGTAGTTTTGATTTGCATTTCTCTAATAATTAGTGATGTCAAGCAGCTTTTCATGTGCCACTTGGCCATCTGTATGTCTTCTTTGGAGAAATGTCTATTTAGGTCTTCCACCCGTTTTTGGATTGGGTTGTTTGCTTTTTTTAATATTGAGCTGTATGAGCTGTTTCTATATTTTGGAGAGTAATCCTTTGTAAATTGAGTCGTTTGCCATTATTTTCTCCCATTCTGAGGAGAAAGGGTTGAGGGTTGTCTTTTCATCTTGTTTATTGTTTCCTTTGCTGTGCAGTAGCTTTTAAGTTTCATTAGGTACCATTTGTTTAATTTTGCTTTTATTTCCATTACTCTAGGAGGTGGGTCAAAAAAGATCTTGCTGTGATTTTTGTCCAAGAGTGTTCTTCCTATGTTTTCCTCTAAGAGTTTCATAGTGTCTGGCCTTACATTTAGGTCTTTAATCCATTTTGAATTTATTTTTGTGTTGGCGTTAAGAAGTGTTCTAATTATATTCTTTGACATGAGACTGTCCAGTTTTCCCAGCACCACTTATTGAAGAGACTGTCTTTTCTTCATTGTATATTCTTTCCTCCTTTGTCACAGATTAGTTGACCATAGGTGCATGGGTTTATCTCTGGGCTTTCTATCCTGTTCCATTGATCTATATTTCTGTAGCTTAACAATTTTTAAGCAGCATTAAATTATTAGGGATCATTTTGTACTTTATCATTATCAGTCATATTACTTTTTCATGGGAAATGAAATGTATTTATTTCAGCTTGGTGTTTTACAAATTTCTTTGGTTTGATTGTCTTTTAAGTACTAAGGCCAAATATTTAACCTTTCAACTAAAACATGATTAAACAGCTTATAATGTCTGTTTTCAGGCACATTTAGATTATGTCAGCAATTACCTCTTTGGGAATCATATGCTCAGGAGCTCTTATCAAGATAGAAATACTGGGGAAAAAAAACCACAAAGAACCCTGAACGGAGGCACCAATATCTGTCGCACATTCTTCATTCAATCACTTCATATTTTTAAAAAATATCTTATGAAATAATTTAACCATTCATTTTTCAGAGATTAAGAGTTCGCAGATATTTAATTAATGACTCAGAGATGACAGTGTTACTTATATCTTAAGCAGTGGTTCTCAGGTTTTTTTCTGTTCCTAATAACTGGAAGGCTCTCAGAGTAGTAGCTGTCAGATTTCCATTGGTAGTGCCTCTCTCTGAGGGGAAAGGGTGGTTGGGTGAGACATCTCCAGGGATCAGTATGGTTTAGGAAAGCCTCTCTGTTAGACTCAATAATGATCCCTAAATATATCCAGGTCTTAATTCCTGGAAACCATGAATGTTATCTTACATGGCAAAAGGGACTTTGCAGATATGATTAAATTAAGGATCTTGAAATAGGGGGATTATCTAGGATGACCTAGATGGCTCTAAATGCCATCACAAGTGCCGTTATAAGAGGGAGGCAGAGGAGATAAGACCACAGAAAGTGAAAAGGCAGTGTGAACATGGAGGCAGAGATTGAAGTGATGCAGCTTCTAGGCAGGGAATGCTGACAGTCACCAGAAGCTGGGAGGGGCAAGGAGCAGATTCTCCCCTGGCTCTTGAAGAAACAATCAGCTCTTCTAACACCTGATTTTATCTTTGTAAGACTCTGTTTGGACTCCTGGCATCCAGAACTGTAAGAAAATAAACTTCTGTTGTTTTAAACCACTAAGTTGGTGGTAATTTGTTGTAGCTGCATTAAGAAACTGATAGATATCCTAAATGATTCTGATAATTGCCAGGGTTGAGAATCACTGCTCAGGGCTCTTGATTTGGGGAATTCACATGTAATATGTTTCTAGATCAACTCATTACAAAAACTGTTTATGAAGTACAAGAGGTTGTAAGATGGGAGATGGTTCCACGACAAGAGGTTTTAAGATGGTAGATGGTTCCATGGCAATTAAAACCAATGTGCATTCTTTAAAATTAGAATTACCATTCTGTTTTGTTTTGGGTAACTGTAAAGTAAATATGCAATGCTTTATATACTGAGTAGACTTTACTCACTGTTTCAGAGTGACCAGGGATTTGTCGAAGAAACAGGTTTCTAATTTTCAGAAGTATCCAACTTATATATGTTATTAGAACCTATTGACAGCAAAGCTCCATTGTGAGCTTTCTCAGGGTGCTTGTTATTTGCTGTAAGAGGCCAGAACAATCCCGTTCATATTCAGATACATATCACTACTTCAAGATTATGACAGACGAAGACAAGATTATGACAGACTTATATGTGCAACCTAAAAACAAAGGAACAAATATAGCGAAACAGAAACAGACACAGATACAGAGAACACACCTAGTGGTTGCCAGAGGAGAGAGCAGGGGTGATGTCTGAAATAGAAGAGGATTAAGAGGTTCAAACTACAAGTTATAAAATAAATTAGTCATGGGGATGTAATGTACAGCACAGATAAAATAGTCTATAATATTGTTATAAGTGTGTATGGTATAAAAATATTGAGTCACTGTGCTGTACACCTGAAACTAATATACTATAGTAAGTCAATTATACTTCAAAAATTATAATAGTTCCTAAACCTACTATTATATTTTACAATTTAATGAATTAATAAAGAAGCACATAGTATTTCTGTATCACAGATTTGGTTTCTTGTTTTTAAAAATAGATTTTTACAGTTATATTTCAATACAATTGGATTACTTTTAATCCTGTGTATTTTAATTTAGCTTATTTATTCTGGGAAGGGGTTCATAGGTTAACCAGATTGCCAAAGAGGGACATAGAATAAAAAAGTTTAGAGAAAACTGCCTGCAATAGAATATCTGGCCACCAATGATGCTTTTAATATGAGACTATTTTAAAATTTTCAATCTTTCAGTTCATTTTAATGAGTATTTTCAAGGATAAAGGAGAAAGATGATATCATTTAAAATGTTGCAGAATTGTGTCCTCTGTGTACCTAGGTTTTCCATGACAAATAGGATCTAAACCAATGATATTTGGAGAACTTTATCTGGTGATTAATAATAATAATAATAATAATAAAACCCTTATGTAAAGCTGGAATTTTAGGTGCTACCATTAGTGAATTACAGAGTATATTGAGTTTGCAAACTATTCCATAAGGGGGAAAGTTTTCATTTTTGTGTGAAGTTATTTCTCACCATCTGTTTATGAGTCTGTATCCTGCTCATTGAGTATCCTTACATCCATCCTTTAACCACTTCTCTATAACAAACATCAGCAGCATCCTTCCTTTTCCCTTAAATTAAAAAAGGGGGTAGGAACGGTTAAAAAAAATCATGTACTGAATCATGAGTGAGATATCAGAAAATACAGCTCTTTTCATCGCTGTCAGCTTAGAATGTATGTTGAGTTTATGGCAGAACTGTTTTACTATCAGGATGGCAGAACTGACAATCCTATAGTTGCATCATTTGGAGTAACCAGACATTCTCCAGAATTACAGATGTAAGGCTAATGACGTGGCAAACAAAAGCTTTCTGGAGTGTTGTAAATTAGAGTATGTTATCCAGCTGCAAATAAATATCTGAATATGCTGGAAATGATAAGTGTTCACTTTGATCTAATGTCCTTGGCCAAAGTTCTCCATCCGCAAGGGAAAATTGCAAGCTCATTTTTCCTTAGTGCATTTAAGACATTACAGAAAGATCTCATAAATCTTAATTTAAAAAAACATTTTAAAAAGTTATCTTTTTAAAGCCCAATTTTCTTATAAAGTAAGTTGAGCTTTTGTGATGAGGATATATCTGACTGGAGCTCTATGGATTCATTTTCTTAGCCAGCAACAGCTGTGCTGTTCTTTCTAAATAGTAATAATGCTTCTACATTGCACTTGTTTTTTATTGTTGAGGAGGGCTGTTTGTGCCTTTATTGAGTTACTTTGAGAGCAGCCTGATTTTTTTTTAGAATGCACAATAAAACAGAAGTAATTTAACTTTTTAATATGCCTTCCTTACACCATTAATTAAAATGATTTATGTTTGGTTGCCTCCTTGAAATAGAGTGTGATGTTAGTACTTATTGCTTCCATGGTGATGTTTTCCAACAGAGCATCATTTACAAAACACGGTATCAAACCCTTCCTGGTCTTAGTTTATTTGCTTTGACAGCAGCACCTTTACTTAACTCACACTGTTCTTCCTAGTCCTCATTTGGCCTTTAAAATTATATTTATTGTCCAGACTTCCAAGTAGCTATTTATTTGTTCAAAGCAGACTCTTTGAACATTGATGAGTCTGTCAAAGAGGAAAGGAAAGGGAGGTGAGATAACCTCGACTATATCTTGGTCTGGATGTTGAAAGCACCTAACTTTGTGGGATTCAGAAAAGGGGCTTCCCAAATATTTATGTCAGAGAACTTTGTATTCATGAGAGGAAAGGCACCGCACTTGCTCTCTGATTTTATCAAAAAGAAAGGGAAGAAAGAAAGGAAATCCCACATATATTTTAAACAAGTTTTTGTAAACACTAAGAATGATTTGTCTAAGTCTGTGGGCTCTTAGGCGCTTAGATGACATTGCTGATAAATTGGGCATTTGTTTCTGTTACTGGCAAGAATCGGTTCTGAAATACTACTTGATCTACAGTCGTTATACAGTATCTTTTTTTTTTTAATCCAAGGCAGTTCACTGTTGACAGTTCTTTTCACTCTTTTCTGAATATTGGAACATATGATTGCATCAAGCTGGCTGCAGGCTCCTGTACTGACATTTTCTAGCTCAAAGAATGCCCACATCACTCGAACATTTGAAAAGTGTTAATGAGCAGATCAAAAGGACTGTTGCCTGAAGCAGCTAACTTTTTTTTTTATTTAAGAAATCGGCTCTCCTCCAAACTGAAATCTTCATTCTAACAGCTAAGTAGATGAGATGTAATCCTCCCCGATGATGATAATAACAAACGAAAAAAAAAAAAAAAAGCTTGGAGAAGGATCAAAGTCTGCATATGGTTCACAAAGTGGTGAAAGTGTTTTCCAGAATCTTCAATACCGAGCTGAAGGATGTTAAGTGGAAAAAATCCTGGCAACTAGGCAATATTATGCCTTTTAAAATCTGCAAATTCTCATAAAATATGGTGCTTATGAATACATCCTTTTCAAAGATGAATGTGTTCTTGCACTATTTAATACAAGAATGGGATTCTCATGACTGTTATTTTTAATGTATTTGGACCAACAGGTTTCCTTTTCTCCTGCACTAATTTTGCTGAAATGTAGAAATATCAGTGGACACAGACTTTTGCCATTTTTGGCTTTGGGGCTGAATGGCTTCAGATTATTTTCACTCTCCTTTGTTACTTATGAAGCTGTGTGGTAGAATGGAGAGAGGGAGCATTTTGAAACATCACACACACACACAAAACTTATTTCCTCTTCCAACATTTCTAGGGCAATGATGGTGGGCATATGAATGAATATGTTATGTCCCTATGAAATGGGGATGATAACATCTATCTCACACAGTTACCATAAATATTGATCTATATCTGTCTATCTATATCCATCTATCCATCTATCTATCTATCCATCCATCTAACCATCCATCCATGCATGCATCCCAGCAAGTAATAAACCTCAACACATCTTAAGCCTTTTCTCCTGCACCTTTTCCCTTTACAATCCAAACCTTATTTTAAAAGGATGTCATGTGGCAGAGGAAGTTGAACCCAGAGTTTCGAGGAAGATGGACCAGTTTAAATACTAATTCTAATGTTTTCTCTGTGTATCCTTGGACAAGTTACTGAATTCAGGCCTCTCTCTCCTTGTATTTAAAATAAGCATAGTAACTACATAGGATTATTATGAAAATGAGAGAAATATAGAGTGCGTGGCATATGGCAGCACCAATAAATGTCATTATTGTTAATAGTATTAACAGCACACAGATGAGCCTTTGCTCTGCTTCAGTTTCTGAAAGTGCTGTTATTTGTTGTGGTGGTGGTGGTATCTCTTAATCTACTAGGTCAAAATTTGATTTATGTAGAATATTAAGGGTTTTGTTTTCATTGTTAACAATGTAGAAAATATACTTGCCATGATTTCAAAATCAATTTAAATTTATAATAAACAATGCATTTAGTCATACATAAGATTAATTACACATTATTGGAAAAACAAACCCTAAAGTTCTTTTCTGGAATAAGGTGAATACAAATGTATGTAGACATATGGCCTACTTAATTATGTAAAGGCATAGAAGAAAAAGGCTTGGTGGAAATATTGTGATATGTATTTTGTTTTATCATTCTATTAGAATTTTCATTTTGGAAAGGACCTACAGTGAATCAATTTTATTTCCCAGATGAAGAAACTTAGCATGGTCTTACATTTTCCCATCTGTCTTTGAGTTCATTAGCTCTCTGACTTTACTGGTTGAAAGAGAAATGTGATACTTCATTTTCTTTGGAACTAGCAATATTTTAGTTTCATGGAAATCTTTCTCTATTGGTTATCATTTATATCTTTTTTTTTCCTCTGTATTTTTCTTATAAATTTAGAGGTTGGCTATGAGCCCTTGCGAACATTCTCAGCTAGTTTCTTCAGCTCACTTTCAATCATATTTTTAGTATCTCTTGTTTGCAGAGCACTTTATTAGGTGCTGTGATATTTTCAAAGAGGGGGAAATGATATTGCCCCTAAGAAATCTACAGTTTTGAGGGGTAATTGAAAAATTCCAAAATAAACATATAAACCCAAACTGATGAAGCATGAATTGTTCAACGGTGCAGCACGTATATTGTTAGAAGTTTTAAAGCTTCTAGATAAAGCGATAGAAAGTTGGTAGACTACTCTGTAATGGCTGGATGGGACTTAATATGGAAATGGTAATTTTTTGGGGGGTAGAAAATGGATCTTCGATCAGCCTGGAGTTAGAGGTACACGTGCAGGGATGTTTGTACATAGGGTGTTAGGGTCTAATTATACCGTGCTGAGGCATTTGAACAATGACAATTCAAGTGGTGGCTCATGTAGATGTACTGAAAAAGGAGTTTGCATTTTCCAGGTTGTGGCTTATGATAACAGATAAAGAGTCTCTGATAAAGAAGGCAAAGATGTCTCTCATTATCCTGCTGTGAGTTTGTCACCAGTGGTCATATGAGGATTTTAAATTGAAACTCAGTTTACCCATATTAATGCTAAAACTTGATGCTATGCAGGATAATCAGTATGATAAATATGACATGAAAAAGGAAGTGTTATGGAGGGGTATGTTCAGTGATTCTTAGGAGATATAACATAGAACACGGTTGGGGATACTATTTAAGTCCTCAGAAATTTATATATCAGTACAAGATGTACACGTGATAAGTAGAGTAAATTTGAAATCCTCACAAGGAAATGAAAATGAGTTTGGGTACATTATACTCAGACTTAGTGGAATGAAGGACATACCTTGGGCTTTTTCTAGTGAGAGCACTCTGGAGAGCACTTTATGGTAGTTTGCAAAACTGAGTGGTAAGCTTCTTCCCAAAATTCAGTAATTCCTTGAGTTCAGTTGTGGCCACTGGAACCTTTGATCCATTTTGACTAGAGAAACCATCAATTGAGCTTCTATTAGAAAAATAGTGACCTGGCTACGTGGGTTAGAATGAAGGATGAGTTAGAGATAGAGGAACAAGCTAGAGGTCTAATTTAGCTACAAATAAAGCACGTAGACATTGATGCCAAAATAAAGCTATGGTAATTATAGACTATCAATCAATGTTATCAATATGTTATTAGTTAAAATGCATAGAATCAAAGTGAGGATTGCTCGGGTGCATCTGTTTTGCCTGAGCACCATGCATTTAATTATAATGGATCAGCCACACTTAAAATGTTATTTATCAGTTCTGGAAACCACACTTTGAGATATTGTTCAAGTGAATATATACTAAAGAAACTGACCAAGATGACCCAATAACTCAGACCGTTACACAAAAAATGGTTGTGATGTTTAGCTTCCAGATGTGTAAGTTCAATAGATATATGGTTATTATCCAAGTATTCAAAAATAGGAACTGCTCTTTTCTGGAATTAAAAATAGTTGTGTGTATGCATGTGTTTCCACACTCTAGGATCAGCACTAAAGGGTGGAAACTACGGAGAAGGAGGCTTTGGCTTCTTTTGGGGGAAAAATTTTCAAATGATGTGAGTTCCTTGCCAATGGAATAAATTGCTTTGTGAAGTTGTGAATTTCTCTTTATTGCAGGAATTCAAACATAGTTGGACTACAGCTAGGTGGGAAGTTTTCAGAATAATGAAGTTTTGGTTGGATGTGTATTGGAGAAGTTGAAAAACATTGTACTAGATATTTTTAAGGTCCAGAGATCTTGAGTTCACGATTTTAGGTAGTGATAGCAGGAATGGAATGCATAGAATCCTTCCTTCTTCCCGTGATCTTCCTTCCTTCCTCCTCCTCTCCCTTTAACCCTTCCTCTATCTTTATTTTCTCTTTCCCACTTTCTTCCTTTTTCTCTCTTCCTAACTTCCCTTCTGTGCTTCCTTTGTGCTAGACACTCTACTAAGTACTGGGAATACAGTGAGGAACAAAGCAGACATAAAATCCATCCTCTTAGAAGTTACAGTGTTTTGGAGTTAGATAAAATTATCAGTTGTGACCAATGCTAGGGGAGAACAAATAGGCATCTTTACATACTAAGGTAATCTGATCTGCTTTGAGAGGATTGGGGGAGTTCATGGTGGGGGGGGAGAAAAAAGGAAAATATAGAACAGGGAGAGGGAGAGAGAGAGAATAATATTTCAAAGAATCTTTTGAACATGGTAAATGATTTTGGTGAAGTCATTTAGAAGTGAGAATAAATTATAGATTATGAGAAAATTTTAAGGCTGCAACTTTAAGGAAAGAGTGATTTACTTGAAAGAAACAAGGAAGATAGGAAGAAGAGTTGGCTCTTAAATGAAGCTTATTAGGTTGGTTTTGACCCTATTGACTGTGAAATATTGATAGATCTGGTTTTCATTGATTGATTTTGGACATGCAGGTTGATAATATGAATGCTTCCTTTTTATAAAGGAAATGCACCTGTAGCTCGATAACCTTTATTTTATTTTACCAGAGTATTATTTTAAATCTTTATCCACTCCTGGCATTTGTTTCTGGGCTAAATGTAAAACTTCACAGATTTCTATCCTTCAATATTAGTAAAAAGAACTGGGATTTTATGTTTATTGATAAGACAAAATTGAATTAAACAGAAGGGTTAAATAGAAATAACAGCATTTCTTGTAGCATTCAAAAGTTTGAATGCTACAATGAGTTAGTTCAAGATTCATTCAGATTAAATTACTGTCCAGTTATATCTATGTAATTGTAGTTACTGTTTGCATTTTTTCATGAGATTTAGATCTAAACTAAAATTTGATGATGAAAGTAATATATATGAAGAAAATTATGAGTCAATTCGCTAAACATTATCAGTAACAACAAAAAAAAACCTTTCATTATGAAAAATTTCAAACATATACAAAGAGAAAGAGTGAAATAATGAATCTCTCATGTCTATTTAGTTTCAATGATTATCAATTTATGGCTAAATTTATTTCATATATAACCTCTTTACTTCCCCACCCCAAATTATTTTGATGAAAATATCAGAATTATATCATTTAATCTGGAAATGTTTCAGTATATATCTTTAAAATATATGCAGTCTTTAAAAAACATATTCATGATAACAGGAATATACCTGAACAGTAGTAATAATTCTTTGATGATATTCATTTTCAGAGTTACTATTGTTTTAACATTTTAAAAATTTAATAAGATAATTGAAACATTTGACCTTAGATGAAGTGAAGCAGTTATATTTTTGAACAGTTTTTCTTCTTAGTATAGAGACTTGGATGTGTACTTGAATTATCGGACACTACTGGCCCTTGGTCAGTAGTTTTCTATCATGATGGTATGAAAGTCCAGATATCCCAGTAAAGGTCATTTAAATTTGATCTCAGTCTGTATTCCTCTCACATAAAGAATTAACCACATCAAATTTCATGAAATAGTATATTGAGTAACGATTCACAGGAAAGGACTCTTGGCTAAGAGGTTGATTTGTTTCTAGGTGAAAAGGTGGGGAAAGAGAGTATGTTAATTTCTCTATTATCGCATCCAAGGCAAGCTAACTTTGTATTGTCAATCTGTGAAAAAGTCAGTGAATCATAGCAGGAAGACTTAGTAAATTCCTACTCCATTTGAGGGGACATACTGTAATCTAGTGGAAAATGTTTGCATTAGAAGAGCCACTTAGTGCAAGGTATTTGACAATTTTTGCTCTTGTTATTTATCTGAAAACTGAAGCTATATCTATATCATAAAGATAAAATGAATGAATGTGCTAGTTAGCTAGCTAATTAGTCAAAGAAAACCTAGTAGTTGCTAGTTAGTCCAAAGCTAGTTACAAACAAGCCCAGGTTCAAAAGGGAGGCATATGTTTTGGGAGGCTAGGTTCATCTGGGACATCTTTGGTGCCACCACAGTATTTTACTAATCTAATTATTTTTATACATCCTTTCTGTCTCCTCCCTGTGCCACTGAAGTTTCTGCATTTGATTGTTTTTTTGGTTTTGTTTGTTTTGGTACAGGTTATCAAGGATCCTCCTCCACCACCACCCTCTGCACCAAAAGAGGTAAATGAGGGCCTAATAAGTGATGTGGGTGTATTTAGATATTATCCCTAATTTGATCAATTACATTGTTATTAGATAATTGTGATATCTATCTATTGACTTCTGAAATTATGAAAATCAATTATATTTTGTCTTCTCATGATTTCTTTCATGTGCTAGAGGAACGGGACCTTCACACATTGATAAATGTAGACTAGCCATCAGGATCAATAGTACATAGAGATTTAATTTACTTTTTATAGCAATATATCAATAGTTCTGCTGTCACTTGTCTTACAAAAAGTTGGAAGATCCAAGCTGGCAGTTTAAAGATATTATTACTTTCTTCAAAATGATTATTACTTTTACATTACTCTGTTAGCCAAAATTGTGTTAGCAACAGAAAATATGGTGTTGTGCATTTTCAAAGCTTCTCAACTACCTATCTTTTCAGTACAAATTTCACAGAGTTTAAATTTACACATACATTGAGGCTTTAAATGATCATTGAAATGTGGTCCTAATTTTAATGTTTTATCTTCTTAACTATTAAGTGATGAATAAATCTGGAAAAACCAAATGCTGCTCATAGTCAAGGAGCAACTTCTGGTAGCCTAATGAAATAAGGTAGATTCCTCAAATTGTGGAATGGAAGGAGTCCTCATATTCTGTAGAACCTCACTTGAAATTTATGCACATAAGCATAAGTACATCCACATGTGCTATATGTAATTTTTACTATATTTTGTCCATATTAGTGTCATTATTCAGAAAAAATTTAAATGTGAGTTGGTTCTGACTAAGCAATATTTTAAGAAATTAATTAAACTCAGTTTTAAAAACTTGTATACACATAGGAGGAAGAAGAACCTCTGCCTACCAAGAAATGGCCAACTGTGGATGCTTCTTATTATGGTGGTCGAGGTGTTGGAGGAATTAAAAGAATGGAGGTTGGTATCTTAAAAAAAAATTAGAAGCTGCTAATCTGGAATATGTAGTTTTAGAACTATCAAGCCATGGAAACTGTACTTTTCACAACTCAGTATTCTAATATCATCCAATTTTACTTAACACTAGGTCTTTTTGGACAAATTTTTTTTTCTATGGAATAATCCTAGCCATTTCAAAACTATTCAAGAAGAACTGACTTCATTAGTCAAAGAACTACATTGATAAGATGTCTGAATTCTAAAGGGCAAAACAAAATTAGGTTTTTTTTTACTATTTTGGAAAAAATTCCTACGGAGAACATCAACTTTGAAGAAGCCAACTACTTAAAGTTGCAACAATGCTTGTCTTTGAAAAGATCCAATAGTTAAGTACTATTTGAGGAGAAAAATATTAAAATATTCAATATCATGGATAAGACCCTATCACAAATTCAGAGGAAGTACATTTAAGGCTTTTTTTTTTTACAGGTTTTAGTTACCACTTATGAATAATCATAATTAATATTAAATATCATTTATAGACTAATAAATTTTTAGACTGGAAAGCATATGGACTAAAATTGAACTTAAATATTATATCTTGAAGATGAAATGAGGTCTTTTTACCACCACAGAAGTATTTTTCAAAGTGATGGATTAATTTATAATAAGCAAGCACTGTCAGCACTGAGCCCTTAACAACAGTATAGATAGGCCAACATCCCACCCGAAGGAGAAATTGGAGGAATTTTCTCATTGATATGGTGACATTATTATTAAACACAGATCCTGACATTTCTTTCTTATTAGTTATTCTTAAATTTTATTTCTTGATAAGAAAGAGTTTTTATGTGTTTTGCAATCATTGCACATCTCCTACTGTCATATCTGCTTTGTCCCATTA
Source organism: Mesoplodon mirus (assembly GCF_964341445.2). NCBI lineage: Eukaryota > Metazoa > Chordata > Mammalia > Artiodactyla > Ziphiidae > Mesoplodon > Mesoplodon mirus. The sequence goes on from NC_138977.1 coordinate 42,990,985, forward strand.
CTGTCAGCAAAAATCAATAAGCTAATTAACAATCTCACAACTGTTGCAATTTTCTTTTCTTTCTTTTTTTTTTTATTTAATTTTTTTGTTGTGCCATGTGGCATGCCAGATCTTAGTTCCCCGACCAGGGATCAAACCTGTGCCCCCTGAAGTGGAAGCATGGAGTCTAAACCACTGGACCACCAGGGAAGTCCCACAATTTTCTCTTTTTATACATTTTAATAAAATTCAGATTCCCAAGGAGAATTTCCCATTTTCAGCATAAATTTCAGTACTCTTCAAAAGAAGCCAAGACTTACTTAAATGACTGTCATTACTAAAGTGGTTAAGTCATCTGATAGTGATTCTCATTTTCTTGACCACATTAGATCTTAAAATAACGCACATTTTCCTAAGAGCTTGCCACTTTATTGCTGAAATATCTTCTGAGACAGGTACCTCCTTGCCAATAAGCCATGAAAAAGGCAGGTGCTAGAACTTACTACATTTGTCTTTTGGAGAAAATATTGCTTCTGTGTTTGCTGGTGGGTAATTGGGAATATCAAGCAGTAGAAGAGAACATGGTGAGGCTAGCTCTTGTTACTTGACATGGAAGGAAGGTCATTTTCCTTTCATTTGCCTTTGTTGTGTCATTCTAGGATTGGAAAGGTTGGGGAGAGTGTGGATTGGATGTCCCTACATATATAAAAAATACAATTGTAAATAAAATCATTACATATGAATATCCAAATATGATCTGTCATAGCTTATTTTTAGTTTATTTAGTCTCGTTCCAAAATGTGTATATAAAAAGATGTATGCAGGGGGAAAAGGGTTTGACAGGAAATAGCATAACATGTTAGTAACTATCTCTGAATGGAGTGATTTTCAATTTGTGTTATATATTTCCCTGTTTGTTCCCAACTTATTTGACAGTGAGCATGTACTAATTTATATTCAGAATAATAAACTTAATTCCATTTTGAAATCCACACATATAAAATACCACATGACAATGAGATTCAGATATATTAGTTCTTGCTAAAAACACGAAGAATTGTAGCAGATTTTTGTTACTCCAATATTCCATGTTCCAAAGATTAAGATATCTTTCTACAGAAAAGAAAAGTTAATGCATGAGCTACTGAATGGGTTCTGAGTTAAAAGGCATATTATTGGAATATGGTCAAGAAAGCCAAGGGCCCATGAACATTCTTGAGTAACTCACATTTCACGTTTTAAGAGCTATTGACTCTTTTACTTAAAATGTAAAATTAAATTTAATTCAAATTTAATTGAAATTTATTTATTTGTGTTTTAGTTATTGACTCTTAATTAATGTGAAATTATATTGCCCTAGCTTTTTCACTGAAGAAAATTTATGAGGACTCACCCACTTTTAATAAATCAGAGTCCATTTTAACCATGGATAATTTTGCCTACATTTTATGTAGTACTCCATCGATGAAATGGAAATGGGAATGAGAATGAAGAAAAAAATGAGAAAATAAATGTGGGCTTCACAAAGGGGAAACACGATATGTAAAAATACACAATAAAAAACAAACAGAGGGACTTCCCTGGTGGTACAGTGATTAAGACTTCATGTTTCCACTACAAGGGGCACAGGTTCAATCCCTGGTCTGGGAACTAGGATCCCATATGCCACACAGTGAGGCCAAAAAAAAACAAAGAAAAAAATAAACTAAGAATTAAGTGACTTTAGACTTTTTCAAACATCAACTAATTTAAACTTGGAGAGGAAAAATAGAAAACATAACTTGTTTTAAAACAGTGACTATTCAAACCTGAAAAGTATTTTCCTTAAAAAAATTCCCTAGTTTAAACTGGGGAAAGTGAAAGGAATTATAGAAATTATGAGCACATCTGAATTAAAGAATAAATCTTCATAACTCAATGTTATTTTAAGCCAGTATAGGGATTTTACCTAGAAAGTTTTTCTTCCTCCTAAATATTTAAACACTATCATGATTGCAGTTTGCAGAAAGCTGGAACTGAGCTGAGGTTAATAACAGCTGTTAGCACAACTGAGCCACAATACCTAATGGCTTCAAATGTGTGTTGCTGCCAGTTCCGCGTGAAACTGTTTTTGTTTCTTTTCTCAATTCTGAAATTGCTTCTTTATGATACAACCTCCAAATATGCTGTGGAAATTATGGAATTTCATTGTTTATCATGAAAGCCAAGTACAATTGGAAGAATTTAGCTATCAAGCTTGCACTTTTTTTTAAATAGTAAAACGTCAGATATATTAATTCTGTTAAGGCTGCCTTTAGCAATCCATTCTTGTTATTCTTTTTTTTTTTTTTTTTTTTTTTTTTTTTTGCGGTACACGGGCCTCTCACTGTTGTGGCCTCTCCCATCGCGGAGCACAGGCTCCGGAAGCGCAGGCTCAGCGGCCATGGCTCACGGGCCCAGCCGCTCCGCGGCATGTGGGATCTTTCCAGACTGGGTCACGAACCTGTGTCCCCTGCATCGGCAGGCGGACTCTCAACCACTGCGCCACCAGGGAAGCCCCATTCTTGTTATTCTTTTATCATTTTTGACTATCTCAATGTGGTCAAACTAAAATACTAGAATTTATACATATGTGTGTATATATATTTAATTGCTTTTAAGAGTTTTAGGAAAACTCTGTATAAAGTGTTTCCTAGTTTGAGTGAGACTGAGTGAGAATTGATTGTTGTATTGTCTGTGGTGATGGTAATAATAATGATAAAACAGCTACTTCATGAACTAACACTAATGGATTTATTTAATGCATTTCCTTTATACATCAGCAACTATGTATCATACGTTTAGAAATGCAATGTTGGGTCAGAACTCTAGTTCAACGTGCTCTTTATCTGAGAATGGTACAATGATACTTGGAGGAAGACTATGAGTACCATTACCTCTAGGATATCAACTGTGAAGTCTGGGCTAGTCAAAATCTAAGTTAAAAATACATCATTTCTGAATGGATCTAAATTTTACCTACTTATATTTCTACTCTGAATTACTTCTCTCTGTTATGATACTCATATGTTTATTTGACTATGTATCTTCATTTGTTTTTTTTATTTTTTCCCTGAAAATTGAGGGAAATTGTAAAATTGAGACTTTACAACTACAGGAGATGTGTCCTGGTTTTAGAGTTTCTTAGTTCAATTTAGATATATCTAAAGATTTTTAAAGTTTAATTTATCTAGGTGAAGACACTGTGATTTGAAAGAGAAGGTCATTTCTCTGGAAAGAAAGCCAACTATCTAGTTCTAAAGGTTTAATGGTGTTTAAAACAATTTTAACGACCTCATAAAGGACATTCTAGTACCACTGATGACACTGAAAGATACAGATACATTTTAATGACTCAACCGAGTCCAATTGAAGTTGAAAACCTACTCTAAAATTGTAGTAAAAAAAAGGTAAAAACATCTAAGTAAGCCTTATCAAAAAGCTATGAATAGATCTTTCTATGAACAGTAATCATCTGTATTCTTACCCACTAATTCAGTTCATTAAAATGCTTTTAAAAAGCATTTAATCATTTTTTCTTTGTAGAAATTATTCAACTCTGGTGAGCCACTGTGTGCCCTGGACAGGCCTTCTGTTTCTTTTTAGAGCTTCACTTATCTATGTCTTCTTTGGAAACGTCCTTGGTTTCTAGACTTCTCTACTGTTCCTGGTTGGACAAAGCCTTTCTCCAGGGGCCACAACTTCTTCACGTGCCCACACATGAAAAAATTTGGCTAAAGTTTAGCCAATTTTCATTGAAAAATAAAGAAAACATCATTTGACCTTCTTGTTTTCAATGTCTAGGATTTTCAGAGAAAGGAATCCTCCCAAATTTGTGGAATTCCCTGGTGTCCCTGAATTTTTCTCTTCAAAGCAGAGTCTTTTCAGATTTGTCTTCCTCAATGAAAAATTGATATGTCATACCCATATGAGTAGAGGAAATAAAGACTGAGAGCCACTTTACAAAGTTGAGCTTTACAAAATTGAGAAAAACATATATAATTATTTTATTTCCAAATGCTAAAGTTTAAATCATACTTTTTGCCTTAGTCAAACTTGATGGAAAGTTTGGAAGGAAAAATTAACTCCTTTGTATAAAATATATTTGTAAAATTCAAACCTATTTGAAACTTACTGCACCCTTCAGACTACATATGTTCAAATCCCTGTCCTTCTGCTTACTAGCTGTGTGGCTTTGGGCTCATCACTTAACCTCTCTGTGTCTCAGTTTCCTCATCTGGAAGCAAAAACATCGTATCTATCTCATTGCATTTTTTATGGATTAAAGGCAGCTTGGCACAAAATTATCATTCAGTAAATACTAATTATCATCATCATTACCATCTATTTCACCCAATGTCATCAGTATATACAGGTATGTGTTTAGCTAGAAGGAGAACATACCTAATTAGAGAATAGAGTTACGCACTGTCATGCATTTCATATGTAAAACAGAAATTAACTCCTTATTTGAAACAGTGGAGAAATGGCTGCATCAAATTTAATAGATGCCAGATTTTTATAAAGGATCTTTATTTCTAGGATCTTAATATTAAATACATGAGTGGTGAGAAACCTATTAAATCTCAGAAGAATAGGAATCTGGAGCTAGGATACCTACTCATCTTTGGACTCTGAGGTGGTGAATCAAAGAACCAACTAAACAAGAGCCTGTTCCTCTAGGCAACTATATGTCTGATATCAGTATTTCCCTTTGTTTTAAAGGTCCGTTGGGGTGATAAAGGATCTACGGAGGAAGGTGCAAGGCTAGAGAAAGCCAAAAATGCTGTGGTGACCATTCCTGAAGAACCAGAGGAGCCCCTTAGGCCCAGACCACCTCGACCCAAACCCACACTCCAGCCTCCTCAGACAAAGTGGTACACGCCAATTAAGGTGACTGTTCAAACTTTGTGGGATTTAATGGCAACTTCCTAGAGAAAGTGTAATCCTTTTAGTCTCCCTGCCCACCCCCCCAACCATCTGCAGGAGGACCAAGGTATATCAAATAACACACATTCAATTTACCTTATAACAAGTGAATATTTCTCAGTAACAAGAAACTCCATTTTTATTATTTATTCATTCATTAAATTTATGAAAGAAATGAGAGGAGAAAATAAGGCTTTACCTTCTTCATTTTAGCTCACTTATTTAACAAGTGGAGGCCATGTACATTCCCCAGGGATTTACAGATCATGTTTCCCTTTAGGGTCGGCTGGATGCACTCTGGGCTTTGTTGCGGAGGCAGTATGACCGGGTGTCCTTGATGCGACCTCAGGAAGGAGATGAGGTTTGTATGTGGGGATGTGTTAGGAAAATAGTGACCGATCAGGTGTGTATAAGGAAGGGAGGGAAATAATAATCAGAAAGAACCCAAAGTCCTCATTACAGCTGAAGAAGGAATTATTATTGTCTCATGCAAATTCCTATTACGTAGGGTGCTTAATAAATGATTACCTATTATTAGAATATGTCTTCAAGCCACAGTTGAACACGAGGTCCTTTTCAAGTAACATAAAAATTAAGGTCCACTGTACACATACTTTAATAAGCACACTCAATGCTTCAGCCTTTGACTTGGACGACATCACGTTCTGTTCTGAGGTTTTTTACCCAGCGGGGAGGACAGAGTGGGGATTAGTAAGTCTTGCTAACATTCACTAGCATTGAGGCCTGGGGTACATGCCTCAGATCCTCTGTTGCTTTAGGTATAAATAAGTATTTTCCTGCCTTCAAAGTTGATTTAATGTAATCTCTTGAAAATGTGAAAGTGCTTTGAAAGTTATGAAGCGTTATGGACATCTGCAATGGTGAGATACACACACACACTTATGTATAAAAATACATACATAGGGCTTCCCTGGTGACGCGGTGGTTGAGAGTCCGCCTGCCGATGCAGGGGACACGGGTTCGTGCCTTGGTCCGGAAAGATCCCACATGCCGCGGAGCAGCTGGGCCCCTGAGCCATGGCCACTGAGCCTGCACGTCCGGAGCCTGTGCTCCGCAACAGGAGAGGCCAACAGTGAGAGGCCTGTGTGCCGCAAAAAAAAAACAAAACAAACAAAAAAAAAACCAATAAAAACATAAATACATACACACATATACATGTATACATTTTCCCTATCAAGGAAGCCTTTTTTAAAAAAAATATTTATTTATTTAGTTAGTTGCGCCAGGTCTTAGGTGCGGCTCACAGGCTCCTTAGTTGAGGCACATGGGCTCCTTAGTTGTGGCATGCAAAATCATAGTTGCGGCATGCATGTGGGATCTAGTTCCCTGGCCAGGATTGAACCTGGGCACCTGTACTGAGAGCACAGAGTCTTAACCACTGCGCGACCAGGGAAGTCCCAAGGAATCCTTTTTGAGGCTTTTTTATTATTGGAAATTTGGCTAGAATTATTCCAGCTTTATAATTTCTTTAATATATAAGCACTATTTCCTGTTGTATTGATATAAGAAAAATAGTTTAAAGCCTTTTCATATGTTACAATGAGCAAGTTTGGTTCAGAGACACAATACTGTTAGTAATAATAAGAGAATCTTTTCATTGTGTGTCAATGTGATCATCATTCTGTTTTAACAAGTACATGAACTTCATTCATTTCAGCTTCAGAGGACATTAGGTTATTCAGGTCTGATGGGCTTTTTTTTTAGGATGAAATAATTGATGAGATTAATATTTATTTTTCAGTGCCAAGCTATATTTAGTGTTATATGATTGTAGGTAGATGTTTAAAATACCAAAACATCTAAATTTTTAGATCTTACTTCTATGAGATGGAGGTAGGGTTGTTTTTTGTTTGTTCGTTTGTTTGTTTTTGTGGTACGTGGGCCTCTCACTGCCCTGGAGGTAGTTTTATAAACATCTGAGTTCAGCCATTTGGAGAAGCAATTTAAGAAAATACTCCTGGAATATTTCCAATAGATCATTTACCCTTTGCTTGGACCATAAGTAGAGAGAACCAGGTGGTTTATGAAGCAGTCTCTTTCATCACCAAACAACTGTGGTTAATAGAAAGTTCTTATATTTAATGAAATTTGTGTCTCTGTTTAAATTAATGCATGATCTGGAGTTCTGTTTCTGGAACAACATAAAACAACACTATTCTTTAATATTATACACTTTTACTTTACAGGTTTTTAAATTGTTTTCATGTATTATCTTAGTTTTCTGTCCCCCAAGTTAGACATTAGTTCATTTGTTCAATAAGTTTCATCTTTTTGAGTGTTGGGTATAGTGCTAGCACTAAAGATGTATTAGCAAAAACAGAGAGTGGTTCCAGCACGCTTGTCAGTATTTTCTGTATTCTTTTTTTTTTTTTTTTTTTTTTTTTTTGCGGTATGCGGGCCTCTCACTGCTGTGGCCTCTCCCGTTGCGGAGCACAGGCTCCGGACGCGCAGGCTCAGCGGCCATGGCTCACGGGTCCAGCCGCTCCGTGGCATGTGGGATCTTCCCGGACCGAGGCACGAACCCGTGTCCCCTGCATCGGCAGGCGGACTCTCAACCACTGCACCACCAGGGAAGCCCTTTCTGTATTCTTTTAACTCTCATGATTAAAATTAAAATTACTAATTTTGACTTAATTCAATAATTTTTGAATTGTAAATATGCACAAGTAATGGCATTAGGTGATACTGGGGAGTGGGTACAAACTATAACCTTTGCCCTTAAGAAACCTAAAATTTGTTTGGGAAACAAGATACACACAAAAATAAAATTTATTCCAGAATGTGATCTGGGCCATTTATAGGTAGGTGTCAAGTACTCTTGAGTATATAGAGGAAGAGAGATTAACTCTTCCTGGAGGAATCTGGGAATGCTTCTTCAAAAATACAGGCCTTCTATCTTGAAAATGAGTAGGGTTTCATCAGGTGAAGTTAGGTGGAATGGGTATTTCCACAGATGAAGAAGCATCATGAACAAAATCTCTGAGGCAGCCAAGAACAGTGGTTTGTGGATAGTCTGGGACAAATATGAACTTCAAAGTCCAGGGGAAGAGAAATTTTTGATAATACTCTGTGATAAGTGTCTTTTGGTGTCCATTTGATCAATCTTGATGCTGTGATTTACACTTTGTGTCCTATTTAATTAATCTTTCCTTACTCTGATGTCATAAAGATGTTCTTTTGTATTGTCTTCAGAAAGTTTTAAAAAATTTTACCTTTAGTCCATCTGGAATTTATCTTTGTAAATAAGGTAAAGCAAGGAACTAATTTTATTATTTTCTTGTGTGTGTTAATAGTAAGCTGTCCCAGGGCCATTTATTATTTTCATTTATTTATTTTTCCATGTGTTTGTGTTTTTTATGTTTTCTTTTTCCCTGTAATTGATTTCTAATCTCATAGTGTTGTGGTCAGAAAAGATGCTTGATATGATTTCAATTTTCTTAAATTTACTGAGGCTTGATTTTTGACCCAAGATGTGATCTATCCTGGAGAATGTTCCGTGCACACTTGAGAAGAAAGTGTAATCTGCTGTTTTTGGATGGAATGTCCTATAAATATCAATTAAATCAATCTGGTCTATTGTGTCATTTAAAGCTTGTGCTTCCTTATTAATTTTCTGTTTGAATGATATGTCCATTGGTGTAAGTGAGGTGTTAAAGTCCCCCACTATTATTGTGTTGCTGTCGATTTCCTCTTTTAGGGCTGTTAGCAGTTGCCTTATGTATTGAGGTGCTTCTATGTTGGATGCATATAGATTTATAATTGTTATATCTTCTTCTTGGGTTGATCCTTTTATCATTATGTAGTGTCCTTCCTTGTCTCTTGTAACATTCTTTATTTTAAAGTCTATTTTATCTGATATGAGCGTTGCTACTCCAGCTTTCTTTTGATTTCCATTTGCATGAAATATCTTTTTCCATCCCCTCACTTTCAGTCTGTGTGTCCCGAGGTCAGAAGTGGGTCTCTTGTAGACAGCATATATATGGGTCTTGTTTTTGTATCCATTCAGCGAGCCTGTGTCTTTTTGTTGGAGCATTTAATCCATTCACACTTAAGGTAATTATCGATACGTATGTTCCTATTACCATTTTCTTAAGTTTTTTGGGTTTGTTTTTGTAGGCCCTTTTCTTCTCTTGTATTTCCCACTTAGAGAAGTTCCTAAGCATTTGTTGTAGAGCTGGTTTGGTGGTGCTAAATTCTCTTAGCTTTTGCTTTTCTGTAAAGCTTTTGACTTCTCCTTTGAATCCGAATGAGATCCTTGCCGGGTAGAGTAATCTTGGTTGTAGGTTCTTCCCTTTCATCACTTTAAGTATATCATGCCACTTCCTTCTGGCTTGTAGAGTTTCTGCTGAGAAATCAGCTGTTTACCTTATGGGAGTTCCTTTTTATGTTATTTGTCATTTTTCCCTTGCTGCTTTGAATAATTTTTCTTTGTCTTTAATTTTTGCCAATTTGATTACTATGTGTCTTGGTGTATTTCTCCTTGGGTTTATCCTGTATGGGACTCTCTGCACTTCCTGGACTTGGGTGGCTATTTCCTTTCCCATGTTAGGGAAGTTTTCGACTATTATCTGTTCAAATATTTTCTCGGGTCCTTTCTCTCTCTCTTCTCCTGCTGGGACCCCTATAATGCAAATGTTGTTGTGTTTAGTGTTGTCCCAGGGAGCTCTTAGGCTGTCTTCATTTCTTTTCATTCTTTTTTCTTTATTCTGTTCTGCAGCAGTGAATTCCACCATTCTGTCTTCCAGGTCACTTATCCGTTCTTCTGCCTCAGTTATCCTGCTATTGATTCCTTCTAGTGTATCTTTCATTTCAGTTATTGTATTGTTCATCTCTGTTTGTTTGTTCTTTAATTCTTCTAGAACTTTGTTAAACATTTCTTGCATCTTCTCGATCTTTGCCTCCATTATATTTCCGAGGTCCCAGATCATCTTCACTATCATTATTCTGAATTCTTTTTCTGGAAGATTGCCTATCTCCATTTCATTTAGTTGTTTTTCTGGGGTTTTATCTTGTTCCTTCATCTGGTACATAGACCTCTGCCTTTTCATCTTGTCTATCTTTCTGTGAATGTGGTTTTTGTTCCACAGGCTGCAGGATTGTAGTTCTTCTTGCTTCTGCTGTCTGCCCTCTGGTGGATGAGGCTATCTCCCAGGACCATTTATTAAAGGTTATTTTTAAAGAAAAAAAAATAGCCTGGAAGTTGGGGATTAAGACCAGAATGGAAGGTTGGGAATAGACCGTAAGAAATCTTTGAGTTTGGATAAATTGATATATTTGTGCTTTTGAATGATACATTGTACTCATTATTTCATTCATTCAACAAATATTTATATCTAGTGTCAAACATGTACCAAGCACTTTGTTAGATACCAAGTAAATCTAACATTCTTCTTAGATTATAGTGCTTGAATATTCTACATGTTGCCCCAGCAGGTTAAGTCATCAGTCATTTTTCCATGTTTGAAGAGTAATGCTTCCTTTATTTCGACAAAAATTTCCTTTGTTTTTTAGTAATTTGGTCACACTGCTGTCTTATATAATCCTAAAGCCTTTTATTCTAACTCTTGGGGTTAAATTGTTTCAAAATTCAGAATTTTTCAGATTTTAGGGATATGATACAGTCCATATATCATGTTTCATGTAAAGTATCATCTCCTCAACTCATTACTGAGACATTCTGCTACAGAAATATTAATTGCTACAAGTGGATAAATAAAGACCATAAATTCTCTCAAGTTAGTTCAGGTCAGGTTTTGGTGCGAAACTTAACACAAAACTTTCAGTTTTCAAAGATTTTGTATTTCAAAAATATAGACAAAAGATAGTAAACTTTTATTGTGTTATTCACTAAAATTCCAGTTTTTTCACTCTTCACCTATAGATGTGATTTATGCTTTTTTAACTTGTTTTTATTTAAATGAAGGACTTTAAGCTTAGTAAATATCAATTGTTAGTGCAATTAATTGATTTGCTTTTCCATCAAATATATGTTTCTATATGTGCCTGACACAGTCTGACTTAATCTTTATTCATACTACCTATTCTTGATGGCTTTGCTGCTTCCAGAATTTTTGTCACTTAGTTCAAGCCACTGTTCAGACCTCAGTAGGGTACTCCATGAGAGCCTTGGTTGTCTAGGTTGACACTCTACACAGTTAATTGACATGAATACGTAAATCTAGGAGCCAACCAATAGTATAAACTCAGTTTACCATCTTATTCCAAGGATATTTAATAAATTTTGTTAAATAGTTTGCTGATTTTAATTTGTTTAATAGTTTGCTGAACGTATATTTATGTATTCCCCCATCCAACCAAACCAGTGATCCAAAATTATTTGATCATGGAAATCAGGTAAATGTGACATGATTTGCTCTTTTGCTTCTGATTCTTGCTATGATCCTTTATAATATTTATTATTTTTTTAAACTGGGGTTTAAATCTATACTTATCAGCATAGAACTTTTTTCCTTTAGACAACCTGAGAGATCTTTGCTCTCCCCTTTTTTTTTATTTGTCATCTCCCCATTTTTCATGTTTCACAAAGATTATTAAGAATATCTGAGTTTCTTTCAACTCCACATCATCTATCAGATCCTCTTTATTTGATGGAATTAATTCCAATATAAAATTCCCATCCCCCATACATACATGACTATAACCTGTATTTTTTCAGAGATTAAATTATAGAATTACACAGCAAGAATCATTCTAATACTGTGGCAGAATTAGTGTTCTGTATGTTATTAGTACAACTGAAGAGTCCCTACATTTGTTATATATTTACATTATGTTTTAGGAAGTCAGCTTACTGTTTCGGTTGTATGACGTCTAGAATGCTTTCCTTCCCCCACTCCTTCCTTCCTTCCTCCCTCCCTACTTACCTCCCTCCCTGCTTTCCCTCCATCCCTCCCTTCCTTCCTTTCATTCATCCATCTAATCTGTTTCTTCTCAAACACATTTATCTTCACTATGCTTTCACTTACACAGTTGCTAATTTCTTATACCAGTTTATGCATTTCTTATACATTGTGCTGATTTTCTTTTTGGCTTCTTCTTCTGAATGAAGTTTTTCAATTGCTCTATTCTTTTCCTTATGAACACAGTAAGTACTGTTATTGGTAAGGCCAACCCATGTGACTCTGTACTTGTGCCCCAAAGAATCTGAACCAATCATAGGACACTTAATCATAGTAAATATTTGGTGGATTTTATTTAAAAGACTTTATAATAACTGGAATACATCAAATATTATTATCCAAAAAGTAATATTTAATTATTCATCTAAATAAAATCATGTTTTCATGGTGCATGGCATAATCTGTATTATAGTAGACACTCCAGCATCCCACAAATTTTATTTTAAAAAAAGAACATATAATATTTTTTAAATTCCAGTACTTTTTTTGCTTTAAAGTAGCTTTCATTTGAGAAGTAAGAAGTAAGAAATTGAGGACCCAGAGGCAGAAAGAGAATAAGGGATTTAGAGGATATTTGGCCCAGCTAATTTTTATGTATGATGTAAAGCTGGGGTGATTTGCTTTATCTATGCATGAGAAAAAGACCATGGCTCACTGTTACCTTCTGTTGGTGGTAGAAGTTACCGTGGCTAGTTAGTTAAGCTCTCAAAAATTAAACTGCCTGAACTCTGTGGTTTTTATCAATTTAGTTTATATAGACATGGTTTGTCTCATAGGATTACATGGGGTAGAGAAAAATTTAAATTTAGTTGAATAAGATGTCCAAGTAGCAGTGTCCTTTAGTTGTCTGGCCATTCTTTGCTTTGGATTTTCTAGGCAAGCCAGGGCATAATCGTTGAATGAGAAAATGTCTTGGAGTTTTTTCTGATAGCTTTATATAAGTAGACTTATCTATCATTAGGTTCCATCAACATAAGGAAGGGTAAAATTCTGTCTTCAAAGTTACTCCCCTGAAACCAATCAGTACTTGATTAAACTAAGTTAAAATATTGATCTCAAATTACTCAGACTACACATGAAAGATTCCATAAATACTATATATACACGGTATATGTAGGTATATATATGTATTGATATTGATTCCACTAAAAAGGTTTGTCTCTGCATATCAAATAGTTCATTGGAACAAAGGTCATTAGCTATTCAAGTCCAGTTCTTTTTAAGAGAATCTTTCTTATCAACATATCAATTGGTGAATAAATTTTGCAAATAATTTTGTTATTTTCCTGTGCTTGTAAAGGCTTGTGTATGTTTACTTTTGATTATGCTTCTTATGAAATGTGTGTATAATGGTATAGGAGGGGTGTGTGTGTGTGTGTTTAAAGCAATTTGTACATTGTAGAGATTAGGAGGACTTTTGGAAACATTTTCATATCATTAGACATGGATGTAGTTTGTTTCATATTGTCAAGAAACAAATGAGAATGCTTTCTCATTTCTGAATTTTAAAGGAATAGTCGCGCTTTTCTTAAAAAAAAAAAAAAAGACACAACAAACTACACTGCTGGAGAGACAGTAAAACACAATTGTTTTCAGGTTGTGGCTGATGGTTCCAAAATAACACAACCTCTGCCTAGTCAACGGCGAGTGTTCTACCTTGGAAAGCAATCTTGTCATTTCTTTATAAATTGTTTACTGCAGATTCTGCCTCTTGAGAGTTTAGTTTAATAAACAAATCAGCGTCCGTAGGACTAAAACAGGAGTCACTCACACTTACTGTGCAAGTCCCGTCACGCTGAATTTCAAGCCAAATGCTCTCCTTTTATGGCTCAGAGGCCGCACCGGGCTCATTTGCAAAAATTCACCGCTGAATTGAAGTCCTTGATCAAGTAATTGAAGTTCAGGCATCAAGAATCCAAGTGGCGAGAGAGATCTCTCGCTCTGCCCCTTGCTCCCGCTACCTATGGACGCCGCCAGCCCCTGCCGAGGTGGCGGGGTCCGCGGGCTGCACGCAGCCGGGCCCGGGCTTTGATTGTGGCTGCAATTCCTTTCAGTCATGAATGTTGCAGCGCGCCGCGCGCGTCCAGGTGTGAGCGAGCAGGTTGTCACCGACATCTGTTTGCAGCGGCGGCAGCGGCCGCCCCGGCCCGCAGCGAGCGGCCGGATTGTCAGCGAAGGTAGTTGAGAGCGGCAGGAACGTTTTGGTCTCACACTCGCTGCCTGGAGGCTTGAAACACCAAAGGTAGGAACGGGGGTGGACACAGCTGCGCTTCCTAACTTGCCTTAGGCACAAATAAAGAGATCTAATGCAGTTTGACTCCATGGCGGTGGGGAGACAGGACAGAAAGCCACTTCAGAGACAACTTAACGCTGCAACATCTGCCGCCAAGTTTCCAGGGAGTGACGGGGGACAGCAGGTACAGATCGAAGTCTCCACATAACCTCCATTAAGCCGTGGACTCTTTTGAAGGGCCTCCATCAAACATGCTGGAGTACGCAGCAGGAGTTTTGTTTGGTTTTCAAAGCGGTGTTTTGTTTTTGCAATAACAAGGTAATTTATAAATGATGCATTACCATGCGTTCTCCTTTTTTATCTGAAAAGAGAGAGCCAGAGAAGCAGCAAAGCGAAGAAAGAAGAAAGCGCAGCACTAGTTTGGGAGTTGTTCCACAAACCAATTAAATCTCCAAGGAGCTTCCTGTCTGTAATCGAGGTTATGTTAACCTTCAGACCGCAGTCCCTCGTTCACCAGTAAGCAGACAAATTTAAATATGGCAATAAAAGAATCCTAGTGATAGTAACATCCGTGAAGTACGCCCACTATGTCTGTTTATAAACTTATAGGGCTTTTTATTACATGGAGATGAAATAGAAGTAGATTTTTTCCGATGTATTTCATTTTTTAGTAAGACAAAATTTACAAAATTGCATTGACTTTTTTCCCCCATTTATAAAGGCTTCATACTGATAGTTGGATATTAAAAATCAAAAGTAAGAATCACATGTTAATGGAAGCATTTTTCTCTTTTGAGGAAGTTCCCCCTCTACCACCTAGATTCAGCCGGAAAAAAATTTAAGGACTTGTATAATTTTCGCTGGGAATATTGCAAAAACTCATAATTGTGCACACACACATCTATGGCATAACAGATTTGGTTAAAATATTAGTCTGGCAAGTAAAGCTCCAGGGTATGGTAAGGTAGTAAAGATTCCATGGTAATGTAAACTTTTATCAGTAATAATATTTAGGCTGCCTCACCTGAGGAAATACCTGTGCCACCACTGAGATAAAGGAAAGGTACTGACTTGAAGGTAGCCTTTGGAGTGGGTGCAGCTGGGGAGCAATGGCCTGGGGAGAAACATGGGCATGTGGCAAAATTTTCATCAGTGGTGAAATAAGCAACATAAATGTGTAGTGAGTTTCCAGTTAACCTAAATTTATTACGTGGAGAGGACTTATGTTAATTGTGCAGATATTTTCATTTTTTTAAATGATTGATGGTAGCTGCTTTTATAAAGAGAAATGTTCATTATAACAGAACTCAATGTCAGTCCTCTGATTTTTAAAAAATCTACAGGAAAAAAACAAAAAACACAAAAACCCAACCTGAGACCATAGGTAGCACAGGTTCATTTAAAAGGCACCACAGAAGCCTGATAACCGCAGTGGCAGATGATTCAGGCTGGACCTCTGGCTTACATTTCCAGTTCGAGATTTATGTTCACTCCTCTGTCAGTCCTGCTTCTGAATTCCCATGCTCAAAACAAATGGCCTCACCCTCTTCAATGGCAGCTTCTTCAAGGATTCTTACCCTCCCAAGGATCATTCTGAACTCTGTCATGCTTACAAATCACCCAGTGCTCTGTGCTATCAAACCACTGCATCTTCAGATTGAAGAAGCATCTGGAAGGCAGAGATTTTGTGCCACACTGCCTTTAAGTTCCCCATCACATTTGCAAAATGTAAACCACTTGTGTGTGTTTCTGAGCAGTTTGAAACCTTCACTAAGATGATTTGATATGTCAGATGTTTTTAGTGCTTGGAATGATGCTGCTAATGACTGCATTCTTTTTTTTTTAATTTTTATTCGAGTATAGTTGCTTTACAATGTTGTGTTAGTTTCTACTGTACAGCAAAGCGAATCAGCTATGCGTATACATATATCCCCTCTTTTTTGGATTTCCTTCCCATTTAGGCAACGCAGAGCATTGAGTAGAGTTCCCAGTAGGTTCTCATAGTTGTCTATTCTATACATCGTATCAATAATGACTGCATTCTTAAACTTAGTTTTTCGATTCCATGAAAATATTTTGTGTCCTATAGCCAAACTTTGTAATAGATTTTAGGCGCTGTAAGATAGCCCTTTATTTTAGCCTCATTGACTCAGTCCTATTGAACACAAAATGCCACAGTGCTTTCATACTTTTCCTTTTTTATACTTAAATGAAAGAAAAATATCAAAAATTTAAAAATTGTTAAGTGATTGCTTACATTTTAATTCTATAAGTTCTGAAATTTTGCATGGTCCTTTAGGCCAATTATGTTGCAACATCACTGGAAAAAAGGACCACTAGATTTTTCTATCCCTTATGTTACCACCATTATCTTTCATTTTTATTATCTCTTGTCATTATATTTCAGGGCATCCTTAAAATACCTTAACTATCCCGTTTAAATTAGTAGAAGGAATTTAGTTTATACATATTTGAAAGACAAATTTTTATTAGAATAACTCCTGTCATGAACATGCCATTGTTACAATTCCACTGTCTGATTTATGAATGTGTGTGTATGTGTGTGTATTTGTATGTGTGTGTGTGTAAAATGTTTAATATAAATATATGTGTATATATATTCCTATAGAACATATTTTCTCAGTGTGTATGTCATCAACTAATGTCTGTTTCACTGGAAAATAACAAATTCATGAAATAGAGTGCTTTTTGATACCATTTCATAGTTTAAAGAAAATCATCTCTTAATTATGCATATAAGCTGGCAAAAGTGTTGACTCAGTTTGGTTCCCTAAAGTGAAATACAGAATATGCAAATTTTAATCATTTAAATTACCAAAAAAGCTTTATTTTTTTTCAGAGAAAGTATAAATAGAACTTAGATATTTAATTGGCTTTTTACCCCTCTGATCCAAAATAAGTTGTATTTAGTGGCATCATATACATGTTATGTATTAATTCATAAGTTTAGGTAGAGATATTTCTTGGTTAATATTGATCAGCAGCAACGCTTTGATAATAGAGACAAAAATTATTAAATTAGTTTAAATATCCTCAAATTAATGCACTGAGTTTAGAAATAAACCTTTTTTTGTCATCAGTGAGCACACTAAAAGAATACTTTGAAAATATCAAGAGTTAGCATTGGTCGTCCAGGGCTAAGTATATTATTTTCTTAGGCTCAATATACAGCTTTGATGTTGAACACCTTGAGGACATCAATTAAACCATCCAGTTGGGAGCAGAAATGTCAGCAAAGATAGAATTTTTAACCTTTCTTTTCCTGTGACTAAGTACTTTTTGTGTAGCCTTTATGTAATTTTAATTACAGAAGATTAGATTTGTATTTATTTAAATAAATCATTTTAAAATTTCTAATAATTTACAAAAATCTATATTATTTTGTATATGTTAAATATTCAGTTTTCAATTTAGAGCTCAAAAGATATAGTCCAAGGAGGGAAAAAAAGTACATTATTTTGTAGACAGTTTATTACTTTAACAGAGTGAATAATGATGGTGTCTTTATGTCTACCAGACCCCCATTTATAAGTTTAGTTTAAGGCAACCTGCATAATGAAGTTAAGAAAATCGGCCTGAGTAGAAAGCTTTTATTGCCACCTTCTTTTTATTTTATTTTTTTAATTAGTTTCTGCTTTATAACAAAGTGAATCAGTCATACATATACATCTGTTCCCACATCCCTTCCCTCTTGCGTCTCCCTCCCTCCCACTATTGCCCCCTTCTTAAAAATGAATTTATATTAATACATTACATAAATATATACTTTTAAGGAGAAATAAATGACATTTTGGCTAAATAGCTTTCATTTCCTTTTCTTTTTCCAAATAAAATACTATAATTTTTATAATATACACTTATAATCTAAGTAAATCATCTTTAAAATTGCTTCACATAAACATATATTCTCCACTAATTCTGCTCTAAATCAAATCACAGCCTCTAACATTTGAGAAATTTGAACTCTTGTAAACTTTGAGGTATAAAATAAAAATTATTTACTGTTCAAACTTTGCAACAAATTATGTTTGAGTGCCAGTGGACATTCACTTGTTTACCATTTTATTTATCTGACTTTGGATTAAAAATTAACTTTTTTTATTTCAAAGGGTTATAAGAAATTTCTTTTTTTTTCTCCTAATGCTTTTTTTTTTCAGTTAATGAAATTGGGATAGTTTGACAAACTATTTCCCATTTCAAAATAATTTTATTCACTGATTATACCTCATATCTCTCACTCTAGAGAGCTCTTTTCACTTAGAAAATATGTGAAAAAAAGATGGTTCTAATTTCCTAAAGTTTAGATTCCCATGATTCTTCTTCAAAAGCAGGTTAGTGTACTGAAAATAATACATATTGTATATTGAATATTTTTTCATAATCCTGTCCAGTATTAAGCACATTTTGGTTTGCAGTCACACACATATCATATTATATCATATCCTATCTTAACTGACAGAGTCAGTAAATCTGTAAAACATACTTCAATAAAAATTTAAAATAGCACATTTTTATACATAGCATACAGATAAGAGGTCGAGAATAAAGAGCAATTATTCTCCAATTATCTTTAACACTTTCATTTCTCTCCTTTCTTCTATCTCCTAACATCGGTTGATTCCTACAGTTTAACCCTTGATCTTATGTTTTCTCTCATTCTACTTTCTCTAGAGACCATATAGAGTTTCACTGCTTTGCTATCATCACTATACACACCATTTTTAGACAATTCTATCCTCCCTCCTCTATTCTACTTGCATGTCCTTGAAAGCTTATATGAATTTTCATCTTGGATGTCTTATTGTCACCATATTCTCTGTGTTTAACTGGTTTAGTGTATTCCTTATGTATAACTTTCATATTTTAACTTTACTCCCAGTTATTCTAACTATCCTTCACCTCATGCATCTAAGCTGAGGCCTGCAGACCCCATGGTTTCCACAATGCAGTGAGCATGTCAAGACCTTAACCTTCTAATTCTGGGTATGATGTCCTATGCCAAAAATTCACAATATTTCCCTATAATGTGCACAAGATGTTGATTCAGTGAACAGAATTGTGTGTACTAATGTCCCTTTTAGTTTTATTATAATTGATTAAAAGTAAAAATGATCTATGAATGAATTTATGCATAAACTCTACTGATTCTTAAGAGATACATCATTTTGACTTTGTAGAACATAAATGTTTTTTGTTATCAGGACTTATAATTTTATCTTCATGACTCCACCCTGAAACTAAGCTAAGACATCAGAGCAATTCTTAAATTAGACAAACTTGAATTATCTCTTATAAAGATATGGCTGAGGATGCTGATACATAAAAATGCTATTTCTGTGGAGCTAAGATTTATCACTTTGGGATGATGATTAATTTTTAATTTATAATTAAATCTATTGAACATTTTCTGAGTTATAAGAGCATGACACAATTATTCTCTCTTAGGTTGAATTCTGAGTAGATGAAGGCTTATAATTTTTATTAATTCTCTTCATCAGGATTTGTTATTATTTTCTTGCTTGCAGTTGCCTTTTGTTCATTTTTTTAAAAACAGATTTAATCTTTGTCTCATATTTGGTCCAAGAGAGGTTTTCAGTGATTGAAATTCTTGTAAGATATATATTTATCCCAGTGAAAT
The DNA here is from genome assembly GCF_964341445.2 of Mesoplodon mirus. Classification (NCBI taxonomy): domain Eukaryota; kingdom Metazoa; phylum Chordata; class Mammalia; order Artiodactyla; family Ziphiidae; genus Mesoplodon; species Mesoplodon mirus. The sequence continues at coordinate 43,010,744 of NC_138977.1, forward strand.
CATACATTGTAATGTCAGTCTCTTGCATTATCATCTTCTGTCCAGGCCTACATGTGGCTTATGCCAGCTCTGAGCATCTCATTAGTCCAGTTTATAGAAACACTGGCTTCTCAACAGTGACAAGAAGGCTGATGACTGAACTCAGTCCCTACTCTCCAGAAGAAGTGTGATGGCTTTATTTGTCCTCTGAATCCAGATTTATGAACTAGTCCTATGCTCTTAACTAGATTAGTGTCTTTTCCATTAACTGCTTAAAGTAGGGCAGCTGAGTTGTTGTTTGTAAATTTGCTAATGTCTACTTCCTTAATCTCAGATACAATAGGCAGCAGATAACAGGATCAAAGTTTCAGGACCTCAGGTTTTCATGCTGAAATAAGCATGGAAGGGTCAGTAGAGTGGGGAATTGAAGAGATGGGAGGAAGTGTTACATTGGGGAAAAGGGGCTGACTTCTGTCATTAATCTTAATTAATTGCCGAGAGTTTTAAATCTGAGTTATTAATACTGAAGTTAAGCCCTTAATACACTGTTCATGCTTTGGCATCAGATGCTCTTTTATAAGATGAGAGGTTTAAGAGAGAGAGAAGAGAGAGAGAGAGAGAGTGTGCGTGTGTGTGTGTGTGTGTGTGTGTATCTTACATAAATATTTTCATTTACATCTTTCAAAGATTTCCCTGGGTTAATATTCAGGCCTTCCCCTTTTGACAGTTACTGTAGGGCAGTTAGGAATTATAGACAAGTAACAATAAATCCAAATAAAATTCCTAGGCATAACAACAGCAGTAAATCTGAATAATATTATTTTCATGTTTACCAGCATACAAAATACTTCATTGAAGAGGAAATGTCAGATTATGAAATAAAAGAAGGGAAGATTAGGAGCAGAAAGGGGAAAAGAAGCAAATAAAAAGGAAAAAGGAATAAAGAATGGGGAAGAGGGCTTCCCTGGTGGCGCAGTGGTTGAGAGTCCGCCTGCAGATGCAGGGGACACAGGTTCTTGCCCCGGTCCGGGAAGATCCCACATCCCACATGCCGCGGAGCAGCTAGGCCCGTGAGCCATGGCCACTGAGCCTGCGCGTTCGGAGCCTGTGCTCCCCAATGGGAGAGGCCACAAGAGTGAGAGGCCCGCGTACCACAAAAAAAAAAAAAAAAAAAAAAAGAGAGAGAGAGAGAAAAAAGAAAAAAAAGAATGGGGAAGAGATTATTCTTCTGAAAAACTTGCAGGCAATAGGTGAATTAAATGTTCATTTAAGTAATAAACTACAAATTGTATGTTTGTATGGTTCCATATTCCACTGTTGCAAACCTAATCATTTGGAATTAAACAGATTGAACCTTGAAATGACTAAGCAGCCTTTCCTTAAAATTCTTTTTTTCTCCCAGCTGTGGCTGTTCCACTCATGTTTGTCAGGTTTATCTCCCTTTACTATTAAATCTATATTATTATTCCATGATACTTTTCAGTGTGAAACTACAACTAACTGTATTAATTGTGAGCATTTTGGCTAGGGAGGCTATGAAAAAATGGCTGTAGTTCTTCCAGGGGAAATCTTCAAAAAGCAGATAAGGCTTAAAGCTTCAGAATTATGATTTCGGAATTATATTTCAAATTCTCCATGTATTTGGGCAAAATGAAAATATCTGTAATGAAAATATACAACACACTAAATTAATTTTTACAGATATATCTTACTTCTGATGACTGTGAACTGAATTTCAGTAGCAAGTTATAGCCAGTGACTTGAATATTATTGTCTACAAATTTAAAATCACAAATTTGGTTTTGAGATATATGTTTACTCTTTACAGCAGTGTTTTCTTTCTTTTATTATTAGCTTTAAATATAAATAAGATAAAACATGAAAGTGAAATAGCATTTATTTCTTTATCTACCTATTTATTTTTGCACACTGGAATTATTGGAGAGACAATGCAAAAATCTGCATGTATCAAGAGTTTAGATTTTCATTTATAGGCAGTGGAGAACCAGTAAAGTTTTGGAGCTGAATAGTAACATGACCAAATAAAATTTAGGATAGGAGTGGAGATAATATGTGTTTTTTCTGTACAGTTTTACCTGGTATCAATGCTTTTATATTTATATCTAGTCTTTCATCATGAGTTGCAAAAAGAATCACATGAAAATGATGATATAGTAAGCCTGATGGATTGTCAAGTGGTTAAGTGGTTTCTTGGATAAAATAACACTTTTTGCTATTAGAAATCCCTTTTATTTTTTGAACACCGACTTAGGTATATTAGCTAAAAAAAATAGAGATTCATGGCTTCATGTATTTTTCCTGATTTGTCAGGGGCCTAAGGGTCTTTCTTGCTTCTTAGGAACATTTAGATAGGTAACTGAAGCTCAGACTGGCAATACAGATGTACATGAGTGCATGTATTTATTCATATATGCATACATGTGTCGGGTTTGTTTATGTGTCTGATGGGGTGAAAGCACGGCATTGTGCTTGTTGAGGACACTCATAATTTCAGAAAAGAGGGGACACTTTCTCCTCATGGGAAAGACTTAGGACTCAAATCCAGCTAACAATCATTGAGCACCTACTATGTCTTAGGTATGTTCAGTTAGGTGTGGTCAACTCTTAGTGCTAAGAGTTAGGTGTCATTTTATCCCCATTTTGTAGGTGAAGAATATGAGACTCAGAGAAATTTAGTGCATTTGCCAAGGTTACGCTGCTGAAAAATAACAGAGCCTAGATTCAAACCCAGGTTTTATTTATTTCCAGTTCAGTGAGTGCCCCATCGTGCCATGCCATCATTGTCCAGTGCAGCACTTTATTCTTCTCCCTATTCAGTCAATAACTGAGTGCATTAGGGCTTTTATACAAGTAGAGAAGTGCTTTTTAAATTTCCAGCTTTGAATCTGATTCTCTTGGGGCCAAAATGATCAATTTTTATCTATGTCTGTATCCATAAATTGTTTTAGCATGTACAGTTGAAATTCAATCTGCAGCTGGTTGAATCTGCAGATATAGAAATCGTGGGTAGGGAGGACCAACTGCTTTGTCATTTCATATAAAGGACCTGAGCATCAGTGGATTGTGGTGTCCTCAGGGATCTTGGAACCAATCCCCTGTGGATACTGAGGGCAGAGGGACAACTGTATTCATAATGCATGCATATTCCCCTATTATTTATACATATATACTTTAAAAAATAATTTAACTTCACATGCATCTATAAATAAAAGATAATATTTAGAAGTGGCAGTAAATTCCACAGACAGTTCATGAGCTGTGTGGAATGAGGAACTTCTGCATCATAAAGGACCTCAAAAGTTATGTAATTTAATGCCCTCTTATACTGCAACTTACACCACCACCTCAATTCTGGGCTCCGAAAGGAAGAGCATGTTCAAAGGCACAAGATGGATGAAATAGTTTGTATATTCCAGAACTTGCAAGTCGTTTTCTAGGAGGTAAGTTATGGGACAAAGGCAAAATTACAGCAATTCCTAAAACCCTTGGTGGCATATTGGAAAGATCACTACATTAAGAGTCAGAAGGTGTGTGATCTCTATACTGTCATTGATTAGCTTGAAACCTGGCACAAATTTCCTCATCTCTCTGGTCCTCAGTTTTCTCATTTGTATTTAGAGAAATAAATGATGACAAATATACCTTTGAATTCTTGTCTTTTTATCTAATTCCAATCAAGGCAGCTCCATGAAGATGGGGCTTTTCCTGTCATGCTCACTAAGATAACCCCAGGACCTTGTGCATTGGCTCTCAGACAGTAGTCTATAATAATCTTTGAGGAATGAAACAATTTTATGTAGGTTGAATGTTTTGGTCCATTGTTTACAAATCTGTTTGAATTAATTCATACTTTTTTAGTAATTAGACATTTCTTGAGGTCATCAATAATTAATAAATACATATAAACATTTTACAAGTTACTATAAGAATTAAAAATAGCATATATCCCTCAATATTCTGAAATACGATTGAATAACTGTAACAACACTATGATTCTAGATCCATAATGGATATTTTATTACTATTATGCTTTAAATAAATTGAAAATTACTGCATATGGAAGAAAGTAAAGGGGATACATATTTAAGAGAGTAGCATAATTAAATTTTATGCCAGTTTTCTGTCTACATATAAGACTTGTCTATTTCTTGCTGCTTCTTTCAAAAAAAGAGAAGATATTAATATGTAACTTTGGATTAGCTCCATTGTCATTTTGATGTGTGACAATTTGCTGCCTTGTGTCACAACTGCAAAATAATTTAAACACAAAGTTTCTTTTACTTAATACTATTATAAGCATTGAAGTACTAATGTGCTCTTGTCATTAAATATATATAGCTACATGGAACTGCTCTCCCAGTGGGTCATTCGGAAATTGATTTTCTAACTTGGGCTAACAATAGTGGACAAATGTTAAATGAAAATCAATCACTTTGATTTAAATCAGCTAAATATACTCCTTTTATTAAGTGTTCTTTTTCCCTACAGCTAACTAGATGACAAATTACATTTGTGGTAACCTCTAGCCTTTGAACGCTTTTAACTTAAACCTCTAAGGACAATGGTTTGATTATATGTAATTTTATTCTTTTTTTAAATAAATGTATTTATTTTGATTGATTGATTTTTGGCTGCGTTGGGTTTTCGCTGCTGCGTGCGGGCTTTCTCTAGTTGCGTTGAGCAGGGGTTACTCTTCATTGTGATACTCAGGCTTCTCACTACTGTGGTTTATTTTGTTGCGGATCACGGGCTCTAGGCGTGTGGGCTTCAGTAGTTGTGGCATGCGGACTCAGTAGTTGTGGCTCTCAGGCTGTAGAGCACAGGCTCAATAGTTGTGGCACATGGACTTAGTTGCTCCACGGCATGTGGGATCCTCCCAGACCAGGGCTTGAACCTACGTCCCCTGCATTGGCCGACGGACTCTCAACCACTGTGCCAGGGAAGCCCCGTAGTTTTATTCTTATATTAGAATTACCTTACTCTTGATTAGTTAGATAAAAGTATTTTTAGATATTATTTATAAATAGAAAAGTTCTGTGTTAATATTATTTAAACCACAAATTGTTAGACCTTTAATATTTCAAATCTATATCAGAAATATTTCATTACGAATACAATGTAGATAGAAATAGCAATATGTTATTGGGAAATACAAGGATCTAGCAAGACATGGAAACACAGTTATCTTTAACTTCATTTTTACAACTAGAAAAGATAAAAATCAGGAAAGACCCCAGTGTAACATATACCTTAGATAACTGCATTCATGTTGCGACAACGTCAGGATCCAAAACTGTGATGACCAGTGTAGAAAGTCAAAACTTGAATAATATACTTAACTTAAAAATTAAGAATATAGTTCCATTGAAGTCAGTGTACACTGTCGTCATTGATAATATCATCATCAGTAATGAAAAACCAGCATAATCACTAGAGCAGCAGCTATGTGCCAGGCACTGTACTGATGACCTTACATGTGTTACTGTAATTCTCAAAACAACTCACTTTCCTCATCTCCATTTTATAGATAAGGAAACTGAGGATCAGAAAGGACAAGTAAGTTGTCAGCATCACACAGAGAGGTGGTGAGTGAGTGTTATTAACTTTGAACTTTAAATAGGTTATAGGAAAATTAGTGTACTATTTAATTATGCTTTATATCTTAAAACTAATTTGCCAATTATACAGAAAATGCACTGCAGTTCAGAATTGTGCTTTAGTTGTAGTTTATAGACCCATGCACTGAACTGAGAAAATTATAACAGTGAAATTAAATTGCAAAGTCAAACATAGAAATGGGAATTACTAGTCAACTATTTAAATAACATAGGAATCACTAGTGACTATTTAAATACAAAATATCCAGAACATAAATGTTAAGTATTTTACTCGCGTTTTTGTAAATATTGGGGTCAGAAAATTATCTGTAGATTTATTTGGGGGCACCTGCAGACATTATGCAGGGGTCAAGGCTTAGGAACAATTATAAAACATATAGTTTCTTTTAAAAAAGGGATAAAATATAATTAGTGGTAGAAAATATATTGACAGGTATTTCTTAATATAAAACTTTAAAATTTTGATTTTTATTTCTACTCTATAAAATCAAACTAAAAAGAAAAGTTCCATCCAGAGGCTAAGATTATTACACAATTCCAAGTTATGTTTTCCAAATGTGCTTCATATCAAAACTCATATTCACTATAGAAAGGTCATAATTTTTAGATTAGGATACCGTTGGCACAGTCAAATAATTTATTGTTTAGAATCCCTCTTAAAATCTAGTTTTCAGACTATTTCATCATCATTTGTGACTTCAATTAAATTTATATTGAATTTACTGTTTATTTCCTCGATCATTCTCTCTTGCTCAAGCTCTCGTTTTGATCTATGGAGCAACTGATTCCACTTGTCAAATTTATCCCTTGATCTAGCTGCAAATAGCGTGCCCCAAATCATCCTAATAAAGCCCACTGAAATGGTTTTTAAAGTGTCTTCTCAGATACATTAGTGAAAATTGAAGCAAACAGGCTTCCAGCCGTTACTTTTAAGACAAATCACTAGCGTGTAAGTAGAGGGAACTGAAGGTTGAACTTCTGTAGGTTGATGGCCCACAGTGTAAGTGGTCCTTACGTTCCTTCCACTTCACATGGGGAGGCCAGGGTTTCCTCATCATAAAGCTGCTTTGATCAGGCATCTTGAAAGACTTTCATTGTCATGACATGCTGACATTGTCATTATTACTGTTGTTGTTGTTATTTTGCTGAGAAAATACCTTTTTACCAAATTGCAAGAAATAATGTTTCCCTTATTTCCAAGGTATCATTCTGTGTACTCCCTCTCATATAAAAATACTAATATCAAAATTAATAGTAATGATAAGACAAATTTATTTAACTGAAGGCATAAGAATAATATCCATATAAACTATGTTTCAAAGCTTAAGTTACTATATTTTTAGTAAACAGTTCTTCTAATTCTTTACAAACATTTACTGATTTGTTTTTGAAATGTTTTTAGGAATAAGAAATGGGGGAAACACTGGAATAATGAATGGCATTAATAAAATTGTAATATATGGCCTATAAGATTGCAGGTGAATATCTCTTTGAATTTAAAAATTATTAATGCTAGAATTTTTCTTTTTGGTGTGTTGGAAAACATGCATTTAAACACATTTCTGCCTTTTGTCTTTTCTGAATTTGTGGTTGAAGTGTTTTTTAGTAAAATTAGACTGAAAGGAAAATGAAGTATAATCTTGTCAATAGTCTCTTTTTATCTGAATTAAGAGAAACATTTTTAAAAATTTAATGATGACTAGATAGTCCTTAACCTTCTAGAAATTTATGATCTACTTGGGGCAGAGGATAAAGTAAAGCTTCAAACATTATAATTCAAAGCAGAGCAAACAAATTTCAGTTAAAACGAAAAAGTAAAGCCAATTGTACAATCTGGATGGATTCTAATTTCTAATCCAATTCTCTACCATTGTAAGGTCTTGAAATCTATGGTAGTGCTGCTTTTGATAAATACTGTATTTGAAGAATGAATATTTTTGCTTTATGTTAATTCTTAGTAATGCATACACAAAGATATTACAGATAATGTATACTATATATGAATACAGCAAAGAATGGTATAAAAAATATATAGATAATTGCATGCATACATATATATATATCCACAATTATAATTCCACTTCAAACAAATGGTAGTTTGAAAAAATGAGGTGAGGCATAAAAATAAAATTAATATTTTTTTTCTTGAGAACCGTGTATTTTGAGACCCCAAAATATTTAGTACATAGTCTTCAATAAATTTTTAATCTATTCAAAGGACCAAGAATACATATATAGAAAATAAAATAATGAAATATTTAAGTATCAACTCAAGGTAGTAACAAGAGATGTAGCAAAAGTGTTGCCTAATTAATTTCCAAATGAACGGTCTAGACATTAATTGCTATTTGAGTTATCAGGGAAGAGCACTTCAGACAAGGAGGTAAGATGACAGTTTACAGAGGAAGAAAGATTTGAATTAACCTTGAAGGATTTGTATAGGTAGAGAAGGCAGAAAAGTTCACATTTGTTCCAGGACAGTGGCTCAACTATTTGTTTTAATCACATCCAAGCTACAAGTGGGAAAATAATGGGGAATAAATCTACATCATATCCATTTCTGAGGGGTCTAGTATATTAGACTCACACTTAGCAATCAATATCCAGCAAATATTTCATTGTACTGTTTCTCAAGCTTTTAGGCTTTTGCCCCACCAGACAAATCATTTTATTGAATTTTGTTTTCTAGTCCTGTATTAGGACCTCATGAAAACATTTTTTGAAAGAGTATTAGCTTCATGACAGACAGTATACACTGATAGATTGAAGGAAAGAACAGAAGGCTGAGCTAATGAAGGAACCACTGAGTGAGGGCACCAACCAGGGCAAGGAACAATGGGTTTCCATCGGAATGGGAAATAGTTGAAAAAGGGCCTCTAACAGGACTTGATTACTAAGGGGAGCTAAATGTGTGGCAGGGAGAATAAGGAGAAGAGGGAGCACCTGGGCATGGTGCCCTGGAATTGAGCTTGAAGAAAAAGTTGGAAATGCTCAGTAGAAAGTAAGAAATATTGAGTTTTGGGGAAAAAAATCACACCTGGACATGAAGACTGGAGAGGCTCCTTAGATAATTGAAACCGTGTTTAAGAGACTGAGGATCAGTTTTCTCCTACTTTAGTACTGGGTATTTTTTCTTGTGGATCAAAATTAACATCTAATTTTAAAGTTAGAATTAACATCCCAACCTCTCATTGGCATATATTTTTATTTTCCAATTCTTTGCCATTTTTGATAATATGAAATATACAGAAACTGAAGGACTGTTGGAATAATCTACAATGGAAGGTGGGTCAGCAGAGGGAATGAGGGAAAAAGGGAGAAGAAGAATTATTAGCTTTGGTTTGTAAAATTCTGAAGCTATTAACTTGCTCCAGCTATTTTCATCAGCTTAATTATCTCAAGAGATGTAGATCTGTAGCTACTGGAGATGTAGTTTTTTTTTCTCCTAAGGTAGTAGGATTTTCATAAGTCGACAAGGGAATAACTGAGAGATGAGGGTCTGTGGGCTCTTGTGAACCATTGTATCTGGAAATAAAGTGTTAAAGAATGATGTGAATGATGATATTGGATGTTTTGAAAGGAATGGTTCAAATAGTAACTACTTAAGTCTTAAATAGACTAGGAAAAGAGTATAAGTAAAGATATGATACAGGAATTTTTGGCTATTTTCTACAGCTGTTTCTAAGATTGATGATCCAACAGAGTCTTAGGATGACTGTTTAGTTTAAAAGAATGTGAACAGGTACTGAATAAAATAATGAATATTGAGTGGGAGTAGAAGAGTAGAAGTTTTCTAGTAGTTTTATAGACTTAGTTGGAATCATGCATCAAAGAGGACAGCAGTGATATGATAGCTGTTCTAGTCCTTTCCTAATCCTAAAATTTTGAATATAGTCATCAGTTATGTGCCTTATTTTTTAAATATTGGACCATAATTCTTAAATTATACTATTTGTAAATTGATGTATTTTCAGCAAATCTTCGTAGGAATGATACACATTCACTAACAGAAAGCATTTAGATTCGACCAACTTGTTCAGTGGCTTAGGAAATAACCAAAACTTATCCCGTACCTTCAATGTATCAGCTACGTTGCATTTATTTTTCACTATAGTCCTCATAAAAAGTAAATTCTCCATTATGCACATAGGATGTTAAAAAAGGTTAAACAGCTGGCAAGCAGTAAAGTTTAAACTCAGTTTGATGATACCAAAGTTTTCATTTACATTACACTGGAGTTAGTGACTTGTAAAGGTATAATCTACCAAGAAGTAAATTCTTGGGGCATTGAGGGCATTGAGAGTTTATGTGCATGTTTTTTTGTGTGCATATCATTTGTATATTTTAACCTGCAGTATTGGCTTGTGCTTTCCCAGGAAGGACCTCCTTAGAGATAGGGATTATGGCAGTATGGTCACCCACCTGGGACGGTGACAGCTGCTGCAGCTGAATCCAGCCCTTGTCATCATTAATGACCTGCATTTGACACTTTATCCCAGCCATCCTTGTTTAGTGTACAATGTATTGCATTAGTATAATTACTACCTGTCATCCTCTATTTCACAGGCAGCTCTTAGTCATCTCAGACATGTAAGTGTAATGTGATAATATACCAAACCCTTCTTATCTCCTGTGTTCTCATCCTGTTTCTGGATACCTGTGTCCTCTGTCTTTCCTTTTTTCTCATGATATTCAAAAATATTTTATACCTAAATTGAAGCATTTTCATTCTGTCACTCATATGGAAATGATTCATCTCCTTAGTTTTTAAATACTAGCCAGACATTTATTAAGGGATAATATCTTCTGAACATAAAGCATGGCCAACAGATTTAGAGTCTCTATTGGTCCTGCTAAAAATACCAGAGAGCTAGAATAGAAATCAGAGAAAAAGATAGTAGTACTGACTCAAAGAAAGGATAATAACCAAATCCAAAGGGTATAAATCATATACAGAAGGTATTATAATGACTTTATTAAAAACTTTTTTTAATTCAAAGATCTGAGTTACTTCCAAGGACAATTTCCTCTCTTCCTTCCTTCTTCCCTCCCTCCCTCCCTCTCTCCTTCCTTTCATTTTTGCATTTAGTTTAAGGGAGACACAGGGGATTCACTAAATTACTGAAATGGAAAGGACCTCCATCATGATTTTAAGTCATCATAATATTATTACATATTTATTTGAATGGGTTTAGAAATTCCTTTGTTGTAGAGATTGAAGACTGTGACTTTCTTTATAAAACTTGTATTATCTTTGTTTTGCTTAAAACTCATAGGCATCTGTTTTGGTTTATCTTACTTACGAGAGTTAATCTAAAATGTGCTTCTGAATTTTTTTGTGTATTTAATTTGACACTTCAAGAACACAAAATGTCATGCCTGAAATTTGGAATAGCACATGCCTTGTATGCATTATGTAATTTACCCCAGCTTTATTGTCAAAAGACCAGGTTCACTTATCAGGTTTTGAATTTACCAGCTGATTGGCCCCAAGCAAATTGTATAACCTCTCTGAATCTTTTTTTTAAACAGGATTTTTGAACTGAGGCTTTTTATCTGAACCAGAGAACAGAGAAGGTAATTTAAGGAATTAGTTTCTCATTCTCCCAAGGATGCTACACAACTAGCATAAAGCTTGGGTGAGAAGTTAGCTTATCATATACAGTGGATGCCTCCAAAGTTCTTAAGGCACTCATAGAACCCCTGTTGAGAAAGGCTAATGAGGATTAATAAAATTCCACTATATATATATTTTTTGCCACTATTTTTCTCATTAACTGAGAAAAAGCTTTGGTTTTGTAAGCTAGAGGTGAATGCCATCAACTAGCAATTTATTTTCTTTAGTTCCCAGATTATCTCTCAATGAAGAGGAGATTTCTCTGAAGCTAAAATTAATTTATCAAATATGTACCTTCTGGATAAAGTGTAACTTTATAGCAATAATGAACAGAGAGGACAGGAGAGAAATCTGTTTTTAGATGAGCTTCTTCACATATATATTTGTGATATTGTTTATGTATATATTATATTAAGTTTGGAAAGCAAACTTTTTTAGAGTTTTGTAATGTTGACTGACAAGATACGTAACAGTAGATAGTAATTATTGTCCATGCCTATACATATTTGCAATAAGTTGTATCATCACTCAAAAGTGACCTTGTTAGGTGAGGGAGAGAGCAAGAGACATACAGTGCCTCTTGAGAGCAAGTGGAGTGATGCGTATCAGGAGAAGACACTAAAGATTTATTGTCTGTGGCAAAGGAAACACAGATCTCTGCTTGTGCAATAAGTGTTTTTGACATCGCCCACAGTAAAAGGTGATTGGAAGCTGTAGGTTAGAAAATGTTCTGCTGGAGCAAAATAATAAACATTTTTATGTTGTTGTTTTGTATTTTGAGCTTGTCTTGCTATTTAGTCCCTGTAGCACTTAAAACATGAATGATGGTCATGCCAAACAAATCCCTGTTGTAAATAGGACCTTGCTACCCACATAATCAGATTTACCTAATTGAACCAATATGCAAGAGCAGATTTGGTTATGAGAAGAGGTAGCAATGCAGAGCAACATAATTACTATTTCTTCTTCCAATTTCATATTTTGCTTATGAGCACTCTCTTCCCTATTTACATATGCTAGTTTAAAATAAGACAAATGTGGACAGCCACATGTAAAAGAAGGAAATTAGAAGATTCTCTAACACCATATGCAAAAAAATAAACTCAAAATGGATTAAAGACCTAAATGTAAGACCAGAAACTATAGAACTCCTAGAGGAAAACATAGAACACTCTTTGACATAAACCATAGCAATATTTTTTTGGATCTGTCTCCTAAAGCAAACTAAATAAAAGCATAAATAAACAAATGGGCCTAATTATATTTAAAAGTTTTTGCACAGCAAAGGGAACCATCGACAAAATGAAAAAGCCTACTGAATGGGAGAAAATATTTGCAAATGATATGACAAATAAGGGGTTAATACCCAACATATATAAACAACTCATACAACTCAACATCAAAAAAACTCCAGACATTCCAATTTAAAAATGGGCAGAAGAACTGAATAGACATCTTCCAAAGAGGAAATGCAGATGGCCAACAGGCACATGAAAAGATACTCAACATCGTTAATCATCAGGGAAATGCAAATCAAAACCACAATGAGATATCATTTCACACCTGTCAGAATGGCTATCATCAAAAAGTACACAAATAACAAATGTTGGTGAGAATGTAGAGAAAAGGGAACCCTTGTACACTGTTGGTGGGATGTAAATTAGTGCAAACACTGTGAAGAACAGTATAGACGTTTCTCAAAAAACTGAAAATGGAACTACCATGTGACCCAGAAATTCCACTCCTGGGCATATATCTGAAAAAAACAAAAAACTAATTCAAAAAAGATACATACACCCCTGTGTTCATAAAAGCATTGTTTACAATTGCCAAGGTGTGGAAGCAACCTAAGTGTCCATCAACAGATGAATGAATAAAGAAGATGTGGTATATATATACAATGGAATACTACACGGCCATAAAAAAGAATGAAATTTTGCCCTTTGCAGCAACATGGATGGACTTGGAGGGGTATTATGCTAAGTGAAATAAGTCAGACAGAGAAACACAAATCCTGTATGATATCACTTATATGTGGAATCTAAAAAATACAGCAAATTAGTGAATATAACAAAAAATAAGCAGACTCACAGATATAAAGAACAAACTAGTGGTTACAGTGGGGAGATGGAAGGGGCAATATAGGGGTAGGGGATTAAGAAGTACAAACTACTATGTATAAAATAAATAAGGTACAAGGATATATTGTACAACATAGGGAATATAGCCAACATTTTATAATAACTATAAAGGGAGTATAACCTTTAAAAATTGTGAATCACTGTATTGTGCATACCTGTAACTTATATAATATTATAAGTTGACTATACTTCAATAAAATTTTTAAAATAAAATTAAGAAAAATAAGACAAATGTGAATAATCCACTTAGCCTGAAATTTGGAGAGAGGAGAACAATTCTAATTGGAAGAACTGCTTTACCTTAGGGTAGCTGTTCTCAGTGGTCTTAAGACAGCCCCATCTGGCTGAGAAGTAGGGATTACAATTCAGTTGTTATAGTTGGTTCCCATTTGTTTCTGGCAGAAGAAGTAGGCATCTTACATATAGAAGAGGCTCATAGCAATTTGGAATATTATCTATGTGAGTATATAAATTTTCACTTTACTGAGAAAAGAGATAAAGCATTGTGCCCTTTTTATTGTATATGATATCTAAATCCTAAGGTGTTAGGATTAGGACTTTAGTTGATAGGACATAAACTATCTGGTGTAGATCTTCAGGTAACATTAATCATCCTAAAAATGTAAATGCCTTCAATTAATTAAAAAACAAAAACAGGGAGGGTTTTGTGCTTACTACCTATTGTCATTCTTCTTTTTAAAATTTTGGACAGTTCATGAGAACTGTAGGGAAGCTGTATTTCCTCTGAAGTTTCCATAGGAACAGAATAGGGCAGCCCACATTCAATGACTGACTGAGTGTGGGCTTGACAACTTGAAGCTCCAGAAATCCCCATGGAGTTGGTTGAGGCCTCTGTTGAAACTGCAACACAAAACAAATTCTCACTTTGCCCAATCCTACTCTCTTCACAGAAATAGGGGTTGTTTCTGAAAGCACTCCTCAATAAACATTTTGCACACAAATATTCATCTTGGTCTGTTCACAGGGGCACATGACCTAACTGACTTATGATACCTGGGTTCCATTCCTGATTGTATTGTTTACTCTGTGCCCTTAAGCACATTCTTAGGTTCTCGAAAACTCATTTTCCTTTTTTTAATATTAAAAAAGAAAATTATTTTATAATACCACTTACCACACAGTGTAACTTAGGATTAAATGAGATAATAAAGCACATAGCCCAGTAATTGAAACCCAGAAAGTTTTTAATAAATATTTGCTATCATATACTTACTATATTTCCAAAGTTAACAGTCTCTGCTTCTCAGTTTCACCCTCACTCTACATTTTACCACTTTATATATTCTGCTCTAGAAGAGAATAAATTTAAATTAGGCTCTAGTTTGTGTAATTCAGATCTTTTTTGACTGCATGGGTCTCCTTCACCCATTCTCCTTCTATCAGAAGTATGATGGCTAAACCTTCTGGAGAAGTGCCAAGTGAGTGCCACAAAGCCCATCTGAATGGCCATAATGCAAATGGATCTAATGAAAACTGAATATGTTGGTTTCAACTTGTATTGAGGATCTCAAATCAGTGGAGGGTAGGTTTATTAAGACAAAACATAAAATTGACTCTGTGGCATTATTTTATGTCATATAAATACCCTCCTTCATTTTTGTGAAGATTGTATGAGTTAATACATGAGCAAATGCTCGATAAATGTTAACAAATATTTGAGCCATTAATAACAGTACATGGGAAATCAGTGCATTAATTCCAAAGAAATGATGTAAGATGGATGATGATTGATTTAAAAATCTGGAAGATGAAATTGTAATGAGAATTTTGAGGAATATGATTATTCCATATTGAGGTTAACTACTGCTATATAAAGAAACTTTGGGGTATATTCCTAAAACAGGAATTTCCAGATTGGATTTTTGTACATATTACTTTACGTACTAAGTTGTCTTCTCAATCTCCACCTACTTGCCTTCTCATGTTTCCCTTCCGTGGGTGATTCTCTGTAGGAGAAATGTGGCGGAGGGCTGAGGGAACCTCACACTCATCATTGAAGTAGCCCTAGTGTGGACGAGTCTGTCTCCACCAAAGCCACTTGAAACTAAGCCCAGATTCATGAGTTAAATAATTCGGCTAATGTTTGAAAAAACAACAATGATCTGTTTGAAAAACACTTATGCTTGATTTTACAAAGTTTAAGAATAGAAAATAGTGGTGTTACTAGGCAATTACAAAACAACTCTGTAATTTTAACTAAACGTCTTTACCTTCCTATTGGCAGGAATCTACCACAACCTCAAGCCCTAGGGAGAAAACACTGGGCTAAGAAGGAAGGAGAATCAAAGGGGCAGGAGACTCTGGCAGCAGGGGTGGACATGTTTAATGTATTTAAAAGATTAATAGACTATTGAAATTAAAATTGCCAGCACAAAACATGTTGTACTAAACTCACAAATATATGTGTAACAACCGTGCAGGCTACAGCTTAGGCCAATGGCTAGCTTTTATATTGTGACAGACATAGTGTAGGGCTTTTTTTAAATTCTGAAGTCTGAAAGAAATAACCTTTTATTTGTCACACAAATTAGAAATATACACTTAAGTAAAAGAACTCATGTTCACGTTTTTTTCTCCTAAGTAGTACAGTACATCATTTTTTTGCTGTGGTGCCAGAATACAATGCTGTAAACGTCCGAACTTTTTTTCCTACTGCAGCAGTTTAAGATGGTCATGTGATTTAGTGGTTTTAATGAATATAACAGTAGTAATTATTCCTATATATAATACAATATATTAACCGCCATGGATAACAAAGTAGCAATACTTAATGTACTTCTTTCTCAGCATTATTCAAATTTTTCTATAGGGACTGAATTTCATATAGAGAGCTTGGCATGAAACTGCGGAAGCATTTTGGATACACTTAATGGGCTTGAATTGTAGAGCTCTCTTCTCTTTCCTGCTTTTCCGTTACTGTTCTGCATCTCACAAAGATATCCTCCAGAGTAAAATAGTCTGTAATTTGTATGAGTAGCACTACCAGCACTACGTTAGGCTTTCCCAGCCTCTAGCAGGTTTTAATTAACTTGATTCAAACTCAGAAGTGAATGACACTCTGCCTTCAGACTTAGCAAGAGAACTTGCCATTTCGTTCAGTGTTTTTTCCTTCTGACCATCTCTGTCTAAATGGGCAGTAGTAATGTTTATAACCAACCTCATGAAAGCTTTGCAAAGAGTTGAAATAGCAAATTCCTAAAAAAAAAAAAAAAAAAGGAATGGATAAGGTAGTCATTTATTAGTAAAAACTAGAATAAAATAGTAACCAGGTGTCAAAATATCATTTCTTGTTTTCACTGAAAAGCAATGGAGTATTCAAAAATATTAGGGTGCTTTAAAGACACCAGCACACTGCTAGGTAGCATGGTTGATGTTCAGTACAAACATTTGGCTCCATATTAATTGCTTAATTGCTCCACTTAATTGCTCAAGTTGTACTTTGTCAGTGACACAGCATTTGATGATTTCTTTATTTGTGGCTTAGATAATGAAACAGAAATCTGTTGTTTGAGAATAGCACAATCCAGGCAGTATCTCTGTCAGGGTAGATATAAGTTGCAAATCAGAGTTGGAAAAAAGTGGCCCAAGTGAGTGGCAGAAAAGTCACTTGCAGATAGACAATTTTCTGCAAATGTACTATAGTAAGAATTTCAATAAAGATACATCCAAAGGCATATAATCAGAAACTGGTTGCCCTAGCCTAAACTTTCATGGATATTGCAAACAATCTTCCAGAGAATTTCTTCTTCTGCATTATTTTGTGCTATTTTAGATGGTTATATGAAACTGGTTTTCAAGGAATTTTTGAGCCAAATCTGAATCTTTTGAGGTTTTCCTATTACTGGTAATTGCCTCATTAAGAAACTGAAATGGCCACTTTGTTTTCTTAATGCTACTGTTGAGGCTATAGTGAGTGATTTCCATTCTTTATAACTGAATTAAAAGATTAATTAAATATATGGGTGTTTTTAAGCTGTATAAAATTAGGGCTCATTCATTTATTAATTTCTTAAGAATAAAGCAACAAAAATTATCACTAATACATTTTCCTTCTTTCTAACAAAGATTAAAATGAGAAATGCCTCCAAGTGATTGAATGAATGCAAAGTGAAATTATTCCTTACTTGCTGACTTTGTGTCTAGAATTGTGCAAGAAATAGAAAATATAAAAATAGTTCTTATTCTTGTGTAGTACTAGGTAGGAATGATTATAAGTGCAAAAGTCATTATAATCCAGAGTGTAATAAATAACCAGAACTTAAAGTGAATTGTTTTAAATATTGTGCAATAATTTTTAAATTATTGCTTTCTGATTGTTTCATGTGTTAGGTTTTTTCTCCTTCAATACCTTTTAGGTTTAATAAGAGATTTTTTTTTCTTTTGCGTCATTCTCCAATCCCTGAGACCAACTTGAATACTGTTGAAATATTTCACTATTTCCTTCCATCAGCAATTATGCCTGAACTTTTATGGGGAAATAAATTATCTTAAAAGGAAAAGAAACTTTGATAGAATTAGAAAAATGTGAGAACATTTTGGCTCTTCATTTAGGTTTTAGATGTGTGATTAAGGGGAAAACTTCTTGTGTGGGAATCCTCTAAGCAGGATTTTAAAGTACATTTATCCCTTGGTATCTGCTATCCACAGAGGACTGGTACCAGAACACACCCGCACCCTGCCTGCAGATACCAAAATCTGCAGATGCTCAAGTCCCTTATGTAAAATGGTAGTAGTATTTGCATATAACCTACACACATCTTCCTGCATATTTTAAATCACCTTTAGATTCCTTATTATACCTAATACAATGTAAATGCTATGTAAATAGTTGACAGTGCATGGCAAATTCAAGTTTTGCTTTTTGGAACTTTCTGGAATTTTTTTCGAGTGTTTTCAATCTGAAGTTGGTTGAATTTGCCAATGCAGAACCCACAGATATGGAATTGTGGATAGGGAGGGTTGAATGCAATGCTTCCAATTATAGTGCTGATTTAGGAAAGAGAATGGTAAGAGTTTTGAAATAGAATAGCCAAGGTTTGATGACAGAGGAGCTGAAAAAAGCGGTTGAATAGCATTGTGTCATTTAAAAATGTATCTGAATAGAGACTGATTAAAAATCCAGTGAAAAAGAATGCACCTACGACTAAATAACTAGGTCATTTGTAGTACTGTTTTAAGAGCTATGATTGAAACAACTGAACTCCTGGGACTTCCCTGGTGGTCCAGTGGCTAAGACTCTACGCTCCCAATGCAGGGGGCACGGGTTCGATCCTTGGTTGGGGAACTATGATCCCGCACGTAGCAGGACGCAGCAAAAGAAAGAGAGAAAGAGAGAAAGAGAGAAAGAAAGAAAGAATAAAAGAGAGAAAGAAAGAAAGAAAGAAAGAAAGAAAGAAAGAAAGAAAGAAAGAAAGAAAGAAAAAGAAAGAAAGGAAGAAAAAGAAAGAAAGAAAGAAACTGAACTCCTTTAAAGAGAAGCATCATAGTGATACTGGCAATGATGTGGTCACTCCCTACATTTAGGACTATGAATAACATCTTAATATTAGAATATGTGACCTGTAATCAGGTTGTACATATGTCAAATCCTTATAAATCCCATTTTCTTATGACTTTAGAATGGGATCAGAGTTCTTGGTGCTTTTTTCTCCAAACAGGAATTTATCGTTTAGGAAGAGAGATCCTACTGGAAGCTAAGTCGTCTCCTGAGAGTACATTAACTCAAATGTCACTCTTCAACATGGCTCTACAATAGCTAGACAGCAATAGAAATGCACTACATATTAATGCACTGAACGTGAAATAGTAAATGTTCCTTCCAAAAACAAGTAGCCAATGTACACAGAGTTGTGTGTGCCCTGTGCCCCCTTAAAACAGTACTACAAATGACCTAGTTATTTAGTCGTAGGTGCATTCTTTTTCACTGGATTTTTAATCAATCTCTATTCAGATACATTTTTAAATGACACAATGCTATTCAACCGTTATTTTCAGATCTTCTGTCATCAAACCTTGGCTATTCTATTTCAAAACTCTTACCATTCTCTTTCCTAAATCAGCACTATAATTGGAAGCATTGCATTCCAATTGCAATGCACAGCATTCTCATTCTAAGTCACCTTAGATTCCTGTCCTTTGATTGAATTGTAAACATCTTAAACTTTCTGCACATTACATTACATTCTGCAACCAGGAGAAATAAGACTTTCTTCCCACTTGATGTCACATACCTTAGACACCTAAGCATACATGTCAATGTGCTGTCTTGCTCTTTGATTTCTACTTTGCTTCCTCATATTCGTGTTTGACCCAGCCTTCACCCAAGTTGCTGCTCCTTCTGCCATTTCCCCCAGTTTTAGGTTCCCTTTTTTCCAGTCCAGCTGGCCTTTGAGCTTCTCCTTTTGTGTTCAGTATTTCTCCCTAGACATTGTGCCCCCAACTCCTTGTCACTACTTAATTTTTACATTTGTGGTCTATGAAGTGCCACCACAGGTTATGTATAATTTCAGGACTGCTGTTTCTAGTTGAGTAAATTATGTTCTGCATAAAGATGGAAACCGAGGGACTAATGGGGGCAGTCCCTGAAATCCAGCCCACTTTGCGCTGCCAAGCTGAGTCTTGAGGAAAGGGTGCTTGTTTTGATTGACCAATGTAGTGCCTTTCTTTTTTTTTTTAAAAAAGGAACATACAGTTTTTAATCTCTCCACGTTGGTGGAGGGCATGCATTTTAATTTTAGAGCATGTTACAAACCTGTCATTCTTAGCAATGGCCAGCACTATTTTGTTGTTTTCTAACTAGAATGTCCAGAGTCAATCCTCTGAAAGCACACAAGATCTCACTTCGATGGCTATATCTGCTCTGAAGTTTTATTTAAAACAATCCTATACACCAGACTATTTGCCAGTTCATGTCTGTTAGACAGAAACAGTGGTAGGAACACATGGCACTTATTAGTGTTCATCATGTGTGAGGCATTGGACTTCCTGGGCCTGTTCATTGTCCTCCCACTGACTCCATGAAGCTGTGATGTTGTCCACAGTTTATAAATGAGGAAAATAAAGTGGAAAAGATACATTGCTCCAAGTCAAATGACTCAAATGGTAGATTTGGTTTTCAAAGGTGGAAAGAGACTACATGCTCCTTTCATCTTATTCAAAAGCATTGACAGTCATTTACTGATACTGTTTGTCACAGAAATTCTGTTTTACTGTTTTTTCATAACACACTTTTCATGTGCCATAATTCATATCTGAGAGAAAACTCAATATTAACACCTATTTAGTTTCTTTAGGTAATTTGATTCAATGGTAAGATTACAAGTTAGAAAAAGTTAACTTTAATTTGTGGATGTATGTATGTGTGTTTGTGTGTGTGTGTGTGTGGAATAAGGTGGGATAAAATATGTAAATAACTAAGGTGGTAGAGTTTTCTTTTAACTCTTTGTTATAAAACAAACATACTTATTAAACAGAAATTGTAAAAGTTTCAGGACAGAGAAGAAAAAAGTATCTTCTTATGTGTATCACACAAACCAAAGCTATTGAAGAAAGTATTGGGTTGGCCAAAAAGTTCATCTGGGTTTTCATAAGATAGAGTGGAAAAAACCCAAACGAACTTTTTGGCCACCCCAATATTACCTCAAAATTTTTCTGAACCTGTTTTATAAATATAGATGAATTCACACTATATAAATACTAATTTCTGTCCTGCTTTAAAATTGTATCATTATTGTTTTTTATATTGTTACACAGTTTATATGCTAACATTCACATACATTTTACTAAGCATTTTACTGTGGTCAGTGTAGGAATCCCTGTGTTTGGATATTTAATAATTTTTCATGGTGGGAAGAGTAGTATTATAACTAATGCAGCAATGATTACTTTTATTCCAAGCTGGGTGTTTTTGAGGAGAAAATAAATAGGTTTATCATGAAAAACTAGGAAGGAATATCTTTTGCCAAGGAAAATGCATCACTCTTTTATTAAGAATTGTTGTGAGCCATTAAATAATTATACGAGGAAATTCTGTACTGCTGTTGCAACCCTCCTGGAATGCCTCATTCACTAATCTTCCTGCTTCCTCTAGACTGAAGACTTTCTTCTCTTCTTGGTGGCATTTTTCATGAAACAAACTTAACTCTGGGGTAGGCATAGGTGTGATTACTAAACACAGTTAATCTTATTAATGTTTTGCTCGTATTTAAAATTTACCCAAGTATAATATTGAAGGCCTTAGTTAATTTATCAAATAATGGATATTTTGTGAGCATTTTAAATTTACAGTATGGTGATATGACTTGGTCTTAAAAGAAAAAAAAGAAGAGAGATAAACTATGGTCAAAGTAACATTATATCAGTAGTTTACAAAAAGTTTGAATGGATATCAGAATACTGTTATTTAATGTGTAAGCACACGTTACACATGAGTGCCTTTATTCACTCCTTTCTTCTTTAATATTCATTCAGTCAAGAGTTTATTACTTTGCACTGAGACAAGTGAATGAGATAGATCAAGTCTCTCTTCTGGTGGAGTTTAGCTCAGGAGACAGAAAACAAATATTTAAAATAACTATGAAATGTGAAGTTCTTTGAAGAGTGGTATGAATGAGAGTAAATAGGGGAGACATTTTCGTATGTTAATAGGCACACGATAATTTCAGGTAGCAAGAGCTATAAAGAAGACAAAATGGTGTAAGGAAATAGAGAATGGCTGGAAAGAGGCTACAGATACTCAGATGCACATGAATTTGTGAATTCATTCAGACAGTTGCAAGAATTAGATTATCCTCATTTAGTGTTATTTCTAAGGATATATCACTTATCTAAATACCATCTAAATTAATACATTTGTGGCAAATAAAACAAATTAAATATGCTCGTTTGCTCAAGAATATCTAATGTTGATCTGGGAACAAATAGTGAGCTCTTACAGTTGCAGCTTTAACCTTGCCAATCACAGACTTCCTGTAAGTGCACTGCAGTTATTTGGAACCTTTTCTGGGTTGGCGTTGACATTCTTTTGCTAGATTACATTTATGCATTAGTACCATCTGTGCCTGCTGTACCTTCTGTGAGTGAGCCCTGGCCAAATGACTGGCATTTATCTGAAAGTGGCGAGAGAGAGACAGGGAGAGAGAGAGGGAGTAAAAGTGAAAGAAAGAGAGAGAGGGAGAATGAGAGAGATCCTAGAGCATTTATTCTACTCACTGTTGGCACAAGTGCAATTTAGGAAAGGATAAAATATTTGCAGCTGGTGTCCCTGACTTCAACCCTTATAAAGTTAAGCCTACTCATTTGCTTTCTCTTAAAAAAAATTATATATATATATATATATATATATATATATATATATAATAGCTATTTACTTTCAGCCTGTGATATGCAAACGAGGTTAAAACCAAGTATTTAAATAAGGAAATACAAAAAAGCACATTTGCAAAATTTTCGAGTTGAGAAAAATTATGTACAATTTGAATATATGAACACTTCTTCTATGACAGAGAATATACATAATGTAAGTTTGGTTTTGTTGATTAGATTTGGTAGACTGCTTGAATTGAACTCTATTTTGGTAAATGTGTTGAAATCAAGACTTAAGAATATTACAGTGATATGTAGGAAGAGTATGGAACATATAATCAGTGTACTGAATTTATTCTGTAGAATCTTTCTGAGAGTATATCATTTTAAACTGTATGGTATTGAAAAATAGATCAGCAACTTTCATGCCTAAAACACACTTTAGAGCTGTAAATGGAAATAAATAGATAAATAATTATCTGATCAGTAAAAATAGATGTGGAAGAGTCCCAGCTCATTTACACTATTATCTGTTTTTACCTTATACCTACTTTCAGTGGACTTAGTTATCTGGTTTCCATACCTGTGGCAAATTAGAAGCAGTACAGTAGAGATGGGGGCAGGGGCTGCGAAAGGTGGATATATCACAGTAATGAGAGGAAGGAGTTGCAAGGAAGAGAATGAGAAAACTGATGGACACAAGGCTCAGACAAACACTGCAATCGGACTTGTTTAATGTAAGAAGAAGCAGCTTCACATTCCCTAGAATGCCCTAAGGACATTGCTGGACTACATTCTGGTATAATCATCGATATTCATCATTATGAAGCTTTGTCTTGGGTATGAGAACATGGGCAGACAACTTGATGTAGGAAGATAGAAATGTGAGTATGTTATTGAAAAGAGTTCCATCCTAAATGGAAAGTAAGTAGAGCTTTAGGATTTAATGTAGTTGATCCACACCTATCCTTACATACTAGTTTGTATTGTGCAGGTACTAAAGATCTGAGTTCATTTTCTATGGTCATAAATATGTAAGGTCTCTCTCATATAAGTTCCTTTTGAAAAATTTATAATTCTTTTCATAACGTTCTTCAGATTCAATTTATAAGGTATTTAATTTCTGAATTCTCACTGGATTTAAGTTGCATAAATGTAGGCATTTTCCCTATATTCCCATCCAGTAATATTTCATCATCTCTATTGTAATTTTAGAAGATCTATACATATATACAAAATACAGAATTTTATTAGTGCTTTAGTGGTGATGATTATGGGTGTTAGAGGTTGACTCTCCTGGGTCTGGAGCTGCTGTTTACTTGCAATGAACTTTTAAGTAAAGGATTTGCCTTCTCCAAGCATCAGTTTCCTCATCTATAAATTCAGGATATTAATATCTGCCACATAGGAGTGATGATTAAATAACCCCAGTGTTTACAAAGTCCGTAGAAAAGCACTTGGTAAATAAAGACTAAATTGTATAATGGTTAGTCATAATTCTCATTGCTGTTGTTGTCAGAAAACTGTTGGTTATATTCACGTGGAATATAGTTGGTTATGGTTCAAATTATATTTTTAAAAGTGATTGTAACTGGTTTCTCTGCTTTACTATTTTATGGATATTTAACCATGTATCAGTTTGGAAAGGTCTTCAGAATCACAGTGGTATTGCAAAGTTAGCACTAGGAGAAAGAAATGCCATAGTAGTTGCTCCGGTCCTAGGCACTGGGTCCTGTCTCATTTGGAGAAATTAGTGGTGGCAGCAACGTGAAGGACAACTAATGAAAACTTTTATTCTTTCATTAACAGTTAGAAACTTTATATTTTTGTCTTTGATGGCCGAGTCTGTGAGCCCAATGGTTGTCACCTATGTCCACCAGATGGTAGGCAAATAGGGGAGAAGGGCCAACTTGAATGGCTGAGGGAACAGAACAGAAGCTAGGGGAAAACCAGCAGCACCTTTGTCTCCCAGTCTCAATTACGAGGATAATTGTTCCACTCTGAATTACTTATTCCCAACTACTGCATATAGTCAAGACTTTGTTAGCACTCTACTGGGATTCAGATAGTAATATATACAAAATTCAATTCTTGCAAAAATACTAAGCAATAATTATTTTTTTCATGCCATCATTAAAACGCATTGACTATCATGACAGATAAAATAATTATGATAAATATATACATAGATAACCACATATTAGTAATGTATAATAAAAGTCTGTTATATCTTTTAAAGTAAATTAATAAATATTTTTATTTAAACATATCTTCCATAATATTCCTAACAATTATTACTGGTCTATGAGAACTTTTTGATTTTTTTTTTTTCTTTCTGTGGTACATGGGCCTCCCACTGTTGTGGCCTCTCCCATTGCGGAGCACAGGCTCCAGACGTGCAGGCTCAGCAGCCATGGCTCACGGGCCCAGCCGCTCCGCTGCATGTGGGATCTTCCTGGACTGGGGCATGAACCCGTGTACCCTTTATTGGCAGGTGGACTCTCAACCACTGCGACACCAGGGAAGCCCCTTGATTTTTTATATCTTGAATTCATCTATCACTATAATCTATAAATTATGGTAATAATTCAGTTGATTTTTAAATCCTGTAAATAATAATTCTTTATTGTGGTAAAATATGTATAACATAAGGTTTACAGTTTTAACCATTTTTAGGGGTAAAATTCAGTACCATGAAGTACATTGACATTGTTGTGTAGCCGTCACCACTGTTCATCTCCAGAACTTTTTCAACACTCTAAATTGAAACTGTGTACCTATTAAACAATAATTCCCCATTCTCCCTTCCCCCTAGCCTCTGGTAACCATACTTCTTCTTCTGTCTCTATGAATTTGACTATTTTAGGTACCACATAAAAGTGGAATCATACAATACTTGTCCTTTTTTGTCAGTCTTATTTCACTTAGCAAAGTGTTTTTAAGGTTCATGCATATTGTAGCTTGTATCAAAATGTCATTCTTTTTCAGCCTGAGTAATATTCCACTGTATGTATATACCATATTTGTTTATTCATTCATCTGTGGATGGACATTTGGGTTGTTTCTACCTTTTGGCTATTGTGAATAGTGCCACTGTCAACATGGGTGTACAAATATCTCTTTGACTCTCTACCGTCAATTCTTTAGGGTACATATGCAGTGGATCCATATGATAATTCTATCTTTAATTTTTAAAGGAGCTGCCATACTATCTTCCACAATGTACCATTTTACATATCCCTCAGCAATGCATAAGGATTCCAATTTCTCTACCTCCTTTCCAACACTTGCTATTTTCTGTTTGTTTGATAATAGCTATCCTAAGAGGTGTGAAGTGGGATAATGACAGTTTTGTTTTTTAGCTTCTACTTTTCCACTTATTTTTTCCTGCTTGTAAACAGGTGGCATGTACTTCCAACTCAGGCATTTTGCTTAGCATAAGAATAAAAAGACAAAAGACTTATAAGTTGTGGTAACCTCATAGCAGCTTTCCATATAAGAAACACAGTTGAACTTCTTAGTTCATTTAAAAATATCTGCAGACATGTTATGTTTAGCTGTCTCCACATTTGCTGAAATTGAAATATTTTAAAAATAAAATTGTTACTTTCACATGCAAGTCTTTACAGATCTTTAAAAATTCTCATTTTCCTTTCTAAGCTTAAAATCAAATCTCTTTTTGCTTCAGTATGGCAACAGTCTCACTCATCTTTGAAGCCACATAAGCTAAAACTTCTAGATGGATGTTGACATGTGGTTTGTAAAATGATAAGGTTGTAACTACAACCTTCGGACATCAAGTTAGACACACTCCTACCTCACTGATGACATGGTTTAATAAACTTTTTTTTAATAGACATGATTGGGATTGCTATGTTTTGGTAACAAATATTCTGGTTAACTAAATCCCCTCAAACACATGCACAAGAAAATATGAATGATAAATAGATGATTAATTCTTAAATAAATTGTATTCAAATTCTCGTTTAAAAATATTGGTTGATTTATTCAACACATATCAATCATTGTTAATTCAGCAGACCTTTGTCCATCTTGAAAGTTTTCCAAAACCATAATTTTGAATCAATTTTAAGTCTACAGTTCTCCCAAGGTAAAGAACATAGGACATTGAAGTGATTGTTTAAGAACACACTGATTGGTGGTAAATTGTAAGATCATTTTGTTAGGTAAAATTTGTCTTTTTCTCATAAAAGTGAAAAGCAACCAAAGAAAAATGCTTTAAAATTTCTTCTTGTCTAGATAGCTGCTGAAGGATGTTAAATTTTTCTTTGCTCAGTACTGACTTGTTCATGGACATCACCTCTGTAATAATGCAGTTAAGTGGATAGATGGAAGTTGTTAACACTGGTAGTACTCACTGGTTGCTGCTAATTAACTTATTCAGTGGCTTATCTGTAAAGGTGTTATTTTTAATATTGCTCAATAAGAAAATGACCCCAAGTCACACAAAGGGAAGGACTCTCTTGATCTAATCCTTTTAAAATCTGGGATGAATTTTGTAGAACCTGAACAATGAGATATCAACTGTGGAAATTCTAAGTCTTGAAGGTTAGTATGATTATAGCAAAGAGATTATATTTTTGTTGATTCTGAGTCTCAATAACTGGTATGATTTGAAATTACTATAAAGTAAAATTTGTGCCTGGATTTCAGGTTTGCTTTTTTCTTATTTCCATATGCTCTGTCTTAAACATATGTTAAGTTGTATATTTAAAGCTAGAAGTACCAAAAACCCACATAAAAATATGTTTTCTTCATTATCAAAGGCTTCAATGCCATCATCATTTAGAAAAAAAGAGAAACAGTGAATATAATTTAAGTCTGTAAAACAGACTTTTACTAGCACCATATAGGAGGAACATCTGGCTTTCTTTTTGCAAGGTGCATTGATGTTGTCAGTAGAGACTGAATAAAAATGCTGATATGATTGTCCAGGTTTGGGGTTTGCCAATACAAGCATATTTCATTCATTCAGTCTTCTCTAAGTTCTAAAGATAGGTATTGACTTTGAAGAAAAAGTACAATGATATATATTTAGAATGACCCATCTTCCTCATTTAAATCTAAAAATGTGCTGCTTCAGTTGGATTTTTCCAGGGATGCCATTCAAACCACACATTACATTGTCATCTCACATAGCCTTTCTATTTGTGATGGTGGGATGGTAGGTTAGAGTATGACAGCTCAGCACAGCTTTCATTGTGCTGTTGTACGGATGCATGACTACCAGCGCCTCTCTTTTGTTTCAGTTAAAGAAACATGGCAAGGTTTTGGGATTGAATGTTCATTGTCATATTTTAAAAGTGTGACAGAGACTGAACTTAAAGAAGGCAAGCTTTATGAACACTAGATTTTTTGCAGTTGCAAAAGGAAGTTTCTTGCCTTTTCCTTTCATGTTCCTGACTCTGAAGAATGTTCTGTTTACCAGTCCTGCCATAGAATGAATACTTTTCTAATAATCTCTTACCAACAGAAGAACAACTCCAATAATGCATTGAAGATTAAAGACTTTCTCATTAATTTTAAATAAGTAGTAACTGTAATTGATTTATCAAGTCATATTTTATTCTTTTAAAGAATGTTTTCATTCTTTTCAAGCCCAAATCTCTACTTGTTGATAAAGAGTTCAGTATCAACTAAATATTAAACTTTCACATTTGTCAGCAAGTGTCATCAATTTTAAGAGGGTTTTAAAAATATGTGTTTTGGGAAACCTGCATGAATTTTGCTGTATTGTTTTCAAATCTAATGTTAGTAATCAGAAAATATAGAATAATTCCTCCTGATACATAACTTGGTCTCTGGAATTTTTATTGACACACGTAGAGATAGTAAGTGGTATGCCACTTGTGTGAAGAAACACCATGTTTCTTCAAATACTGGTTTCTTTGACAGGGAATAACAGAGTCATAAGGGAAAATAAACACCCACAAAATCAATTAATTAATTGGGCACTGATTTACTATTTCAGTACTTCATGACATGTTTACATGTGGTTAGGTTACTCGTGATGACCACTTCTTGCTTGTCAAACATGTGTTGTATTTAGATCTAAGAATAATAATGGACTCAGAATACATACTTTTATCTTCTCTGCCTGTTGGAGGTTTCAAGCCTGAAGCAGACCTCACTTCCTACCATCTGCTCTCTATTTAAAATTGATATCACGTTCAGTTCCTCCCTCATGCCTACTTGTTTTCCAGCTTAGAACACTTCTATCCTCCAGTTCAGCCATTTCCCTATTATGCCTAGCATTGGGCTGACATATAGGAAAGGAGACCTCTAGGACTGCTTGAATATTCATGTCACATAATAAGCCAGGAAGACTTTTGCCCTGGAACAATTGCCACTATTGCTTAATTACAAGTCAGTTAGCAAAAACTGAAGTGTAGTTTTATAGTTTTGTGTTTATATGTGTAGGCAAGTGAACCACTGTCTTTTATTTTATAGCTTACTACTCATCATGTAGTTAGACTGAACTATCTCAATATTCATATGAATATCTATTATCAATATCAATTACATGTTTTAGAGAGACGTTAGCTGCATAGATCAAATTTAGTATTTCAAAC
Organism: Mesoplodon mirus; assembly: GCF_964341445.2. NCBI lineage: Eukaryota > Metazoa > Chordata > Mammalia > Artiodactyla > Ziphiidae > Mesoplodon > Mesoplodon mirus. Next base: position 43,040,037 of record NC_138977.1, read on the forward strand.
CCAGTAGTTATCATTAATTTAGCAAATATGTTTAAACACAAACTGTAGGGTGAACACTGTCCTAAGCATTTACAAAATCGTAATGAAAAAAACGATCACGGAACTAATAGTTGGGAAAGAAGATAGAGTTTAAACAAATACTTAAGATTTTTTTTTGTTAAAAAAAATTAAAAGATTTGTTATACTGCTGAACAAATTTTGCTATCATCTGAATCTAATTATATTTTGTAGTAGGATATTAGGCTAATTATATTATTTTTAATTTAGAAAATCATTTTGTTTTTGAATATCAGAATTTGTTTTTCTGAGCTAACTGAAAATTTATTTCTATATTCACATCTGTCTATCTATATATCTTCCTATCTATTTATCTATTTGTCTTACCAATATCTATCTACCTATCTACATATCCAACCATCCGTAAATCATCTATTTACCCTAACACAAGACCCAATACCTGACTTGTAGATAGACCTAAACTCCAGTTTCTGGATCTGGGATTTATGTTGAATAATTACATGTAGACAATCAAATGGAAATTAAATAATCAAATCCAACCATTTTTAATTGTTTGACTCTTAAATGTACATGTCTTCAGCATTTTTGAGTTCTATGGCCAAAGAAGCAAACTGTCATTTGTATATAGAGGTAACTTATTACACATGAATAAGTAATTAGTATTCTGAAACACTATCACAATCATGCTTGTCTACTTATTTGAATGTATCTATATGTTTATCTGTGTATAAGTGTTTAAATTTTGAAAGTCTATTCTTTCCATTTGAGGGAGATAATTTCTCTAGAGATGGCTTAATATTACCTCAATTATTTTAAGAGTCAGTCTCGTTAGTTGAGTTGTTATTTAGGCTAGGAATGTCTGTATTGGTCAAGGGACAAAATTCATGTTTAGTTTCTTTTCATAGTGAGAAAAGCAAGGGATTCCCACTAAGTGCCATTGTATACTCATTGATAAGTGAAGTGACATCTGGGTCACAGTGGCATCTATCTTTGCAATATAAATCCCTGTGGCTATATATGAAAGGCACGTTCAGACTTGCATGTACACATAAAAGAAGGGATAGTCTTTATGCTGTTATTGACCTAATTTTAGTATAAAGGATTTAAGGTGCTGCTTGAAGTTTTGTTCTCCTTGGTATAAATTTAGCAGTAATTGTAATCATTTGCCTGCTGCTCTAGCAGTTTAGAATGTAGAAGTGTAATGTGAAGAATTTTAATCCACATTACTTATGTGTTATAGAAAAGCATATATCATCTGATATCATACATCTAAATATTAGTCTGTAATAAATACTCAAAATGAAATCCTGACTTTGGGGATTTGTATGTCATTATTAAATATAAAAATGAGTGCAGCAATTGTTTAAAATTGGTTTTACCAAATGTAATAAAAATACCTAAAGCATACACATATATATGGAATTTAAGAAAAAAAAATGTCATGAAGAACCTAGGGATAAGACAGGAATAAAGACACAGACCTACTAGAGAATGGACTTGAGGATATGGGGAGGGGGAAGGGTAAGCTGTGACAAAGCAAGAGAGAGGCATGGACATATATACACTACCAAACGTAAAATAGATAGCTAGTGGGAAGCAGCCGCATAGCACAGGGAGATCAGCTCCGTGCTTTGTGACCACCTAGAGGCGGGGGGGATAGGGAGGGTGGGAGGGAGGGAGACACAAGAGGGAAGAGATATGGGAACATATGTATATGTATAAATGATTCAATTTGTTATAAAGCAGAAACTAACACACCATTCTAAAGCAATTATACTCCAATAAAGATATAAAAAATATACCTAAAGCATAAATTTGTTGTGCAAAAGTTGAATACATATGCATGTCTTACATTAGGACTGAATACCTGGAATGAGTTCACTAAATTCTTGCTGTGCTGAAAGAAAACAGCATCACAGTAACTAATTTTCCAGATAAAGCATTAGGTAGATTTTTTATATATTTTTTTTCATTTATAATCTAGAAAGTTATCTATAATTACCCTTCAAAATGAAGCTTTAAAAACTGTACATTTCTTTAAGGTATTTTTAATTGGTATTATCCATCAAGTATTAATTTTAAAACTTAAATTGAAGTTTTTAATATTTGTTTTTCTTTGAAAGAGGCTCTTAAATGATTGGTCTTAGTCTCAAATTAACTGGGAATTTAGCTCTCTGACAAATGACCCAACGAGCTGTGAATACTTTTAAGTAGAGATAGCTAATGAAATCATGTGCAGGCTGAGTTCATCAACATGTTTTTAGGTATTAATTTTTTTTTTTAACTGGGACAAAAAACACTGTTTTAGAGTCCCAAAAGTGAGGATTTAATTCTTAGAAACTAAACTTAGGTAGAGAGAAATCATTGCATTCCTAGGATCGTATACATTAGTAAAATGTCTCAATAAATGTTTTTCAGTGATAGTGATGTATAAGCATTCAGTGTTTCTCTTTAAATGTGCCTAAAGCAGTTTGATAAGACAAATAAATATCTCAATGCCTAATTTCCTAGGAAAAAGACAAATTAATTGCATGTAAAAGTTTTGCTCTCTGATGTTAACAACTGAGGTTAAAATTTTAAGTCTAGAAATACTCAAGTGAAAATTAATATTTTCATGCATCATTCTTCCACACTGAGTCAACTAATTTATTCTATATATGTCCCACCTGATTGAAGAGTAGTGATATAATAAACCTTTCATTTGGATTTGTCTCACATTTATCTAAATACATAATTCAAATATGGATTAAGTAATAATTAAATAATTAATATGGATTAATTTTTATCTAAGTTAGCCATTATTTGACAGAATGTTTCAAGCTTGGGTTTTTATTCTGATTGTCTGTTGAGTGTGTGTGGGAGAGAGAGACTGAGAGAAAGTGTGTGTGTGTGTGTGTGTGTGTGTGTGTGTGTGTGTTGGCCTTAAGTACTTCGAAGAGTAAATCACTTAACATCTTATCTCAGTCTTCTGTGAAAGAGATGAGAAGGGATCCAGATGTTTACTTTTAGTAACTTGGCTTTTAAAAAAGAATTTATAACAGCTACTGCTACAAGGTTTTGCATCATAGGCTCTCTGCTTCCTGTCTGACTTTATCTTCCACTTTCTTCATTGCTCAGTCTGCTCCTGCCACACTATCTGGATTACTTGTCTACAGATATGTCAAAGACGCTTTCACCCCAGGGCCTTTGCACTTGTTGATTTCTCTACCAGAATTATTCTTTCCCAGATAGTCATAGTTTCATTGACCTCCTTATAATCTCTGCTCTGTGCCACCTGAACATTTTTATAAACTTACAACACCTCCAGCACTGGTCTGCCACACACATGATCATATATACTGACATTCTCTACCCCCTTGCTGTGATTCAGAATCACCTTTTTCTTTTGGAATGGATTATTCATAAGTGGTGCTGTGCACTGGGTAACACATCACACCGATTGTTCTACTATTTGTGATGCCAAGATTGATCAGAGAAACCATATTGTAAAAGCCTGATTCATCATATTGATTATTATATATTTTTGACATGGTGCATGTTAGTCTTTGATAAATTTCTTTAGTTTTGGCATAATGTGTCCCAGACTCATCTTTTACGTTTTCTGTTTCAAAAGTAGAATAAACCATTCAACTCCAAGGAGCATTAGATGTTTTTAGTAGATAATGGTATTTAGAGAACACATTTGGATACTAGGGGTGCTAATTTTTATTGGGTTTTCATTGCTTCTAAGCATTTTCAGCAGGTAGAACTAGGAAATTCAATAGTTTGGAAAAAATCATGAGTTAATGGTATACTTTTTTTTTTTTTTTTATGGTATGCGGGCCTCTCACTGTTGTGGCCTCTCCTGTTGTGGAGCACAGGCTCTGGATGCACAGGCTCAGAGGCCATGGCTCACGGGCCTAGCCGCTCCATGGCATGTGGGATCTTCCTGGACCGGGGCACAAACCCATGTCCCCTGCATTGGCAGGTGGACTCTCAACCACTACGCCACCAGGGAAACCCTATGGTATACTTTTAATTCTGATTTAGCATTAAAGGATCTTAATGGTGAATGTTTTTGAATTTATACTTGTATCCATTTTCTCTTACATGAAAAATCTTGGCCTTACCAATATTAAAATACTTATTTGCTCTATCCTATAATATATATAGGTACAAATTAATAATAAAATAGTATTAGTAAAATTAAGACTAATGAATGAAATAAAACATTTTTTGCTGGTCTCTTTATCCTTAAATTATATTCTGTAGTTGGTATACAAACACAATACTGTGTTAAGTCATTGAAGTAGTTCTTTTGTCAATGTGGTTATGTATCCAGTTCATTTGTTTCAATTTATTTCCAGTTCTTTTGTCTACTGTATTTTATTTCTATCTGTCCTACCCATTCTTTGCTCTTCTGTTTCTCCTTTTCTGCTCTCTTTTGGATTAATATAATATTTTTTTGTAATCTACTCCATCCCCTCTATTATCTCTTTAAACTATACCTCTGTGCTCTTTTTCAGTGGTTGCTCTAGAGATAACAATATGCTTCTTTAACTTTTCACAGTCTACAATAGTATACTAGCTTAAAATAATATATAAATATTACCATGGCCTAACTTCCATTTACCCCTCTATTTCTATGTGCTCTTATTATCATATGTTGTAGTCTACATAAGATATAAATTCAATAATATATTTTTCCTTATTTTGATATTATTATTTTTGTAATCAGTGTCATAAGGAAATTTTCTTTTATATATTTATATTTCATTTTTATGCACATATTTACTTATGTTTCTCTGTATTTCTTCCTGCACATCTAGGCTTCCATCTAGTGTCTTTTCCTTCAGTTTCAAGAACTTCATTTAGCACTCGTAGTTGTTGAAGCCTGTTGCAGATAAATTATGTCAGGTTTTGCTTGTCTTAAAATGTCTTTATTTTGCTTACCTTCTTGAGTGGTGTTTTCTCTGGATACGGAAGTTTAGGTTGACTTTTTTCCTCCCCATTTAGCATTTGAGAGAGTTCCACTGTCTTGCATTTTCCATTGTTTCTGATAAAAAGTTGGCTGTCATGCTTACAGTTGTTTTCTCTGTACAGAATATCTTCAGCTGGGGGATGATGAGGGACAGAGAGGTATACTCCTAGGATTTTCTTTGGCTTTCATAAGTTTTATTATATGTTCCCTGATAAGGTTTTCTATGTATTTATCCTGCTTAAGGTCATTACGTTTCTTTGATCTGTAGGTTTATGCATTTCATCAATTCTAGGAAATACTTAGCCATTATTTTTTTCAAAATTTTCTTCCCCGTTCTTTCTTCTCTCCTCTGGGACACCAATTACTCATGTGACAGACCATTAGATATTGTCCCACTGGTCTCAGATTCTCTTTAGTTATTTGTTTCTTTGTTTTACAATTTGAACAATTTCTATTCTCCTACCTTCAAGTTCAGTGAGTTTTCCTTCTGCTATGTTCAGTATATTTTTACATGAATCAAAAACATTCTTTATATCTGGTATTACATTTTTGTCTCTAGTTTTTCTATTTTGTTCTTATTCAAAGTTTCCATATTTCTGTGGAAATTCACTATATTTTTATGCATGCTGTCCACCTTTCTCATTGAACTTTTAACATTTTTATCATAGTTATATTAAAGTCCTTTTTTATTAATTGCAGATTTGCCTATATTAACTGTATTTTCCATTGATTATGGGTTATATTCTCCTGCTTCTTTGTGTGTACCATAATTTGTGATTTTATGCTGGACACTGTCATAAAAAATAGAGACTAATCTAGATAATATTTACTTCTAGAAAGATGTGTACCCTTCCTCTGTCATGTTGCTAATCTGTGGTTGAGCTGGGTCTTGGTTTGTTGCCATCTTCATTATTTTTAGTTCACTACTGCTTTCCAAAATTTTGAGAGTAAGATCAGGGATGTTCTTTTAACAGAGCTCTCTTTCTTTACCTTTTCCTGTCTCTGTCTCTGACTCTCTCTCCTTTACAACCCACCTATGAGCTTCTTGGTTGCAAGGGAGTTCTCTTTGCTATTCAGCTACGAGGACCATACCTTCCTTATGCCCACCAACCACCACTTTCTGTACTTTGAGAGACCTGTTTCCATATTGATTTCCTGCCTATAGTCTTTGACTGGCCCTGTTCCTTGCACTCTCAGAAGGCCCCATGAGTCTTAGAGAGCTCTTTCTCAGTTCTCTTCCTCCCAGGTTTCAACAGGCTACTGACATGTGGTTCAAGAAGGCCCTGTGTCCCTCAGGCCATTTTTCTCGTTCCTCTTGCCATTCCCCAAATCTTCAATAGGCTGCTTCCTTTCCCTTAGGGAAGGCCCCATGTGTCTTTGAAAAGGTAATTATTTCACTACCCTCCTGCTTTTCTCCTTAGCCTTCAGTTGACTACTTCTTTAGTCTCAAGGAAAATGTCATGTATTATATAGGGGTCTCTCTCAGCTTTCCTGCTATGTCTCCAGCTTTTGGGAGGGTTCTGCCTTGCACTTAGTGAAGGCAATTTTAGCCTTCATATCTTACTGTTATGGAGCATGAGTTAGATGTTTCATTAAATGCAAAATATATGCCTGAATCTCAAAAAAATAAAGGTACATAGCTATTTGCAAAATAAATATTAACAGTATGTATATAGTCACTAACATTTTTCAGATGCCATAAGAGAATGAAGAGGAAAAAAATTTGAAGGTGAATTTATCAGGCAAACTCAGTACTTCCCTTCATGACATTAAATGAATATCCATATGGTGTGTTGTCCCCACTGTAAGGTGGAACATTTATAAGTTGAGCTTCCGTTAGAAAAAAGTATATGGAACTTATATTTCAGCTCAAAATATTTCAGTTTTTTTTAAAAGCAGAGGATAACACAGATTCTTTTATATATTATATATGTATATACATATATGTATATATATTTCTCTTTGTGTGTGTATATGTATGTACATATATATATGTTTGTATATGTATATATTGCTGATAGTTGCACATAGTCCTATTATACTGTTAGTATTAAATATGTAAGGACTACTAACTTGTCTTTTTACTAAAAAAAAATGAGGTAAACCTTTCAAGAATTTCTGACATTCAGAGAGAGAGAGAGAATAGCAGGTGCCTTCTCTTCACTCTGTACCTCCAGTTGGTACAGGAAATCTTCACTCAAAGAGCCTATTGTGTTTTCAAGTCAACGTTCTTTCCTGATACTTGAGATTTCCTGGACCTCTTGAATTGTCTTGTGTTTGTTTCCTTGTGTATCTTTGCTTTGTATACAATTTTAAATTTGAATCACTGTTCACTGTTGCACAAAGCATGAAGGTTTAGTAAACTCTTTTTTAAAGTGGAGATATAAATAAATCAGCTATCTGTGTTTGAAAAGTCTAAACCAAAGTGCAGTTGTATGCTTCAGCTTGTCAATGGATATTTATGAAGTGAGCATAATACTATTACAGTTATAGCAGTGAAATATATCCTGTGCAGATAGCTAGTAAAAGAGCTTGCAAGTGTTAATGCCTGCAGAATTTTAATGCTCAAGAGATGGCAAATGTGGTACTTGCTCTGGCTAATGCTACTCTGGCCACAGTGAAAATGAATTGGCAAAATCAATTTTCAAATATTGCAACAGAGTTGGGGTCTATATACTTAACCAACAGCAAATATATTGGTTCCTACTGTTGCCTAGTTTTTATCTCCTGGTTTAGTTAACTGAAGAACAGTAACAGCACTGGACATTTTTATTTTGGGCGCCAACTTTCCACCCCTACTCTTAGGTCTCTTATTATGAGACCTAAGAGAAGGTATTGCCAACAATGAAACGTCAATTAACTTCTTACTCTAATAGATACTTGGTGTTGCCTGAAAATCACTTAAGTGGAGTTAAAACTGACAGGTTCTAATTGTGAGTTTAGCCTTTGTTATGACTAGAGTTCTGTTTGTGATGTATCCTTGGTATATTCTGTTCCTTCTTATACTGATGGAAGGTGAGTAATGGAGTAAAGCCTCTGCACAGACCATTGCTCTAAGAGATGGATTGAGATATAAATACATTTATAGTTTATAAAGAATCATATTGTGCTTATTTTTCCTAGCAGTCAAAGAAAATGAAGTTAAGCTCTCAGTCTTTAGACGTAGGGGATTTATTCTTGCAGAAGAACTTTTGGGATTTTATGGAATAGTATAGTTTCAGCATGCTTTCATGTATAAGCTTCAAATTCATATTAATTATCTGTGTTAACTTAGTTAAGATTAAATTCAAATTAATCATTGTTTGACATCAGCTATCTGAACAATACCTCAGTAAGTCTTACCAGAATAAGAAAAGACAGCAAAGAAGGGAATTAGACATTATATGATCTTTTGTATAAGGTAGAGGTTGAGGTAATACATTTGTTGGAGAGTTTTAAAGGTTTAGATGAGTGTGGAGTCTTTGTGAGTAAGAAAGTTGAGAATTAAGAAATATATATTAGTTTCCATTTACTTATACCTAATCTACCTGTAGAGAAATATTGAGAAAAAAATATACAATAAAAGTTAAGGATAAAAATAGAGAAATAGTCATGGGCCAAAGTTAAGATAGCTATACCAGAAAATGTACACTAAGAGTAGCAATGCTTTTAGAACATGATGTAAATCTGAGCTTTTTGAAAGTCAAGGCACAAAGAGAAAGGTTAAGTTACGTAATTGGCATTATATAATAAAAGGGAAGCACATGAGCTTACCAGAAGTGGCATGCTTTTTCCTAGCTAGCTCTGAACTCTCAGAATTGATCCCTTAATATCAACATCCTCAATAGCAATTTTCCAAACTACAAAATTCTCTGTATGTAACCAAAATTTATGTGAGTTCTAGATATGACCAAAAGTTGAGGGGATAATGCTGTAATGTTGTCATAGATTTATTTAGGAAGATATTTCTAAAGGAAAGTAAAGAAACCAAGTCCAGTTATATTGACAGTTTACTGGTGATCTGGCTTCACATAAGTATGAATAGCTTGAATAATAGGTATCAAACCACATTTTTAGGGTCAACAAAAACAAAATATTATACTGAACTGCAATTTTAAAGGGTAGATGAGAGTGCATCTTCTTGGTTTGGACTAAGGGAGGCTTACATGTGCCTGCTTGCTCCATTCTTGTGCACCATTCCAGCCATAGTGGTCCCCGATGCACCTTGTAGAACCCCCAGGACTTCATGGACTATAATATGAAAAAAAAAAAAAAAAAAACACTGACCTAGAGAAATCAATGTCTAGCATTTCACTTAGAACCTCACTTTCAAAGATAGTTTTGCCAACTGATCTGGAGAGAAAGGATTCAAAAATTATTATTGATAAGTGCCTGAGGTATAAATATTCTATGTTGTTGATTGAGTGCAGATATATATGTGTGTGTGTGCATGTATGTACATATATATATATATATATATATATATATATATATATATATACGCTAGATACCATGCATGTCACTAGAAAGTTTGATGTTGTATGAAAATTAAAGATTTACCTTATATTTTTATTTAAATATAGTCAACTCCAGTATGCACAGGTCTTGAGGTAGGCCACGTGTGCACATGTACACACACATGCATGCATGCATGCACACACACATACACTTTTTAAAATAAGATTGCTGATTGCAGCCTGGACAAATGCTTGAACAGGCATTTTATGAAAACTCTTAGAATTGTGTACCATAAAAATGAAAATGCTGACTGTGGATTATAAAATTTATTAATCAGTGGCTTCTGCCATACTCACGCACTCTTGAGTAGAACTGCATACACATGGGTTCATCAGGATATTAACTGTAAAAGACAACCTAGAGACAAGTAAATGAGTTGACCTATGGGAACAATGAATGCTGAAGAACTTTGGTATAGTTGGTAGATGGTGATGATTCCTGAGAGTAGTCAATTGGTTCTTGTAATGACTTTTAAAAACATAAATGTAGATGTTTAGAAAAGGCTGCATTTTTGCTGATTGAATTTGGTCTTTGAAAATTTATTTTTAAGCTATCAAATATATAAATATACAGAAAAGATATAAAGTAGAATGTAAGAAATAGTATGCAATTCCACTACTCATAGCATGTTTGGTGTAGTCTCTTAGTCTTGTCTTTTACTCTTTCGATATACATTGCATAATTATAATTACATATATATACAAGTTGGCATTTTTTCACTTATCATTTCCCTACATCTTTAAATTTTTTTAAATTTCTGTTTTAATGGCTACATAACCATTAGATTAATCATAATTTAATTATTCTCTGATTGTGAGACAGAAATAAATATAAATGTACTGATTATATTTTTCACATTATAAAAATCCCATGGTAAACATTTTGAAATCTTTGTCTAGATACTTTACTTTACAGATACTTTGCTGAATTCCTGACATGAAATTACTGAGTCAAGGAATATAAGCTTTTAAAGACTATTATTACATATGTTGCTTATATATAGTTTTTGCCAATTTGTATTTTCCCTAGCAATGCATGAGAGTTCTTTTCTTGCCACAGAAGCTCACTAATTAGGCAATGTTGCTCAATATAAGGTTGCATAATATGGTTTACATTCAATGGGAGGCAGTTTTATTCCTTTTTAACCATAATTTTTATTAGGCAAATAAAATGTCATACCTAGATTACAATACAATGATGTCAATTATTAATATATAAATAATTCTAATATTCTAAAACTTATTTAAGTAGGTAAATATGCCAATAGTAATCTTGTTTATAGTTAATTTACCTAGTTGTTTAATATGTTGAGAAGGTAAATTATAACCTGGTCAGTCATTATCTGAATTACCACAATTTTTAAATTAATGTACTTTAAATGTACTTGGCTATAATCTAAAGTCAGTAGTTAAATTCTATTTGTTCTACCTAACTTTAATTTTTTTAATATTTAAGAAATTTTACTCCTAATCTCTATGTCATACAAAATGGATAAATTTTACAATTATTTCATTGCATCCAAGGAATTCTATATTCCCAAGACAAAAGAATGAATACATACATCGTTCATTTTTAAACTAATGCAGTCCTAAGGATACTCATTTAATTCAATTTTATATTGGCTATATGTTCTTATTATTGAAATTTATGACCTAGTGACTTATATGGCATGATACCAAATTCAAGTTGGTTGAAGTGATTGCCTAATTGAATAAATAATATGGGCATTACCTAAAGCATCACGACAACAGTATACTTTGATTTTACCCATAATTTAGATGCATGATTAGAGCATGATTTTAAGTCAAGAAAATTATTAAAAAAATATTTAATTAAAAATTTGAAAATATAGAGAAAATTAATGTTATTTCTCCACATTAATAATTATGCTTTATATTACATGTTTTGTTATTCCCTAAACACTTATGCCACCTGAATTCAAAATTTTTTGAAGTATGTTGTAAAATATAAAGCAAACTTAATGTTACACATTTGTTTTAACTCTTGCTAGCAGAAATCTTGTGTTCATTGTTTTAGCATATTACAAGTTTAGTGGTTTATTTTAGAGACTATATAGTCATGTTACCTGATACTAGTATTAACCTCTATATAGGGAGTAAAGTATTAAAATTATGTCTCTATGTATATTTCTGTATATTTAGGTTGCATTGAATGGTTTGTTTTTAACCTATTCAATTAACTTTTTAAAAATGTTCAGAGCTTGTATTATTTGTAATTAAAGTGAAATAGTCTCAGAAAAATAAACACTATTACTACTAATATTTTCCATTCTGTACCAGCCAATGATGAGTTGTATGCTCAAGTTATTTTACATTACTTTACTTGTTACCTTGATAACATACTTTTATTGTATAGGCATTGTAAGCACGAGGATATGGCAGACCTGTAAACCCTGTCATATCCCATTTCCTGTGAATAAAAATTGCTCTGCTGTGTTCTGGCCTAGACTGCTTGCCATGATATCAATAGCAGCCTAACATTCTTGACCTTAAACATAATTGGCATTATATTGATGGGTTTTGTAAGATAGTATTGAGCAGTATTCAAAGGGCCACAGACTCCTAATCACAGCCACTTGCAACCAGGGTATGTCGCCTTGATTTTAGAATGTTCTGGTAAGTGGATGGTAGCAGCTAGCATGAAATAATCCCCTGGGAGTAAGGTACCTGATGGAATACTAAATAAAAATTTCCTTTGGCCAATAGTTTCTTTTTTTCTTGATTATTCTTTATCTATCTTTTCTCTTTAGAACTACTCTTTTCTATTTTCTCCTTATTGTCTTCTCTCCTTTTCCACTGTTTTATTTTTCTCCTTTGTAATCTCTTTTTTCCGTCTCAGATTCATACTTTTACTATCTTCCCATTTTTAAGGTCTGGCTCCTCCCCCAGTAGAGGTCTGGTCATCACGTATTCATTCTTTTATATATCATCCATCCATCCACTTGTTTCTAAGTGAGTATTTATAACAAGTCTGCTCTATGTTAGACACTGTGCAATGACATCGTAGAGGGGAGATGGATAATAACTATCTGCTTTTTAATTGCAAGTTTACTATGTGCCAGGTACTGTTCTAAGTGCTTTATAGATCTATATTAACAGACTTAATCTTTATAACAGTCCTAAGAATAGGTCCAATTTTTTTTAAATTGTGATTAGTCACTTATTTCTTATTTATTTATTTATTTATTTGTTTGTTTGTTTGTTTTTGGTTGTGCTGGGTCTTCATTGCTGCACTTGGGCTTTCTCTAGTTGTGGCGAGCAGGGACTACTCTTTGTTGTGGTGCACGGGTTTCTCATTGCAGTGGCTTCTCTTGTTGCAGAGCATGGGCTCTAGGCATGCGGGCTTCAGTAGTTGTGGCATGTGGGCTCAGTAGTTGTGGCGCATGGGCTCTAGAGCACAGGCTCAGTAGTTGTGGTGCATGGGCTTAGTTGCTCTGCGGCATGTGGGATCTTCCCAGACCAGGGCTCCAACCTGTGTCCCCTGAGGTGGCAGGCAGATTCTTAACCACTGCACCACCTGGGAAGTCATGAATAGGTCCAGTTTTTAATCCCCATTTTATTGATGAGGAAACCATAAGTTGTTCATGGTCACACGGTTAATAAATAACAGAGGGCTTCCCTGGTGGCACAGTGGTTGAGAGTCCGCCTGCCGATGCAGGGGACACGGGTTCGTGCCATGCTCTGGGAAGATCCCACATGCCGCGGAGAGGCTGGGCCCATGAGCCATGGCTTCTGGGTCTGCGCGTCCGGAGCCTGTGCTCCGCAATGGGAGAGGCCACAACAGTGAGAGGTCCGTGTACCACAAAACAAAACAAAGCAAAACAATAAATAAAAGAGCTGGGATACATATTCAGGCTTTGGAACTCTCAGAGTTAACCACTGTTACTTTTCCTTTTGATCTTGGAGCAAACAATTATGGTGTCATGTAGTTTGGCTGTGGTAGAGATGAAATTTGGGGGAAGGAGCCCCATGACTGGGACAGCTGGGAAAGGCTTAACAGAGGAAGTAACTTTTGAATAGAACTCCTCTGAGTTACCAACTTCTAAATTCCTGTAAAATAAAACATTATCAGATCTTGATAAAAATGAAAAACACTGAGTCCATGATTAGGAGGTGAGGAGATATTTGGTTGTTTTTGTCAATGTGTGTGCTAAAACACGGGGGTGTATATTGCATGTACCAGGGTTTTGGGGTACTTGAATCAACAGACATGCAGCAGCTGATGATTAATACTTAATCCCAAGCTTTGGAAGAACTGAAGTAAGGACCTCAGGGTCAAAATCAATAGGGCTTTCTTCATTTTAGTTGCTAGATCTTTAATTAAACTACACCAAATGAAATAGAAAATAATTTAGGTCTGGAATAATTTAGGTGTTGAAGTGATTTTGAGAATTCAGGTGAACTATGAATTTCACTTTTTAAACCCTCTAACTGCATAAAATAAATGAATCAGTGTCATCAGATTAATCTGGTGTGTGGAACAGAAATGGTCTGAAAAAGAGCCTTATATCTAAATCTAGTTAATTAGTGATAAAATGCAAATAAAAGTAGAAATTCATGGTAACTTCTTTTCAAAATTATGCAGAAAAAAAAAACTTTTACTTTTTTGGTCCATAATAAATACACAAGAAAAGATGGCATTAATGCATATCTTTGTTGTCAAAATGTCATTCCTCATATATTTCCTCATATATTTGTTTGATTCTGGAAAATTGCCAGAAGATAATATTTTTAATATTCATCACTGTTTTAATATTCATAGTTAAAATCTATTTCTCATTGTATGTATAGTTATACTATCACACTGTCATGGCTTAGAAGGACTGATTTACTGATTTGCCCAAATATTTATTAATTATGTCATTTTCCTGCCCTCTGAAAAAAATTTTTAGAAAAGGGATATATCATGAGAATAACATTTTTTAATGTTTCCTTGGCACATGATGCCAAATGTAGCTAATCTGGAGAAGAGTATCTTTTCACTTAATATTCATTCTAAAAATCTTCTTTGAAGGTTCTAGGTAATATAAAAATACAGTCTGAGTACATGACCTATGACCATTGCATTACCAAGGAATTTTTAGCTCATTCTAAGGTAGTCTTCTCCATGCTTTTCTCCCACTTTCTTTTGCACAGATATTATTTGTAGACATTAGGAACAAAGTAAGTAATAAATTTGACAATTATAGTAATAATGTTACCTCCAAAATTATTAGAAGACAGATAATTTGATGAATATTTGCCTTTTAGGCAAGAGTAAATGTAAACTAGTTTGCTTTTATGCTTTTCTGTTTTTTCATTAATTTCTGAAATTTCCAAATTTGTTGAACAGTCACTTTTGAGAGGAAAATAGACCAAAATCGTGTTTTTACATTCCCGGCTTTCTTCTCCAACAATATTTGTTGTTCCTTTTGAATGTACCATGTACACTGGATGTACCAGATATTTGAAACAAATGTATTGTTCACATTTAGAGGGAAATAAAGAGAAGTTCTAAAATATGAAGTTAGAGAGCAGATATTATGAGAAATAGGAAAATCTCAATAGGTTGATGATCTGGACCCTAAATTAGAAAGCAATATGCTACCTTTTGGCTTATTAAGGAATCTAGACATGATTTATATGGTACAAGACATCAGCAATGTCACACCAAGGAGAGGGAAGAAGGGGATCTTTTATTACTAATTGGAAACTTTATTTTCAACTAATTCTTAGATTATTTATAATTATATATGAAACAATGTGTTTCAACAAGCTTCATTGAACTGCTAAGGAATTGGAATGGCAAACTCTCTTTGGAAATGTGGAATGCAAATAAAGTCACCATTTATAGAGACCACATAATGGTGGTGTGCAGTTGTGAGAAATGATCAACAACAGTGGGCAAGATTGCTAATAAATCTGTTGTAAAAGCCTATTATAAAATGGAATCACAAAGAGATGGCATCTCTTCCCTTTCTCCCTGACTTCTTATCCTCAATCTCTTATGACTTCTTAAATACACTTCTCATGCATACATTTTAGAAGCACCAGTTTTATATCAGTTTTAAAAGCACCAGATTGTATAAATGGGACACTTCCATTTTAATACATTGTAGAAACATACAGGGTTGTGGCTTTGATATTTTTATTGCTCGGATAGTAATGCTATTCCTTAAATAGCGATAACAAAGTTCTGTTTTCCGTAGTGTTTTTTTCACTTTAATTTTACCATACCATTGTGTAGGTGAACTTGCTGTGGAAAAGATCTGAATGAACCATCATGCTTTGACCCAAAGAAAAAAACTTATGACTTCATGTTTCATCCTAACATTGACCTTACCTTGGGTAATCGTTTGTTATATCATAGTAGGAAAACTAGGTGTTTTCATGCTTTTTAAAGTAACTTCTGTATTTCAATAAGGATTTGTTTCTTTCCTAGGGCCGGTGCATAAACTTCTCTCGAGTTCCCTCTCAGTAAAAGGAAAGCAGGAAGACCAAGAAGTATGAAGATGGTACATCTTCACGATGCCGATTTCCAACCAAAAGAAAACAAAGTGCATTTCAGAAGTTTTTGGAAGAGCAGCTTTATTCCTCTCAGTCAGGAAATGTTTTCTCTGCCTTCTGCTTTGCTTGCATCAAACATTTTCAAACTCTTGTTCTGCCATCTACATGGGAATTGATGAAACTCAATGGTAACACATGATTCAGGACATTAAAAATAAAAAGGAACTTTAATGTACATGCTGTGGTTTATACAAGAAAGTTTTTTTGAACGTGTAAAAGAGGAAGAAACAAAAGCATGAAGATGATATCAAAAGAGGGAGCACGAAACAATTGGCCCTGGTGAAGCTTTAATGGAGAAAGGAGCATTTTACATGGAAACATGGCACTTGTGTGTTTACATGGCAAGCTTGTTAGCCAAATGCAGAGTATGAAATCTCCCACCAGGCTAAGCAAATAAAGGAGTCTATTGCCTTATAGCTGTGTCAGATCACAAAATCCTTCCAAGTCCTCTACCACGATGTGCCTTCAGGGAAGCTTCTGACTGGAAACTCTTGTCATTCTAACACTGAAAAGTGCACATGTATGACAAAATGTAGACAGGATGCCTCAAGGTATCAGTAGCAAGCAAGATTTTGCCCTTTAGTTTTTGAAGGCACATTTCTTTCATTATGCACTTGGGAAAAGAAGAAAATTAATAAAGCATTATTCCACAGGAAGATGGCCTCTAACTAGAGATCTTCAGTGGAGCTTAATGGACTCATGATTTGAGAACTTGTCCCTGGAATTGGTAGATTTACCCCTCTTTCTATGTTTAGGGCTTAGTAGTACATAAAGCAGTAATATCTGTAAACATACCTAGGAGTTTGTTTTGCTTTTAATTTAAAGGAAGCAGTAACCACAAAGCTTCCGCTCAGGGTATTTTCTTCCTCCAAGTCTCCAAGGGCTCTTCAGCGTCACAAGCCAGCAACTCTCTTTGCATGAAAATTTCAAAATTTAATTAATATAATTAAAGGCAACAGCAAGCAGCAGCCTGTGAAGATTTTGCTCATCTTTTTTATGCCTTTTGACATTGAATGACCTATTACTGTATGCACATTACTTGGATTTTGAGGGGCACTCTACCTTGGTTGTGATTCAGTAGAGAGAAAAAAAGGCCTCCTCTCATCAATTTATAAATTAAATTTTCAGGAGGGTCTACCACCACAAAACATCGAAAATGTATGTATTATAATTTTTTTAGAAAAACCACCATCGTGTCACGTCAACGATGCCAAATTATGTTAGTGTGAGCGGAAACACTGTGGGGGAGGAAGAAGGCAGCAGCTGATGAAAAAAGCTCAAATGATCTAGTCACTTTCGATACTGTACTTCAGATGCGAAATGGATATTCGACTGGAAACCTGACAAAGCGCGCCTGCTTTGATGTGAACTGGTATAGACAATGACCAGTGGCTGGGTCAGTGGGATGTCTCTCTGCGAGCACAAAGGCTTATCAAATGACACTAAAAATAAGTTCAACAACCATCACATTGGAAGGGAGAAGGCGAACATTTCATGTTTGGCGGGCATGTGAGTGCACAAGATGGAAACAGTGATTTGGAGCATCCCAGTATAATTACCCCCCTTGCACGCTTAATGGAAATTTCAAAGGATGGGAGTGATTCTGATGGTTGGTGTCCAGATTTGTTGCACTGCTCCAATAAGCCTTGCTCACACACACAAATTTTTATACATAGATATATGTATACATATATATCCTCTAGCTTGAATCTTTTGCTCAAGTTTATTTATGTCACTGGCTGGCTGGATCCAAAGTCATGTGTCTACATATTCATAAATAAAATTTTACCTGTGCCTCGGCTACCATTTTTCTTTAAGCCCACATGAACTCAAGCCTTGTTTGGCTGAATATTTAATTGTCTTGATTAGTTTCAGGGACAGAATTGTATCCAGTTCCAAAATGTCCATTATGCTCACAAATGGTAGTGTTGGTACTAATTATCCATGTTTGCAAGTGTGACTTGGAAACCAGATATATACCCATTTAGTTCTTGTAAGCCATTGTTCTACATTTTCATCTGGGGCAGGGCCTACTGTGATTTTCTTAAATTGGGACTTCATTTCCAACCAGTGCACACCCCGAATTTAAGAGCCTCAAGGGTACTACAGAAGCTAAGGCTGTTTCTTTGGTAGTTCCTTTGAATTTGCCTAGTATCATGGAAATTGTATGATACTTTTATTTTGTACATGAGCAGTGTAAGTAGACCTTTGCCCTTAAATGGCAAAATAGCTTTCTGTAGATTGTAATGAAAATTGATTTCCAGTTCTAATACCACTATGAAGAACTCTCAGTGAAGAGGCAATGGTCTATATAGAGACTAAAAAAGTATCATTCATAAAGTTCAAAGACAGATGGAATTTTATTGCACTTAAATATATGAACCAGATCTAAGTTATGATTTTCTTTGATTATGCTAACTAGCAAATTGAGAATAATTTGCTTTAAAGAGTACTGTATTCTCACCAAAGGACTAAATTGAACACCCCTACACTTTTCAACCAGGAAAATGAAAGGTTAAAATAAAGCCATTTCTATAAGTTTAGTAACATTTTATATTTTATATAGAGAAGCAGTTCCTGTTTAATTTTTTGGACATAATGTCAGTCAAGAACTACTTTCTGTGAGTAAATTAGTTAAGTCTTTATCCATAATCCATTTGTGTTGCATAAGGTTGCAAAAACAATTAAGTGGGAAATGACTCCTAACTTATGTGTCTACTCTGCCTGGAAAGAAAGTTTTGAAGGCATCTATATATATTTCATAACAATGTCTGTTCTTTATGGATTTGATCCATAAATATTTATCTATCTGAAAACTTTGATACTTGGAATGTTTTCCTTAAAGCATTTGGTGCTCCAAGAAAAAACATTTGGTGCTAAGAGTTGCAGCACTGATGCCTTTCCCCAAGTTAATTCTATTTTAAATTTTTATATTTCCTTCCCAATGAGATGCAGAGTAAAATTTGAGACCCTCCATTAAGTAGGGAGCAGCATCTGTCATCCATGGATAATTACTCTTTTAGCAAAAAAAATACATAAGGTTTAAACCTCCTACTTTTTTTTTTTTTTTGCGGTACACGGACCTCTCACTGTTGTGGCCTCTCCCGTTACGGAGCACAGGCTCCGGACGTGACGCGCAGGCTCAGCGGCCATGGCTCACAGGCCTAGCCGCTCCGCGGCATGTGGGATCTTCCCGGACCGGCATGTGGGATCTTCCCAAACCGGGGCACGAACCTGTGTCCCCTGAATTCACGCCAGGCGGACTCTCAACCACTGTGCCACTAGGGAAGCCCTAAACCTCCTACATTTTAAATTGTTAGAAAAGAAAATCATTTGCTTATATTTTTCCTGAATTTTATTCTAACAACTTTAAATCATAAATTATTCAGTATTTGTTTTTCTAATAAATCCTTACTGGATACAAGATCTGGGTGTCTCTGTGAACTTAATTTTATTATATAAATATCACTGACCATTGTTTACTTCTCAGAGGCAATTTATTAGGTTATTTTTAAAATTAAAACAGCCTATATTATGGCCAAGAAGGTGTCTAAAATATTTTTGATTGATCTGCTTACATATATTGTTTTTCAATCTTAAGAGGGCAAAATATAAATGAGTAACATTTATGAATATTGTAAACATTGTATGTAACTTCCTCTTCTATAGCAAAGCCTTGTGGTTACTAGATTTTGTACAGTATCACACTTTAGGAAGTTCATTAGTATTTTATTGCTACTGGAAAATTTCTGTGGGTATATGTGCACAGGAGAGAAATATATACATTATTTTAATATGAAAGAAAATACATATTCTAGAAGCAGAGAATAACTCTGGTACATCTGTTGTATGTTTAAGGGAAGAAACAAGAAGATGAGGCTGGAGAATGTTGTCTATCTGCAGGTGATGAAGTGGGTGCAGCCATGTACTCTAGTCGCAGAGTTAAATTAATATTTCACTTAGTGAATTTCTATGGCTTATTTCTGAGAACACTTCAATTTGGGTATATTTCTACACTTATTTGTATCTAATTCAGTCAATTTGATAAAAGAAAGAAAAACTTGTTTTCTTTCTCATAATGTAGCAATCCCTGTGCTGGATTTTTTATGCACTTTATTTTGGGGTTCTCTGCCAAAAGAAAGTGCTGATAAGTACACCATGCAAATTTATATTAAAATGTGCTTGTTCAGATTGCTTTGCAGGAACTATATTAAGGTAAAGTGTCTGTGTGTGTGTGTGTGTGTGTGTGTGTGTGAGAGAGAGAGAAAGAGAGAGAGACATGGAGAGACTGAGAGAGACATGGAGATTGACTCAGAGTAATGTGCTACCGATTGTCTTGGCTGAAGAATCAGATGATGGAGGGACTAGACCTAGACCTATCCACAATTAGCTTGATTATTAAAAGAAACACCAGGAAATTAAAAGTAGCTGGTACTCTATTTGCTTAGGTACTTGGGTAACTGGAAAAATAAACTGCCTTTCCACTCCTACTCTTTGTGGTGAACTACAGAGCATGACAGCCTTTGTCTAAGAATGTAACTCGACCAGGAAGGGTCTTGCAAGTCATACATTCAAAGCTTCAGCTGAGTTCCTCCATGCGAAGTGAATCTCAGATCTGAGTTTTGCCATAGAGGCTGGACAAAACTGAATTTCTCTGCATAAAACAAATCTTGGAGGGATTCTCCACTCACCCCACCCACCCGAAATTGAAGAGAAATACAATGGAGAAAAAAGACCAGAGAGAGGAGGGCTGAGCAACATTATAGGAGGTAAGAGCATCAATTTAGAAAATGACAGAGGAAGTTTTGTGTCTTTAAGAATGGAGATGCCTGCTATTCCATTTTAAATGGCATTGCATTCCTGCAATGTACACCCTTCCATCTCACAATTTCAGTTGTCTGCTAACTCACATTTTCTGTCACTTAAGGAATTTGGCTGAATTCAAAAAGAGCAAGATGATCCCTCAAATTAATATAAAAAATAAGCCTCTCTGAAAATTTGCAGAGATATTGAGGATTGGTTGTTCCAAAACTGATGAATGGATTTGAGGTAATAGAATATAAATCTTAAACAACAAGCTTTCCTCATCTGTTCACTGTTTTTTTCATAGAATAAAAAAATATTTTGAAGAAAGGAGAGTGATTTTAACATCAATAGAACTAACATCTACTTCAAATATTGTTCAAGTAGTAATCGTGAACAAGACATCAATAAAACTGATACACTCTAAAATGTTAGAAATAAAAGGGATCAGATTCTCTAGCTAGATTTCCCCTCAGATACAACATCATGTACCAATAGGTCTTGAGGTTTTAGGAAAAATTATGAAATTCTATACATTAACTAGGAATAGTGTTCATGTGCTCATATTTTTTGTTACTTTATGTATCTATATGCATACACACACACAATCCTTTCTAGGGAAAAGTGCTAAAAATGACTCACAATATGAACTTTTATGTGCTTCACAATCCTAAAGATATCCTTGTTTATTCATGTGACACTATGACATCTGAAAATAATGATTTCTCAGCATGTTTATAACCAGGCAAGTTACCTGAAAATATTAATAACTTGCACTTAAATATCATTTTATAATTTTCCAAAGTACTTCAACATGTGTTATTCATTGTTTTTATTTAATAAACAGATACTGGCTGCATGCTATATATTCAGATCTAATTTGGCCAAAACCTAGGCAAATTTAAGTGTGAAACTGAGGTGTAAGGGAATGGATGGAAGGCAGAAGAGATGGCCTTCTCAGGATGCTCAGTAAAAAAAAAAAGTCTTACAGCATGAATCCTGAGTGGCCCATTGGAAGATAAACCCTGATCACATAAAATGAGATTTAATGCTAAATGATGCCTGTTTCATATGGGCAACCCTAGATAAACTCTGTACCACCGAGAGTATCTCATTTTGCTGCCACACTATTTCCCGTGTATATTAACGGCCTTCTTGAGGGAACAAAATACTTTTAAATCACTCTATTTGTTGAAAAACACTACTTTAGTCTAAGTCATAGATAAGTTAAGCCACATAAAAATGTAATATCTTCTCAGTGTAAACAAAACAAAACAAAATAACAAAAATGATGAGGTTAAGATTGAGATGTTTCCTAGGAAAAAAAAGGAGGTTTTTGTAAGAAATTGTTTTCAGGGCCAGCTGAAGGACATTATGATAGAGATCATTGCTTTAACATAATTTCAGAGGCAGTTAATGTTGAATAAGAAAGGAAAGAAAACCCAAGATAGTGAAAGGATAATTAATTCAGAGTCTTAGTTTTAATTTCCAAGGATTATATTGGTAAAGTGACCCTTCACAGTGGAAAACTGAAGGAATAGGTTTATATTTTGCTTTTCTACTTTGTGATAATGAAACTGTTCCAGGTGTTTATTTTATTTTAACATCTGTGTTTCCTCTCCATTTTACCCACTGACCTACCCAAAGCAGGTGAAGAACAGTGCTGTTTAGGGTGAAGGCAGGCCCCGCAAACCTTCAACCACACCCAGCACCCTGATTTTCTGATAGCCCCTGGAGAACGGCAGAAATGACATGTCTGGTGTGGGGTCCTTGGGGTAGAGGAAGTCAGTTGTGCTTAGTAGTCAGAAACATAAAGACTCGCCCCTCCCAAACCCTTGCCAGATGCGTGCAAACCATGCCTAAGCTTAGGGAGTTCATTCTGTTGCCAAGAGAAAGGAGCCAAGAACTGACCAAGAAAGTCAGAACTCAGGCAACAGTTGTACCAGGGATGAAAAACAATGGTAAGAACAAAGCCAGAGAAAGGAAATTGCACATTCATTAGCTTAAGTAATGAGGATTGGCAGGCGCCTACCTTGTGCAGGTCTCTATACTGGGCAATAGGATACTGCAGCAGGAAGGACAAGTTGGTCTCAGCAATCTTACTGGCAAGTGGAGCCAGACCCTGAACAAGAAGATGCAAGACCAGGAGTCGCGTAAAGAGAGTGCTATAAGAGCTCGTAATGGAAAGGGACTAACCTAGGCTGAATCATTAGGGAAAGCAGTGAAGTTTTTGCTGAGACAGGGAGGATGAGTAGTGTTTCCTTCCTTCTTTCCTCCCTCCCTCCCCCCTCCCTCCCTCCCCCCTCCTTCCGTTCCTTCCTTCCTTCCTTCTCTCCTTCCTCCTTCAGTCCTAATCACTTAGCAACATAAGTAGAACATAAAATGGCAGAGTTTCTGGCACATATTAGTCCCTCAATGATTATTTGTTAATGAGTTAAAAAATGATTATTTGGACTTCTAGCTCCTCCAAGACTGAGTAATCCCATTTCTCCCACGTCCTCCTTATTACAACTAAAAATCCCTGTACCTAACAAATGGCAAAAAACATAAGAAGTCTCTGAAAATTGGAAAGGAGAAGGCAGACTGCTTAGAACTTGAGGAAAAACCTGCAGGTGAGTCTCCTGGCTACCTGTATTGCCTTATCCCAAAGAGGGTACTTCGGGGAGAGACCCACTGGTCATGGGGGACTGACACACCAATTGAGGCTGATCTTGCTCTCTCTCTTCTCTAAGAGTTGTTCCATCCAGTGCTTGACTGTATTGTATTTTCCTTGGCATCTCCAATACCAAAATGCAATGGGCAGAAAGAAGTGTTTAGAGTCCTCCTGTGGGACTGGTAACAGGTACTCTCCTCCACAACTATTTTCAACTTTTTTACTGTGGTAAAATACACGTAAGATAAAATTTACCATCTTAAGCATTTTTAAGTGTATTATTCACTGGTGTTAAATACATCCATAATGTTGTGCTACCATCACCATCATCCATTTCCTAAATCACACAATTAAGCATTTTTGGACTTGCTGCAACATTCAAGTGGTTTGACTACTTTTATAATTTTTACAAATTGACTGATGTGCCATTTCCTTCTTTCTTTCTGATTGTAGCATATGCTTTAAGCTTTCCTCTGCAAAAAAGTATAATTAACACATTTGGGTGTGTGTGCGTGAGCATTCTTTTGAACTACTTCAACTTGTTCATTCAGGTTCAACATTAAAAGGCCTCAAGGTCACAGTTACAGTGAGATTCACATTTTGGAGGCTACATTAGTATAGTAACGCATTTCATGCTGTTGTTCCATAATTTGCCTAATCAAATAAAATGAGATCAAGCATTACATTGGAAGGGTCTGACCTCCCCATTCATACAGTTATATTTAGCTAATTACATAAGAAGTTACTTTTTTCCTAAGGTTTTGTTTGCATTTTTTAAGCTAGTTAGAAGTCAGAATTTAATCAGTATATTTTATTCCTCTCTTAAAATCTAGTGAGATGATTTCCCCTACTGAGTAATGCCAAAATATATGAGAACAAGGTATGTGGCTTAATTAATTAATCTATAGATATTTACTGATTACTGGCTATACACCAGGCACTTTTTTGGCCACTTATTCACAGAAGTGAAAAAGGCAGAGACATGATCCTCACCTTTCATGAAGCTTCTTATCTCCAATTTTAATAGTTTTCTATTGCTGCTGTAACAAATTATCATAACTCTCTTGTTTAAAGCAATGCAAATTTATTCTCTTAATGTTTTGGGGAGTCAGAGGTCTGACTGCATTCCTTATGGAGGCTAGAGAATCTGTTTCTTTGAGGTTATAGGACTGAGGTGTCTGTTTATTGCTGGCTGTCAGCTGACTGTCATTCCCAGTTACTATGGGCGCCCATCCTTGGCTCGTGGCTCCTTTCCTCCATCTTCAAAGCTAGCAATGGCAAGTCAGATTTTTCTCACTTTGCATCTCTTAAGCTACTTTTTGCCTTTCTCTTCCACTTTTTTAAAAATTATTTATTTATTTATTTTTGTCTGAGTTGGGCCTTCGTTGCTGCGCATGGGTTTTCTCTAGTTGCAGAGGGCAGGGGGCTACTCCTCGTTTCGGTGCGTGTGCTTCTCATTGCGGTGGCTTCTCTTGCTGCAGAGCACGGGCTCTAGGTGCATGGGCTTCACTAGTTGTGGCACGTGGGATCAGTAGTTGTGGCACAGGGGCTTAGTTGCTCCATGGCATGTGGGATGTTCCCGGACCAGGGATCAAACCCGGGTCCCCTGCATTGGCAGGCAGATTCATAACCACTGTGCCACCAGGGAAGCCCCTCTCTTCCACTTTCAACGAGTGATTAGACTGGGCCACCTAGAAAATCCAAAATAATCTCATTTCAAGGGCCTAAACCTTAAATAATATCTGCAACATTTTTTTTGACAAGTAAGACACCATATTTACAGGTCCCAGATATCTGTGGGTGAGGAGAGCATTATTCTGCCTCCCTCAGTAACGTAGAGAATGAATTTAAGAATTAGGCCTGTGAAAATATCTTCTCGAAATAATTTTATTTTGAGTAACAGTTTAAATTCATATCATATGCTTTGAGAATGGAACTAAATTAAAAATTACACTAATTCTCATAATGCCATTTAAAATTTTCTGTTAGTTTTAAGTTCAGATAAATCCAATTTATTGAAACCTATGTGGAGAAATTCTGTTTTTCCTCATCCCAACTGAGATCTCTTTTCTAACAATTTTGAATATTTATTTATTTTGGCTGTGCTGGGTCTTAATTGTGGCATGTGGGACCTTAGTTGCAGCATGTTTAGTTGGGGCATGCAGGATTTTTAGCTGCAGCATGTAGACTCTTAGTTATGGCATGTGGGCTTCTTAGTTGTGGCATGCATGTGGGATCTAGTTCCCCCACCAAGGATCGAACCTGGGCCCCCTGCATTGAGAACGTGGAGTCTTACCCACTGAACCACCAGGGAAGTCCCATCTTTTCTAAAAATTTTGAAAAGCTCAACATTCTCAGATTTTCATCTGTAGTCAACTGGCCACACCTACCATACAAATTCCTAGTTCTAAATTATAGCTTTCAATTTTCGCATTGCAAGTCTAAAGGACACTGCTGGAGGATATTGAGTCAATCACCAATTGGCACCATATATATAAATAAATACACACATACACACACACACACATATATATATATGCACATACCTATGCACAAGTTTCCAGTATCACATATAGCTCTACTGCAACTAAGAATAAATAACACTTCAAGAAGGCAATTTTGATATCTGACATAAAATCCTTAACATGAGCACTCTCTAGATTCAAATAGGTTTGCTTTATGTTTCCTAAAAAAAAAAAAAAAACAGTCAGAGGTATGAACAAATATATAGCCATATGATTGAATACTATAGAACTACCAATAATAATAAAATATTGGAACCTGACTAAATAACAATAATAGGGTATTGGTAAAATAAATTCTGGTACATATGATATATTGAAGAATACTTGATCAAATGGGAAATGTACAGGCCAACAAATTATATATATATATATATATATATATATATATATATATATATATATATATATACTTGTTGAAAAACACTAGGTTATAAAATGTAGGTACACTATGATTTTCATCATAAAAACAATTAAAATCACAAAATAGAAATAAATGCAGATAAAAACTTAGAAATATAAAATTTAGATATTGAAATAGATGTACAAAAAGAAGGTTGAGTTGAACATGCAAATTCTTGGGCTCTGCTCCTGACCTGAAACAGAAATAGAAATTCTGAAGGTGGGACCCAGCAATCTGTATTTTAACAAGCCCTCCCAGAGATTTTGGGTATATGCAGAATTTGAGAATCAGTACCTTGTTTTGGGTGGTAGTTACACAGGTGCAATAAATTATCAATAAAACTAATGTTTAGAAACTTTTATTTTATTAACTTATACTCATTTATTTAAAAAAAGCCAAAAGATTCACTGTCACCCCCCAAAAAATACAATGACTTAAATTTGGGCATGAAATAAAAAAAATAAAAATAAAAATAAAACCCACCAATCAATATAAATGCCACAAGAACATAAAAATTACCAAAGAATATATAAAGTTTTCAAAAGAAATCAGAAGAGTAGATTTCCAGGAAACACCTGAAGTTAAAATAATGTGATGATCTATGACTGGTTTAAATACTCAAACTTGAAGAAAAGTTAAATGGTTAAATATTTTGGAAATATTTATTGGTTAGTCTGTGATATGAGGTTAATATATAAAAAAACTGCAAGTCATTCTTAATTAATTGGACAAAATTCTGTATAATATTTAACGCTCTTGAGAGAATGAGATACCAAAGACCTCTTAAAACAGAGTTTTCTTCAATATCCTGCTCAAAGTTTTAGCCTTAAAGCCAGGATTAGTTGTATGGAACAGGGACCATCTTTATATTCAGATAATCTAACTAGTCAATTACTGGACAAGTGCTAACAGCTGTACTGCATTATAGACAAAATATGAACTCTAATGTAATCCATCATACTTAATATATATTTGTACAAGTCCCTGAATGCCTATTTGCAGGATAAAGTGTAGTAGTCCTGAATGTATTGAAACACTTAAGGAGCAGTGTTGTTAAAGTGGGGGTCTGTGTCATACCATTCTAGGAGGAAATTTAAAAATCCTTTGAAGTCTTTATGGGCAATGTTTTAAAAATTCAAATACTTGGTAACTTTTTATACATCTCCCTGTATCATTATCATTATGATTTTTTTCTTAATGGTAAATTTAATCCACAGGGGGGAAAAACCCACTTTTGAACTGGGTCAAAAAAAAAAAATCAATGAAAACAATGGATTTTCACAAAACTCATTTATTCTAAATATAGGGTAGCATAAAGAAAATAAGAATCCAACATTATTAGGAGTGGTTCTCTAAATTAAACCATTGTAGAAACAGGGAAATTTATGGAGACATATCTCCTGATATAAAAGCAAGGTATGGAACAGAGTTTTTGATATTAACTGTGGGCAGTGACTTAGGAAATATCCACTAGGATGTACCACAGTCATCTCACAGTCAGCAACAACAAAAACAATTAATAATCTCTCATCTTGACATCTACATAGCTTGGCATTCCCTATATCAATCAATGCATCAATCAATCATGACATCTAGAAATCATAATCAATTTCCTTCTCTATTTATTCTCTTATTTCTTACTAATACTAGTTTTTCCTTTCTCGTCTTTGCTACTCCTATTTCTGCCAATTAAATCTTAGGCAGTAGTGTTCAACAGAACTCTCTGAGATAATGGAAAACATCTATGATTCTGCACTGTCCAATATGGTAGCCACTAGCCACATGTGGCTATTGAGCACTTGAAAGATAGCTAGAAAGAGTGAGAAAATAAATTTTCAATTTTATTTATTTTAATTTAATGTAAATCTAATTTATCTACATGCTATGACTAGTGTTTACTGTATTGGATAAAACAGATTGAAGGCTTCATAAACTCACCTCATCCATACATACATTTAGTCATTTAAAAATACCTTTTGGGGAAAACCTCCTATGTACCCAGGCATAGTGAAAATTCAAATTCCCAAAGGGTCTAATGACAAAGAAAAGAAAATGATAGAGGTATGTGCACCGGGTGCTGTGAGAGAATGAACAAATGCCAACTAGGTGCTGAGAAAAGGCTTCTTGAGGAAGGTGGTGCTTGAAATGAGATTTAATGGGTAACGAGTACAGAGGAAAGAAGAGCAGATAGAGAGGCATGTAAAATGTTAATGAGGTAAAAGAGAGTATGGTCCATTTGGGGGGAAATTATAGAAGTTCAGAGTCGATGAAACCTGAAGTAAGGAAAATGTCATGAGATGAGAATAGAAAGTTAATCAAAGGCCCAAATGTCATGTCTAAACTTTTTTTTTTCTATTTTAAGTTTCTTAGAACATATTTATTATGTAATGGACTAATTGAGGTTGTTTTGCTTTTTATTTGTTTATTTTTAAGCAAAAGAGAGATTATAATTAGATATGTATGCTAAAAAGGTTATAAAATGCAAGACAGAGAATGGATTGGAAGGTGCAAAATTTGCAGGGATGTCAGCTGGGAGATTGTT
The DNA here is from genome assembly GCF_964341445.2 of Mesoplodon mirus. Taxonomy (NCBI): domain Eukaryota; kingdom Metazoa; phylum Chordata; class Mammalia; order Artiodactyla; family Ziphiidae; genus Mesoplodon; species Mesoplodon mirus. The sequence goes on from NC_138977.1 coordinate 43,069,001, forward strand.
GTCATGATCTTAGACTGTAATGGCAGTAGACAGAGAAAGTAAAATGTACTGGACAAATATATTTCAGATTTAGAATCAGCCAAATTTGGTGATTGATTACCTGTATGACACGAAGATAGGGAATCAAGACATCCTATACTCTGACTCTGGCAAAGTTGGATCACAAGGGACTGGTGATGTCATTCATTAATGTAGGGAGCTTTGATCTGAGCTAAAAGTCATTTCTAAGATAACTCACATTGTTGGCAGAGGACCTCAGTTCTTTGACAGAGGAACCTCTTGTTAGAGCTCCTTGAATGTCTCCATGGCATAGAAGGATTTTTTTTTTTTAACATCTTTATTGGAGTAAAATTGCTTTACAATGGTGTGTTAATTTCTGCTTTATAACAAAGTGAATCAGTTATACATATACATACGTTCCCATATCTCTTCCCTCTTGCGTCTCCCTCCCTCCCACCCTCCCTAGCAATGAGAGAGAGAGAGACAGAGAACGCTTTCTATGAGCCAGTCTTGGAAGTTGTACACTATCACTTCCATCATATCCTACTTGTTAGAAGGGAGTCACTAAGTCCAGCTCATGCTCAATGTGAGGGTATTTGGCTCCACCTTTAGAAGGAAGGATGTCAAAGAATTTGTGGACATATTTTAAAACTACCTACACTACTATAAGGGGAAATATGAGCTTATCTATTATAATAGTTAACTTTGCTCTAAACTAATATAGGGAAACAATGAGCTTAGTTCTGGTCTCACAAGTTTACCTTTGAGAAATACATACATGCCAATTTTCAGTAGAGTTTCAGGTGTATGGTTTTATATCTGAGGAGAGATATTGGTTGAAGTCATGGGAATGGATGAAAATAACTCAAAGAAAGTTTGGAAACAGAAGAGGGCCAAAGACAGAACCTCTTCTAGATAATCTTTTGTAGGGATTACATACAGTAGGAAGATACTGATGGAAGTGGAGCCCAAAAATGATTCTAAAAATGAATAGTCAAACTGTGTGAGGAGAATGAAGAAAGAGTGATCGTATTTTGAAAAGGAAGGATTGGCTATGACGCACATCACTTTAGGTTATACGCTCCTCTGGGAGACGAAGATTCAGGGAAAGGATGGTGATTTTTAGTTATCTCTTATATTTTATTTATTTTTTCAATAAGACAGAGTTCAAGAAAACATGGCAAAATGTCTACATCTGTTTAATTTGAATGGTAAGCAATGAATGTCTCATATTGTTATATGTGCTTTTATATTTGAAACACTTGTATATTTGAAATACTTATATTAATAAAATTCAAAAGAACTGATTAACTTTGCCAAATCCTTTAGAAGGGCAAGCACTGAAAAATGCCCATTGGGGGCTTCCCTGGTGGCGCAGTGGTTGAGAGTCCGCCTGCCGATGCAGGGGACACGGGTTCGTGCCCCGGTCCGGGAAGATACCACATGCCGTGGAGCGGCTGGGCCCGTGAGCCATGGCCGCTGAGCCTGCGCGTCCGGAGCCTGTGCTCCACAATGGGAGAGGCCACAGCAGTGAAAGGCCCGCGTACCACAAAAAAAAAAAAAAAAAAAAAATGCCCATTGGATTTAGTAATAAAGTGGTTAATAGGATTTAGTAATAAAGTAGTTAATAGGGCCCTTGATAAAAATAATTTCAGTGAACTAGTGGTGGTAGAGGCCAGATTCCAGTGGGATAAGAAGTTAATATAGAGAGGTTGACTCAAAAGGTCAGAAATACATCTTTGTAGGATCAAAATTATAGAAGTTATTATACTTTTGTTACTGCTCCCTTTCAAAGCAAGATAACAAATTTATTTATAGACTAAGGGGAAAAAGCAGAGAGGGAAGACTTGTAACACCAGACCAAAACACCTAAAGAGCAGAACAAGATCCAGAATGCAGACAAGAGCCTTGCCATTAAAGGACATGGGTCTTTCTCTTTTTTTCTGTGTGGTGGGGAAAAGAAAATTGAGACGGTAAAAATAGTGGTTCCTGTCACAGTAGGAAAGTGAGGGAGCCACTGAGACAGAGACAGATGAGAATGGATAGCTTGATGAGAGTGATGAAAGTCTGGTAACTGTTTCAGGAATCAGAAACTGACTTGTCACCAAACTGTTCCTAGTGCCTGGGAGTAACTGTGTGAGTTACACAGGCTGGTTTCTCAGAAGCAGATGGTGAGATGGAGCTTGGGATGTGAATGTTTATTGAGGATCACTACCTATGAAGGACTGGGAATCATCAAATGATTTTTTGCGGGCCACTGGGTGAATAAGCTGTGGATCATTCATATAGTTAAAATAAGTGTATCAATATTAATCAATTGCAAGAACTTAGCATTGAGTGAAAGAAAAAAGCAGCCAAATTTATCTACGATGTGATAAAATTTGTCAATTTAAAAAACAAAACAATAGGGGCTTCCCTGGTGGCGCAGTGGTTGAGAGTCCGCCTGCCGATGCAGGGACATGGGTTCGTGCCCCGGTCCAGGAAGATCCCACATGCCGTGGGGTGGCTGGGCCCGCGAGCCATGGCCGCTGAGCCTGTGCGTCCGGAGCCTGTGCTCCGCAATGGGAGAGGCCACAACAGTGAGAGGCCCGCGTACTGCAAAAAAAAAAAAAATAATAATAATAATAATGTATTTTATGTTGTGGATAAATATAGAGAGTAAAAGTATGAGAACATTCCTGGGAATGATACAAATTAACTTGGTTACCTCTGGTAGCTGATGAAATGCGAAGGAATGGGAGGCTCTGTGAGGCAAATAAGTTAAGCCTTGTGCTTGACACATAGTAAACACTACAGGTGCTAGCTAATATAATAATAAAACATGTTAACATATGTTTATTCTTACTGGTGTACATACAGGCGTCTGTTACATTGCCTCTTTGTTTGTTGTATGTTTGAAAACTGTCATACTAAATGATGAAAGAAACCCAGCACCATCAGGGACCCTTTCCTAATTATACAAGGCCAATAATACTCATTTCCAACATAACATGTGACTTTAATCTCAACTATCTGAGGGCCAAACCTCTTTGAATTGGTGAATGAGTGAAAAAGTCAAGTCAGACATATTCTTTGGCTGGACACACACATACACACGCATATTCACACACACGAGCATCCTCTTGGTGTAACATAAGCACCAATAACCTCATTTAAAGGCTAAGGCCAAGTGCATTTGTCTTTTCTCTTTACCTGACGAATTCTTCAAGGGCAGGACAGTGTCCCTTGATGCTCAGCCAGCCCTGCCTGGTGTATTGTGAGTATTCAGTAAATAATAATTAATTCAGTAATAATTAATCCCTTAATAAATAAGCATGCATGTACTCAATAAATAATAATTAATGACAGAATGACTGAAAAGAATGGCAAAACTTGAATAAAATGTTATGAATTAACTAAAACTGTTTATATCTAACTAAATGTAATTTTTGTGGAAGATGTACTTAGAACTTGAGTCCTATGAATTTGATATAGGTATTTATGTCTTAGATTTTAGGACACTTTTTCTTTTAGTTCATACTGCCATCAATGTCTCAGCTGTATTCACATCATTTATATAAACCCATATTATGCATGTGTGCATATATATATGTATATATACATACCCCTACGTATATACACATATATTTATATATTTGTACATGCATAAACATATTTTTTTCCATCTCAGTCTATATATCACTGACCCTTGGCAAGTCTGTGAAGTATTGCATTTGATCTTTGTGGGTGTGTGTACAGGAATAAGCCGCTCCATCTTGTAACCCTGCTGACCCTGTGGTGGCCTCCTCGTGCCCCAGATCTTCTATGCCCCATGTCCTCAACTATCATAGGTGTTAGGTAATATTATTACTGTCAGATTACTATTCAGTTAATCTCATAAACTAATTTGTCATGAGGCATTAGTAGCTCAATGTGTTACTTTCTTTCCTTAATAAGGACTGTTGATACTTTCCTCTGAAAAAGTGGTTGCATGAATTCCAGAAATACCTCTGTTGGAATTACAATTAAATGGGCTTTTGATGCTACTCAAATTATGGCATATTTACATACTCTTGCTACTGAGTTCAGATGGCAAGTGAAATATAAATTCACCATGTCATCTGTTTTCAGACATCTAGCTTTTTCATTGAACGGATAAAACCATTGGAAATATTGATTTTGCATTATTGTACTTTACTTTTAGGTTGTACAGACACAGTCTTATTAAAAGTTAAAACAAATTTCAAGAGACCATTTGGTAAACAGAGCAGCACTTGAAAAATCATGTGATATGTTGTAAATCAAGCTAAGTTGATATGACCACAATCATCTACCAGATTTCCAGTTTGTTTTTCGCTTGGATATTTTATCTAAGACTCATTTATTTACTCCTTTCCCCTCAATAACTGCAATTGAGATGAATACTGTTCATCTCATTCAGGATCCACTATGTGCCTCTTAGAAAAACAAATAAATGTCTGTCCTTTCTGAGTTAATTCCATAAAGTAACTACCAAGAGTGAGTACCACATTCGAAGAAACATGTAATTCAGACAAGTCTTTTACTGATGAGCGCAATTTTGCTAAAGCCTGAAACCTTTTTTAAAAGAGGATAAAGTAAGAAATAGATGTAATAAAACGAATGAGTCCTTTAGATGACAATGGGGTGATAATATGAACTTGATGCTGTGCTTATGAGTTATGTCATTTTAGTCTAATGGTCCAAAAGGTCCTTTAAAAATCATCTAGGTGAATGGATGTATAGCATGCGGAGATAATAGCATACATGGTTGTTTCCATTTGGCTTTAAAATAAACTTCAAAGTCAGAGAACTTTCTGTATTATGTCGGGCTGTCAAATTATGTACTTTTGAAAGGCATGGTTTTCATATGCATATTTCATATGCAAACTATCTTCCCAACATGTGCCTATTTTAAAAGAATTCTTTTACTTGAAATGTAAAAACACAAAAATAAATACCTTAATTTAACCAGGGAAATTGGTTGAGTCCTCTAAGGGAGTAACGAGTCAACTCTGCCCCTTTAAAACTCACCTTTGTCTCTGCCTGAGCTAACACTGAAGATTAAAGACAGCATTCAAAGAGGGCTATTCTTCATATTTTACCTGCTCATTAAACGCCAAGATAGTTTTTTACTCAATTATACATCTGCCAATGAAAATAGTGAGCAAAGACAACCTCAAGGCCATGTTTTCATTTCGATCATTGTTCCCTAGTGAATAACAAGTTTGCGAGCTCTCCTAAGACAATTTATATTGATCTAGGCTTCATAAATCTGGTACAGTAGACTGAGTTGCTGAGCTGTATGTTGTGATCATGTCTTTATACCAACAACATTAATCACTTGCTCAAGAGGAAGTAGCAGTTCAAGAGTGTTCTGTCTCACGGTCTCATCAGAAAGGACATCTTAACAGAAGCCTTTCATGTTGCCCTTTCTCCCCAGCGGTTTCAGTACTCACTCCTCTCTATAGGTTTCCAAGCTCTAATCTATCCTGTCCTGATCCTTAGGCAATGTCAAAATGAGCAAAATATTTACAAAGACTTATATACCTATGAAAAAAATATTTATTTTGTAAGCTACAATTTCTAAAGATGGAGATACAATTAAAAGGACACTAGATGCACTTGCCTATGGAAAAATTTAATCCTCCATGTCTACAGTCAGTCAAAGTTGAAAATGCATCTGAGAGAAAATGATTTTTATTTAATTTTCTCCTTCAGAAAATAATAAACTTAACCGGAAACCAGCCAACACATCTGTCTCTGAAGCGTTCCAGGGCAGAGATACAAACAATGGTTCCAATAGATTATGCATCTGGCCACCGACATTTTAAGTGGAGAAAAGGAAGGTTGTGACTAATACACAGGAAATTATGTTATTTGACACGATATTATATTAGAGAACAAAAAAAAAAACCCAAAATTGGGCTAGTATGAATGAGATGAAATGAATGAGATTGTTTTAGGTATCACATACTGTAATTATGTCATTTCTTCCCATTGGTTTAGTGGATAAACAGAAGGAAGCGTCACTATATGTTTTTTACTAAAGAATCACTAAAACTAAATGCATTACATGCCCTTTTACAAACTGATTTTTCATTTGTCCTCTTATAACTGTTATTAGGTAACTCTTATGGGAGACTGAATTTCTTTCATTTGTAAAGTAATTTATAATCACATAGTCAATTATTTTAAAAAGCAAGATACATTTTGTTGAACACTATTCTCCTTAACACTACCAGCTAGTCCATAGAACATTTCATTCTTTCCTTTACAGTAGTCTCTTAAAAAAGAAAAAACAAAAAACTTCCATGAAGTACAAAGTATGTAGGGGACACTTAGTTTTAATTCTTAAGGCAAATATGATGGCATTTTATTGGGGAAAAACAGGAGAGTTCTCAACATGTTTTTTTTCTTACCAGTGTGGAACATGTGTCACACTTTAAGAAAATGTTGCTCCTGTCCTTCGTTCCATCATTTGTGATAATTTAGAAAACCATTTAAATAAGAGTTTAATTGTATACAATTTATCAGACTGATTTCTTTCATATTGCTGGCAGTTTTAATTACTGTTGATAATATTGATTTGCCAATTACACTGAGTCTGGAAATAGGAAGGTCAATTGAATTGACTTTTTAAAAAATATAAAATGGTAATAATTTTCCCCAGCTTTTTGTACAAAAGACTAAAGTTTTAACCTCATTTCTGCCACTAACTGGCAGCTTTCAAAGCTGTGGATTCTCTCAGCTTTATCTGTATGATAAAGAACATTTTTAATGCTACAATCTAATATAGAACCAGTTTGCTGAAAGATTTGTTCACTGCTTATTAAGTTCTTTTTAAACCATCTGTACCTGGACTGAATTTTGCTTACAATAAAATTAAAATGAGTCTGTAGGTAATAAAGACATTTAGAAGGATGTTGGATAATACAATTCAAAGCACTAAAAAACAATACCAGCACTAATATTATTTTGTACAAATACAAAGCAATATGATAGTAAAACCATTGTAGCAATAATATTTTTTATGTTGTAAAATAAGTTTACAAACGGTCTAACAACTACCAGGATATTCTGACCTAAAGAAGAAGGTAGATCGAGATTTATGATGAGATATGAATCCTCCCTTTAGTAGAATCCATCAGCTTTGTCAGGTCCTGAGTTTGAACCCTGCTGGAAGCGTGGAGAATCTTCCACTTTGGAGCTTGTTTCTGTTGTTTTTCTGTTGCAGCCTGAAGAATGCTAACTTCCAGGGCACAGGGCAAGCCTCATCTGTTTGGCCTCATTATTAAGGGAAGGGTGTTTCAGCTTTAGTCTCTCTGGGAAGGGTGGGGATATAAATAGTTTATGCTCTTACTTGTTAATTTGAAGTACATGCAGAAAGCCAGTGGTTGAATACTAGCTTTAAGACCAAAATCAAAATGAGACAAATGAAAATTAACAAGTTCAAGACATCAGACTAAAAGATTTACGGTTTTTCTAGAGAGATGCAGGAAAATAAAGATTAACTGCACAGACCTGAATAAATATTTGAATCAGCACTTTCTTCTTGATACCCATTTATATTCCTTTTAAAGGCCCTTTTATGTCTTCCAGTTTCCCTGACATCTTTCCGCTTCACCTACCACCTCCAGAAATACTCACACTTGCTGTATTTCTCCTGCTAAGAGCTCAATTTATTGAGCCCCAATACTAGCATATTACGTCTATGATATCATTAAATGTATATAATAACCCATGATGTATGTACTATTATTAGTCCTTATTTACAGATGAAAACACAAAGACACAGAAAAGGTAAGTACCTTACCCCAAATTACACAGCCTCTAAGAGTCAAGATTTTAACTTAGACAACCTGATAGAGATGGGATGCTTAACCATCCAGCTAAGCTATTGTCATCTCTTCCTTGCTCTTTGCTCCCTCTTCCTCAAGTATAACTTTGTGCCTTTACATACAATATCTAATTTAATCTTTGCAAATGACTTTGAAAGGTAGGACTTAAAATCTTCACAGATTAAAAAAACAAAAAACAAAAAAATCCCTGAAACATTAAAGTTCAAAATGTTGATTAACTTGCCCTAGTTTGCAGGGCTAGAAAGTGTTGCTGACACCTGAATTTGAACCCGTATCTAGCTACCTCCAGACTTGTGAGTCTTTCTACCTTAGAGACAAAATTTTAACAACAGAATTTCTTCCCAGGACTATTTGTGTTTAGATAAATTGCTAATCCACAAACTGTGACAATTCAGGCATCTGAGGAAGTTATTTGGGAAGATGGTGTAGGACGAAGGCTCCTTAAGTGACACTTCATAGAGATCACTTGTTCCCCTTCTTGTAAGGCTGGTGCTGAGCTGTGGTGTGGAGCGTATGCAGTGGAGACTTGTGGGCCACTTCTGTCTTCTCCCATGTGCACTGCCAGGTAGTCAGTGTCTGCTTGGCATACAGGGATTGCTATCTAAACTTGTCATTTGACATTTGTTTGACTGGCCACTGGATAACATTACCACTCCATCCGTTTGGAATCTTCTAAATTTGGCTCTTCCTTCCATCTAACCTGGACAGTTCAAACAAGGTGGCTCATTTTGATCAGGCTTCAGCAAGTGCTGTAGAGAAGGGATTTTTAATGGATCTTTGGAATCCATTTCCGTATATGTTTACCTAATTAGGTTTTACTTAAGATAATTTTAAAATAGTTTGCATTCTTTGGGAAAATATATATGAATGGAACCCAGAAGTGAGTTGGAGGTCAAGAGAGAACCAGGCAGTATGAATGTAATCGAAATAGTGTGGTATCCACACAAATTGTATATGTACTTTTCAGAATCTTGAAACCTTGATACTGTTCTAGTCAACTGATATGTTAAATTTCCCTAGGTCTTATTTTCCTTATCTTTAAAGGCAAGACATTGAACCTGTAGAGTTTTAAGATCTTTTCCTAAAAAACATTTATCTTCTCTATACTATAATAACCTGTACCTATATATTTTTACTTTTTAAAATATATATGTTATCATTTCATGTATTCATCACTATTTCATGTATTCATCACTATTTCATGTATTCATCTTTTTTTTCATCTCCCCAAATTTACTGAGAGCCTACTAAGTACCAGGCACTGTGTTGACTGGGATGCAATAAAGATAAATAAGACATAGCCCCTGCCCTCAAAGAGATCTCTGCAAAGAATAGGATAAAACTATACAGACGGCTAATGAAATTCTCATGAGTGACAAACTTGCCAGAGATGACAGAGGACAGCTGCTTTTCTTTTCATCACAAAAACATACAAAAGGTCCATTTACTTCAGAAGCCAGCAGGCACAAGCCATTCCAGCCACAGTCCTACCTTCTGTGCAACTTCCTCAAAACCAGAAGTTTTTTCTTTTTTCTTTTTCGCTTTTTTTTTTGGTACATAAATGAATAATACAAGAGACAACTAATAGCCAGTTTATACTCCCTGCTGTCCTTCCAAAGCTTCATAGCCCAAAATAAAGGTGCTGCGGAGGTGGAGAACCCAATTTCCATTCTAAGTTTCACACAGTGGGTTTCAGTCAATTAAAATTTCTGTTCCTAAGATACAGTTGCTTATGGAGGCAAGCAGCACCCACAGTTTTTGGAAACAATGATCTTGGTCTGGAGGAACTATCTTCCCCCAGTCCTTGCTGAGACCCCAGTCAAGGGAGTCTAGTCAGTTGCTGTGAGGATGTCATAAAGCCAATTTCCTTTCCTTTCCCAGGCGTCAACTTCTTATTACCTTGGGTTTTGACTCCTCTCAGAGACACGATGAACATCTTGGGAGTGGGGGAACAACGTGTATGCCGTTCTTTTTATCCTCACTAATGTATTGGAACTAGGCCATCTGGCTGCCTTTTGGGTAAATCCATTTTATAACAAGATTTGGGTGTGTGTGATTCAGTAATTAAGCCCCTTTGGATAGAGTTCAGGATGGACCTGCCTTATGCTGAATTTTGCTTTATAACAAACTATTAGCCACGGGTGCCAGTGATTTATAAAGCAGGATGAGAAATCTCTTATAGATTTCAGAAAATTAGTCATTTCTCCAAGTTTCCTTTGACCTTAGGTTCACTCTTCTTCAGAGGTGAGCAAAGTAAGAACATGTTTAGAGTTACCCCTGGTCTAGAATTGCTAAGATTATTATCTGCCAACTTTATCCTAAATCTAACCAACTAGGGATAAAATATTGAGATTAAGACAGGAGAGTCTTGATGTTGTTACTCATTGCTAATGTATTAACATCATAATAGACTTAACTATTCACTCATTCATTTAAAAAAACATTGCTAGACACTAGGCTGAAGATTCAAAAATAACTAGAGAAACTCATGATTTCAGCTTCATCATAACATGATTCATTAGACACCCAATGGTCCTTCTTGTCAACGTTACATGGGGGCTTCAAACATCAAACTGTGACATGACATGATATCATCTTTGGAATATTTTCTGAGAATAATTTATTTTGAGCAAATTACCTTGCCATGTCTTAAACTCAAAAAGTGTAAATATTACAAAAATGTGGTTAAAAGTCAAGTGATCAGTCATGTTTTTTTCTGATATCTTGTGGGGAAAATTTCAGCTTCTTGGCTAGTTGTGTTCCCAGTTTCTTTGGCCATGGGTAGTGGAAAGTTATAGTCAGTTTGAGAATTTTCTTCTGGTCACTGATTCATATGAAAATCCCTTTGCAAAACATGATTAATTTGATTGGACTCTACTTCTTTGGTTTTCTTTTTGCTGTATCCTTTGTACCCACTTTCTGGTTGGTGAGGTGAGCCATCTCTCAACAGTTCTGCGTGTTTTCTTAGCTACCATGTGGTTATAATGTCATTCATATCAGCAACACTGAGAGCTTCTTTGACAAGGAAAGCAACCCTTTGTGACAGTTAATTGGGTAACAATTCACTTTTATCTCAAGCTAAATTGTTGGAATCTTTTAAAAAGATACTGAACTTGGAACCTCTTCTCAGGCATAAGAAGAGCTTGCCTTGGGAGAAGTAGGCTATTTGGGTTCTAGCATTTTCCCTGCTTGGACATAGATTTGCTTTCCTTTTTAAGACCCTACGAATGGTGGTCTTAATCTCCTTGAGTAGAGACAGAATGATCCTGGAAATTCACCAGATGGTAACAGACTTCAGAAAAAAAGGTGACTTTGACCTCCTTGTACTTCTGTGTTGGCCGACATAAACCATACCCTCACGAATGGATAGCTGATGTTTGTAATTAGAGAAGAATGTGCTATATGGCTTATGTGTTGACTCTGCAAGGACTAATAGGGTTACTTAATGAGTTTGGGGTCCTAGACCCATTACTGGAATTACATTTGGGGTCACACTTGGGAAAGATTTTCATCTTGCTCTCACTGAGGTTCTTAAAAGCTGCTTATACAATTGTAATTCTCTTTGAATCTGAAAACAAACTTCGTCGAGAGATTATTTAAGGCATATTTAGTTCTAGTTGGGTCTCAACTAAAATTATCTAAATTATCTAAGTAGATGCCAAGACACACTGCCATCTAGACATGTTCACAAAAAGGCAAATTACTGCAGGTGCAAAACCCTCTCAAGAGCTCACTGAGTTAGATAAAATTAAACACAGTTCATTGCAATATTGTGAAATGTATTTTTGTCACACTTTCTTCTGAGTACTATGGCATGATCATTTCAAAAAATTATCAAACTGATTTGTAATCACAGTATTTTTGTGTGGTAGTGGTTTTTGACTTGTGGGCTTTATTCTTCTTGACCACAGTTGAATGCTGTGGGGATAATGATAACTGGATGACTATTGGAAGGGATTAAAAAGTATACTGATGAATTTTACAGCATGTTAGCTGGAAGCCCTCCTTATTAGTGAGGGGATAAACTCCAAAGATTCTCCTGATGAGAGTAAATTCCTACAGACCTGTGCTTCTTCTGGCCAGTGTAAGGCAGTGTTTGCAGGCTACAACACCTAGTGTTAAAGACCTGGGCTTAATTCAGTGACTCTGAGCTAACAAAGCCTCAAGTGAACAAGGGTAGGAGGCATAGTGAATATTTGGAACTGCAAACAGAAAATGTACATCAAGAGGACTGTCAGTGCTGGTCAAATTAGTGACCAAGGCAATGGAGTGTGTCACTGTATAAACAAATGACTTGTTTTTACTTTTTTTAGGAGTCAAACCTGCGATTAAGAACCAGCAGGAGGTGGGTCAAAAAGGATCGTGCTGTGATTTATGTCATAGAGTGTTCTGCCTATGTTTTCCTTAAGAGTTTTATAGTGTCTGGCCTTACATTTAGGTCTTTAATCCATTTTGAGTTTATTTTTGTGTATGGTGTTAGGGAGTGTTCTAATTTCATTCTTTTTTTTTTTTTTTTTTTTTTTTAGGACAAGTTATTCTTGGCATTTTAATCGAGATGAGTCCTTAGGTAATTTAGGTCTTAACTGGATCATTCACATATTTGTTTTTTTAAAAGGCCAGACCAACTTTCCTTCAGCAGTAAGCCAATATGACACCAGAGTTAACAAATGGAAAACAAGATTGTTATTCTGTATTAATTCATTAAAGGGCATTTTAGAGAAAGAACAACTCAGAAAACAAAGACTTCAGAGTCCATGATTCCAAGTTAGTTAAGAGCATTTTAGTTATTAGCAGTGGTTACCAAATAAGCCAAAGGTCAGTCTTTTCAAGGAGCTGCTCATCATTTGCTTTGTTGAGAAGAGGGGAGGAACCACTTCACTACTCGTCTATAAGATGATGCAGGTCTTTTTATCCTTGAAAGGGTTTTCTGAAGTTGGTACCCCCATCAGCAGAGGGTCATTCCTTGCATGCTCCTCGCAGTAGGACATGAGGTCCGCTGATGCCTTTGAAACCTTTATTCTTTCGATGGAGGCTTCCATTCTCAACTGCTGCACAGTCCTTCTTGCCTGGGCGATGTTGTTGGTGCTGACTGTCTTGCTCGACATCTTCAGTTACGGTTTCACCTGAAATCAGTAAGACTCTGCGTGGCCCACCGTTACCAGGTTTTAGGTGATGGAATGAATCTGCCGGTGCGCTGCCCCTGCCGTCACCGCCACTGCAGGGGACTCTGTCTCTAAGGGCTCCTGGAGATGACTCCGACCTCTCATCCTGCTGCTCCTCTGGGCGGGTGCCGGCTCCGCCTCGCTCGGGTAGGTGGGGCGGACCCGTATATTATTTTTTAATGGAAATTTAAAAACTATCATAATTTCACTGTTTAAATTTCTTGCTGACTTGGCACAAAATACTAGCATAGATGAGATAACATAAAACTCAGAATACACCATTAAGTAAGAACATCAGTAACAAACCGGTAACTGGGAGTCCTTAATTCAAAGAATTTAAGATTAGCCACTACACAAAAAACTTGAAATTTCTCTAAAATTCTATAATTCACCTAGGGAAGACACTTCCCCAAATTTGGCAATTATCCTAAAAATTTATAGGATATTACCAATAATGAGTTGTAAAGTTTGCATAAATATTTGTAAACTACTAATAATAGAAAAGATTTTGATCAACCATGCTAAGGGGAAAACGAAGTAATTTTTCTATTTTCTCCATAGGAAAATGTTTTATAAAAGTCTTTGTCTTTTCTATTTATTTATTTATTTATTTTAATTACACTTTTTTTTTTTGCTTTATAACAAATTTAATCAGTTATACATATACATATGTTCCCATATCCCCTCCCTTTTGCGTCTCCCTCCCACCCTCCCTATCCCACCCCTCCAGGCGGTCACAAAGCACCGAGCTGATCTCCCTGTGCTATGCGGCTGCTTCCCACTAGATATCTACCTTACGTTTGGTAGTGTATATATGTCCATGCCGCTCTTTCACTTTGTCACAGCTTACCCTTGCCCCTCCCCATATCCTCAAGTCCATTCTCTAGTAGGTCTGTGTCTTTATTCCTGTCTCACCCTTATGTTCTTCATGACATTTTTTTTCTTAAATTGCATATATATGTGTCAGCATACAGTATTTGTCTTTCTCTTTCTGACTTACTTCACTCTGTATGACGGACTCTAGGTCCATCCACCTCATTACAAATAGCTCAATTTCATTTCTTTTTATGGCTGAGTAATATTCCATTGTATATATGTGCCACATCTTCTTTACCCATTCATCCGATGATGAACACTTAGGTTGTTTCCATCTCCGGGCTATTGTAAATAGGGCTGCTATAAACATTTTGGTACATGTCTCTTTTTGAATTATGGTTTTCTCAGGGTATATGCCCAGTAGTGGGATTGCTGGGTCATATGGTAGTTCTATTTTTAGTTTTTTAAGGAACCTCCATACCGTTCTCCATAGTGGCTGTACCAATTCACATTCCCTCCAGCAGTGCAAGAGTGTTCCCTTTTTTCCACACCCTCTCCAGCATTTATTGTTTCTAGATTTTTTGATGATGGCCATTCTGACTGGTGTGAGATGATATCTCATTGTACTTTTGATTTGCATTTCTCTAATGAGTAAAGATGTTGAGCATCCTTTCATGTGTTTGTTGGCAGTCTGTATATCTTCTGTGGAGAAATGTCTATTTAGGTCTTCTGCCCATTTTTGGATTGGGTTGTTTGTTTTTTTGTTATTGAGCTGCATGAGCTGCTTATAAATTTTGGAGATTAATCCTTTGTCAGTTGCTTCATTTGCAAATATTTTCTCCCATTCTGAGGGTTGTCTTTTGGTCTTGTTTATGGTTTCCTTTGCTGTGCAAAAGCTTTGAAGTTTCATTAGGTCCCATGTGTTTATTTTTGTCTTTATTTCCATTTCTCTAGGAGGTGGGTAAAAAGGATCTTGCTGTGATTTATGTCATAGAGTGTTCTGCCTATGTTTTCCTCTAAGAGTTTGACAGTGTCTGGCCTTACATTTAGGTCTTTAATCCATTTTGAGCTTATTTTTGTGTATGGTGTTAGGGAGTGATCTAATCTCATACTTTTACATGTCTCTGTCCAGTTTTCCCAGCACCACTTATTGAAGAGACTGTCCTTTCTCCACTGTACATTCCTGCCTCCTTTATCAAAGACAAGGTGACCATATGTGTGTGGGTTTATCTCTGGGCTTTCTATCCTGTTCCATTGATCTATATTTCTGTTTTCATGCCAGTACCATACTGTCTTGATTACTGTAGCTTTGTAGTATAGTCTGAAGTCAGGGAGCCTGATTCCTCCAGCTCCATTTTTCGTTCTCAAGATTGCTTTGGCTATTCGGGGTCTTTTGTGTTTCCATACAACTTGTGAAATTTTTTGTTCTAGTTCTGTGAAAAATGCCAGTGGTAGTTTGATAGGGATTGCATTGCATCTGTAGATTGCTTTGGGTAGTAGAGTCATTTTCACAATGTTGATTCTTCCAATCCAAGAACATGGTACATCTCTCCATCTATTTGTATCATCTTTAATTTCTTTCATCAGTGTCTTATAATTTTCTGCATACAGGTCTTTTGTCTCCTTAGGTAGGTTTATTCCTAGATATTTTATTCTTTTTGTTGCAATGGTAAATGGGAGTGTTTCCTTGATTTCACTTTCAGATTTTTCATCATTAGTATATAGGAATGCCAGAGATTTCTGTGCATTAATTTTGTATCCTGCTACTTTACCAAATTCGTTAATTAGCTCTAGTAGTTTTCTGGTAGCATCTTTAGGATTCTCTATGTATAGTATCATGTCATCTGCAAACAGTGACCGCTTTACTTCTTTTCCGATTTGGATTCCTTTTATTTCCTTTTCTTCTCTGATTGCTGTGGCTAAAACTTCCAAAACTAGGTTGAATAAGAGTGGTGAGAGTGGGCAACCTTGTCTTGTTCCTGATCTTAGTGGAAATGGTTTCAGTTTTTCACCATGGAGGACGATGCTGGCTGTGGGTTTGTCATATATGGCCTTTATTATGTTGAGGAAAGTTCCCTCTATGCCTACTTTCTGCAGGGTTTTTATCATAAATGGGTGTTGAATTTTGTCGAAAGCTTTCTCTGCATCTATTGAGATGATCATATGGTTTTTCTCCTTCAATTTGTTAATATGGTGTATCACGTTGATTGATTTGCGTATATTGAAGAATCCTTGCATTCCTGGAATAAACCCCACTTGATCATGGTGTATGATCCTTTTAATGTGCTGTTGGATTCTGTTTGCTAGTATTTTGTTGAGGATTTTTGCATCTATGTTCATCAGTGATATTGGCCTGTAGTTTTCTTTCTTTGTGACATCCTTGTCTGGTTTTGGTATCAAGGTGATGGTGGCCTCCTAGAATGAGTTTGGGAGTGTTCCTCCCTCTGCTATATTTTGGAAGAGTTTGAGAAGGATAGGTGTTAGCTCTTCTCTAAATGCTTGATAGAATTCGCCTGTGAAGCCATCTGGTCCTGGGCTTTTGTTTGTTGGAAGATATTTAATCACAGTTTCAAGTTCACTGCTTGTGATTGGTCTGTTCATATTTTCTATTTCTTCCTCATTCAGTCTTGGCAGGTTGTGCATTTCTAAGAATTTGTCCATTTCTTGAGGTTGTCCATTTTATTGGCATAGAGTTGCTTATAGTAATCTCTCATGATCTTTTGTATTTCTGCAGTGTCAGTTGTTACTTTTCCTTTTTCATTTCTAATTCTATTGATTTGAGTCTTCTCCCTTTTTTTCTTGATGAGTCTGGCTAATGGTTTATCAATTTTGTTTATCTTCTCAAAGAACCAGCTTTCAGTTTGGTTGATCTTTGCTATCGTTTCCTTCATTTCTTTTTCATTTATTTCTGATCTGATTTTTATGATTTCTTTCCTTCTGCTAACTTTGGGATGTTTTTGTTCTTCTTTCTCTAATTGCTTTAGGTGCAAGGTCAGGTTGTTTATTCGAGATGTTTCCTGTTTCTTAAGGTGGGATTGTATTGCTATAAACTTCCCCCTTAGAACTGCTTTTGCTGTGTCCCATAGGTTTTGGGTCATCGTGTCTCCATTGTTATTTGTTTCTAGATATTTTTTAATTTGCTCTTTGATTTCTTCAGTGATCACTTCGTTATTAAGTAGTGTATTGTTTAACCTCCATGTGTTTCTATTTCTTACAGCTCTTTTCCTGTAATTGATATCTAATCTCATAGCATTGAGGTCGGAAAAGATACCTGATACAATTTCAATTTTCTTAAATTTACCAAGGCTTGATTTGTGACCCAAGATATGATCTATCCTGGAGAATGTTCCATGAGCACTTGAGAAAAATGTGTATTCTGTTGTTTTTGGATGGAATGTCCTATAAATATCAATTAAGTCCATCTTGTTTAATGTATCATTTAAAGCTTGTGTTTCCTTATTTATTTTCATTTTGGATGATCTGTCCATTGGTGAAAGTGGGGTGTTAAAGTCCCCTACTATGAGTGTGTTACTGTCGATTTCTCCTTTTATGGCTGTTAGTATTTGCCTTATGTATTGAGGTGCTCCTATGTTGGGTGCATAAATATTTACAATTGTTATATCTTCTTCTTGGATCGATCCCTTGATCATTATGTAGTGTCCTTCTTTGTCTCTTCTAGTAGTCTTTATTTTAAAGTCTATTTTGTCTGATATGAGAATTGCTACTCCAGCTTTCTTTTGGTTTCCATTTGCATGGAATATCTTTTTCCATCCCCTTACTTTCAGTCTGTATGTGTCTCTAGGTCTGAAGTGGGTCTCTTGTAGACAGCATATATATGGGTCTTGTTTTTGTATCCATTCAGCCAATCTGTGTCTTTTGGTGGGAGCATTTAGTCCATTTACATTTAAGGTAATTATCGATATGTATATTCCTATTCCCATTTTCTTAATTATTTTTGGTTCGTTATTGTAGGTCTTTTCCTTCTGTTGTGTTTCTTGCCTAGAGAAGTTCCTTTAGCATTTGTTGTAAAGCTGCTTTGGTGGTGTTGAACTCTCTCAGCTTTTGCTTGTCTGTAAAGGTTTTAATTTCTCCATCAAATCTGAATGAGATCCTTGCTGGGTAGAGTAATCTTGGTTGCAGGTTTTTCTCCTTCATCACTTTAAATATGTCTTGCCACTCCCTTCTGGCTTGTAGAGTTTCTGCTGAGAGATCAGCTGTTAACCTGATGGGGATTCCCTTGTGTGTTATTTGTTGTTTTTGCCTTGCTGCTTTTAACATGATTTCTTTGTGTTTAATTTTTGACAGTTTGATTAATATGTGTCTTGGCATATTTCTCCTTGGATTTATTCTGTATGGGACTCTCTATGCCTCCTGGACTTGATTAACTATTTCCTTTCCCATGTTAGGGAAGTTTTCAACTATAATCTCTTCAAATATTTTCTCAGTCCCTTTCTTTTTCTCTTCTTCTTCTGGAACCCATATAATTCGAATGTTGGTGTGTTTAACGTTGTCCCAGAGGTCTCTGAGACTGTCCTCTGTTCTTTTCATTCTTTTTTCTTTAGTTTGCTCAGCATCAGTTAGTTCCACTATTTTATCTTCCACCTCACTTATCCGTTCTTCTGCCTCAGTTATTCTGCTACTGATCCCATCTAGAGTATTTTTTATTTCATTTATTGTGTTTTTAATTGATGCTTGATTCATCTTTAGTTCTTCTAGGTCCTTGTTAACTGTTTCTTGCATTTTGCCTATTCTATTTCCAAGATTTTGGATCTTGGAAATAGAATCTTGGATCATCTTTACCATCATTATTCTGCATTCTTTTTCAGGTAGACTGCCTATTACCTCTTCATTTGTTAGGTCTGGTGGGTTTTTATCTTGCTCCTTCTCCTGCTGTGTGTTTTTCTGTCTTCTCATTTTGCTTATGTTACTGTGTTTGGGGTCTCCTTTTGCAGGCTGCAGGTTCATAGTTCCTGTTGTTTTTGGTATCTGTTCCCAGTGGCTAAGGTTGGTTTAGTGGGTTGTGTAGGCTTCCTGGTGGAGGGGACTAGTGCCTGTGTTCTGGTGGATGAGGCTGGATCTTGTCTTTCTGGTGGGCAGGTCCACGTCTGGTGGTGTGTTTTGGGGTGTCTGCGGACTTTTTATGATTTTAGGCCACCTCTCTGCTAATGGGTGGCGTTGTGTTCCTGTCTTGCTAGTTGTTTAGCATAGGGTGTCCAGCACTGTAGCTTGCTGGTCGTTGATTGAAGCTGGGTGCTGGTGTTGAGATGGAGATCTCTGGAAGATTTTCACCATTTGATATTATGTGGAGCTGGGACTTCTCTTGTGGACCAGTGTCCTGAAGTTGGCTCTCCCACCTCAGAGGCACAGCACTGACTCCTGGCTCCTCAATTTGGATGATTTGTTGTCTATTCATGTATTCCACAGATGCAGGGTACATCAAGTTGATTGTGGAGCTTTAATCCACTGCTTCTGAGGCTGCTGGGAGAGGTTTCCCTTTCTCTTCTTTGTTCTCACAGCTCCTGGGTCTCAGCTTTGGATTTGGCCCCGCCTCTGCATGTAGGTCGTCGGAGGGCGTTGGTTCTTCCTCAGACAGGACAGGGTTAAAGGAGCAGCCTCTTCGGGGACTCTGACTCACTCAGGCCGGGCGGGAGGGAGGGGCATGGAGTGCGGGGCGAGCCTGCAGCGGCAGAGGTCGGCATGACGTTGCACCACCCCGAGGCACGCCGTGCGTTCTCCCAGGGAAGCCGCCCCTGGATCCCGGGACCCCGGCAGTGGCGGGCTGCACAGGCTCCCGGAAGGGCGATGTGGACAGTGACCTGCGCTTGCACACAGGCTTCTTGGAGGCGGCAGCTGCAGCCCCAGTGTCCCACACCTGTCTCTGTGTTCTGCGCTTTCAGCTACGACTCACGCCCATCTGTGGGGCCCCTTTAAGCAGCGCTCTTAATCCCCTCTCCTCGCACACCAGGAAACCAAGAGGGAAGAAAAAGTCTCTTGCCTCTTCGGCAGCTCCAGAGTTCTCCCGGACTCCCTCCCGGCTAGCTGTGGCGCATTAGCCCCCTTCAGGCTGAGTTCTCGCCGCCAGCCCCAGTCCTCTCCCTGTGCTCTGACCAAAGCCCGAGCCTCAGTTTCCAGTGCCACCCGCCCCGGCGGGTGAGCAGACAAGCCTCTCGGGCTGGTGAGTGCCGGTCGGCACCGATCCTCTGTGCGGGAATCTCTCCGCTTTGCCCTACCCAGGTACGTGGGGAGTTTCTTGCCTTTTGGGAGGTCTCGGGTCTTCTGCCAGCATTCAGTAGGTGTTCTGTAGGAGTTGTTCCACGTGTAGCTGTATTTCTGGTGCATCCATGGGGAGGAAAGTGATCTCCGTGTCTTACTCTTCCGCCATCTTACCCGGAAGTCAGCCTAATTTCATTCTTTTACATGTAGCTGTCCAGTTTTACCAGCACCACTTGTTGAAGAGGCTGTCTTTTCTCCATTGTATATTCCTGCCTCCTTTATCAAAAATAAGGTGACCATATGTGTGTGGATTTATCTCTGGGCTTTCTATCCTGCTTCATTGATCTATTTTTCTGTTTTTGTGCCAGTACCATACTGTCTTGATTACTGTAGCTTTGTAGTATAGTCTGAAGTTTGACCACCCCCTCCCTTCTACAGAAATGGAAATAAAAGCAAAAATAAACAAATTGGACCTAATGAAATTTAAAAACTTTTGCACAGCAAAGGAAAACATAAATAATACGAAAAGACAACCCTCAGAATGGGAGAAAATATTTGCAAATGAAGCAACTGACAAAGGATTAATCTCCAAAATTTATAAGCACCTCATGCAGCTCAATATCAAAAAAAAAAACAAACAACCCAATCCAAAAAATGGGCAGAAGACCCAAATAGACATCTCTCCAAAGAAGATATACAGATTGCCAACAAACACATGAAAGGATGCTCAACATCACTAATCATTAGAGAAATGCAAATCAAAACTAGAATGAGGTATCACCTCACACCAGTCAGAATCGCCATCATCAAAAAATCTAGAAACAATAAATGCTGGAGAGGGTGTGGAGTAAAGGGAACCCTCTTGCCCTGTTGGTGAGAATGTAAATTGATACGGCCAGTATGGAAGTTCCTTTAAAAACTAAAAATAGAACTACCATACGACCCAGCAATCCCACTACTGGGCATATACCCTGAGAAAACCATAATTCAAAAAGAGTCATGGATATCAATGTTCTTTGCATCTCTATTTACAATAGCCAGGACATAGAAGCAACCTAAGCGTCCCTCGACAGATAAAGGGACAAAGAAGATGTGGCACGCATATACAGTGGAATATTAGCCATGAAATGAAGCAAAATTGAGTTATTGGTAGTGAGGTGGATGGACCTAGAGTCTGTCAGACAGAGTGAAGTAAGTCAGAAAGAGAAAAACAAATACCATATCCTAACACATATATATGGAATCTAAAAAAAAAAAAAAAGGTTCTGAAGAACCTAGGGGCAGGATAGGAATAAAGGCACAGATGTAGAGAATGGACTCGAGGACATGGGGAGGGGGAAGGGTAAGCTGTGACAAAGTGAGAGAGTGGCATGTACATATATACACTACCAAATGTAAAATAGATATCTAGTTAACAAATGTTCTATCCAATGTTCTATCAAATCTCTTTGTTGGATGCTTGTTCAGACCATTCTTAGTAACTGACCATTTCATACTTTCCAATTGGGGTGACACAGCTAAATCAGGAAGCTTTTCTTTTTCCCATTTGAGTCATAGATCCCTACTAAATTTCTCTTTTACTGTTTTGCTTTTAAACAAAATTTAATATAGTTTATTCCACAAACAGGCTAAGAAAAAGAAATTATTCCTCATTCTTTGAGTGTAAAAGAAGAGTAATAATCTGATACTGAATGTCTTTACAATAGTGTCTAGCTTTAAAGTATTTCAGAAACACAAGTGTTTGAAGAGAGAGAAACATATGTCTCAGCAAGCAGGTGGCTGTACAAGAAAAGGATCTCTATAATGACTTGTCTGCATTTCTGGAAGCTTGAAATACTGTACAAGCACAGACTTAATACAACCATAACAGACAGCAGAGTGTGACTTAATGATCAAATAATAAATAGCAAAGAAAAAAATTAATCTACAGGTGTTACATGGTGAAGCATGAAATGGAAACCCTGAACCATGGGGCAGAACTCAGCCAAGTAATTTTAGCACTTCTGCAGGATTTAAAGATCTCTGGATTGAACTAAAATCCTTTTAAGAAAATAAATATTATGTCTTTATGAAAATATTTTATTCATATGTACTCTGTCTATTATGGTAGAAATTATTTCTAATTGGCTGATACTCATTCATTCAGTCATTTACTTAACAAACCTTAACTGAGTGCCTGTTCTGTGCCAGGCCTCATGTGAGGCACAATAGAGGCAAAGACATCTCACAGTTCATAGTCTAGCAGTAGAGATGAATAGCAACTGTACAGTTACACTACAGGATGATGAGTTCTGTGATGAAGGAAGCAAAGGATGCTGTGTAAGAAGGGCCACCTAACCCTGCCTAGAAGACTCTCAGAGGGACCTGATATTGAGACAAGTGAGACTAATGTAGAAGAATGGTTAGGAGAGTCCTTCTAGGGAGAGGAAAAAGCAGGTACAAAAGCATGAGAGACTTGGGTCAAATCAGTCGTTTGGAGTTGAGTACACTGGTATACAGGGTGCAAGGACTGGGCAGGTAAACTTAGATAAGTGCCATTGTAGGATTTAGAAAGATCAAACTGGTGGCAGTGTGGCATGTAGGTTAAAGGGATTACAAGTGAAGGTGGAAAGACAAATGGCTATTACAGTAAACAGAGTGAGAACTAATAAGGTTCTAAGCCAAGGTAATGGCAGTTGATATATGGAGATGTCAAGATCTAAGGAATAATTTAAAAAGTAGAATCACCTGAAAATCATGAGAAATTTGATATGAGATAAAGGAATAAAAGAAGGTGTTGGGTCAAAGATGATATTCAGGTCTCTGATCCGAATGAACCATGGGTATGGGTCTGGCCATTCACCTATATAGGGTAGTCTGGGAAAAGAAGCTGATATGGAGGGAAACTGATGGGTTCAGTTTGAGTTGGGTTCTGTTTACAGTGTCTTTTTAGGCATCCAAGTGGAAATCCCCACAGGTGGTTGTTTATGAAATCCTAGAGTTCAGGAGGGAGCTCTGGGCTTAAAGATGTATATTGGGAGTTATTGTATAATAAGAATGGTTGATGCCATTATTATGAATATATTATCCAGGAGGATTGGCCAAGGGATAAACCTAGAGAAATACTGATTCTTAAGGAGCAGATAGAGAAAGAGGAGATTATAAAAGAGACTGAAAAGCAATAGCTGATGAAGTCCAAGTGTAACCATGTGAGAGTTGTCTCCTGGAGTCAAAGGACTTCAAAGAAAAACCCTGGGTTCCAGAGGCAAGTACTTCAGCACAATCAAGTGAGTTAGGATTACAAGGTGGAAACACTGATGGTACAAATTATCATTCAATATAGAATATAATTGAGAATTAAAGGGATTGTGATGGTTGATTATATGACTGGTGCCCAGTGTTTTGGTTAAACATCCTGGATCTGTCCATGAGGGTATTTCTAGATGAAATTAGCATTTGACTCAGTAAACTGAGTAAGGGAGATTGCTCTCACCAGTGGGAGTGGACATCATACACTCAGCTGAAGGCCTGAATACAATAAAAATGCAGAGGAAGGGAGAATTTGCTCTTTCTCTGCCTGACTACTTGAGCTGCAACATTGGTTTCTCTGGCTCTCAGACTGGGACTTATACACCATTGGCATTCCTGGGTCTCAGGCCTTCAGACTTGGATTGAAAGTTACACTGTCAGTTCTCCTGGTTCTCAGGCCTTTGGACTTGGACTGAAACTACACCACCAGCTTCCCTTGGTTTTCAACTTACAGACACAGTTCTTCTCAGCCTCTATAATCATAAGAGCAAAATCCTTATAATAAGTTTCTTTCTATATCTCTATTTATATCATCTATCTCTCTATGTCTCTCTCTATCGATCTATCATCTACCTAAATAATCTGTTGGTTCTGTTCCTCTGGGAAAACCTGACTAATACAGAGATTGTTATTAACAATTATGACAGGACAACAAGTGTAAAGTAGATGTTTTGCAGGACAACCAGGATGCATGGTCATCCTACATTTGGAAGAATTATTTCAATGATGTGGTAAAAGTGGGGCCTGTGGATGGCGAGAGTTAAGGAGTGAGGTGAATGATAAAAATTAAAGTACTTGTGTACAGACTACTTTTTTTTTTGTAATAGCTTGTATTTAAAGGGGAGAGACTAGATGGGAGTTAGTAGGGGATACAGGGTTAAAGGAGAATGTTGTGCATGGCAGAGGCTTGAGCAATCTTGTATGCAAGAGGGAAAATGTCAATGGAGAGAGAGAAGTCAGAGGACTTACGATAAAAGAGAATAAATGACTGAACAACTTCTGTATGGAAGCTGGAGGGGATGGCAGGATTAGCTTCAGAAAAGAGGATAGAATATTTTGTCTAGAGAAACAGGAGAAAAAAATAGAGAACAAATGTAGCATATGTGTAGGTGGGTGAGTGTGAAGTTGGATAAGTTTTCACCTGATTGTGTTTTCTCTGTAAAATTGGAGCGGAGGTCTTGTGCTGAGAGTGAAGGATGAAATTATGGGATAGGGAGCTTGTGAAAAGCAGGTAAGCTTGGAATGGTAATCCTGGAGAGCGAGAGACAAGCTGATTAGAAACATACTACAGAATTTTCAGGTAATATTAAGGGCCAACTGGACACCATTAACTTACAGTGACACAGATCTACACAGTTTTATGTTTTATTCCCACATCCCCATCCATTTTAGGTAGTGGGGATTGTGGCCTTGACCAGATTGAGATTATGGCAGGCAGATGCAGCAGAAGGGAGCAAAGAATCGAAGCACAAAGAAGTGACTCAAATGCTAGATTATGGCCCACATGGGAAATGGGGACAGGAGGGGGTTAATAGATGGGCAAGAATGGAACAGTCAATAAATTTCAAGTCTAGTTAAGGATTAGAAATGAAGATGTTAATAGTACAAATAAGAAAGCTAGAAGAATAGGAAACTGTGCTTTGAGAGTGGACATAGAACTTTAAGATTTCAGAGGTGTGTCAGCTCTGGTGGGGTCTGGTGGTTATGGTGAATGTCTGAAGCAAAGAGGATATGCTGTCTGATTGGTGTTTCCAGATGGATGTGGGAATCCCTAATTATTATGATAAAACTTAGAGCAAAGAGGAGAACTTTAAACCAAATACAAAATTAGATAACCGAAGTGGACAAAAATTTGGAGAAGATGGGAGTGATATAGCCAGACATATTTTTACAAGTATTTAGAGAAGCAAAGGTTTGGTGTTGCCAGGTGGAGTTGAAGCTACAAATTCTGCCTTTCAGCCTAACTCCCAAGAAGGCTCCAAGAAGTATGATATCATCAGAGTCACATTTTCACAAAGACATTGAAATCAAGGGACCATTCTGTGATGGAGACAGTGGAAGGGTTGACAAGAGTAAGAGGACTGGTTAAGAGAAAAGAAAAGAAGACCAGCTTGGACATAAGCATATGGAAGAAACAAGTATAACTGAGAGGCCTGTCTGCATTTTGGGAGGTGGGCAGAGATGATGAGGAGTTTTTCTAACTTTCTACCATGTTCTCTATTTCATTCCCAGTGAACTTAATAACACCTGATATATATGTGCAGAATGTGAGACCTAAGCTCCAAGAAAGCAGGAACTTGTAGTATTCTGTTTGCTGCTGTATCTAAAACACTCCGTAGCACATGGTCAGTGTGCCACAAATATTTGTGGGAGAGAGAAATAAATGATTCCTGGAGGTGGACAATATAAAGGAGGAGTTAAGACCCTGAGCTCTCAAATCAGAGAGCCCTGAGTTAGGATCCCAGCTGGGCCATCTTGGGTAAGTTGTTTAATTTCTTTAGGTTTCAACTTCCTCATTTATAACTTATAAGTTATCTTAGTAACTATGCTTCAGAGTTTCCAGAAGCACCTGGCACCTAGTTAGCACTCAATAAATGGCAACTATTGCCACCACTATTGCTTTTAACTGCTTTAGTTTGTGTGAAGAAATATAGTATGACAATAGTTTGAAGCTAGACCTCTGATTAAAAATTAGGTTTCTATGCAGAATATTGGTAAGAAATCCTAGAAGGGGTGTGCCAGGTTCAAGATTAGTCAAACTGTTAGAAAGAGAGAATGCCTTCCTTGTACTTTAATAACCACTACAAAATTTTTACTCAGTTACTCTGAACAAGTGCTTTTGGGGATACCAACTTCCTGGGTAAAACTTGGATCCTCTGGGCAGAATGACAAGGATGCTTTTTAATTCAGTGAATAGTGCAGTTATTTCTCCTGTTTCAAATCTACACTTACCTTTGAAGGAGGGTGTGATTGTGGTTTCTAATTACTCTGTGCCTTTCCTGGATTTTCTTTGACTTTGTAAACTCTTGAGTTCCAGTGATAATCACTGTCTAAAGTATTCACTTTTCCCAGAAATCCTGAGTCATGAATAAGAAATCTTCACACAAAATTATTTTAAGTCATTTAATTCATAGGAATATTATACTGTCTCAAATGGGCATGTGGAGAATTTAGCTGTGATCTCTATCAGCAAACCCAATTATCTTACCCAGGTCTGACATTTTATTCTCTTCCTGGGTTTGCCTTGAGATCTTGTACCTTAGTTGCATCTTGGCTTTCTTGATTCTATACTTTGGCTCTAACTCCTTCTCTATCAGCCCTGGAAACATCTTTGCTCAGGATAAGTAGCTCCTTCCTTCTCCAAAACTCACTCTAATAACCTTAGAATGCACATAACTCATGGGGAAGCTATGAAAATCACTTCCAACCTTTTTACACTGATTCTGGTGCAGCCTACTATTTCCTCATGCTGTGATCCTTTTGCTTTCTTGCTTTAAAAATCTACAGACTACAAAATAGCCCTTATCCATCTAAGCAACTTTCCATGCAAGTCATCAAAATTCACCCTGATTTTCCCAAATAGCGGAGGTAATTTGATTCCTTTCAATGTTGAAAGCACTTTGGTGTCACTAGATCTCTCATTTCCCCTCCAATCCATCTGTGAACTTTGGAGCCTTCTCAAGATTTTGATCGAATGTTAAGGATGGGGTCCAACCTTCCTGTGACACTTCCTTGAGTTACGATTGTGGTGTTTTTCAAATAATGTAAGTATTGGGCATGAATATTTTAAAATGAAACTTGAGATTTTTTTTTCAACAGAGCCAAAGCCATGAGTCGCTCATGTCTGCTCTTCTGTCTAGTTTGTGCTGCTGGATACAAAGCCCTCCTAATAGCCCTGACAGTGCAGGGGTCTTGAAATGATGAGGTGACTCTGTTGCTATGGTGATTCTGTAGCTGGCTAAGTGGCCACTGGTTGGTTTACCCAGCAGGAGTTTTTGCAAAAATAACTTTGATGAGAGTAAAACAAAACTCCTATTTTTGTCTCCCTTGGAAGCTGTAGTAAAGATGAATCAATAAATATATTTTCCTTAACTATTTTCCTTAAATATTTCCTTAACTATGTTCCTTAAATATTTTCCTTAACTTTCCTTTCTCTGAAGAGAAAATGGGAGAGAAGTACAGAAGGTCTTTGGTAAAAGAAGTTGCTGGAACTCTACTGAAGCAAGTGCTGATATTGTTTTTAAGGTCAAAGACTAGGAGACTGGAGTTTAACTTGACTTGTTTCTCCTGTGATATGTGCTGAGAACAGAGGTTCAGGGAAGTTGAACCCCTTTTATACAGAGATTGAATTATGTGGTCATGAATTTCTGTAGGATTAATTAGCTTTAATCTAATGAGAAATAACTTGATAGAGTAAGCATATAATGTCCAGAACAACCAGAGGACCTGACAATTTTTTCATGCTATGTTGTGGCTCTAAAGAGCACTACGATATTAAGCAGAATGAGATGAACATTTTACTTATTTTCTTTCTGCTGCTCAACTTGTTATTTAGCATCCTGACAGTTGTAAGTGCAAAATAATCTGTGGGGGAATTAGAATCTAAATCAGGCTTATATAACTGTGTTTGTAACTGCTAAACTTATTTGGAGATAGATGCAATCTAGCCTGAAGGGTTCTTTAAAAACGTTTTACTGATTAAAAGATAAACTCATACACACACATACAGAAACACATATGTTCCTAAATTGATGATTAGGTAAGTATTTGTATGTAGTTATTAGGTTGTTGTGTATGAGCAAATAAATGGAGAAATTTACGACACTGAAGTAGCCTCAATGGAAGCATAATATCTTATGTATATTACCTCTTCAAAACTGTCTGATGAATGAAGGAGAAGAAGAATGAAAAAACATACTCCTCTTAGGGTATTAGGGCACCATTTTACCTGAAAACCTCATGTGAATTTGTATTTTACTATGTATTCATATCTGTCTTAGAATTATAATTGTAACGTCTCGTAATAACTTTTAAAGAGGAACAAAAATAGTGAAATCTTGGAGTAAGATGGATTTTCCAGAAAGATGTGTTCAGTCTTTATCCTACACTTTATGTACCACTGGGCAGCCTGTAGTGTTGCCCAATTCAATGCTTGTCGCTCTAATTCAATTGTTGTAGAAACATTAGGGTACCTTTTTGAAAATGCCATTGCCTGGGCCTCACTGAAGTCTAATTAAATCTGAATCTCTGGGAAAGATTTTTCTACTCTCCCCAGATGAATCTAGTGTGTACCCAGGGATGAAAGCCACCTCGCTACCTAAAGACTTAGCCAGTTTGAGAAACATGGATGAGGTTATATTAGACACCATCTACCTGTCTCCATGTCACACCTCTCTTTGAAATTGTTTCCTTCATCCCTGGAACCTTAGGACAGCTGTAACTACAATGGTGAACTGATTGTAGGGAAGTGGAAACCTGGTCCTCATGGAAACCCAGGCCTTGTGTGTAGCCCCCTTTAGATCCTGGCGATCAGTATTCCAGCTACTGATTCAACAGCAAATAAACAGAGCTACTAATTCTTAACACTTGGGTCACTGATTTTTCTTTTTTGAAGTAACTTTCTATATCTTAAGAAAATTTTAATTTGACAAAATCCAAATTGTTGATTCCTGGAAATCTTTAATAGTTACAATTTTGTCAATGTTAAAACCCCACAAAACTCTCCTACAATATTTTCAGTATTTGCTGAAGGATAACATACCCCTTGCCTTAATCATGTGCCAGATTACTCATAAACCTGGACCATATGCCACTGCAATTTGCTGATGGGCCCAAGCTGCTTTGGTAGATAAAAAAATCCAAGGGGATTAGAATGGCTCAATCCTCACTGTGAGTAGAACAACGACAGTAGGCCAGCTCCATGCTCTCCTCTCTTTCCTTCTCTGTCCATTACCTATAGTCTCTGCCCTTAGGTCATTGGTAACTCAAAACCCAAAGGTCACATCAGTGCCTGCAAAAATGTATTTCATCCTAATAAGGTCTTTCTTTAGACACTTAGACAGAAACCAAGTTTCAGATAAACACAGAGCATGCAAGGGATAGAATAGAGATCGTTATGTGCAAAAGTAGGAAATATTTCCCCAATTTTGGCTTTAGGATGATCCTGGGGGAAAAAACACTCTAAAGTTGATGAGGGACATAAATTGCATCTTTCTCCTTTACTTGGCTCCTGTGTTCTGTCTAGCACAGTTAATGATGTTATTCTCTGCCATCAACATTTGAATGCCTACAAGTTTTTCTATTTGTAATAAAATGGACCTCTATGACTCTTGACTTGAAATCGGAATCAGGTAGTTGATTAAATTATTAAAATTTAAAATGACCTTTGGGAAAATTTAATTTTCTGAAAGACACTTTCCCACACTTCCATTTTTCCTTTCTATTGCAAGTGAAATTTGCTCCAAATAAGGAGGCCATTGTGATTTATCTCTTGTATTTTGAGATCCGTTTTCTTGATAGCAGCCACTTGTTTTAAACATCTGACATGGTGTCTCTAAAGATAAAGCAATAAAGTATATTGATTTGAAGTATACTAGTTATTCATATGGCTAAGAGTGCTTTATACAAATGTAAAACAGTAGGAAAATGCTAGTTATTCAGATTTCTGTGTCACTATTAAATAATATGGATACTGAACAGTCATGTGTGGATTTTAGAGGGTAAGATACTTAAAGTTGAGAGTTGGAAGCACTGTAGAACTCATCCAAACCAACGCAGGAATGATCTGCATTTTGTTCTACTCAATTCAAGAGTCTTCTCTAAATATCCCTGAAAAATCTTATTTGAACACTCCTAATGATGAAGAATGCAAGAGAATCATTCTTTTTATTGAATTTGAACCTTACACCCTATAGCTATTATTTATAGTTCTGCCTTTGAGAGATCAGGAGAATAACTTTAATTTTGTTTTTCTCCATGACCACCCTTAAAATACTTGTCTGAGAGACACAACTCTATCCTCAGGAATGTGACAGTCATAATGGCAAACTTTGTAAAAGCATTTGCCTTTCACTAGCAATCCCACTTCCTATATACAGGAAGCGATGTTCCAACAACATTATCCAATATTACAATCAGCCAATATCAATATATGTGTTCAAAATGAATCACACACATATTGACTGAGTGTCTTTTCTTGGCAGTCAGAAAGGGATCATGCTCTCCTGGGAATCCTCCTTACTTTCTTTTTTTGTGTAATATTAAAGTACAGCTTATTTAGAAGATCATGAATCATACTAAAAAGCAACTCAGATCTCTTTCATATTCCCTGTGGTGGGGAGTTCTTTCTTAATCACATGTAAATTAATTAATAAATTAATTCATGAACTTCTTACATTGTCTCTTAATCAAGTTTCTTTTAGTTGACAGTGACACAAACATAACTCCAACTCCCATTAGAAGCAAAGGGATTATTAGTAAACATTATTGTTATTATTGCACAAGCAAGATTCAGGTAAAAGATTGCAGGTTTCTAGCAATGTAACCAAGACTTCCTTTCTCTTGATCTCTTGATATGTGGGGGAAAATGCACTGTTTTTCTTTACTCTCATGTGACCATAACACTAAAAACCTTTCTGACACCACATGTGTAGTTTTATTTCCTCAGTGATCAGTTCTCCAACACCATCTGGGTGTCTTACAATTCAGCTCAGTTCTGACACTACTTACCTGGAATTAGCGTCAGATCACACTAGTTAAGGGTTCAGTGCCATAAGGCTGTCCCCACTTCAGGTGCCAATCACAAGCCCCAGGTTTTCACCTGTGCCTTTAACTAACCAGCTATCAAACAGCCTTTCCACAACCATCTCCTTGTGTTTGATAATTTGCTACAAAACTCAGAGAACTCAAGAAGTCATTTACTTACAGTTACAGGCTTACTATATAATAAAGGATATGATCAAAAGGATAAAGATGAACAGCCAGATGAAGAGATAGAGAAGGTGAGGGCCAGAAGGGTCCCAAGCACAGAAACTTCTACCCCCATGGAGCTGGGTTGCACTGCCTTCCTGGTGGATGTGTTCACCCATCATACTTTAGAAAATTCTACAGCGGCTTTACCATGTAGACATGATTAGTTATTAACTCATTTTCCAGCCCCCTCCTTCTCTGGAGAATGGGGGGATGGGGCTGAAAGTTCCAAACTTCTAATTATGGCTTGGTCTTTCTGGTGACCATCTTGCATCCAGAAGCCCACCAAGAGTCACCTCATTAAAACAAGAGATGTTCTTATGACTCAGGAAATTACAGGGGTTTTAGGAGTTCTGTGCGAGGAACCAAGGTCAAAGACCATATATTAGCAGTAACAAGAGGCAGAGACCAAAATATGTATCTTCACACAGAGGGAGAGCGTGAAGATGGCACCTGCCTTCCAAAGTCTCTGGAGAGGATTACAGTGAGCATTTAGATGTGTGTTTAATCAGAAGCCTGCCCCTTGGGCTGCAGCTGTGAAGATAAGCTAATAGACCTCTTTCACAGGAAGACTGAGTGTTTCAGTCGGCTTCTGCACCTGGCTCGGGGGTGTAGCTGTGGTGAGTCTTCACGAGCCATTTAAGAAATGGTTCTCAGTTCACTATAGCCTTGTGGGTCTTGTGGACACAAGCCCTGTTGACTTTCAAAGCTAGATTCTTGGGGTGTCATCTCTCAGGTGCCCAGTCTTAGAAGTTTAGCTGCCATATTTGAGGTTGAAACCATTCGCTCCTCAGGAGAAGTTCAGGTTTGTAAGTTATCACCTGATTATGTGGGTTGCTGTGCTGGGGGTGAGGTTTATGATGAGATTGTGTCTCAGCCTCTCCTACCCATTTTGATGTGTGTTTTTTTCTTGTTCATCCAATGTGTGGGAGTCGCTTAGCTAGTTTTGGGGTTTCTCTCATAGGTGGCTGTAGAGTTGGTATGCCCATGGGAGGAGGTGAGTTCAGGATCCTTATACATTGCCCTCTTGAACCTGATCCTCTCTAGTTGTCACATATCTATGTGCAGGTTGGTCCCTGGATCCCCAGCATGTCCAACTTGGGCTGTAATCCAGTTTGTATGGAGGGAATTCAGGTTTCTCATTCTTCCAGATTATCACTTGATCTGTTATGGTCCCATTTTCTCCAGCTATAGCACAGGCTGTAGTATACAGAGGGAAGCAATGTGTCTAGAGGAGAACTATAGATTCCCTATTGTTTTCCACTTGTTTTTGTAGATCTCATTCTGTCCTACTCTAGATAGGTGTTCTCCATGTGGCAGGTGACATGTTTACATAGCCTTGGATATATAACATCCCAATTCAGTGGGCCTTATAGGAATGAAAAAGTTCTTGTAAGCCTCTGCATCAAAAATTCTAGGGTTGCTGGGGCTACATATATCCACCTGAACTGGTGACCATGACCACTGGATTGACATCATGATTGGTCAGGCCAGAGTCACATGCCCCACTTTATACCCAGGTTCCAGTACCTGTGTTCTTACCTGGTCTCTCCATCTCCTTTCTATATTGATATGGAAGGCAAGGTGGTGTGGTTTAATTGTGAACACCATGACATTAGGACTTGAAACTCCTAGTGATTTTTGGTATTTTGAAAGCTGGAAAAATATTTTTTTAAATTACTATGATTTTACTCTACTGCACTCCATCCATGAAACAGCCTAAAAAAGTGAATACATTTCTGATAATAGTTTTTTTTTGTTCTAAGATTAATTATATCATTAAACTCACACAAAAAATCTGTCATGAAGAAAAGATAGAAGGTGGATTTCTTTACAGTGGTTAGAAAACAAAACAACAGAATTTATAAAGAGGGCTCTGAGTTATGAGAAATGTCTTTAAGCTATTAACTTAAAAAGATTTCAAAGTTCCATTTTGTCCAATGAAAGCTTAGCAATACCAAACTGTATAAAGATGTATTTATTTAGTTTTGATAGTTAAATAACCATTAAAAACTCTTAAAATCTTCAAACATCTTAAGCAATTCTTATAAACAGAGTACAAGATGTGGGAAGTGTGAAATCAAAAATGTTTTCACTCATTAGAGATGACCTTATATAGTTTCACCACTTATGAGTTATCAGGACATCTGTAACTTGTGAAAATGGTTTTCCTATCTTATTCCCAAATATTATGTATTTTCTTCTTATTTTTGAAAACATGTATATATGCAAACGCACATATTGAGGGATATATTTTTCACATTTACTTAGTTATACCAAGTTGTCAAAATAGGAGTTAAAAAATCCATTTGTTAAGACATCCCAACAAAGACATAACTAAACATACCACCAAAATTATGTATGGCCTGGCTCCTTCACAGAAAAGGTCACCTTTACCGAGGCATAACAAACTGGTGCATTGGAAGTTAGAGAAACATCAATAAAGGCAAGTACATTTTTCACATGTGTACTGAAGGTACAGGGAAGTGAGCATAAATTTTTAAAAGTTTTAAAAAGAGAAAAATGGTGAATGGAAGATCAATGAGCTGGATGAAAACTTTAAGCAGATAAAGAAATGGAAATCTGTTTCAAATCTGTTTCCATACAATCACTTCAAGAAGAAGAGAGAGGCAGTGTTTTAAACAGACAGATTGGAAAATTCAGGCTGAATTTTGGGTATAATTATGCCAGTTGGCATCTGTATTGGGTGCATCACATGCACTGCCTCACACCTTCTTGGGCCACTTTTTACTCCAGCTATTACTGCAGCAACCAGTGGTGTGCAGCCCTAACAGGACAGAACTTGATCTCAGCTGCATAGCCATATCCACGTCTCCATGGAGTAGGGTGAGGCAGAAATGATGCCCACTGGTGCCACCTGCTATGGGGAAAAGTAGAACACGAGAGCAGAAAAGGGTGTCAGCGTATGGAGCAGGGCGGGTTGCAATTTTTAGTAAGGTGTTCAGTAAAGGCCTCACTGGGAAGGTAATATCACAACAAAGACCTGAAGGGGGTGAGAGAGTGAGACTCTCTGGGACAAGGGCCCTGTGAACACAGGAAACAGAGTGCAGCAGCTCTGAGGCCGCAGCATGGCTGGAAGGTTCACAAGGAACACAGGAAACCAGTATTCCTGGAACAGAGTGAGCCATAGAGGCAGAGAAGTAGGATCTGAGGGGGGATGTGATGGTGCCAGGACATCAAGAGCCTCATAGGCCTCTCTAAAGATGTCGTCTTGGACTCTGACGGGATGGGAACTCAATGGACAGTTTTTTGTTTTTTGTTTTTTTTTTAATGTCAGCAGGCTCCCCAAGGCCAGGGATTTTTTTTTTTTTTAAGAAGATGTTGGGGGTAGGAGTTTATTAATTTATTTATTTATTTTTGCTGTGTTGGGTCTTCGTTTCTGTGCGAGGGCTTTCTCTAGTTGTGGCAAGCGGGGGCCACTCCTCATCGCGGTGTGCGGGCCTCTCACTATCGCGGCCTCTCCCATTGTGGAGCACAGGCTCCAGACGCGCAGGCTCAGTAGTTGTGGCTCACGGGCCCAGTCGCTCCGCGGCATGTGCATCCTCCCAGAGCAGGGCTCGAACCCGTGTCCCCTACATTAGCAGGCAGACTCCCAACCACTGCGCCACCAGGAAAGCCCCAATGGACAGTTTTGAGAGAGGAACTGACATGTCATGACTGGTGTTGAGATTAGACTGGAGAGCATGGGGCCAAGTGTGGAAGCAGAGATATCTGTTAGGAAACTATTTCAATCATTTGGTAGAGAGATCATAACAGCTTTGCAAAAGTTGGGAGCAATAAATGCAGGAAGATGAGGTGAGATTCTGGATTATTTAGAAGGTAGAACTTGTAGAATTTGCTAACAGGAAGATGTGAGACCTGAGAAGAGGAGTGAAAAATAATTTCAAGGTTTTAATTGAGATACAGGAGGAAGAAATTGCTATTAACTGAAACTGGGAAGACTTTGACTTGGTTGTTGTGTTTGGGATTAAGTTTTGGATACAAGAAGATTGAGATACCAATTAGATATCAGAATGTAAATATAAATTAAGCAGTATGCTGTGTGTATGTGTCTGGAATTCAGAGTGCCTGGCATGAGTTGTAAATTGGGGAGTCATCACCATCCAGATGGTATTTAAAGTCACAAAATTGGATGAATCACTGAGGTAGTGTGTGCAGGGAGAAAAGAGGTATGTGGACTGAGCTGTGGGTCACTCCAATGTGTAGAGGTTGGTGAGCTAAGGAGAAGCCTGCAAAGGACCAGAGAAGGAGTGGACATTGAGGTAGAGGGTAGAAAACAACTTCTAAAGGGAAGACCAGAATGAAGTTATGGCTGAAGGGGATCTGTGAGGGCAAGAGAAGGATTCTTTGGTTAAGCTTGGAGAGATAATAACATGCGTAGAAGCTATCGGTAGACAGGGAAAATTGGTGATGCAAAAGAAAAGAAACAATTGTGGAGCTATGGCCTCGAGTAAGCAAGAGGTCATGTGACCTCATATACAAAGGACCTTAAATAGGAACACAGGTTGTACAAAATGACAGGATAACAGGAAGCAAGCTAGGAAGGATATGTGGGCACAGATGCCAAGAGCTGGTTAGATGTGGTGATTCAAGCTTTCAAGCTTTTGAGAGTTGTTTTTTCATGGTTGTTATTTCCCTGTTAAACAGGAAGCAAGGTCAACAGCTGAAGAGATGATTGGGAGGAGGTGTTGGGTGCATGAGGACAGAGGAGGTTTGAAATGGTCTTCTGGAAGTGTGGGAGAGCTAATGGATTAGGGAAATATACATTGTCGCTGAGCTACATTAGGGACCTGTTTGACAGTGGAGCACATGCATTTAAAGTTGTGTGCTTTTCTCAGCCATGTTCAGCTACGGGAAGGAGCAGAGCCATCAGAGTCGAATTTAACCAAGACTGGGGTTTTATCAGTTTAATATGGTAAAATGAGAGAGAGCAGGGGACTAAGCATGTACACAAGGAAGGAATTTCACAATAGCAATGGTTATATACTGCATCTTCATGTTTTCTTTCAAGTAAATTCCCTCATCTGGCTTTAGCCTTTCTACTAAGGGTATCACCTCTTATTCATCCAACTTTGGAATCCCAGCATCATTGTTGTGTCTTCTTTCCTCTCACTCTCCAAATATACCCAATCACCAAGCAGCAGCTGTCACATCATTCCCACCCTCACCAGGGTCACTGTCATAGAAGGCAAGTGTAGGAGCTGCTGATGCATGGAATGGAGAGAACAAGGGGAGGGGGACACAGCAGTCTAGTGTCAGAAGATGGAGGGTCTAGAAATCTGAGTTAAAGGATACTACGCTTAATTAAACTCTCCATCCCAGGAGAACCAGGAAGAAGCTGCACAGTTCTTTCTGACCTAACCTTAGAAATCTGAATTAAAGAGTAATCTGTTTTTGTAAACGACTTTCATTGGAACACAGCCACATCCATTTCTTTACATGTTGTCTATGGCTGTTTTGGCACTTCAACAGCAGTGTTGAATGATTGCAGCAGAAACTGAATGGCCTGCAAAGCCTAAAATAGTTACTATCTGGTCCTTTATGAGGAAAAGTTTGCTAACCTCTAATCTAAAACACAAAGGAGTGTCCTAAGTGGAAGCTTTCAAACTGATCAGCCTTGACCTTTGTTGTATACTGACCCTCATAACATGTAATGGAAACCTACAGTATTTATAGAGCAATATCTACCCAAACATCAAATTCCTCAGTGAGATTAAAGGGCCATTGCTACCCCTCATTTCCTATCTCCAGAGATGTTCCCTAAGACAAGACAAAATACACGTACTGCACCCAGATTTAAACATTAATTTTTGGAGGTTTGCCAGACCAGATGTTTAGAAAAGCTAAATATCATTGATTTATTTCTTACCCTTTATGAGGCAACATTAGAGACAATAGACCTTATCAGAACAAATGAGAATAAACAACAGAATGCAGATCAGAGGAGAATTAGGAAGAAATTCTATTGGATTTTATGATGCTATAATTAATTTTGTATGTAGAAAATCGCTAATTATTAGCAAATTGTAACCTGCACCAACCGAGGTTTATCCCATGGCAGCTGTGCAAGGATGGACTTTTCTGTTTCATGACTGTCACTCTTCCTTGTACAGTACTGTTAGCATAATTTCCAGTACCTGAGAATGCTCTCCTGCAAATGCAATTAATCACCCATCAAATGCCTTTTGAGCACTTAGTACACCATAGAGGCTGGGAAAACAGAGATTAATAAGCCCTGACTGCCACCAACAATATTGCAGTACAGTGGCGATTTGCACCCAGAACTGCAACTATTGTTCTTAAGTTGTTTTGGATCATAGACCCTTACGAGATTGTGACCAAACATACAAATCCTATTTTTAGAAAAAAAAAATATGCCAAGGCACATATAAACATAATTTTACATACAATTTCAACAGATGTTTTATTTACTGAAGGTAATTTATGAAAGTCCATATGGGAGTTTACCCCATTTTTAGAGTCCTTGAGGTATATAACAGGGGCACAACTGAAAAAGTGAGCTGGGGTGTGTGTGTGTGTGTGTGTGTGTGCATGTGCAAGTGTCATATTTTCTTCAGGAGATTAAGATGGGAAAATATAATATTTTCTAAGTGGGAGGAATGGTTTATGGAAAAGTAATGAGACATGATATGGCAGGCGAATCCAGAAAGTCAAGGCAGTTTGGCCTGACACATTCCTAGGTTTTGTATATTGTATGGGTAGACTTGTCACTTTTCCTGAAGAACTGTATGTCTCTCAGGGGGACACACACTATGAGACATACTGTTTATCACATAACACTTAAGGACACATATTTGTTTGCCTTTGGCTGGTTGTTTATTGCTGATTTTCTCTTTTCTTGATTTTTTTTTTTGCTTTCTTTCTTTTTTTAAAAAAATTAAAGTATCAATTTATGCTACAAAACAAGGATCTTTATACATACTATATCATAGAATTTAATCAAACTTCACAGCAATCTCTCTAGGTAAATTTTATATCACCTATAAGAAAACCGAGATCCAGAGAGGTAACTAATGTGATCAAGCCCACAAGCTAAACATGGCAGAACTGGTAACAGGACACCCTTTTTTTTTCTGACCCTATGTTCTATACTTTTTCCTCTGGGCTTAAGACACTGCTCCAAGTAAATTTTGTATTGTAGGATAACTGATCATTTCTGACTAATGTAGAATACTCCCTTAGTATATTAATTAAAACCATACTTTTTATTTAGTATTTTACATAGCAATTTTGTTTGGGCCAAGAATTTTGGAGGGAATAGTACTTATTTCTAGTTTTCCGTGATCTTTCACTCTTACCTACCCTGACTCTGGTTTTTATTTTGGTAAAGAGGAAGCTGGAGGAAGGCTTATAGCTGGGATTGAACTGAACAAGTAGGACATACTGCTAAAGCCTTGGAAAGCCTAACACCTGGATTACAAAGCCCTGGGAATTCCTCCAAAACACAAATTCTAAGCAGTAGACAAAATAACTCAACATCATAAAGAGAATTACACGTTAAGAAGTTTCTAAAACATGTTTTTTAGCCTTCTTCAGGGGTAACGAAAATTTATAATGACATAACCACAAAGCAGAGAGGGCAATGATGGCAAAAGGACACAGGAGAAAGTCTACATATTCATTCACACATAGAGTCCTCTCCCATGTCCAAATGTGGCTTGAATCCTGTTAGCTTTGTTTTTTGACATAACAGATTATTTCTACAAGGTCTTTACAAAATTTAAACCCAGTTAACAAATGAACTCATATTGACATTTACATGCCAATTAAAGACTACAGGTTCTGAGGTGATAGAATAAGAAGGAAGTGACAGCACCCAAGTCCATCTTGGCTGTGATAAGATTCAGGGAGACCAGACTTAAGTGTGGTACTCTGACATCATACTAAGGCAGTTTTAGGATGTCTAAAATCCAACAGAGAAAGAAAAGTGATTGAAGATGCCAAAGGGAGGAGGCTTCAGTAGATTCATCTGTCTTGCTTCATAACTGTGCTGAGGGCCTGCTCTGAATACAGTACAAGAAGATCCATCGCTTGGTGAAATAATTCATAATGAGACATTGGATCATAGTCATAAGAAAGGGAAAGAAAATGTCAAAGGCACCTCTCAGTGTTGCATAAGTGACAAGGAAGCAGATCTGGAACAGAAAGTGTTGAGCACTGTTTGTCTGTCCCCAGTGGAAAAACAACCTCTAACCCTATAAACCCAGAGCCAGTCAGGTCACAGCTCTGCTTATGTGAAAGTTTCTGTGACCTTTCCGGCAGACTTTCCCCTCAGTTGGATCCCAAGCACAGTCCTGTTTCACAGCCTTGCATCATCTCCTCGGAACAAGGCCAGGTGGAGAGGGAACAGCTGGGAAGGGATGATTGTAAAAAGCCCCTACAATTCTACAGAGGGTCCAGAAATCCCCTTCACTAAGTGAACTTAAGGAGCCCGAAAGCACTTTCATCAAACACAATGGCAGTGTGAGGAGAGACACAAAATGCAAATTGATTGGTGTGACCACATTGCAGGGCAAAAGACATTTGTAATGAAGCTAAAAGTTTTATATATTTCTTAGCATTTGGTAATATGACCACAGACATGTTCACTAAAGCCTAGGAACAGATGCTCTTGATTCAACAGTAGGGCATAAAGTCCCACAGCAAATACATAAAGTCCCACTGTATTTTCATAATTGAAATATATAGTTTAAAGACACTTTCAATTGTTCAATGTCACTGCACACATTATGACTCATTTAAAAAAGAATCTCAGTTTCTAAAGTGACTCTTTAGTGGGTTTTCAGTAGATCCATAACATGAACTGAAATTATTTTGAGTATCAGTTGGTATCATTTAATCTTATCTCATTGCTCTAAATTGAAAGCCACTGTTACTCAAGCATATCTTGGAAAGATATGATGCCATTTTCCCCCTCTATTTTGGTTATTTGAATACATTTCATTGCTGTTTCATGATTTACAGGCTGAGTATTACTGTGGAACTTTTAATTCTCTCTGAGCCTGTGTAATTGCAGCTACAAGATGTAGATGCCATCAGAATCTACCTGATCCAGTTGTTTGAGAATTAAGTGGGATAATATATGTAGAGCTTAGCAAAATGTTGGGACATAGAAAGTGCTCTGTAAGTGCTGGCAATAATAATCTTTATCATCACCATCATTATTCATCTAAATTCAGGTTAGTCAGAGAATACATTAATTTTAAAATGATAAATTTTATATTTGAACATAGCTTATAACTTCTGATTATTAACTTAATGCAATTAACAATACAATCTAATTTGAAAATGTACAAAAATTTCAGCATCCTCCAATTTTTCTTGGTAAGAGAGTCATATATACAGAGGGAGAGGTGTTTTTTTTAATTGTTTAAAAATTTGTAAATATCCAGATTTAATTTTCAGGTATGATAATGTTTCATATTTGGGACCAATCTAAAAATCTCAATGATTAAAATTTGCTGATAATCATATTTGCATTAAACTTTTTATCTAATCTTTAAATCTAATATGCCAACATAGAGTCTTTGATGTTTTAAAATTTGTTTATTCAAAGAAAACATGGAAACATTTGTATACCAAAGTGGAATGCTTTAAAAAAATGTGCCACTCAGAGGAAGTTGGGAACAATGTTTGACCTCAAGCCCATCTTGTTTGCTCTATTTTAGGGCAGCAGATTCTCAAGCTTTATTGAGAAATGTTCAGAGATGAGTAGAAAGTGTTTTGAAATCAGAAAAAGAAGATGTGTGTCAGTGCTTATCTGCCACAGCAAGGAGACCTCCTCTGTTTAAAGGCCATCCAAGTATTGTCTTTGGATCTTCATGTACGCATCCCAGTGACATAAATGGGAGTGTCAGGTTGAAATCCTTCCAGACTTGGAGACCTCATATGCTGGATTTTTTAGACCTTGATATGAGAATAGTTTCCAGGCTTAGAGTCAGATGTAATGAGAATGAAATAGTTTTCTAAAAGCTTCAAATCTAATTTAATCAGGGTAAGTCCTGACATAAAGTTTCCTAGGCCCCTGTGTAGAAATATAATGCCTCAAAGTGGTTCACACTTTCATGTTTCAGAAACTTTTCGTTCTGGTTTACCATGACCTTGGCTTCCCTAATAGTAATTTTTCTTAGAAATTCTCTGAAGGCAGATTCTAAGACAAAGGTTTCTGTATAGGTAGTTAATTCATGTATGGATGTAAAACAAGAAACAAGTGATTGCAGAAAGCAAGAAGAAATGGTGGAAGGTTGAACAGGAAAGAGGAAAAGCCAACGCAGGGACTGAGTTGGCCACACTCAGTTCTGTGGTTCCTTCTGAAGAGCCTTCTGGTATGTGTTTCAGAATTGATCAACTGGGTATCAAAAGGAACATCTATCCTTAGCTTCTGCCCCTCATTTGTCAAGGGAAACTTCACTGATCCTCCCTTGAAGTTTTGAATGATGCATAAGTATTTAAAGACTTCCTATGCAGGTGCATCAAACCCAAAACCAAACATAAAGCAAAAAACCCAGGCAAGAATTGAGAGATACTAACACAGGCCTGAGTCAAGTGCTGTCAGGTTGCACCTGTGGGAAGGTGGTTGAAGCCTTCAAAGAAATGGTCACCACCGTAGTTCTGGAGTAGGATGTAGAGAGGATTTGAGGTAGAGCCCAAGAGGCATCTGCTACTCTTCATCCCTTCCACCCCTCGGTTTCTTTCATTCCCTTTAGTGTCCCTTTCAAGGTAGTGGCCAAACTTTCAAGGACTTAAGAAAAGAGGGTTAGTTGAATGAGCTGTAGCCCTCACTGCTGCAACTAGTCCTAAAGCCATAATCAGTATCTCCTCTTTTCCACGGTCCATT
Organism: Mesoplodon mirus; assembly: GCF_964341445.2. Lineage (NCBI taxonomy): Eukaryota > Metazoa > Chordata > Mammalia > Artiodactyla > Ziphiidae > Mesoplodon > Mesoplodon mirus. Next base: position 43,111,186 of record NC_138977.1, read on the forward strand.
CTGAATTTCCCTTAAATGTGGCAAGACAGTCTAGTTGTGTGCCTGGTGGAGTGACCCTAGACCTTTATTCTCAGGGTTCAGAATAAAAAACATATTTTGGACGTCTACGTGCCATCCTCACAAGATGCTGTATCTGACTGGTGCCTTTGCCAGGCAGTCCTATTCTATTCTATCGTTAGCTATTCTACTCAGGCAAAGTGCTTCTGAGTGATGAGGTGCGTAATAAGTCTAATGCATTCTGTGAATAGGTACCTATCCTTATGTCTCTTTTGCTGTAAAACTGGTCTGTGAAGAATTCTTCTTTTCAAGATGAAGCAGACAGAAGAGGGTAAGTATATGATAACTGCACGTGCAGGTTTCTTTGTAACCTAAATAATGATTTTGGGGGGGATGAAACCCACAAAGGTAACAAGATTCCTTTTGTGAATCATTCTGTAAATTCAAACTGCTATGCAAATGTTATGATGGTTAATAGTTATCACAGGATAGGGATTTTGGTAAGAGAGCCATCCACACTAATGAGGAGCTATTTTTTGGGTTACAGAAAGAGCTAGGCTGATGCTCTGCAGTATGTGGGCATCGAAAGAGAGACAGAAATCCCTTGATGTTTGCTACCTATTCCTCCCCTTTCTTCTTCCTGTAGAACAGCTACCTTAGCTTCAGGAACCTCAAGTACTCTAGGCAATTTAGAAAAAGAAAATGCAGTTTGAAATTCTGCATTTGCAAAGTGCAAGAATAATTTATAGTCATGGGTTCAAAAGTCAAATTTTTATTGCCTTCTCACCAGCTGCAAAGTGTTTTGTACCAGGAAAAATTTGCAATAGTGAAGTATGGTACATTTTTCAACTTTGAATAAAGACTGCTTGGATTTAGACAGAGAGCACAAGACAGAGAGAGAGAGAGAGAGAGAAGTGTGTGTACGGGCCTTGGGGCAGGCACCTCACAGCAAGTCTAGGAAGCAAAAGAAGTGGGTCTGTGCTGCCGCTGGAGCTCAGACAGTGAGCACTGTAGTTACTCACCAAGAATCCAAAGCACCAACTGGGCTACAAGGGCCACGAAGTAGCTGGAGTAAAGTAAGAACCTGTGTTTAAAGACAGTAGCTTCAGGAGGCTGAAAGCAGATGTATTAGCTCGCCCTTTCTGTCCGATCCTCATGGAGTTTATTGTAAGGGTGTCTTGGATTTTGAGCAGTTCTGCATGGTGAAAAGAGTCTCGCTGGACCCTACAGATGACACTTTCTACACTCAATTTATTACGGGGTGTGGACACATTCCCCTGGCAGAATGAGATGCTGAAATCTGAATATTTCAATGACATCACTGAAAGTGAAAATGAGGAAAATATGGCATTAGAGCTAGAAGAGAAAACATGCCACCCAGCTCCCAGACCAAAGAGAAGTTTCTTCTGGAGACTCCTCAGAAGACGGGGCTACCTCATCAGTGGCCCCAGGGAGGAGGAAGGACCACCCCCAGTGCAGCACCCATTCTCTTCGCAGAACCAGATCTCGATGCCAAGGAGCACGTGCTCAGTGTTTCGTCCTATCTGAGTTGTACTAGGGCACATCTTAAAATGTAAGAAACAAGAACCAATCTGTTAGCGTGAGACAATGCTGTATGTGATACCATGTCGATAGGCAGGCATTAGGTAAATCCTCTAACAGTCATGCTGGAGGAGGCTCTGTAGCTATAAAAGGAAAACCCAGGTGTCAAGTCTGGTAAAGACTGTACAAGGTGGAAGAGGCCCAAAGTAATGACGTTGGCATCAGATGGTTGGCTAGTCTCCTCAGGGGTGGTTGCTTCTGGTGGAGGGCACTCCGTAGTGGCAGTAGCTAGAACATTCTTGATGAGAGAAAGCTCATTCTAGGTAGTCCGTGTATAGCCTCTGTCCCTAACACGATGGCCAAATCATTCACAACTCACTGCATCAACCACACTGGGCTGAGTAAATAAGGTGACTGACACTAATAGGATGGATCATCTTGTCCAGTTGGTTGTTGAGTGCATCTTTTGTGATGAATGCATGTCAGGGAGCATTCATGTGAGACATAAGTATTTGCATACTCTATGGCCACTTCCAGAGTTCCATCTACCTGCTTCTTCTCCAGACTTTCTTGCTTCTGATCATTGATCATTTTTCCTTCAGGCACAGGTGTCAGTGTGTATTCATGACTCAAACCACTATCCCCACCACACATGGTAAACAATAAACTGTACTGCTCACAATTTTGAACACAGACAATCTCATTCACCTCAGTCTTTTGAGGACACCTCTGTGGAAGGCTGCAGTGTGGCAGAAGTACCTTTCCTGCTAGTCCTGATGTATTACATCTTCCCATCCAGGGACCAGATTTTTTTTTTCCATGAGTAAAGATGTTTTATTTTTATATACACACATGCACATACCACGTAAATTCATTGATTGTGGCCATATTGGAGGATGAGTAAAAATATATGCATACACATTAACCACAGACTTGCAATTTTAAATTTGACTAAGTCAGATCATCAAGTATGTGTTCTAGCCTATGCCCAGCATTATGAAGTCCCTAACCCCAAAATCAAACAGAATTTGGATGCACTATATCATAAGGCAACAGAGAATAAGTTACATTTCATATTAAAATATGTTCTTTGCAGTTAAATAGTGAAAGAGTTACAAGCTGCATTTGTCCATATCTTGCCTATGAAATCTACCAAAAATATATTTCTGTGTAAATACCAGATAGCAGGGGGAAGCTATCTGAGTTTTTGCTCCTCTGTCTGTTGATCATAATTGTCTTAGGTTGGGTTTTCCAGGATGCAGACTCTGTTAAAGGCATTTAACATGCAGGGGGTTTATTAGAGTGTGCTCTTGAGGACAGTATCTGTGGAAGGAGAAGGGGTGAGGCACAATTGGGCAGAGAAGGGAGCTGTGATGCAGTATCTCTGGAGTGCCTCTGCCAGCCCTGCAGAGAAGACTGAAGACCAGGGGACCCCTGAGAGCTGTCCTGAGCTGGGACAAGAGAACCAGATATTTATATGCCTCTGCCAGGGGTCACTGAATGTCGGCTGCTGAAGGAGGGGAGTGATCTTAGGAAAGGAAGCTCTATCCAGCCAAGGCAAACCCCAAAAGTGCTGACAGCTGAGAGCTGGACATTACAGTGTGTGGAATAATGAGTCCTTTGTTCCTGAAGGGAGATCTGGGTAGTGAATCTCAGCATACGCCAGAGCAGTCAACATCTAGAAGGTATGATCTGAGTGAAAGGCATTGGTACAGCAGAGATGGTTTTCAAGGGAGTCTCTTCATGTAATTTGCTTGTTCTTTCTGAACCTGCTCAAGTCTGAACCCAAATAAAACTTTGTTCCCTTTCATACACAGGATTGTTGCTGTGCCCACTGGACTTTATGGCTTGGCTGATTTTATAATACCCAGCTCACGATGGGCAGCTCTGGCCCCATAGTCATCTGGTATCACAGGTAAGGCTCCAGATCTGAATACTCACATTTTGAATTTATGGGAGACAAGCAAGCTAGATTACCATCTAGTAATTTATCACATTCGTGAAGGAAACATGTAGCTCTGCTTTCAATCTCTGTGGTTTATTGATGACTCTAGCAATTCCGTGGAGAATTAGGGTGTTAGAACACTAGGGTACAAATCAAAGCTGAAAGTTGGGCTTCCCTGGTGGTGTCGTGGTTGAGAGTCCTCCTGCCGATGCCGGGGACACGGGTTCATGCCCTGGTATGGGAAGATCCCACATGCCACGGAGCGGCTGGGCCCGTGAGCCATGGCCACTGAGCCTGCGCATCCGGAGCCTGTGCTCCGCAACGGGAGAGGCCACGACAGTGAGAGGCCCGCGTACCAAAAAAACAAACAAACAAACAAAAAGCTGAAAGTTAACATATGGTGGAACAAAAAAGAACATACATGATATAAGGTAGGAATCCTTACAAGGTATCTTCAGTTTGCTCTTTTGGAAAGCAATATCTGAAAGTCACAGTTGAAGTTTCTTTGTTTATAATGTTTTTTTCTCAGAATGTAGTTTCATAGAACACTTAGATTACTACAGATCTTAACATCTTAACATCCAAAGATCTTAACATCTTCTAGTTAGTGCCTTTGTCTATAATTAAACGCCTATGTTTAAAAAATCAATCCTCTGGAAGATATACCAATCTTTTAATAATCTGTTTTAATACTTGATACCTGTAAGTAAATACTTCTAATATCTATATCTGACCAAAAGATGTAGATATAAGGAGAATTTATGTATAAATTATATATAAAGATATATAATAAGTAAAGTATATAAATACATACATATATACCTCCAATATATTATATACTCCTGGTATATAAATAGGAAAACTTGAGAGAAAATTAACCTAAATTTCATGGCGTATGCATATCTCAAATCTGCAAGATTATATGATGATTTTAAAAGCAATTGTTTGAACTTTGCCCCATCAAGATTTGGAGTCTAAAGTTCCCTCCCTTTGAACCTGGACCAGCTTTAGTGACTCTCTTATAATTAACAGAGTTTAATAGATGTGAGCTCTCTAACTTCAAGGCCAGTCAGAAAAGACCATGAAGCTGGCTACCCTGCTGTCTTGGAAAGAGAAGCCAGAAACCATGTAGTAAGTCTGATTATACTGATACCACAATGCTACAAAAGTAGATACTCTGGTCAACAGCTAAGCCTCCAGCCTATAATCAACTCCAAGTGTCAGAAGTTGACAGCCGTCTTTGATAGTCTACCCACTCAGACTTTCCTCTGACTGTGTCCCAACCAACATCTGAGTGCAGCCATATCAGAGACCCTTAGGGCGAATGGCCCAGCCAAGCATTCCTCAAATTCAAATCTGTAACATGAGAAGCAAAGTGAAATGTTTGTTTCTATAGTTTCTGGTTTATTTGTTAGACAACAATAATAACCGATCAGTATGTGCCAAGTGCTCTGCTCTGTGCTCAATCAACTGCTTTAAATCTTGACACTAATGCAGAGCAAGTGTTATTTCATTTTAGAGATGAGGTGCTGAAAGTGGTCGTCGAGAAGACGTGACTGCCGGTTGACCCCCGAGCTGCAACTGGGCAATCAGAGGTTCCCCACCCCTTCCCCTGTCCTCAGAATGTATGTTCTGCCCATGATTCCCACAGTGGGAGCCAAGTTCAAGGATGGACCCTTGAGAGAGCAATGTGTTGTTAAGACCATCTGGACAGTATATATGACTGAACCCTATTAAGACCTCTATATGTTTTTAAGATTCTGGCAGGCGGGTGTGGAAATTTACTCTTCTTGTGGCTGTGCAAGAGAAGTTTCATGTAAGTTCCCTTGCTTCTTAAACCTACCACCTACCAATATAAAGTGGTCTGCCTCTTTCTTCAGTCTCTCCTTGACCTCCATGGATGGGGGTCAGTTTCAAATTTCATCTGGGAAACTCTGGGGGTCACAAACCAAGATGATGAAAGTGAGTTTCAAAGAAGTTAACACTCTCCTAATGGCATGCAGCTAAGAAGAGGCAGAGTTGAAACTCAAACCCAAGCCTTGTTGACTAACTGTAACCTGAAAAATAGGATCTAAAGAATCTTATATTTGTAGAGTAAGGTCCACTCCTTAAGCAGGCAACATATCTGATATTGATTGAATTAGAAGTACCCATATTTAAATAAAATAACTAAAACACTTTCTAGAGTTCAGCATGTGCAGGCTGGAAATGAAAACTTTGGATGAGAGAGCCCTAGTGAAAAACAAATTTAACTATTACCATATGAACACTGTTGCCTGAATAGTGATGATGCCAAATGGCTGAGCAAAAGGTATTGGAAATAATCTGTAACAATTTTTGTAAAGATGTTTTGGCATAAAAGTGAAGAGCAATTTTATTTTGAAATACTGAGAAGCATGAGTGAAAATATAATTAGTACCTGTAAAAAGTGAATAATTCCAGCACTTTCCTTTAAATGACCTTTGATTAAATTCTAGTTCTTGCATATGCCATTACCCACTTAACCTAACATAAAAAAGGAGAAATCAGTTGTTGTGGGTTTTTTTGCCTTTCATCTCCTTTATACATCTACTGTCAAAACAGAAATATCAAACTTAAACTACCGTATCATATGCCAAGACTGATTGAGGGACTATAATTATTCTTGTTCACACATTAAATGTATTTTTTATTTGTTCTGATTATGTATGTAGTTTGTAGTGTATTTATACCAAATAAAAGCTCTTTTCCATTTCTATATTCTACTTCACTTATGTAGTTTTTTACATATTAACTCTGAATACTGGCAAAGAAACTTTTTATCAGTAATTACCCCTTTACCTCTCTGATTACTCTTTTATCTCCTTCTGTGGCTTTTTATGTTATCCCTGTATGATATTGAACATTTTCGGAATAGATTGGATGTTTAGGGTACATTTATTAAGATTTGGTTTGTTTGCTCCATGGTTCTTGAGTATTCATACGTGTAAGAATCACCTGGGGAGTGCATGGTTAAAACTGTAGATTCCTGGGCCATATTGTCAGAGATTCTGATCTGAAGGGTGCAGGGTGGGGCTTAGAAATTTATATTTGTAAGGAAGATTTTAGGACTTTCTCTTGCAGATGGTCTGAGTATCATATTTGGATAAACGCTGTCCTAATTATAATGCCAGTAATTTCAGTAACTGCTATCAGATTGCAAGATGCCATTTACTATAAGTTGCTAAGTGTGTAGACCTCATCCATATAAAGGTATAAAGTTTCTTAAAAATAAAAATCTTGGGGCCTCCCTGGTGGCGCAGTGGTTGAGAGTCCGCCTGCCGATGCAGGGGATACGGGTTCGTGCCCCGGTCTGGGAGGATCCCATATGCCGCGGAGCGGCTGGGCCCGTGAGCCATGGCCGCTGGGCCTGCGCGTCCGGAGCCTGTGCTCCGCAACGGGAGAGGCCACAACAGTGAGAGGCCCGCATACCGCAAAAAGAAAAAAAAAAAACAAACAAACAAAAAAAAATAAAATAAAAAAAAATAAAAATCTTTAAAAAAAACCTTTCATACTTTAAAAACATTCCTCAAAATAAATAAATGCTGAAAGTAAAACCAAATATATTTATTATAGCTATTTGAATTATTAATTAAAATACAATTTTAGCAAAATTTACAGTATGCAATAACCTTAGCACAGAATGTATGCTTTATAATACTGATCGTAATTATATATTATTATATGTTTTATTACATAAAATAGATTATAGATAATATATATATTCTATGTCATAATTATCTAGAAAACATAACAGTTATAATTATACATTAATTAAAATAATCATTGTTTAATGATTATTGTTTTATTGTTTAATTCATGACAGTTTGCAAATAATAAAATGTAGTCAAAGTTTAAGCAGTTACATAGTGCTCGCAAGCTGATTGCTTATTTATTCACGTGCTTGCTATTGTCTTGAAATATCAGAGGTTGCTATAAAACCTATGAATGCTCTTAATGACTTAATTGCTCTTAGACTTGATTTTTTACCTGTATACTCTTGTCTTTCAGATTATTTACCTCCAGTGTTTCTACCTAAAATTTCTCCTCATAATCAACAAAATTGTCATATCTTATCTTAAAATGATCATCAAGTGAAATTAAAAATGGAAAGGGCAAATCCAGTAAAATTTCCCTCACCGCAATTCATTTTTGTATTAATTTGGCAACAAACCTATTAAGTAATCTCTATTACCAGATAGTCCCACAGTACTCAGAATATAAAATAACACAAAGCAACTGCTCACTAAGATGTTTAATGTAATAGGTCTCTGTACTTCAAAATCTGTTTTCCTGAAGTAATCATTTCTCTTCTATATCCCTTCTTTGCTATTAAATTAGTTAGTGTAATATATTAAAAGAAGGAGCTTTGAAGTCTGCATTTGTAAGGACTCAATTCAAATCCTCTCTCATCAATGAACTGCGATGTGGAATAAGAATAATTTCTTTTTCTATAAAATAAGGACAATAATATTTAATTCACAGAGATTTTATTTTCAAAGTATTTCAAAGTTTTCCAAAATAAAATAAGGCAATGTGGATGGCTCTACCTCCAGCATGACAGTGTGGAGAGCTCTGCAAACCTGCTTCCCAGCAAAACCAATAAAAATATTAAAACAAACAAACAAACAAACAACAACAACAACAAAAACCCAACCATTTAAAGCCTCTGGAAATGGATCTAAGGGCATACAGTAAATGAAAAAGTATTCATTCAAGAAAATTTACTAAAACTTGGCAAGAGCAGCAAGAGTCAATGGTACTTGAACCAAGATCCACTCCCTTCTTTTCTCTCGAATCTTAGCGAGATAGAAACTCCACTCCAGACTTACATAACCAAGAATGCAAGACTCCCTCTCATTCTAGCTCCAAGTCAGAGGGCTATTTTCCTAGGAGGGGCAGGACAACAGCATTTCCCACCCTGCACCTGGTTGTCTCTTGCTGAACCTAAGGTCTGAGCAAGTGTGACTGACAGGTGGGAGCTCCTTTCTTCTACTCAGCCCCCACTCATGGAACAGAGACTCTACTTCGGGTACAGCACCACTGAGAATACAGAAGCCTGTCCTTATCCTTGCATGTAAGGTGGAGGTTCCATGTGGAGAGAGGCAAGCTGAGAAAACCTAAGGCTACAGTTTGCACTCAGCACTCTGCTCCAAAGCTGTATGTCTTACCATTGTCCTCACACCTAGCACCAGAACCCTGGCTAATATATTTTGCCTGAAAGGAGAATCAGGCTTTATGTTAGAAAGCTCTGAATCTTTTCCCAAAAGAATGACTTCATTTGCAACAGAGTGTGGAAAAATTTGAACCTTGGGGAGTTCTCAAAACCAGCAGGGGTTGTGGGAACAAACATTAGTTAAGAGATTGGTAGATTCATTGGGAACATAGGCAAAAGTGTTGGCTAGCTGTTTGCCAGGGAGAGCCAGGGAAAGAGACAGTTGGGAAGAGCACGTCTTGGGTCAGAGAAAATCTCAAACACTGATTTTAGGAGCTGCCCCTTCAAAGCAGCCTAAATTTCACTGGATTGGTCTGTTAAACAATTCATGCCCAGGACATTGTTGAAAACAATAAAGCAATTAGCTGGAAATTATTGCAGTTTAACAGGTAGGTGTAAGTAGGGAAAGAGACAGTCAAAGAATGTCCTGCCAGATCACTGTCATCTGAGGGTGATGTGGGCTATCCAAGGCTGTGCGTTTTGATGAACAGCATCAGAGACTTCAAGGAGTTGTGGGTGGTGGTGAGATGGGTGATATACTTCACAAAAATAGTACAGTCAATAATAATAACAAGCCCTGGAGGGGAGGGAACAGTACTAGAATTGCTTCAATGTATTATCTATAATGTCATTTCCAACAAAAAAATTTTGCAAAGCAGCAAGAACATAGGATCCATACATTGGGAAAAAAAAAAAACAGACTGTAAGTGACCAGATGTCAGATTTAATAGATAAATACTTCAAAGTAGCATTATAAATATGTTTAAGAAACTAAAAGGAAACTATGATTAAAGACATAGTGAAAGGTATAATGACAATGTTGCAACAGGTGAAGAGTATCAATAAGGAGCTATAAATGATAAAAGGAACTAAGTGGAAATTCTGGAGTTGAGAGTTTCAATAGCTGAAATGAAAAATTCATTGGAGGGGCTCAACAGTAGACTTGAACAAGCAGAAAAAATAATTAGCAAAATTTAAAATAGATTGATAGAGATTGTACAATCTGAAGAGCAGAGAGAAAAAAAGAATGAAGAAAAATGAAGACACTCAGAGAAATATGAGACAGTATAAGTACACCAACACACACACAATGTGAATACCAGGAAAGGAGACAGAGACAAGAGCAAAAAAATGTCTTTGAAGAAATAACTTGCCAAATATATTGGAAGACATTACACATCAAGGAAGCTCAAAAAACTCATAGGATAAATACAAAGAAACCCACAAATAGACAAGTCATAGTAAAAATGGTGAAAGCCAAAGGCATGAAGAAAATCTTGAAAGCAGGAAGAGGAAAATGACTCATTGCTTATAGTGAATCCCAATAAAATAAACAGTAAATTATCATCAGAAATAATGGAGGTCAGACAGCAGTGGGATAACATTTCCAATGTGCTCAAAGTCAAAACTGTCAACCAAGAATCTTACATGCAACAAAGCTATTATCCAAAAATGAAAGTAGAAAAAAGACATTAAAAGATAAACCAAAAATGAAAGAATGTATTATTCACAGACCCATCTTTGAGAAACACTGCAGGTAGTTTTTCAGGCTAAAAGCAAGTGATCTCATTTTTTCAAATCCACACAAGAAAACAAAGAACACTATAAAGGAAATTATGTAATTGTGAAAGAGAAGATAAATGTATATTTCTTATCTTTTCTTCTCTTAACTAATTTAAAAATCAATTATATAAAACAAAACAATATGTATATAATGGATTGCTGAGCCTATGACTCATAGAAAAGTAATATATTTGCCATTAACAGCACAAAGGAGGTGGGTGGGAACACAGCTTAGCTGGGATAAGGAAACGAATCCAGATGTTAACTTGAATCCACAGAAACAAATCAATACATCCAGAAATGGTAAATGATGAATATTCTTCGTGTTTCCCATAATCCCTCTTTGCTGAATGTGATACTGACTTTACATGCTCTGTTTCTTACCCTCTCCTGAAATCTCAGGTAGTTTCCTGCACTGGTGTGCTTTTGTGATGCAAGAGGGAAAGAAAAGAGAGAAAAGGTCAAGAGGCAGCAGCCAAGGATCAGCAAGGGGCCCCTCTGCCTCATTTCTCAGGGGAGCTGAAGACGGGGAGTTAAGAGAAATATGTGAGGAAAGAGGACTTAAAGAAGGATAGTTGTGGAATCCCATCAGTATATTCAATCAATTTGCATAAAAAAGAGAACCTATTTTGAAATTAACTTTTATTTGCTCATCTGCTCTTTTGATAGAAAGCTTTCCAAACTACACTAGGTCTTAGGAAAATAGTACCGACTACATTCTCTACTAGTTTCTGCTTCAAGTGTTTCGTTAGTGATTTTTTTCATCTTATATCTTAGACATTTTGCCACTTGGCTTGAGTGATAGCTTGTATTTTTTACATCAATAATGTTAATTAATAATCATTTCATTATTTTATGAATAATATTAATTATTAACATTTCCTAGACAAATAAGAGGCAGTTTCAGTAGTATAGTCATTTTCACAACGTTGATTCTTCCAATCCAAGAACATGGTATATCTCTCCATCTCTGTATCATCTTTAATTTCTTTCATCAGTGTCTTATAGTTTTCTGGACACAGGTCTTTTGTCTTCTTAGGTAGGTTTATACCTAGGTATTTTATTTTTTTTGTTGCAATGGTAAATGGGAGTGTTTCCTTAATTTCTCTTTCAGGTTTGTCATCCTTAGTGTATAGGAATGTAGGAGATTTCTGTGCATTAATTTTGTATCCTGCTACTTTACCAAATTCATTGATTAGCTCTAGTAGTTTTCTGGTAGCATCTTTAGTATTCTCTATGTATAGTATCATGTCATCTGCAAACAGTGACAGTTTTACTTCTTTTCCAATTTGGATTCCTTTTATTTCTTTTTTGTCTCTGATTGCTGTGGCTAAAACTTCCAAAACTACATTGAATAATAGTGGTGAGAGTGCTATACTACCCAAAGCAATCTACAGATTCAATGCAATCCCTATCAAACTGCCAATGGCATTTTTCACAGAACTAGAACAAAAAATTTCACAATTTGTATGGAAACACAAAAGACCTCAAATAGCCAAAGAAAACTTGAGAAAGAAAAATGGAGCTGGAGGAATCAGACTCCCTGACTTCAGACTATCCTACAAAACTACAATAGTCAAGACAGTATGGTACTGGCACAAAAACAGAAATATAGGTCAATTGAACAGGATAGAAAGCCCAGAGATAAACCCATGCACATATGGTCACCTTATCTTTGACAAAGGAGACAAGAATATACAATGGAGAAAAGACAGCCTCTTCAATAAATGGTTTTGGGAAAACTGGACAGCTACATGTAAAAGAATGAAATTAGAACACTTCCTAATACCATACACAAAAATAAACTCAAAATGGATTAAAGACCTAAATGTAAGGCCAGACACTATAACTGTTAGAGGAAAACATAGGAAGAACACTCTTTGACATAAATCACAGCAAGATCCTTTTTGACCCACCTCCTAGAGAAATGGCAATAAAAACAAAAATAAACAAATGGGACCTAATGAAACTTAAAACCTTTTGCACAGAAATGGAAAACATAAACAAGATGAAAAGACAACTCTCAGAATGGGAGAAAATATTTGCAAACAAAGCAATGGACAAAGGATTAATCTCCAAAATATACAAGCAGCTCATGCAGCTCAATATCAAAAAAAACAAACAACCCAATCCAAAAATGGGCAGAAGATCTAAATAGAGATTTCTCCAAGCAGACATACAGATTGCCAACAAACACATGAGAGGATGCTGAACATCACTAATCATTAGAGCAATGCAAATCAAAACTACAAAGAGGTATCACCTCACACCAGTCAGAATGGCCATTATCATAAAATCTACCAACAACAAATGCTGGAGAGGGTGTGGAGAAAAGGGAACCTTATTGCACTGTTGGTGGGAATGTAAGTTGATACAGCCACTATGGAGAACAGTGTGGAGGTTTCTTAAAAAAGTAAAAATAGAACTACCATATTACCCAGCAATCCCACTACTGGGCATATACCCTGAGAAAACCATAATTCAAAAAGAGACATGTACCACAGTGTTCATTGCAACACTATTTCCAATAGCCAGGACCATTGCAACACTATTTCCAATAGCCAGGACATGGAATCAACCTAAGTGTCTATGGACAGATGAATGGATAAAGAAGATGTGGCACATATATGCAATGGAATATTTCTCAGCCATAAAAAGAAACTAAATTGGGTTATTTGTAGTGAGGTGGATGGACCTAGCATCTGTCATACAGAGTGAAGTAAGTCAGAAAGAGAAAAACAAATATTGTATGCTAACACATATGTATGGAATCTAAAAAAAAAAAAAAAGGTTCTTATGAACCTAAGGGCAGGACAGGAATTAAGACACAGACTTAGAGAATGGACTCGAGGACACAGGGTGGGGGAAGTATAAGCTGGGATGAAGTAAGAGAGTAGCATTGACATATATACACTACCAAATGTAAAATAGATAGCTAGTGGGAAGCAGCTGCATGGCACAGGGAGATCAGCTCGGTGTTTTGTGACCAGCTAGAAGGGTGGGATAGGGAGAGTGGGAGGGAGGGAGATGCAAGAGGGAGGGGATATGGGGATACATGTATACATATAGCTGATTCACTTTGTTATACAGCAGAAACTAACACACCATTGTAAAGCAATTATACACCAATAAAGATGTTAAAAAAAAAAGACAATGACAAACTTGATTCAGGATTTAAGAAGAAGTCAAAGTTGATAAATTTAACTTGGAGGCCAGAATAATAGTGATGTTGTTAATAAAGAAAGAGATGTTCGGAAAAGAAGCAGATTTACAGAGGGAGACAATCAGTTTTGATCACATAACCTTAAAGTTGATGTCCATTAGAAAAGTGATGCAGCTAATTCTCCTGATGTGAGAGAATCATTTATAAATAATTAATAAAGAGAATTGCAGTGTGGGGATGGTCAGGGTATGTTCATAGAAATTTGGAGTTTTGCAGTATCATGCTTTTAAGGCAATGACAGACAGAGTATAAAATGAGATTGTTCTGATACAATATGATAATTCATAGACATTTTTAAAATTTTATAGCCACTGAAGTCTGAGAACTGTGCTATGTAAGATTCTCAGAGATTGTTCCTGGAACACAGTAGGTACTCATACTGTCTGATGATGATTAGGTTATTAGAATTATGCAGATCTCTGAAGAGGCAAAGATACATTTCAGGGTCATTTGAACACTGATTCTGCTTTCTTCCTCTGGGTGGTATGTAGCCTTGCAGATGCTGGATTTGATACAAAAACAAGGAAAAGTTTAATTTATGTCAGCATTCACTTAAGTGGAAATGTATTGATTTCTAGAAAAAACCCTCTATAGCTGCCACTGCTAGCACTCTACCCACATCTCCTTGGCTCTCTACCATTTCATATACACAAGGCTGCAGTCAGCTTTTATTTCTAACAGCCAGCACCTGTGTCTCTTGGTAGATGGATGCTCTCAGACCTTCAGATTCTCCTTTCTTACCTGCACAGAGATCTCCAATGCCTGGGCACTACTCCTCTTGCCTCACCACCATGGGCAATGTGTAAACAATGTCTGGTCAGAGAGGAACTAATAACTCAGTCCTGTTGCCATCTGATCTAGGATGATGTTGAGAAATGACCCACACTGTCTCCAGAGCTCCCTTGTTGAATTGAGCCAAAGTCTTTCCTGGGACTTAGCTTGCTATGGTTTCCTTGCGTGGCCTCCTTTCCTTCCTGATTCCTCTTTCCTACTCCCGGAAACAATTTTTCCTGGGAAGACTTCCTAATAAAATACTTCACATAAGTCCTCATTTCGGAGTCTAAAACCAACTTAACTGAGGTGTATTAGTTTTCTATTTGCTACTGTAATAAATGACCACAAATTTGGTGGCTTACGATAACATGAATTTATTATCCTATAGTTTTGTAGGTTAGAGGTCCAACAGGAGTTAAAGCCAAGTCACTGTTAAAACTAATGACTGGACTAAAACCAATGTGTTTCAGGGCTGCATTCCTTTTTCAAGGTTTAAGGGGGGAATGTGTTTCCTTGCCTTTTCCGAGTTCGAAAAGCCACCGATATTCTTTGGCTGATGACCCCCTCTCTCCATCTTTAAAGCCAGCAAAGGCTAATCGATTTCTTCTCACATCACTCCAACTTCCTCTTCTGCTCCCTCTTCTGCTTTAAAGGACACTTGGGATTATGCTGGGCTCACTTGGATGATCCACAATAATCTCATGTTAAGTTCAGCTGATTAGCTAACTAAATTACATTTGTGATCTTAATTCCCATTTTTCCAGGAAACTTAGCACAGTCTCAGGTTCTGGATGTGGGGGACTTCATTATTCCACCTATAGCAGTTGTTAAACCCCGAGTATAAAAAAGGCTTGTGGTGAGAAAAATCAGACTGTTTTCTCAGATCAGGCATTATTCTACTCTGTTCAAAGTGTTATTAGTTTCTGCCTTTTTTTTTGGGAACTGGAGGCCCAGGAAAAGTCACATCAAGATAAATTATGTCTGTTTCTAACTTGTTTGGTCCATCTTGCTTCTGTTAATTATTTGTGTCCTTGGCTAATTAAGTTTGGAGTTTAATCTGTGTGTATCTGGAGAGGGGAGCGGAGTCTATTCTTGCTAATCTGCAACTAACACAAAAGACTGTAAGTTCAGCAATGATGATTGTAATGCAGTACTTTTTTCAGCTTGGACATAAAGAATAAAAAGTGTGAGCAATACTTCTTTGCAAGCAAGTTCTCTCTCTATCTCAGTGTTCTAAAAGAGATTGAGTAGCCACTGCTGGAGGACATTGTAATAAGAATTCAAAATTTGACATTTCAAACTAATATAATATTGTATGTTATTTATAACAAAGAAAAAGAATTCAAAGTACGATGGGGGTTACATGAGATTGTGTCTAAGATATCTTCTATCATATGTTTTATTATTGTAATGATAGCAACACAATGAAGTTAATAATGATTTGGGAGCTCTCTTTACATTACAGTATAACTCAACTTGCCATCATCAAACCAGAAAGGAGACCGTATCTGCAGCCAAAATTGCCCACATTCTGACTAATGAAGTAATGGAAAACAAACTGGTAAAGGACAGAATTCTGATTCATGTTACCAAGGAAGCTTTTAGGTTTCCAAGGAAGTTTGGAAAACTCTCCTTGGGACACTCTTTTAAGGGACACCGAGCCATGAATTAGGTGCTCATGTGAAAGAGGACTTTTTGAAGGCAGAAGAAGATAGATGTTTAAATATGCTTATGCTAGTTTATTTGAAGCCAAGAAAGGAGACACTTAGGACCACTTGTCATATATTAACTGTTGCTGAGAAACTAAGAAAGGTATTTCCAAAGTAAGATGCCAGCTAACTCTGGAAACCCTTGGAGCTGCTTGCCAAGACTGCAAACCCCATTTGTCATAGAGCCTGTGTAGAACAGAACTTCTAAATTTATCGTTTCCATTCGTTTTTGTCATAGAATTATAAACAATGTGAGGTTAGACACATGAAATTGCTATATGTGTTGCTTCTTTTAGCTCTGTCAGAAGCAGCTTTGTTTAATATCAACTGCACTGCTAAAATCTATGAGGACTCAACTCCCATTAGATCCTAAAGTTTTAAAAGAGTTAGGTATGGTTATCTTGTTCCTTTCTGTATGCTCTAAATTGCCCCAATGAATGAATGAAAGAAGAGAATGAATGAATTGTTGACTAAAAATCAATGTTGAGGTGCTTCTTCAATGTTTTTTGAAATGTGATGTTGAGCAGATATGGTAAATAGAACCATACGAAATTGTCTATATATTATTATTACTGATCTACACAAGTGGTGATTTCTTATGGTATCTGAGTAGAGGACTAGTTAGCAGTTCACTTGCTTTCCTCCCCACAAAATATCATATTCAGAATAAATCAGTTTATTAGGCCCCTATTAATTTCCAGATATTCAGATAAATGTTTTTCCATGTTATCTTATTTAACCCTTAAAACAACCCAAGTAGGCAGAATTCTAAAATGGCCTCTGAGATCCCTACCCCAGTGTACATTTTTGTACATTATCCCTGGGACTGTGAATCTTGTAGATTTTACTTACATAATTAGATTATGTTAAGTAGCACCACTGACTTTAAGAAAGAGAGATTATCTGGGTGAGCCAGACCTAATCACATGAACCCCTTAAATAGCATGAGTCTAGAGAACAGACACAGAGGATTTGAAGCAAGAGAGGGATTTGATGTGAGGGAGATTCTTCTGTTGCTGGCTTTGCAGATGAAGGGAACACGTGGCAGGGAATGTGGCATCTTCTAGGTATTAAGTGTGGTCCTACACCTACAGTAATAGGAAAACAAAAGACTCAGTTCAACAACAGCAAGGACATAAATTCTGCTAACACCCCATGTGCTTTGAAGAGGAGCCTGAACCACAGATGAAAACCCATAGATATAGCTGACACCTGGGTTTTACCGGGTGAGACCCTGAACAGAGAACCCAGTCATGTGTGAGCTATAGAAAGGAAGAGATATTAACTTTATGTTGTGTTTAAGTTCCTATGTTTGTAGTAGGTAACTGGTTACACAGCAGTAGAAAACGAATACAAATCCTTTAAGCCCTTTCATTTCATTTTATAAAAGAGGAATGGAGACCTAGTAGTAATGCCTAATTTTCTCAAGGACAAACAAAATATTTTAACACAAAGATTTTGACTATGTGGTTAATATGTGTTTTTCTAATGTGCGCTTTGTAAAGAAAAGAGGTTTGGAAGAAGTGAGAAGTAAAATTCTGTCAAATCAATGGTAAATTCTCTGTAGATGACAGGTCACAAAAAAAGTCATAAGGGGAACTTCCCTGGTGGCACAGTAGTTAAGAATCCGCTTGCCAATGCAGGTGACACTAGTTCGAGCCCTGGTCCGGGAAGATCCCACATGCCGCAGAGCCACTAAGCCCTTGCACCACAATTACTGAACCTGCGCTCTAGAGCTCACAAGCCACAACTACTGAGCCCATGTGCCACAACTTCTGAAGCCCTCACACCGAAAGCCCGCGCTCCTCAACAAGAGAAGCCACCGCAATAGGAAGCACATGCACCACAGTGAAGAGTAGCCCCTGCTCGCTGCAACTAGAGAAAGCCTGCACAAAGACCCAACGCAGCCAAATAAATAAATAAATAAATAAATAAATAAATAAATAAATTTATTTTTTTAAAAAAGTCACAGGGAAGGTCCCTTACTTGTGGCTCCACTAGACCTTTTACATTTCTGTGTGTTTTAATCAGGAACACAAAGAGCCTCTGTGAACTCAATTTGAGTATGATCAAAAGTGTTTGGCAAGAAGGAATCACGTGGTGTCAGATGAGCTTAAATATCTTTCTGAAGTGAGAGATGAATTTGTGGTTTGTGGCGACTTCCCAGAGTTCACGTGATTTCTCCTTATTTACTTCTTTCTTGCTGAGAAAACAGCACACCAAACCCAACACGTGATGAACTATCTTTTTTTATAAATCACATTATACTATTTCATCACATGTTGTTGTGTTTCCTGTGGATCTCCAGGACTAAGAAAAGCAGCATATAGCAAGATCACCAAGAAAACTCCATATCCTATTACATTAAACATTTTGCGTGTATGTGTGTGTTTGTGTGTCTGTGTGTGAGAGAGAGAGAGAGGGAGAGATAGAGGGTGTGGGTGTGTGTGATATCATTCTGACTTCTAAAACTATGGCATGTGATGGTCATATTTTATATAAATCATGTAACTAAGAAAAATCCTAAGAAGATTATTTTTCAAGTTACTCATAATCCCAATACATAGAAATTTACTGGTTTTAAAAAATTAGCTTTATTCTAGACATAGAATATTTATTTGCAGATAAAAGGATAGATAGAACAAAAATTAATATACTATAATATCATTTTGAAATAAACAAAATAGAATTTTACTTGAAAGAAAAGAAATGAAAGCTATGCTGAACTTTAGATAATTAACTTCCTTACCCCATGACATGTTAGTTCTAGAAGAACCCTCTGAAGCAGAAGTGGGAAAACTTTTTCTGTAGAGAGCCAGATAGTAAATATTTTAGGCTGTGGGCCACACGTGTTCTCTCTCACGTATCCTTGTGTGTGTTTAGGGGAAGGGACGTGTATTTTACAACACTTTACAAATTTAAAAACCATTCTTAGATCCAGGGCTGAACAAAAACAGGCCATAAGCCAGAACTGGCCCAAGTAAGAATAAAATATTATGACAAATATTAAAAGATTAATTTTTAGGCAAATTCTTTTATTAAAGCATAATATACTAAGAAAATACACAAATCATGAACACATAGCTCAAAACATTTTCATGAGGTGAACTCACTTGAGGAATAAACTGAACTGGAGTAAAGAAAAGGTACATTTTTAGCAGCTCTGAAGCTGTCCTTCTGCCTGTGGCAGCCATGGAGGTGTTGCCCCCATCTATCTTCAAGAAAAGACTTGCTTCAGCTGCCTGGAGTGCAAAGAGTTGACTGCCCTGAGCTGCAGCTTTTTCAGCATCTGTGGTCCCTGAGGCTCAGTTCTTCTGGGGCAACCCCAGCCAATAGCTGAACATAGTGGGGTTATTAGATCCTGACCATTTCTGGCCAATGTAGAACTCTTCTATTTGGCAGTCTTTTTGCGCAGCTTCCCATTGGATTGGCTGAGACTTTCTCAAATCTGCGTTATGCTCTGAGGCTTATCTCAATTTTGTTTTCTCGCACAGGTGTCAGAGCCACAAAGCGTATAGAGACTTTCACGTCTCAACCACGCTTCCACCTACTTATATTTTTCAAGTGTTACCTCTCAGAAACCTATTGCCATCCTAATCCGTCTCAGCATCTGCTTCCTGGAGGGCTCAGACTGACACCTGTCCCTTTCCATCCTCTCCTCCATCATATCAAGCATAACCGCTACCCTCACTTCTAACTCCCTAGGTAGTTTCCTGGATTAAACTGAGGATCAATTGAATCATACACTATGTAGTAGTTTGTAACTGGCTTATTTTGTTCAATATTTTGTTTGTGAGATTCATCTTTCTTATTCTTATAGTTGTAGATTGTTCATTCTGTTTCTTTAGTTTTCTATTGTATGAATATACCAATATTTAGTTATCCATCCTATGATAGATGGACATCAGGTTGCTTTGAGTTTGAGGTTATTATATAGAGTTGCCGTAAACATTGTTGTTATGTGTCTTTTGGTGAACATTTGATTCATACCTTTTGCTTGGGTTTATACCTAGGGGTGCAATTGCTAGGTATACTGTATGCATATGCTCAGTTTTAGTCAATTTTTTCAAACAAATTTCCAAAGTTCTATTATGAATTTACACTCCCATCAGCAATGTATGATAGCTCCAGTTGCTCCATTAATTTTTTTTTTTATTTTAGCCATTCTGGTGGGTGTAAAGATATATTACATTATAGTTATAATTTGAGCGTTATTGAAAAATGAATGCAGTTTATATGTTTAGCGGCCATTTGGATGTTCTCTTTTGTAAAGTGTCTCTAGGCATTTTGCACACTTTTCTTCTATTGTATTCATTTGTATGCGTTTTTCATATTGATTTTTTGATGTTCTGGAGAAGAACAAAGCTGTTCTTTATATATATTCTGGATAGTAATCATTTGTTGAATATATTAGATCAAATTTATTCTACTCTTTTTTACTCTTCTAATGGTGTTTTTTCATGAAAAGAAGTTCTTAATTATAATGTAGTCTAATTTATTATTTATTCTCTATGGTTAAAGTTTTTTGTGTTTATTTGCCTACTGTAGGAGATAATGTCATGAAGATATTTTCCAGAGGCATGAAGATATTCTCCTATGATTTCTTCTAAAAAGCTTTATTTTTTGTTGTTGTTGTTTTTTGTTTTGTTTTGTTTTGTTTTTGCGGTACGTGGGCCTCTCACTGTTGTGGCTTCTCCCGTTGCAGAGCACAGGCTCCAGATGCACAGGCTCAGCGGCCATGGCTCACGGGCCCAGCCACTCCACAGCATGTGGGATCCTCCCGGACTGGGACACAAACCCATGTCCCCTGCATTGGCAGGCGGACCCTCAACCACTGCACCACCAGGGAAGCCCCAAAGCTTTATTGTTTTAACGTTTACCTTTTGACTATATTTTTTGTGTATTAAGTGAGGTAGTGATCATGATTCACTTTTTAATATGAATATTCAATTTCCCCAGCACCATTTATTGAAAAATCATCTTTTTAGCGATGCATTAAATAGACATCTAGATCATAAAAGAAATGATGCTTTCTTTACCCTCAATTTTGTTTTATTGGTCTGGTTCTACTTCCTTGCCTTATTATCATATTTTCCTAATTATTACAGATTTATAATATATCTTGATATCTAACATTGTAACTTCCAGCTTTTTTCTTCTCCAAGAATGCCTTGGCTATTCTTGGGCTTTTACATTTCCATATAAATTTTATCATCAACTTGTCAATTTTCACTCAGTTCTATAAATTAAATCTATGGATCAACTGAATGACAATTGATATTTTTACAATATTAAATCTTCCAAACTGTGAACATGGTATAGACTTGTGTATATTAAATCTTCTTTAATTACTCTTACTATTATTGTGATTTCTTTTTTTGGTGTGGAGGTCTTGTACATATTTTACTATATCTATTTCTAGATATTTATTAGTTAAAATAATTTTTCTGTAGATTTTTTCAGACTTTCTATATAGCCAATCAAATTGACTGAATAACTACAGTTTTATTTCTTCCATTCCAATAATTGTAACTTGTAATTCTTTTTTTTTTTGTCCTTTTTATCAGCACTTAGGACTACCAGTGCAATGTCTAGCAGTACTAAATGATAACAACAGGCATCCATATCTCATTCTCAACCTCAGGAGAAAAACTTTCAGTAATTTATTATTAGGTAGAATATTTGGCAGATTTTTTGTAGATAATCTTTCAAAGATTAAGAGAATTTTTTATTATTATGTAAATGTTGAATTTTCTAAATGCTTTTTTGCACCTATTGAAATTATACCATGAATTTCCTCCTTTTGTTCATTTATTTTCTAATATTAAGCCAAATTTATATTCTGGAGTAAGCTCCTTTTCCTATATTGTTGTATTCAGTTTTCTAATAACTTGTTTAGAATTTCTGCATCTATTATTATGAAAAAGAATGGTCTGTGATATTTTTCTTTTGGTATCCTTGACAGTTTTTGTATAAAGATGATCTTGGACTCATACATGAGTGTTCCTTTTCTATAATTTCTGAAATAATTTTGGTAAATTATTTTTCTTAAAATTTTGGAAAAATTCACTGGAGAAACCATCTTGATCTGGTGCTTTCTTTGTGATTTCAACTTCTTTGATAGATTTAGAATCATTAAACATTGATGTCAACATTGGTAATTTGGTTTTCTAAGGAATTTATCTTAAATACAGAGTCAATTTTTTTTGGTGTAAAGTTGTTTCATTATAGTTTATCCCTATTTTTTTATATCTATAATCTGACTCTTGTTTATTCTTTCATCACTATTATTGGCAATTTGTGTTCTTTCCCTTTTCGGGGAGGACATCTTTCTAGGAGTTTATCAATTTAGTTAATTTTTTCTAAGAATTGACTCATGACTTTGTTGATATTTCTCTACTGTAGCTATTTTCTCTATTTCATTGATTTCTGCCTTTCTGATTTTATTTTATTTTTCCTTCTACCTTATTTGGGTTTGATTTGCTACTCTTCTAGCTTCTTAAGGTGAAATAGTAGGTCATTGACTTAGACTTTTCTTCTTTTCTAATATAAGCATTTAGAGTTATAAATTTTCATGACTTTAGCTATTTCCTAGAAATTCTGATATTTTCTTATTTGAATCTTTTCTAATTATCTATTTTCTTATTTCTTTTTTGATGTATGACTTATTTAGGAGTATGTTGTTTACAGGTATTTGCAGCTTTTCTAGGAATATTAGTTTTAGCCATTTCTAATTTAATTCTGTGGTGTTAAGAAAACTTACTATGAAATATTTGTTTTCTTGATATTTATTGAGAATTTTTTTTCTTGGCCCAGCATATGTTTTATTCTGATGAACATCCTTTGTATACTGGAAAAGACCATATTGTGCCACTTGTTAGGTTAAATGTTTATTAACATCAAGTAAAGTAAGATGGTTGATAGTATTATTCAAATATTCTCTAACTTGTTTGATTTTTTTGACTACTTGGTCTATCAATTACTCACAGAATGGTATTAGAGCTTCCAGGTATGAAGTTGTGTTTTTCTCTTTCTTCCTTTAGTTCTATCTGTTTTTCCTCCATGTAGTTTAAAGTTCTGTTATTAGATGCATGTACATTGTGATTTTTATGTCTTCTCAATGGTTTGTTTCTTCTACCATGATATGTTCCCTTTATCTCTGGTAATACTCTTCAAAATCTATTTTTTTAATGTTAATATAGTCATGACAATAGCTTGTGATATAGCATAATTTTCTTGTGCTTATGATTTTCATGGTATATGTTTTCATATTTATTCCAGTTTCTCTCTTAAAATGAATCATTTATAGAAAGCATATACTAGTTGAATCTTACTTTTTTATAGTCTGACAATCTCTGATTTTTTTCTTTTTTATTAAATGAAAGATTCTTTAAATTCTATAATGCTTTACAAATTTCAAACATTTTTACACATATGATTTCATATAATCTCATAATAACACTTTTCCCCCTACCCCTATATTGCCCCTCCCCCTGACAATCTCTGATTTTAAATGGAATTTTGATCATTTTATATAGAGTTCAATTATTTCATTTCATTGGATTTATATCTACCATTTTGCTATATGATTACTCTGAATGTCATTTTATGTGATTTTCTCTATTCTAACTGAAAAGTTTTTAATCACATAGGTTGTAATTTTTTGTTGTTGTTGCTTTCAGTGTGGCTTTCTTCTCTAAATGTATCTGTTTTTCTCTTACAATTTGTTTTTTTAAAAGCTTCCTGGTCCAATCTCATCTCTTGATTTTGTGTAATTTCATCTTTGAAAGTTTTGTAGTATTTGTTGGGTTTTTTTTTTTCATATACAACAATGTCTATGAAGAACTATTTTTATGATTTTCTTTTCTGTTTCCTTAGGTATTTACTTTTGTGATATGTCTTTCATTTGCATTCACCCAATGTTCCAGTCCTTTATTTATCCCCTTCCCCACCTAAGAGTTTCATGCTGATTTCATTTGTTATCACTATTATTATTCTTTATTGAAGTATAGTTGATTTACATTATTATATTAGTTTCAGGTGTACAGTACAGTGATTCAATATTTTTATAGATTATACTCCATTTAAAGTTATTATAAAATACTGGCTATAATCCCTGTGCTGTAAAATATATCTTTGTAGCCATTTATTTTATGCATAGTATTTCCCACTTTTTAATCCCCTACCTTTATGGTTCCCTTCCCTCCTTCCCTTGCCCCACTTATAATCATTAGTTTGTTCTCTATATGTGTGAGTCTGTTTCTGTTTTGTTATATTCATTCATTTGTTTTATTTTTTAGATTGTACATATAAGTAATAATATAGAGTATTTGTCTTTCTCTGACTTATTTCACTAAGCATAATACCCTCCAGGTCCATCCATGTTTCTGCAAATGGCAAAATTTCATTCTTAATGGCTGAGCAGTATTACATTGTATATATATATTGGGTTGGCCAAAACGTTTGAGTAAAAATAAAAGACACGTTTTTCCTTTTCACCAAGAACTTTATTGAACAACATATTCACCCTTTTGTTCCACTACCTTCTGCCATTTTTCAGGCAACTTCATAATTCCATCTTCTCAAGATTTTTTATCTTTTTGAGCAAAGAACTGTTCCAGGTGCCTTTTACAGTCTTCCATGGAATTGAAATTTTTTCCATGAAAATAATTTTGTAAAGACAGAAATAAATGGAAATCTGAAGATGCAATGTCTGGTGAACATGGAAGATGAATTAGAACTTCCCAGCCAAGCTCTAAAAGGTTTAGCCTGGTCATCAAAGAAACATGAGGTCTTGCATTATCCTGATGGAAGATTATGCATTTTCTGTCAACTAATTCTGGATGCTTTTTGTCAAGTGCTACTTTCAGTCAGTCTAATTGGGAGCAGTACTTGTTGGAATTAATTGTTTGGTTTTCCAGAAGGAGCTCACAAGAGAGGACTCCCTTCCAATCCCACCATATATACATTGCCTTCTTTGGATGAAGACCAGCCTTTGGTATAGTTGGTGGTGGTTCATTTTGCCTGCCCCATGATCTCTTTCTTCCATTCCATGTTATTGTACAGAATCCACTTTTCATCGCCCATCACAACTTTTTTAAAATGGAACATTTTCATTACGTTTAACTAGAGAATTGAATGAGGAAATATGGTCAAAAAGGTTTTTTTCACTTAACTTATGTGGAACCCAAACATCAAAGCGATTAACATAACCAAGCTGGTGCAAATGATTTTCAACACTTGATTTGGATAGTTTGAGTATGTCAGCTATCTCCCACAAGGTATAATGATGATTGTTCTCAATTAATGCCTCGATTTGTTTGCTATCAACTTCAACTGGTCTACCTGACCGTGGAGCATCATCCAGCAAGAAATCTCCAGCATGAAACTTTGTGAATTACTTTTGGTGAGCTTCATCAGTCACAGCACCTTCTCCATACACTGCACAAATCTTTTTTGGCATTTCAGTTGCATTTTTACCTTTCTTAAAATAATAAAGCATAATATGCTAAAAATGCTGTTTTTTTCTTCCATCTTCAACATTAAAGTGACTACACAAAAATTCACCAATTTTAATGTCTTTTTTAAAATGCACACTGATATGACAGCTGTCACAATCTAACAAAATTGTTTCAAATGAAGCTAAAGACAACTAAGTGATGCTAGAGCCATCTTATGGAAAAAACCGAACCTTTTGGTCAACCTAATATATTCACCACGTATTCTTTACCCATTCATCTGTTGGTGGACTCAGGTTGCTTCCATATCTAGGCTGTTGAAATAATGTTGCTATGAACATCAGGGTGCAGTTATCTTTTTGAATTAGTGTTTTCATTTTCTTCAGGAGTGGAATTGCTGGATCACATAGTAGTTCCAATTTTAGTTTTATGAGGACCCTCCATACTGTTTTCCATAGTGCCTGCACCAATTTACATTCTCACCAATGGTGTACTAGAGTTCCCTTTTCTCCACATTCTTGTCAACGTTTGTTATTTGTAGACTTTTGTTGATAGCCATTCTGACTGGTGTGGGGTGATATCTCACTATGGATTTGATTTGCATTTCTCTGATGATTAGCAATCATGAGCAACTTTTCTTGTGTCTGTTGGTCACCTGTATGTCTTCTTTGGAAGAATGTCTGTTCAGTCTGCCCATTTTTAAAATCAGGTTGTTTGTTTTTATGATATTGAGTTGGATGAGCCATTTATATACTTTGAATATTAACCCCTTATCAGTCATATCACTTGCAAATATTTTTTGCCCTTCAGTAGGTTGTCTTTTCATTTTGATGATGGCTTCCTTTGCTGTGCAGAATACTCTTTGATATAAATCGTAGCAATATTTTCTTGGATCTGTCTCCTAGGGAAAGGAAACATAGGCAAAAACAAACAAATGGGACTTAATTAAACGTAATACCTTTTGTTATTATTATTTTGAATGAAGCTAATTATCTGTTAAAGAATCATGTGGGGAGAAATGGAGGTAGTGAAATAAGCCAGTCAGCTTCTTCATAGGATTGCTGTTGCAAATATACTCAAGAGATTTGTCATTTCCTTGCCCTAGGGACAACTATCTTGCTGCTGTTATTGTTGTTGTTATTGTTTAAGAGGCTTATTGAGGAAGTCTTTGGGTCACAGCTCTCTGTGTTGCTACCAGACAACCACTTTGTACCTTTTCTCCTTAATCTTATTTTATCCTCTAGTGACTCCCTGGGCTACCATGATGTTTGTACAAATACCTGATCAACACATTTTCTCCTCTTGCTACACCTCCCTTCACATTCCCTGGTCACACACAATGTCTCTAACAGGGTCTTATCCATTTTCTCATGTGATACACAATGCCCCTAGTTCTTGTCTCTCTCAATAAGAGATATTTGTATAGGTCACTTGAGATAATACTTCGTAATTTAGGAAAAATATTTTAAAAATTGGTCAAATTCATATTTCTTCTGCATTTTGGTCCAGATTCTGAAGGATTTTGCAAGTGTGCTTTGAGTTTCAGATTTTCTGTATTTTAACTATTTATTATTTTTCATGAATTTTAAGAAAAAAAAGAAATTAAAAAAAAGCTTTATTCTGCTATATTTAACTATGAGTCCAGCCAGTACTTTTTGAAGTTTTCAATTTATATTGCACCTTTCAGATAAAAGTAATAAAGATAAAGTGATGTCAAAGATTTGGGATGCTTCCTTTGAGCATCACAGGTGTTTTAGGATTTCTTGAATCCTGGAGTGCAAACTTTACTGCATCTTGAATAAGACCCTCAGCTCAAGCAGTATTTACTAAAGGAGATAGTGTAGTACAGAGGTTAATATCATTTTGAAGTTACACAGGCCTGGGTTAAAGTGTTAGATCTAACACAGAGCTGTTGTACAGTTGTGAGAAAATTGCTTAATTTCCCTAACTCCTAATTTCTCTTTCTGTATGCTGGTGATGAAACTACCCACCTCACAGATATGTGGTAGGAATTAAATGAGGTAACTCAGAAATAACAATTGCTACATAATTGTTGCTAAATAAACAGTGGAATTGTGATTATTATTCTACATAAAGATGTCTGATTGAATCAAATTGTGAAGTTGTTATAAAGTTTTATTGCAGAATTCCACCTTTCATAATCCTTGGGTAGAGAGATATATGTAACTCTCCACATACAAGTAAAATCATTTTGCTGGAGAAACAGAAAACTGGTAAACAATAATTCCCATGCCCTAGGACATTCGTATATGAGGGTTGAGCTTACTGGGAGAAAAGTTTTTCTCATGGAAGTGTATGCCAGCTGGTGGTATGTTATCTTTGTCTTGTCTACACCCTGACCTTTCAGCTTTATAACTGCCAAATGTTTATATAATGAGAACTGCCCTTTTAAAATTGACCCAGTGATTAAAACTGAAAATGAGAGCCGAGACTGTTCTCTAATAAATAGGCTGGATCTGAGCATACATCTGTCCAGCAGAAACCTTCTAAGCAAGCAGGCACACATTTCTTTCCTTGTATCTAAAAAGTGAAGGTGACATTTACACCGTTCAATAATTTTTCTCTCCGTTTATTCAGTGGTGAGATCTAAGTTGGCAAATGCTACAGTCCCATTTATACTACTCCTAGGCTATCTTTCAAGTATTCAGCTTTTAGATGGATGCATCCAGAGCGTTGTTGGCACATACATTTCTTATAAATTCCAACTTATAAGAAAACACTCCTTCAAGAAGAGAACTGTAGTTAAAGCAGAAACCACTCTACTCTCTTGGCAGCTCATCTTGCCAATAGATTTCTCAGTTCCATCAAAGTTTCCCAGATCCTATAACAGGTTTTTTTAATGACTTTCCAATCATACATATAGCTTTCTTCATACCTGAATAGAGACATGTTGCAATTACTCAAAACCATCTTTCTCAGTGACTAACAGGTTAAAAAAAATCCCCAAAGCATAATAGAATACCCATAGTAACTTCAGCTTTATACTTTTCAAAGAGCATAAAGATTCATAGGAAAGATTAAATAACAATACAATATTTTTATTCAAATATAATTGAAATCAAGTCACAGATATGAACTGGACACAGAGATTTTAATTTCTTCTCTTTCTTACCTTGCTTTCCTCTACCTAAATTCTAGTTACAGTGGCCTTCTTATTTTTTAGAGCATGCTAAGTTAGATCTTTTTGACTAGTTTTTAGGACGTTTATCATTAGCTGATTCCTCTCCTTGGAATACTCATTCTCCGTATTTTAATATGATTCTCAATTCAAAAGTCACCCCTTCAAGAGGCCTTTCCTGACCATCACTGTTTAACCCAATGCCCTGTTTTATTTTCTTCAGAACACTTAACATTATATAAAGTTATTTTATTTGTTTTTTTCCTACAAAAACATTCTCCCTCCACTAGAATGTAAACACAGGGCAGCAGGTACTTGTGTTTTTCACTATTTCCCTGTGTGTAGAAAAGGCTTGTAATACAGTAGGCGCTCAAGAAGTAGTTATTGAATAGATGAATGAATGAATAATATTTGCCAACCAGATTTCAGCTTTCTTCTAAGCTTCACTGAAATTTGATTCCAACACCTTTTGTTTTAAGCTAGGACCTCAAGCTAATCACATTTAGCCATCGTGACCACTCTTATTTCATCTGCTCTCTGCTTTTCAGTGAAATAGAAGGTGGTTTCTTTCATTTCAAAAGCCTGAATCTCCTACTTGTCCTTCCAATGAGTCCTGTATCTGAATTTGAGGGATGCATCTAAATTTTCCCATTTGTTAGGAAAAGACATTTGAAATCACTGGGTCAAATAAATGTGACTCACTGTTCACTTTCAAGTTGTTCTGTCTCCCTCCTGTGGGAAACAAAATGTTCGTGACATCTGAATATCCCTATTTAGAATATTTAATCATTTAAATATTCAAGTAATAATAATGTTTTTCTATCATTCAGTAATCTATAACAATCCTGAGAGGATAGAGAAGTCTCATCACTTTGTAAATGTACTTTACTATCGGAGCACGGCACCATTTTGTGTACTTTACAAAATACTAATTGATAAAAGTTGAGGCGTGTAAGGGTTCTCAAAGTTATCCAGTCCAACTACTCTTCCAGTTTCTGGATTCTCTGCATAAGATTTCTTCCAAGTGATTGTCTTGCGAGTCTGTGTCTAAATACCTCTCTTAACAGGATTAACATAATGACTTGAGACAGCAAATCCTATATTTGGACAATTTTGATGGTTTAAAGAAAACTGTTCCCTTATGCTAAATATTTTTCTGAGGTGTACTTCAACTGGTTCCATTTATACTCCATGGTACACACTGAACAACTTTATTTCCAGTTATGAAAATAACTTTTCATTTGATATTCCTATTGTGAAATAACAAGGACTTACTCAAATAATATAAAAGTATATAAAATTAAAAGTATCTCTTCCTCAGTCCATCTCCTACCCCTAGTCTCCAGAAGTAGCCACTATCAAAATTTTCTTGGGGAGTCTTTGAGAAAATTCTCATCTAAAAACATATATACCTACTTATACAGATATAAATTATACGTATTTCTAAGTACAGATTGGAATGCAACATACACACTATGCTGCCTTATTTTTTATTGTACAGTGGATTCATATTTCTCTATGAAAATGTACAGACTTACTTCATTCCTTTTATTAGGTACAGAGTATTCCATTAGAAAAATCCTGATTGATATAAGTCTACATACATATATGAGACTACGTGTGGATAAATTTTCCGAAAAGAGTTTGTTAGGTTAATTTTTTTTATTTCTGAGCAAGAATTTTGCTCTTTTTAAGGACAATTAATTACTACTTTGTTCTAAAGTGACATACAATTACTTTTTTTCAAGTTTCATAGCAAGTCTTCTCTTTGATAGGAAAAAGCATGAAATAAATATATTGTGCCTGAGATTCAACCTTCTTTAATTTTTAGAAAAACGAGATGAAATTTTTAACATTGCTTTTGGTTAGTACCTTTAAACCTAGCATATATATATATATATATATATATATATATATATATATATATATATATACACATTGGAAATAATAGCATGTTTTTACAGTAAAAGTGTGAGAGATTAGTTGTTAAGGAAGTGACTGTTTTCTTTATTGGTCTTCAAAGATAAATGTCTAGAAATGTATCCACTTATTCTCCTATAATAAAAGCATTTTATTTTGAAATAACTTTAAACTTACAGAAAAGTTGCAAATATATAGAACAGAGAGTTCACACATACCCTTCACTCAGATTCCCATAATGTTTATAATTTTCAAAACCATAGTACAGGGCTTCCCTGGTGGCACAGTGGTTGAGAGTCCACCTGACGATGCAGGGGACACGGGTTCGTGCCCCAGTCCGGGAAGATCCCACGTGCCGCAGAGCGGCTAGGCCCATGAGCCATGACTGCTAAGCCTGCGTGTCCGGAGCCTGTGCTCCACAACGGGAGAGGCCACAACAGTGAGAGGCCCGCGTAACGCAAAAAAAAAAAAAAAAAAGTACAATGGTCAAACCAGGAAATTAACATTAGTATGCTCCTATTAGCTGAACTAAAGACTTATTCAAATATCAATTTCCCCCTTATATCCCTTTTCAGTTCCACAATCCCGTTAGGATCCCACATTACATATAGATGCTGTGTCCTTTGTCTTCTCCAAGCTATGACAGTTCCCAAGTCTTTCCATATCTTTTGATACTTGATAATTTTCATACTCATGGTCAGTTATTTTGTAACATCTGATGTTTTCTCATGATTAGAATGAGGTTATGCATTTTGGCAAGAAAAGTACAGAAGTGATGTGTCCTTTTCACTGCATTATATCAAGGGGGAAATGCTTTTTATATGCATTATAACTAGTAGTGTAAACCTCAATCACAAGGCTAACATGGTGTTTGTTAGGTTTTTCCAGTGTAAATTTACTATTTTCCTTTGGCAATTGATAAATATCTTGGGAGAGTTATTTGGGGCTCTGCAAATATTCTGTTTCTCCTCAAACTTTCATCCACTTCCTTTTTCATCCACCGGTGGATCTTGCTGGCAACCATTGTAACTAGGGTGTTTACCTCATGATAATTCTATATTTCCCTCCGTCTTTCTACATTTATTAATTGGAACTCTTCTGTAAAAAAGAGCTGCTACTTCCTTTATTTATTTACTCAGTTACTTATTTAGACCGATATAGACTCACGTACATTTATTTTATTCTATAGGTTATAGTTAAATACTATCATTATCTTTTGCTCATATTGCTCCAAATTTGGCTATTGGGAGTGTAACAAAATACCACAGAGTGGGTGGTGGTACATATCTCACAATTCTGGAGGCTGGAAATCCATCAAACTGTAGGCAGGTTTGATTTCTCCAAGACTTCTCTCCTAGGCTGGCAGATGTTTGTCTTCTATGTGACTTTTGTCTGTGAGGCACATCCTTTGTGTCTCTCTTTTTATAAGGACACCAGTCCTAGGGCCCCACCCTTATAATCTCACTTAACTTTAATTACCTCATTAAAGATCCTATCTCCAAATGTAGTCAATTGGGAATTAGAACTTCAAGGTATGAATTCAATACATAACTGCATTTATTTATCTTCAAGCGTTTAGCAGTCAAAGCTGGCTGCTGTCCCTTAGCCTCTCCTTCTACTCTGGCAATCTGCTTCTGTTCAGGCTGCCTTGTTCCCTTGATTCCTCATTCTACCTTTTCTTTCCAATTCTCTAGGATGAAAAGGGCTATGATGAAGCTCTCACAATTTTTCACTCTTTGCATTCTTATTGCAGAGTCATTGTTTGAGCACGTCAGGCCTGGCTGATTGATTATAAGGAGACCGCATAATGAAAAGATTGGTAGGTGTTGATGTCCTCTCAGAAACCTTTGTTAGTTTGCTACAAATTCCACCGGATTTGGTAGCTTTCCGTCATAGTACATGGCTTCTCTGTGCTTTCCTAGTTTTACTGCAGATGGAGTTTTCCCCTCTGTTTTTCATACTCTTTATTGTTTTTAGTTGGCTTTGAGAAGAGCGGGGTGAAATGCCTTTATTTGGCCATTATCATTAATTATGGATAAAATAAGTTAGTCACTGATATTATTAATATTATGGAAATTCTAAAGAGAGAACTGTGAATATTAATGGAGATTACATACTGATAAATTTTAAAGCTTTCCTCAAAATATTTGTTTGTGATAAACATAATAATAATTAGAATAAGAGCCACCAACATATATTGAACTCTTGCACTATGCCCAATATTGTGCTAAGCATTCATAATGAAAATCTAATTAACTCTTATGACCACTCTAAGACAGAGATAATAGTGTTACATTTTAGAAATAGGAATACTTGTTCAAGGGCACAAGTGTGATAAATATTAGAGCTGAATATCAAATGCTTGTCTATCAAACTAAATAACATATTTTCAACCACGATCTTGTAGAGATTATCTTAAAAGAAACAAAAACAAAGAAATAAATACAAAAGAAACAACAACAGAACACCCCTCAATATCTTATAATACCATTTTCTTCACTGAGTATTCTATTTCCAATAACTTCCCTACAATATATTGTAACTCATAAATGTACTCATAGAATAAAACAAACACATATATATCATGATCACTATTATGTGTAATTTTTCACTTACAAAAGCAATATATTGTCTCTACTCTGAGTAGCCTATATGTTTCATAGTTATTTACTTCCTTATACACAAAATCTACACAGGAAATGAACCCTGGCTCTGGTTACTTTGTACTAATATAGCCAACACAGATTGATGTAGTTTTCTCTCATGCCCAAATATCTATTAACATGGAGAAAATCTGGATTATCTGGTACTGAATGTGCAAAAATGAGTTTAGCACTCTGTGCTGGATGATTGATTGAATCCTTGGATCAGCCTATCAAGGTTTAATTGAACTACAAATCCAGTGATAATTGGAATAGAACTCTGGTCCAAAACAGGACACCAATAATCTAAGCTTTAGTTAATGAGCAGAGGCAAATGGAGATTTCTGTTATATTCATGGCATCCTTTGATTGTATTAGTCATTCAAAAACTATGGCATTGTAATATTTACAATGAAGAGTTATATAACAACAATTATGCAGTAGTCACTTTGTGCTCAGTAAATGAGATTAGAAAAATAAGATATAACAATGGAATATTTAAAAATACCTTCATCTGTGTTTTAGCTTCCTCAAGTCTCTATGTTTCTTCATACAGTATTAATGCAGCACTAGGTGCATAGTAGTTGCTAAATACATGTTTTATTTGTTTGTACGAATGGTTAGTCTTTAGAGGAAATAGATGAGTAGATGAGGTATAATAGAATCCATTCATGATAAAAGTTTTATCAGTTGGTAAAATGGTTTGCTTACTGAATAAGATGTACATCTAGTTAGTACTGTAGTTGCCACTGTCAGCATTTTCATCTGACATTTTGAGTGAGCTCATTGGTTTAGAATTACCAAAATTAGTTAAACTGCATGCAAATTCATCTAACATTGTCACTTTGTCAAGGTTTGAGAGCTATGATGCTTATTTCTGAAATATTTTGGAAAGTGTTATTACTTTAAAAATTCACATTTACAAATGTTCAAGAAACTGAAGATAAAAGTGATTGAGTAAATCAAAATGACAAAGTTGTAGAGATGGAGAAAAGATTAGAGGTTACAAGGGGTTAAACATGAGTGAGAAGAGGGAGAGGGTGTGACTATAGAGGGTAGCCTGAAGGAGATTGTTGCGGTGATGGATTAGTTGTGTATCATGAACATGGTGGTAGTTGTAAGAATCTATACACATAATCCACATGCTTTAAATGGCATGTGTAATAAAATGGCACAGATACATTGTATCAATATCAATTTTCTGGTCTTGATATTTTTCTATTGTTACATAAGATGTACTCATTGGGGGGAACTGGGTAAATGATACACAGGACCTCTCCACTATTTTCCCTACTTCTTGTGAATCTATAATTATTTCAAAGTAAAAGTATAAAAATGATTGGTCAGAGTTAATCTTGGCTTAGTATAATAGTTGTATGTTTTTTTTCCTTGCCATTTACAGGTAAAATTTTCTACAATTCTAGTTTGAGTGATGCTATTTACAAGCTGTACATACTTGGACTTTTGACAAGAAGTTGCAGGTGGCATATCAACTCATCAGCTGCCTCATGGACTCTTGTTGTTAAGTGATAAATGCATGGCATTCAATCTGATACTTTTCTTTAGAGGACAGAGTATCTCAAGTGTTTGGGTCCAAACACTGTTGTGATACTTGCTGGTTTCTACTTTTATTGCAAATATGGTTTTATATATTTCACCAATATAATAAATGTGAAATACTGTAGTTGTACTGATTTTATAGGTTTCTCTGTGATGTCAAGTATACTTTGAAACAATATATCAATATTCTGTAATTCACTGATTCTTTCTTGTGTTCATATATATATTACACTTACATGAATGGTGTAGATCTTCCTCATAATACATATATAATGCTGCAAGACACAGCGCTAGGATCTTAGTATATATATATATATATATATATATATATATATATATAAGTGGATAAGAAAGATATTAGAAATCTCTTTCCTTGCCTATCTCTGTCAATACTAGGAACCCCAAAGGCAAATATACTATCTCATTGTTTCAATTTGCAGTTCCTTAAAAACTAGTGAAACTGAGCAATAATATTTATTTCCATTTGTGTTTCCTAGTTTATGAATTGACTCTTTGTAGTGATTTGCCTATTTTTTTCTACTTAGATAATATTCTTTTCCCAAGTGATTTAAGGAGCTGCTCTGGCTAATTATATGGAGCTTTTGTTGTATATGTTGAAAATATTCCTCAGCATATCTTCAATGGGAGGAAGGTAAACATGGGTGTATTCAAGAAATTGACAAAAAAGCAAGCAAACAATCAAGCAAGCAAGCTTGCTGTGGCTGATGCACAGAGTGAAAGGAAGCAGGAGTGGAAAACCATGGCAAGTATAGAAACATGTAGGCTGTGTAAAGGATTTTAGTTTTTATCCTAAAGCAATGAGAAGCCACTGAAATGTTTTAAGTTCAGTGTGGGTAGGGTGAAGTATGGAGATGATGGTGGTGTTGTAAATGAGGTTTATTATAAAAATTCTTTAAAAATAGTTTATCTAATACTCTTAGCAAAGAATAGAACACAGGGGACTTCCCTGGTGGTCCAGTATTTAAGACACCGTGCTTCCACTTCAGGGGGCACGGGTTCAATTCCTGGCTGGGGAACTAAGATCCCACATGCCACACAGTGTGGCCAAAATTTAGGAAAAATAAAAAAGAATGGAACATAGTAAATATTTAACAAATATCTGCTGTCCTTTGTTAATATGAATGTAATGATTACTATTAACATTTCTGTCTGAAGGAGACTGAAGTCTGGTGAGGCGAAATAATTATTCCAATGACACAGCTATAAAGAATCACAGATAGATGTTTCTAGGCTAGATCTCATTCTCATTCTGATATCCAGAGTGTAGGAATGTCTACAGCGAGAAATTCATGAGCTCACAACCCAAATCTAGCCTGGGGAGTGATCCTGTTACAGACTAAACATTAGGAGTATTAACAACAAAAATTCAACCATGCATTAGGTCACTCTCACAGGCGTCATACCAAGTGCATGTGATTAATGTATTGGAGGCCAAAAGGCTCAGTTACAATAGCGTTTACACAGACTAGGTCTTGGGAAACAGTATTATCCTCATTGTAGAGTTAGTCGGCCAGGATTTACCAGTGTCATTTTTCAAAATTAAATAATCTACAAGCTACGTGTTTAAAAACATGCACATACTCTATGGGTCCTCAGTAAATGTTAGCTGACTGACTGACAGATAAACACCCCCATAAACAGATAAACACTTCTAAGTGAAGTGTAGCCATATATTTAAGAGGCAGTATCAGATCTACGTGTATAAACTAGAGATTAAATATATGAGAAACATAGCAAAAATGCAATAGTGAGCTGCTTAAATAACAAATGAAGATAAATTCCAGCAATTATTAAAATATCCCAAGTGAAAGTTTTATAAAGTAACTCTACTCCACAAAATACATGTTCTTCAAAGATCATAAACAAATCCATTTTTGTAACCTTACATCTTTACCCCGCCTATCAATTAACTTGCAAATAATGGAGACAGTGACCTTGTTAATATGTGTGGTATTTCTTGAGAAGGAGGTATAGCATAAGGAAACAGCAGAGACAAAACTAAAGTCAAGAAGTGGACATTTGATTACACCCTCTCCTCTCAGTTTATAGTATGCTAAAGTCTTATTAAATATCCTTACCTAAATTAATGAGTAGATTCCTAATAATTGAAATGTAGCAACACAAACTATCACTCTTGAGTTTAATACTTAACTAGTTTAATGAACTTAGGCCAGAGTGAACCTTTCTTAAGATTTTTTGCTCTCAATGGGAATAATTTAGTAAACTATTTATTTAAATGTTTCATTAAATATGTGTAATATCTGGTACAGTGCTGGACATTTAATGAGCATGAAATAAGCCTTCTTTGCTGATATTATTTACTAACTCATAGTGATGATGACAATTTCCCCTGTAACAAAGCTCCATTTATCTTTAATCTCTCCTGACAATGGGACTGTAGTGAGGAGTTCCGGTTGAGGGAGTTTAGCTCACAGGATGAGACAGTAGATTAGTCTCTGGAGGACAGGACAAGACTGGTCAAAAGGTGCTCTCCAGGTTGGCATAGGCTGGATGCTTGAAGTGTGTAAGTTACTTTAGCCAGACCCAAAGGAGAAACTGAAGACCACAAGCTCACCTTAAGGGGAAGGATAAAGGAAGTAAAGAACTTTTAAGTAAGAGTTAAGAGGAAATCCAAACCCTGGAACGAAGACATGACCCAGCCTATTGCATTAAAGGGCCAAGAAGAAGGTTTTGTTGCTCTGGTCATTTGTGTGTTTTGTTTTAAGAACTCGGAGACCCCATTCCTTCAAGTTATATTGTGTATTGATTTCAGTCATGCCAAGACTGACTGAACATTTTTCAACATCACAGTCACTGCTTCATTTTCTACAGAGGTTAGACGTTCTTTGTAAGAAGCAGTGAAAAAATATAGTGACATATTTTAAAGGTTGATCCAAGTAGTAAAATTTGTGAATATCATATTAATAGGGTATTAATGAATACTATTATTGGGGTAGAAAGTGGCTCATAAATATCTAAAATTATGCTTTTTCTATATCCATTCCTTCACTTCCCTTCTTTTACTAGAAGTGGGGTTAAGATTGAATGGAATGTACAGGTCTGTGCTAAGCATTAAATTTATCTTCTAAAATGAAATCAGATGTTTTCTTTGTAGAGTTTTTAATAATCATGTAAGAAGTTATTTTTAGGCCAAATTTAGCTGATAAAATTGATATTAAGAGAACAAAGCTAACAAGCCTAATATTAAATAACAAGTAAGAGATGGAATTTGAAACTAAGAATGTTTAAAATTCAGAAAGATGTACCATGTTTCTGGTTGGAAAGACAATATTACAAGGTTGTAAAACAATCACAATCTATATACACACAATAAAACTGCAATCAGAATTCCAAAGCAGCTCATTTTAGCTGATCAAAATAATTTCAAGTCTGTTCTCTATGTCTGCATCTTTATTCTTGCCTTGCCAATAGGTTCATCAGTACCTTTTTTTAGATTCCATATATATGCATTAGCATACGGTATTTGTTTTTCTCTTTCTGACTTATTTCACTCTGTATGACAAACTCTAGGTCCATTCACCTCATTACAAATAACTCAATTTTTTTCCTTTTTATGGCTGAGTAATATTCCTTTGTATATACGTGCCACATCTTCTTTATCCATTCATCTGTTGATGGACATGTAGGTTGCTTCCATGTCCTGGCTATTGTAAATAGTGATGCAAAATAAAACAAAGTGAGAGAGTAGCATTGACATATATACAATACCAAATGTAAAATGGATGGCTAGTGGGAAGCTGCTGCATAGCACAGGGAGATCAGCTCGATGCTTTGTGATGACCTAGAGGAGTGGGATAGAGAGGGTGGGAGGGAGGCTCAAGAGGGAGGGCATATGGGGATATATGTATACATATAGCTGATTTACTTTGCTGTACAGCAGAAACTAATGCAACATTGTAAAGCAGTTATAATCCACTAAAGATAAAAAAGAATGAAATTAAAAAACATTATTAAAAATATATATGGAACAATAGTGTAGGAATTGCCAAGAAATTTTGTAAAAGAATATAAGGGAAGAACTTCCCCTATCAGTTAATAAGACATTATAAAGCTGCAAACAGAGCAATATGACAATGGCACAGGAATAAGTGGATAAATGAATGGTTCTGGCCACAAACTCTTAACTAAAATTACATGAAGAATAAATTTCCTAAGGACTACTTAACTCTACCTATCTCTATCTCTATATCTACTCCTAATTCTAACCCTATCACTACTCCTATTCCTACCCCACTCATATCTCTATCTCTTTATTCTACCAGGACCAGAACTCTCCCTCTCTCTTCTAACCTATCTATCCATGTCTATCTCTATCTATCTATCTATCTATCTATCTATCTATCTATCTATCTACTTATCTAATATATTTATATCTATGCATAGATATGGAGCAGAGAGGTTTGATTACAGAGAATATTTTCAATGTTTTTAGAGAAAATACATCAGCAGCAGAATCAAAAGATAAATAATATAATTTAAAACTTCTCCAACACATAGGATATTGGGCTACTCCCAGTCCAACACATATGATAATGGGCTACTCCTAGTACACAAAGAGATATTACTAATTAATAAGAAATAAATCAAGCAGCTCAATTGTAAAATGTATAAAGGAAATAAATAGGCACATCAAAATCTACATGGAATGTTATCTCTGCAACAATGTCTCTTATTCATTAAGACACAATTAGAACCTCTGCCAAAAATTAGTCAGAATTCTGCCACCTCCATTCCTCACAATTTTCCTTTAGGTTCTCCTCTTACCCCATGACCAGAGAATTCAGTACACTATAAAATTGGCTCTTCCCTAAAATTATTTCTTCTCCAAAATTTCTAGACCTTCCGATTAAAATCCCAAGTTGATTAGAGCTACTAATATCAGCTAGATATTGATTTTTTCAAAATACACACTAAGGTAAAAGAAGGCTTATGCCTTTTAAGGGATCTGCATTTGCACAAGTAAAAGACACAACTGTTTGATCCTGTTTTATAGGTTAAGGAGACAGAAGGCTTCTACTGATTTTTTTTTTTTTTTTTTTTTTTTTTTTTTGCGGTACGCGGGTTTCTCACTGCTGTGGCCTCTCCCGCTGCAGAGCACAGGCTCCGGACGCGCAGGCTCAGCGGCCATGGCTTACGGGCCCAGCCACTCCACGGCATGTGGGATCTTCCCGGACCGGGGCACGAACCCGTGTCCCCTGTATCAGCAGGCGGACTCTCAACCACTGCGCCACCAGGGGAGTCCTACTGATTGGTTTTACAAGATTCTGGAAAGGGTTACTTTTAATATTAGAATTAAAATTTGGGGACAATTATCTTCTAAAGAGGTTAATCCTTATCTTCAGAGATGTAAATACTCAACATAAAGTCAAACTTATCTTTTAAAATCATGCAGCAATTATCAGAGAAGACCCAAACCCAGAGAGATTTGTGCTATATACATTGGATTGACTTTATACTGTGGCCCAAAGGAAAAATGTCACAGCAGTGATACCCGATATTGCAATAAAGTCAGAAGAACAGTAAAAAAAAAAGGACTATGCAGTCAGAAGCAGAAGTTGGATCACTTACGTACCTGGGCTAAAAGAGGCAAATGCCAGAAATCAATGCAGATAAACGTAGAATATTGAATCTTGAGAAGAAGCAGAGTGAATGTTCAAAAAAGTAAAATAAATAAAACAGCAACAACAAAAACATTGCATCATATTGCCCGAAGAACAGATTTGAGAGTTTTGGAAAAATTCTCTAAAGTGGGCAATACCTTGTATAGCTCTCCAAAGATGAAGGCAAAAAGATGGTGACACAGTTCCCCTTGAAATACAATATAAACCACAGGGAAAAGGGAAGGTTTTCAGATTCTCTCTAATGAAGTCTGGAGCACATGGCTGTTATTAGCCAGATCTATGGATGGAAAAGCCTGAGTGGTGAACACTCATCATAGACAATTTTAATGGCACCAAAAATTAGAATTTAACTTACTTCCATATTTTTTGTCAAAATATTTCTATGAATTCCCCATAGGCAGTAAACCAGGTATCATTTTAAGAGTTTGAATATGTCAATGACCCTGTTGTTAAAAAGAATAAACATTTTTACATGACACTACCTTCTAACCCAATCATCCCTCTCAAAATATTGAATTGAAAGATGTACAAATATTTTCTACTTTAGAAACACATTATTTTGAAAATAATTCCTGTTGATAAATGCTTATTTCTTCTCTCCCTAATTCCTTCTTCTCTCCCTTACCTAATTTTATCTTTTCTTCCCAATAGCAGCTGATAGAAATTTGTTTTCTTTTCCCTAATTTTCTACTGCTGCTATCTTTTGTTGTCCTTAGGAAGATCCTAAACACATATATACTTTAGTTTTTATTTCCTACTGTATTACATTCTTTGGTATCTTTGCCATAACAGATATGTAATTAACATTATTGGTGATTAAAGAATAAATTTTATAAGATCAATAACCAGTGATAATCTTATAGAAATTATTTCATGCTCACTGTATGCCAGGCATTAAGGGCTTTATTTTTTTATTTTTATCATAGTTTATGAGCTAAATCTTGAAATTACCCTATTTGCAAAGGAGAAAACTGAGGCTCGGAGAGATTAAGATTACAGGGCTACTCACAGCTAGAGACATGGTTCGTAAAGGCAGAGATGTCTGAGTCTAGAGTAGTACTTACACCCTACTGTACCACTGCAAGTTAAGTCCTGGAAACAAGACTTTTAACTCTTGTGGGGATACCATATTCATTAATAGTTTCAAATAATTCAATGCATTGAGAAATAACATTCCACTGTGCAGTCCAATGATAAGTGAGGAACTGTGCCAAGTTCTGGGAGAGAGAGGGTTTTCCATCTCTCTGTCTACTGCTTCTCATTTCCTTATACTTGTTTGTAAGATCAAATGCAAATGGATGAAATATTTAGTGAACAACTTGGCTTTATAAAGAAGACATGCAGCCTGCTGGTTTCATAGATTTTCCAGACAATCATTCTTCAGGCGTATTTACTTTTTGCTGTTTCAGTGGATAAAATCTACCAAATTGAAACTCAGCCCTCATCTTCATCTCCTGGTTGGGACAAAGGTAAATATACCTTCAGGTTTGGTTCAGTAGGAAAGGCACATCCAATCTCATTTCAATAAGCATCTGAGCAACTATCAAAGATCCATTACCTTTAGAAGGAGAAGGAAGAAATGAATTTCAGATTATTAAAGACATGACATCCTAATTAAAAGAGTCTGTGTAGAACGCCAGAGTGGGTATAGACAGAGCCAACGTGACTGTGAAATCTTGTCTCTGCAGATGTCAATAGCCTAAGAGCAGATCCTTTAATTAGAATCTTCTTTTATTTTGTCTATGCTCTAGACATGAAAATTCATTGCAGTCACCCTGCCTAGAAGCTGAGTTGCTTAGAACAAAAAGGCCTGTCGTGGAAAAAGAAAATCACAGTCGTAACAGTCCAAGTAGATACATTTGTATATAGACTATAATTTTCTTGTAGCAAATGGTAAAAAGATATGCGGGTGACAGTGAGAGAGTCATGCGGAGGGCCTGCTTTATCACCTACCTCTGACTATGTTTCCCAAGAACTGCTCCTCACCTCTCCCAGGCCCCAGGCCATCATTAGTCCTTGCACATGGAAGCAGTGAAGGTGTCTCTTCAAGTAAATCATTTGAGGATTTTTATAATCTCAAATAAAAATTTCTAATATTTTTTCTAAGTTTTCCAGGTTTAAGGTTTTAATCTTTTTTTGGGGGTGGGGGGGTACGCAGGCCTCTCACTGCTGTGGCCTCTCCCATTGCGGAGCACAGGCTCCAGACATGCAGGCCCAGCGGCCATGGCTCATGGGCCCAGCCGCTCCGCGGCATGTGGGATCCTCCCGGACTGGGGCACAAACCCGTGTCCCCTGCATCGGCAGGTGGACTCTCAACCACTGCGCCACCAGGGAAGCTCTCCCTAATCTTTTATTATTTATTGAGCAGCAGTTTCATAGAGAATGGTGAGAAACCCTGGGTAAATAGCTGGATGCAAAATCTGTGCCTTCCAATGCTCTATTAAAAACTAATGAGTTCTTTCTTTTTCATATTATCACTGTTCTATCCTCTGGTGCTTAAAAATTAATAACATGTGGGTTTATAAACCTTTGGCTGTTGATCAGTAAAATTGCTGATAAATATATTTTAGAGACTGCACGGGAAAATCTGCATATAAGTTTTTTCTTCAACCACTGGAAAGATCATAGGCATCTATTTCAACTGAACATATTTTCCAGTGTTTTTTTCTTATGATATTGGGATAAAGAAAATTACATATCAACATAACTAAATAAAATAAATCTATTTCAAATTGCAACTTTGAAAATTAATCATAAAAGATGTAAATAAGGCAAATGCTATGAAATAAAGTTAAATATTTCTCACTTCACTACTAATGAGGATCTGATAAATTATTTGCAAATCATTGCAAATAATGTCTTCTTGTTAGAATTAATAAGAATAAAATGAATAAGGAAGAAAGTACACTGTTCTAACTTCTTTTTTGAAAGTCTTATGTCTGTATTTATTTCTGGTATTAAGTAGAATTGATTTGCATCTGCCTTTTAAGTCTTAGAACGTAAAAGGCTCTGGTGGTTAGAAATTTATGAAACCTGAAAGGGTCTGACCCTTATCTAATGAGGGAAAAATAGAAAGCAGGCACACTGAGAGTCAGTACAAAATGTGAAGTCATAATAACTTTGACTATTGAATTATTATTCTTGTATTATCTATGCATTTGTAAGTCCAACATATATAGGAATAAGGGCAGGAAGAAGAAAGAAAGGAAAGAAAAGGATGGGAAAAATGAAGAAGGGAAGAAGGAGGAAGGTGAATGATGAGTGGTGAGTGATGAGAACTGAATCAAATATAAAAG
Source organism: Mesoplodon mirus (assembly GCF_964341445.2). NCBI lineage: Eukaryota > Metazoa > Chordata > Mammalia > Artiodactyla > Ziphiidae > Mesoplodon > Mesoplodon mirus. Next base: position 43,154,850 of record NC_138977.1, read on the forward strand.
GGCTTTAGGGCTTCCCTGGTGGCACATTCGTTGAGAGTCTGCCTGCCGATACAGGGGACATGGGTTCGTGCCCCAGTCCGGGAGGATCCCATATGCCGCGGAGCGGCTGGGCCCGTGAGCCATGGCCGCTGAGCCTGCGCGTCCGGAGCCTGTGCTCCACAGCGGGAGAGGCCACAACTGTGAGAGGCCCGTGCACCGCAAAAAAAAAAAAAAAAAAAAAAAAAAAAAAAAGGCTTTAAGTCCTAGGCTGCTTATTTAACAGAATTCTAGCCGTATTTTTTTCTGTTTTATAATGAAATATCACATCTATTCTTTCAAGATAAATATCATTCTTCCTTCTCTTAGACTATGATTTTGAAAAAACTTTAATTTTGGATTATGTATGCCATTTGGACCTTCAATTTATTTGTGGCAGCAAGCACTCTGATGAATGTACTGTTTGTCCTATAATTGCTGTCTTCCAGTGAGCATTTTGTTCCATTATGATCTCCTAGAACATTTTATTCTCAAAAAGATGTGGCACAGACTGATTCTTCATTTTAAGGATGCTTCTTTAACTTCTCCAGGTTTTAAACTATTTAAAATTATATTTTGAATAATAAAAAGTGGGGGAAAAAAGAATGATCAGGACTGGAACACATTTTAAAATTCATATTGAATATTTCTTTTTATTTTGGAAATGCAAATATATCATGGAATGTAGCCAACACTTATAGACAACTCATTCATGACATGCATTATTAATATAAATATGTGGATGGAAACAAATTTTGTTGTAGAAATACAGTGTGTTTTTTAGCAAACTATGTTTTTTAAACCTTTCCTTATGCAAACTTTGTCATGAATGCAGTAATGCTGATTTTAAAATAAAGGCTATCAGTGAAAGTATTGCTGGCTTTTTTGATAAGTAAAGAATAATGACTTTATGTGTTTTATGAATGTTACATTGTTTCTTACAAGCCATCTCTGTGATTTTTGAAAATGAGGAATGAGTGATTAGGAGAATGTGCATTTTATTTCAAGTATATTAAGTAATTTAATTCTCAGCAACATTGTATCAAGGCCCAAGTGAGACTATCTTGTAAGAATTTACTATAGAAATAAGTATTTTCAATGTATATATACTAGTAAAATGATCTGTGGTGACACACAGCATAGCAGGATGGTTGGAAATAAAGTCAGAGAGGTCAAAAAACATATTCTTCAACAAAATGTGGTTGACGAAAAAAATTACAACAGGCCCAATGATTTATATTTAATTATAGCTCTGGGATTGTGGATTGCCAAGTAAAATAAGAGTATATTTCTCAATGTATGACAAAAGAAAACATACCAAATCTTCTGACAAGAAAGAGTATCACTATGCAAACAATGTGGTAAATAATACTGCAAGGAAGAAGCCAATTCTCAAGGCATAGGTCATAGATGGACTTACACAAGTATTTAGATAGAAATTTCCTAGATGTTTCAGGAGAAGGAGGGAATATTATTGCTTCCCATGACTGTTAATTTTTTACATCCATTTACAAATGTATTATATAACAATGTTCTATACGCTGGGGTGAGCAGCACCTTTCTCATTTGTAGTTAGTTCTCTGCCTGAAATGATCTCCTTTCCCGCTACATTTCAGTAACTTCTCACTCTTTAAGTCTCATCACAAACTTCATCTCTTAAAGGAAGGTTTCTCTAGACACCCTGAAGCTTTCTCATAGCACCCCAGTATGGTACTTTCCATTCTGTATTGTTATAGTTGATTCACTTCTCCTCACTAAACTATAAACTTCCTGAAGGTATGGAATATCTTGGTTAATATTTTATTCCTAGTACTTATGTCTTTGACACCTAGTAGATGCTCAATAAATCTTTGGTGGATGGATGAATGGATGAATGAGTGAATTTAGGGTTGCACTGAGGAGTCTTGTCATCAAGAAAAATCCTTGTCATCAAGGGTTTGGGGCCAGGCAGTTGGGTGGGGAGAAGGAAAAGAGGGGGAAAGACAGCACTGTGTATGGAGAGGGTTGGGCTTATCTCAGCTTAGAGCTCAGATTTCACTTACTCTCTTGAGTAGCTTCCCATTCATTAAAAGCCAGCATGGATATTGATTCTTGTGAGTGGAATTAGGTGAGGGATGAGAAAAGGTTTTACTTAATCACAGTTCCAAAGCTCAAGCTGCTGTGTACTTGGAGGCTGAAGGAGAGAACCAGAGAAAATCTTGACAAAATTCTATTCTAGAAAATAGATTTTTCGTGCATTTGTTTTTAAGTGTCTTTATCATAGTTGCCTTTGAGGAAGGCAATTTATATTTAGCAAGAACTGCTATTAATTAGTATTCACGTGCATGGCCTTTCTTTCTGTTTGTTCTGATGTTCCAAAATTGCAAGGAAAAAGTGCCTGCCATTTAATTATATTAAATCAGATATGTGAACAACAGAATACTGGCGTCAAGGACTGTATTAGCAAATTGTGCCAATTAGAAACACACAGCAAGTACCATGCACTTTCCTTTTGCATTAGTGGCTTTTAAATCATATAGTGGCACAGTAACAAATACAGCTAGCATGGTATGACTGTCACATTTTCCACACGTTCATTTTTAGCTACTTTGCCTTTTAAAGAAAACATACAGTATGCTGTAGGCCTACACATAAAATGCTTCCCAAAATATGAGATAATTATATGCTTAAGGAGTAATATGCAAACACTCTTCTTCAGATAATTATGAACACTTATTTTTCCACATGGGAAGCTAGCCAAGAAGTAAAGACATACTGCACTTTGGGAAGTCATCCATTTTTAATACATGAGGCAGTGCCCTATCAAGTACCACAAAAAGAAAGTTAACAAATTTCTTGTAATCAAATGAAAAACCAAAAGTAAAAAAAAAATTTAAATGACAATTAATATCCATCACACAGTGCCCCATTAAAAAACAATGCTATGAAGGGACAAAATCTGCTATAAGAATAAATTTTGTCAGCCATAAACATTCGATTTTTAAGTAGATTCTGAAGATATATATATATATCTTCCTCCAAGAATATTCTTTGAAAATTAATAGAAATTGAAAAGTAAGTTTGTGTAAGCCATACTTTTGGGTATGTTTTATTTACACTTAAGTAAATCTTGATTAATTATGGTAAAAGATGATAATTATAGCATTGAATGAAGAAGATGGATAGTTGAAATATACAAGATGCTAACTTACATTTTTGTCTATTGCTTAAACATTCTAAAATCTAAACTTTTACCAGGTCTCCATTATGATTTTAAACTAATTTGAGTATTAAGAAACTTTAAATTCTATTGCTTTGGAAATTTTATTTATTTAAGGGTAAAATAAACTGATGATTAATTTTAGTTTCTTTTAAGGTGTTTTTGTACATATTATTAAGAATTTATTGTCTCTTGTTTTTAAAATTTGACTAATACTGTAATATTATCTGCTAAAGAAATTTTAAACATTCTTTTTTTATTTTAGGTAAAGTTTACATAGATTCATAGCCAGTACTTTAATGAGTTTGACAAATTCACACAAATATATAACTAACACCCCAAAGAGCACTGCTATAATCCAGAAAGTTTCCTCATCCTCCATTGCATCAATCTCTCTCACCCACAGACACTCTTTGTTTCTATCATTAAGAGTTTAGTATGTTCTTGAACTTCAAATAAATGGAACTACTCAGTATGTGTTTACTTATGCTAGTTTTTTTGAGATTTTTGAGATTTATCTCTCTAGTTGCATGTATCAGTAGGTCATTCTTTTTTTATTACTTAATAGTACTACATTGCATTATATGCAGCAATTTATTTATCTTCCTTCCTTCTGGTACACTTTTGGATTGTTTCCAGTTTGGAACAATTATTAATGAAGCTGCAATAAAAATACTTTTACAAGTTTTATGTGGACCTATGTTTTGATTTCCTTTAGGTAAATACTAGGAGTTGAAAGGCCAGGTCATATGAAAAGCATATGTTTAACAAACTGCCAAACAGTTCTCCAAGTTTGGGTCAGTTTATATGCTCACCATCATTATATAAAAGGGATTAATTTGCTCCATACCCTTGTCAATATTTTGTGTTTTCAGTCTTTTCAGAAGTGTGTTGCTTACTTTTCAAATATTGGAGAATTTTCTAGATATCTTCCAGTTACTGACTTCTAGTTGAAATCCATTATGGTCTTAGGACATGTTTTGTGTGAATTATTGTCTTTTACATATGGTAAAGTTTGTTTAATAGCACAGAGTATTGCCTATCTTGATGGAGACTGAGTTTATGTTCAAACAATATTATACCCCCTCACATGTAGTAAGGACCTTATAACAGTGTATTCCTAATTCCTTCCCCTCATCCATTGTTGTACTTGTCATATATTTTAGCTTTTACATGAGCTATGAACAGCACTGTAATCTTTTGCTCCAGTTATCTCTAGAGCAGGAAAAGTTAAGAAAAACATAATTTAATTTACTTAATTTATTCCTGTTTCAATGCTCTTCATATTTTGTGTAAATCTAAATTTCTTACATTCTTTCTGCCTGAATAACTTTCTTGAGTATTTATTTTCAAGATGGCCTGTTGGCAATAAATTCACTAATTTTTAAAAATTCACTAATTTTTTGCTTGTTTGAGAAAATATTTATTTCTCCTTAATTTTTGGATTATATTTTACTGGTATGGAATTCTAAATTGATAGTCTTTCTGTTTCTTCCAGTACTTGAAAGATATCACTCTACTGTATCTTTTCCTGCATGATTTCTGATGAGAAGTCTACTGTAATTCTTATCACTGTTTCTCTGTAGGTAATGTGTCTTCTTTCTCTGCAAGATTTTCTTTTTGTCTTTGGTTTTTAGCAATTTGAATATGATATGTGTAGGTGATCCCTTCCCCCTCCTAAACCAAATGCTTTTCTGAGATTCTTAAATCTGTGGTTTAGTGTCTTGTCACTAACTTTGGAAAATTCTCAGCCATTATTTTTTTAAGTAATGCTTTGACACTGTTTGCTCTCTTCTTCTAGAATTCTAATTATACATGTATGTTAGACTGTTTGATATAGTCCCACAACTCATGGACACTCCCTCGGTTTTCACTTTTTGCTCTTTGTGTTTCAGATTGGGTAATTTTTATTGACTTATCTGTGAGTTCACTGATATTTTCCTTGTTTGCATAAAGTGTACTGATGAGTCCATTGAAGGCAGTCTTCATCTCTGTTTTTGTTTTATATTTCTAGCATTTCCATTTGATTTTTGTAGTTTTTATTTCTCTCATGAAAATATCTATCTGATCTTACATGTGGTATACCTTTTCATTAAGAGCCATTAACATGTTAATTATAGTTATTTTAAATTATTTGATATTTCCAACATTAATGTCATATTTGACCCTGGTTCTGATGAAAAAAAGTCTTTTCAAACTTTTTTCTTTTTTTACTTTTAGCATTTTCACATGCTTTGTAATTTTTTGTTAAAAGCTGGACATATTGTATACAGGAGTAGATACTGAGATAAATACTCTTTTATACTTGGATATGTGTGTGCCTAGTCTTATGCTAGGCTTTTAGTGTGGAGGATTGTTTTAATATACTCGGGATTTGGGCTGGGTTTGCAGTTTATTGCACAGACTTCAAATCCCCTAGTTATAGGGTGTGGATGAGTTTTCCAGAACGTTTTTACCAATACATTCTCCCCAGAAGGAAAACAGCTCTCTAGCTACATCCCATTGTTAAAATTACCAATGCTTGCTGGCACAGTGATGGAAGGTGGAGGAGGGGGAAATGCTCTCTGCTGTTCTGATTAAGCCTCACTGTTAGGCAGGGTGAACCTGCATCTCAGTGTAGGGTGGCTTTCACAAGTGTTTTTTGCTCTTGCTCCAGTTAGAGTACATATAACTTTGCTTAGCACATATTCCTGCCCCTTCCACAGAGGTAGAACTTAACTTTTTCTCTGTTTCTTTTCTCTAGCTTTAATGGGTTCCCAACAGTGCCCTAAGCAAGAGTTTTGTGACTCTTCTCCCTGCGGACCATCTCCCTCTAGGGGAGGTAGGGGATATGGGTTTGGGTGGAGTTTCGACAGTGGCTGCAATTCCCACCCCACCTCACCCCACACACAAGTGTCATGAGGTAACTATTCTCAGAAATTTACACAATTTTCTCTGAGCATCTGGTGTGGTTCATGGAGAAAACATTACATTAGAGGGCACAGACTCCCCTATAATTGCAGGCACAAATGACTTTATACCTTCCTATCAATAGATATTTGGTCTTTAGTAGTTCATTTAAACATATTAACTGACTCTGTTTACAGCCTTATATGGCATCTGGTGGCATTTGACTCAACTATACACATGCTGGGCTCATTTTTATCCATGAAATTTCTGCCCTGAAGTTAAAGTTTTCTGATATATTCAAGAAAAAGTCATTAATTTGAAGTTTGAGGGGTTTTTTTGTTTGTTTGTTTTTGGTAATGGTGAGATCAATGTTCTTTACTGCTCTCTATATCTCTGAGATGAAACGAAGTTTATCTATGTTTTTAGTATATCTATTTTAATGGGGGTGAAGTGTTATCTCATTGTGTATTTTAGTTGAATTTTTTATGGCTAATGATATTGAGCAGCTTTTTATATGGTTATCAGCCATCTGTATATCTGTAGTGTAGTTGAAAGAACTTTATGTGCAAGTTTTTTTACTTGGTTTAAAACTTAATTGGTTAATTGGTTTTCTGGTCTATTATTGATTTCTAAGTGCCCATTACATATTTTGGATACAAGCCTTTGTCATATAGATGCATTGCAAATATTTTCTCCCTGGCTATGGCTTGCCTTTTTATTTTTTAATTATTGATGAAGAGAAGATTTTCATTTATATGAAATTCAATTTATCAATTTTTATGGTTCTTGTTTCTTGTGTCCTTTTGAAAAAAATATAGCCTATTCCAATAACAAAAACATTCTCTTATTGTTTTCTTATAGGAGCTTCATGATTTTAGATGTTTAAGTCTATGATCCATTTCAAATTAATTTTTGTGTGTGCTATAATGTAGGAGTGAAGGTTCAATTTTTTCCCTAAATATTTATGTACTTGTTTCTAGAAGCATTAGTTGAAAAGTGTTCCTTTTCTCATTGAATTAAGTTGATACCTTTGTTGAGAAATAGTTGGCCACATATATGTGTGCCTATTCCTGTATTTCATATTTTTTCCATTAATATACTTGTCTATCCTTAAGCCGATACCACACAAGTGTGATTACTCTAGCTTGATTGCTCTTCTTTGAGGGTGTACTGAAGTTGGATGGTGTTTTATATTGTGGTGAGAGGGAACTGGAGTTATATTCATAAGACTCAGAGTGTTGTGTCTGTTTCAATTTCATTAGCCGTGAAATGAAACCAAGACTTTTAAACCATCTGAGCTCTTCTACCTTCTCTCCCTTCTTTCAGCAGCAATACTCTCTACCTTCTCTCCCTTCTCTCCCTTCTTTCTTTATTTACTTTATTTCCCTTTTCATTTTATATACTAAAATATAATATCTACCTTGCCTACACATCATGTAAAAATGCTTTGAAACAGCATTGCTTCATATAGAGTTATAAAGGATTTTGTATTTGCCTTATGTGAAAGGTCATGTGTACCTCTTTAGAAGCTTCAGATTTTTTATTTCTGATTTTGACTTAAAGACAAGGAGAACCAGGGACACAAAGCCATAGCAGAATGACTGTTGTATTTCAATTAAAATGGGGCCTCTTTTCTTCTCATCACCCAATACTTCTAGCTATAGTCAGGTAAAAACCCAATTAATTATTAATTGATGTGCATTAAAATTCATTAACTCTTCATGTGAGGCCTGGGCTATAATTAACTGTCTTTCTTACTTTTTGTTCTGAAATCTCTAGGTAGAAGGTCCCATTGCTAATAAGAAGGAGGGAAAGAGTTTTGCCGCCTGTAGTTAGTCAGAAGCAAGGTCTTCAGAAGGCTGGGTGACTGAGTGCCCAATGTCTGATCATAACCAAGCAGCATTGTCAAATCTCCCAAAACTATTTTCCTATGTGAAGTTTATCTTTGACATATTTGAAAAGGAAAAAAGAGTAGTAATAGTTACAATGTTCTTTTCTCATGATATTTGCACATTAAATTACACTTTGTGTATGTCTTCAACCTAATAAAAATTTATATTCAAACTTAAGATCCAAAAAAAAAAAATACTCCCTGAATGTGCAGTTTCAAATAGATAGTTTTAAACTTATCAATTTTAAACTAAATGTATTGAAATCACTATATATTTTCTTAAAAGACACCTTACAAATGAGTGATAGACAAAATAAATTACCTCAGACTCAACAGAAGTAAGAAGTAAGTATTTTTACTAAATAGCTTGCATTAGCTTCTCAGTATGACATTTGGACAGATTTACAGTCACAGTTATGTTGGAGCTTTGGTATCTGTAATCTACAAAAATAACCAAAAAAAAAAAAAACCCACTGTTATTCCCTATGATATCAAACTCCTTAAAAACTAATTATGCACAGACTTTAAGAGAAGATTTTAACCCATTTTACAGTGGATTCCATCCATGTGTATACTCAAAAAAGGAAAATCATGTGAAATGAGAAAGAAATCTTAAAATTTATAAAATTTAGAGAAAACCATTAAGAATTTTCAGTGCTTCCATTTCTCCACTCTCTAAATTGGACAACTGGGGCCCCATGATTTAAATGACTTTTCCAAAACTATAATTCTGGTAAGTGCCAGAATGGTAGGACAAACCTGTTTTCTACCTGGTTCACAACTAGGTCTCTCCAGGACATAAAAAATTAACTCTTAATTCATTCCTGAATCTAGAAAACTCTCACTCATTTTTATGTTAATCTGGAGATACTATAGACGGCTCAAGCTCCCAGAAGATAACAACTACGTGTGATGCTCATAGCTGATATTTATTTCAGTGCTATTATGTCCTAGGCTTTGTTCTAAGTATTTACATTTACTAAATAATTTAACCCTTAGATTAGTCCTGTGAGATAGGTCCTATTATTATTATCTCCATTTCACAGATGAAAACACTGGGGCTCACAGAAGCAACCTGCTCAAAAAAAAAAAAAAAAAAGTGAAGTTCTGTGCTAAAAGCCTATGCTCTTAACCTCTGCATACGAACGTTTATATATAATAATGACCTACTGTGGTTAAGTATACATGTGTCCAATTCCATAATATCAGCATTATGAGAAATTTCTGCAAACTTTTAACAATATTTTCAAATAATTACCTATTGAACTACGAATTAAACAATATCCTCTTAGGTCTTGCTGCTTTAGATTCTCACTAGTGCTGAGGTGAGAAATGATTGAAGAACAGGGTTCTATTTCACTACTCATATATTTAAATATTGAGAAATTATTGAATAAGATGTATTCTGATTCTTCTGGGTCTCTTTGATGACTCTTCCCCCTCTCAATGTCAGTTACCCAGAGCTAGGTCCTGGGTCCCACTTCTCCTTCTACATTCTCTCACTAGGGGTTTCCATTCAGTCACTGGGCTTTAAATCCATGTATATGCCCATGGCAACTAAATTTCTATCTCCAGCCATGACCACTGAGTTCCAAATTTAAATATTTGTTGATGTGCCTTTTGACATCTCCACTTGAATTAATAAATATCTCAGATTTAATATAATCTAAATAGAATTCTGAAATCCCTTCTGTCCTTAAACACAGATCAGAGAACAAAAGCAAAACCAAAACTTATTCTTAGTTCAATATTTTCCATGTCAGTTAATATCACCCTTATCCATCCCCAAATTAGAAGTCATTCTTAACCTCTGTTCCCTTATCTTCCACATTCAGACTTTTAGCACATGCTCTCAATTAATCTTCCAAACCATACTTCCTATCTATCATCTTTATTTCTCCTTTCTGCTATCATTCTAAGCCTAATCACTTACATCTCTTACCTGGATTACTTGGCAGCCTGATATTTGATGTCCTCGCTTCCACTCTTTCCCCCTTATAATAAATTCTCTATATACCAGCTAGAGGTACATCTTTAAAATGTAAATCTCAGTATGTTACTCATATCACTTCCCTGCTTAAAGACCTCCAATGGTTATCCATTGCACTTAGAATCAAAACCAGCTCTTCACTATCAGCTCCCATAATCTATAGGATCTCAGTCTCGCTTACATGTCTGATTTCATTGTCTGCCACTACCCGCTCTACTAATTATGTTCCAACCACAAAATTTTGATTTCAGTTGCTTGAAAAAGCCAAGCATGCTTTACGTTGGTGCTTTGCCCCAAGACTACGTTACTAAAGATTGGGAGTTAAAAAAATAATAGAGTCACCAAGGTACTCTTGAAAAGGGGGTTCCTTCCCCAGCCTCCAAGTCAAGTAGTTTCAGAGACCTCCTCAGAGTACTCAGTGTGGGGTGGGAGGGGATGAAGAATACAGAAGCTGCTGCCTGACTTTCATTTGAAGATGTCTGAAGGCTAATAACCTGATAGTGGAGGAGTAGAGAATATTACAGAAAAAGGAAGTTGGGTTTCCACTGATGGCAGGATAGTGTGAATTTCCCAGTGGGGTTAGTCAGCCCTTGAAGAAGGACAGGATTTGAAATTGAACCCTGTCTGGAGGGGCAAGGTATCCTCAACAGACTGTCATGGTGGAATGGACTGCTGAAAGCCAGGGGTTGAAGGGCTATCATGAGCATTCAGCTGGAAAGAACATTTCCCATACCAGGAAATACTTAGTGAAAGGTTAACAGCAACAGTAGTGCTATGGACTGAATTGTGTCCCCCTAGAATTCATCTATTGCAGCTCTAACTCTACCTGGAGGTGAGGCTTTGGTAGATGAGGTAGGTTTGGATGGGGTCCTGAAGGTGGGGCCCTCATGACAAGATTGGTGTCCTTATAATAGAGACATTATAAGAGAGACACTAGAAAGTGGTCTCTCTCTATCTCTCTGCAATGTGGAGACACAAAAAGAAGGAAGCCACTTACAAGCTAGGAAGCGAGTTCTCACCAGAAATCAACCATGCTGGCACCTTGGTCTTAGAATTCTAGCCTCTGTAAATGTGAGAAAACAAATTTCAGTTCTTTGCCAGCAAACTATGAAATTTTGTTATGGCAGCCAGAGTTAAATGGTTTCTATTTAAAGATAAAAATTTTCTATAAGCGAAAGAACCCATTACTTATCATTTGCCAGACTCAAAGAGATAATACCATCCTAAAATTTGAAAGGCAGCTAAGATTTTACTCTTTTCATGTAATCCTACCTCCTTTGCTTGATCTGGCTGGGCTTGAAATGGCACCTAATGAGTTGGGGAGGAGACAGTACATAAAAGAGGAAGAATCTGACCAAAATCCCCTGCTACTTCCAGGGGATTTTCTGAGTCTGAGTCATGCCTAAACTAGAGGAAAAGAGAATCTTTAAATTGGATAACAGATTAAAGGTTTTTTTTTTTAATTAAATAACTTCAAGCTTTTCCACACATGAAAAAAGAGGAGAAAAATAATAAGATCCACCTAAGATTTGATCCAGAGTCAAGGAAGAACTATTAAACAAAGTCAGCTTAAAGGGATAGTGATAAAGTTGCTTTCTGTTTTTCTCTGCAAAATACAGATTATTGAATTAACCAGATACACAACTAAAATAATGCAATACCTACTACAGAAAAGCATGGAAATGACCTATAGGAATACACAGAAGTGGTGGGAGGGGAGAGCTTGGAACAATTCATGTTGCCTGTTGGGTCAGTAAGGCTACAGAAGGAAAAGTGGCTTTGAGCTGGGCCTTTAAAAATGAATAGGACATTCTAAGATATAAAAGGAGGGAGGAAGATAAAGACATCCCAAGAGGGGTAAATAATGTAGCCAAAGGAAGAGAAATTTGAATGTCCCTCAGGGCTCATGGAATGGTGTTTGGTCAAGCAAGCCTAGAGAAGAAGGTGTTTGTGGCAGAGAAAGTTGGAACCGATTCTGCCGAGGTAGGCTGGGGCCACCTGTGCCTTGTTCAGTAATGTAAATTTGAGTGATAGATGTAATGGAGAGTCACTTAAGATTTTTTAACAGAGAAATAACCTTGAAAATTATGCGCATGTAGTAGTAAAGGAGATTACTAATGGAACACATACAGAGAGATTAAAGTGGGAGGACTGAGAATGGAACCTAGGGAAAACTCTCCTGTATAAGTTGAGCAGAGGTGGAGGATCCAGTGAAAAGTCAAGGAAGAGTCATAGAGGGAGAGAAAAACCCAGAAATACAGGGTCATAGAAGCCCAATGAGAAGAGTGTGTTTAAGATGAAAGTGGACAATGTCAAATCCTGCAAAGAGATCACAGGAAAGATGACTGAGAAGAGACCACAGGTTCCAAACTTGTGTTTTAATTTCCATATTTAGAAAATAAAGACCATTTTTCAAGTATGGTGTTGCAAAACAAACAAAATGAAACCACACAAAACTAAACACTAAGTTCTAGGAAATCCAGATATTTCAAAAGTAACTAATAAAGATTTAAATTATTTTTTGCACCCTTAGAGAATCATAGAGTATGATGAGTATGCTGTGAACCATAAAGTATGCTGTGAAACTCAGAGGTGTTTTTGTTTTGTTTTGTTTACATTGTTTTATGTTTCCTCCAATTTTAAAGAGTCATCCCAAGATTTGATAACTGAATATATAATAAATTTTTTTAAAGTTGTGCAAAATTGTCATTTCACCAAAAGTTATATTAAAATAGTAGAAATAAAGTCCTTTCTTTATATGTAAATGTAACTGGGATTTAACAGCCAGGGGGACCTTCATGTCATTTAGTACATCCTCCCCACCCAGCACCCCCCAATTCTGTTTTCAGATGAGGAAACTGAAGTTCAGAGAGGTCAAAGGACTTTCTCAATGTTACTTGGATAGTTATTGACAGAAATGGGAATAGAAATCAAGTCTCATGATACCTTTTTAAGGGCATTTTTTCACTATATCATGCTGGTGCTTCTTAAAAATCAGTGACTGGAAAGTAGAAAATGATCATTAGCAATGGGATGAAGCCCAAGCAGATGCTCTGGTGAGGTAAAGCTTATGGCATGGAGCAGAGACACAATTAACAAATACTGTTGGATTTGCCATGGAGGAAATTAGTTTTATGACTCATAACAAAACTCCACAAAGAGGATTTTGGCAGTCTCAGGTCAACTTTCAGCAGCCCTTGCTTAAGACTCAGCTTGCATAATGGGCTGAGCTACCCTAAGTCCTCCTGGGGCTCAATAGATAAATGACTATGGTCTTTAGACCTTGAGATTTGGAGCTGAAGCTGCTTGTGCTGGAAGAGGCAGATTAGCAATGACTGTTAATATTAAAGAGCAATAGATCAGTGGGATATAAATTAAGGGAAGCAATTCCAGTTCTCTTCTGAGGGCATAGAGACATCATACAAGGAATGGGATGAAAGTATGTTCTCAACTATACCTTAATCACAGAAACTTGAATCAGCAAAGTCATGTATGGGCTATGTCTTCTCATCTTTTTGCCCCTTCATTCTGGGTCACACCAATAAAAGTATTATTTTCTACCTATGCCAAGAGATAAATGTTGCATTAAAACAAAACATAAAGTAAAAATGTGGGAGTTATTTGTTTCTCTGAGTAGCACAATGATGAAACTAACAAAATCTAACTCACAAATCTACAGGGCAGGTAAATCCTACATAATTAACTCAGGCAGCCCTTCTAATGGTTGTTACCAATTTAACATCCAAACCACAGTGCCTTAAATTTGTGTCTTTCTTCTCAAGAGCTCTAGGGTTTCTGGAAAATTAAATAATAAATTTTTTTTAAATGGGAGAAAAGTCTTCTTTAAAACATATATATACATAAATAAATGAAAGCATCTTTCACCAGCCTCATGGTCTCATAGCCTGGTAAATGGTGTCAATAAGATGTTCTAGTCCTGTGAAGGGGGAGAGGAACTTGGGCTTGCTGTCTGTGTGGATGACCTTTCAGAGTTTAACCAGTTGAAAGAAATTTTGCTGAACTTCCTTCACAGTCAGTGATACCGGTGAGATTGGATGTGCTTGACTTCATTCTCTTTTACTCCTAGAAGGGTTTCTCCTCAAAGGGGGCTGCATTAGCTTATTTAGAAACATTGCAAAAGTGATGCCAATTCAAGTAAGAGTTCGTTTCTTGCAAAGCCCTCTGGGGAACTTAGATGGTTAGGTTTTCAATTTTAGACTGAAGAAGAGAATTCATGAAATAAGAAGATGGGGCTGAGCCTTGCTAGTCATAATAATAAGGACTAAGAAGTGTGCACTAAATCTGCTGACAACTGATGCATTTTAGTTATGAAAATCTCTGAACGAATAACGTACTGTTACAAGTTTGCTGCTTGTATTGAATTCTAACTTCCGTTCTGTTGGGGAATTTTCACATTGGACCGGGTTTGATATTTCACTCTGCCAAGAATAATCGCTAAAGAAAGTGGTGCATACAGACCACTGTAATTCATTTAAAAATATTAATCCTACAGTCTCCTTTCACTCAAGATTGTTTTTAAAAACCCTGACAATATTATTTTCTCTTGAGTGATAGATCGATATCAGCAGTCTTGAAGGGGGCAAAAAGCACTATTCGGAGAAGTTTTGAAAATGTAAAGCTCAACAAAATCCTTAAAAACATAAATCTATTGTTCTTCTTATTTCACTAATTCTAAAATTTCTAGCATTGCCTGTGATGTCTTCTTCCTTTATTAAGCAGGAGGCAGCATGCCAGTTAGAACAGTAATTAACAAAGTGATGAAGCCAACGTTTCTCATAAGTTGCTATCAAAATACACCTACTGCTATCAAAATACACCTATTGAGACTTCCCTGGTGGCGCAGTGGTTGAGAGTCTGCCTGCCGATGCAGGGGACATGGGTTTGTGCCCCGGTCCGGGAAGATACCACATGCAAGGGAGCGGATGGGCCCGTGAGCCATGGCCGCTGATCCTGCATGTCCAGAGCCTGTGCTCCGCAACGGGAGAGACCACAACAGTGAGAGGCCTGCGTACCACAAAAAAAAAAAAAAAAAAAAAAAAAAAGAATCCACCTGCCAATGCAGGGGACACTGGTTCGAACCCTGGTCCTGGAAGATCCCACATGCTGCCGTGAAGCAACTAAGCCCGTGCACCACAACTACTGAAGCTCGCATTCCTAGAGCCTGTGCTCCACAATAAGAGAAGCCCCTGCACCGCAATGAAGAGTAGCTCCTGCTCGCTGCAACAAGAGAAAGCCCGCGTGCAGCAATGAAGACCCAATGCAGCCAAAAATAAATAAATAGATAAATAAACACACACACCTATTTTTTTTTATTGCTTTCCTCCACTCTCCACTGTTTCTGAATCTGGAAGTTTGAGGCTAGCAGAGAGATCAGATGGATTTGGTGGCTGATGTGAAGGCACAGGACAGCAGCAGACACGTGCTTCCTATGGATAGTCACGCTGAGAGCTCTGGACCAGTTGCTTCTGCTCTATGCTCTGTGGCTGTCCAGTGGGATGACCACACCCTCAATTTCCCAATTACAGCTTGGTTGCTGTAAAAATGATGACTAATAATTGGCTCATGTTGATTGTTCTTCATTTGTTTTGAAACACATTTTATTAAGTATAATTTCCCAACTTGTAAGTTATATTCTATGAGAGGTAACCCCAGAAAGTCACCCTGTTTGGAATGTACCATGGGAAGGGAGGAAAGGGAGGGAGGAAAAGTGGGTAGCGCATTCACTCCATGATTCTTTGAGAAATGAAATTACTACCAACAGGTGTAACTCTGACAAATTCCTAAGCAAATTTTAGAGCTTCGGAGAGATATTTAAGGTGACTGCATTAGCCAGCAGCTGTGAAGATCACCAGCAAGACTGAATGATCTTCTGCATAAACTGGGCATAAGCCCAATTAACAGAAAGATGGGAAGTGGGGAAAACAGGCATTTTTATCCATACCTCTATGATTCCTTAGAGATTACTGAGGTGCCCTGTGAAGACTGAGGTGTGTAGGGCATATTACTCTAGTCATTACTGTCTATAAATGATGAATAGCCCCAAATGACAGTCTCTGTCTGAAGGAAAAAAGAAAAATTTAGAAAGTGTCTTTTCAGCCCACTGAAGCAGTCATCACCGAGCATTTAAAAGAGAAACAACCACAAGTAATAAATAGTGATTATCCCAAATATGCAGAACATAGAGACCGCACACTACTGCCTTGAAAGCAGAAAAGTTTTCTTCTTTTCTGAAATCAGTGACCCCCAAACTCTGTCATTAGTAAAAATAATTAAAAGGTGCTCTAAGAGAGAATGGATGGATGATTGCCACTAAGAGGCACATTCTCATTAATTTATTACTGATTTTTAACTTTGCTTCATTAGGACATGTCTGTTGAAGGCCATTTAGGACTCAAGGGATTTGCCTGTACTTCACATTGCCTCCATATTGGTTACAGGGAAGAAGGATCATTTCAGTTTTTTGTACTTCATGGACCTATATGTACACGGAGATGGACGGAAATCTACTGCCTTGTAAATCTTCCAATCAAGGAAGTGGTCAACTTCTTTAGGATGTTCTTGAGATTGACTGAGTCAGCTTTTGGGAGTGAGTTCTGGGAAACAATCATCAGCTAAGCAAATTGTGAAGCAGTTCACATGTCATTTATGCTCTGTCTCAGTGAGAAGTATGAATAAAATTCGACCCTGTCCCAGATAAATTAGGTAGCTGAAAGTGCACTAGGCTTAAGTTCCTTCAGTATCTTTAGCTCTGTCTGTGTTTCCAGCTGTCACATACTTCATGAAGATTGCCTCATGGGAGAGGGGGAGCTCTCCTAGATGTCTGATCTTAAGACCATGCAACAGGTGCCATCACACCTGACAGTAGAGGGTTCATCTCAGAAATAATCTCTAGATGAGTTCACAGAGCAGAGATCTTTTTTCTTTTTAAAATACTCTTGGCCAAGTAAATTATTCTTATCATATCTCTGCCTTAGGGCTAAACATCTACATCTATGTCTCTTGGTTTCTCTGTGTATATCTCTTGTGATGGGGGTGTAAAGACATAAATTGATCTATCCCAGAGTTGGGTTACCACTAAGGAGACTGGAATTAGGCATTTGTTGGCTGTCTATGGCATAATTTGTTAGAGCTTGTCTTTGTCTCCTATAAAATAGTAAATGCCATACCAAGTAGCTTTGAACTTTATTTGAAAGGATCAACTATTTAGGAGTCTCTAGAGTGAAATTTTCCCCATCGATATCATTGCTTTCATTTCCACAAAGCCTAACACAAAACCTGGTATAAAGTAGACCCTGAGTAAATGAATAAAGTGTTAGTTCATGTCATGGATGCAGTGGCCTTTTTTATTCTTTTCCACATGGTGTTAGGTATAGAGAATGAATCTAGGACCATCTGAAATAAATTCTTGAATAAAAACTGGAAATCATATTTGCTTTAGTCATGTAAATAAAAGAAAGTATTGCTTTGTTTAATTTGGTGCAAGGCTTGGAAATCTGGATAATGTTTTTAGATATTTTTCAAATGAACTTATTTATGACAAGAGGACATCCAAATTGCCATGGTAAAATAAATGCACAAAATGAACCCATTATCCAATACTCATAGAGCACTGTTTGTCAATGATTAACAAATCCAACTGATATTAAGAACTTAGCCCCCTCTAATGGAGCAGACTACAGGGAAATATAAAAGAAGTGGTAACAGCTGGCTTGTTAATATTCTCAGTCTTTTTTCTTTTACAAGAGAAAACAAATGGGAAAGCACAAAAGTAATTATACACTAGTCCTCTTTAAGATAAACCATAAAAAGTAAAAGTACCGACTAGACTGAGAGCATTACCATATCCCAGATCATAAATTCTAACATTGGATATCAGGAATATAAAGTGTTGTTAGCTTAAGGCACACTAATACATAAGGTATTGATTTTACTCTTTCGTAAGTTCTTTACTATTAGAAAGACACAATCACAGATCCTAATGGGGAGGAGCATTTATCTCATTAAGTCACTACTACACGCCATCTGTACCCGTCAAGCCTCTATGAAGGAGAATTTCAAATAGCAAAAAAGAGCATAGAGAATGCCAAATCTTACCTTGCCCTCATGTTTTTTAAAAAAATATCTCTGTTTATTTTGAACCACTATGAAAGTAGTTATTTGAAATGGTAAAAATGAAAAATAAATACAGAGCTAATCCTTTCAAGAAAAAGGTTAGCTACCCTGTCTTTCGTATTCCCTCTGCCCTTCCTCACTCCCTCCTGAACACACAAATTGGGTCAAAGTTCACTTGGTCAAAGAAGTCTTCCCTGACTCTTAGATATAGAAAGATCCCCGCTCATATAGAGTACATGTTGGCTAGATCATCATACTCATCATATGCGAGTTTGTTCCATTCTTTTTAGTTCCATTCTTTTCAGTACTCAGTAGAGTGCTTGGCACATGGTAGATATCCAATCCCTATTTGTTAAATGAATGAACAAGTGGATGAATGAAACACTTAAATGGTAAATGTTCAACTGTCCCAGCATCACCCTAAACGAAGTAGAAATTTTTAGATAATATTTTATTAGTATTAACTGAAAAGATACATTTAAAAACAATTTTTAATCAGCAGAATTTTATGCTTATTAGGCCTGATATACATAAAGCAGAGGGGGCAGTTAGATCTCTCTATAGCTTCTTGCATTAAGATACTACTTAAATTCCTAAAATGACATTTGTGGAAGATAATCTTTCTCTGAGTCATTGTAAGTGCCAGTTCTCAATGACTTCTTGGATCACCTGAAATTTTTTTGTTTTTCAACATCTTTATTGGAGTATAATTTTCTACAATGGTGCATTAGCTTCTGCTGTATAACAAAGTGAATCAGCCATACATATACATATATCCACATAACCCCTCCCTCTTGCGTCTCCCTCCCACTCCGCCCAACCCACCCCTCTAGGTGATCACAAACACTAAGCTGATCTGTCTTTGCTATGTAGCTGCTTCCACCAGCCATCCATTCTACATGTGGTAGTGTATATATATCCATGCCACTCTCTCACCTTCTCCCAGCCCACCCCTCCCACGCCACATCCTCATGTCCACTCTCCACATCTGTGTCTTTATTTCTGTCCTGCCCCTAGGTTCTTCAGAAAAAAAAAAATTTAAGATTCCATATATATATCTTAGCATACATTATTTGTTTTTCTCTTCCTGACTTACTTCACTCTGTATGACAGATTTTAGGTCCATCCACCTCACTACAAATAACTCAATTTCATTTCTTTTTATGGCTGAGTAATATTCAATTGTATATAGATGCCACATCTTCTTTATCCAGTCATCTGTCAATGGACACTTAGGTTACTTCCATGTCCTGGCTATTGTAAATAGTGCTGCAATGAATATTCTGGTACATGACCCTTTTTGAATTATGGTTTTCTCAAGGTATATGCCCAGTAGTGGGATTGCTGGGTCGTATGGTAGTTCTATTTTTAGTTTTTTAAAGAACCTCCATACTGTTCTCCATAGTGGCTGTATCAATTTACATTCCCACCAAGAGTGCAAGAGAGTTCCCTTTTCTCCACACCCTCTCCAGCACTTATTGTTTGTAGATTTTTTGATGATGGCAATTCTGACTTGTGTGAGGTGATACCTCATTGTAGTTTGCATTCTAGATTTGCATTGTAGGTTTGCATATCTCTAATGATTGGTGATGCTGAGTATCCTTTCATGTGTTTGTTGACAATCTGTATGTCTTCTTTGGAGAAATGTCTATTTAGAGCTTCTGCCCATTTTTGGATTGGGTTGTTTGTTTTTTGGATATTGAGCTGCATGAGCTGCTTGTATATTTTGGAGATTAATCCTTTGTCAGTTGCTTCATTTGCAAATATTTTCTACCATTCTGTGGGTTGTTTTTTCATCTTCTTTATGGTTTCCTTTGCTGGGCAAAAGCTTTGAAGTTTCATTAAGTCCCATTTGTTTATTTTTGTTTTATTTCCATTTCTTTAGGAGGTGGGTCAAAAAGGATCTTGCTGAGATTTATGTCATAGAGTGTTTTGCCTATGTTTTCCTTGAAGAGTTTTATAGTGCCTGGCCTTACATTGAGGTCTTTAATCCATTTTGAGTTTATTTTTGTGTATGGTGTTAGGGAGTGTTCTAATTTCATTCTTTTACATGTAGCTGTCCAGTTTTCCCAAAACCATTTATTGAAGAGGCTGTCTTTTCTCTATTGTATATTCTTGCATCCTTTGTCAAAGATAAGGTGACCGTATGTGTGTGGGTTTATTTCTGGGCTTTCTATCCTGTTCCATTGCTCTATATTTCTGTTTTTATGCCAGTACCATACTGTCTTGATGACTGTAGCTTTGTAGGACAGTCTGAAGTCAGGGAGCCTGATTCTTCCAGCTCCATTTTTCTTTCTCAAGATTTCTTTGGCTATTCGGGGTCTTTTGGGTTTCCATACAAATTGTGAAATTTTTTGTTCTAGTTCTGTGAAAAATGCCATTGGTATTTTGATAGGGATTACATTGAATCTGTAGATTGCTTTGGGTAGTAGAGTCATTTTCACCATGTTGATTCTTCCAATCCAAGAACATGGTATAGCTCTCCATCTGTTTGTATCATCATTAATTTCTTTCATCAGTGTCTTATAGTTTCCTGCATACAGGTCTTTTGTCTCCTTAGGTAGGTTTATTCATAGTTATTTCATTTTTTTATTGCAATGGTAAATGGGAGTGTTTCCTTAATTTCCCTTTCAGAATTTTCATCATTAGTGTATAAGAATGCAAGAGATCTCTGTGCATTAATTTTGTATTCTGCTACTTTACCAAATTCATTGATTAGTTCTAGTAGTTTTCTGGTAGCATCTTTAGCATTCTCTATTATGGTAGCATGCCATCTGCAAACAGGGACAGTTTTACTTTTTCTTTTCCAATTTGGATTCCTTTTATTTGTTTTTCTTCTCTGATTGCTGTGGCTAAAACTTCCAAACCTATGTTGAATAATAGTGGTGAGAGTGGGCAACCTTGTCCTATTCCTGATCTTAGTGGAAATGATTTCAATTTTTCACCATTGAGAATGATGTTGGCTGTGTGTTTGTCATATATGGCATTTATTATGTTGAGATAGGTTCCCTCTATGCCTACTTTCTGGGGGGGGGGTGTTATCATAAATGGGTGTTGAATTTTGTTAAAAGCTTTTTCTGCATCTATTGAGGTGATCATATGGTTTTTATCCTTCATTTTGTTATCACGTTGATTGATTTGCATATTTTGAATAATCCTTGCATCCCTGGGATAAACTCCACTTGGTCATGGTGTATGATTCTTTCCATGTGCTGTTGGATTCTGTTTGCTAGTATTTTGTTGAGGATTTTTCCATCTATGTTCATCAGTGATATTGACCTGTAGTTTTCTATTTTTGTGACATCTTTGTCTGGTTTTGGTATCATGGTGATACCAAGGCCACAAAGGTGGACTTGTAGAATGAGTGGGAATGTTCTTCCTTCTGCTATATTTTGGAAGAGTTTGAGAAGGATAGATGTTAGCTCTTCTCTAAATGTTTGATAGAATTCACCTGTGAAGACATCTGGTCCTGAGCTTTTGTTTGTTGGAAGATTTTTAATCACAGCTTCAATTTCAGTGCTTGTGATTGGTCTGTTTATATTTTCTATTTCTTCCTGGTTCAGTCTCGGAAGGTTGTGTTTTTCTAAGAATTTGTCCATTTCTTCCGGGTTGTTCATTTTATTGGCACATAGTTGCTTGTAGTAATCTCTCATGATCCTTTGTATTTCTGCAGTGTCAGTTGTTACTTCTCCTTTTTCATTTCTAATTCTATTTATTTGTGTCTTCTCCCTTGTTTTCCTGATGATTCTGGCTAATGGTTTATCTTTTTTTTTTATCATCTAAAAGAAGCAGCTTTTAGTTTTACTGATCTTTGTTATCGTTTCCTTCATTTCTTTTCCATTTATTTCTGATCTTATCTTTATGATTTCTTTCCTTCTGCTAACTTTGGGGGTATTTTTTGTTATTCTTTCTCTAATTGCTTTAGGTGTAAGAATAGGTTGTTTATTTGAGATTTTTCTTGTTTCTTAAGGTAGGATTGTATTGCTATAAACTTCCTACTTAGAACAGCTTTTGCTGCATCACATAGGATTTGAATCATCATGTTTTCATTGTCATTTGTTTCTAGGTATTTTTTGATTTCCTCTTTGATTTCTTCAGTGATCTCTTGGTTATATGGTAGTGTATTGTTTAGCCTCCATGTGTTTGTATTTTTTACAGTTTTTGTCCTGTAATTGATATCTAGTCTCATAGCGTTGAGGTCAGAAAAGATACTTGATACGATTACAATTTTCTTAAATTTACCAACGCTTGACTTGTGACCCAAGATATGATCTAACCTGGAGAATGTTCCATGTGTACTTGAGAAGAAAGTATATTCTGTTGTTTTTAGATGGAATGTCCTATAAATATCAATGAAGTCCATCTTGTTTAATTTATCATTTAAAGCTTGTGTTTCCTTACTTATTTTCATTTTGGATGATATGTCCATTGGTGAAAGCAGTGTGTTAAAATCCCCTACTATCATTGTGTTCCTGTCAATTTCCCCTTTTATGGCTTTTAGTATTTGTCTTATGTATTGAGGTGCTCCTATGTTGGGTGCATAAATACTTACAATTGTTATATCTTCTTCTTGGATTGATCCCTTGATCATTATGTAGTGTCCTTGCTTGTCTCTTGTAATAGTCTTTGTTTTAAAGTCTATTTTGTCTGATATGAGAATTGTTACTCCAGCTTTCTTTTGATTTCCATTTGCATGGAATATCTTTTTCCTTCCCCTCACTTTCAATCTGTATGTGTCCCTAGGTCTGAAGTGGGTCTCTTGTAGACTGCATATATACAGGTCTTGTTTTTGTATCCATTCAGCCAGTCTATGTTTTTTGGTTGGAGCATTTAATCCATTTACATTTAAGGTAATTATCGATATGTATGTTCCTATTACCATTTTCTTAATTGTTTTGGGTTTGTTATTGTAGATCTTTTCCTTCTCTTGTGTATCCTGCCTAGATAAGTTCCTTTAGCATTTGTTGTAAAGCTGGTTTGGTGGTGCTGAATTTTCTTAGCTTTTGTTTGTCTGCTAAGGTTTTAATTTCTCCATGAAATCTGAATGAGATCCTTGCTGGGTAGAGTAACTTTGGTTGTAGGTTTTTCCCTTTCATCACTTTAAATATGTCCTGCCACACCCTTCTGGCTTGCGGAGTTTCTACTGAAAGATCAGCTGTTAACCTTATAGAGATTCCCTTGTATGCCATTTGTTGTTTTTCCCTTGCTGCTTTTAATGTTTTTTCTTTGTATTTAATTTTTGAAAGTTTGATTAATATGTGTCTTGGCGTGTTTCTCCTTGTATTTATCCTGTATGGGACTCTGCACCTCCTGGACTTGATTGACTATTTCCTTTCCCAGGTTAGGGAAGTTTTCACCTATAATCTCTTCAAATATTTTCTCAGTCCCTTTCTTTTTCTCTTCTTCTTCTGGGAACCCTATAATTCGATTGCTGGTGTTTTTAATGTTGTCACAGGTGTCTCTGAGACTGTCCTCAATTCCTTTCATTCTTTTTTCTTTATTCTGCTCTGCAGTAGTTATTTCCACTCTTTTATCTTCCAGGTTACTTATCCATTCTTCTGCCTCAGTTATTCTGCTATTGATTCCTTCTAGAGAATTTTTAATTTCATTTATTGTGTTGTTCATCTTTGTTTGTTTGCTCCTTAGTTCTTCTATGTCCTTGTTAAACGTTTCTTGTATTTTCTCCATTCTATTTCCAAGATTTTGGATCATCTTTACTATCATTACTCTGAATTCTTTTCAGGTAGACTACCTATTTCCTCTTCAGTTGTTTGGTCTGGTGGGTTTTTACCTTGCTCCTTCATCTTCTGTGTATTTCTCTATCTTCTCATTTTGCTTACGTTACTGTGTTTGGGGTCTCCTTTTCTGCAGGCTACTGGTTTTTAGTTCCCATTGTTTTTTGTGCTTGCTCCCAGTGTGTAAGTTTGGTTCAGTGGGCTGTGTAGGTTTCCTGGTGGAGGGGACTGGTGAGTGTGTTCTGCTGGATGAGGCTGGATTTTGTCTTTCTGGTGGGCAGGGCCACATCTGGAAGTGTGCTTTGGGCTGTCTTTAAACTTAGTATGATTTTAGACAGCTTCTCTGTTAGTGGTTGGAGTTGTGTCCTTGTCTTGCTAGTTGTTTGGCATGGGGTGTCCAGCACTGGAGCTTGCTGGTTGTTGAGTGTAACTGGGTCTTAGCATTGAGACAGAGATCTGTGGGAGAGCTCTCACCGTTTGATTTTATGTGGGGCTGGGAGGTCTGTGTTGGACCAATGTCCTGAATTCAGCTCTCCCACCTCAGAAGCTCAGGCCTGACACTCAGCCTGAGCACCAAGACCCTGTCAGCCACATGGCTCAGAAAAAAAGGGAGAAAAAAAAAGAAAGAAAAAATTTAAATTAAATTAAAAAGTTATTAAAATAAAAAATAACAAAGTTGTTAATATAAATAATTAAAAAGTAATAAAAAAGAAGAGAGCAAACAAACCATTAAACAAATCCACCAATGATAATAAGTGCTAAAACTATACTTATAAAAAACAGACAGACAGAACTCTAGTACAAATGGTAAAAGCAAAGTATACAGACAAAATCACACAAAAAAGCATACACATATACACTCACAAAAAGAGAAAAAGGAAAAAAATATATATATATTAAGAAAAAAGGAAGAGATTAACCAAACAAATAAACAAATCTACCAATGATAATAAGTACTAAATACTAAACTAAGATAAACATAAAACCAGGAACAAATTAGATGCAGACAGCAAACTCCAAGTCTACTGTTGCTCCCAAAGTCCACCGCCTCAATTTTGGGATGATTCATTGTCTATTCAGGTATTCCACAGACACAGGATACATCAGCTTGATTGGGGAGATTTAATCCGCTGCTCCTCAGGCTGCTGGGAGAGATTTCCCTTTCTTTTCTTTGTTCGCACAGCTCCCGGGTTTCAGCTTTGGATTTGGCCCTGCCTCTGCATGTAGGTTGCCCTCTGGTTTCTGTTCTTCCCCCAGACAGGAGGGGGTTAAAGGAGCAGCTCATTTGGGGGCTCTGGCTCAGTGTGGCTGGGGGGAGGGAGGGTTATGGATACAGGGCGAGCCTGCGGTGGCAGAGGTCAGCATGACGTTGCAACAGCCTGAGGCATGCCATGTGTTCTCCCAGGGAAGTTGTCCCTAGATCACAGGACCCTGGCAGTGGCGGGCTACACAGGCTCCTGGGAGGGGAGGTGTGGAGATAGTGACCTGTGCTTGCACACAGGCTTCTTTGTGGCTGTAGCAGCAGTCTTAGCGTCTCATGCCCGTCTCTGGGGTCTGCGCTGATAGCCGCGGCTCTCGCCTCTCTGTGGACTCGTTTAGGCGGTGCTCTGAATTCCCTCTCCTCTCACACCCTGAAACAATTGTCTCTTGCCTTTTCAACAACTCCAGACATTTTCCCGAACTCCCTCCCGACTAGCTGTGATGCACTAACCCTCTTCAGGCTGTGTTCACGCAGCCAACCCCAGTCCTCTCCCTGGGACCCGACCTCTGAAGCCAGAGCCTCAGCTCTCAGCCCCCACCCATCCCAGCAGGTGAGCAGACAAGCCTCCCAGGCTGATGAGTGTTGGTCAGTACTGATCCTCTCTGTGGGAATCTCTCCGCTTTGCCCTCCACACTCCTGTTGCTGCGTTCTCCTCTGTGGCTCTGAAGCTTCCCCCCACTACCACCTGCAGTCTCCTCCAGTGAAGGGGCTTCCTAGTGTGTGGAAACCTTTCGTCTTTCACAGCTCCATCCCAGAAGAGCAGGTTCTGTCCCTATTCTTTTGCCGCTTTTTTTTTCTT